>NC_058520.1:227719398-229101273 GCF_904849725.1 Hordeum vulgare subsp. vulgare | reverse complement strand
AGTTCGGATTTCTGCAGTGCTTAGGTGAAGCCGTGTAGGAAAAAGATCATCACCACCACCGGCGCCCATCACGCTTCTAGAGAACTCATCTACTTCCCTGTCTCTCTTGCTGGATCAAGAAGGCGGAGATCGTCATCGACCTGTACGTGTGCTAAACGTGGAGGTTCCATCCATTCGGTACTAGATCGGGATGGATCATGGGAGGGTGGCGATTTGGATCGCGAAGACGTTCCACTACATCAACCGTGTTTCCTAACGCTTCCCGCTTAGTGATCTACAAGGGTATGTAGATCCAATCTCCCGCTCGTACATGATCATCACCATGATAGATCTTCGTGTGCGTAGGAAATTTGTTGTTTCCTATGCAACATTCCCCAACAGTGGCATCATGACCTAGGTTCATGCGTAGATGATATCTCTAGTAGAACACAAAAGTGTTTGTGGGCGTTGATGTTCAATTTTCTGCCCACCTTAGTCTTTTCTGGAGTCGGCGGTATTGTTGGATTGAAGCGGTCTAGACCAACCTTACTCATACGCTTACGAGAGACCGGTTTCATCGACTAACATGCAAATTGTTGCATAAAGATGACTGACGGGTGTCTCTTTCTTCAACTTTAGTTGAATCGGATTTGACCGAGGCGGTCCTTGGAGAAGGTTAAATAGCAATTTGCATATCACCGTTGTGGCTTTGCGTAAGTTAGATGCGATCATACTAGATACCCATAGCAGCCACTTAAAACATGCAACAAAAGTTTAGAGGACGTCAAAGTTGTTTTTGCAGGGTATGCATGTGAAGTGATATGGCCAAAGACATGATGTGATATATTGGATGTATGAGATGATCATGTTGTAATAGTTAAATATCGACTTGCAAGTCGATGCTATGACAACCGGTAAGAGCCATAGGGTTGTCTTTAAACTAACATTTGTTCTTGCAGATGCGTTTACTATATTTCTACATTGTAGCTTTAGTAGTAATAGCATAGATAGCACGACAACCTCGATGGCGGCCGATGATAGAGATCATGATGATGGAGATCACGGTGTGGCGCTGCTGACAATGAAGATCTTGCCGGTGCTTTGGTGATGGAGATCAAGAAGCACAAGATCATGGCCATATCATGTGACTTATGATTTGCATGTGATGTTAATCCTTTTATGCACCTTATCTTTCTTAGAAGGACGGTAGCATTATAAGGTGATCCCTCATTGAAATTTCAAGATAAAATTGTTTTCTCCTCGACTGTGCACCGTTGCGACAGTTCGTCGTTTCGAGACAACACGTGATGACCGGGTGAGATAGACTCAACGTTCACATACAATGGGTGGAAAAGAGTTGCACACACAGAACTCTCAGGTTAAACTTGATGGGCCAAGCATGTACAGACATGGCCTCGGAACACAAGAAACCGAAAGGTAGAGCATGAATCATATGGTAGATATGATCAACATGGAGATGTTCACAACTGAAACTATACTCAACTCACGTGATGATCGGACTTGAGTTAGTGAATTTGGATCATGCCACACTCAAATAACTAGAGGGATGTCTATTTGAGTGGGATTTTATTAGTAATATGATTAGCTAAACTCTAATTGTCTTGAACATAGTCTAAGTAAACTTTGCAATAATTTGTGTTGTAGATCAATGGCTCGCGCAATAGCAACCCTGAATTTCAATACGTTCCTAGAGAAAGCTAAGTTGAAAGATGATGGAGGCAACTTCGTCGACTGGGCTCGTAATCCGAGACTTATCCTCGCTGTTGGCCAAAAGAAGTATGTCCTTGATGTTGCGCTAGAAGATGCACCACCCACCACGGCTGACCAAGGCGTTTTGAACGCTTGGCTAGCGTGTAAGGATGACTACTCACTAGTTCAATGTGTAGTCTTGTATGGTTTAGAACCGGGACTTCAATAACGTTTTGAATGTCATGGAGCATGTCAGATGTTCCAGGAGTTGAAGTTTATCTTTGAGAAGGACACCCGTATAGAGAGGTATGAGACCTCTGATAAGTTCTATGCTTGCAAGATGGAGGAGAATTCGTCTGTCAGTGAACAAGTGCTCAGAATGTGTGGGTACTCAAACCTTCTAGCTGAACTAGGGATTGAACTCCCGCAAAAAACTATCACTAACAGAATTCTTCAATCACTTCCTCCTAGCTATAAAGGCTTCCTGTTGAACTATAACATGCAAGGGATGAATAAGTCACCCGGTGAGCTGTTTGCGATGCTGAAGGTCGCATAGTCAGAAATCCGGAAAGAACATCAAGTGTTGATGGTCAATAAGACCAATGGTTTCAAGAAAAATGGCAAAGGCAAGAAGGGAAACTCCAAGAAGAGAGGCAAAATAGTTGCCCCTCCGACGAAGAAACCCAAGGCTGGACATAAGACGGAAACTAAGTGCTATTATTGCATGGGGACTGGTCACTAGAAGCCCAACTACCCCAAGTATTTGGCCGATAAGAAGGCGGACAATGCCAAACAAGGTATATGTGATATACATGTTATTGTTGTGTACCTAACCATCTCTCATAGTAGTGCCTGGGTATTTGATACCGGTTCTGTTGCTCACATTTGCAACTCGAAGCATGAACTGTGGAATAAACGAAGGCTGGCGAAGGATGAAGTGACGATGCGCGTGGGAAATGGTTCCAAGGTTGATGCGACGGCACAGTCTCACTTCAGTTACCATTGGGATTAGTTATGAACTTAAATAATTGTTATTTAGTGCCTGCGTTAAGCATGAACATTATATCTGGATCTTGTTTATTGCGAGACGGTTACTTATTTAAGTCAGAGAATAATGGTTTTTCTATTTATATGAGTAATATCTTTTATGGTTATGCACCCAATGTGAGGGGTTTGTTCATATTGAATCTCAATTATGATGACACTCATATCCATAACATTGAGACCAAAACATGTAGAGTTAACAATGATAGCGCCACTTTCTTGTGGCACTGCCGCTTAGGTCATATTGGTGTTAAACGCATGAAGAAACTCCATGTTGATGGTCTTTTCGAGTCACTTGGTTTTGAATGACTTGACACATGCGAACCATGCCTCATGGGCAAGATGACTAATACTTCGTTCTCTGGAACAATGGAGCATGCAAGTGACTTGTTGGAAATCATACATACTGATGTGTGTGGACCAATGCGTGTGGAGTCGCACGGTGGATATCGTTATTTTCTCACCTTCACCGACGATTTGAGTAGGTATGGCTATATCTACTTGATGAAGCACAAGTCTGAAACATTTGAAAAGTTCAAACAATTTCAGAGTGAAGTTGAAAATCATCGTAGCAAGAAGATTAAGTTCCTATGATCTGATCGAGGGGGTGAATATCTGAGTTACGAGTTTGGTGCTCACTTAATACAATGTGGAATTGTTTCACAATTGACACCGCTTGGAACACAACAGGGTAATGGTGTGTCCTAACGTCGTAATCGTACTTCATTAGATATGGTGCGATCTATGATGTCTCTTATCGATTTGCCATTATCGTTTTGGGGCTATGCATTAGAGACAGCTGCATTCACTTTAAATAGGGCACCATAAAAATCCGGTGAGATGACACCATATGAGCTATGGTATGGCAAGAAGCCAAAGTTGTCGTTTCTTAAAGTCTGGGGATGCGATGCTTATGTCAAAAAGCTTCAACCTGAAAAGCTGGAACCCAAAGCGGAAAAATACGTCTTCATAGGTTACCCAAAAGAGATAGTTGGGTGAACCTTCTATCTTAGTCCCGAGGGCAAAGTGTTTGTCGCTAAGAACAGAGCTTTTCTTGAGAAAGAGTTTCTCTCGAAAGAGTTGAGTGGGAGGAACATAGAACTTGATGAGGTTGTGGAACCTCTGCTTCAACAAGATGGTGGCGAGGGCAGAAAGAAATTTTTGTCGAGGCAACACCAGTTGAGGAGGAAGCTAATGATGATGATCATGAAGCTTCGGATCAAGTTACTGTCGGACCTCGCAGGTTGACAAGAGCACGTACTGCTCATGAGTGGTACGGGAATCCTCCCTTGTCTATCATGTTGTTAGACAACAATGAGCCTGCGGATTATGGAGAAGCAATGGTGGGCCCAGATTCCAACAGATGGTTAGAGTCCATGAAATTCGAGATAGGATCTATGTACGAAAACAAAGTGTGGACTTTTGAAGTATTACCTGATGGTCGCAAGGCTATTCACAAAGCACATACCTTGATAAAGATTTGAAAAAGTTCAAAATGGAACAATCGAAGAAGGGGTTCTTGCCTGTGTTACAAGGTATAAAGTTGCGTCAGACTCAGTGTCGAGTAACCGCAGAAGATAGAGAAAAGATGAGTATCGTCCCCTATGCTTCAGCCATAGGCTCTATCATGTATGCACTGTTGTGCACAAGACCGCACGTCGCCTGGCCATAAGCACGAGAGGCAGGTTTCAAAGTGATCCAGGAGTGGAACACTGGGCGGCGGTCAAGAATATTATGAAGTACCTGAAAAGGACTAAGGAAATGTTTCTCATTTATGGAGGTGATGAAGAGTTCGTCGTAAAGGGTTGCGTCGATGGAAGCTTTGACACTGATTCGGATGACTCTAAGTCACAAACCGGATACATATTTATTCTCCATGGGGGTGCGGTAAGCTGGTGCAGTTCCAAGCAAAGCGTCGTAGCAGATTCTACATGCGAAGCGAAGTAAATGGCTGACTCAAAGGCGACTAAGGAGGGTGTCTGGTTGAAGCAGTTCATGACAGACCTTCGAGTTATGCCAAGCGCACTAAATCCAATAACTCTGTTCTGTGAAAATGCTGGTGCCATTGCTCTAGCCAAGGAACCAAGGTTTCACAAGAGGACCAGACACATCAAACGACGCTTCAACCTCATCCGCGACTATGTTGAAGGAGAGGACATAAATATTTGCAAAGTGCACACGGATCTGAATGTTGCAGCTCAGCTAACTAAACCTCTTCCACGAGTGAAGCATGATCAACACCAGAATTGTATGGGTGTTAGATTCATTATGATGTAAATCACATAGCGATGTCAGACTAGATTATTGAGTCTAGTGCAAGTGGGAGACTGTTGGAAATATGCCCTATTGGCAATAATAAAATAGTTATTATTATATTTCCTGTTTCAAGATAATTCTTTATTATCCATGTTATAATTGTATTGAATGGAAACATAAATGCGTGTGTGGATATATAGACAAAACTATGTCCCTAGTAAGCCTCTAGTTGACTAGCTTGTTGATCAAGGATGGTTAATGTTTCCTAACCATAGACAAGTGTTGTCACTTGATGACGGGATCAAATCATTGGGAGAATGATGTGATGGACAAGACCCAAACTATAAACGTAGCATGTGATCGCGTCATTTTGTTGCTATTATTTTCTGCATGTCAAGTATTCATTCCTATGACCATGAGATCATGTAACTCACTGACACCGGAGGAATGCCTTGTGTGTATCAAACGTCGCAACGTTACTGGCTGACTATAAAGGTACTCTACAAGCATCTCCGAAGGTGTCCGTTGAGTTAGCATGGATCAAGACTGAGATGTGTCACTCCGTGTGACGGAGAGGTATCTCGGGGCCCACTCGGTAATACAATATCACATACAAGCCTTGCAAGCAATGTGACTAAAGAGTTAGTCACGAGATCTTGTATTACGGAACGAGTAAAGAGACTTGCCGGTAACGAGATTGAAATAGGTATGGGGATACCGACGATCAAATCTCGGTCAAGTAATATACCGAAGGACAAAGGGAATGATATATGGGATTGTTTAAATCCTTGACATAGAGGTTCAACCGATAAGATCTTCGTAGAATATGTAGGATCCAATATGGACATCCAGGTCCCGCTATTAGATATTGATCAGGGAGTGTCTGAGGTCATGTCTACATAGTTCTCGAACCCGCAGGGTCTACAAACTTAAGGTTCGATGACGTTTCCGTATAGTTGAGTGATAGGTGCTAGTAACCAAAGTTTTGTTCGTAGTCCCGGATGTCACGAGGGTGTCCGGAATGGTCCGGAGATGAATATTGATATATAGGATTGTTGCATTTGGCTTTCGGGAAGATTTCGGGCATTGCCGGCAGTGTACCGGGAGTGACGAATGGGCTCTGGGTTTTACCGGGAGGGGCCACCCACCCGGGAGAGAACGTAATGGGCCCATGGGTGGCGCACCAGGCCTTAGTGGGCTGGTGAGGCCAGGCCAATAGGGCTATTTCGGCCAAGGAGAAAAAACAAAGGCAAAAGGAATAGAAAAGAGGAGGTGGGAAGTAAGGAAGGGACGCCTCCTTCCAAACCGAAGTGGAGGAGGATTCCTTCCTCCCTCCCTCGGCCGAATCCCTCCTACTTGGAGTAGGAGGCAAGCCCCATCCCCTTGGTTCCTCCTATATATACTAGAGTTTTTAAGGTTTTTGAGGCACAACTTTTCCACGTGCAACCCTAAACCTCTACTTCATAGTTCTTCCTCTAGATCGGATTTCTACGGTGCTAAGGTGAAGCCCTGCAGGAATAAGATCATCACCACCACCAGCGCGCCGTCACGCTGCCGGAGAACTCATCTACTTCCCTGTCCCTCTTCCTGGATCAAGAAGGCGGAGATCGTCATCGAGTTGTATGTGTGCTCAATGCGGTGGTGCTTCCCATTCGGTACTAGATCGGGACGGCTCGTGGGACGGCGGTGATTTGGATCGCGAAGATGTTCCACTACATCAACCGTGTTTCTTAACGCTTCCCGCTTAGAGATCTAGAAGGGTATGTAGATCCAATCTCCCTCTCCTAGATGATCATCACCATGATAGATCTTCGTGTGCGTAGGAAATTTTTTGTTTCCCATGCAACATTCCCCAACAAGAGTATACATCAACATCACTCTCTTTATGCTTAGGGGAACCAATGATAGTGGCTCACTCATCAATTGTTGCGTCATACTTGTGACCATTAGTCATCCAGATAATAGAACCATCTCCATACAAATGAACAGTTGAATAGAAGTTTATGATCATTTCATCATTCCATGGGGTCATATCTTTTCCAACAAAATCTTCAATGTCTACAGAATTAAAATTTTCTTGCACATGAGGAAATAAATTTTCATTGGCTTTGACGTAAGCCGAGTCAACATATCTCATGTTACTAACAGGTGGACTTCTTTCATACAAGACAGTCTCATAAAAACTTGTTGTTCCTTGGTGTGAAACCTTGGATCAACAACAGTTCTTCTCCTTATGGCATATGGATTTGCAGCTCTCCATTTTCTCAAACCTGCATCTTTGCTCTTCTTCATAACTTCCTACTGGATGAGAAGCAAATCCTTAGAAGAGAACAAGGATTGAGAATCAGAAAACAGAGAAGGTTTTCAAAAATTTGAAGAAAGAAATCCTTAGTTTTAGCTTTCAGCAGATCACATTTTGGTAGCACCTAGTCTGGATTTTCTGAGTCACCGAGACAAATGAACTACTTCACACTGACTTGGCGGTCACTTCGGTGCAAGCAAAAGTGACAACTCGGTCTCAGTGAGTTCATTCTGAGAAACCCTAAACTCGAATTGGTGGAATAGATTTTTCTAATTTTGTGGCTTCGAGATGTATTCTCCGGACTGCTAACCTAAAAGAAATTTTGTTCGCTGATCTATGAGAACATTTGGTGGAAGGAGGGGTTTGCACATGGTGGCTTATAGAGAAAAGATTCCAAATGCGCATGAGTCGGGTTAAAGGATGTCAAGAGGATTTCCGAACTGTACCCTGTCTCAGTGGCAGTCCGACTACAGTGGCTATGGCAGTGAAGATTACATCGACGGCGGCGAACCCAATGTCCGAGGTGCTCGGGTAGGCAAAGGCAACGACTAGAGGTCCTTCGGCGGCAACTTAGGGTTTGGGAACGAAATGTTTGAGGAGTTAGTTTCAAAACATTCGGTCTGCGAGATTATATACCCCATCGTTGTCGGTGTCACTGAGATTACAAAATCAGTGTCACCGAGTTCCTATGTTGTCACCTGACAGGGAAACTCGGTGTAACCGAGTAGGTGATTTCGGTGGTACCGAGATTGAAAACCCAAATCAACTTTGGGAATTTGGTGGAACTGAGTTTGTGGGGGTTGGTTTCACCGAGATTCACAAAGAGGTATTTGAAGGCATCATTTGACAATACAGAACTCCGAGTGCTCCTCCACGCAGAGGGATCAACAAGTTCTTGTTCAAGTTTTGTGATGAAGCATGAATAGAACTTGAGATGAGATAGCATAGATAGTTAGAGGAGGGTCCTATGCATTCTTGTCCATCCAATTGGCAAAAGATAAATCAAGAGCCAAATAAAAACAATTGGACGTCCTCGAATGAGCAAAAAAATATGCACACCAACATGCTCTACAATAAGATGATAGATAAAATATGGTGAACATGCACAAACATCCTAGTATCTATCAAGCACTTGGGTGATGATGAAGTCACCTATATATGAGTATATTGACTTAGGACCAAGTAAGAATACTTGATCATAGGTCATACTTATCATTAAGAACAAGTGGGGCTACCATTTATACATTAAGTGTTAGTGTGTTCATATCCTTAGGAGATGCTTATACTCAAGATTTATAGTAAAGATCCCCCTTGATATGACATACCCCCTAAGAGGGATAAATTAACCTTGGGTTTTGTCATAGAATACTTCAAGTAGGTGAAGTACTGGCGGATGCTCAATGTTGATGAAGATTATCTTGAGTTGGGAGAAATCCTTGTAGTTTCTTACTCTTATCGCCTACATGGGTTAGTCCGAAAGCACAAAGAACATATGCAAGAACATCTGTGGACATGGAGTGAAATACAGATGAGATGATGTCCAAAGATACATTAATTACCTCGTTCCTTGCTTACCTTTGAGGGAATGTGTGACTCCTTGAACTAATGCATATGTTTGAGGTTGGTTGCATATAGTTCTTTCCAAAATGAATGAGAGTGAATTTCCTTGGTGGAGTCACCCCTCAAGAACTTTCTAGTTCTTCCTCTTGGGGATCCATGTCAACTTGATGGGAATCCTTGGAGTTCATGTAGCACTAGATGAGGTAGTGCTAGTAGTGTCCTTGGGAATCCACTTGACCTCGACTTGGGGTTCTTCTTCAAATAAGTCAATGTCATCTTGAAGCTTTCCCTTGCCCTTGTGGTCTTGTGGTAGAATGCCATCTTATGAGCTTGTTTCTTTGGGAGGAGTAGGATCATACTTCTCCTCTTGAGGGAGAAACTTAGTATGGGATATGGACCTTCTTCCCACTCATCTCCGTTGACGTTTTAGTAGCCAACACCTTGTTTCTTCCGATGTCCTCCTTGCTTGCGCACAATTTCCTCAAATTGCTTACTTCCACCAAGACTTTTGAAGACACATCTCTCTATATTCCCTTTTAATAAAACGTTACTTGCTCAAGTGTAACTTGGCTAAGAGAATTATTAGTGGAATCATTAGATTTAGCTTCTCATCATTAGATTTAGCTTTAGCATTGTTGTTACTAGATGAAGAAACTTTCTTGACTTTGTTACTAGTGTTCTTAGGTTTAACTTGTGGAACAAAAGTAGACAAGAGTAATCGTTTGGCTAAATAAGAGGAACTCTTCTTTCGAAGATCATCATTGATTGCTTTTAGGAACTCATGCTCTTGCTCCAAATTGAGATTCTTGAAGCGTAGCTTCTCATGAGGTCTTGCAACCTCTCTATGATCTTCTAGAGTAGTTTCATGACCTAACTTAAGGGTGTTTAATTCTTTAGTTAGTCGTTCAATCTCTTTCTTATCATCATCACTTGATTTCTCTGGACTAGCATGATAATTAGACAATTCATTTTTAATGCAATCACTAGTTTTATTAAAGAGCAAGTCATCTTCTCTTAACAAGTCATCCTCATCACTATTAAAATCTAGATATACGGGGTGTGGTACCATGGGGCCTTTAGCCATGAAGGAGTTTCCGAACCCCTCATTTGGTGAATGAAATAAGTCGTAGGAGTTGGAGGAAACAACTGCGTTTCCGACAACACCTTCAGCTTGACTATAGTTAGAGTTGGAGTGATAGCTTCTCTCAGATTGGTTGTCACGCTCAGAGCCAGAAACCCATTCACCAACGTGAGCTTCGTGGCTTCTTCTTGAGCTGCCCTTGTTGTATTTGTCCTTCTTCTCCGATTCCTTGCCTCTCCGTGAGTGTCTTCGTTCATAACGATCTTCTCTACTCCTTCTCTCTCTGCGAGGTGACTCATCCCTCAAGCTTCGTCTTTGAGGTGACTCTTCTATTCGTTTGTAGGGAGCCGAGCACTCATTGGAGTAGTGTTCGGGCTTGCCAGAGTTGTAGCAGTTTTGGTCACGACTGGACGAACGCTTCTCATAACGTCTTGAGCTTGAGCTTGTATCTTTGCCTCTACTCTTGTAGACCTTGTTGAATTTTCTAACCATGAGGCTTATCTCTTCATCAGTGACAAGACTGTCCTTCAAAGTAGCGGGAGTATCACATGAAGCTTTGTAAGCATTGTTTAACTTGTTGTGTAGCTCATCTTTGTCCTTGAGTGATGTCTCATGAGTAAAATTCCTACCAAGGACTTCAGTTGGCTTGAGATCTTTTTAGTTTACCATCATTTGTACCAATGTTCACACATTGTCATACTTTCCATCAAGAGCTCTAAGTATCTTCTTGATGATAAATTTGTCGGTCATCTCTTCGCTTCCCAAGCCAGCAATCTCATTGGTGATGAGAGCTAGCCTAGAGTACATTTTAGCGACACCTTCACCATCTTTCATCTTTAACTTTTCAAGCTGACTTTGGAGCACATCCAACTTAGATTCTTTGACAGAATGAGTACCTTCGTGCATATCGATCAAAGTATCCCAAATTTCTTTTGCATCTCAAGGCGGTTGATTTTGTTGAATTCTTCGGGACAAAGATAGTTGAAGATGATGTCGCAGGCTTTTGCATTGAGTTGCAACATCTTCAGTTCATCGGTTGTCGCATGATGATTCGGTTCACGCCCTTCTCCGAAGAAATCACCTTGCACACCAACAAGAATAACAGCCCAAATGTGAGGATTAAAACCAAGAATATGCATCTTCATCTTATGCTTCCTACTAGAAAAATTAGTGCCATCGAGGTATGGACCTCTACGGTGATAATTTCCCTCACTAGACGCCATACTCTCCTAGGTTCTGAAACCAATGCAATGGAGACGAAAGCTCTCATAGCACTTGTAGGATCGAAAGTATGTCTAGAGTGGTGGTGATTAGGATACTTGACAAGATAAAAACTTAGCTTTTTCCAATTTTAGTTGTTGGCCAGTTTTAGCAATTATGGCAAGTCAAGTACACCCTACACATGCAGTTTTAAGAGTATAGCAGGGGAATGTAAAACATGCAAGTGTAAAGTAAAGGAGTAAGGTAGGGAGATCAAATGCATGAGGTTTACACGACGATTTTTGGCATGGTTCCGATAGGTGGCGCTATCGTACGTCCATGTTAGTGGACATTTCAACAAAAAAAGGGTAAGGTGTGCGAGATTCCATAGAGGGCTCCACCCACAAGGAGTCCATGAAGAAGCGGCCTTGTTTACTCCACCACGGCTTCCATCCACACAGGACTAGTCTCATTCACGGTAGATCTTCATGAAGTAGGCGATCTCCTTGCCCTTACAAACATCTTGGTTCAACTCCACAACAAGAAGTAGGAGGCTCCCAAGTTACAACTAACCAATCTAGGAGGCACCACCATCCAAAAGGTAATATATGTGGTAGAACGATGAACTCCTTGCTCTTGTGCTTCAAAAGATAGTCTCCTCAACACAAAATCACTCTCTCATAGAATATGCATGGGTAGGAGAGATTGATTTGGTGGAAAGCAACTTCGGGATGCTAGAGATCAAGTTTCAAATGATGGGATTGGAATATCTTGGTCTCAACACATGAGTAGGTGGATCTCTCTCAGAAAAAATGGATATGGCCATGAAGCGTGTGTTCTGAGTGCTTCTTCTACGAATGAGAGGTAGGTGGAGGGGTATATATAGGCTGTCCCCAACATCCAACCGTTACACCAAAAGTGGCATCTCTCTTACACCGAAGTCGTCAACTCGGTGGTACCGACTTGCACTAAAGGCAACAAATTTTGAATCTCGGTGATACCAATATACACAACTCGGTGGCGCCGAAAAGGTGGCTAACGGTCAGATCACAAAACTCGGTGACGCCGATACTCAAACTCGGAAATTCTGCTTTTGTGTACCGAGACAACATAAAGTTGGTCACCTAAACTCGGTAGCACCGACATGGTTTTTTTGGCACCGATTTGGTGCTTTTGGCTAGGGTTCTGTCTTAGATGAAACTCGGTAGTGTCGAATTTGAAAACTTGGTGGCACCGAATTTGAGTGTATGGTTTTCTACAGAATGGTTATGTGGGAGAAATGACTGAGTATTTTGGTGGCTATGTCTGAGCACTTGAGCAACCAGTTCATTTTAATACCTCACCACCTTCTACTAGTATTGGCTTTCCTATGGACTCAAAAGTGATTTCTCGGAAATATCAAATGAAGAGTCTTCTAAATTCAAGCTCATGCCAATGTTATTCCTTTCTTGCATCAAGGGGCATCTCCACATAAACCTTTAATTAAAACATCTTTTGAACTTTTCAGAAATATACTTGGATAAACATATTAGTCCAATGATGCATATGTTGTGATCAATTATCAAAACCACCCTATGGAGCAATTGTGCTTTCAATCTCCCCCTTTTTGGTAATTGATGACAACATATAGATAAAAAAATTTGACAAAATATATAATGAATGATTAGCATCGATGCTTTGAGAGTAACATAGAAATGCAAGAGCTCCCCCTAAATTTGCGTTGGAATACAAATGCACAACCAGTTAGGATCATGGGTCACTCTTCCATGTCACATACATCTTGGTGGTGCGCATACAAGATAAGAATGAATAGTAAAGCACACGACACCTAAAAGATAAATGAATGATCATCACATAGATAGCTAAAAGATAATAACGTAGCATCAATCAAGCAAAGTGTATGATCAAACAGGGGAACGATTCATGTCATCCATAAGACCAAAGTTTTGAAAAACCAAAATGATAGCAAATAAAGTCAAAAGCTCTCTCTCTCTCGAAGCCCTATGATCAATAAGTTTCTCCCCCTTTGGCAACAAGTTACCAAAAAGTTCAAAAAGAATAGAGCTAATCGTCTCTCTGCGCAGTTGACGATGGAGTTGACAGAAGAGCGTTCACAAAGGCTTCTGCATAATGTCCTAGAGTCGGAGGAGTAGATAATGCAGGTGCTGGAGCTGAACGTGGAGATGCTTGAGATGATGAAGTTGGCCTTGCTTCCGACACTGGCGTAGCTGCTGACCAAGGCTTGGTGCTGAACCAAGTGGTAGTACGAGGGGGCAACTCTTCATCATCACTAGTAGAACTAGGTGTCTTCACACTATTAACTTCATGTTTGAGCTGATCAACACTAGTAGATATCTCACTCACTTCGACATCCAAACGGTGAAACTTTGTTTCCACAATCATTTCCAATCTCTTGTGATTTTGCAGAAATTGTGAGATGTTCTTCTCCATACCTTGGACAGAGCTAACTAGAAATTCCATTTGCTCAACTTGAGATCTGAGCTTTTGAACTGGTGGTGGCACATTTCTAGGAGCCTTAGCTTCTGCTGCCTCTGCTGCCATTCTAGCTGCAGCTGAGATGGGATCGTTGTCATCTATCACCACTTCATTGTCTTCAAAATCTGGCTAAAGAGGTAAGTGGGGACAAACAAGCAGATATGCATGCTTGCCTATCTTGGCAATGATAAGCATATAAATGTGCGGGGCATATCCGCAAGATCTTTTCTGATCAGCAACAGTCCTCTGGATAGTTTGTACTATCAAGTCTATCATTCAGAATCTAGTGTGAGTTTCCAAATGGTGCAGCAAATTGATGGAGTGACCTCTAATTATTTTCTCATCACCTGATTTAGGCATGAACGTGTGTCTCAAAATGGTGTTAGTTGTAGGTATTCCTGCTTGCAAGAAGTACACTGAGCCCATCTTGTCAGTTGCCAAAAACTTGTGAGGAATTGGCTTGTACATGTTGGACATAGAGTTGCGACTCATCCTCGGCTCACAGTATACATCAACATCACTCTCTTTATTCTTAGGGGCACCAATGATAGTGGCCCACTCATCAATCGTTGCCCCATACTTGTGACCATGAGTCATACAGACAATAGAACCATCTCCATAGAAATGAATAGTTGAGTAGAATTGCTTGATCAGTTCATCATTTCATGGGCACAAAAGTGATTTCTGACAAATGTAAAATGAAGAGTCTTCTATCTTCAAGATTGGGCCAATCTTATTCCTTTCTTGCATCAAGGGGCATCTCCACATAAACCTTTAGCCAAAGCATCTTTTGAACTTTTCTTAAATATACTTGGATAAACATATTAGTCCAATGATGCATATGTTGTGATCAATTATCAAAACCACAATAGGGAGCAATTGTTCTTACAGGTCCGACCTCGTTCGCCGGCTCGGCCCGCGTGTCCCTCGAAGTGAGAATGACGCTGGAAACAGGATTGAGCAGCTAGCCCAGTCCGTCCTTCTCGAGGAGGAGGGTCCGATTGGACCAACATGCTTCGGCACCCACATCTGTGATGAGCCTTATACCACCGGCCTAACCCTTCCAAGCGACACCCCAAAGTACAACGGGATGGCCAAGCCAGAAGATTGGTTGATCTACTACATCATCGTAGTCGGCAGCGCGTGGGGCAACAAGCGCGTTGCGGTGCTCTACGTCCCGCTCATCCTGACCGAATCGGCGCGCATTTGGCTTAACAGCCTGCCGATCGGAAGAATCAACCCATGGGTGGACTTTGAAGAAGCCTTCGTCCGCAACTTCACCGGCACCTACAAGAGCCCTGGCCGCCCTCGCAAGCTGGCCATGTGCGTCCAGGCGGAACATGAGCTTCTCCGCGACTACCTCACTCGCTAGACCGAGCTGCAACTCCTGCAAAGGAGTGCATGAGGTCCAGGCCATGCAATACTTCATCGAGGGCTGCCGAGACGGCAGCCTCCTCAAGCACAAGCTCATGGGCTCGGAGCCGGCCACACTTGCCGAGCTCATGGCCAAGGCGGACAAGTACGCCACGGCCGACTCCGCAATCTGGATAAAGGTCACTGCAACCGACACGGCTGCCGTGCCGCAAGCTACGCCGCGGCCGGCTGCTGATTCCAGGGGGTAGCTAAACAACCAGTGCAAATCCGACCAATCGGATCCGCGGTACAGAAGCAAGCAGGTCGCCATCACGGAGGAAGAGCAACCGACAGCTCAGGCGACCAGCGAGCACGAGCGTGGCGAAAAGGGAGCATGTCAACCTAAGCTCAACTTCAAGCAGATGCTCAACGCCCCCTGCAATATGCAAACCGGGGTGAAGCCGGCTACGCATATGCTCCGGCAATGTAGCTTCTACCAGCGGCTAGCCCGAGGCGAGGGCCTTCCGGCTCCTTCGCCTCCGGCTCCGCAAGCGTCGGCTCCGCATGTGCTGGATCTAGCTCCGCCACCCCCCAATGCTGGCCGTCTCCATGATCAATTCCCCAATTAGGATGGGGTCTATGTCATCTTCACCAGCGAAGGTGATGACAAGCACAACCAGGGCCAGCTCCGGGATCAAGTGAATGCCACCAAGCCCTCGGTCTTGCAGTTCATCCATTGGTCGGAGAAGACGGTTACCTGGAGCCGGACTGACCATCCGGCCGTGATGCCAAATCCCGAGAGCTATGCCCTCATTATTGACTCCAACATCGCCTTCAAGAGGCTTACTTGCCGTTTCTCACGGGTGCTGGTCAACGGCGGCAGCAGCATCAACAACCTCTACCGCGACACACTGTTCAAGCTAGGGCTCAAAGAGAAAACATGCAACTGACCCGGACGGTGTTCCACGACATCATGCCACGACAATCCTGCTCCCCCATCAGGAAGATCCAACTCGACGTCCTCTTCGACGACAAGGCTCACTTCTGCCGTGAGTCGCTGTGGTTCAAGATGGTGGATCTCCAAAGCCCCTATCATGCGCTCCAAGGCACGACGGTGCTCGCCAAGTTCATGGAGATCCCGCACTATGCTTACCTCAAGATGAAGATGTCGGGTCCCAAAGGCATCATCACCATATCCAGCAACTACAGGAACTCAATCGAGTGCGCCCGCGATAGCAACCACCTGGCCTAGGTGATGGTGATTGTGGAAGAAAAGCGTGAGCTCGATCGGTTTGTGGCTACAGGCCACCGAGAAGCCGGCCATGACGACTCGTCCATCCTAGCCGGCTAGCAAGGCGATATTCGAGACGTCCAAAGACACCAAGCATGTGCCAGTCGACCCAGCCAACCCGAAGTAGTGCATCACCATCGGCGCCACCCTCGGTAGCAAATAGGAAGGCGAGCTCGTCGTCCTCCTTCGTGAGAATCGGGACATTTTTGCATGGTCCCCCAAGGACATGCCTGGTGTTCCAAGGAAGTACGCTGAGCAAAATATTCATATGCGACCGGATGCGAAGCAGTCAAGCAACCCTTGCATCGTTTGTTCAAAGAGAAACGATGCACCACTAGAGAGGAAATTGCCCGGCTGCTCGCAGCCGGTTTAATTATGGAAGTTTTCCACCCGGAATGGCTCGCCAACCCAGTCCTCGTGTCGAAGAAAAAAAACACCTGGCGCATGTGTATTAACTTCACAAGCCTAAAAAAGGCATGTCCAAAGGATGCATTCGCCATGGCTCGGATCGATCCAGGATCGACTCCACGGCCAGCTGCGATTTGCTATCCTTCCTGGACGCCTATTTCAGCTACCACCACATAGAGCTGGATTCGGCGGATCATCTGAAGACCTCCTTGTTCACCCCCTTTCGAGCCAACTACCACGTCACCATCTCCTTCGGCCTGAAGAATGCAGGTGCCACCTTCCAGCGCTGCATGCAGAAGTGTCTCTTGCCCCAAATCAGCAGGAACGTGCATGTCTATGTTGACGACATCGTCGTCAAGACCAAGAAATACTTCAACCTCCTCGATGATCTCCAGGAGACATTCACCAACCTGCACGAGTTCTGGATCCGTCTCAACCCAAAGAAGTTCATCTTCGGTGTGCCGACTAGCCGGCTCCTTGGTTACTCCATGTCCACATGCGGCATCGAAGCCAACCTAGGGAAGACCAGGGCCATCGGGTGCATGCGCAATCCGGCTGAGCTCCAAGACGTCCGAAAGTTCGTTAGCTGGCTGAGAGAGAAGGCGCTGCCACTCTACCAGCTCATGAAGAAGACGAAAAAGTTTGAGTGGAGCGATAAGGTGGACGAGGTCTTTCACAACCTCAAGCGCGTCCTCTCCACCACGCCAGTCCTGGCAGCACGGACTGAGAAGGAGCCCATGGTCGCATACATCATGGCAACCATGCGAGTGGTCAGCGTCGTTCTGGTGGTGGAGCGGCCTGAGGAAGGCAAGAAGTTGCCGGTTCCGCGCCCCATCTACTACCTGAGCAAGGTCCTCTCCGCCTCCAAGCAGAACTACCCCCACTACCAGAAGTTAAAGAAATACTTTCAGGAGCAGACCATCACCGTGGTTAGCATGGGTCTGCTCTCAGAGACCATGGTCAAACCAAGACGCAACTGGCTAGATCGCCAAGTGGACCATCGCCATGGTCGTCCACGACATCCAGTATGAGTCATGCACGGCCATCAAGTCCCACGTGGTGGCCGACTTCCTCGTCTACTCGACAGAGACCCAGTGCAAGCCGGTGCCTCGAGACTCCACGCATTGGTGCATGCACTTTGACGACTCCAAGATGAGAGCTGGTTTGGGAGATGGCATTGTTGTATCTTCCCCAAAAGGGGATCAGCTAAAATATGCTCTCCAAATCCACTTTGCCGCCTCCAACAATGTAGCTTAATACAAGGCGGTTGTCCATGGCCTACGGCTCACCATGGAGATTGCCATCCGCTGGATCCTCTGCTTCAACGATGAGGAGCAGGTCTTTGGCGAATGGGACGCCATGGACGCCAACATGGCCAGCAACCGTTTCCTTGTCCAACATCTCATCGGCTCCTTTAAGGGTTGTGCGTTCCATCATGTCACCGAGCAGATAACAAGGCGGCGGACGCACTGCCAAAGATCGGCTCCACCCGACAGGCGCTCCCAGTCGGCGTCTCCCTCGAGCAACTGTGCAAGCCTTCGATCAAGCCATATCCAGAGTTGGCTTCCATCTTCGTGTTGGCCAACCCATCCAAACCCGCCCAGGACATGAAGGCTCCTCCGAATGCATCCGCGGTGCCGGATCTGGATGGGCCCGGGGAGGCGAACTCAGGGACCATAGACATCATGGAGACGGAAGACGCGTCCGGCTTGGCCATAGTCCCGATGGTGATGGATCCGCCTCGGGGACTCCGATTGGAGACCCAAGGGCTCCGGCTCCTCCAGTCCCCCAGTCTGAGCCGGCTCCGGCTCTGATATCAGCCCCAACTTGGGCCCAACCCATCCTCACCTCTCTCATGGGCGGCATGCTCCTGCCAAATGAAGCCAAAACCCAGCAAATCTAACGTCGCTCCACAGCGTATGCCATTGTCAATTGCGAGCTGGTTTGTCGCAACACGATAAGGGTTTTTCAGCGCTGCGTCGAATAAGAAAAGGGACATGAGATCCTCACCGAGATCCACTAGGGCGAGTGCGGGCACCACGCCACCTCGATGACCCTGGTGGTGAAGGTATTTTGCCACGGGTTCTACTCGCCAACAACCTTGGAGGAGGAAAAGCAACTCATCGATGAGTGTGAGGGCTGCTAACACTTCAACACGCAGAGCCACCTACCGGCTACGGCCCTCATGATCGTTCCCCTCTCATGGCCTTTTTCCATTTGGGGACTCGACATGGTGGGACCATTCAAGACCGCCACAGGCAGCATGACGCACCTTATGGTAGATGTCGACAAGTTCACCAAGTGGATAGAGCCAATACCCGTCAAGATGTTGGACGGGCCCACGGCCGTCTGATTCGTCAAGGACATCACCGTCCGTTATGGGGCCCCCATAGTATAATCACCGACAATAGCACCAACTTTGCCAAGGGCGCGATGGCAATTTTCTTCTCCAAGGAAGGCATCCGGCTCGACCTTGCATCAGTGGCCCGTCCGTAGTCAAACGGCCAGGCCAAAAGAGCAAACGACTCGATCCTAGCTGGCATCCAGCCGCGGCTCGTCACACCACTGGTCCGGTCGGTCGGCTGCTGCATTGAAGAGTTGTCAACCGTCCTATGGAGTCTTCGCACCACGCCCAACCGATCAACCGGTTTCACTCCGTTCTTCCTTGTGTACGGGTCCGAGGTAGTTGTCGCCACGGACAAAGAATTCGACTCGCCTCGGGTCACCCTGTATACAGAGATGGATGCAAACGAGGCAAGAAAATATGGCAATGATGTGCTCGAGGAAGCACCTGAGCTTGCTCTGAGATGGACGGCCATTTACGAGCAGAAATTTCGCCACTACCACATGAAGCGCATCCGTCCCCTTTCCTTCCGTGAAGGGGACCTGGTGCTCAGACGAACCAAAAGAACCGCAGGCCAGCACAAGTTGTCCTCCACCTAGGAAGGCCCCTTCATCATCAACAAGGCTCTACACAGCAGTGCATACAATCCGATAGATGCCGAGAAGCTGCAGAAGCGCAAGATAGACGCTTCTGGCGAGGAGATGGAGCATCTGTGGATTACTAAAAGAGTAAGAACAAATGTATGTATGTATCCCCTAACCTTTTGTGCTTATGAATGCAGCGGGTGCCCCAAGCCGATGTTCGGGGCTTACCTTTTCGATTCCCTCAATCGTGTCATTTCTTGAGTGAATTCCCGTGTCCGGATCCTCGGACCTAGGGGCTCGTTGGCCGGTGCGATTCCTCTCTCCACTTTGTAGCCGGCTAAGTAGTGTGGGCCAAGCAAAAACCTACCAGTCCGCCTAGTTACAGAGCGGCTCCCGCCTGTCCGGCTAGCAGGATTCTGGGACGGAAAAGTTTGCCAAGCATCGATGCCGACTACGAAGGAGCGGCCAGCTCGGGCTAGCCGAACCCTCTACGGATATTTTTGAACCGGCCTCTTCCAAGCTCACGCTATGCTGAAACGTTCCCGCGGCTCCAAAGATCCACGGCCAACCCCCCAAAGGTAGAAGCACCTTCTCAGTCACAGACCGGCTCCCGGCTATCGGGTTGGCGGGCAGGAAGCCGAAGCAGGGCAAGGCTTTGGAAGAAGTGAAGCGAAAGGAACAAGAAAACATGGGACGAGTGGGCAAGAACAAACTTTGCAAACAAAGCATGCATATATTACAAGTGAGCATAAACAGCCCACGACCACAAGTTCATTATGTTACACCCTTAGTGGGTGGAATTGGAGACTTAACAAAATGCAAGGAAACAAGAAAATCTATTCGGTGACAGCTCCGCCCTTGGCTCCGGCATCACCCGTAGCAGCCGAGGAGGACGCCTCGTCGACAGCTCCAGCTCCTCCCGTGGCAGCTGAGGCGGACGCCTTGTCGGCGGCTCCGGCCCCTCCAGCGGTACCCGATGTGGACGCTCCGTCTCCCGCTCCAGCTCCTCCCGCATCGCCCATCGCTGTCGTGTCCTCCTCCATTTCGGGGTCGGCGTACGCGGCACTGCTAGAGTCAGTGTGCTCGATCTATGTCTCGCTAATGCTGCCTTTAGCATCATGGAAGGCCAGCCAGAACTGGGACTTCGGAATTGCGGTGTTGTTTGCCCTCCGCTCGGTGACGTACTCGTCCCACGGGGCAAATGATGCACGGTCGCTGCCCCGCGGGAGCAGCTTGTCCTCGACCGCCGCCACCTCCGCCTCCATGCTAACGCTCTGGGCTACAAGAAGGACCAAGTCAAGGTCCGAGTACCATGACTTGGTGACCCGAAGTGCCATGTATGCGCCGGCTCGTGTTGCCGAGGCGCACCAGTCACCCAGCAAGGCGGTTCCCACCTCCTGCCACCTTGCGAGCCAGCTCATGGACTTCGGCAACACTGCGCTGGGCCAGAACACATGAACCATGGCCAGCCCAGCCTCCTGGAGCCTCTCCAGGGCCTGTTCCAACCCAGTCAGGCGGGCCTTAGTGGTGATCCTTAACTCCTCCACGCTCCAATAGGCGAACGCCTCAATATGGACGACCGCGTCCTGCTGCTCCTGGAGGTGGAACACAATCGCCGTCTTCGCAGCATGCTTCGTCCTTGAAAAGAGGTATGGGGAGGAAAGCGGGCGCACGACATAAGAGAGAAGGAGAAGAGAGAAAACTCAAATCAAGACCAAGAAAGAAAAACAAGCCGAAGAGGGCTTACTGAATAGGAGGGCGTCCATCTCATGCGCCTCCTTCTCCAGCTTGCGCTCCCTGGTCGCGTATGCCTTGAGCTGGTCGGCAAGCGCAGACTGCGCTACCCATGTCGCCTCGGGTTCCTTCGCCAGACGGTCATCCTTGGCGTTCAGGGCCGCCTCGCGAGAATCCTTCAGCTGCTCCTTCTCGGCGAGATGGACCAGCTCTAGTCGCTCCAGCTCTACACTGTGGGTCGCCTTCTGCTGCTCCAAGGCCTGGCAGTGGGTCGTGTCCTCTTGCTCCAGCTTTGCGAGCCGAGCTACCTCACAGTCTTTGTTCTTCTTCTATAGCAGTTCTGCCTCCTGGCGGAGTGGGACGCACTCCACCTAAAGAGAATCATGCTGCTGGCCGGCTTGGTCCAGCCAGCTCTGTAGACCGGCCAGCTGGCTCACCACCTCCTTATGTTGGTCCAGCAGCGCGTTGTGGGCGGTCATCCTGCGGACATGATAATACCGCAAAGGGAAAAAGAAAAGCCCGATGCAAAAAAGATTCAACCCGGCTGGCACCCAGCCGGCCCGACTCTCGACGGCTACACTCAATGGGTGCGCTCGCACGCCCCCACTGAAAGCAAAAGACAGAGGCTCGCGGTGAGTTGGACTCGACCCGGCTGATTCCCAGCCAACCCGAGTCCCAGCGGCTACACGCAGTGGGTGAGCTGGTGCGCCCCCACCGAAGGAAGAAGTAGAAGAAAAAATTTCAACAAACAAGAATAGAGAGGCAAAGAAAGCACCACGACCGACTACTCAAGGTGAAGCAGCCACTCACGCGTCGCCTCGGCGACCTGCTCTATGTAGCGGCGGCATTGGCTGAACTCCACAATCAGCGCGGGGATCCCGCTCACTTCCACGCCATGGGCTCCCCTCACAAGGCGCCCACCGGCTACGCCCCACGTCTGCATCAGTTGGCTCCCCGCGCCGGAAATGGCCACGGAGGCGGTTGGGCCGCGCCCCGACACGAACATGGCACCGACCTCGGACGGACTACCCCCGATGGGCTCTGCACCTCTAGCCAACTCCACCGACGAGTCGACTCGGCGAGGCTCCGTCGCTGCAGGGACCTCAACTCCCGGGGCCTTGCTTCCCTCCTTCACCATCGGATCCCCGGCGGCATCCGCCTCACCACCCATGTCCTCCGTCCCTTGCAGCGGGGCCTTAAACTCCGGTGCCTCCGGCATGATGTCCGGCATGACTTAGGGAGCCTTCGGCATGGTTTCAACATTCGACGGGGGCACCTCCGGCCCCTACGGGAGGCATCGGGCCCCTGCGGGTCCGCCCCGGGTGCCTCCGGAGCACCATCACACCCTTTCTTAGGTCCTTTGGCGGCCTCCACTGTGTTCGCATCTGGGTGCTCCGGCCATGTCGTCGCTGTTTGGGCTGACCTGGTCAGGGCGCCACGAGCCCTACTCGTCACTTTCGGATGAGCACTGAAGATTTGCAAAGAAAAGCAAAGGAAGAAAGAAGACTTACCCTGTGTTGATGGGAACCAACCGTCTTGAAGGCCTAGACGACACAATTGGCCGTCTCTTTCCGCCGCCTCCGCAGCCACCAGCCGGAGGCCCACTAGCTCCACACTTGGGAGCCGGAAGGGAACCTGCCGGCAGCTTGCCTCGACTCTTTGCCTCCGCCGCGTCTTCGACCGGGCCATGGCCAGCTCGGTGCCCCCTCCTCCACGGCACATTGGGAACACCGTCAAGCCCCTCAGAATACTCTATGGCAGCTACATCGTGCCACTCTGATGACTCAGCAACGTCATCAGACCAGCTTAGCAACACAAACTTAAGGGACTCACCAGTCGTCTTGGATGCGTTCGATTCCGCCGCATCGCCCTCTGACGCAGCGTGTCTGACGCACGCCGCCATCTTCGGCTCCACCTCGTTGGCGTCCTCGATCTCCTCTGGATCGGACCCCAGCAAGTCGACGGCCGGCGGGCTGTAGTCATCGAGTCAGGGAAACAACTGTCACCACATATGGCATCCAGCATCAAGCTCGAAGCACAACAAGAATACCAATAAAAAAGGCAATCCAGCGCATCACTTACCACCAGAGCCGGATGTTCCCGATCACAGGGCATCTTGCCCTAGCTCCAGTCCACCTCATCCATCGGATTGACGGTGATAAGGTTCACCCGTTGGGTCACTC
The DNA here is from genome assembly GCF_904849725.1 of Hordeum vulgare subsp. vulgare. Classification (NCBI taxonomy): domain Eukaryota; kingdom Viridiplantae; phylum Streptophyta; class Magnoliopsida; order Poales; family Poaceae; genus Hordeum; species Hordeum vulgare. Next base: position 229,077,748 of record NC_058520.1, on the reverse strand, counting down.
GATGGGCCCGTAGCTCCTTTGCGCAGGGCGGTGATAAGAAGATCTGGTGCCATAGGTCTAGGCGCGGCTCAATCCCCAAGAAGCCCTCACAGAGGGTGATGAACGCCGCCAACAGTAGGACAGTGTTGGGGGCCAGGTTATGCGGCTGCAGGACTGACGTTTGCTATGTATCACTGGCAATGGTGCCAGAAATACTTCTGCTACTGCACCAAAGAACTTCCAACGGCACCAAAGATAGGCGCGTCGATGGGAGAATACTTGGCTTGATCTTTCTATAGCGGCAGGGACTTCCTAGGCAAGTATGCGGAGGATTCCCCCATGGCCTTGGAGCTTTGTGTTGGTGTTCCCTCGAAGCGGAAAGGGTGATGTAGCATAGCGACGGTAAGTATTTCCCTCAGATTGAGAACCAAGGTACCAATCCGGCGGAAGAGTATCTCAAGATCGTGCACAAACACAAAAGCTTGCACCCAACGCTATGAAGGGGTTGTCAATCCCTTACAGATTGTTTGCCAAGTGAGAACTGAGAGAAACAAAGTAACAAAGCAAAGTAAAAGCGGAGTTGTAAACGATGGATGTGAATAGACCCGGGGGGCGTAGAGTTTACTAGTGTCTATTCTCGTGAGAGCAAGTAGACGGTGGGTGAACAAATTACTGTCGAGCAATTGATAGAACTATGCATAGTCGTGACGATATCTATGCAATGATTATTTCTATAGGTATCACGTCCGAAACAAGTAGACCGATACAGTCTGCATCTACTACTATTACTCCACACGTCGACCGCTATCCAGCATGCATCTAGTGTATTGAGTCCATAAGAACAGATTAACGCCTTAAGCAAGATGACATGATGTAGAGGGATAATCTCAAACAAATGATAAAAAAACCCATCTTTTTACCCTTGATGGCAACTGCTTGATGTGTGCCTTGCTGCCCCTACTGTCACTAGGAAAGGTCACCACATGGCAGAACCCAAAACCAAGCACTTCTCCCATTGCAAGAATCATAGATCTAGTTGGCCAAACAAAACCCAAGACTCGGAGAGACTTACAAGGATATCAAATCATGCATATAAGAAATCAGCAAAGAGTCAAATATATATCATAGATAATCTGATCACAAGTCCACAATTCATCGGATCTCGACAAACACACCGTCAAAGAAGATTATATCGGATAGATCTCCATGAAGATCATGGAGAACTTTGTATTGAAGATCCAAGAGAGAGAAGAAGCCATCTAGCTACTAACTACGGACCCGTAGGTCTGAAGTGAAATACTCACGAGTCATTGGAGGGGCGATGATGATGATGGAGAAGCCCTCCACCTGCAAAGTCCCCTCCGGCAGGGCGCTGGGAAGGGTCTCCAGATGAGATCTCGCGGAAACGAAAGCTTGCGGCCGCGGAAAAGTATTTTCGAGGCTCCCCTCATTTTCTGCGGAATATTTGGGAATATATATGCGCAAGACCTAGGTCAGGAGGCGGCCAGGGAAGCCACAAGCTTGCCCACCGCCGCCTCCCACTGTTGGCGGGGTGCAAGCTTGTGGGCTCCCTGGGGCCCACCTGGCTTGGCCCAAAGGCTCCTTGGTCTTCTTTCGTTCGGGAAAAATTCATTTCGGGGATTTTATTCTGTTTGGACTCCGTTCCAAAATCCGATATGAAAAGAGTCAAAAAGACGAAAAAACAGGAACTGACACTTGGCACTTAATTAATAAGTTAGTCCCAAAAAGATATAAAAATATACATAAAACATGCAAAGAAGAGAAGATAACAGCGTGAAACCATCAAAAATTATAGATACGTTTGAGACGTATCAAGGACGTAGTGCATCAAGAAGCCGGAGAAGAACTCCCTCACCGGCAGCCTGATATGTTTGCAACGTATCTATAATTTTTGATAGTTTCATGCTATTATCTTTTCAAAATTTGGATGTTTTGTATGCCTTTTATATATTTTTTGGGACTAACTTATTAACTCAGTGCGAAGCGCCAGTTCCTATTTTTTCTATGTTTTTGACCCCTTTCACAAGAGAGTTTTAAACGGAGTCCAAAGAGAAGAAAATCCCCGGAAACATTTTTTTGGAACGGAAGAAGATCGGGGAACTTGGGAGCCAAGGCAGGGGAGCTCCAGTGGCCCCACAAGCCCCCACCCCGCGGCTAGGGGGCCCCACCATCCAGGCTTGTGGGCCCCTGGAGGTCCCCTGACCTAGGTCTTTTGCCTATATAATCCCATAAATTCCAGAAAAAATTAGGAGATCATCGCAATCCCTTTACCGCCGCCACAAGCTTCCGTCTCCAGAAGATCCCATCTGGGGCACGTCCTGGTGCCCTGCCGGAGGGGGGATTCGGACACGGAGGGCTTCTCCATCGACACCATTACCTCTTTGATGATGCGTGAGTAGTTCACCATAGACCTACGGGTCCATAGCTAGTATCTAGATGGCTTCTTCTCTCTCTTGGATCTTCAATACAAAGTCCTCCATGATCTTCATGGAGATCTATCCAATGTAATCTTCTTTTGCGGTGTGTTTGTCGAGATCCGATGAATTGTGGATTTATGATCAGATTATCTATGAGTCTTATTTGAGTTTCTTCTGAACTCTCTTATGCATGATTTCATATCCTTGTAATTCTCTTCGAGTTGTGGGTTTTGTTTGGCCAACTAGATCTATGATTCTTGCAAAGGGAGAAGTGATTGGGTTTGGGTTCATACCTTTCGGTGACCTCACCCAGTTACAGAAGGAGTAGCGAGATTGCATCATGTTGTTGCCATCAAGGGTAAAAAGATGGGGTTTTCATCATTGGTCTGAGATTATCCCTCTACATCATGTCATCTTGCTTAAAGCGTTACTCTTTTCGTCATGAACTCAATACACTAGATGCATGTTGGATAGCGGTCGATGTGTGGAGTAATAGTAGTAGATGCAGAAAGTATCGGTCTACTTGTCTCGGACGTGATGCCTATATGCATGATCATTGCCTTAGATATCATCATGACTTTGCACGGTTCTATCAATTACTCGATAGTAATTTGTTCACACACCGTGATACTTGCTATTTTGAGAGAAGCCTCTAGTGAACACTATGGCCCCTAGGGTCTACTCCACACCATATTTTACTTCATTGCACATTCCGCCTTCAGATCTCACTTTGCGAACAATATTGAAGGGATTGATAACCCCTTTGAAGCGTTGGGTTCAAGCTTGTTTGTGTTTGCGCAGGTACTCTGGAGTTGACGAGACCCTCCTTTTGGATCGATACCTTGGTTCTCAAACTGAGGGAAATACTTACTGCTCCTGTGCTGCATCACCCTTTCCTCTTCAAGGGAAGAACCAATGCAATCTCAAGAGGTAGCAAGAAGGATTTTTGGCGCCTTTGCCGGGGAGGATCAAGTCAAGAATAGTTTCCCGTCAATGTGTCAATTTCTGGCACAGGGGATTATTCTAGGTGGCGCTCATCCAAATAAGTGTCTCAAACTCATCTCTTGCATTTACTTTTTTCCTCTCGTTTTCCTCTCCCCCACTTTTGAAAAAACAAATTTACAAAAATATTTGCCTTTTTCGTTCGCCCTTTTCTCTCGCTTGCTTTCTGCTCGCTTGTGTGCTTGTTTGCTTGCTGAAGTCACCATGACTGAAAATACCAAACTTTGTGACTTCTCGAATAAAAATAATAATGATTTTATTAGTACTACGATTGCTCCCGCTAGTAGTGCGGAATCATATATACGAAATCAATGCTGCTTTGTTGAATCTTGTTATGAAAGAGAAATTCTTCGGGCTTCCTAGTGAAGATGCCGCATCCCATCTTAATACCTTCATTGAGCTTTGTGATATGCAAAATAAGAAAGATGTGGATAATGATGTGATTAAATTGAAGCTTTTTCCGTTCTTGTTCCAAGATCGAGCAAAAAATTGGTTTTCATCTTTGCCCAAAAATAGTATTGATTCTTGGAACAAGTGCAAATATGCTTAAATATCCAAGTATTTTCCGCCGGCTAAGATTATATCTCTCCGTAATGATATCATTAATTTTAAGCAATTTGATCATGAATATGTTGCACAATCTTGGAGAGAATGAAATTGATGATTAGAAATTGTCCCGCTCATGGCTTGAGTCTTTGGATGATTATACAAATCTTCTACGCTGGTTCGAATTTCGCCTCTAGAAATATCTTGCACTCCGCCTCAGGTGGAACGTTCATGGAAATCACATTAGGAGAAGCCACAAAACTCCTAGACAATATCATTACAAACTACTCTGAGTGGCACACTGAAAGGTCACCTACTAGTAAAAAGGTACACGCTATAGAAGAAATTAACTCGTTGAGTGCTAAGAATGATGAGTTAATGAAATTGGTTGCTAGTAAAGGTTCTCCTTTAGATACTAATGATATGCCCTTGTCTTCCTTGATTGAGAGTAGCAATGCAAGCTTGGACGTTAATTTTGTTTGTAGGAATAATTTTGGCAACAACAATGCTTTTAGAGGATACTATGTTCCTAGGCCTTTTGCTAGTAATCCCTCTAATAACTTTGGCAACTACTACAACAATACTCATGGAAATTAAATAAATTACCCTCTGATCTAGAGAGTAATATCAAAGAGTTTATCAACTCGCAAAAGATTTTCAATGCGTCCATAGAGGAAAAACTACTCAAAATTGATGATTTGGCTAGGAGCGTTGATAGAATGTCTATTGATATTGATGCTTTGAAAGTTATATGTGCTCCTCCCAAGATGAATATGGATGAAACTTTGAAAGCTATGCGTGTTTCGATGAATGAGAGCAAAGAAAGAACTGCCCAAATTCGTGCTAGACATGAATGGCTTAAAAAGGCATGTTCTCGTGATAAGAATCACGAAGATCTTAAAGTTCTTGTTGTGACTCCCATTGAATCCTATTTTTCTAGTGTCAAACCTAATGATGATGGGGCTGGATATGAATCCACTTTGGTTGAAAAACGCCCCAATGATTCAGAGTCCATCTATCTTGATGCTAAAAGCATTGTAAGCGGAGTAGAAGATATCAAAAAATTGAGTAGTAATGAAACTACTACTTCGGATTTCAAGGAATTCAATTATGATAGTTGCGCTTCGATTGAATGCATTTCCTTGATGCAGTCCATGCTAAACTCTCCACACGCTTATAGCCAAAACAAGGCATTTACCGATCATATCGTCGATGCTATGATAAAATCTCTTGAAGAGAAACTTGAGTTGGAAGTTTCTATTCCTAGAAAGCTTCACGATGAGTGGGAACCTACTATCAAAATCAAAATCCAAAACTATGAATGCAATGCTTTGTGTGATTTGGGTGCTAGTGTTTCCGCGATTCCAAAGTCTTTATGTGGTGTTCTAGGCTTTAATGAGATTGAGGAGTGCTCTCTTAATTTGGATCTTGCGGATTCTACTGTCAAGAAACCCATGGGAAGGATCAATGATGTTCTTATTATTACAAATAGGAACTATGTACCCGTGGATTTCATTGTGCTTGATATTGATTGCAATCCTACATGCCCTATCATTCTTGGTAGACCTTTCCTAAGGACTATTGGTGCTATCATCGATATGAAGGAAGGGAATATTAGGTTTCAATTTACTTTAGAGAAGGGCATGGAGAATTTTCCTAGAAAGAAAATAAGATTGCCTTATGAATCCATGATGAGGGCTACTTATGGTTTGAGTACCAAAGACGACGATACGTGATTCCATCACCTTATGCCTAGCTAAGGGCGTTAAACAATAGCGCTTGTTGGGACGCAACCCAATGAATTTATTTTTTTCTTTCTATTTTGTTGCGTCCACACCATAATAATTCTGTTATGATCGTGTATTTTGTGTTTCTTTTTGTGTTTGAGCCAAGCAAAAGCTTTATGACTAGTTTGGTGTTGGTTGTTTGATCCTGCTGGAAAAAGACAGAAAATTTTCACTCACGAAATTATTTTTTATTTTTATCCAGAAAGAACTTTTGAGTTGATTCTTTTTTCTTCTGGTTTATATGCCTTTTTCCCAGGCTTTCGTAATTTTTCAGGATGTTTGAGGTAATAGAAGTATACGTACTATACAGATTGCTACAGACTGGTCTGTTTTTGACAGATTCGGTTTTTGTTGTGTTGGTTGCTTGTTTTGATGAAAATATGGATAGTATAGGGGGTACTAGGCATGGAAAAGTGAGAATACAGTAATATAACACCAATATAAATATAAATAAAGATTGCTACAGTACCTCAAGAGGTGGTAGTTTGTTTTCTTGTGCTAATGATATCACAAGTTTCTGTTTAAATTTAGTGTTGTGAAGTTTTCAAGTTGTGGGTGATGTTCTCATGGACTAAAGGGATAAAGAGTGGAAAGAGATCAAGCTTGGGGATGCCCAAGGCATCCCAAGCCAAATTCAAGGACACCAAAAAGCCTAAGCTTGGGGATGTCCCGGGAAGGCATCCCCTCTTTCGTCTTCAATCCATCGGTAACATTACATGGAGCTATATTTTTATTCACCACATGATATATGTTTTGCTTGGAGCGTCTTGTATCGTAGGAATCTTTTATTTTGGTTGTGTCGCAATCATCCTTGCTGCACACCTTTTGATAGAGACATGCACTCATCGTGAATTTGCTAGAATACTCATTGTGCTTCACTTATATCTTTTGAGCTAGACAATTTTGCTCTATGTGCTCCACTTAGATCTTTTAGAGCACGACGGTGCGTAACTTGGTAGTTGGCTTGTGCTATGAAAGTAGTCCCAAAGGTGATAGGCACCCAGAGAGGATACAATAAAACCTCCATCTTCATGTGCATTGAGTAGAAAGAGAAGTTTGATTCCTCTCAATTAGTTTTGATATGTGGATTCGGTAATATTAAGAGTTATGTTAGTAGGGTGTTCTAAATCTAGAAATACTTGTGTTGAAGTTAGTGATTCCTGTAACATGCACGTATGTCGAACCATATGTTAGGAAGTCGGAGCATAATTGATCTATAGATTGTCATCCTTTGTGTTGTGGTCGGGATCGCGCCATGGTTAACACCTACCAACCCTTCCCCTAAGAGTATGCGTTTAGCACTTTGTTTCGATTACTAATAAAAAATTTCCCAACAAGTATGTGAGTTCTTCATGACTAATGTGACTCCATGGTATAGATGCACTTTCAACTTCCACCATTGCTAGCCTCTCCAGTACCACGCAATTTTCGCCCGTGCACAAACCCACCATATGCCTTCGTCAAAACAGCCACCATACCTACCTACTATGGCATTTTCATAACCATTCCAAGATATATTGCCATGCAACTCCCACCGTTCCATCTCATGACTTGTGTCGTCACTCTCATGTTGCCATTGCATGATCGTAAGATAGCTAGCGAGATGTTTTGACATCATACGCCAAGCTAGATCATTGCACATCCCAGTACACTGCCGGAGGCATTCCCTATAGAGTCATCATCGTTCTAAGCTTTGAGTTGTGAGTAAATAAAAGTGTGATGATCATCATTATTAGGGCATTGTACCATGTGACGAAATAAAAAAAAGAGGCCAAAGTTTCCCACAAAAAAAGAGACATATGGAAAGAAGACAAAGAGACCAAACAAAAAAAGAGTAAAAGAGAGATGGGACAATGCTACTATCTCTTTCCACACTTGTGCTTCATAATAGCACCATGTTTTTCATGATTGAGAGCCTCTCATTTTTTCACCACCATATGCGAGTGGGAATCTTTATTGTATAACTTCGCTTGTATATTCCAATGATGGGCTTCCTCAAAATTGCCCTAGGTCTTCATGAGCAAGCAAGTTGGATGCACACCAACTAGTTCTCCTTCTGAGTTTTCACATACTTATAGCTCTAGTGCATCCGTTTTATGGCAATCCCTACTCATTCACATTGATATCTATTAATGGGTGTCTTCATAGCCCTTTGATATGCCGAGTCGATGTGACCATCTCCTCCTTTTTGCCTCACAACCTCCAGGACACTCTATTCCACCTATAGTACTATATCCATGGCTCATGCTCTTGTATTACGTGAGAGTTGAAAAATGTTTGAGAAAGTAAGAGTGTGAAAACAATTACTTGGCCAATACTGGGGTTGTGCATGATTTAAATTCGTTGTGTGGGGATGATGGAGCATAGCCAGACTATATGATTTTGTAGGGATAACTTTCTTTGGCCTTGTTATTTCGAAAGTTCATGATTACCTTGCTAGTTTGCTTGAAGTATTATTGTTCTCATGTCAACAGAAAATTATTGTTTTGAATCTTACAGATCCGAACATTCATGTCACATGAAAGAAGTTACAAAGGAGAACTATGCTAGGTAGCATTCCACATCAAAAATTCAGTCTTTATCACTTCCCTACTCGAGGACGAGCAGGAGTTAAGCTTGGGGATGCTTGATACGTCTCCAACGTATCTATAATTTTTTATGGTTCCATGCTATTATCTTGTCAAACTTTGGATGTATTGTATGCCTTTTATATCTCTTTTTGGGATTAACTTATTAACTCAGTGCCAAGTGCCAGTTCCTGTTTGTTCCGTGTTTTTGACCCTTTTAAGAGGAGAATATTAAACGTAGCCCAAACAGAATAAAACTTCCGAAAAGATTTTTTCCGGAACAGAAGATATGAAAGGGGCATGAGAACCAAGCCAGTGGCCACCAGGGGAGGCCACAAGCACCCTAGGCGCGGCCAGGGGGCCCGCACCTAGAAGGGTTGTGGGCCCCTTGTAGCTCGTCTGCCCTACCTCTTCCGCCTATAAATATCCGAAAAATCCAACACTACGAGAGAGATCCACGAAAATACTTTTCCGCCGCCGCAAGCTTCTGTCTCTGCAAGATCCCATCTGGGGCACGTTCTGGTGCCCTGCCGGAGGGGGGATTTGGATACGGAGGGCTTCTTCATCAACACCATGGCCTCTCTGATGATGCGTGAGTAGTTCACCATAGACCTTCGGGTTCGTAGCTAGTAGCTAGATGGCTTCTTCTCTCTCTTGGATCTTCCATACAAAGTTCTCCATGATCTTCATAGAGATCTATCCGATGTAATCTTGTCTTGCGGTGTGTTTGGAGAGATCCGATGAAATGTGGATTTATGATCAGATTATCTATGAATCTTATTTGAGTTTCTTCTTATCTCTTATATGCATGATTTAATATCCTTGTAATTCTCTTCGAGTTGTGGGTTTTGTTTGTCCAACTTGACCTATGATTCTTGCAATGGGAGAAGTGCTTGGTTTTGGGTTTATACCGTGCGGTGACCTCACCCAGTGACACAAGGGGTAGTGAGGCATGCATCGTGTTGTTGCGATCAAGGGTAAAAATATGGGGTTTACATCATTGGTTTGAGTTTATCCCTCTACATCATGTGATCTAGCTTAAGGCGTTACTCTGTTCGTCATGAACCCAATACACTAGATGCATGCTAGATTGCGGTCGATGTGTGGAGTAATAGTAGTAGATGCAGACAGTATTGGTCTACTTGTCTCGGACGTGATTCTTATATGTACAATCATTCCCTTAGATATCGTCATGACTTTGCGCGGTTCTATCAATTTCTCGACAATAATTTGTTCACCCACCGTAATATTTGCTATTTTGAGAGAAGCCTCTAGTGAACACTATGTCCCCCGGGTCTACTTCACACCATATTTTCAGACTTACACTTTTACTTCATTGCACTTTCCGCCTTCAGTTCTCACTTTGCAATCAATCTTGAAGGGATTGACAACCCCTTTATAGCGTTGGGTGCAAGCTTGTTTGTGTTTGCGCAGGTACTCTGGACACTTGGCGTGATTCTCCTACTGGATTGATACCTTGGTTCTCAAAACTGAGGGAAATACTTGTTGCTACTGTGCTGCATCACGCTTTCCTCTTCAAGGGAAAAACCAACGCAAGCTCAAGAGGTTGTAGTGTTTACCTTGCCGCAAAGAAGTTGAAGCAATACTTCCAAGAGCATGCCAACACTCTGGTGAGCACTGCTCCACTTTCAGAAATCATGGGGAACCGTGACGCGATTGATCGGATCGCCAAGTGGTCCATCTCCATGGTTGACCACGACATCCGCTACAAGCCTCGCACTGCCATCAAGTCTCAGGTGGTGGCCGACTTCCTTGTCGACTCGGCTGAAACCCAGTTTGAGCCGCCGCCTCCAGATTCCACTCATTGGCGGATGCACTTCGACGGCTCAAAGATGCGAACAGGTCTGGGAGCCGGCATTGCCTTGACGTCTTCGAAAGGAGACCAGCTCAAGTATGCTCTCCAGATTCACTTCGCCGCCTCCAACAACGTCGCCGAGTACGAAGTGCTCGCTCACGGCCTCCGGCTTGCCAAGGAGATTGGTATCCGGCGGCTCCTTTGCTTTGGAGACTCGGACCTTGTGGTGCAGCAAGTCTCTTGCGAATGGACGCCAGGGACGCCAACATGGCGAGCTACTGCTTCCTCATCCAGCAGCTCAGCGACCCTTTCGAGGGTTGTGAGTTTCACCATGTTCCCAGGGCGGACAACGAGGCGGCTGATACATTGGCCAAGATTGGCTCTACAAGACAAGCAATTCCAGCCGACGTCTCCCTCAAACAGCTGCACAAGCCGTCCATCAAGACGTCTCGGGAGTCGGCATCAATTTTTGTGCCAGCTGATCCCTCGGTACAAGCGCCGTCAGCTCTGCCAGCTGCGCCAGCTACACTGGCTCTGCTGACTCCAATTGCTGCACCGGCTACAACCACTTCACCGGCTACGACTACTTCACCAGCTACAACAACAAATCCTACTCCGCCAAGCCTCGAATCCTGCCGTCTCGAAACCCAGTAGGTGGACATCATGGAGGTAGATGGCGAGCCGGCTGCCGCGACGGCATCACAGTCGGAGAGTCTCGAGCCTGCGACTACTTCATCAAGCGTAGGGGCTGCAGAAGCCCCTGACACTCAGGTCGAGATGGAGCCAGCCCTTGTGTCGGCTCCATCGTGGGCTCAACCCATCCTGGCTTTCCTTCTTCGCTACGAGCTCCCTCAAGAGGTGGCGGAGGCAAGGCAGATCCAGTGCCGATCTGCAGCATACGCCATCATCAATCGCGAGCTAGTTCGGCGTAGTGTGACTGGCGTGTTCCAACGCTGCCTTGAATCAGAAAAAGGGCGGGAGATCCTCAGAGACATTCACCAGGGAGAGTGCGGGCATCATGCCACCTCTAGAACCCTGGTGACCAAGGCGTTCCGCCATGGATTCTATTGGTGCACGGCCCTCGAGGAGGCCGTGGACATAATCAACAAATGCGAGGGCTACCAACACTTTGGCGCGTAGAGCCACATGCCACATTCAACCCTCAAAACCATCCCCTTATCATGGCCTTTCACCATCTGGGGGATGGACATGGTGGGACCATTCAAGACCGCTCGAGGCGGCATGACTCATCTCTTGGTAGACATCGATAAATTTACCAAGTGGATCGAGCCTGGACCCATCAAGAAGCTTGACGGCCCCACGGTCATCAGGTTCATCAAGGACATCGCTGTCCGATACGGCGTCCCCCACAGCATCATCACCGACAACGGCACCAACTTCGCCAAGGGTGCTTTGGTGCTCTACTGCTCCAAGGAAGGCATCCGGCTCGACTTGGCATTGGCGGCACACCCCCAGTCCAACGGCCAGGTGGAGAGGGCCAACAGCCTAATCCTGGCCGGCATCAAGCCAAGACTGGTGGCACCACTTGTCAGGTCAGTCGACTGCTGGATCAAAGAGCTGCCGGTAGTATTGTGGAGCCTCCGCACCACGCCCAACTGGTCAACTGGCTTCACCCCATTCTTTCTGGTATATGGGTCCGAGGCTATCATCCCCACGGATGGTGGGTTTGACTCGCCTCGTGTCACCTTATACACAGAAATGGAAGCGAAGGAGGCAAGACAAGACGGCATCGATCTGCTCGAGAAGGCACGGGACCTAGCCTTGAGCCAAACAGCCATTTATCAACAGAAGCTGAGATACTACCACAGCAAGAAAATCAAGCCTCTCTCTTTCAGAGAGGGAGACTTGGTGCTCAGAAGAATCCAGCGAACAACCGGCCAGCACAAGCTGTCAACCCCATGGGAGGGACCCTTCATCATCCGCAGGGCATTGCATAACAATGCATACTACCTGATCGATGCCCAGAAGCCAAGGAAGCACAAGAGGGACGACTCCGGCCAGGAGACGTAACGTCCATGGAATGCGGTGTTGCTTCGCCCGTTCTATTGCTAGAAGGAAAGTAAGAAAAATGGAAAGAGCAGGCACATATATATCTTTCTCCCTCTTCGGGATTTCCAATGAATGCAATGGAAAGAGCATGCACATATGCTTCTTTTGGATTCGTAACTAGAGTGTTCACTCATTTTGTGAGTCCCTTACTTCGGCTCTAACGGGATCGTGGGCTTGCTAGCTGGCCCGAACGATTACCTTAGTTGTAGAAGAACATATAATGTACGCCGGGTCGAACCCTAGTTGTCTCGTAACAGCTACAGACCGGCTGCCGGCTGTCCAGCGAGCGAGGGTGCGCGACGTAAGGCTGGCTGCATAAAAATTTCAACTATAAAAAGGGTCGTCGGCTTGGGTTGGTTTGATCCTTTTTCGCTATCTTATTCTAGCCGGCCTCTGCTGGTTTTGTGTTTGAGTCTTTAAGTCTTCATGGCTTCTAACAATCTAAGTCCAATATTCCCAAAGGCACAAGCCTCGACCCAATCACAGACCGGCTCCCGGTTGTCGGGCTGGCGGGGTAGATGCTCGAGGGAGTAAAGGGGTTGCAGAAAAAGGAAGTCAAGCAGGAATCAAAAGATGAAAACATAAAGCAGCATGCATGGTATTATGAATTTAATGCAGAATTCTTACATTCAAAACCATTGGCCCACGGCTGAAGTTCGTTATACCCCCCAGTGAGTGGAACTGTTGGACTGACGATACATTGCACACATCTAAAACAAAAATAGGACCATCTAAGGGGCGGCGGCCTCGTCTGTTGCCCCGGCTGCTGCTCATGAAGGGGTTGCTTCAACATCACCGGCTGATCCCGAGGCGGTGGCGCCGCCTCTTCCACGAGAGCTTCCGCCTCCGTCATTGGCGGAGTCGGCATACACCTTGTTGCTGGAGGTGGCGTCTTCCTCCTCATGGGCCGCCTCGTCAGAGCTGCCATCGGCGTCGTAGTTCTGAAGACGGTGCATGTCCTCAGGGATCACATTGTCATCATCATCCCGCTCCAAGTTGAGCTCGTCCCAGGCGGCGTACGAGGTAATGTTGCTGGCCCTCACACGCACGTGCTCCTCCACGGCATGCAGCTCCTCCTCCGAGCCGCCGTGCTGCGCGACGAGCTCGCCCATGTTCAGGTTCCGATACCAGGACTTGGCCAAGCGCAGTGCCATGTGAGCACCGACATGCCCGGGTGAGGAACGCCATGCGTGCAGGTGGTCGGCGCCAGTGGCAAACTAGCAGGAGAGCCGGATCATCGACGCCGGCTCCACGGTGTCGAGCCACATAGCCCTTAGCATCGACAAGCCTGTACTCTAGAGCCGCTCCATGGCTTCGGCCAGGACACGAAGGAGGGCTCTGAGACCCACGCCAATCTCCTCCACACTGCAGTCGGCAGTGGCATTCACCTCCTACCCGGCAACGCGACGCTCCACGCGGCTGACCTCGAAAGCCGTTTCAGCCACTTCCCGTGTCTCAGGGAAGACTCCTGGGATAGGGGAAGGGTGCGAAGAAGAAGAAGAGGAGAGAGAAGCAAAGAAGAAAAATTCAAGACAAAATAAAAGAAGGCTTACGGTCGAAATGGGTGTCAGTCTCGTGGGCGTCCTCCAGGGCTTCGAGCTCCCGCACCTGGCTCGCTTGGGCTGCGCTGGAGATCTTTTCCTGGAGGGCCGCGGCCGTCTCCAGCACCTTGGCCAACTGTGCGTGCTTCTGGATCAGGGCCTCCTCCTTCTCATTCAGGGCGGCGTCCTTGAGCTTCATCTCCTCAAGATGGGCCGTCTTAAGACGTCCCTATCGGCAGCATTGGAGGAGTCCTTCTCCTCAAGAGTGGCGCGCAACTGGTCCAATTCGTCCTGAAGGGCCGCCTCGCGATCCTTCTTCTCCGTCTGGAGAAGAGTCAGCTGTTGCTGGAGCCGCTCGCCCGCCTCACGCAAGACGTCTCGCTCCGAGACGGCCTCGCCTAGCTGGCCCTGAAGATCAGCAACCTAGCCATCAGCCGCCTGGGTCTGAGCCCGCAGCACGTTCTACGACTGCACTTGGGCGTCATGAATATCCTATGAGCAAAAGCAAAAGGGAATAAGATTCGGCTCGGCTAATTCATAGCCGACCCGATTCTTGGGGGCTACACCTAGTGGGTGCGCTAGCGTGCCCCCACTAAAAAAGCAAAGACATGGCACGAAGAGATTCGGCCTGGCCAAATGCTTGGCCGTCCCGTTTCTCGAGGGCTACACCCAGTGGGTGCGCTGGCGCGCCCCACTGATTCAAGAGAAGAAAAAATCAAAACCAAGACGACGAAAATGCAAAGGTTAAAGCACTCACCCTGGTGCGCTCCTCCAGGCGCTCCAAATCGCTGTGGGCCACCCTGGCCGCTTGCTTCACCTTGTCCCAGCTGCTCGCAAACATCGCCACCAGCTCCGGGACACCGCTGAGCCCGACGCCTGGGGTCAACGTCAGGCACTCGGCGTTGGCCACGCGCCAAGTCATCATGGGCCGGCTCCCAGCGTTGGAGCCGGCTCTTGGAGAGGACAGGCCATGGTTGGTCATGATGAGGGCGTCGGCTTCAGGTGGTTGTTTGGTGTCCGGCTCCGTCGACGTCCCAGCCGGCGTCGTCTTCGCAGCAGGGGGTGGATCGGCCGCGTCCGACGCATCCATGGCCATCTTTGGTGCCTCCAGGTTCACCTCGAGGTCCACAGGCACGGAGGCGTCTGGCTCAGACGGCTTGGCCGCCTCGGCCCTCTAGGTGCGCCTCGTGTTTGCCTCACTAGCTGGCTCCAGCACGAGAGCACGCGTGGGGGGGTCATGTCTAGCCTTCGTACGCTTCTCCCTGGGCTTCTCAGCCCCGGCTGGGCTGAGATTGGCCTATGGCCATCTTCTTCGCCGCCACCTCCCAGCAGCGGGCGGATTGATCGTCAAGGGCCTTTTAGGCAGCCTCAGCTTCTGCCCAGTCGGCCCGTTCAGCGTCGGAGGCAGTTTCTTCCTCCATGTGTTTTGCCTCCCTGCAAGGCACGATTTGAGGAACCCATCCTCACTCGACAAAGCTAAATAAGAACAGTGAAGGATCCTTACCCCGCCACGACGCCACGTGCTTCCTAAGGGTGCCGGCTCGACGTTTCTTGGCGCCGCCTGCTCGCCCTCTGGTTGGAGGTCCAGGCGCGGAGCGTTTGGAGGTTGGCTTGGAAGCTGTGGCACCCTTTCCCTAGTTCTTGGCTGCCTCGCCAAGTGCGTCCGTCTCGCCGGCATGACGGCGGCCTCGGGTCATTGGAGGGCTGGTGACTTCCTGCACCTGTTCGGCATCCTCCCCAAACGCTGCATCATACAAAGAGGGTGGCGTCTCGTCATCGTCCATCCAGTCAACAATGGGAGGCCTCATGTGCTCACCGATTCTAGCGCTTCCTCCGAGACGGCGTCCCGAGTCTCGATCATCCCCTCGTCTTCAATCTCTGAGGGGTCTGACATTTCCATGTCTGGAGCCGGCGGGGTGAGCTCTTGCACCTTCCCAAATAGCTGATACAACAACAGTTGGCGGCCGGCTTAAATGAGAAGAAACAACAGTTTCAAAACACGAAGCAAATACCAGATCCACAAGGCACTTATCATTGGGGGAGGATGGTTCCTATCGTAAGAGACCAGCCCCCACTCCCAGCCTCCTCCTTCATCCATGTTGGCGAGGAGATCTGGTTCACGTTCTTGGCCACCGCCCCAAGGTGGAAATTTTTGGTGGAGAGCCGGCAAGGATCGTGCCGGCCCCTCATCTGGCATATCAGATGAGGCCGTCTCTGTAGAGGCAGGATCCAGCGTGTCATCATGGTGGTGAGCAGGTCGCGGCCCAAGAGGCTGCTGTTCTTCAAGTTGTCGAGGTAGCCGCCTATCTGCGCCACCTCGGGAACCGACATGGGGTACTTGGCCTGCTAGTTCTTCTTCCCCATTGGAGGCTCGATGGAGAAGGGGGGCATGTTGATGGCGTCGCGGGTGGGGCTGGCGTTCTTCACATAGAAGAAGCCGCTCTGCCACTGCTTGATGGAGTCTTGGAGCGGCATCTGGGGGAAGCCACACTTCGTCCAGTGATGCACCAGTGCCGCGCCGCACGGGATCATCGGGCGAGGGTCGTCGAGCTTCTCCAACTCGTCCTTGTCCATTTTCTTGGACTTCTGCTTGAAGAAAAACAAGCTCTACCAGAGGTCGAGGCGGGGCTCGATCCCTAGGAACACCTCGCATAGGACGACGAACGAGGCGAGCTGGAGGATGGCGTTCGGCGCCAGATGATGCGGTTGTAAGCCGAAGAAGGAGAGGAACTTGTTGATGAAGGCACTCGCCGGGAGCCCGAAGCCTGAGTAGAAGTGTTCATCGAAGAGGACTACCTCTCCCTCCTGCGGCTTCGGAGCATTCTCAGCTCCGGGGATCCGCAAGGTGACAAGGGAGGTTGGAGGCAGCATTCGGCGATGGTGGAGTGTGTCGACGTGCTCAGCGTGGATGTCGCTACCGAGCCAAGCACCATTGTGCTGCCCCTTCTTGGAAGAGATGCTCGACATGGCGGCAAGCGTCAAGGACTCAAAGGGACGGCGATGGTCTGCGCGGCGGCGAAGACGAAGAAGAAGACGAGTCTCTCTCTCTGGGATCAGGGAGGGAGGAAGCGCAAGTGCGGGGCGAGAATTAGGCGAATAGCCTCCTTGGTACCCCCGCACCCCATTTAAACCCCATGAAGGATCGTGGGGAGGGGATTGGGTGCGCACCGGTCCCATTACCTTCGATTATTACAGAGGCTTTTATGATTCCCGAAACCCAACCATCGCGGAGTAAACCTGTAGAGGATCCTCCGCACAGGGGCCAAGGTGGCACCGTGGTAGGACCCAGGGCGCAGGCCCCGTCCCGTCAAAGTGAACAAACTATCATCACGTCAGTCTGGGCCTGGCACGTGGCGCAGTCTTTGCGCCCTACGACGAAGCCGAGGTGTCGCTTCGAAGCCAGCAGGCTTCCCCTACTGAAGGCGGCGGAGGAGTTCGACAAACAACTTAAGCCGGCGAGGCCGTCCGCTCCAAAGTGGCGGGCCTCCCTAGCTTCGAGGACTACTATCGGGGGGATAACCCCGGGTTAGGCTCATCGAGCCTACTCCTTTGCCTTCATCCAAGAAGGAACAACAAGAACCATTCTGTAAAGACCAAGTCCCCCTGGCTGGCAAGGAAGCACCTGCCGGCTGGGGGCGAGGCGGAGAACTCCTTAGCCGGCCAGGAAGCACCTGCCGGCTAGAGGCCCGACGACAACCTCTCCCTGGCCGCCTAGGCCAAGCCAGCCGGCTTGGGGCGAGGCTGTCGTGCCCAGGCCGGCTAGTAAAGCAGGCTAGCCAGCTAGAGATCACAAGTCACATCAAACCGTAGGTCATGACGAGACCCTATGGCTAAAGGTGGCTACGCGTTAGCAAAGGTACTGGATAAGGGTGACGGCAGGTACAAGCGTCGGCGGCCACGCCGCTGACCTCCTCTGGCTCCGATCCATCACCCTGCACAGTGTCGGCCCTTCAAACTCCCACTCCATTACTGCACTCAGTGTGGGAACAGTGGAGATGGTCGTACTGCCTGCCCTTGACGATCCTCGTTGGACGACGCCGGACGGACCACACGTGTCCTTTGTCAACCTTACGCAAGAGCCTTATTTGCTACCCGGTGGGTCCCATGGCTAGATGGGACCTCACAGCCGGCAGGCCCCACCAGCGACAAGACAAGACCCCATAGGCCCCCTGGCCAGCCGGCGAGGCTGCCAGCCAGGTCCCACTCTTGTACATTTTATCCATATTGTAGGTCGGTGGGTTCATCTATAAAACCCCCGGCCCCCCTCCATGCAGAGGTTCAGTCAACTCAGCATACACACCAACCACATAGGAGATGTAGACGCGAGCCGGCATCTCCTTCTTCCTCCTCCGCCATATACAGCTCCAGGAGCACTTTGTAGTCCCATTCATACATCATACACTCCCGCAGGATTAGAGGTGTTATCTCTACGGAGAGCCCTGAACCTGGGTACATCGTGCGTTCCATGCTTGTACTATACTCGTTCCCAGCGCCCTTCGGTGCCACTTCGGTTCCCACCATCTTTAGCCTACCCATGGCTTATGCTGTGAGTAAACACCGACATGGAGGCATCGGAGAAGACAAGGGAGAGAGTGGGAGAGCAAATTGCTCCCTCGACTTCTCCCCCCTGTCCATTTAAACCCCACGCGGGGTAGTGGGGAGGGGATATGACACCCACATACCCCACTACCTCCATGCCGCGCGGGCGGCATAATTGTGCCTCAAGAGCGCCAACCGACGCACCCGAATCCACATAAGATCTGCACGCCTCGGCCAAGGTGGGCGCTGGGCGGTCCTGGCTCCATGCCTCGTCTTGTCACATGACTAGACTGTCAGGCTTAGGCCTGCAGGACGCCACACATGGCTCTCTTCCTCTGCACACCAGATAGCTCAAGGTGGCTCGTGCGTTGGCCGGTTACGACCCAGGCCAGCGCTGGCAATCTGGCCACGACCCCGCACTGCACAAGAAACGAAGATTAAGCTGGCTAGGTCCGCCGTTCTAGGACGGCGTGCCTCCCCTGCTTCAGGGACTACCGACGCGGGAATAACCCTGGGGTAGGCCAAATGCAAGGACTCCTCCAGCACCCTTTGAAAAACATGTGCAGGGCAGTCGGCTCCTCGTAGGCTTGCTGCGCCTAGATGGCTACCCCTGGCCGGCAACGCTAGTCCAGCTTGAGAACACCCTGCTTCCCGAGTCACATCGCCCTAAGGAACCACTTCAGGGCCATCAGCACCAAGGGTACGGCTACAGTGCTGCAGGTGCAGCCGCCTAGACCAAAGCGAGTCTACAATGGAGGGGACTATAACTGCCCGAGACCGACACTCCAGAAGATTTCCCTTTTAGTCCATTGTCGTCGTGTGATTTAATTGGTAGTCGCATTCATCATCGCGTCATTCACATCATCCGCATTGCATCGACAATCCCTTGCTACCAGTTTTCAAAACTTGCATCCATTATTAGTTGTCGATTCTCTCCATTTTCGTCGTTGACCGTTTCGGGACCGACCACACACGCACACGCCTGTGGCATCGTTAAATATTTGTTTTTAAAACTGTGTTTAAAACATTTTCTGATTGGGTTGAAACTTGTGATGCAGTCTTATTTTAGTGTAGGTAGACCGCCTGCAAAATTTCATCGCGATCGGAGTTCGTTTGATACCCCAACCGTTTAACTCTGTCGCCGGGTTTCCCATTTCCCCTCTCATCTCCACCTAGCCCCTCTGCCTAGTGCACAGACCTTTCCGCAACCTAGTACGGAAACTTCCCCCGGACCCGAACCTGGCGGCCGTGGCCGTTGGATTCAGATCAACCCTGTTTTACTGCAAGCAGTCATCGGTTTTTAATAGGATCCCCTATCCTATTTTTACCGCGGCCGTTCGATTTAGATTGGAGGGCCAATTAGACCCCATTTAGATCCTTCTGCTTTTATGTACCAATTATAGTCCATCCTAGAGCTAACCCTAGTCCAATAAGTTCCATCCATCGCTGCCGCACCACCTGAACTCTCCCTCCTCGGGATCTCCCAAACAAGAGCTGTCGCCGCCATTGTGTTGCGTGCCCAGCCAACCCTGCAGTTCGCAGCTCTAGTTTGGTTCGAGAGGAGCTGTCCCCGAGCTGTATCCTCTCCCCTCGATCCCGTTTTCATCGTGAGACCCAGGACCTCCTCCCGATCCGCCTCCTTGAGCTGGTCGAGATCCTAGCCCCTACAACAGCAGATCGAGAGGGAGCCCGATCTAGCCGCTGCTAGCAGCTCCCGCAGGCAAAGCCCTCGCAGCCGCGCGCCGCCGCCCGCGCAGGTTTGTCAGAACCCCGCCGGCCGCCACCTAAGGTCACAGCGTCGCCTAACCCTGCAGCCAGCTGCCGTCGGCCTCGAGCCCATCATCCTCTCAGCCATGGCGCCCCATCGGACCTCTTGTCCGCCTCCCTCTCTGGGAGTGCAGGCCCGCGCGCTCGCCTCGCTGACATGCCTCATGGCGGCGAGCCACCGACAAGAAGTAGTCCAGGTCCGCCACGCTACCTCCGCCAAGCTCCTTGTCTACCCTTGTCGGACCTCCTTCTTGGCATGGTCGCGCCCCTCCTGTGCTCGTGCATGCTCCCTTTCACCGGCCTATGCCTTACCTGCCAAAAGCCGTTGTTGTAGATGCTTGCTGCTACTGCTTGTCTGTTCGCTTCGGCACCCATCATGGTTCGTCTCGCCTCTAGCCGCCTGCATCCGGTCGCGTGCCTTGTTGACTTCGGTTATGGCTAGGTCAATTTGTCCATCTGGTCAGTTTGCGCGAAGACAGCCACGACTTCTTCGGCAAGTGTACCTCTGTGTCACCAAGGAACCGCAAGACCGTCGCGAGAAACATCTACGTCCGCCACAACGCTTGAACATCTTCACCACAATGACTCGATCCGCTCCGAGACGCACGCTTCAAAGGTATAATCGTTGAAACGATGCACGTGGCCTGAATGCATGTGATGTATGAGTTGAATCCTATGTTTTGCACCTTATATGTTTGCTCGTTGCACGTTGTCCCTCTTTTGTCGTGCCCCGACACATGGGAACCCGGTAACCGGATCACCCCATCATTCTTTGGCATGACATGCACACACTCCTAATTTGTTGGCACCGGTATCTTATCGAGTATCGAGACCGAAACGTTGTAGTGGCATCCCTTCTGTTTTGTTGCCATGGTTCCCTTTCGTTTGCCATGGCGACACACGCTTGATATCCTTCTTGCCAGCGTTTTCATAATTGCATGCATGTTGCATTCATGGCATAATATCTTGTGTTGCACGTATGTTTTAACCGTAACTCCGTTAGCGATGACCTATATGTGTAAACCGGCTACTATGATGTGTAGAATCACATGCTTCACCTCTTGCCTTGTTTAAATAACATTTAATATTATTTCCATGTACCTAAACGGGAGTGAACTAAATCATTTGTATGTGGAGTATCGTCAATACGCAAGTCGTTGCATATTGAGCTTCACTTAATGTGTAGCGGTTGATTGTTGTGTTTTGCCATGACATGCCTTGCAGAATTGTACCGTTCATGCATCATATTAGGGTGTGCATCATGTCGTGCATGTGCCATGGTGAATATCATGTGTTGATTCTTGTTTCTTCTTTGCTTCATCTCGATAGAGTTCCGCAAGCGTGTCCGAATGTGAGGATGAATTCGACTACGTTGGTTTGTCTACTTCACGGAGTCGTTCTTCTTCCACGCTAGATCACAGGCAAGATGATCATTTCCCTAGATACCATTACTATCAATGCCATGCTAGTTGTCTTGTTTCTTTCGTTATGTCTCGTTGCCTACCACCTGTTAAATGTCAGCCTCTCAACATTGCCATGAAACCCTTCAATGTTTCTACAACCTAGTAAAGCCCTGATTGGCTATGTTACATCTTGCTTAACCATTTCATAACGTTGCTAGTTGCAGGTGCAGTTGCTTCCATGTGATAACATGGTTTCATTGTTATATCACCATATTAATGATATTTAAATTAATGTGCCTATATACTTGCACTACTAGGGAAAACCCTAGTGGTAGCGCTTGAAATATGTGTTGCAGTAGCATTGGGCCAAGCGCTACTGCTATCGCGCTACAGCTAAACCCTAGTAGTAGCGCTAGTATGGGCAGCGCTACTGGTAAGTAGTATTAGCAGTAGTGCTTCCCTGCCGAGCGCTACTGCTAACTATAGTAGTAGCGCTGGGTTTTGGGGAACGCTGCTACTACAACTACGGTCAGTGGCATTGTCTGATCCCTCATAGTAGTAGCGCGTTTTTAATAAGCAGCACTACTGCTAAGGTGTTAGTAGTAGCGTTTAACTGGATCAGCGCTACTACTAATTAGCAGTAGCGTTTTCTTTTTTCCAGCGCTACTACTGAGGTCATGCCTTTAAGATTTTTCCTAGTAGTGTTGGTGAAAGGTGGAAGGGAAGGCCTTTATAGCCTGTTGTTTTGTTCCACCTTTGCCACCTTAGTTTCCTCTACCGGTGTTATATTCCATAAATGAGCGCTCCTAAAATGATCGGGGTTGTTATGGGACCCCCTTGATAATTCGCCTTAGATAGAGCTTGTTTCCCATCCGGTACTCGTCGTCACCCGTGAATAATTAATCAACCCCCGGGCCAGTGCTACATTTTCCTAATAACTAATAATTAGCATAGGGACTCGCCGTCACCCGCGAATAATTAATCAACCCTCGGCCAGTGCTCCTCATGAGTGTTTGTCCGAAAAGGGTAGACTGCGGGGCCACCATGGGGCAACTCAAGGTTTGGTTTTACTCGTAGGCTTTCCCATCCGGTCATGTCCTGGAAATGAGATACGCGGGTCCTATCGGGTTCATCAACATGTTAGGCGGCCTTACTGGACTTGTTTTACCTTTTGCAAAATATCTTGTGCATCCCGATTCTGGTGATGCTTTGGCCTATCTCAGAGTTGAGGTTTTCCCAGTAAGGAATCCGAGGAGATCATGAGTTTCGTGATCGAGGCTTTCTATGCAGCTTGTGGTTATTTATGATGGACTAGTTGGAGCACCCCCGTAGGGTTAAATTATTCAGAAATCCGTGCCTACGGTTAAGTGGCAAACTTGGAAACTTTGTTTAACATCCTGTTCTAGATAACTTGAAGTTATCTTAATTAAAATTGCCAACAGAGTGCGTAACCATGATTGTCTCTTCTCGTGACTTATGTTTCCGGAAGAGCACACGGTGGGGTTATGTTTGACGTAAGTAGGTGTTTAGGATCATTCAGTTGTTCATCAGTAGTTCACGTCTGCTATGCGTAGATCATCCCTCATTTATTCTTGTACATGTAAGTTAGCCACCTCAAATAAATGGTTAGTTGCTTGCTGCAGCCTCACCACTTAACCATACCTCACACAAGCTTTGCTAGTCTTGATATACCTTTGGTAATGAGTTTCCTGAGTCTCTGTGGCTCACAGATTACTACAACACCAGTTACAGGTACATGTAAAGAAATACTTGACGCAAGCAAGTTTTTTATTCATTTGGAGTTTCTTCTTTTTCTTCATTGATCTAGGATGGGTTCCAGGCCGGTAGCCTGGGATAACAAGGATGGACGTCATTCTTTTATCGGTTGTTTTCGTCCATAGTTGGACCCTGCTCTTCTTCATGATGAATGTATATTCTTGTAATGATGTGAACTTGACGTAGTTTGTGGCGAGTGTAAGCCAACTCCTTATTCTCATCTTTTCAATACATGTACTTGTAACGATATCCATTCTTGCAAAGCGACGAGATGCGTTTCCATTCCTGTCGAGGCCCTCGCGCCAAAATAAGGATAGGACCGCATCTTGGACGTTACAGAGATGTACCACTGATCATCGCCGACTTTGACCAGCCGGGACGGCACAGTGACGAGCACGCCGCCGTCCACTCCATTACCTTCCTCGGAGTGGGCAAAAGTGCAACCAACCATACAATGACAGAAGCCCACTAAGCAAGGCAATGCTCATAACACGGCGCACACCACTGTGTATCGAGCAAGCACCAATGGCGATGCCCGGCTGGCGGGCCTCAGCGCCAGGCGGGACCCCGCAGTCGGCTGGGCCCCACCTGAGACAAAACTTCTATTCCTATTGTATGCCAGGGGTTGGCCTATAAAACCCCCTAGCACCCCACATGCAAGGGTCCACCGATCACACAATCACACACACATACGAGGGGAAAAGAGAGCTCCCAGCTCCTTCTTATTCTTCTAGCATACAACTCTAGGAGAATATGGTATCCCAGCCGGATCATCAACCAACTCAAGCAATACTAGGGATGTCACCTCCCATGGAGGGCCCCGAATGTGGGTACTTCCTGTGTCTCGCACCGCTCATTCCCAAACCCGTTTCCGGAGTCCGACGGTGTCTTTTCGGTCCCAACCACGTGCGATTAGCCACCCCATGGCATCTGTCGTGAGAAAATGACGACATGTAGATTACATCGTGGTTGAATTGCCATCATGTGGGGACCCAAACTCATAAAATGTGATCACCGAATGTCCATGCACAGTGATCCGAGAGATCAATGCTCACTGAACACACATAAATTGAATGACAAGTCTTACATCCATTGTGTACCGTTTTACTACAATATGACCTTCATGGCCAAGTCTTCATATAATTGCACCAGAAATCTTCATCGATAGTGTGAACCCATGCCAGCTGCCTTAACCCTAGAAGCATTCTGACTGGGAAGCATCCTAGCTCGCACATACTTCACCAAGGAAATCTCCATCATTCCATGTTCTCTCATGCTTGGCCACTAAAATAACGAGTGGAAAGCCAATGAGTACTTTGAATGTACTCAGAAGCAACTCATTTTTCGAACAAGGCAATAACAATGCATGATATAGCACTAAGTCGGTAATTTTGAGTGCAATGACATATTCAAATCACTTGTAAAGCATGCATCAATTGGTTGTGGATATCCATACGAACAAGTTAGATATATCATCATAAGTAGGGGTTGAACATATCATGTTCGTTCATCTTGTCAAGTCATCTGACTTAGCTCAAGAATCATCTTTCTGACACACACCAAGTTTGTGAAGACATGTGGACATAGTCTAAGCAGGACCACCCAACTGTCCTTGACCATGGACACAACTATTCGAATAGTTTTACACTCTGCGAAGGTTGCACATTGTACCGACCAGACTCCGGGAACCTCCAAGTCATCCACGATTCGGGGTATTGCATAGCCGAGCTAAGCACCCGAACAATGCATTTCCCATGGTGACACTACATAAAGAGTCCACTCGTTGGCCCATGTCCTCATGATGTACATCATACGAGCCTCTCTCAAGATCGTACCATCCCTTAGGGGACACATCGGTGTGCTCGATGTCTGTGAAAAAAACACATGGTCGCCCGACCTGGCATGATCGCGTATTAAGAGGGTAACTATGGCTCTCTCGCCACTAGTAGTGCGGGCTCTTTGCTAGCATCGACGAAGGTGATCAACAAAACCAATTCCCATCAAGGGGCATCATGGACGCACATGTAAGATTGGGACGGTCAACAAATCTTAAACCTAATACGTTTTAGAAAGCGCACACACCACTTGTCTTGGTACACCACTTCTTCCTCAAGTGGTTACCTAACTAAACACCATTTCCCTCGGGCATTAGTGGTACCCAACGGGGTTTTTGAAAAGTCTTTGAAGGCATTTCTTTTTTCTGACACCATGCATATTCCCATCCCATTTGCATAGCAACTACTAGCATCCTAACTACTTCGCACCCGCGCAACCCTCATAGGAAGGTAGGGTCATGGTTAATGCAAGTATCAACATGGAAATATCATAGACAACCCACCAAGGTGGTCATCGATTCAACATTATTCAGATGCAACCAAATAAAGTGGCATATGACATGCGTAAAAATGGTTTCATAGTCATGGTCAAAGGGCTTCTTGCCTGTCTCCACAAAGTCTTCAAGGTCTTCTTGGGCTTCTAGTCCAACTCTGAGCACTTGATTAACTATCATCAGAAACACACACAATAAGCAACACAACAAGATGAAAATAAATGTTCTCTATAAATGCGATTTTTTTCTTGGACACCTCTGGTCCCCAGAAGAATACATAAGGTTTGGCCTAATGGATTTGGTTCACCGGAGATTTTTTTAATCATGGAAATAGAGGCATTACTGGCCCCACAAGAAGTCTACCAAGAGTATCTTCCTAAAAATCAGTCGAGGCATCCATATTAGAAACATTTCGGGAGTGGTTTCATTGGATTTGGCGTTGAGGTGAATATTCTAGGGATTTTCTAATATGGAACAAATGGTAAAGGGAACTATTTATTTGTCCCAACCATAATAAAGCATAGTAAAAATGGTGACCATGGCTAGTTAAATAGGGCATGGTATTTAGAGCATCTAGGAATTGGAATCACTACATTTCGAGTTGATTAGGATGCTCTAGGAATTTTACAAAGTGGGCTATAAGTAGTTCAAATTTGAATTTAAATATGTACAGGGAAAAATCTTGTGGAGAAAAATTATGGAAGTAGTGCCAAAAGATAAGGGGCATTTTTAGGAAGATGTAGAAATTAGAATCATCAATTGTGGAGTTGATTTGAGTTCTATGTGGTTTATTTTGTCTCACTGGAAATCAAAAAAATTAGATTACCTAACGGGCCAAGCCCGACCCTGGGCACAGGATAGCAGCAGGCCTACTCGATCGGCCCAGGGTCTCAGTCGCGCGCACACACAGGGCCATGCTGGAGACATACTCAGCTGAGATAGCTTTCCGTGCGGGGGAGACGTGACTAGACCGAAGGCATCTCCACTTAAACAGGGGGCCCATCCATTTGGGTCACTTACAGGTCGGCCCTCGTATCAGGTCCGTCCTTCAACTCCCGCTCGGGCAGAAAAGAAATAGGGTAGGCGAGGCCAAGCACCCACCGGTGTTGCCCCGCACGGCATGGAAGCTGGGGTCAGCGTTGATGGGCCCGGTGCCAAAGCCATGGAGAGGGAGCGATGGAGCGCATAGACAAACAATGGCGATGCATGCGATGCTACGTCGTAGCTCTGAGAATAGGAGGGGCATGGGAGAGCCCGAATTTAAACGAAGGCCGCAGCGGCAGTTCCGGGCGTAGGAGGAAGGAGAGGGCATGGAGGGAGCCGGGAGCTTGTCTAGGAGGTTTCCGGGTGGATGAGGGAGCGAAAGGCCAGAGCAGGTGCACTCAGGGTGGCTTCATATGTCGAGTCCGAGCTCACCATGCACGGCGCCCACGGGGATCCGCAGGGCTGGCCTTGGTGCCTGTTAGGGGAGGGATGAGGGTGTCAACGGTGTTCGTGGGGATCAACTATGAAGTGGGAAGGGAGAGAGAGAGGGCATAGGCATGTGATGCTCGCGCGTCCGGATACACACATTAGAGCACTCGGGCACTCATGGCGAGCGTGCGAGGAATGATGCAGGAGGGAGAGAGGAGGGGGACAAGGTCGTGGCATGTCGCAGACGTTAAGGGGCATCGGCACGCATGCGGGGACAGACCGAGATGGTCAGGAGCTTTGGGATGAGGGCGGCTATAATACGGGAGCGCACTATAGTATTCTCAAGAGCACCAATATTGCATGCTACTGCATTCCTACATGCTCTGGGCGTGTCCCACCTTGTCCACTAGTCATAGGAGGGAGTAAAAAAGTCTGCATGGCCTTGGATGCCTTGGGGGTGCCTTGGTTGAGAAGGAAGGCTGAGAGGGAGAGAAAAGAGTGTTGTCCACTGGTGCAAGTGGGGGTTCCACCCCCTCATTCATGGAGATGGGTGTTGAGATTGCTAATGGAGGTAAAGGGGGACTAGTATTAGGTGCGGTGAAAATTTGGGCTCAAGGAGAGCACTTCTGGTCCTCCAATCATTGAGCAAGAAAATGAGCAGAAGGTGTTTAATCAGTGTCTGGGTTAGCTAAATTATTCCCATTGCTATGAAATTTCACAGGATGAAGTAGTTGTGATAAATAAGCTTGGTCACCAATTTTTATATTATTCGGTGAAATTTTCCAGTGTAAACTCAATATACCCTAGAAATGGGCAGAAATGGAGTTCCATAGATCTAGCCATGTAAATCTTTTCTCCCTAATGCACCACTTGGTGTGGTGGCATTATTTGAGGATTAGACCATGTCCAAAAAGTTTGGGATCAATTGGAGAAACTTGACGATGCAAATATTCCCAATTCTAGAAATCAGCACAAGTGGCTTAGAGGGGATTTGGACAAGTGGATCTGTTATCGTTGATTCATCACTTGGTGTGGATGCATTATTAGGGTATTAGAACATGTCCACAATTTTTAGATTAAAGGATAAACTTGGCAATGTATAGTTGCTCAAATTTGGTTTTGGCAGAGTGAGATTTGTGATATATTGGTGAATCAAATCAACTTTGATTGAGATGAAACTTGTCAAGAGCATCACATATATCATGTGTGAGTTCCAAGAACTTTGTTGGAATTATTTGAGAATATTTTTATAGAAATTTTCAAATACTTGGAATAGGTTGAATTTTTTTTGAAAGATTTTGTCCAATATTTTGAACATGACCATGTGTTTAAACTCTTATATATGGAAAATATGTGTCCACTCAGTTTAACTAAATTTTCTCAGATATTTTGAAAGCGTCAAAATAATTTTCCCCTATGAAAGACCATTTCCGACCTTAGAAAAAGGTATTTAAATAAAACATAAAATATAATTTTAAAATAATTATTTCATGGTTTTGGGAAGTCTTTTTGATAATAGGATCCAAATAAAATATTTGGGGAAAAACATCTCCCCTAATTTGAGGACTTATAGTACAAACCTCAGATCAGGGTTTTTTGAAAAGATAAATTAAATAAAAGCTTTTTGGCCAAAATAGTGTGTTGTAGAAAATAGTTCTAGGTTCTATACACATGGTATGGCCATTGGTCAAGGATTTGGATCAAGGATATGAGTCTAGAGAGTAGGAGGGTTTTTGTGAATTTTAAATCACAAACAAGCACACAAGCAAGAGCATGCAAGTCAAGCAACATAAGCACACACAAATATAAATTGGTCCTCATTTCTGAGCTATGTTAACTTAGTCAGAAGTGGCAAACACAGAGTTTGATAGACCTTGTTGGAAATATGACCTAGAGGAAATAATAAAATGGTTATTATTATATTTCCTTGTTCATGATGATTGTCTACTGTTCAAGCTATAATTGTATTAACCGGAAACCGTAATGCATGTGTGAACACATAGACCACACCATGTCCCTAGTGAGCGTCTATTTGACTAGCTCATTGATCAATAGATGGTCATGGTTTCCTGACCACGGACATGGGATGTCATTGATAACGTGATCACATCATTAGGAGAATGATCTAATGGACAAGACCCAATCCTAAGCATAGCAAAAGATCGTGTAGTTCGTCTACTAGAGCTTTTCTAATGTCAAGTATCATTTCCTTAGACCATGTGATTGTACAACTCCCAGATACCATAGGAATTCTTTGGGTGTATCAAACGTCACAACATAACTGGGTGACTATAAAGGTGCACTACAGGTATCTCCGAAAGAAATTTGTCACTCCATGTGAATCGATACAACATAACTGTTGGGCTGGTACGAATCGATACAAGGATTTGTCACTCCGTGTGACAGAGAGGTATCTCTGGGCCCACTGGGTAATATATCATCATAATGAGATCATTGTGACTAATGAGTTAGTCATGGAATTTTTTGTCACGGTGTGGGGACTCCGACTTACGAGTCGAGATCGCCGAATGATCATGCTCAGTGATCCGAGAGATCAATGCTCACCCAACACAGAGAAACTTAATAATAAGAGTCTTACATCCATACATACCGTTTGATACAATAAATGACCATTGTAGTCGAGTCTTACATATATAGGGCCTTACAGGCCAACACAACAAATTGGACCAATAGCGGAATTATTGGTTGAAAGCGTGAACCCATGCCATTATCCTTAACCTACAGGCATTCTGACTGGGAAGCGTCCTAGCTCGCAAGAATGTGATCGAGTTACTCTTCACCATATCCTGTTCTTTTATACCTGGCAGTGAAATAACCAGTGGCAAGCCAATGAGTACTTTTGATTGTACCCGCAAACAGCCCATGACATGAACAATGAAAGTGAAGGATAACAATATCATGCATCTTTGGTGGAAATTCATCGAGGTGGAATGATCATGAATATGCATCAAGTTAAATTATTACCTTTGAAGAACAGGTTACAAATATCAATATGTCTGTCGAGGGCTGAACCATCCGGGCTCACCCTATATGCCAGGTCACCGAACTTGGTCATATCATTACTTTCCATAAAAACACCTTTTTCATCACCACACAGACACACTTGGTTTATGCGGAAATAGCTGGACGGAGTTTAAGCAGGATTACCCAACTGTCCTTGGCGGTGGACCCGACTATTCGAATAGTTTTACACTCTACGGAGGTAGTACGCTGGACCCACCAGATCCAGGAAACTTCCGCGTAATCCACGAGTCGCGGTATATAACATACCCGAGGTAAGTACCCGATCAATGCCTTTCCCCTGACGATACTAGACAAAGAGGATCAAGCTCAATGCATGTGCTCCGAGGGAGCCATCGATAAAATCATATCAAATGATTACCGGCACTTATGATCATATGCATCGAAAATACTTGCTATTTTAATCATGCAAAGTAACATATGCTCAGTCATGGGCAAAGGGCTGCTTGCCTTGCTCACGTAAGTCCTCGGGGTCTTCAGGTCTTCCGCTCCAACTCTGAGTACTCCGTCTACGCGTGAACTATCATCGGAAACAATCACTGTAAGCCACACGACAAGCAGAAACAAAAGTGTCCTATAAATAGGAGTTTTATTTTTCTTGGACCTCTGTGGTCATAAGAAAAATACCTGAAGCTTTCCATAGGAGATTTGAATCATCAAGGATTTTTAATGGACGAAAGGAGGAATAGGTGATTATTGAAGAAGCCTAAAGAAATCATTCTCTTAAAAATGAGTGGAGGCACTCAATGAACACAACATGATTTTAGAAATATTTAGGAAGTTGTTTCATTGGATTTGGAGTTTATATGAATATTCTAGAGATTTTCTAATACTGGATAAATAGCAAAAGGGGCTATTTATTTATAGCAGCAGCAATATGGTAAGCAAAAATGTTGAATAAAGTTAGGAATTTAGAACAATATTCTAGGAGTCTCTCGAATTTGGAATCACTCCATTTGGAGTTCATTTGGAACCTAGCTGTAGAATTTTTGAAAGGTGGGACATTTATATCCAGATTTGGATTTAAATAATAAAACTATAGAAAATATTCTTGGAAAAATGTGAAAATCACATATGGGGATAGATCTTGAATTTAGGAACCTGTAGAAATTTGAATCATTAGAATCGGAGCCCAAATGAATTTATAGTGGATTTTTGAAGTTAAGAAGAAAATATGAAAATGAGAGAAGGAGCTCAGCTTCTGGCTTATCTCGCGCTCAGGTCAGAGGATAGGCCTTCGGGCCGGCCCAGCCGCTCAGGCCGCCCGCGAAGGGATACACCGAAGGCGGTTTTTACCAGGGCGCCTTCACCGCAGGGTGGCGCACTCCCTCTGAGGTGTGTCCACAAGAGGCAGCCGGCCTGGCCCTATCTCACTAACAGGAGGCCCCACCTGCAGGTCATCTTCTTCCTCATGCTGGAGCAGAGGAACCGCCGGGAGAGAGGGAGGAAGCCACGCGGTGCCGCGCCTCTTACCATTCCCTGCCCAAGGGAGTGCACCGGCGAACTTAGGGGACCTCGCCGCCCCCATTCCCAAATAGGGTGCCCGTAGAGAGGCTGCAGGGGAAGCCGGCGGCGGCGGTTGCGGGATGTCGACGACCTCACTGCTCTCGGCACCAACAGCGAGGGGGAGGGGGCCGGAGGTGCTCGGGGAAAACGGCGCCAGCTAGGAGGATTCCCATGGAAGCTAGAGGCGAGGGAAACCCTCCCCTTGCTGGCTCGGCCTGAGCAAGGTTCTCAGGCGGCTTCCGTCATGGCCATGACAGGAGGAGGTGGGCTTGGGAGAGAGGGCAGGGCTGAAGAAGAGGAGCCTTGGATGAGCACAAGGAAGTGGGAACAAGAGATTCTCGAGAGAGGGAAGATAAGAGAGCCAGAGGAGGAAGAGAGCTTGGAAGCTCTCGGGAGCACATGTGGGCATGGGTGCCATTTGTCCCAGAGGAGCACGTGGGCTGAAAGTGGCTGGGAACCAACCTCCTAGTGGGCTGGTGCACCTTCCCAAGTGCCCAAGGCGCCTAGGGTTGGGAACCATAGGACGTCTGGGGCTCCTTCCACCAACTTGGGAGGCAAGCCTCCCCCTTGGCCGCCGCCTCCTCCTCTAGAGGAATATAGGGTGGCCGCCCCCCTCTCCCCTTCCCCCTATAAATATATGGGGGTGAGAGGGAAGCGACACACCTGAAACTCTTGCCCCCGGCACAACCCATCCGCCTCCTACAGCTCCTCCTCCTGTGTGGTGCTTAGCGAAGATCTGCCGAAGAATCACGAGCTCCACCGCCACAACACTGTCATGCTTCCAGAGGTTCCCTCAACTTCTCCTCCCCCCTTGCTGGATCAAGAAGGAGGAGATATCCTCGGGCTGTACGTCTGTTGAACGCGGAGGTGACGTTCGTTCCGTGCTTGGATCGGATCTTCCACGATTTGAATCACGACGAGTATGACTCCATCAACCGCATTCTTTGTAATGCTTCATCTTACGATCTTCAACGGTATGAAGATGCACTCCCTCTCACTTATTGCTAGCATCGCCTAGATTGATCTTGGTGTCACGTAGGAATTTTATGAATTATTACTATGTTACCCAACAGTGGCATCATGAGTTAAGTCTATGCGTAGATTCTATACACGAGTTGAACACAAGTAGTTGTGGACATTTATTTGGTCAATTTTCTTACCGTTACTTGTCCTATCTTGATTCGGCAGCATTGTGGGATGAAGCGACTAGGACCGACTTTAGACGTACACTTACGTGAGAGTGGTTCCACCGCGTGACAAGCAATTGTTGCATAAGGTGGCTAGCGGGTGTCTGTCTCTCCCACTTTAGTTGGATCAGATTCGATGTAGAGTGTCTTTATGAAGGGTAAATAGCAATTGGCATATCACCATTGTGGCTTTTACGTATGTGAGAAACGTTCTTGCTAGAAACCCATAGTAGCCACGTTAAACATGCAACAACAATTAGAGGACGTCTAACTTGTTTTTGCAAGGTATGCTATGTGATGTGATATGGCCAAAAGGATGTGATGAAATATATACGATGTATGAAATTGGTCATGTTCTTGTAATAGGAATCACGACTTGCATGTCTATGAGTATGACAACCGGCTCGAGTCATATGAGTTGTCTTAAATTTATTGTATGACCTGCGTGTCAATAAAAAATGCCATATGATTACTTTATTTTATTGCTAATCGTTAGCCATAGTAGTAGAAGTAATAGTTGGCGAGACAACTTCATGAATACACGATGATGGAGATCATGGTGTCGTGTCGGTGACAATGGTGATCATGCCGTACCCCGAAGATGGAGATCAAAGGCGCAAGATGATATAGGCCATATCATGTCACTTTATGATTTGCATGTGATGTTTATCATGTTTTTACATCTTATTTTCTTAGAACGATGGTAGCATAAATAAGATGATTCCTCACTAAAATTTCAAGAAATATGTTTCCCCTAAGTGTGCACCATTGCGAAGGATCACTATTTCGAAGCACCACGTGATGATCGGGTGTGATAGATTCTAACGTTCGCATACCACATGTGTAAGCCAGATTTAAACACGCGAAACACTTATGTTAACTTGACGAGCCTAGCATGTACAGACATGGCCTCGGAACACGAGAGACCGAAAGGTCAAACATGAGTCATATAGTAGATACGATCAACATGGAAATGTTCACCATTGATGACTAGTCCTTCTCACGTGATAATCGGACACGGCCTCATCAATATGGATCATGCATCGCTTAGATGACTAGAGGGATCTCTATATAAGTGGGAGTTCATTAAATAATTTGCTTAGATGAACTTAATTATCATGAACTTAGTCAAAACTTGTATTTACAATCTATATAGTAGATCCAATGGCCCACGCTAATGTTGCCCTCAACTTTAATGCATTCCTACGGAAAACCAAGATGAAAGACGATGGAAGCTACTATACGGACTAGATCCGTAACTTGACGCTCATCCTCATAGCTTCCAAGGAAACATATGTCCTTGATGAACCTCTAGGTGACGCACATGTTTTCCCAACAACTCAATAAGTTATGAACGCCTAGAAGTCGCGTAGCGATGATTACTCCCTGGTTTAGAAAGGCATGCTTTAGAGCTTAGAACCGGGGATCCAAAAGCGTTTTGAGCAACATGGAGCATATCAGATGTTCCAAGATCTGAGAAAGGTTTCCCAAGATCATGCTCAGGTCGAGAGATGTGAAGTCTATGACAAGTTCTTCAGTTGTAACATGGAGGAAAATAGTTCTGTCACTGAGAACATACTCAAAATGCCTAGGTTGCAAAAACGCTTGTCTCTGCTGGGAGTTAATCTTCCGGATGACTTGGTTATTGACAGAATTCTCCAGTCGCTTCCACCTAGATACAAGAGCTTTGTGATGAACCACAACGTGCAAGGGGTGGATATGTCCATTCCTGAGTTATATTCGATGTTGAAATCAGCAGAGGTGGAGATCAAAAAGGAACATCAAGTGTTGATGGTGAATAAGACGACCAGTTTTAAGAAAGGCAAGGGTAAGAAGAACTTCGAGAAGGACGACAAAGCAGTTGCCGTGCTTGGTAAATCAGTTGCCGGGAAGAAGCCCAAGAATGGACCCAAGCCTGAGACTGAGTGCTATTATTGGAAGGGAACCGGTCACTCGAAGAAGAACTCCCCCAAGTACTTAGCGGATAAGAAGGCCGGTAACATCAAAGGTATATATGATATACATGGTATTGATATGTACCTTACCAGCACTCGTAGTAGTTCCTCGGTATTTGATACCGGTGCGGTTGCTCACATTTTTAACTCAGAACAGGAGCTACGGAATAAGCGGAGACTGGCGAAGGACGAGGTGGTGATGCATGTTGGGAATGTTTCCAAGGTCGATGTGATCGTCGTCGGCACGCTACCTCTACATCTACCTTCGGGATTAGTTTTAAACCGCCATAATTGTTATTTAGTACCAGCTTTGAGCATGAATATTGTATCTGGATCTCGTTTGATGCGAGATGGCTACTCACTTAAATCCGAGAATAATGGTTGTTCTATTTATATGAGAGATATGTTTTATGGTCATGCCCCGCTAGTGAATGGTTTATTTTTATTGAATCTCGAATGTGATGTTACAGATATTCAGAGTGTGAGTACCAAAAGATGTAAGTTTGATCATGATAGTCCCACATACTTGTGGCACTGCCACCTTGGTCATATCGGTGTCAAACACATGAAGAAACTCCATGCAAATGGACTTTTGGAATCTCTTGATTATGAATCATTTGACACGCGTGAACCATGCCTCATGGGCAAGATGAATAAGACTCCGTTCTCCGGAACATTGGAGCGAGCAACCAACCAGTTGGAAATAATACATACCGATCTATGCGGTCCAATGAGCGTTGAGGCTCGCGGTGGCTATCGTTAAGTTCTCACCCTCACTGATGACTTAAGCTGATATGGGTATGTCTACTTAATGAAACACAAGTCTGAGACCTTTGAAAAGTTCAAGCAATTTCAGAGTGAGGTAGAGAATCAACGTGACAATAAAAAAAATTCTTATGATCTGCTCGTGGAGGAGAATATTTGAGTCACGAGTTTCGCATGCACTTAAGGAAACGTGGAATTGTTTAACAACTCACGCCGCCTGGCACACCACAACGTAATGGTGTGTACGAACATCGTAATCACACTCTATTGGATGTGGTGCGATCTATGATGTCTCTTACTGATTTACCACTATCATTTTGGGGATATGCATTGGAGACTCCCGCGTTCACTTTAAATAGGGCACCATCTAAATCCATTGAGACGAGACCATATGAATTATGGTTTGGGAAGAAACCTAAGTTGTCGTTTCTGAAAGTTTGGGGATGCGATGCTTATGTCAAGAAACTTCAACCTGAAAAGCTTGAACCCAAATCGGAAAAGTGTGTCTTCACAGGATACCCTAAGGAAACTATTGGGTATACCTTCTATATTATATCTGAAGGCAATATCTTTAGTGCAAAGAATGGATCCTTTATAGCGAAAGAGTTTCTCTCCAAAGAAGTAAGTGGGAGGAAAGTAGAACTTGATTAGGTAATTGTACCCCCTCTTGAACCGGATAGTAGCGCAGCACAGGAAAATGTTTGTGTGGTGCCTACACCGACAAGAGACGAAGTTAATGATGATGATCATGAAACATCGGATCAAGTTACTATTGAACTTCGTAGGTCCACGAGGACATGTTCCACACTAGAGTGGTATGGCAACCCTGTCGTGGAAATAATGTTGTTAGACAATGGTGAACCTTCGAACTATGAAGAAGCCATGGCCAGCCTAGCTTCTAACAATTGCCTTGAAGCCATGAAATCTGAGATATGATACCTGTATGAGAATAAAGTATGAACTTTCGTGGACTTGCCCGATGATCGGCAAGCCATAAAAAATAAATGGATCTTTAAGAAGAAGACTGAGGCGGATGGTAATGTGACCGTCTATAAGGCTCGGCTTTTCGATAAGGGTTATCGACAAGTTCAAGAAGTTTACTACGATGAGACTTTCTCACCCGTAGCAATGTTAGCAGTTGCCGCATTTTTGGATTATGAGATATGGAAAATGGATGTCAAAACAACATTCCTTAACAGTTTTCTTAAGGAAGAATTGTATATGATGCAGCCGGAAGGTTTTATCGATCCTAACAATGCTGACAAGGTATGAAAGCTCCAACGCTCCATCTAAGGGCGGGTGCAAGCATCTCGGAGTTGGAACATTCACTTTAATGAGGTGATCAAGCTTTTGGGTTCGTACAGAGCTATGGAGAAGCCTGTATTTACAAGAAAGTGAGTGGGAGCTCTGTAGCATTTCTCATTTTATATGTGGATGACATATTGTTGATGGGAAATGATATAGAAATTTTGGAAAGCATAAAGGCCTACTTGAATAAGTGTTTTTTCAATTAGGAAAGCATAAAGGACCTTGGAGAAGTTGCTGACATATTAGGCATCAAGATCTATAGAGACAGATCGCGACGCCTCATTGGTCTTTCACAAAGCGCATACCTTAACAAGATATTGAGGAAGTTCAATATGGATAAGTCTAAGAAGGGGTTCTTGCCTGTATTGCAAGCTGTGAGATTGAGCACACGTCAATGCCCGACCACGACAAAAGATTGAGAAAAGATGAGTATCGTCCCCTATGGTTCAGCCATAGGCTCTATTATGTATGCATGTTGTGTACTAGATCTGTTGTGAACCTTGCGATAAGTTTGGTAGGGAGGAACCAAAGAGATCCCGGAATGGAACGCTGGAAAGCGGTAAAGAATATCCTTAAATACCTGAAAAGGAGTAAATATATGTTTCTCGTTTATGAAGGTCCCGAAGAGCTCGTCGTAAAGGGTACATGTATATTTTGAATGGTGGGGCAGTCAGTTGGTGTAGTTGCAAGCAAAGTGTCCTCGCGGCATCTACATGTGAAGCATAGTACATAGCTGCGCCATAAGCAGCGCATGAAGGAGTCTAGATGAAGGAGTTCATCACCGAGCTATGAGTGATTCCCAATGCATCGGGCCCGATGAATCTCTTCTCTGACAACACTAGAGCTATTTCCATTGCCAAGGAGCCCAGGTTTCACAAGAAAACCAAGCACATCAAGCGACGCTTCAACTCCTTTCATGGTTACGTTCAGGATGGAGATATAGATATTTGTAAAGTACATCGGATCTGAATGTCGCAGATCCGCTCATGAAACCTCTTCCACGAGCGAAGCATGATTAGCACCAGAACTCTATGGGTGTTCGATTCATCACAATGTAACTAGATTATTGACTCTAGTGCAAGTGGGAGACTGTTGGAAATATGCCCTAGAGGCAATAATAAAATGGTTAGTATTATATTTCCTTGTTCATGATAATTGTCTATTGTTCATGCTATAATTGTATTAACCCGAAACCGTAATGCATGTGTGAACACATAGACGACACCATGTCCCTAGTGAGCCTCTAGTTGACTAGATCGTTGATCAATAGATGGTCATGGTTTCCTGACCATGGACATTGGATGTCGTTGATAAGGGGATCGCATCATTAGGAGAATGATGTGATGGACAAGACCCAATCCTAAGCATAGCACAAGATCATATCGTTCGTCTGCTAGAGCTTTTCTAATGTCAAGTATAATTTCCTTAAACCATGAGATTTTGCCACTCCCGGATACTGTAGGATTGCTTTGGGTGTATCAAATGTCACAACGTAACTCAGTGACTATAATTGTGCACTACAGGTATCTACGAAAGTGTGTGTTGGGTTGGTACGAATCAAGACTAGGATTTGTCACTCCGTGTGATGGAGAGGTATCTCTGGGCTCAATCGGTAATACATCATCATAATGAGCTCGATGTGACTAAGGAGTTAGTCATGGGATAATGTGTTACAGAACGAGTAAAGCGACTTGCCGGTAACGATATTGAACAAGGTATGGGGATACCGACGATCGAATCTTGGGTAAGTAACATACCGATGGACAAAGGGAATTGTATACGGGAATAACTGAAGCCCCGACATCGTGGTTCATCCGATGAGATCATCATGGAACATGTGGGAGCCAATATGGGTATCCAAATCCCGCTATTGGTTATTGGCTGGAGAGGTGCCTCAGTAATGTCTGCATGGTTCCCGAACCCTTAGGGTCTACACACTTAAGGTTCGCTGACGCTAGAGTTGTAATGGGAATTGTTTGTGGTTAACGAAAGTTTTTTGGAGTCCCGGATGAGATCCCGGACATCACGAGGAGTTCCAGAATAGTCCGGAGGTGAAGATTTATATATGGGATGTCCAGTTTCAGTCACCGGAAAGGTTTCGGGGTTTGTAGCTGGACCACCAAATGGGTACCGGGGGTGCACCGGGAGGGGCCACCTGCACCGGAGGACCACGTGGACTGAAAGTGGGTGGGAACCAGCCTCATAGTGTTCTGGTGTGCCCTCCCCAAGGGCCCAAGGCGCCTAGGGTTGGGAACCCTAGGGCGTGGGGAGCTCCTCCCACCAATTTGGGAGGCAAGCCTCCTCCCTTGGCCATCGCCGCCCCCTCTAGAGGCATCTAGGGTGGCCGGCCCCCTCTCCCCTTCCCCCTATAAATATATGGGGGTGAGAGGGCTGCGGGAGACCTGAAAACCCTAGGCCTCTGTGTAGCCCTTCCCCCTCCTACACCTCCTGCTCCTTCGTGGTGCTTAGCGAAGTTCTGCCGGAGAACCACGAGCTCCACCGCCACCACGTCGTCGTGATGCCGAAGCTCCCCCTCAACTTCTACTCCCCCCTTGCTGGATCAAGAAGGAGGAGACGTCCCCGGGCTGTACGTGTGTTGAACGCGGAGGCGCCATTCGTTCGGCGCTAGGATCAGATCTTCCATGATTTGAATCGCTGCGAGTACGACACCATCAACCGTGTTCTTTGTAACGCGTCCGCTTCCCGATCTTCAACGGTATGAAGATGCACTCCCTCTCTCTCGTTGGTAGTATCTCCTAGATTGATCTTGGTGACCGGTAGATTTTTTTTGAATTATTACTATGTTACCCAACAGACCTAGCCCCATTACAATAATCTCGTCCCCGAGATTCCTAGGCTAGGCATTGAAAAGGGGGTACGGAGATTTTGGTCTCAGGTAGGCTTCACGTTCCCATGTTGCTCCCTCTTCGATGTGATTGCTCGTGTCGGTCTTAAATTGCTTGATGATATAGCTTTGAATGCTTGTCTTGGCTTCGTCTTATAGTGAACGGGGTTCTTTCAATACTCTAGGCTTGTCTAGAGGTCAAAGGCTTGGTGAACGTGTTTCGGGCACCGGTCTGGCTTGCGCGTGTATTCCAGAGTTGGAATATATGGCAAAGTAGTGTGTCTATGCTAGTCCTCGGGTTACTCATGTTGGATAGTGACATATAGATGTCTCTTGTTAGAATAAAAGGGTCAAGGTTTTGGTGTAGCTTACCGTCGATAGGGGAAATCCTTTACTTCCTTAAGGTAGGTGATCTACCGTCGTAAGGGGTCTCCTTTCTTGAGAGTGTTGAAGAGTGTCACTGTAGGCTTCTCATCGAGATCTTTTGCTTGAGTAGTTGCCCAGGTATGTTCTTCATTTGCCTTCAATCATTTGTCTTCGTCGTCACGGACACATGTTTCCGGTGTGTCTTCGGATGCTTGGTCTTCTATACTCTTCGTAGCTACTTGTGAAAATGTTTGGGTTGGGTCTCGTCTCTAAGACTAATCTTAGAGACTCGGTGTTTAAAACGGGTTATACCATCTAGGAAAGTTTTTGAGGGGTCCTAGATTGGCTGGCTACCAAAAAGCATAGACCAGTCATCCAATCCCTAAGATCTAAGGCTTGGCAAGTGGGGTGAACCAACTTTGATAGGGGTATCATGATGATCGAGTCAGGACTCACATCCTTGATTGGAACAAAAAGGGGCTCTTTAATTTCTCTTGATGTCCAAGGGCTTGATTGTGGTTGAATGCCAGTTCTTCTTGATATAGTTTGGCTAATGTAATTGGCAAAGGAGTGGTGGTTCACTCCTCTTGCCTCTTCTTTATCGTCATGGTTTCCAAACCGTAGTGGTACGTCATCTTGCTTGGGTAATATTATCGTGTGTTGCTTGGAGGGTGCTTCGGCGAGTCCACTTTTCAAGATAAAACCTTACACTTGAGAAGAATGCAAATCGGCATTTCTGGGGCTTATCCAAATAGGACTAAGGTGTTCCTTCTCTTATTGGGTAAATAACTATGTCTTCCATGAGTACAACAACACATTTCTCCAAGCATCACATAAGAACATTGCTCATGGGATATATGAGAAGCGCGGGGATTTGTTCGGGGTGGTCACTTGTCCACAGGTTTGTGGTCCAACATAATCAAGCTATTCGTGTCCACCTTTCTCATGGACATGATTGGGTGCGGTCAAGGTGGAGTATTGGCCATAGTCTAATAACTTTGAGCCAAGACCTATCGTCATAAACCAACCATATTATGGCTCGGTAAGGCTTCGGGGTTTCAAGAAGCTTAGGATGTGAGTGGACGTCTACCACCTTATCCTTAAGCATAGTTCTTAGATGCCAATATTCCTACCTATGTCTCCAAACAGAATCATCCAATATCATCAGAAGTACCATCTTAGGTAAGTCAACTCCAACATGACTTATACTATTCAGCTCCAAGGTTTCAGAGAAGGACTAAACCAAAACCTCTTAAGCATACTATTGTCAACTCAAATG
Organism: Hordeum vulgare subsp. vulgare; assembly: GCF_904849725.1. Taxonomy (NCBI): domain Eukaryota; kingdom Viridiplantae; phylum Streptophyta; class Magnoliopsida; order Poales; family Poaceae; genus Hordeum; species Hordeum vulgare. The sequence continues at coordinate 229,036,522 of NC_058520.1, read as the reverse complement.
TATACCTATGTAAAACTTCACGGGAGCATACTAGCTACAAAGCTTGAATACGATACTACAACCCAACTGCTCGACTAACCTACCCTAGATCTAAGGTATTGCACATCTTTGCTAACGAAACATGTAACATACCAATCAAAGAACTCGTTTCCTTCTAAAGAATCAAATAAAGTAGTCATCAATCCCATCAATCATTACTTGATCCATTACTCCTACAAATCTAATATCGATGGAGTTCTACCTAACTTACTAGAGTTCCTACAATCCACATCTCATTGAAAGGACTATTATTGTAGTATATCAAAAAACTTCCAATATCATGACCAAGTAAACTCCAAGGTCCAGCTTATATAGATTCTTAAATCGCCCCTAATATCATCCAATTTCTTGGACTTTCATCCACCGAGAAACATGGTATCATGATCAAGATCATTGGACTAAATCCAGATTACTCTGAATCATGTAAACTTAATTAACACCAACACATTATTAGGACTACCTATTTAAATCCGAATCTCATGTCCAACGAGAACTCCTACTTGCTACTCCAAGTCATGATTGCAGCACCAACAATCGATGATTATTATTTGTCAAAATCAAGTTATCATACCACCGAGAATTTTCAACATATGATCCCCAATTGTCCTACTAGATCCAATCTACCCAAGGGAAAAGTAAGTCGTGTTACTGTACCAACTTTGATCCACCAAGTTCACCCATGACCATGAAAATGTCATAATCCAACAAAGAGTCTTAGCCATATCCACAAGACACTGGCATATCAAAACAATGTCTACAATTCGTATATACTTAGAACGATCCTCACTATGGCATCAAGGTTCGGGTGCTAGCTTAAGAATGGAAGATGTTTGTTCACTATGATCACTTGCTAGTTCCATAATGAACTCAGTGTTCAGCAGGGGCTATTAAAGCTCAACATGTGCTCTGACAAACTCGTTTATTTAAACAGATGATCAAAGTTTTGAGTTGGGGTAGCTTGTGAGTTCTATGTTAAATCTAGGGAGGGGTTTCCAAATCTAGAGGGAAAAGGATATCTCTACGGGGATGCATCTAATTGAGAATGTTGTAGTCAATGTATTCAGTGCTAGTTGTCTATCGAGGTGGATCTTTAGTGCATCCGGCCTTGCTGGTCTTCAGTTGACAAGATGAAGGAGAAGGAAAGTAGCAAACAGGGGAGTGCCTAAGGGGGTGGTGTAGTGCAAGTACAATCAGACAAGTGTTGAAAAGGCCAAACGCAACATCAAGATGATGTATATGATATAGTCGCGTACTTGTTACCTAGGGCAAAAGTGCGACTTATATCTAAGCACAAACAGGCAAAAACAAGCAACACACAAGATGGTCCATTTGAACCATCACACGGACTCGACTTCGCTTAGGGCATACACGGTGTATCCTACCCTAGAGGTTCTCAGACTTAATAGTCATTCCTTCTTTTGGTCTTGGAGAGGAGTCCCCTCAGCCTTCTCACTCTTCTTCAGGTATCTCTATGCCCCTTGTTGTTGTTCGTCCAAATGATTCGGGTTGTGCCTGGAGAATCTTTGACAACTTCTCTCTCGTAAGCTGATGGTTCTTCATGGCTGTCATTGAAAGGGTCTCATGTTGTCTTTCTAATCATGACAATGTCTTCTTGCCTTCCATGGTGTCGGGAGTTTTGAGTGGACAATCCTTTATGCGATGACATCAACAAGGCATGATAGAGTTCCGACGTGTTGGTTATGTTGATGACAACACCGACACCAAGAGCGGGGGATGAAGAAAACTGTTTTCCTCCTCACTATGGTGAGGCGGACGAGGTTCTCATCCACCAGCGGTTGTCGACACAACAACGATAAGAACAGGGTCACTCTACTAGCGATGCATATCATGGTCTTGCATCTCTTACGTCCTGATCACAGTAGAGCAATGTTGCATCATTCTTGGACAGTGTCGAGGGTGCCACCATCTTCTATGTCTCGATGTCCTCATTCCTTGAGAATGTAGTGTCTGTTGATGTAGTCTTGTCGTAGCATTGCCAACCTTGTCTTCCAAATATGTGGGTGATCACTTGGCAAGGACGCTTCCTTTCAAGTTAACCACGAGGATTCCAAGGAATCTTGTGGTCGGGGGCATAAGGGTGCTAGCAACCGTTTGCAAGTTTTGAAAAAGCCGATGAGGAGACTTAAGAGAATAAGTGTGGAAGTTCTAAGGCAAAAACCATTGCTTCCTTGAAAAATAAGAATAGGCGATACACATAAATGTTTTCTAAGTGTTTTGAAGTGTCTGGAAAAAAAGTTTGTCCTAGCTAACGTCCATGCTAACTCAGGTCTTCCTAAAGTTAGGATGGCTCTGGTACCAGCTCTGTGGGGAGCCCGGCTCATAAGTCGTGATCACCGAATGTACATGCACACTAATCCCAAAGATCAATGCTCACTGAACACATAGAAACTGAATAACAGGAGTCTTACATCCATTACGTACCGTTTTAGTCCAATATGACCTTCATGGCCAAGTCTTCATATAATTGTAGTGGTAATCTTCTTCGATAGCATGAACCCATGTGTGGGGACCCCGACTCATAATTTGTGATCATAGAAGGTACGTGCATGGTGATCCCAGAGATCAATGCTCACTGAAACAGAGAAACTGAATATCAAGATTCTAACATGCATTACGTATTGTTTTATCCAAATATGGCCTCCATGGCCAAGTCTTCATATATTTGCAGTAGAAAATGTTAATCGATAGCATGAACCCATGGCATCTGCCATAACCCTACATGCATTCTGACTTGGAAGCTTCCTAGCCCGCACGAACGTCGCCAAGGTATTCTTCATCATAACATGTCCCCTCATGCCTGGTCAATGAAATAACCATTGGCAAGCCAATGAGTACTTTTAATACACTCGCAAGCAACCCATGTTTGGAACAAGACAATAACAATGCATGACATAGCACTAAGTTGGTAATTTGGAGGAAGCTAGCTTTGAGTGCAATGTAATCATCAATCAACTTGTAAATGTATGCGTCAACAGGTTGCATATATCCATACGAACAAGTTATAGATATCATCATAAGCTGGGGTTGAACATCTCATGTCCATTCATCATGTAAAGTCATCTAACTTAGCTGAAATTTCATCTTTGTCACACAACTATCTTTCTCACACACAAAAACTTGGTTTATGTGAAAACATCTGGACCTAGTCTCAACAGGTCCACCTAACTGTCCATGACCATGGACACAACTATTAAAATAGATATACACTCTGCAGAGGTTGCGTATTATACCCACAAGATTCGGGGTACTTCCATCTCATCCACCACTGACGGTATATTACATGCCTGAGGTAAGCACCCAAACAATGTCTTTTCCCTGGCGACACTAAACAAAGAGACGACTCGTTGGACCACGTCCTCATGATGTACATCATACAAGCCTCGCTCAAGATCGTACCATTCTTCAGGGGACACAACGGTGTGCCCTTTGTCTATAAAATAAGCCCATGGTCGCCCTACCTGGCACGACCCCGTCTCGAGAGGGTAACTCTGGCCCTCTCGCCCCTAGTAATGTGGGCTCTCTACTACCATCCATCAAGGTAATCAACAAGGCCCCTTCCCATAAAGGGGTATCATGGTCGCACATGTAAGGTTGGGACGATCAACAAATCTAAAATCTAATCCTTTTTTCGAAACGACATACACAACTTACCTCGGTACACCACTACTTTATCGATTAGTTACCTAGCACAACACATCTACCTGAGGCATTAGTGGGACCCGACGGGGTTTTTTGAAAAGTCTTTGAAATCTTTTCTTTCATCACCACCATGCATATTACCATCCCATCTTTTCTTTGAAGTTATGGTCATGCTCAGTGCAAGTATCGACGATGAAACATCAGAGACAACCCACCGAGGTGGTCACCGATTCAACATGCCTCAGATGCAACAAAATAAAGTTCCATATGACATACATAAAAGGTTTTCAAAGGAATGGTCAAAGGGATGCTTGCCTAGTTCAACAAAGTCTTCGAGGTCTTCATGAGCTTCTAGTCCAACTACGAGAACTTCATCTACTTCGTCAACTATCGCTGGAAACAACAACAATACGCCACACAACAAGCAAAGAAACAAAGTGCTCTATAAATACGATTTTGACTTTTCTTGGATATATATGGTCGTAATAAAAATACCTAAAGTTTGTTCTAAGGGATTTGGATCACCAAAGATTTTTGATCGGTGGAAATGGAGGAATTTGTCATCATATAAGAAGTCTACACAAAACATTTCTATAAAAATGAGTGGGTGTATTCACGTGATAGGGCATGATTTTAGAATACTTTTGGAAGTAGTATCATTGGATTTGGAGTTGGGATGAAATACCTAAGGATTTACTAAGATGGATTAAATGGAAACATGAGCTATTTATTTGGCCTAGCAGAAAAAATCCATGATAAAAATGATAAATATATATAAAAAATAGTACATAATATTTGGAGGTTGTGGAAATTTGAATCACTCCATTTGGAGTTGATTTGGATGTTGTAGGAATTTGCAAGGTGGGGGTTTGAAATATTCAAAATTGAACTTGAATAATAATACAACATAAAGGTTGCTTGGAAAAATGTTCAATGCATATATTTGGATTGGTCGTGATCTTACGAATATGTAGAAATTTGAATCAATGAATTTGTAGTTCGTACAAAATTAATATGAGTAGTGGCTTATACCTAGTGGCTAAAGTGCGCATAGGGCGCAAGATAACCAATCGGGCCGGCCCAGTGGATCAGCCGGGAGGGAGGTGGGAGGCGGGATTAGGGAGAGCCCACCCGCCATCGGATCATCCTGGCCGTGTGGCCGAGTAGTGGGACCATGCTGGCAGCTTCGCCTTCCTCATCCTGCTCGACAAAGGAGGAGTAGGGGAGGCTTCGACAGCGACTGCAAGGGCCACTGGCCACCGTTTCGGTCGAGCCGGCCACCAAAGCGCTCAGGTCGGCGAGCCGCACCCGCCTTAGTGTCGTTCACCCGCCGAGGAGGGCGGTAGTGGTGGTGGCCTAGACGGCCGTGGAGGGGTCCTCCGTCCATTGTTGCCACTAAGCGCGGGTGTCTCCTGGGGAGAAACGGCGGTGCTGCGGGCTTACCGGCGGCTAGCGCAGACCAATGGGAGGGATGGGCGAAGGAGAAGAGGCCGAGGTGGCTCGGGTTTTTGAGTGAAAGTCGGCGGGGGTTTCGGCCATTGTCGTTAATACGAGGGATGAGCGGGCGAAAGGGGAAGTCTCAGAGGTAGTTGAATGGGAGAGAGATCCAAAGGAGAGTATTGGGGAGCTGAGGGAGGCTTTAAATGGAGGGGGAGACAAGGGTGAGCTCGGGTGCGCCTCGGATTCCCTCGGGCATGGAGAGCACGCGTTCCTAAGAAGGTTTGGAAGGTTGCGATCATCGGGGAGGGGCATGCGAGATCCAGGAGGGTCCCCTGGCATGAGTGGCACTCTACCATGGCCTCCAAGGAGATACGGAACATGCCCAAGCGGCAGAGCTTTGTTTCTACATGTCAGTGGTGCAATCACAAGGGCACACTATGTCTAGGAACACCCTTTGGTCCGGAAATATTGTCTGGGGTGCAAGCCATGCGTGGCAAAGGGTGATGGAGGACTTTGCACCCATATGGAGCTAGGTGGAGGTGGTATTCATTGAGGTTAAGTTTGTAGTAGGAATCTTGGGGCCTAGCAGAAGGTTTTTTACTAGTGGGAACTTGGGATGAAACTTTGTCTAGTAGCCCTAGCTATGCAAGGACTACAAGACCACCAAGTTTAAACTCAGGGGGGATGAGAATAGCTAGTACTTGTAGTTCAAGGCTAAATTTCTTCCAAAAATCTATTTTTAGAAGGTCTGCTCATATTTTCCACATGAGCTTTCCATTTTTTGGTGTGCTAAGATACATTAGCACACTAGAGGTGTTGTGGAAAGATTTGGGGGCATTTGCATGAACAGAAAGAATGGGAGAGTGGTAAAAGTGGTGCTTCCATGGTGATAAGGAGTGGGAAAGAGATGCAATTACCCTCAAATAATCGATGAGGGGCCATAGCAAGGTTACTAGGGGTATAGGAGGGTCATAATATACCGTGGTAGAAAATTGGAGGCAAGGGGAATCTTTTGGATCAACATTGCTTGTCCTCTAGTTTATGGCACAAGGTGTTTGATGTTGTCAAGGGGTATCTAGGGGTATCCAATGGCTTTATGACGTACCAAGGGTAAATGGAAAGACCATTTGGCCTCATCACTAATTTTGAGATTATATGGTGAAAGTTGACAATGTAAACTTGATAAACCCTAGAAATGGGCATAAATGGTTTTCTGTAGATTAATCCATGCAAATTAATTCCCACTAATGCACAACTTGGTGTGGTGGCATTATTTTAGTATTAGAGAATGCCCCAAAAGTTTGGGATCCATTGGAGAAACATCACAATGTCAAATTTCCCAGTTTTAGTAATCAATAGAAGAGGTTTTGAGGGATTTTGGACAATTCATCTGTTCTCCTTGATGCACCACTTTGTGTGTATGCATTACTAGGGCATTAGAACATGTACACAAAATTTTAGCACAATAGGAGGAACTTGGCAATGTTGAGGTGCTCAAATTTTGTTCTGGAAAGATAAGGTTTTGGAATATTTTGGTGAACCAAATCAACTTGGATTAAAAAGAAACTTGGCAAGATCATCACATATATCACATGTGACTTGCTAGAATGTTCTTGGAATTTATTGACAATATTTCCCATGGAAATATTTCAAAAGCTTGAAATAGGCATAAAGGGTTTGGAGGGGTTTTGTCCAGTATTTACAACATGACCATGTGCTGAACCACTTATTATGGAAAATATGTCCACTAAGTTTCCCTCAATTTTCTCAAATATTTTGGAACCAAAAAAAGTTCCTTTAGAAAATACCATTTCTGGCTTTAGAAAAAGGTGTTTATACAAAATGGGAAAATCAGTTTTTAAAATAATAATTTTGTGGGTTTGGAAAGTCTTTTCGATAATAGGATCAAAATAAAACATTTGGGGAAAAACATATTCCCTAATTTGAGGACTTGTAATACAAACCTCAGTTCAGGGCTTTTTGGAAAGCTAAATTAAATAAATACTTTTTTGGTTAGAACAACATTTTATAAAAATAGTTTCCGGTCCTATACACATAGCCTGGTCTTTGGGCAAAGGTTGGGGGTCTAGGATATAAGTCTAGAGAGTAGGAGGAAGTTTTGTGATTTACCACACAATCGAACAAGCAAGCAATCACAATCGGTTCAAGCATCACAATCGGTTCAAGGAAGTTTTAATTTGTCCTAATTTTCGAGCTATGTTAACTTAGCAAAGTAAGGCAAAACATGGGGTGTGACAGACCTACCCCTCTTAGAACAATCTCATCGCCAAGATTCCTATGCTAGGCAATGAAGAGGTTCGGAAATTCGGGTTTGACGTAGTTGCTACGGCGACAGAAATCCTTGTGTCGTCTCTTGAGCTTGCGTTGGTTTTTCCCTTGAAGAGGAAAGGGCGATGCAGCACATGAGCAGTAAGTATTTCCCTCAGTTTGAGAACGAAGATATCAATCCAGTAGGAGAATCTCATCAAGTCCAGAGTACCTGCACAAACAGAAAAGAGCTTGCACCCAACGGTATAAAGGGGTAGTCAATCCCTTCAAGATTGATTGCAAAGTGAGATATGAAGGTGGAAAGTGCAACGAAGAAAAAGAGTAAGGCTGAAAATATAATGTGGAGAAGACCCGGGGGTCATAGTGTTCACTAGAGGCTTCTCTCAAAATAGCAAGTATTATGGTGGGTGAACAAATTACTGTCGAGCAATTGATTGAACCGCGCAAAGTCATGACGATATCTAAGCCAATGATCATACATATAGGCATCACGTCCGAGACAAGTAGACCGATACTTTCTGAATCCACTACTATTACTCCACACATCGACCGCTATCCAGCATGCATCTAGTTTATTGACTTCATGACGAACAGAGTAACGCCTTAAGCAAGATGAGATGATGAAAACCCCATCTTTTTACCCTTGATGGCAACAATGGGATACGTGCCTCGCTACCCCTTCTGTCATTGGGTGAGGTCACCGCATGGTATGAACCCAAAACCAAGCACTTCTCCCATTGCAAGAATCATAGATCTAGTTGGCCAAACAAAACCCACAACTCGAAGAGAATTACAAGGAGATGAAATCATGCATATAGGAGATCAGAAGAAACTCAAATGAGATTCATAGATAATCTGATCATAAATCTACAATTCATCGGATCTTGACAAACACACCGCAAAAGAAGAATACATCAGATAGATCTCCATGAAGATCATGGAGAACTTTGTATTGAAGATCCAAGAGAGAGAAGAAGCCATCTAGCTACTAGCTATGGACCCATAGGTCTATGGTGAACTACGCACGCATCATCGGAGAGGTCATGGTGTTGATGAAGAAGTCCTCCGTATCCGAATCCCCCCTCCGACAGGGCACCAGAACTTGCCCCAGATGGGATCTAGCGGAAACAGAAGCTTGCGGCGGCGGAAAAGTACTTTCGATGATCTCCTGATTTTTTCTGGGATTTTAGGGAATTTATAGGCGAAAGACCTAGGGCAGAGGAGCCGCAGGGATCCCACAAGCCTGGGAGGCACGGCCCCCCTGGACGCAACTAGGGGCTTGTGGGGTCCCTGGTGGCCCCTGCCCTGATTCTCTTGCTTCCCGATCTTTTTCTGTTTCGGCAAAAATCTTTTTGGCATTCTCGTTCCGTTTGGACTCCGTTTAAAATCCTCCTATGAAAGGGTCAAAAATATGGAAAAAAAAACAGGAACTCGCACTTGACAGTGAGTTAATAAGTTAGTCTCAAAAAAATAATAAAAGGCATATAAAACATCTAAAGTTTGACAATATAATAGCATGAAACCATCAAAAATCGTAGATACGTTGGAGACGTATGAGTAGTCTTCACGTACCCTTGTTGCTCCTTCTCCGATGTGATTGCTCCCTGGATCTTGAGGTTCTTGATGATACATCTTCGAATGCTTTTCTTGGATTCATCTTCAGGTGAATAGGGTTCTTGAAATATGCTAGGCTTGACTAGTGGTCAAGGGCATGGTGAACTAAGTTCTGGCAAGGTTCAGGATTGCAGGTGTACTCCAAAGTCTGAATACGTGGCAAGTTACTGCATTTGTGGGTTGGTCCTGCGGTTACTCACATTGGTTAGCGACATCTAGATGTCTTGTGTTAGAGTAGAATAGTTATGGTCTTGGTGTAGCTTCCAATCGACTGGAAATCCTTGAATTCTTTAAGTCACATGATCTACAATTGAAGGTGGTCTTCTTTGTTGAGAGTATTGAAGCGTGTCAACATAAGCTTCTCATCAAGATCTTCTACTTGAGTAGTTGCCCAGGTTTGTTCTTCATTTGTCTCCAACCATTGTCTTCTCCACCATGGGCACACATTTCCAGTGTGTTTTAGTATGCTTATTATTCTAGACGTTTTGAAGCTACTTGTGGAAAGTCTGGGTTGTGTCTCGTTATCCGTGTCAAAACCGGCGGATCTGAGGTAGGGGGGTCCCGAACTGTGGACCTTGGATTGATGGGTCGCAGGAGACGAAGGGGGACAATGTTTTACCCAGGTTTGGGCCCTCTCAAGGAGGTAAATCATATGTCCTGCTTGAATATATTTAAGGAGTATGAGGATTACAAAGTTGATCTACGTCGAGATCGTATGAGCTAAAGCTTAGATGAATCAACATGCCTATGTGGAGGAAACCCTCTGGTTTCTATAGATACCACGGGTTCCTACGGTTACATACAACCGAGCTCAGCCAGGGGTAAATGTGCCACTCTAGCCTACACAACTTAAACAACATGCCAGTCTTCGGAGCTTTCCTACTTGTTTACGAGATCGTCATGTAGTCTGGTCTTCAGTAATGGGCCCATTAAGTCGGCCCATGAATAACAGCCCGACCGCCCGAGGACCCCTTAATCACGGAGTCCCTCAATAGCCCCCGAACTCGTCATGTAGTCTGGTCTTCGGTAGCCCGAGAGTAATCGGCTTGCGAGGCGAGTTACCCCCATGTTCGGTTGGTCTTAAACTTAATACTTTGGTGATATCATGCCTTTAAAACATGCACTGGTTAATCAGGAGGCCAAATTGCTCGAGTGTGAAAAGTTCCTCAACAGACAGCCTTTCTCATGAAAGGTCGCAATAATCAATTACGACAAAAACTCGATTCGTAGTTCGAGACAGCTTTCTCACACGCATGTCTTGTCAATCGCTGAGATCATGCCCCACATTTAAGGGTATATGGGTAATGGTCTGGGTAATCCCACGCGTGTTCACCGGCATGGTCGTTTCAGGAAGTGGTGAGGCCTGCGGCGCAATAAATGGGAACCCTTGGCTCAATGCCCCCCATAAAAGGGAAAAAGATCCATAAAGCAGCCATTGGCATTCCAGACTCGACCCCTTCCCATCTTAGCTTCCGAGAGCTCAGATCCATTCCGGTTTCCGTCCTTTCCCATCTGTCCTCCCCAAACCCAGCCATGGTCGGATCACATTCTCATGGCAAGTGGGAGATCTCGTGCATCTCTGACAAAGACATCCGGGATCTGAAAGAAGCCAACTATATTTCGCCAGACATCGCTCACCGTGCACGAGAGGAAGGTCAGGTGGTGCGTACTTCAAGGCCAGGCGAAAGCCTGGTGTTCATTCCCCACGTCATATGGGAACTAGGTTTGCCATGCCACCCCTTCATCAGGGATCTGATGTTCTACTACGGGTTAGATTTTCATGATCTTCCCCCGAACTCCTACATGCACATTTCTTCTTTCATCATCGTTTGCGAGGCCTTCCTGCCGTTTCACACGCACTTCGGCTTATGGCTTAAGACCTTCAATTTCAAGCCAAAATCAGTCAGCGGCCAACAGACTGACTGTGGCCGAGCTGTGATCAGCAAGCTTCCCCGAGTTGAATAGAAGGAGGGCACCTTCATCGACACAATCAAAGCATGGCACAAGGAATGGTTTTATATCACCGAACCTCAGGAGGCGAGCTGGCTGGCTCCTGCCGAGTTTAGATCTGAACCCCGTGAGAGGATAACTTCATGAGTGACAAGGGGCCTCGATTGGGGGTCATCCTCAGAGGTGAAAGCTCTTCAGAAGCGCATCAAGCAGATGGTGAAGAAGAACGTTGAGCTCACCAATGCGGTCCTCCAAGCTCGGCGAGCCTTGCAGCGTGAACCAGTTCTACGACATCACCGTTGAGAAGTTGTGGAAGGTGTTATTCAAACCTCAACAAGAGTGGCAGCCAAGGAAGAAGACGTCGGCTTGGATGCCGCTAACCCCCCTTTGGAGGTATGACCAAGCCTCTTGTTCTTTATTAAAGCTTTTCATTTTTAGCAGAGATATCATTTTCTTCCCCCACCGTCTATGTAGCGATGGCTAGAAAAGGTCAAGTAAATAGACAACCCAACACCCCTGCCCGAGGACCCCAGGTCGCAATTGACGACCGCAATGCTCGTGGTGGCGCGTACACGGCGCCAGGTAAAAAGGAGACCCACAGGGGTCTCCGCTCAAGGGGTCCTCCGGATACCAAGTGCGAAGAAAACCATGCCTCATCCGTCTACGAGGAGGAGGAAGAGGAGGATGTTGGGGAAAAGACTCCCTCCGAAAAAGGAAGAGAGCGGCGCTGGAGGACGCCAAGGAGGGCTTGCCTCCCGAGGCCCCAAAGAATCCCTACACATGCAAGGTAGTCCTACCCGACAACAGCCCGAATTTTGACGAGGACTCCGAGGCCTTCGAGAGTGTTCCTCAAAGGACCACCGGTGTCAAGCCCCCGGCCCAAAGCTATAGAATCTGACTTGTATGGGATGAATTATGCTGAGTTTTCTTTGTTAATCATACGAGCTTCACTACCAGTCGAACTAGCGGAGAGCGGGAATGTGTCCCGCACTACTCTCCCTCCACTGTTGTTTGAGGCTACGGAGGTGATATCCCACCAAGCCCCTCCAAACATGGGGGACGAGGTGGTGATGGCCGAGGTAAATACTTCGACTGCCGAAGACCGAGAGGTCCCAACCGAGGTTCATGCCTCGGTCACCGGGACCCAGGAGGTTTGTCCCATCTCAACGAGGGGAGAGGTGGACCTGCATTCGTCCCAGATTCTCCGGAGACAGCTCCTAGGAGCTCTCCTCCTTCGGCATCTTCAACATTGCCTCTGATGCCACCTGTCATAGAACAGGTCGCGGCTGATTGGCCCACAAAGATGGCGGAGGCCCTATCTGTGGCGTCCATCGCCGATGAGCATTGCACCCTTATGGGTGCGATTCAGCAAAGCATTCATTCCATTGATAATGGCTGAAGGGAGCCTTCAGTGGTTTGCTCACAGGCTTCGAGGTAAACCCATTAGTGTTTATTCTTATTTATAAGGTTTTTATATGTCTTATAGGTATGATAGCCCCCCGAGCCATGGTTGAGTTGAGAAGCTTTCTTGTGGCTCAGAAGTACTTGTTATCTTTGAGAAAAATCAGTTCGGGGACCCATGAACTATGACAGCTCAGTACGGTACTTCGGCTAAATATCACAATCCCGTTTGCCGTTGATGCTTATAAAATCTGGATTTTGCAGGCCTCATCCTTGGTTGTGGCTACTAATGCCCTTGAACAAGCCGAGCTGAACCGGAAACTCCAGGTTCCCGACGAGGAACATGGCCGACATTATAGTCGGCTAGTCGAGAAGCATGGTAAGCTTAATGCATGCTGGTAACCCACAAGTGCAGGAGATGGCAACAGTCTTCGCGGGTAAGTTAACCAAAATTATTAATTCGACACAAGGGGAGCCAAAAAATATTTATAAGCTTTAACAGTTGAGTTCTCATTTCAACCGCACCTAAAAGATACTTTCTTGCCAATGAAATATTAGTAGCAACGGTGATATGGAAGTGACGGCGGCAACCGAAATAAAAGTGGCAAAGTAACGAAAGTAAAACGGCGAAAGTAAAGTAACTTGTGACTAGTAGGATTAAAACAATGTAGGCTAAGGAGATGGATTGTTGGTCGTGGATGAGAGATATCATGTATTTAACTTGGGGCAAGGCACATACAAAGGTAATTATCATCTAGGCATATAACAAACATTAGGCATGTATCCCAAGGTAGTCGTACATTCTTGCAATAAGAACTTGCACGACATCTTTTGTCCTACCATCCCACTATCAACGGGGCCAAATGGAACTTATGGATATTAAGTGCTCCTGTCGAAGAGCACCGGAAAAAAGCATTAACAATCAATGGATACATGGAATCCTCAAACTATAGCCCATCCCCTTTGGTGTCCCAAGCTGTCACCATTGGGCTGGCCGGTTCCGGACGATAATAGGTGCATACTAATCATAGATAGGATCTAGAACACAAATATTTTTATGAAAACATAAGGTATTCGGATCTGAAATCATGGCACTCAGGCCCAAAGTGACAAGCATTAAGAGTAACAAGTAGTAGAAAAGATGATAAACATCATAGTAGATGATAGGCAACATGCCCCCAACAATCCGATGAACTATTACATGATCTAACTCATCTAATCTCTCCCATCCCCTGCACCTACAGCAGGGAATTACTCACACGTGATGGGAGAAGCCATGCAAGGATGACGGAGTGGTGATGGTGATGACGATGGTGACGATTTCCCCTCTCCGAAGGCCAAAACAGCCTCTAGATTAGCCGCTCACGAAGAAGAAACAAGGGTGGCGGCGGCTCCGTGTCGAGAACTTGAAAAACGACTTATGTTCTGGAATTTCCTCATCACTGGTAAAAATAAGAGCCAGAGTAGGGCACTAGAGGGGGTGGCCCCCACCCAGGTGGCCTCCCGGCGCGGCCAGGTTGCAGGTTGCGCCAGCTGGTTGCCTGGGGGCCCTGTGGCTCCCCTCTATCCCATCTTCTGGCCCATGGTCCCTCCCAGTGCGTGGATTTCTCTATTTTTCGGGAAATTTTCTGGGACGTGTAAATATCCGTTTACCTGCACACAAGAAAACCATACAGGCAGCTCTGCTGAAAACTGCGTTTGTCCGGGTTGGTTTCATTCAAATCATGCAAGAATGAGGCCAAAACAGTACCAAAAGTGTTTGCAAAAGTCGATATGTTTGAGACGTATCAACTCCCCCAAGCTTAGCATATTGCTTGTCCTCAAGCAATTCAGTTCAACGAACTAAATGCGATAAAGAAAACTTTGACAAACCCTTTTGCTTCATTAGATGTATATACGCATGCACTACGAACAGGTCCAACAAGTTTTGTAGTAATGCTACAAAAACAATACACGAAGCAATCCTACGATCATCTGAAGAGTTTCAAACAACTAAGAAACAATAATATGTAACTGAAAATCGTAACGAGATCACAATGCACATGACTTAGATATACTAGAGTGTTATCTCAATAGCCACCCAAGAGTGAAGCAAAACATAATTGCGGACACTCCTTCGAAGTATTAAAGGAGACTAGAAGTAAATATTTCATACTAAGCAATATCACAATCATGAAGAAGACAATGTTGTGCTTTGGGACAATGCACATTACACTCAGAATGACAATTGTGCTCTCTATAGTTGGTGCTTTTATGAGAAGAGGACGACTCGATAGAAAAGTAAAATAGGTAGGCCCTTCGTAGAGGGAAGCATTGATTTGCAGAGGTGCCAGAGCTTGAGCTTTAATAACAGAGATAAATTAACATTTTGGCCGGTATGCTTTCATTGTCGACGTAACAACTAAGAGATCTCAATATCTTCCATGTTAAATACATTATAGGCGGTTCCCAAACAGAAAGTAAAGTTTTAACTCCCCCTCCACCAATCGATCACATTCCACGGCGGGCCGAATCCACGAGTACCGTCCATAGAAGCAACAATCCTGGGGGAGTTTTGTTTCATTAAATTTGATATGACTTAGAGCATGGAACTGGGCATCCCGATTACCAGCCAGTTTCTCGTGAATGATAGTGAATCAACACATATCTTGAGAATAACCTACTTAGCATGGAAGATATTGATAGTCTGTAGTCACTACATGAGCCATTCGGGCATACAAATCAAAATATTTATTTGAAACGGCACTTGCAAATTTACTTGGAATGGCACATAAATATCGCATATAGGTATGTATGGTGGACTCATATGGCGCAACTGGTTTTATGAATTTTGGATGCACAAGCAGTTAGTCCGCTTAGTTGAGGCGAAGGCTAGCAAAAGACGGGGAAGCGGCCAACTAGAGAGCAATAACGGCCATAATCATGTAGAGCGACAGAGCAACATTGAATCGGGCATGAAAACGATATAACTATTCTGAAATAAAAAGATCATCAAGGCTTGATAGACTTCTAGTCATAAACATGTGTAAGCATGTCTCTAGTCAATCTAGAAATTCTCCGAAGGGAAATACCACTCTAATATGCCAAACCATGAAAAATGCAATGCATGCAAATCATTTCAATAACACATTAGGCACTCCAGCTATTTGATACTAGTCACAAAGAAAGCATGAACTACTGGGAAATCATTGTAATCATAGCACTATGTCGCTACAAGTTGGTCCCTGGATCATAAGTACACGCATATGTACAAAACTAGAAACATATAGAGTTCATACCGGCTTTCCGTGTTGCATTCCTTCCGTCGATCTTCGTCATTATTGCATCGTCACTTGCACGATCAAACATAGAAAGATATAATCAAGTGCAATTGCGACCCTGGACGTGAGCTGAACTATGCAAACAAAGCAAACTAAAGAAAGAAAAAAAAATATTTTTGGGATTTCTAAAGGTCAAACGAAAGCAAAGGAAAAGAGAAATATTTTTGTTGTTTTTGCAAAGAGAGAACAAAATAGAACAACCAAAACTCCGAAAAGACATACAAAGGATACTATAGATGATATAATGAAAGGGGAGAAGGATACATACTCCCCCAAGCTTAGGCTTTTGGCCAAAGTTGATATCGGCTACTGCGGGCTCCAGGAGCTTCCTCCAGCTCCGAGTTGGTACTGGTGGCTCAAAGAATCATATGAGGCCTCGGGCGCGTACACTGATGCCCGACTGGCCTCCCAAGGAGAAGCCTCTTCTTCCTCGGGAACAACCTCCTCCATGGGGTTGTGGAACTGCTACTGGATCACAAACTCGTCCAGCTCAGTCGAGGTGAAAGACCACCCGTTCCTGCTAGTATAATCAAACAAAAGTAGTGCAGGTAGATGGATCTCGCGAGTAGTAAGCTCGCCAAACCTCATAATATAAACAAGGTTACTAAACTCGGAAGTCCTAGTAACAAACTCATGCCTCT
This sequence comes from Hordeum vulgare subsp. vulgare, assembly GCF_904849725.1. Taxonomy (NCBI): domain Eukaryota; kingdom Viridiplantae; phylum Streptophyta; class Magnoliopsida; order Poales; family Poaceae; genus Hordeum; species Hordeum vulgare. Next base: position 229,020,168 of record NC_058520.1, on the reverse strand, counting down.
TCATAGTGGTAAAATTAAAGTTTATATATGGAAAAGGCACATCATACACATGTACAGTACGCCCAAGGTGCTCGAGGATAAGTGTAGCATAAATGCTACCAAAGTGAGGCCCCTTTCCACTGTTAGCGATGAGGCGATGAGCTATCAAAGCACCAATATTATACGTGTTATCTCCTAAGAGGGCGGCCGCCAAGATAGCAAGATCCGTAGCCGAAATGTTGCTCGTGTTATCACAAGCTAATACCCCTCGAGCAATATAGTATGCGAAATACCTGATGTGAGGAAACAAGTTGCTGGAGAATTTTCCCCGGTGAATTTTCGCGGGTCCTTACTTCAAAGGGTAGTGAATAACGATTTCAGCTCGTATGGCTGAACGTTCATTTTGGTTGTCTTTCTGACATTCCGCACACCTATAATATAACAAAATTCTGCCAGAGACATGGTAAAACATCCTCATATAATCCGAATTCAATCATGGACGTTTTATCATTATATCTAAACCAGTTGACAAAATAATAAGTGAGTTTTGGATATTGTTGCACATGTCGTGTTACGAGATGTGTCAAACCTGCAACTGCATAGAGGTTATCAAACTCATTCTTCATACCTGCTGCCATAAAAAATCTGAACACGGGTATGCCATGGCACTTGCCATGTCCGTCTCGTGGAACAACTCCGGTGGCTCGATGTCATCATTGTAACTTTTCCTCACACTCGAGGATGAAACTGCTGGTCTAGTTAATCTATCGGTAGGCTTGGGTTTCTTATTTCCAAGCCATCCCTTTGCCTTTCCAAACAAGCACATTTCTGAAATTTTTGGTTCATCGCAAAAATGGAGGTTTAAGCAAAAATGAGTTGGAGCAAATTATTCTACTCACTCCCCTTATACATAAGCTTGCATCAAAACTTCAAAAATAAATTTCTAAACATGCAAGCAAGCTCATATGAACAGAACCAAGAACTCCTAAATACTCACTAATAAGACCACCAATCAAAATTTTAATTCGAGGAGTGGAGGAGTCACATACTAGGGAGAAACTTCTCAAATTCTCAATGCAAATGATGGATTGTAGAGAGTGATCGAAATTTGCCACCAAGAACAGCAAGAACTCGAGCTCCAGCAGCAAAATCAGGATTTTTGGAGTGAGAGAGAGAGAAGGGAGGAAGAAGTACCTGGAAAGGGGCCTAGGCGACCTGTGGGCGCAACCAGGGGGCAGGTCGTGCCAGAAAAAGTTCTTGATAACGCACAAGTGTAGGGGATCGCAACAGTCTTCGCGGGTAAGTTAACCCAATTTATTGATCCAACATAAGGGGAGCGAAACAATATTTATAAGCTTTAACAGTTGAGTTGTCAATTCAACCCCATCAGAAAGATACTTGATTGGCAAGGAAATATTAGTAGAAACGGTGATATGGAAGTGATGGCGGCAACGGAAATAAAAGTGGCAAAGCAACAAAAGTAAAACAGCAAAAGTAAAGTAACTTGTAACTAGTAGGATTAAAACACTATAGGCTAAGGAGGTGGATGGTTGGTCATGGATGAGAGATATCATGTATTTAACTTGGGGCAAGGCACATTGAAAAGTAATGGTCATCTAGGCATACATCAAGCATTAGGCATGTATACCAAGGTAGTCGTACGTGCTTGCAATAAGAATTTGCACGACATCTTTTGTCCTACCATCCCGCTATCAACGGGGACAAATGGAACTTATGGATATTAAGGTGCTCCTATCAAAGAGCACCGGAACAAAGCATTAAGAATCAATGGATACATGGAATCCTCAAACTATAACCCATCCCCTTTGGTGGCGCAAGCTGTCACCATTGGGATCGCCAGTTCCGGACTATAATAGGTGCATACTAATCATAGATAGGATCTAGAACACAAATATATTCATGAAAACATCAGGTATTTTGATTAGAAATCCAGCACTCGGGCCCAAAGTGACAAGCATTAAGAGTAACAAGTAGTAGCAAAGATGATAAACACCATAGTAGATCATAGGCAACATGCCCCCAACAATTCGACGAACTATTACAGGATCTAGCTCATCCAATCTCTCCCATCCCCTTCACCTGCAGCTGTGAATTACTCAGGCATGATGGGAGAAGCCATGGAAGGATGATGGAGTGGTGATGGTGATGACGATGGCAATGATTTTCCCTCTCCGGAGGCCAAAATAGCCTCCAGATTAGCCCTCCCGAAGAAGAATCGAGGGTGGCGGCGGCTCCGCGTCGAGAACTTGCAAAACGACTTCTGTTCTGGAATTTCCTCGTCACGGTTAAATATAGGAGCCAGAGTAGGTCACTAGAGGGGGTGGGCCCCACCCAGGTTGCCTCCCGGCGTGGCCAGGGGGCAGGTCGCGCCAGCTGGTCGCCTGGGGGCCCTATGGCTCCCCTCTGGCCCATGTTCTGGCCCATGGTCCCTCCCGGTGCGTGTATTTTCTCTATTTTTTGTGGGAAATTTCTGGGACGTTAAAATATCTATTTTCGTGCACACAAGAAAACCATACAGGCAGCTTTGCTGAAAACAGCGTTAGTTCGGGTTAGTTTCATTGAAATCATGCAAGAATGAGGCCAAAATAATAGCAAAATTGTTTCAAAAACTCAATACGTTTGAGACGTATCACATGCCACTGAGACTTTTATTGCTTGAATCATTTATTAATGTCTTGCTTTTATACATGACATTGTGATTCGATTATGTTAGCAGCCATGGTTCTGGAGTTGGAGAAATTCCGGGCCGCATTGGAGAAGGCAATGCACGAGACCATCGCTCATAAGATTGTGGCACAGAAAACCGCCGCCGAGCTAGACTCGTTGGAGGTCGAGAGCAGCGGGCACAAGGCTAGAGTGGCCGAGGGCCAGCAGGAGCTGCAATATGTGAATGCTAAAAATGAGGCATTGGAACAAAAGTTCAAAAAACAGGCGATCGAGCTCTCCAAACTATCCTCCGTGCTCCAATTTGAGGGGGTAGAGAGGCGGTTCTTAGAAGAAGTGCGCCATGGCAACAAGATTGCAGATGGTAAGCCATACTTACTTCAAAGTGCGTTTGGTGGAACTAGGTTTGCCTTTCAAACACGGCTATGGTGTTCCCCAGACACCTTTATGGACCTCCCACGGAGTGCAACATTAGCGGCCAAACAGTACACGGTGCAGAACGGGGACGCCAAGCAGATGCTTTTCTGGGCGCAGTTTGAAGCTCCCGAGGCCAACCCCTTCTTGTTAATCAAATGAAGAAGCTTATGGAGCTGCACAGGATGGCGGAGCCGGCCAAGAAGGACCTTTGCATTCCGGTGTGGCCTACTGAGCCTCTCCTGAGTAGTTACTTTGGCTTAGTGCAGAAAGAATACGACATCGTGCCTCATCTCGAAGTCCTGAAGCGCTTTGTCTGCATGGAGGCAGCTCGGATGGCCTTTGCGAGGACCATGATGCACTAGCCATGGGTGAAGCCCCTTACAATGGCAACTCCTCCTCCGTCTGCCGGATAGGAACATCAACGTCGAGAGCTTTATTTCCCTGTCGCGATGGTTGGTGCTTAGATGATCTAACCCCAATACACCAAAGATGTAATTTATGATTAGGGATATTGTAGTGTGACTTGGAACAATTTGTTATTATGAAACTTGTCCTGATGTAATGCACTTTTTAATTATTTTTTTACTTATGTTTTGGCCATTTAATCTGAAAATTTTAAGTCCGCGGCTTCAACCCCCATGTAGAGACTACAAATGGTGTTTCGGCTATCGCATTGTGATCCTTAGTCGATGTATCGGTGTCCGGAGGCGTTGGTGTGTGAAGGAAATGAGGAAATTGGCCAATTCGGCTTTAGTGCTTTCACTTAGCCTTAGGAGCTTGAATGGCGGGGCTAGCCCTCAATTTCGTGTGGTACTTGGATGAACCAAATTTTTTAGATAGTTACCACCAGGTTTGCAAAGGTACACACATATCTGTATAACACGGAATTAAACGTCCATGGGTCTTTAGTTTTTAACTCGGATTGCAGACCGCATTCCGCTTATTATGACAGTCAGTTTTCGGCTTTCTCCACTTAGGTATTTATAGCTAGGCCAGCTGGGAATACAACCGTAGTGGCTCTCGCTTTACCCCTTTATCCGAACAAGTGGAAAGTAAGGGGCTAAGCACAGGAGGAGGGCAACCCAACTATTCTCCCACGATATAATTCAGAACCGATGCATATAATGCAATATCAGAGAAAATGAACCCTGAAAAAGGTAGTGACGGGATTGTGCTCGGGGCGGTGTTTATCCAAGCCCCTGATGTACTAGCCGATCACAGTCGATACTTATTAAATAAATCTACCCTACAACTCCGATGAGGAAAATACGTATATGTGTAAAAATACTTGCAAAAGATGCAGATGAATAGTATTTACTATCATTCATGGCGCTAAGGCAGCTGTTACAGGGAAATATTGTTCTAATCGGCATATTTCAAGGCGAACTTGTCTCCATGGCCTGTCATGGGTGACTTGACGGCTGCCCTGCTTCCAGCTGCACAACTTCTCATATGCTTCCTAGAAAGGAGGGGTAGTATCCTTTAAAGGTGTTTCATTGTTGGCAAGTGGACATTGAATAGGGGGTCTTGAGAAGCTGTTCTACTATACTTGAGCTTGACGCTTGAGAGATCCTTAATGATATCTCGTTCTTGTGTGTGAAGACATGTGGTCCATATTTTGGTCGAACCGAACATATGGTCCTTGGTTGTGGATCCCCATAGATGCCCATTGTATTTTGCGAATGAAATTGTGTCTACGAGGGACATACCTTACGGGTGACCGGGGTATGCCGTGGGGAGCGTATCCCTACTTGTTTTGGGCCAAAGACGACTCCGGGGATCCGATTGAGCTCGGGCTCGCTTGCCCACTGTTCGTGCCTTGATGGCGCGCTTGCTGCTTGATGCTTCGGTGTTGTATTAGCATTCGGCTAACAAAGTTTTTTTGTGCTCCTCGGTCCGGAGAGACTCCTCTATATTTCCATTTACGGTGATAACACCTCTGGGTTCGGGCATCTTAAGCTTCAGGTAAGCGTAATGAGGCACAACACTGAAGCAAGAAAATAATGTGTGGCCGTGTGGAACGTGGTACTCGCTGCAGAAAGGGACGATATCGAAGATTAAGTATTTGCTATGGAAGTTGTCGGGTGATCCGAACACAACCTCCAGTGTTACCATGGGCGAGCAGCAGGCTTCGACACTTGGGATCACTCCTTTAAAAGTAGTGTTGCTCGGTTTAATTCTTGATGGGTTTATTCCCATCTTTTTCATTGTATCTGAGTAAATCGGATTAAGACTACTTCCTCCATCCATTAGGACTCTTGTGAGGTGATACCCGTCTATAATGGGGTCTAGGACAAGGGTGGCCGACCCTCCGTGATGGATACTGGCCGGGTGATCCCTACGATCCAAGGTAATCGAGCAAGCCGACCATGGGTTGCACTTCAGGGCTATGGGCTCTACAGCGTATACCTCTTGAAGGGCTCTCTTACTTCCTTCTTTGGTATGTGAGTGACATATATCATGTTCACATATTTCACTTCTGGGGGAGACGGTTATTGGCCCCGAGTGTTCGGACCGTGGCGCTCTTCATCGTCCTCACTTCATTGGCCCTTGCCTTGTTCCTTGGCCGCTAGTTTGCCAGTCTGCTTAAACACCCAACACTTACGGTTGGTGTGGGTGGCACGCTTGTGTTGGGCATGGATCTGGAAGGGCTTCTCCATAATTTTATCTAACGGAGTCGGTCCTTTCCTGTTCCCTTTGAAGGGTTTCTTCCGTAGTCCGGATTTCAAGCTGCAGAAGCTGACATTTACGGTATGTCATCGGCATCACCGTTACAGTGGCGGTGTTTTCTCTTGGTTCACCTTGGCTTGTCGTTCCCATCTGGAACTTCAGAGGTACCGGGATCGTCCACATTATGGCTGTGTAGGGCTAGCCAATTGTCCTCGCCCACGCAAAAGTGGGTCATGAGGGACGTGAGGGCGAATATTGTTCTCGGTCTATCCTGGCCGAGCTGGCGAGCCAACCATTCATCTCGGATGTTGTGCGTTAATGAGGCTATTGCTTTGGCATCCGGACAATCCACTCTATGGTTCTTCTTGGTGAGGAACCTATTCTAGAATTATCTCGCCGACTCACCTGCCTTTTGGATGACGTTGCTGAAGCCGTAGGAATCCGTGGGTTGGACGTAGGTTCCTTGAAAATTAGACACGAAGGCTTCCTCGAGTTCTTCCCAACTTCCAATACAATCTTCGGGTAAGCTATTTAGCTAGTGACGTGCTGGATACTTTACCTTTAGGGGCAGGTACTTGATGGCATGGAGGTCATCTCCCGTGGACATATGGATGTGGAGAAGGAAATCTTCTATCCGCACAACGGGGTTTTTAGTCCCATCGTATTTTTCTATTTTTACGGGTTTAATCCCTTCCGGGAATTGGTGCTGCATCAACTCATCTATGAAGCAAAGTGGGTGAGCGGCGCCTCTCACCCGGGCTATACTGTGCTGGAGATTAGTTGTTGGTTGAGCCTGATATGTCTCCAACGTATCTATAACTTTTGATGGTTCCATGCTATTATCTTGTCAACCTTTGGATATTTTGTATGCCTTTATATCTTTTTTGGGACTAAATTATTGACTCAGTGCCAAGTGCCAGTTCCTGATTTTTCCGTGTTTTTGACCCTTTTCAGAGAAGGATTTAAAATGGAGTCCAAACGGAACGAAACTGCCAAATCGATTTTTTCCGAAACAGAAAAAGATCGGAAAGCCTGAGAATCAGGGCAGGAGATCACCAGGGACCCCAAAACCCCCCTAGCTGCGGCCAGGGGGCGCGCCTCCCAGGCTTGTGGGCTCCCGGGGCCTCCTCTGCCCTAGGTCTTTTGCCGATAAATTCCCTAAAATCCCACAAAAAATCAGGAGATCATCGAAAGTACTTTTCCGCGGCCGCAAGCTTCTGTCTCTCCAAGATCCCATCAGGGGCACTTTCTGGTGCCCTGCCGTAGGGGGGATTCGGATACGGAGGGCTTCTTCATCAACACCATGACCTCTCCGATGATGCGTGAGTAGTTCACCATAAACCTACGGGTCCATAGTTAGTAGCTAGTAGTTCACCATAAACCTACGGGTTCATCTTCAATACAAAGTTCTCCATGATCTTCATGGAGATCTATCCGATGTAATGTTCTTTTGCGGTGTGTTTGTCGAGATCCGATGAATTGTGGATTTATGATCAGATTATCAATGAATCTTACTTGAGTTTCTTCTGATCTCTCTTATGCATGATTTCATATCCTTGTAATTCTCTTCGAGTTGTGGGTTTTGTTTGGCCAACTAGATCTATGATTCTTGCAATGGGAGAAATGCTTGGTTTTGGGTTCATACCGTGTGGTGACCTCACCCAGTGATAGAAGGGGTAGGGAGGCACGCATTGTGTTGTTGCCATCAAGGGTAAAAAGATGGGGTTTTCATCATTGGTTTGAGATTATCCCTCTACATCATGTTATCTTGCTTAAAGCAGTACTTTGTTTGTCATGAACTCAATACACTAGATGCATGCTAGATAGCGGTCGATGTGTGGAGTAATAGTAGTAGATGCAGAAAGTATCGGTCTACTTGTCTCGGACGTGATGCCTATATGTATGATCATTGCCTTAGATATCGTGATGACTTTGCGCGGTTCTATCAATTGCTCGACGGTAATTTGTTTACCCACCGTGATATTTGCTATTTTGAGAGAAGCCTCTAGTGAACACTATGGCCCCCGGGTCGACTCCACACCATCTTTTACTTCCTGGCACTTTCCGCCTTCAGATCTCACTTTGCAATCAATCTTGAAGGGATTGATAACCCCTTTATAGCGTTGGGTGCAAGCTCTTTTGTGTTTGTGCAGGTACTCTGGACTTGACGAGATTCTCCTACTGGATTGATACCTTGGTTCCCAAACTGAGGGAAATACTTACTGCTCCTGTGCTGCATCGTGATGTTTGCTGTGTATCCCTTGCAACGGCGCCAGAAATAGTTGTGTCGACGGCACGAGGAATCCTTCAGCTGCGGTTACACCTTAAGGGACTTAATAGGCAAGTATGCAAAGGATTTCCCCCGTGTCCTTGGAGTCTTGTGTTAGTGTTCCCTCGAAGCGGAAAGGGTGATGTAGCACAACGACGGTATGTATTTCCCTCAGTTTGAGAACCAAGGTATCAATCCGACGGAAGAGTATCTCAAGATCCTGCACAAACACAAAATCTTGCACCCAACGCTATGAAGAGGTTGTCAATCCCTTATAGATTGTTTGCCAAGTGAGAACTGAAAGCAACAAAGTAACAAAGCAAAATAAAAGCGGAGATGTAAACGATGGATGTGAATAGACCCGGGGGCCGTAGTGTTTACTAGTGGCTTCTCTCATGAAAGCAAGTAGACGGTGGGTGAACAAATTACTGTCGAGCAATTGATAGAACCGCGCAAAGTCGTGATGATATCTATGCAATGATTATATATATAGGCATCACGTCTGAAACAAGTAGACCAATACTTTCTGCATCTACTACTATTACTCCACACGTCGACCGCTATCCAGCATGCATCTAGTGTATTAAGTCCATAAGAACAGAGTAACGCCTTAAGCAAGATGACATGATGTAGAGGGATAATCTCAAACCAATGATGGAAACCCCATATTTTACCCTTGATGGCAACTACTTGATGTGTGCCTTGATGCCCCTACTGTCACTGGGAAAGGTCACCACATGATAGAACCCAAAACCAAGCACTTCTCCCATTGCAAAAATCATAGATCTAGTTGGCCAAACAAAACCCAAGACTCGGAGAGACTTACAAGGATATCAAATCATGCATATAAGAAATCAGCAAAGACTCAAATATATATCATAGATAATCTGATCACAAATCCACAATTCATCGGATCTCGACAAACACACCGCCAAAGAAGATTACATTGCATAGATCTCCATGAAGATCATGGAGAACTTTGTATTGAAGATCCAAGAGAGAGAAGAAGCCATCTAGCTACTAACTACAGACCCGTAGGTCCGAAGTGAACTACTCACGAGTCATTGGAGGGGCGATGATGATGATGAAGAAGCCCTCCAACTCCAAAGTCCCCTCTGGCAGGGTGCCGGGAAGGGTCTCTAGATGAGATCTCGCGAAAATGGAACCTTGCGGCGGCGGAAAGGTATTTTCGAGTCTCCCTTGATTTTTTGCGGAGTATTTGGGAATTTATAGGCCAAAGACCTAGGTCAGGGGGCGGCCAGGGAGGCCACAAGCTTGCCCACCGCCGCCTCCCCCCTGGAGGTGTGGTGGGAGCTTGTGGGCTCCCTCGAGCCCACCTGGCTTGGCCCAAAGGCCCCCTGGTCTTCTTCCGTTCGGGAAAAAATCATTTCGGGGTTTTTATTCTGTTTGGACTCCGTTCCAAAATCAGATCTGAAAAGAGTCAAAAACATGGAAAAAACAGGAACTCGCACTTGGCACTGAATCAATAAGTTAGTACCAAAAAAGATATAAAAGGTACATAAAACAACCAAAGAAGACAAGATAGCAGCGTAAAACCATAAAAAATTATAGATACGTTTGAGACGTATCAAGCATCGCCAAGCTTAACTCCTGCTCGTCCTCGAGTAGGGAAGTGATAAGAATGAATTTTTGATGCTTTCATGCTACCTAGCATAGGTGTCCTTTGTAATTCCTCTTATGTGACGTGAATGTTCAGATCCATTAGATTCAAAACAATAGTTTACTATTTATGTGGAAACAATAATAATTCAAGCAAACTAGCAAAGTAATCATGAACTTTCAAAATAACAAGGCAAAAACAAAGTTATCCCTACAAAAGCATATAGTCTGGCTATGCTTTATCATCATTGCACAACCAATTTAAATCATGCACAACCCCGGTATTGGCCAAGTAATTGTTTCAAACCTTTACTTTCTCAAACCTTTTCAACTCTCACACAATACATGAGCGTGAGCCATGGTTATAGCACTATAGATGGTGTGGAATGTAGTGGAGGTTGTATGACAAAAAAAGGAGAAGATAGTCACATTAACTAGGCATATCAATGAGCTGTGGAGATGCTCATCAATAGATATCAATGTGAATGAGTAGGGATTGCCATACAAATGATGCACTAGAGCTACGAGTATGTGAAAGCTCTTAAAGAAAACTAGTGGGTGTGCATCCAACTTGCATGCTCACGAAGACCTAAGGCAATTTTGAGGAAGACTATCATTGGAATATACAAGCCAAGTTATATAATGAAAATTTCCCACTAGCTATATGGTGGTGACAAAACAAGAGACTCTCAATCATGAAGATCATGGTGCTTAGTATGCACAAGTGTGGAAAAAGTGGTAGCATTGTCCCTTCTCTCTTTTTCTCTCATTTTTTTTATTTGGTGGGCTCTTTGGCCTCTTTTTTTTGTGGGCGTCTTTGGCCTCTTTCATTTCCACTCATGGGACAATGCTCCATTAATGATGATCATCGCACTTTCAACTCAAAACTTAGAGTAATGTTGACTCTATATGGAATGCCTTCGGTAGTGTACCGTGGCAATGATCTAGCATGGCATAGACATCAATGAAAACATCATGCTAGCTATCTTACGATCGTGCAAAGGCAAAGTAGACGTGGTGGCACATGTCATGGTGGTAGTTGCATGGTAATATATCTCGGAATGACTTTGAAAAAGCCATAGTAGGTAGGTATGGTGGCTGTTTTGAGGGAGGCTAATGGTGGGTTTTGTGCACCGGCGAAAGTTGCACGACACTAAGAAGATAGTGATGGTGGAAGGTGAAAATGCATCTAAACCATGGACTCAACATTAGTCATGAAGAACTCATATACTTGTTGTGAAAAATTTATTTGTAATCGAAACAAAGCATTCAACGCATACTCCTAGGGGAAGGGTTGGTAGGTATAAACCATCGCACGATCCCGACCGCCACGCAAAGGATGACAATCAATATACTAATCATGCTCATATTTCATCACATAGCGGTTCACCATACGTGCATGCTACGGGAATCACTAACTTCAACACAAGTATTTCTAGATGCACAACACCTTACTAGCATGACTTTCAATATTACCATAACCACAACTCAAAACTAATTTAGATGAATCAAACTTCTCTAACTATTCAATGCACATGAAGGTGGAAGTTTTCATATCCCTTTGGATAACTACCCCTTTTGAGACTACTTTCAAAGCATAGATCAACTACCAAGCCACGCACCGCTGTGCTGTAAAAGATATAAGTGAAGCACATAGAGCAAAAGTCTCTAGCTCACAAGATATAAGTGAACCACATGTGAGCTGAATTGTCTACCAAAAAATATAAGTGAAGCTCGACAAAATCACGGTGTGTGCATGTCTCTCTCTAGGTGTGCAGCACGGATGATTGTGACACAACAAAAATAAAAGACTCCTACGATACAAGACGCTCCAAGCAAACACACATAACATGTGGTGAATAAAAATATAGCCCCAAGTAACGTTACCGATGGATTGAAGACGAGAGAGGGGATGACTTCCCGGGGCATCCCCAAGCTTAGGCTTTTACGGCATCCTTGAATCTCTAAAGGTGCCTTGGGAATCCCCAAGCTTGAGCTCTTTCCACTCTTTATCTCTTTGCCCATAAGAACTTCACTCAAAACTTGAAAACATCACAACACGAAACTTAAACAGAAACTCGTGATAACATTAGTACAAGAAAGCAAACCACCACTTCCTTAGGTACTGTAGGAAACCTAAATTATACTTGTGCTGATGTTGGGTTACTGTACTTTCAATCTTCCATGGTTAATACCCCCCGATACTATCCATAGTTTCATCAAAATAAGCAACCACACAACAAAAACAGAATCTGTTAACAGCAGACCAGTCTGTAGCAATCTGTATATTTCGATACCTCTGTTACTTCAGAAATTCCTAAAACTTTCGACAGTCTGAAGAATTTGCGTATAAATCAGCAGCAAAACGAATCAACTCAAAATCTCTTACAGAAGAAAAATGAAAATTATTTTCGTGAGAAGAAAGTTTCTGTCTTTTCCAGCATGACCAAACGATCATCCCCAAGACTAATCATAACGGTTTTTCTTGGCACAAATGCAAAAAGAAACACAAAAAACACAATCATAACAGAATTATGAAAGTGTGGAAAACACAAAAGAGAAAGAAAAAGGATAGATTCGTTGGGTTGTCTCCCAACAAGCGCTTTTGTTTAAGGCCCTTAGCTAGGCGAAAGTGATGGAATCACGTATAGTCATCTTTGGTGCTCAAACCATAGGTAGCCCTCATCATAGATTCATAAGGCAATCTTATTTTCTTTCTAGGAAAGTGCTCCATCCCTTAATTAAAGGAAATTGAAATCTATTATTCCCTTCCTTCATATCGATGATAGCACCAATAGTCCTTTGGAAAGGTCTACCAAGAATAATGGGACATGAAGGATTGCAATCTATGTCAAGTACAATGAAATCCACGGGTACATAGTTCTTATTTGCAACAATAAGAACATCAGCGATCCTCCCCATGGGTTTCTTGATAGTAGAATCTGCAAGATGCAAATTAAGAGAACACTCTTCAATCTCATGAAAACGAAGAATATCACATAAAGACTTTGGAATCGCGGAAACACTAGCACCCAAATAACACAAAACATTGCACTCATAGTGTTTTATCTTGATTTTGATAGTTGGTTCCCACTCATGATGAAGTTTTCTAGGTATAGAGACTTCTAGTTCGAGCTTCTCTTCAAGATATTTCATCATAGCATCTACGATATGCACGGTAAAGGCTTTGCTTTGGCTATAAGAATGTGGAGAGTTTGCAATGGATTGCATCAAAGAAATGCATTCAAACAAGAAGCAATTATCATAATTGAATTCCTTGAAATCCAAAGTGGGAGTTTCATTACTACCCAAAATTTGGACTTCTTCTACTCCACTCTCCACACCTTTATCATCAAGATAGGTGGACTCCGAATCATTCGGGCGTTTTTCAACCAAACTGGATTCATATCCAGCCCCTCCATAAGTAGGTTTGACACGCGAAAACAAAGATTCAAGAGGAGACACACCAAGCACTTTAAGATCTTCGTGATTTGCATCACTAGAACGCACCCTTTTAAACCATTCATGTCTAGCGCGAATTTGGGCGGTTCTTTCTTTGCTCTCATTCATGGAGATACGCATAACTTTCAAAGTTTCATCCAAGTTGACCTTGGGAGGAGCGCATCTAACTTTCAAAGCATCCATATCACAAGACATCCTATCAACGCTCTTAGCCAAATCGTGTATTTTGAGTAGTTTTTCCTCTATGGACGTATAGAAAATCTATTGAGAGTTGATAAACTCTTTGATATTACTCTCTAAATAAGAGGGTAATTTGATGTGATTTCCATAAGTGTTGTTGTAGGAATTGCCATAATTGTTAGAGGAGTTACTAGGAAAAGGCCTAGGAACATAGTTTCCTCTAAAAGCATTATTGTTGCCAAAATTGTTCTTACCAACAAAATTCACGTCCAAACTAGCATTTCTACTCTCAATCAAAGAAGATAGTGGCATGTCATTAGGATCTACGGTAGTGTTCCTACTAGCAACCAAATTCATCAACTCGTCCATCTTACCACTAAGCGAGTTAATCTCTTCTATAGCGTGCACCTTTTTGCTAGCACGCGACCTTTTAGTGTGCCACTGAGAGTAGTTGGTCATGATATTGTCTAGGAGTTTTGTAGCGTCTCCTAACATGATTTCCATGAATGTTCCACCTGAGGCGGAGTCCAAGATATTGCGAGAAGCAAAATTCAAGTCAGCGTAAAAGATTTGTATAATCATCCACAAACTCAGGCCATGAGCGGGACAATTTCTAATCATAAGCTTCATCCTCTCCCAAGATTGTGCAACGTGTGTCATGATCAAGTTGCTTGAAATTCATGATATCGTTACGTAAGGAGTTGATCTTAGCCGGTGGAAAATACTTGGATATGTAAGCATCTTTGCACTTATCCCAAGAATCGATACCGTTTTTAGGCAAAGAAGAAAACCAAATTTTTGCGCGATCTCGCAACGAGAAAGGAAAAAGTTTCAACTTAATCACGTCGTTATCCACATCTCTTTTCTTTTGCATATCACAAAGCTCAATGAAGGTATTGAGATGGCATGCGGCATCTTCACTAGGAAGGCCAGAGAATTGCTCTTTCATAACAAGATTCAGCAAAGGTGTGTTGATTTCATATGATTCCGCACTAGTGGCGGGAGCAATCGGAGTACTAATAAAATCATTATTATTAGTGCTCGAGAAGTCGCAAAGTTAGGTGTTCTCAGACATGATGACTTCAACAACCAAACAAGCACACAAGCAAGGAAGAAAACCGACAAAGGCAAAAGAAAATGGCGAAGGCGAAAGGCGAATGAAAACGGCAAATGTGAAGTGAGGGAGAGGAAAACGAGAGGTAACTCGCAACAAAAGTAAATGCAAGAGAAGAGTTTGTGAGAGCTACTTGGATAGATCTTGATTTCTCCTCCCCGGCAACGGCGCCAGAAATACTTCTGATGTTTGATGTGTATACCTTGCAACGGCGCCGGAAATAGTTGTGTCGACGGCACCAGGAATCCTTCAGCTGCGGCTACGCCTTAAGGGACTTCCTAGGCAAGTATGCAAAGGATTTCCCCCGTTGCCTTGGAGCCTTGCGTTGGTGTTCCCTCGAAGCGGAAAGGGAGATGTAGAACAGTGACGGTAAGTATTTCCCCTAGTTTGAGAACCAAGGTATCAATCCGGCGGAAGAGTATCTCAAGATCCTGCACAAACACAAAATCTTGCACCCAACGCTATGAAGGTGTTGTAAATCCCTTATAGATTGTTTGCCAAGTGAGAACTGAAAACAACAAAGTAACAAAGCAAAGTAAAATCGGAGATGTAAACAATGGATGTGAATAGACCCGGGGGCTGTAGTGTTTACTAGTGGCTTCTCTCATGAAAGAAAGTAGACGGTGGGTGAACAAATTAGTGTCGAGCAATTGATAGAACCGCGCAAAGTCGTGACGATATCTATGCAATGATTATATCTATAGGCATCACGTCCGAAACAAGTAGACTGATACTTTCTGCATCTACTCCTATTACTCCACATGTCGACCGCTATCTAGCATGCATCTAGTGTATTATGTCCATAAGAACAGAGTAACGTCTTAAGCAAGATGACATGATGTAGAGGGATAATCACAAACCAATGATAAAACCCCCATCTTTTTACCCTTGATGGCAACTACTTGATGTGTGCCTTGCTGCCCCTACTATCACTGGGAAAGGTCACCACATGGTAGAACCCAAAACCAAGCACTTCTCCCATTGCAAGAATCATGGATCTAGTTGGCCAAACAAAACCCAAGACTCGGAGAGACTTACAAGGATATCAAATCATGCATATAAGAAATCAGCATAGACTCAAATATATATCATAGATAATCTAATCACAAATCCACAATTCATCGGATCTCAACAAACACACCGCCGAAGAAGATTACATCGGATAGATCTCCATGAATATCATGGAGAACTTTGTATCGAAGATCCAAGAGAGAGAAGAAGCCATCTAGCTACTAACTACGGACCCGTAGGTTTGAAGTGAACTAGTCACGAGTCATTGGAGGGGCATTGATGATGATGAAGAAGCCCTCCAACTCCAAAGTCCCCTCTGGCAGGGTGCCGGGAAGGGTCTCCAGATGAGATCTTGCGGAAAAGGAAGCTTGCGGCGGCGGAAAAGTATTTTCGAGGCTCCCGTGATTTTTTGCGGAATATTTGGGAATTTATAGGCAAAAGACCTAGGTCAGGGGGCGGCCAGGGAGGCCACAAGCTTGCCCACCGCCGCCTCCCCCTGGTGGCGTGGTGGGAGCTTGTGGGCTCCCTGGAGCCCACCTAGCTTGGCCCAAAGGCCCCCTGGTCTTCTTCCGTTCGGGAAAAAATTATTTCGCGGTTTTTATTCTGTTTGGACTCCGTTCCAAAATCTGATCTGAAAAGAGTCAAAACCACGGAAAAAACAGAACTGGCACTTGGCACTAAATCAATAAGTTAGTCCCAAAAAAGATATAAAAGGTACATAAAACAACCAAAGAAGACAAGATAACAGCGTGAAACCATAAAATAATAGATACATTTGAGACGTATCACATCGCCCTTTCCTCTTCAAGGGAAAAACCAACGCAAGCTCAAGAAACGACAGAAGATCTCTGTCGCC
Source organism: Hordeum vulgare subsp. vulgare (assembly GCF_904849725.1). Classification (NCBI taxonomy): domain Eukaryota; kingdom Viridiplantae; phylum Streptophyta; class Magnoliopsida; order Poales; family Poaceae; genus Hordeum; species Hordeum vulgare. The sequence goes on along the minus strand of NC_058520.1, from coordinate 229,003,905 downwards.
GTAGCAGAAGAATTTCTGGCACCTTTGCCGGGGAGGATCAAGTCAAGAACTCATCCAAGTAAGTGTTGCAAACTCATCTCTTGCATTTACTTTGTTTGCCAGTTGCCTCTCGTTTTCCTCTCCCCCACTTCACCAATTTGCCTTTTTCGTTCGCCTTTTCGTTCGCCCTTTTCTCTCGCTTGCTTTCTGTTCATCTGTGTGGGACGGTCTACCTATCCTCATGGCTAGATCCACCACTTCGAACGATACTCCCGAGAGCGAAGTCCTCAACTTCAAACAAATTGAGGAAGTAAACATAAAGGACGTTTGGTATAGGATTTGCAATTCTCAGATAGATTCTACTCATAAGCAATCCACTACCGTCCTGCTTCGCAGTTGTTATGTGGGTGTTTCTCCTTGGAATAGGTATATTCTTGACACCATCGTAGGTGGAAATTTCTTGGGTAGCCATACCGTTGATTCTTACAGAGCTATAATAAATTTGGTAGGGCTCACCCCCATTCATGGTTAATGGAACTACCTTAACTCTGGAACATGTGATGCGTAGGCTGGACATCATTGAAAATAAAGTTGCTACGATCTAAGTCATTGAGAATTTGGATAAAAAGATCCACAATCAAATCACTCAGTACGGTCGAAGATGGGAATGATTTTGAAAAATTTAAAGGAGAAGGAACCCACAGTTAACGAAGAACAAGGTCAAGATTCCTCTAGGATTGGCAAACTAGAGATGTTATAACCAACTTGGGTTCCGCTTTTGTCGCTATGCAGTATACTACAAATTTTGCCCACGATAAAATCACCAAGTCTGTTTTGGTTCCTAAAAGTAGTGGTGAATCATCCAGAAAGAAAAATAAAAACCTTAAGATGATAAGTGATGACACTACTTATGGTTTGAGCACCAAACATGACGATACGTGACTTTATCGCCTTATGCCTTGCTAGGGGTGTTAAACAATAGCGCTTGTTGGGAGGCAACCCAATGAATTTATTCCTTTTTCTTTCTGTTTTGTTGCGTCCGCACTATCATAATTCTGTTATGATTGTGTCTATTGTGTTTCTTTTTGTGTTTGAGCCAAGCAAAACCTTTATGACTAGTCTTGGTAATGGTTGTTTGATCCCATTGGAAAAAGACAGAAACTTTTCGCTCAAGAGATGATTTTTCATTTTTATTCAGAAAGATATTATGAGTTGATTCTTTTTGCTGATGGTTTATATGCCTTTTTCCCACGCAGTCGTAATTTTTCAGAATTTGTTAGGCACCAGAAGTATACAAAGTATACAGATTGCTACAGAGTGGTCTATTTTTGACAGATTCTATTTTTTGTTGAGTTGGTTGGTTGTTTTGATGAAACTATAGTTAGTATCAGGGGGTACTAGTCATGGAGAAGTGAGAATACAGTAGCCCTACACCAATATAAATAGAAATCAAGATAGCTACAATACCTAAAGAGCTGGTAGTTTGTTTTCTTGTGCTAATGATATCACGAGTTTCTGTTTAAGTTCTGTGTTGTGAAGTTTTCAGTGGAAAGAACTCAAGCTTGGGTATGCCCAAGTCATCCCAAGACAAATTCAATGAAACCAAAAAGCCTAAGCTTGGGGATGCCCCGGGAAGGCATCCCCTCTTTCGTCATCAATCCATCGGTAACATTACTTGGAGCTATATTTTTATTCACCACATGATATCTGTTTTTATTGGAGCGTCTTGTATCTTAGGAGTATTTTCTTTTTGTTGTCTCACAATCATCCTTGCTGCACACATTTAGAGAGACACATGCACTCATCGTGATTTTGCTAGATTGCTCATTGTGCTTCAATTATATCTTTTGAGCTAGATAATTTTGCTCTATGTGCTTCACTTAGATCTTTTAGAGCACGGCGGTGCGTGACTTGGTAGTTGTCTTATGCTATGAAAGTAGTCCCAAAGGTGATAGGTACCCAAAGAGGATACAAAAACCTCCATCTTCATGTGCATTGAATAAAAAGAGAAGTCTTGATTCCTCTCAATTAGTTTTGAGACGTGGATTTGGTAATATTAAGAGTTATGTTAGTAGGGGCCTGTGAATCTAGAAATACCTATGATGAAGTTAGTGATTCCCGTAGCATGCACGTATGGTGAACCGCTATGTTAGGAAGTCGGAGCATAATTGATCTATTGATTGTCATCCTTTGTGTTGAGGTCGGGATCGCGCGATGGTTAACACCTACCAACCCTTCCCCTAGGAGTATGCGTTTAGCACTTTGTTTCAATTACTAATAAAGACTTTCACAACAAGTATGTGAGTTCTTCATGACTAATGTGAGTACATGGTATAGATTCACTTTCACCTTCCACCATTCCTAGCCTCTCTGGTGCCGCGCAATTCTCGCCGGTGCACAAACCCACCAAATGCCTTCCTCAAAACAGCCACCATACCTACGTACTATGGCATTTTCATAGCCATTTCGAGATATATTGCCATGCAACTCCCACCGGTCCTTCTCATGACTTGAGCCGTCACTCTAAATATTGCCATTGCATGATCGTAAGATAGCTAGCGAGATGTTTCAACATCATAACACAAGCTAGATCGTTGCACATCCTGGTACACTGCCGGAGGCATTTCCTATAGAGTTATTTCTAAGCTTTGAGTTGTGAGTAAATAAAAGTGTGACGATCATCATTATTATAGCATTGTCGCATGTGAGGAAAAAAAAGAAGAGGCCAAAGAGTCCAAATAAAAAAAAGAGAAGAGAAAAAAAGAGGCCTAAGAGCCCAAAAAAAAGAAGAAAAAGAGAGAAGGGACAATTCTACTATCTTTTTCCACTCTTGTGCTTTATAATAGCACCATGTTCATCATGATTGAGAGCCTCTCGTTTCGTCAACACCATATGCTAGTGGGAATCTTCATTATATAACTTGGCTTGTATATTCCAATGATGGGCTTCCTCAAAATTGCCCTAGGTCTTCGTTAGCAAGCAAGTTGGATGCACACCCACTAGTTTACCTCTTGAGCTTTCACATACTTATAGATCTAGTCTATCCTTTGTATGGAAATCCCTACTCATTCACATTGATATCTATTAACGGGCATCTCCATAGACTTTTGATATGCCGAGTCAATGTGAACATCTCCTCCTTTTTGTCTCACAACCACCACCACACTCTATTCCACTTGTAGTGCTATATCCATGGATGGCGCTCATGTATTGCGTGATAGTTATAAAAAGTTTTGAGAAAGTAAGAGTGCGAAAACAATTACTTGGCCAATACCGGGGTTGTGCATGATTTACATTAGTTGTGTGAGGATGATGGAGCATAGCCAGACTATATGATTTTGTAGGGATAACTTTATTTGGCCTTGTTATTTTGAAAGTTCATGATTACCTTTCTAGTTTTCTTGAAGTATTATTTTTTCATGTCAATAGCAAACTATTGTTTTGAATCTTATGGATTTGAACATTCATGTCACATGAAAGAAGTTGCAAAGGACAACTATGCTAGGTAGCATTCCACATCAAAAGTTCATTCTTTATCACTTCCCTACTCGAGGACGAGCAGGAGTTAAGCTTGGGGATGCTTGATATGTCTCCAACATATCTATAATTTTTGATGGTTTCATGCTATTATCTTGTCAAACTTTGGATGTTTTGTATGCCTTTTATATATTTTTTGGGACTAACTTATTAACTCAGTGCCAAGTGCCAGTTCCTGTTTTTTCCATGTTTTTGACCTCTTTGAGAGGAGGATTTTAAACGGAGTCCAAACGGAATGAAACTGCCAAAAAGATTTTTTCCGAAACAGAAAAAGATCTGGAAGCCTGAAATCAGGGTAGGAGGTCACCAGGGACCCCACAAGCCCCCAAGCCGCGGCCAGGGAGGACCGCGCCTCCCAGGCTTGTGGGCTCCCTGGGCCTCCTCTGCACTAGGTCTTTCGCCTATAAATTCCCTAAAATCCCAAAAAAAATCAGGAGATCATCGAAAATACTTTTGTGCCGCCGCAAGCTTCTGTCTCCGCTAGATCCAATATGGGGCACATTCAGGTGCCGTGCCGGAGGGGGGATTTGGATACGGAGTACTTCTTCATCAACACCATGACCTCTCCGATGATGCGTGAGTAGTTCACCATAGACCTACGGGTCCATAGCTAGTAGCTAGATGGCTTCTTCTCTCTCTTGGATCTTCAATACAAAGTTCTCCAAGATCTTCATGGAGATCTTTCCGATGTAATCTTCTTTTGTGGTGTGTTTGTCGAGATCCGATGAATTGTGGATTTATGATCAGATTATCTATGAATCTTATTTGAGTTTCTTCTGGTCTCTCTTATGCATGATTTCATATCCTTGTAATTCTCTTCGAGTTGTGGGTTTTGTTTGGCCAACTAGATCTATAATTCTTGCAATGGGAGAAGTGCTTGGTTTTGGGTTCATACCGTGCGGTGACCTCACCGAGTGACAGAAGGGGTAGCGAGGCACGCATCGTGTTGTTGCCATCAAGGGTAAAAAGATTGGGTTTTCATCATTGGTTTGAGATTATCCCTCTACATCATGTCATCTTGCTTAAAGCGTTACTCTGTTCGTCATGAACTCAACACACTAGATGCATGCTGGACAGCGGTCGATCTGTGGAGTAATAGTAGTAGATCCTGAAAGTATCGGTCTACTTGTCTCGGACGTGATGCATATATGTATGATCATTGCCTTAGATATCGTCATGACTTTGCGCGGTTCTATAAATTGCTCGACAGTAATTTGTTTACCCACCGTGATATTTGCTATTTTGAGAGAAGCCTCTAGTGAACACTATGGCCCCCGGGGCTACTCCACACCATATTTTCAGCCTTACTCTTTTACTTTGTTGCACTTTCCGCCTTCGGATCTCACTTTGCAATCAATCTTGAAGGGATTGACAACCCCTTTATAGCGTTGGGTGTAAGCTCTTTTGTGTTTGTGCAGGTACTCTGGACTTGACGAGATACTCCTATTGGATTGATACCTTGGTTCTCAAACTGAGGGAAATACTTACTGCTCCTGTGCTGCATCACCCTTTCCTCTTCAAGGGAAAAATCAGCGCAAGCTCAAGAGACGACAGAAGATCTCAGTCGCCGTAGCACGCACCAGACTCGAGAACCAAGGAAGGGCCCAGCAAGGTACCCCACAAGCCCCCTAGGCGCGGCCAGGGGGCCCACGCCTAGTAGGCTTGTGGGCCCCCCGTGGCTCGTCTTCCCTACCTCTTCCGCCTATAAATTCAGAAAAATTCCGAAACTGCGAGAGAGATCCACGAAAATACTTTTCCGCCACCGCAAGCTTCTGTCTCCGCAAGATCCCATCTGAGGCACGTTCTGGTGCCCTGCCGCAGGGGGATTCGGATACGGAGGGCTTATTCATCAACACCAAGACCTCTCCGATGATGCGTGAGTAGTTCACCGTAGACCTTCGGGTCCATAGCAAGTAGCTAGATGTCTTCTTCTCTCTCTTGGATCTTCAATACAAAGTTCTCCATGTTCTTCATGGAGATCTATCGGATGTAATCTTATTTTGCGGTGTGTTTGTCAAGATCCGATGAATTTTGGATTTATGATCAGATTATCTATGAATCTTATTTGAGTTTCTTCTGATCTCTTATATGCATGATTTCATATACTTGTAATTCTCTTCGAGTTGTGGGTTTTGTTTGGAAACTTGATCTATGATTCTTGCAATGGGAGAAGTGCTTGGTTTTGGGTTCATACCGTGCGGTGACCTCACCCAGTGACAGAACGGGTAGTGAGGCACGCATCGTGTTGTTGCCATCAAGGGTAAAAAGATGGGGTTTTCATCAATGGTTTGAGTTTATCCCACTACATCAGGTCATCTTGCTTAAAGCGTTACTCTGTTCGTCATGATCTCAATACACTAGATGCATGCTAAATAGCGGTCGATGTGTGGAGTAATAGTAGTAGATGCAGAGAGTATCGGTCTACTTGTCTCGGATGTGATGCCTATATGTATGATCATTGCCTTAGATATCGTCATGACATTGCCCGGTTCTATCAATTGCTCGACAGAAATTTCTTCATCCACCATATTATTTTCTATTTTGGGAGAAGCCTCTAGTGAACACTATGGCCCCCGGGTCTACTTCACACCATATTTTCAGCCTTACACTTTTACTTCGTTGCACTTCCCGCCTTCAGAGCTCACTTTGAATCAATCTTGAAGGGATTGACAACCCGTTTATAGCGTTGGGTGCAAGCTCTTTTGTGTTTGTGCAGGTACTCTGGACTTGGCGCGATTCTCCTACTGTACTGATACCTTGGTTCTCAAACTAAGGGAAATAATTATTGCTCCGGTGCTGCATCACCCTTTCCTCTTCAAGGGAAAAACCTATGCAAGCTCAAGAGGCAGCAGAAGGATTTGTGGCGCCATTGTTGGGAATTTCTATCGCCGTAGCAGAAGGATTTCTGGCGCCGTTGCCTGGGAGGATGATCAAGTCAAGAATAGTCTCCCGTCAACGTGCGAATTTCTGGCGCCGTTGTAGGGGAGGATCAAGTCAAGAACTCATCCAAGTAAGTGTCACAAACTCATCTCTTGCATTTACTTTTTTGCCTCTTGTTTTCCTCTCCCCCACTTCTGAAAAACTAAAATTTACAAAAATATTTGCCTTTTTTATTTTCCTTTCCCTTGCTTGTGTGCTATGTGCCTTCAATATGCTTGCATCTTCGTTTGCTGAAAATCTATTGATATCGATCCTCATCCACTTGCTAATCTATTTAAGAGATCCAATTATGTTGATCCAATTGCCAGTGAGTTGAGTGCACTTGACTTTCTCTATGGAGTTTTTCTTGAGATGAGAAAATCTGAAAATCGTGATGAAGAAATTTATGAAGTGATTCACGAGGGCTCCTTGAATGAAAAGCATGATTGCAATGGTTTCATTATAAATTCTATTAATGACAATCATGCTAAAAATATGTAAATCCCTAAGCTTGGGGATGCAAGTGTTGCTATGTCCACTACTTGTTGCAATGATCGTGATTGGGGTGAAAAATTTTCTTATGATCTTGAAAATTTGTTTAAGCCTCGTGATGATTATGATATTTTCAATAATATTGAAAGTGGGATTGGAGATGTCATGAATTTAGTTGATGATAATCCCACTATTTTTGAACAGCATCAACTTGGCATGTATGTGGATCATGAAAAGAATATCCTTTGTGATAGCTATATTGTTGAATTTGATTATGATCCCACATGTAATTGCTATGAGAGAGGAAAATATTGTGGTAGAAACTTTCATGTTACCAAATCACATCTCGTTATGCTAAGATTGATATTGTCTCTTTCTTCTTCCTTCCATATGGTAACTATTGGTTGTCTTGACGATCTGTTTTCCTATAAAATTCCGATGCATAGGAAGTATGTTAGACTTACATATGTTTTTCACATGTTTCATGATTCTTTCTTCGTGTACGATTGCTATCTTTTATGTGAGCATCATTGAATTATCAATGCCTAGCTAAGGGCGTTAAACAATAGCGCTTGTTGGGAGGCAACCCAATGAATTTATCTTTTTCTTTCTGTTTTGTTGCGTCCACACCATTATAATTCTGTTATGATTCTGTCTTTTGTGTTTCTTTTTGTGTTTGAGCCAAGCAAAACCTTTATGACTAGTTTGGTGTTGGTTGTTTGATCCTGCTGGAAAAAGACAGAAACTTTTCGCTCACGAAATTATTTTTCATTTTTATTCAGAAAGAGACTTTGAGTTTTTTTTTGTTGTTGGTTGATATGCCTTTTGACTAGGCTGTCGTATTTTGTCAGAATGTTTGAGGTACCACACGTATACGAAGTATACAGATGGCTACTGACTGGTCTGTTTTTGACAGATTCTGTTTTTGTTGTGTTGGTTGCTTGTTTTGATGAAACTATGGATAGTATCTGGGGGTACTAGTCATGGAAAAGTGAGAATGCAGTAATATAACACCAATATAAATAGAAATCAAGATTTCTACAGTACCTAAAGAGGTGGTAGTTTGTTTTCTTGTGCTAATGATATCACGAGTTTCTGTTTAAGTTTTGTGTTGTGAAGTTTTCAAGTTTTGGGTGATGTTCTCATGGACAAAGGGATAAAGAGTGGAAAGAGCTCAAGCTTGGGGATGCCCAAGGCATCCCAACCCAAATTCAAGGACACCAAAAAGCCTAATCTTGGGGAGGCCTCGGGAAGGCATCCCCTCTTTCGTCTTCAATCCATCGGTAATATTACTTGAAGCTATATTTTTATTCACCACATGATATGTGTTTTGCTTGGACCGTCTTGTATCGTAGGAGTATTTTCTTTTTGTTGTGTCACAATCATCCTTGCTGCACACCTTTTGAGATAGACATGCACTCATCGCGAATTTGCTAGAATACTCATTGTGCTTCACTTATATCTTCTGAGCTAGACAATTTTGCTGTATGTGCTTCACTTAGATCTTTTAGAGCACGGCGGTGCGTAACTTGGTAGTTGGCTTGTGCTATGAAAGTAGTCCCAAATGTGATAGGTATACAAAGAGGATACAATAAAATTTCCATCTTCATGTGCATTGAGTAGAAAGAGAAGTTTGATTCCTCTCAATTAGTTTTGAGACGTGGATTTGGTAATATTAAAAGTTATGTTAGTAGGGTGTTGTGAATCCAGACATACTTGTGTTGAAGTTAGTGATTCCTGTAGCATGCACGTATGGTGAACCACTATGTTACAAAGTCAGAGCATAATTGATCCATTGATTGTCATCCTTTGTGTTGCGGTCGGGATTGCGCGATGGTTTACACCTACCAACCCTTCCCCTAGTAGTATGCGTTTAGCACTTTGTTTCGATTACTAATAAAAACTTTCGCAACAAGTATGTGCGTTCTTCATGACTAATGGGAGTCCATGGTATAGATGCACTTTCACCTTCCACCATTGCTAGCCTCTCTAGTACCACGCAATTTTCGCCGGTGCACAAACCCACCATATGCCTCCCTCAAAACAGACACCATACCTACCTACTATGGCATTTTCATAGCCATTCCGAGATATATTGCCATGCAACTCCCACCGTTCCGTCTCATGACTTGTGCCGTCAATCTCATATTGCCATTGCATGACCGTAAGATAGCGAGCGAGATGTTTCAACATCATACACCAAGCTAGATCGTTGCACATCCCGGTACACAGCCGGAGGCATTTCCTATAGAGTCATCATCGTTTTAAGCATTGGGCTCTGAGTAAATAAAAGTGTGATGATCATCATTATTAGACCATTGTCCCATGTGAGGAAATAAATAAAAAAGAGGCCAAAGTTGCCCACATAAAAAAAAGGAGAAGAAAGAAGCCAGAGAGCCCAAATAAAAAAAGAGAGAAAAAGAGAGAAGGGACAATGCTACTATCTTTTTCCACACTTGTGCTTCATAATAGCACCATGTTCTTCATGTTTGAGAGCCTCTTGTTTTGTCACCACCATATACTAGTAGGAATCTTTATTTTATAATTTGGCTTGTATATTCCAATGATGGGCTTCCTCAAATTGCCCTAGGTCTTCGTGAGCAAGTAAGTTGGATGCACACCCACTAGTTCCCCTTTTGACCTTTCAAATACTTATAGCTCTAGTGCATCCTTTGTATGGCAATCCCTACTCATTCACATTGATCTCTACTAATGGGCATCTCCATAGCCCTTTAATACGCCAAGTCAATGTGACCATCTCCTCCTTTTTGTCTCACAACCACCACCACACTCTATTCCACCATAGTGTTATATCCATGGCTCACGCTCATGTATTGCGTGAGAGTTGAAAAAGGTTTGAGAAAGTAAGAGTGCGAAAACAATTACTTGGCCAATATCGGGGTTGTGCATGATTAAGTTAGTTGTGTGGGGATGATGGAGCATAGCCAGACTATATGATTTTGTAGGGATAACTTTCTTTGGCCTTGTTATTTCGAAAGTTCATGATTACCTTGCTAGTTTGCTTGAAGTATTATTGTTTTCATGTCAATAGCAAACTATTGTTTTGAATCTTACGGATCTGAACATTCATGTCACATGAAAGAAGTTACAAAGGACAACTACGCTAGGTAGCATTCCACATCAAAAAATCAGTCTTTATCACTTCCCTACTCGAGGACGAGCAGGAGTTAAGCTTGGGGATGCTTGATACGTCTCGAACGTATCTATAATTTTTTATGGTTCCATGCTATTATCTCGTCAAACTTTGGATGTGTTGTATGCCTTTTATATATTTTTTGGGACTAACTTATTAACTAAGTGCCAAGTGAAAGTTCCTGTTTTTTCCGTGTTTTTGACCCTTTTCAGAGGAGGATTTTAAACGGTGTCCAAACGGAATAAAACTTCCGAAAAGATTTTTCCGGAACAGAAGATACGCACCAAACTTGAGAACCAAGGCAGGGGCCAGCAGGGGACCCCACAAGCCCCATAGGGGTGGCCAGGGGGCCCGCGCCTAGCAGCCTTGTGGGCCCCCTGTGGCTCGTCTGCCCTATCTCTTCCACCTATAAATTCAAAAAAATCCAAAACTGCGAGAGAGATCCACGAAAATACATTTCTGCCGCAGCAAGCTTCGGTCTCCAGAAGATCCCATCTGGGGCATGTTCTAGTGCCCTGCCGGAGGGGCATTCGGATACGGAGGGCTTCTTCATCAACACCACGACCTCTCCGATGATGCGTGAGTAGTTCACCATAGACCTTCGGGTCCATAGATAGTAGCTAGATGGCTTCATCTCTCTCTTGGATCTTCAATACAAAGTTCTCCATGATCTTCAGGGAGATCTATCCGATGTAATCTTCTTTTGCGGTGTGTTTGTCGAGATATGATGAATTGTGGATTTATGACCAAATTATCTGTGAATCTGATTTCAGTTTTGGGTTCATACCGTGCAGTGACCTCACCCAGTGACAGAACGGGTAGCGGGGCACGCATCATGTTGTTGCCATCAAGGGTAAAAAGATGGGATTTTCATCATTAGTTTGAGTTTATCCCTCTACATCATGTCATCTTGCTTAAAGCGTTACTCTGTTCCTCATGAACTCAATACACTAGATGCATGCTGGATAACGGTCGATGTGTGGAGTAATAGTAGTAGATGCAGAAAGTATCAGTCTACTTGTCTCGGACGTGATGCCATTTGTATGATCATTTCCTTAGATATCGTCATGACTTTGCACGGTTCTATCAATTGCTCGACAGTAATTTGTTCACCCACTGTATTATTTGCTATTTTGGGAGAAGCCTCTAGTGAACACTATGGCCCCCGGGTCTACTTCACACCATATTTTCAGCCTTACACTTTTACATCTTTGCACTTTCCGCCTTCAGATCTCACTTCGCAATCAATATTGAAGGGATTGACAACCCCTTTATAGTGTTGGGTGCAAGCTCTTTTGTGTTTGCGCAGGTACTCTAGACTTGGCGCGATTCTCCTACTTGATTGATACCTTGGTTCTCAAACTGAGGGAAATACTTACTGCTCATGTGCTGCATCACCCTTTCCTCTTCAAGGGAAAAACAAACTCAAGCTCAAGAGGCAGCAGAAGGATTTCTGGCGCCGTTGCCGGGGATTTCTGTCACCCTAGCAGAGCCCGGTGCGATTCCCAATCTTTGTTGTTGTAGGTACATCGAGGTTGGTCTCCATCCCATCGAGTGGGAGAGTGCCTTCTGGATCTATAGATGGATCTATTGCAACCTTATCTGTTGTCTAAGTCGTGACATAGGTCATGTTTCCCCTTTCCTTTCATGCAGGTGAACGATCGGGCTCATCGTACTGTGTGCGCCTGGGGGACACGGGTTCTGGGGCCACGTCATGGAACTAAGGCAGCACGCGCCGGTGTTGGTAACTTATGTTTTGAGTCGGCCACTCGGTGCCATATCCTTCTTTGGCTACCAATACTTTTGTCCATCTATTGTTGATGGTTTCTTCTTCGGCATGAAGACATTGTTGCTTTGCGTAGAGTCTCCGGGCGGTAGCTATATGCTGCTGCCTGATTCGTTCCTGACCATGAGGGTTGTCGACAACTATGAAGTATTTGGCCTCCAAAATGTCCTAGACATTGTCAGGAGGGAGGTAGTTGTTATCGTGTAACTCGTCGGGGTCATCGAGATTGGACATGTATTCGGGCTTGTTCAGATCCTCCGGTGGTTGTTCGGGAGCTCCGAAGTTACTCGTGTCCTGTGGAGTTGTGTTATCCTAGGTGCCATGTCCCTTCCCTTGTTTGCCTTGGATTGTTTGCGTTTCTTTCGACCATAGTTTAAAAAACCAAACCGGAAACCAAACCAAAAAGGTTATCGGTTCAAGTTTTTACCGTTCGGACCGCTGGTTCACCAGTTTGATTGTCGGTTTTTTAAGCAATAGAATAATATATAATGAGTAATATTTGTGCTATATAGTGTGAAACAATGCTCAAATAAAATTGTTTCCATATAGTAGACAATAAAGTACCACATCCGAGTTGGTTATTGTGCCGTGGACAAGACTCGCGTAGTACTCACACGGCGTGGGATCAAATCTCACTTCTCTCAATTTCCATTAAAATATTTTCCTAGTTTTTTCCGATTCACTTACCCGAATTTTTTCCGGCTTTTCATGAAAAGCGGTCGGTTTGACCAGTTTTCTTCGGTCTCACTATAGATCGGCCTTATTAGCTTAAAAAACTGATGAGGCCGTCGGTTCCGGTATTTTCTGGTTCGACCGTCGGTCCGGTCTGGTTTTTTAAACTAGGCTTTCGACCCTTTGATGGCTTGTCGCCGGATATATCATCGTTTATGACATGGGGGTGTGATCGCATTGTCGTTAGGTGTGTCCACCATGTAGACGTCGTAGGTGAAGGTGGCTGTCCATCGCCCGGTGTGTACCGGAGCTAGGTCATCGGTTGCATAATCCATGTCTTCGACTTGCTCGGAGGCGTAATCCAACATGTCGGTTAAGTCTCGACGGTGGATACCAAGTGGGTGGTGGGTGCGCCATAAAAGTCCTGATATTCCGCATCTCGAACTGTCCGAGTATAGCTCAGGTCTGGTCCGTCCGTGATTTTCAATGATTTGATCTGGCCAAGCACCTCATTTAATATGGAGAGGTTGTCGAGATCGATCTCTTGATGGTCTTCTGATATGTCCTCCGTAGCTTCCGCGAGGGATGCGAGTTTGGCAATAGCCGTCTATAATAGTCCGGACATAGAGGTCGGATCAAGGCTCGAGGTTAACTCTCCAAAGAGGGAACTAAGGTCATGGCCGAAGTCAAGGCGTTGGGGTTTCGAAGCTCGTCGAGCAAAACCGCGATATCAACACGGGGAAGATTAACCCTGGAGTTGGTGGAGAACTCGAGGTTGCTAAATCTTATCTTCTGGTTGGGGACGAGACATCCGATCTGGCGGAGGCGGCCGGTCTGGTCGGCGTGCAGCGTGAATCTGCCGAACATAAGAACTAAGAACCTGCCAGGGCATGAAGATGTCGCCGTTGCTGATTCGGTCACTTAGGATTAAGAGGGATCAATCCTTACGATGATCTAACAGCAGAACTCTCAATGGAAGTAAAAAATTTCGGTGTCAAAACAGACGGATCTCGGGTAGGGGGTCCCGAACTGTGGATTCTCGATCAATGGGTTGCAGGAGACGAAGGGGTACAGTGTTTTACCGAGGTTCGGGCCCTCTTGAGGAGGTAAAACTCTACGTACGGCTTCATTATATTGATGGAGTATGAAGATTACAGAGTTGATCTACCTTGATATCGTATGAGCTAAACCCTAGATGAATCAACCTGCCTATAAAGAGGAAACCCTCTGGTTTATATAAATACCAGGGGTTCCTAGGGTTACAAAAAACCGACCTCTGCTAGGGGTAAATGTGCCAATCTAGCCTACACAACTTGGACGACACGCCAATCTTGGGAGCTTTCCTACTTTTTTACGAGATCGTTATGTAGTCTGGTCGTAATAATGTGGCCCATTACGTCCGCCCATGAACAGCAACCCGACCTCTCGAGGGCCCCTTAATCCCGGACTACCTCACTCGTCCAAGGACTAAGTTTAGAGACCCAGTGTTCAAAACGGGTTCTACCATCTGGGAAGGTTTTTCATGGGGCGGGGGTCCTAGATGAGTTGGTTATCCAAAAGTATAGACCAGCCATCCAATCCTTAAGGTCTCTGGCTTGGCAAGCGGGGTGAACCTCCTTTCATAGGGGTTTCACCAGGGTCCAGTGAGGCTTCACGTCTTTGCTGGGACAAGAAGGGGCTCTTTAACTCCTCTTGATGTCCAAAGGCTTCATCATGCTTGACCGTTGATGCTTCTTGAAATAGTTGATGTAGCCGATGGAGGAGTGGTGGTTGACTTCCCATCCTTTATGAAGGGTGCTTTGAGGAGTCTATGTATTTAAGGTAAAACCTCACACTTGAGAAGAATGGCAACTGGTGCTTCCGGGGCATGTCCAAACAGGTCTAATGCATTCATCCTCTTGTTCGGTAAATAAGTATGTCACCCATGAGGACAATAATGTATTTATACAATCATAACATAAGTGCTTTGCTCATGGGATACGTGGGAAGAGCGGTTATTTTCGCCAAATGGTCAGTCGTGCACGGGTTTGTGGTGGTCGGGGTGGAGTATTGGCCATAGTCTAATGACATAGAGCCAAGGCATGTGGTCACCATCCGGCCGGTCTATGGCTTGGTAAAGCTTCGGGGTTTCAAGGAACTTAGGGTGTGAGTGAGAGTTTACCATCTTATCCTTGAGCACACTTACTTAGATGCCAATATTCCTACCTAATCCTCCAAACAAAATCATCAAATAACATAAAAAGGTACCACGTCATATAAGTCAACTCCAACATTACTTGTGTTATTCAACTCTAAAGTTTGAGAGAAGGACTAAAGCAAAACCTCATAAGTATGCTATAACTAGCTCATGTGTATCCCTATGTAAAAATCCTTGGGAAGCATACAAGCTGCTAAGCTTAACTAAGGTACTACAATCCAAGTGCTTAGTTAAATTATCCAAGGTCTAAGGTGCTAGATTTCTATGCTAAGGAAACACGTATTATACCAATCCAAGATCTCGTTTCCTTCGTACAAATCCAATTGAGCGGTTCATCGATCCCATTAATCATCACTTGACCCATCACTCCTGCAAATCAAATATCGATGGGGTTCTACATAATCACATGGAGTCCTTTTTAATCCACATATCATTACAAGGACCATTACCACGATATGTCCACCAACTTCCAACATCATAACCAACTAACTACAAGGTCAAGCTTATATGGATTCTTAAATCAATTTCTAATAACTCGAATTACTTCTACTATCATCCACGGAGGGACATGGTGTCATGATCAAGATTATCGTTCTAAATCCAATTTACTCAGGACCATTTGATCTCATTTATCATCGACACTCTATTATGACTACCTATTAAATCCAAATCTCATGCCCAACAAGAACTCTTACTTGCTAATCCAAGTCATTATAAATCCATGACTTCTACTTGACAAAGTCAATTTATCATACCACCAAGAGCTTTAGCTCGTAATCATAATTTTCCTACTAAATCCAAACTTACTCGAAGAATATGTAGGTTATGCTACTTTATCAACTTGTTCCACCCAGTAACCTATCATCAAGAAAGTCCCCGTAATCCACCACAGGTAGGTTAGCTACATCCTCAACACACCTATTATAGTCACCTAAAATGATTGTCTACAATTTGTATATCCTTGGAACGATCCTTCCTATGGCATCAGGGTTCTAGTGCTAGCTTAAAAATGAAGGATACTTGTTCAATGTGTTCACTTATTCCATAATGAACACAGTTCTAAGCAGGGGTTATCGGGGCTCAACGGGTGCTCTCACAAATACCTATATTAAACACAAACATCAAGATGTCTTCCAAGGCTGGGGAATCATGTGAGATTTAGGTTGGTTTAGGGAGGGTTTCCAATCTTGTTGGAGGAGCATAAAGTTACGGGGTTGTGTATGGTTGAGCACATTGTACTCAAATCTTCAGTGTTAGTTGTGTGTTGAGGTGGATCCTTGGTGCATCTTATCCTGTAGGTGTTCAGTTGTCGAGAAAGATGAGAGAGATAATAGTAGCATAGAGGGGAGTGCCTAAGGGAGTGGTATAGTGCAAGTACAATCAAACAAGTGTTGAAAGGCCAAACACAAACATCAAGATGAGGAAGGTGATATAGTCGCGTAGTTGTTGTCTCGGTAGAAGTGCGACTTATATCAAGGCACAAACAATCAAATCTAGCAACACATAATACGGTTCCATTCGAACCAGCACACAGACTCGACTTCAAATAAGGGATACACGAACCATCCTATCCTAGGGGTTCTCGGACTCAATACTCATGCTTGCTTCGTGTCTTGGGGTAAGTCCAATCAGTCTTCTGGGTCTTCTCGGGTGTTGCTATGTCCCTTGTACTTGTTTGTTGAAACGACTCAGTTGGGCTGGAAAGAGTCCTTGACAACCTTGTGTTTGGTGAGTTGACGACTTGGGTGGTTCCTCATGGTTGTCCTTGACATGGTCTTCTGTTGTCTTCCTAATCCCTTCAGTGTCTTCTTGACTTCCAAGGAATTGAGAATTCCACGGGGCGATCCTTTATGCAATGACATCGACAAGGCTTGATAGAGTTCAACTTGGCAGTTACATTGATGACAATATCGACACCAAGAGCGGGAATGAAGAAAACCGTTTTCATACTCACTATGTGAGGACCAAATGTCGAGGTTGTCATCCACTTGAGGTCGTCGACACAACAATGGCAAGGATAGAGTCACTCTATTAGTGATGCATATCATGATCTTGCATATCTTATGTCGTGAGCGTCGTAGGCCAAGGTTACATCACTCGCGTACGGTGTCGAGGGTGTCACCATCTTCTGAGTTTAGATGTCTTCATTCCTCAAGAAGGTAGCTTTTGTTGGTGTCGTCTCATCGCGGCGTTGCCAACCTTGTGTGCCAAGTATGTGGGTGATCGTTCGGAAATGTCATCCCCTTTCGAGCTACCCACGATGGTTTCAAGGAATCTAGTGGTCAGGGTCATCAGGGTGCTAGCAACCGTTTGCATGTTTTGAAAAAGCAGATGACGAGAGTCAATAGAATAAGGGTGGATGTGCTAAGGTAAAAACCTTCATTTCTTTTGAAAATTTGGGAGAGGTGAGAAATATATAGGTTTTGTAAGTGGTTTGAAAGGTATGGAAACATAGCTTTGTCCTAACTAGCGTCCATGCTAACTAAGGGTTTCCAGCTCTATGGGGACCCAGACTCATAAGTTGTGATCACCGAATGTACATGCGTAGTGATCCCAGAGATCAATGCCAATTGAACACACAGAAACTAAATAACAAGAGTCTTACATCCATCACGTACCGTTTTATTCAAATATGGCCTCCATGGCCAAGTCTTCATATATTTGCAGCGAAAAATCTTCATTGATATCCTGAACCCATGCCATCTGCCTTAAACTTACATGCATTATGACTGGGAAGCGTCCTATCCCGAATGAACGTTGCCAAGGTATTCTTTATCATATCTTGCTCTCTCATGCCTTGTAGATGAAATAACTAGTGGCAAGTCAATGAGTACTTTGAATGTACTCGCAAGCAACCCATGTTTGGAACAAGGCAATAACAATGCATGAAATAGCACTAAGTAGGTAATTTGCAGGATGCTAGTTTTGAGTGCAATGTCATGATCAGTCAACTTGTAAAAGCATGCATCAACAGGTTGCAGATATTCATACAAACAAGTTATAGATATCATCATAAGAAGGGGTTGAACATGTCATGTTCACTCAACTTGTTAAGTCATGTGCCTTAGCTCAAGTATCATCTTTATCACACAACCATCTTTCACAAAGACACACACACTTGGTTTATGCAAAAAAAAGTTGGACATAGTCTAAGAAGGTCCACCCAACCTTTGTTGACAATGGACATGGCTATTTGAATAGTTTTACACTATGCAGAGGTTGCACACTATACCCACAAGACTCGGGGAACTTCCATGTCATCCATGACTCGATGTATATTACATACATGAGGTAATCACCCGAACAAGTCCTTTCCCCGAGCGACACTATACAAAGAGTCCAGTCGCTGGCTTACGTCCTCATGATGTACATCATACGAGCCTCACTCAAGATTGTACCATCCCTGAGGGGACACAACGATGTGCTCGGTGTCTCTAAAATCAGCCCATGGTCGCCCTAACGAGCATGACCCCATCCCAAGAGAGTAACACTGGCCCTCTCGCCACTAGTAATGTGGGCTCTCATCTAGCATCCACCAAGGTAATCAACAAGGCCCCTTCCCATAAAGGGGTATCGTGGTCGCACATGTAAGTTTGGGACGGTCAGCAAATCTTAAATCTAATCATGTTTTGAAACCACACGCAAAATTTGCCTCAGTTCACCACTTCTTTATCAAGTAGTTACCTAGCTCAACACATCTCCCCCGAGCATTAGTGGCACCCGGCGCGATTTTCGGAAATTCTTTGAAATCTTTTATTTCATCATCACCATGCATATTCCCATCCTATTTGAGTAGAAACTACTAGCAACCTGACTAATTCCCACCCGCACAACCCTCATAGGAAGGTAGGGCCATGCTCAGTGCAAGTATCAATGAGAAAACATCGGAGAGAACCAACCGAGGTGGTCACTGATTCAACATTCCTCAGATGCAACAAAATAAAGTGCCATATGACATGCATAAAAGGTTTTCATAGTCATGGTCAAACGGATGCTTTTCTGGTTCAGCAAAGTCTTCGAGGTCTTCGAAAGCTTCAAGTCCAACTCCGAGCACTTCATCTAGTTCGTCAAGTATTGCCGGAAACAACCACAATAAGCCACACAACAATCAGAGAAACAAAGTGCTCTATAAATCCGACTTTTATTTTTCTTGGACATCTATGGTCATAAGAAAAATACCTAAAGTTTGTTCTAAGGAATTTGGATCACCATAGATTTTTGAAGGGTGCAAATGGAGGAATTTGTGATCCAATAATAAGTCTACATAAAATATTTTTTATAAAAATGAGTGGGGGTATTTATCTGGTAGGGCATGATTTTAGAAGACTTTTGTAAGTGGTTTCATTGGATTTGGAGTTGGGATGAAATTCCTATGGATTTACTAAGATGGATTAAGTGAAAATAGGAGCTATTTATTTGGCCTAGAAGAAAGAATGCATGAGAAAAATGTTAACTATAGCTATAAAAAAACTACATAATATTTGGAGCTTCTGGAAATTTGAATCACTCCAATTGAGGTTGATTTGGATGTTGTAGGAATTTGCATGTTGGTGGTTTGAAATATTCAAATTCAAATTTGAATAATAATACTATAGAAATGTTCTTTTGAAAAATGTGCGATGCACATATTTGGATAGGTCATGATTTTAGGAATATGTAGGAATTTGAATCAATGAATTTGGAGTTCATATGAATTTTACAATTTTCCCAAGAAATAAAATAAAATGGAAAAGGCTTTTACCTAGTGGCCAAAGTGCGCAGAGGGCACAAGATAAACAACCGGGCCGGCCGAGTGGCTCAGTCGCACTGGAGGTGGCGGCGACTAAAGAGTATTCATGCAAATACGCATTCACCACGGGGAGGCGAGATTAGCCATAGTCGCCTCCACTTAAGGGATCCAGGGCCCACCCGCCAGTGCCTCATCCTGGCCATCTAGCCGACTAGCTAGACCATGTTGGTAGCTTTGCCTTCCTCATCCCCCTCAACACAGAGGAGCAGGGTAGGCTTCAGTGGCGACAGCAGGGGCCACTAGCCAATGTTTCGGGTGAGCCGGCCACCGGAGCGCTCGGGGCGGCGAGCCGCATTTGCCTTGGTGTCTTTAGCCCGTCGAGGAGGCCGACAGTGGTGCTGCCTAGCTGGCCGCGGAGGGGTCCTCCGGCCACGGTTCCCACTAAGCGTGGGTTGTGTCTTGAGGAGAAATGGCGGCACTGCGGGCTTAGCAACGGCTAGGGGAGACCAATGAGAGGGCTGGGCGAAGGAGAAGAGCCCCGGGTGGCTCAAATTTTTGAGCGAAAGCCTACATGGGCTTCGGCCATTGTCGTTGATACAACGGAGGAGTGGGAGAAAGGGGAGCTCCGGGAGGTAGATGATAGGGAGGGAGAGCCAAAGGAGAGTAGAGGGGACCCATGGGAGGCCTTAACTGAGGGGGCGACAAGAGTGAGCTCGGGTGCGCCTCGGGTGCCCTTGGGCATGGAGAGCATGCGCTCCTAAGAAGGTTTGGAAGGTTGTGAGCATCGGGGAGGGACATCCGAGGTCTAGGAAGGTCCCCTGGCATGAGTGGGCACTTTTCCATGGCCGCCAAGGAGCTACCGAACAAGCCAAAGCGGCAGAGCGTCGTTTCTACATGTCACTTGTGCGGTCACAATAGCACACTATGTGTAGGACCACCCTTTGATCGGGAAATGTTGTCTAGGGTGCAAGGCATGCATGGCAAAGGGTGATGGAGGAGATTGGACCCATATGGAGATGGGTGGAGGTGGTATTCACTGAGGTTAAGTTTGTAGCATCAATCTTGGGGGCTACCAAAAGGATTTTTACTAGTGGGAACTTGCGATGAAACCTTGTCTAGTAGCACTAGCTACGCAAGGACTACATGACCACCAAGTTTCACTTCAGGGAGATGAGAATAGCTAGTACTGGTAGTTCAAGCCAACATTTTTAGTAAAACTCCAGTTATAGAAGGGTTGCTCATATTTTCCTCATGAGCCTGCAATTTTTGGGTGTGCCAAGATACATTATCACACAAGAGGTGATGTGGAAAGATTTGGGGGCATTTGCATGAACATAAATAATAGGAGAGGGGTAAAAGAGGTGATAGCATGGTGAAACGGAGATGGAAAGAGAGGGGGTTACCCTCCATTAATTTATTAGGGGACATAGCAAGGTTACTGGGGGTAGAGTAGGGTCATAAAATACTATGGTGGAAAATTAGAGGCAAGGGGAATCTTTTTGGGTCAACATTGCTTGTCCTCTAGTTTATGGAAGATGGTGGTTGATGCTGTCCAGGGGAATCTAGGGGTATCCAATGGATTCGAGACTTACGAGGGGTAAATGGTAAGACCATTTGGCCTTAATCACCAATTTTGAGATTATATGGTGAAAGTTGATAATGTAAACTTGATAAATCGTAAAAATGTCCATAAATGGTTTTCTGCATATAAATCCATAAAAATTTATTCCCGCTAATGAGTCACTTGGTGTGATGGCATTAATTGAGTATTAGAGCATTCCCAAAAAGTGTCCACAAAATTTGAGCACAAAAGGGTAAACATGGCAATGTAGAGTTTCTCAAATTTGGTTTTCGGCGGATAGGGTTTTGGAATATTTTGGAGAATCAAAAAAAGTTGGATTGAGATGAAACTTATGAAGATCATCACATATATCATGTGTGACTTTCTAGAATTTTCATGGAATCTATTGAGAATATTTCCTATGGAAATATTTCAAAATCATGAAATAGGTATAAAGGGTTTGAAGGGGTTTTCTCCAATATTTAGAACATGACGATGTGTTGAAACTCTTATATATGGGAAATATATGTCTAGTGAGTTTCCCTAGATTTTCTCAAATATTTTGGAATCAAGAAAATATATTTTTTCACAAAAGACCATTTCTCGCTTCAGAAAAAAGTATTTAAACAAAATAGGAAAATAAATTTTTAAAATAATATTTTTGTTGATTTGGAAAGGCTTTTTGATAATGCAAACCTCAATTTAGGGTTTTTTGGAAAGCTATATCAAATAAATGCTCTGTGGTTAGAACAATATTTTATAAAAATAGTTTCTGGTCCTATGCACATGGCATGACCATTGGGCAAAGCTTTGGGGTCAAGAAGATGAGTCTACACAGTAGGAGGAAGTTTTGTGCTTTACAACACAATCAAACAAGCAAGCAATCACAACCAGTTCAAGCATCACATCAACTAGAAAAAGTTTAATTCGAACCTAATTTTTAAGCTATGTCAACTTAGTAAAGTAAGGAAAAACAAAGGGTGTGACACCATGCCACCTGCCTTAACCCTATAGGCATTCTAACTGCAAAGTGTCCTAGCTCGCGCGTACCTCATCAAACTAATCTCCATCATTCCCTGTTCTCTCATGCCTGGCCAGTAATATAACCATTGGCAACCCAATGAGTACTTTTAATGTACTCGTAAGCAACCCAAGTTTGGAACAAGCCAATAAAAATGCATGATATAGCATTAAGTAGGCAATATGTTCAAATCACTTCTAAAGCATGCATCAAGGGGTTGCGGATATCAATACGAACAAGTTACACGTATCATCATAAGCAGGGGTTGAACATCTCATGTTCATTCAAGAATGTCCTTGACCGTCGACACGGCTACTCAAATAGTTTTAACCTCTGCAGAGGTTGCACGATGTACCCACAAGACTCCGGGAACCTCCGTGTCATCCACGACTCGCGGTATATTAATACCCAAGGTAAGCACCTAAACAATGCATTTCCCTTGGCGACACTAAACAAACAGTACACGCATTGGCCCACGTCCTCATGATGTACAACATACAATCCTCGCTCAAGATCATACCATCCCTCGGTGGACACAATGGTGTGCCCGGTGTCTGTTAAAACAACCCATGGTCGCCCTACCTAGCATGACTCCTTATCGAGACGGTAACTCTGGCCCTCTCACCACTAGTAATTCGGGCTCTCTTCTAGCATGGACCAAGGCGATCAACAAAGCCCCGTCCCATAAAGGGGTATCGTGGTCGCACGTGTAAGGTTGGGACAGTCAGAAAATGTTAAATCTAATGCATTTTCGAAAGCACACACACCACTAGTCTCGGTACATCGCTTCTTTATCAAGTGGTTACCTAAATCATCACTATTTCCCTCGGGCGTTAGTGGCACCCGACGGGGTTTTTGAAAAGTATTTGAAGTCATTTCCTTTTTCCAACACCATGCATATTCCCATCCCATTCACATAGCAAGTACTAGCATCCTAACTACTTCCCACCCACACAACCCTCATAGGAAGGTAGGGTCATGCTTAGTGCAAGTATCAACGAGAATATATAGGAGACAACCTGTCGGAATTAGGGTGCGCTCACTCTCCTAACCTACTCTACCTCTCAATTTCACCGCAACTCCCCGACGTCTCGAGCTAACGAAAGCAATCAAGAACACGCGAGGAGTTTACCCAGGTTCAGACCACCTTGTGGTGTAAAAACCTACACCTGCTTGTCTGGATTGCTTGAGGTGGAAGACAAGTACAAAGGTGGGTTCTTGACTTAGTGGAGGCGATGGACCCCCTATATGGAGGTCAGGACTCTCTTTTATATTGGCCTTGGTCTTCTTTCCCCTGGAAATACACTTGGTGGAAAACGTTGTCGCAATGGTCATTTTGAAAGGGGACGGGACTGCGGCCTGCCCTGACAAAGGTGGTCTTCGCCTCCAAAAGCCCCTCTCCATGACATGTTGGTGGGCTCAGGGGTAAGCTCCGTCCTTCTGATCCCCGAGCCTTGGAACTCTTTCAACGATTGGGAAACCATTGGGGCTGCTTTGGGGGCCCACCAGCTGGCCCCGCTTCTTTAGTGCGAAAGGGGAAAGCTTTCATGCCCGTATCCGCTCGCACCGCTTCGATGCCGCCTACGCAACCTGCATCACCCACATGGGGGCATAGGATCATGGGGCCTTGTTAGGTCGCCATTATTGAGCCGACCCCGCAAGAGCCTCAGGGGCGGCCTCGGGACGCGTCCTCGCAGAGAGCGCCCTCTCTTGGTCCTTGGCGATGATCCTCACACGCTCTCCTCGTGAGGCGAGGGCCCTCGCGAGGGTCTTCTTGTTGGGCTTGCCGATTGGCCAAGCCAGGCTTGAGCAGCGCATCGAGCCTGGGGCCGCAGGCCGACGGGCCTCGGTACCCACAGTCCCACGCTCCCGACAGTAGCCCCCAGCCTTGCGTCGTGCACGGCTCCGCCGGATGGGAGGGGTGAAGCGACACGGGCCCCAACCGCTTGTGGGTCAGGCTCGACGAGTGGCACCCGGTGGGTCGTGTGGCTCTTCTCCTTCCTGCAACACTTCGACAACTGCCCCGACGGAATTGATGTCAAGCATGCGCGCAGCGCCGTCCATCACCGCTCGTTTGACCATCGCCACCCACTTGCACAATTCTTCCCATGTAAGATCGCTCCGGGCCTCGCGGCACGCGTGAAGCAGCCAATTGGGAAAATGAGGCGATGTGAGCCATAATTGTCTATGGGCCAGTAATGGCACATGGCGCACGACGGAGCGCATACCACCTCCACTTTGCACGACGTCGCGGGGACTGCGGTCGTGGTTAAAAAACCGCCACACTCGCGGGGGGAGGTCCCAACACACTACTTCTTCCTTCCACCTTCCTCTTGTGGTGCTTCATCATTCTTGTGTGAACATCACCTTATTCTTCCATCTTCTCTTCCCATGGTGGCCAAAAGAGACGCCTGAAGTTTTGAGGCATGCACAACGACCTCGGAGGTGCGGCTGCCCTCGCTCAGACGGCACTGGGCTTCCAGCAATGAGTAAGTACGTCGTTGTCATTTCTTATTCTTGCGTACATTGTTGGGCCCAGTGAATCTGATCTGTGAACTTTGCAGGGTGGCGACACCCCAGAGGCACCACTTTGGCCCTCCAGTGGCGTATTCTCACGCGCTTCCTCTTGAGGGGGCTTCCTCTTGTGCGCTTGGCATGATGAGGCCCAGAGAACTAACAGCCCCCTTAGGGGCAATGACAAGGCCGTGGGGGCGCACGGTTCAATCCACCACATCCTCTCCTCGAGGCACCTGGCGCGGGGTGGACCTGGCCCTCATGGAGGCGGCTATCATCGAGCGGGAGGAGGACATGTCTCTCCGCGAACGGGAGGCCGCCCAGACCACCTACGATTAGGAGGAGGAGCAAGATCGCCTTGAGACCGCAGAGAGGCGCATTCTTGCGGACGAGACCACCATCATGGTAGTGCGTGAGGAAGCCCTTGCTGACATGGACGTGAGGGTGGCCCAAGAGCGAGCATCCACCCTGGAGGAGTATCACGGCAAGCTCGCTCGGCAGGAAAACCGCCGCCAACTTAGGTGCGACGTTCTCGAGGAGGAGGTAGGCTCGCTCAGGGCCTAGCTGCAGGACGCCCAGGACGCTCTCCAGGATGCCCTTGGGAGCGAGGAGCGTGCTAAAGAGGAGCTGGCAGTGCTCCAGGCCTAGGCCGGAGAAGTCGCTGACGCCGTGCGGGTGGCAAAGGACGGTGTCGCGCATGCATGGATGATGGAGGCGCAAGGCACCAAGCACTTCCTGGTGCTTGCTCGTTGCGGAATGGGCACGGTCCGCTACTTCATTGAGGATACACCAACGCTTCCACATGCACACGGTGACGGGGGCTGCCTCGACTTCTTCCTCAAGGTCATGGAGGCGTTGGAATCCAGCGTCTCCAAGGTGGACGAAGACATCGAGTCCAGTGCACCCTATCTCCTCGATAGAGCGCTGACGTGCGTCTTCTACGACCTCTGTCGCCACGACCCCGCGTTCGACCTCTCTTGCGTGATGGATTGAGTGGACGAGGTGCGCGAGCAGGTGGATTCCATGGTCGGGCAATTCGTCTAGGTTGCACGCTTTCAGGAGAGCGGTATTCTCAACGCCGGGGCCTCCGAGGGCCATGACAACGACAACACCTCCTCTGATTAGGCTTTTATCCCTTCCGTGTCGCATCAAGAATCACTTGGCCCTCGGAGAGCATTAGACATTATGTAATATACTTTTGCTTTAAATAGTGGTTGTCTGTTATGCTTGGGGTGTCTTCGTTCCTTTCATGAGGTCCTTCATTGCCCTTCGTGTGCTTCATGTGCTCTTGCAAGTGGGGTCCGGTAACACACGGATTCCAAGGCCGCACGAATACCTCGAGGGCGCCTTCTTGGCACGTCCTCGTGGGAGCACCTTAAAGCCCTTGTTGACGGTCGCTTGTGCGAGCCTCACGTGGCTTGTGCCTTCGCGGAGTGCTTGTCCGCGCAGCCTGGCGATGGACCGATCCCAACACATGGAGCACGCTGCGAGGTTGTAAGAAGGCGCCCCTCGGCTTCTCTAGGCCCTCGGGCCCAACACTGCATCCCGCAGACGTGCACTCGGTGCGCTTCATCAGATGATGGGAATTGGGACGGCATGGGCCCTCCCTGTGAAAGAGTCGAGCGCAACACGTGGCACGTGACGCGGCGCGGGGCGCTCCTGCTTCCTCATGTCGCCTCGACAAACCGCTCGGTGGTTACATAAAAAATGTGTCTGGCCAGGGGCCATCATTGCACCCATTATCCTATGGCCTGCTGAATACGAGCAAGGAGGCGCAGTCCAAACGCCCACTTGAAGGCCCCATATAAAGGCGAGGGGGAAAAGCCTCCTACCCCAACATCCTCATCCTCGCCCTTCATGCTCGCCCATCGTCGCCCCTGTATTGGCACCTAAGAAGAGACCCTCCGTCGCTGAGAAGGAGGAAGCAGCGAACGGGGGGGGGGGGGCATGCGATGGTCGATGAGAGGAAGAGGCCGCCCCGAGCGCCCGTCACGGCGCTCGAGGAATCTCTCGGAGGACACGAGGGCTCCCTGCCAGCGGCTCGTGTCGGGTCGAGAAGCCATGGGAGAGGTTCCATTCGCGGGCGCAGTGGATGAGGCGAACGTGGACGGGCTTGCGGGGCGACACACACACTCAACCTCCCAGGTCGCCCAGTCACTCCGCTGATGCAACCCGCAAGTTCATTGTACGAATGGAAGACAAGCCCCGCACCTGGCTCTGGCTCCCAAACTCTTTCAAGAGGAGATGGAGGACCTTGCGCCCCTGGTCCTGTGGTTGCAGCCAAACTACTGCTACAACGGACCTACCTGGGTGGCGACGGAGTTCAAGTCCCTCGGCATCATGTTCCTGTGGTGCGGGTGGAAGTCATTCACCCTTGCACAAGGCTTGCATGACCAACATGTCCTCCACTTCAAGTTCGACGGGGTCGCCTTGCTCTTCATGAAGGCCTTCGGAAGCACCGATGGTCACCTAGAGTGATGCATGGAAGGTGATCTTAGCGGTAGCACCAACCCTTCTGGCACCAACGGCAAAGGCAGCTCCTCCTCCGAGGGAAGCGGTAGCTCCTCTTCCAAGCGGGCGTTCGGTCTACGCCTCCTTGCATGTATTTAGCAGGCAGAAGGTTAATGGGTGCAATGATGGCCCCGCGCCACACGCAGGCTTTATGTCACCACCGACTGGTTGTCGACGTGACATGAGGAAGCGGGGGCGCCCCGCGCCCCGTCGCGCGCGGCACTTTGGCAGGGTGGGCCCATGCTTTCCCGATTCAAATCACCAGATGAAGCGCGCCTAGTGCACGTCTGCAGGCTGCACTGTTGGGCCCGAGGGCCTAGAGAAGCCTAGCGCCGCCTTCTTACAACCTCATAGCATGGGCCATGAGTTGTGATCGGTCCATCGCCAAGTTGCATGGACAAGGCCCTCGCGAAGGCACCAGCCTCGCGAGGCTCGCACAAGCCAACGTCAACAAGGGCTTCAAGGTGCCCCGGCGAGGCTGCACTGGGCGACAGCAACTGTGATGGCTCGCCATGCACCCATGTCAAGAAGGGGGAGGACTTGGACTAAGCGCGCACGACGAGGCATTGAGGCCCCCTATGGTGGTGA
Organism: Hordeum vulgare subsp. vulgare; assembly: GCF_904849725.1. NCBI lineage: Eukaryota > Viridiplantae > Streptophyta > Magnoliopsida > Poales > Poaceae > Hordeum > Hordeum vulgare. Next base: position 228,976,245 of record NC_058520.1, on the reverse strand, counting down.
TCCTAGAAGCCGATCTTCTTTCTTTGTGTCACCTTCTTTGTCCTGTAATGCAACATGCTGGCCCTTGGGGGTGTGTAAAATGGGTTATGTCGTTCACGCCTCAAATTGATTTGAATACTATTTTTGGACAAAAATAAACTTCTCCTTGGTATTCGTTTTTTCGCTTGAACCCTCTGCATGTTCATCCGGCCACCTCGCCACCCTCAAGCCCCCGAGCATGAGTATGAGGGCTCCTTAGGCACGACGCTCAGGGGCTTGCCTTCTTCGGTGAGTATGAGGGCCTCCCTCGCGAGGCTCCTTGATGGAAGTCCCGCGGAGAAGGTGGCCTTTCCCGACGATGCACCCTTTTCCGCTTGCATTTGAGTGTTACGCGAGAAGTATAGGCCCCAGAGCCTTGATGATGGGATGCGTGCGTGGAGTGTGCCCTCGAGACAGAACCCAATTTTCTATGTTCCCATGCCAGGGCAGATCCAGACAAAGACATCATGCTCTGCCCCCGCCAGCGTGAGGCCCAAGGTAAAGCTCGCAGGCGCATGCCACCGGGGGAGATCTTCGTCGTCTTCTCCCCAACACAATGCATGGGGCTTCCGTTAGGTGCGGGCATGGTAAGAAGAGAGAAAACCAGGGAAACACCAAAAACCAGAAGATCAAGACCTTCACTAAAACTCGAGGCTAACTTGTTTGCGAGCCCAAAAAGGGGAGGTGTGGCTGTCGTATCCAGCACGGATCAGCCTGGTGAGCTCGTTCACAAGTTAAACAAAGAAAGGAATAAAAGCGGGTGCTATATCCAGCACGGGTTAACCTAGAAAGAAAATTGGTTGTCATATCAAGCACGAGTCTACCTAAAAGAAGTGCTAGTTCCGTCCCGCAGGACGTCTCCTTCAATCGTTCCCATGGAGCGATGCAAGGGGCTTCAACTAGGGCGTGGGGATAGTCGCAGTTTGCGAGTCATTCCACCAGCGCTGAGCATAGGAGCCCTCCATCGAGGCCAGGACGCGGCTTGTCTTGGGCTTCCACTAAGGAGGTGATAACCCACAAGTATAGGGGATCGCAACAGTTTTCGAGGGTAGAGTATTCAACCCAAATTTACTGACTTGACTCAATGGGAAGCAAAAGAATATTCTCAAGTATTAGCAGTTGAGTTGTCAATTCAACCACACCTGAAAGATTTTGTGTCTGCAGCAAAGTATCAGTAGCACTGTAGTATGATAGCAGAAGTAGCAACAGTAACCAGTAGCAGCAGTGACAACAGTAGCAACAGAGTAACAGTAGCAGCAGCAGTAGTAAAAGACTCGTAGTAAAAGACTCGTAGGCATTTGATCGGTGATGGATGTGATTCATCATGCAACAGTAGCAGCAGCAGTAGTAAAAGACTCGTAGGCATTTGATCGGTGATGGATGTGATTCATCATGCAACATTTATAACATGGAGAGATATGTAACTAGCTCAAGTTCGCCAATCTAATGTAGGCATGTATTCCGTATGAAGTCATATGTGCTTAGGGAAAAGAACTTGCATGACATCTATTGTCCATCCCTACCGTGCAGCGGGGTCCTAATGAAAACTACGGGATAGTAAGTTTCTCCTTTTAATAAAGAACTGGACCAACACATTAACACTTTGTCACTACATGAACTCCTGATACTATGGTCATCTCCGGGAGTGGTTCCGGCTATTGTCACTCCGGGGTTGCCGGGTCATAACACATAGTAGGTGACTACAACTTGCAAGATAGGATCTCAAACACACATATATTGGCGACAACATAATAGGTTCAGATCTGAAATCATGGCACTCGGGCCCTAGTGACAAGCATTAAGCATGGCAAAGTAGTAGCAACATCAATCTCAGAACATAGTGGATACTAGGGATCAATCCCCTTCCAAACTAACTCAATTACATGATAGATCTCATCCAACTCATCACCGTCGAGCAAGCCTACGATGAGATTACTCAAGAACAGTGAAGAGCATCATGGAATTGGCAATGAAGGAAGGTTCATGATGACGATGGCGACGATCTCCCCTCTCCGGAGCTCAAAACGGACTCCAGATCTACCCTCCAGATGAAGAACAGGAGGTGGCGGCGCCTCCGGATCGTAAAACGCGATGAACTCTTCTGCTTGATTTTTTTCCGGGCGAGACGGACTAAATAGAGCTGAGATTGGAGGCGGTGGAGCAACGTTGGACTCACAAGCCTGCCACGCGCGCCTGGTGGGCTTGTGGGCTCACGGCTCCACTTCGTCAGCTGATTCTTGCGCTAGTATTTTTCATTAATTCCAGAAAAATTCTTCGTAAATTTTGAGGTCATTCCAAGAACTTTTATTTTTGTGCAAAAACAACACCATGGCAATTCTGCTGAAAACAACGTTAGTCCGGGTTAGTTCCATTCAAATCATGCAAATTAGAGTCCCAAACAAGGGCAAAAGAGTTCGGAAAAGTAGATACGACAGAGATGTATCAACTCCCCCAAGCTTAAAGCCTTGCTTGTCCTCAAGCAATTCAGTTGACAAACTGAAACAGACAAAAGAAAAACTTTGAGGAACTCTGTTTGATCTTGTTGTTGCAACTATGTCTAACTCATATCCAGAGTTTCAACAAGATCACAAGCAAACCACATAAGCAAATGACATCTAGGTTTCACGATAAACTCATAAGAATGGCCTAATTAACTAGCGAGCAAATAATAATAAGTCGCAAACTTCAACACTTCAATCAAAACAATCATGAAGCAGTACAAATAGATGGTATCTCGCTAGCTCTTTCTGAGACCGCAAAACAGAAATGGAGAGCTCCTTCAAAGACCAAGGGCTGACTAAACATTGTAATTCATGGCAAAGAAGATCCAGTCACAGTCAAACTTAACATAGTTAAAAGAAAAGCATAAATATGACAGAGGAGCTCTCTAAATGGTGATTTTATAAGAGGAGGATGACTCAACAGGAACATAAATAGACAGACCCTTCGCAGAGGGAAGCCTTGATTTGCAGAGGTGCCAGAGCTCAAGCTTTTAAAACAAAGATAATAATTTTTGGTGGCATGCTTTCATTGTCAACACAATGACTATGAGTTCTCAACATCTTCCATGCTACACATGCTATAGGCGGTTCCCAAACAGAAAAGTAAATTTTGACTTCCCCACCACCAATCAATCACACTCCACGGCTAGCCGAATCGTCGGGTACCGTCCATACCAACATCAATCCAGAGGGAGTTTTGTTTGCAATCATCTTTTTGGTTTGAGCATGGAACTGGGAATTACAATTACCGGCCCCTTTCTCGTGAATGATAGTGAATAAACACATATCAAGGATAACACGCCTAGCATGGAAGATACCAGTCACCACATGAGCGGTTTGGGCATGCAAAACAGATTATTTCTTGAAGATTTAGAGAGTGGCACATGCAAATTTACTTGGAACGGCAGGTAGATACCGCATATAGGTAGGTATGGTGGACTCATATGGAATAACTTTGGGTTTACGGAAGTGGATGCACAAGTAGTATTCTCTCTTATTACAAGTGAAGGCTAGCAAAAGACTAGGAAGCGACCAACTAGAGATCCACAACAGTCATCAAAATGCATTGAGATTAACTAACATTGAGTGCAAGCATGAGTAGGACATAAATCACCATGAACATGAATATCAAGAGGCTATGTTGATTTTGTTTCAACTACATGCGTGAACATGCGCCAAGTCAAGCCACTTGAAACATTCAAAGGAGGATACCATCCTATCATACTACATCATTGTCATCTCAAAATTCATGTTGGCATCCAAGGCAAACCATTATATGCTCCTAGCTAATTAAGCATGGGATCAGAAACTATGATCTCTAAGTTGTCATTGCAAACATGTTTCTCTCACAACAAAGCTGAACTAGGAACAGTGAGCTAGTCATATTTACAAAAACAAAATAGATCAGGTTCATACCAGCTTTTCCGGGCTCAGTCACTTCATCATATATCGTCATTATTGCCTTTCACTTGCACGACCGAATGATGTGAACAATAATAAGAGTCCTCGTGCATTGGACTAAAGCTGGAATCTGCAGGCAAACACAAAGGAGAAGACAAAGTAATATGTCTCTTTGACAGATAAACAGGTATGCATGCGAGAGGCACTAAACATTGTAACCAAGGTACTCTACCTTGACCCAAAGAAAAAGAAAACTATTTACATGGGAAAGCTCCCAACAAGCAAAAGAAGAAAAATAAAATCTTTTTGGGTTTTCTCAAACTAGACTGACACACGAAAAGAAAATTAAAAAATAAAATAAACTAGCATGGATGATATAGTGGCAAAGTGTGAACACCGACGAACAAAGTGAAATCATAAGCACGAATGTAAAGTCGGTGAGAAGACGTACTCCCCAAGCTTAGGATTTTGGCCTAAGTTGTTCTACTCCCAAGGATGGTCTGGGCGATACCCAAAATCATAATGAGGGTTGTATGGGAGCGCTGCAACCACTGCCTGAATAGCTGCCTCACGGAGACGAGCAGCCTTTGCCTCCCTCTCATACTCTTGTGCCCCTCCTCTGGCTATGTAATATCTCCGTTTTACCTGAAAGTCAAAGAAGGCAGACGCAAGAAGGGTAATATGGAAAACACGCTGCTGGTTAAATATCAAACGGTATAGGAGGGATTCATCATCCCTCTCAAGGAACTGATAGCGTGTCAAAGTGGTGCAATCAAGGAAAGATGTTTGAAGCAGGGGATCTCCTTCGCGGATGGATACTCCAAGAAACTTTGCTATGCGATTGGCATAGATCCCACCAAAGAAATCCCCTTCATCAGCATTATTATTCAACCTCCTTTCTATAATAGCTCCCATGTTGAAACTTCTATCACCCATTACTGCGCTCTTTAGAATACTAAGGTCGGGTGCGCAGAGGTGACAATGCTCAATCTTGCCATTAATGCATCTGCCTATGAAGAGGGCAAAATAATGCAAGGCAGGAAAATGAATGCTCCCGATGGTAGCCTATGTAATATCTCTAGTTTCTCCGACAGTTATACCAGAGAAAAAATCTCTAACCGAAGATTTAGGAGGATCATTGTGACTACCCCAAATAGGTATGTTGCAAATTCTATTGAAATCCTCTAAATCCATGGTATACGATTTGTCATAGAGACCAAACAGTACGGATGTGTCACGGCCAACTAAAAATTTGAATCTACGAACAAAAGAGGCAGTGAGAGCAACATATTGTTCACATTTGTCGGAGATGAATTCTTCGAGTCCGACGTTGTGAACAAGTGTATCAAACTCGTCTTTGAAACCTGCCTCAATCATGAATTCATCAGAAGGCCATTCACATGGGTGTACATGTGCGTCCCTCGGTTGGTAAGGATCGGGCTCCCCAATCGCAAGACGGGGACCTCTCTTGCTTGAGGAACCACCATGATAGTTTCTCCTGAACATTTTCCTTTTCTGAAATTTTCAGTGACCCAAAGGAAAAGTGAACAAGGCTCAACTAAACTCGTAGAAACTACTCCCTCAAGTGCCTAGAGCCATATTACCCATCAAAACTACTTGGGACCAGCTAAAATTAGCATGCAAAGCTCAAGAACAGGGTCACCAAAGCAGCAAAAATACGCGAAGTATAAGGCACTAGAGCAAAAACTAATTGTACCAATGGAGGATTCACTTACCAAGGAGTAATTTCCCCAAAACAGTTCGGAGAATGGTGCTTTCAGCAAAGAGATCGAAAATCCCAGCAAGAAGAGCAAGAACACGGGTTTGAGCTGTGAAACGATTTTTTCTGGAGGTAGGAGAAGCAGATGAGAGCTAGAATGAGTGGAGAGGGTGCACGTGGCCACACAAGCCAGGTAGGCGCGACCTGGAGGGTGCTCGCGCCTCCAGGGCTTGTGGCCCACTGGTGCAACCCCCAGACTAGCTCTTCATCCAAGTATTTTTCAAAAAATCCAAAAAAAAAAGCATACTTGATTTTCAAGACGTTCGGAGAACTTTTATTTTCGGGGTACTTTTCTACGAGACGCTAAACGTGGAAAACAGGGAAAACTAGACGAAATCTATCATTTTTCTTCTATGCAACCGAAGGTGAAAGATTGGAACACAGGTTTGTGACTCCTCGATTCATCCATCTCATGGCCATCGAAAGAAATCCCGTCAATGAGGTTGATCAAGTCTCCTCGACAAACTTTTTCGAATCGCAAAACAGAACAAAGAATTTTCGAATAGTCACTAGGTTACCTCAATGGGGATGTGCATCTCCCCAGCAACCAAATCATACTTCATCTTAACAGGAGGAATAGGGCATTCAAATCTCCCAATAAGAATCGATGAAGTTTTTTCGATAGCATTGATGCAATGTACTCGATATTGTTTCTTCGGAAAGTGCACTGTATGCTCATTACCATTGACATGGAAAGTGACATTGCCTTTGTTGCAATCTATAACAGCCCCTGCAGTGTTTTAAAAGGGTCTTCCGAGGATGAACGCCATGGCATCGTCCTCGGGAATATCCAGAATAAGAATGTCCATTAAGATAGTAACGTTAGCAACCACAACAGGCACATCCTCGCAAATGCCGATAGGGAAAGCAGTTGATTTGTCGCCCATTTGCAGAGATATTTCAGTGGCTTTCAACTTATCCAGTTCAAGTCTACGATAAAGAGAGAGAGGCATAACACTAACACCAGCTCCAAGATCGCACAACGCAGTTCTAACATCCTTGCCTTTAATGGAGAAAGGTATAGTGGGCACACCGGGATCACCTAGTTTCTTAGGAGTTCCACCCTTGAAGGTATAATTAGCAAGCATGGTGGAAATCTCAACCTCAGGTATCCTCCTCTTATTAGTCACAATATCTTTCATGTACTTAGCATACGGGGACATTTTGAGCATATCTGTCAAACGCATTTGCAGAAAGACACGTCTGATCATTTCAACAAAGCGCTCAAAGTCCTCATCATCCTTTTTCTTGGATGGTTTGGGAGGAAAGGGCATGGGTTTCTGAACCCATGGTTCCCTTTCTTTACCATGCTTCCTAGCAGCGAAGTTGTTCTTATCATATCCCTTATTCTTAGGATGTGGGTTATCATGATCAACAGGTTCAATCTCCACAGCATTATCATTGCTAGGTTGAGCATCATCATGAACATCACTATTGATATTATAATTAGGCTCATGTTCATCACCAGATTGTGTTTCAGCATCAGAGACAGAGACATCGTTTGGACTCTTAGGTGTAGCAGCAACTGGGTTGCTAGCGTGCAGGTTCCTATCACCTTTCTTCCTCTTTCGAGGATGACTAGGCGCATTAGTGCTAACTCCTTGAGAATCTTGTTCAATTCTCTTCTGATGACCCTCAGGATACAAAGGTTCTTGGGTCATTCTACCGCCTCTAGTGACGACTCTGACAGAATTGTCATTCAACTAATTGAGCAAGTTATTCTGAGCTTTAAGTACTTGTTCTACCTGAGTAGTAACCATAGATGCATATTTACTCAGGAGCTTAAGATCATTGACATTTCTGTCTACACAAGCACTTAAATGACTAAGCATACGAGCATTCTGTTCCAATTGTCTGCTAACATAATCATTGAAACTCTGTTGTTTGGAAACGAAGTTATCAAATTCATCTAGGCATAGGCTAGCAGGTTTATCAAAAGGAATATCCCTCTCATAAAACCTATGCAGAGAATTTACTTCTACTACCTGTATCGGGTTATCAAGACCATGGATCTCTTCGATAGGTGGTAGATTTTTGACATCTTTAGATTTAATGCCTTTCTGTCGCATAGGTTTCTTAGCTTCTTGCATATCTTCAGGACTCAATAGAATACCTCTTTTCTTCAGAGTTGGCTTAGGAGGTGGTTCGGGAATATTCCAACAATTCTCATTGCACAAGATGTTATTCAATAGAATCTCAGCTTGTTCTATAGTTCGTTCCCTAAAAACACAACCAGCACAACTATCTAGGTGGTCTTTGGAAGCATCGGTAAGTCCATTATAGAAGATATCAAGTATTTCATTCTTCTCAAGAGGGTGATCAGGCAAAGCATTCAGCAGCTGGGCGAGCCTCCCCCAAGCTTGTGGGTGACTCTCTTCTTCAACTTGTGCAAAGTTGTATATTTCCTGCAAGGAAGCTTGCTTCTTATGGACAAGGAAATATTTTTCAGAGAAGTGAACCAGGTCTTAGCATCATCCTTTAGCGAGAAAGGAAACAGTTTAAGGATATAGTAGTGGCGGATCTTTTCCTCACTAGTGAATAGGGTGGCTATATCGTGCAATTTGGTAAGGCTACAACCGTTTCAGACTCATAACCGTGAAAAGGACAGATTCGACCAGAGTGATTAACTCAGGGTCAACAGAGAATTCATAATCCTTATCGATAAGAAAGATAGACGAAGTAGCAAACTTTGGGTCGTATTTCATCCTAGCATTCAAAGATTTTTTCTTTCCACTTGAGCAGTAATTTCTCAACATCAAAGCTATCCTTACACGCAAGAAAGTCCTCAGCTATCTCTCCCTCCATAACATAACACTCAGGCATATCAGGAAATTCATTTCTAGGAGAGCTAGTTCTAGCAGGCAAAATAGCAGGTTCTACTTCAATAGTATCAGCAGTTTCAGAAGTATCATCACATCTAGCAGCAACTCTAGCAATTTGTGCATTAAGGAATGCACCTAGTGGCAAAGCAGTATCAAGCATAGCATCATCACGCAAAGCAATATCAAGCATAGCATCATCATAAGCATCATAGGAAGCAGAAGTAGCATCATCAAGCATAGGCGACATATATAGATTTCTAGCAGGAGGTGATGTCGCAAATTTACTCATAACTGAAGGTGAATCAAGTGTAGAGCTAGATGGCAGTTCCTTACGTGTCCTCGTAGTTGATGGCAAGACTTTAGTTCTTGGATCTGTCAGATTCCTCATAGTGACCAGCAGACGTAAATCCCAAGTGACTCATAGAATATAGATGTGCTTCCCCGGCAATGGCGCCAGAAAAAGGTCTTGATAACCCACAAGTATAGGGGATCGCAACAGTTTTTGAGGGTAGAGTATTCAACCCAAATTTATTGATTCGACTCAAGGGGAAGCGAAAGAATATTCTCAAGTATTAGCAGCTGAGTTGTCAATTCAACCACACCTGAAAGACTTACTGTTTGCAGCAAAGTATCAGTAGCAAGGTAGTATGATAGCAACAGTAGCAACAGTAACCAGTAGCAGCAGTGACAGCAGTAGCAACAGAGTAACAGTAGCAACAGCAGTAGTAGAAGACTCGTAGGCATTGGATCGGTGATGGATGATTATGCCGGATGTGATTCATCATGCAACAATTATAACACGGAGAGATACGTAACTAGCTCTAGTTCGTCAATCTAATGTAGGCATGTATTCCGTATGTAGTCATACGTGCTTAGGGAAAAGAACTTGCATGACATCTATTGTCCATCCCTCCCGTGGTAGTGGCTTCCTAATGGAAACTACGGGATATTAAGGTTCTCCTTTTAAGAAAGAACCGGACAAACGCATTAACAGTTAGTGAATACATGAACTCCTCATACTATGGTCATCTCCGGGAGTGGTTCCGACTATTGTCACTCCGGGGTTGCCGGGTCATAACACATAGTAGGTGATTACAACTTGCAAGATAGGATCTAAAACACACATATATTGGCGATAACATAATAGGTTCATATCTGAAATCATGGCACTCGGGCCCTAGTGACAAGCATTAAGCATGACAAAGTAGTAGCAACATCAATCTCAGAACATAGTGGATACTAGGGATCAATCCCCATCAAAACTAACTCGATTACATGATAGATCTCATCCAACTCATCACCGTCCAGCAAGGCTACGATGAGATTACTCACGAACGGTGAATAGCATCATGGAATTGGCGATGAAGGAAGGTTGATGATGACGATGGCGGCGATCTCCCCTCTCCGGAGCCCAAAACAGACTCCAGATCTGCCCTCCAGATGAAGAACAGGAGGTGGCGGCGCCTCCGTATCGTAAAACGTGATGAACTCTTCTCCTTGATTTTTTTTCCAGCGAGACATACTAAATAGAGCTGAGATTGGAGGCGGTTGAGCAACGTGGGCCCCACAAGCCTGCCAGTCGCAGCCAGGGGGCCCGCGCTTGGTGGGCTTGTGGTCTCACGGCTCCACTTCCTCCGTTGATTCTTGCGCCAGTATTTTTCATTTATTCCAGAAAAAATCTCTGTAAATTTTCAGGTCATTCCGAGAACTTTTATTTCTCCGCAAAAACAACACCATGGCAATTCTGCTGAAAACAACGTTAGTCCGGGTTAGTTCCATTCAAATCATGCAAATTAGAGTCCAAAACAAGGACAAAAGAGTTCAGAAATGTAGATACGACGGAAACGTATCAGGAGGCTCCGTGCATATACAACCCACTCATTCTTACAGGAGAGTGTCATGGGCAAGGATGATTTGGTGGACAATCAAGCCCAGAGCTCATGAGTGTTTAATCCGTTCTTCAACCGCTTCCGTGTGTTTCGGTGTAGGAGTGCGCAGGTCTGTGTAGAACTCCTATGGCCAAAACATGAGCGCCATCATGCACCGTGTGGCCACAAGAGTGCGTTGTTAGGCAAGTCGTTACAGACACAGCAAGGCTCCTACCCCGCAACAGCGCAACCCAAGCCACGTCCCCTCCATCTGCTTGTGATGGTTCTTAGGGAGGGCGCAACAATGAGGACCTTAGCAAGATGACTAACAGAGGTGGCCAGCCCATGAGCCAGAGCTCGATCACTTAGATTTCTCAGTGCTACGAGGACAAGTCCTAACACAGGCGCTGGGTATAACCCCCACCACGGAACCATCAAAAGGAGGCAATGGGTGCCCGCCAGCCACCACATTGGTGATACACTAGAGCTTGATATTAAGACGAACGACACCATCTGAAGTAAAGGTTAATCAAGTTCCTTACATATCCAGGAAACACCCGCTTGGGGTGATGCAAAATACAGGGAATTGCTTGATACGAACGGCCCAAAAAGTCACCTAACAACTAGGTTGTCGCGGGCGCGTCAGGCCGCTTGACGTCACATGCCGTGGGGGTCTACCCCTCTAGTGGAGGGCGGCTGGCTCATGAGGCTTAATGAGGTCCCAGGGTCCCGCACCTCACGAGGCGCATGTGACCCGCACCCTGTGCAGGTTGTCAATCTTCTGAGCGGGAAACTCGCATACCCTTGGAGCTTTGCGCCACTCTCCCGGCTCATTGGGGCGCACCACCACGGGGTCCCCGGGCGCCCCCTCATTATATCGGCCAAGCCAGACGGATCTAGGAGTTAGCCAGCGAGCACGATATGACGATGGTGCCCGACGCACCCTACTGTGCCGGAGGGAGGTGGGCGCCTGCTTGGAGCTTGAGGCCCATGGTAGCAGCATTCACCATGACACCCTTCCCATCGTGGGGTCATGGTCGCGGTGGAAGGGTGGTGTCGTCCTCGGGCGCGTGCTGCAGGGTTGGTCACGCCGACCCTGGTGAGGGTGGCCCCTGGAGTCATCCCCTGCGCTGCTGTTACAGTCACCTTTGATCTAGGCAATGCAGGCGACGCAGTTCCAGCGTCGGATGGCACGCTCACTTCAGGGAGTCACAATCGCTCGACAATCCTCCGTGTTGTGGGTGCGTGCATTGTGTTGGGCGCGGAACATCCCGCCGACTCTTTTGAGCACGCCACCGTATCGGCCCATCGGTGGCCCAAAGCCGATCACCGGGACCCATATGAGTAGGAGCACGGTGCGAGGCGGACCTTGGTCGAGCCCCTCAGGCTCTGGATCGTGCAAGTCGCCATGCGGTGGTGGAGGCGGTACGCTGAACGAGTCCCTCGTCTCTGGCGTCGGGGGCCAAAGCGGGGCATAGGGCGACAGGGCCTTCCTAGCGATGGTGACGAGCTCGGTGATGTGGTCTGCCCAGGAGTCGTACCCCTTGTCCGTCAGGCAATGGCGGAGCAGTTCGCTTGCAATGAGCAATGCGTCCTATCCATTTAGTGTTGTGAATGTGCCCTAGAGGCAATAATAAAATGGTTATTATCATATTTCCTTGTTCATGATAATCGTCTATTGTTCATGCTATAATTGTATTAATAGGAAACAGTAATACATGTGTGAATAATAGATCACAACGTGTCCCTAGCAAGGCTCTAGTTGGCTAGCTCGTATATCAATAGATGATCATAGTTTCCTGATCATGGACATTGGATGTCATTGATAACGGGATCATATCATTGGGAGAATGATGTGATGGACAAGACCCATTCCTAAGCATAGCCCTAGATTGTATTGTTCGTATACTAAAGCTTTTCTAGTGTCAAGTGTCTTTTCCTTTGACCGTGAGATGGTGCAACTCCCGGACACCGTATGAGTGCTTTGGGTGTATCAAACGTCACAACATAACTGGGTGACTATAAAGGTGCACTATAGGTATCTCCGAAAGTGTCTGTTGGGTTGGTACGAATCGAGATCGGGATTTGTCACTCCGTGTGACGGAGAGGTATCTCTGGGGCCACTCGGTAGAACATCATCATGAGATCAATGTGACTAAGGAGTTAATCACAGGATGACGTTATACGGAACGAGTAAAGAGACTTACCGGTAACGAGATTGAACAAGGTATGGGTATACCGACGATCGAATCTCGCGCAAGTTCAATACCAACAAACAAAGGGAATTGTATGCGGGATTGATTGAATCCTTGACATCGTGGTTCATCCGATGAGATCATCGTGGAACATGTGGGAGGCACCATGGTATCCAGATCCTGCTGATGGTTATTGGCCGGAGAGTGTCTCGGTCATGTCTGCATGCCTCCCGAACCCGTAGGGTCTACACACTTAAGGTTCGATGACGCTAGGGTTATAGGGAATTGCTATACGAGGTTACGAAGGTTGTTCAGTGTCCCGGATGAGATCTCGGACGTCACGAGGAGCTCCAGAATGGTCTGGAGGTAAAGATTGATATATAGGATGGCTGGGTTTGGATGCTGGAAATGTTTCGGGACCACCGGCAAAGTGCCGGGACCACCGGAAGGGTTCCGGAGGCCCACCGGGAGGGGCCACCAGCCCCAAGAGGCTACATGGGCCAAGTGTGAGAGGGAACCAGCCCCTGGGTGGGCTGGTACGCCCCCCACACCCAGCCCAGGGCGCCTAGAGAGGGAAAAGGGGGGGGACCCTAAGTCTGGTGGGCCTAAGGCCCACCAGGGGTGCGCCACCCCCCTCTCCCCTTCTTGGCCGCCACCCCCTCTCTCATCTAGGGCTACCACCCCCTTTAGGGTTGGAAACCCTAAAGGGGACGCCACCCTCCCTTCCCCCTATATAGCGGGGGGTTTTGGCCTTTGAGAACACGGTTTTCCATCTCTCTCGGCGCAACCCTGTCTCTCTTCTTCCTCCTCTCCCATGGTGCTTGGCGAAGCCCTGCCGGGAGACCTCGTCTCTCCATCGACACCACGTCATCATGCTGCCAGAGATCTTCCCCAACCTCTCCCTCCTCCTTGCTGGATCAAATTGCGGGAGACGTCACCGGGCTGCACGTGTGTTGAACGCGGAGATGCCGTGATTCGGCACTAGATCGGAATCACACCGTGATCTGAATCGCCACGAGTATGACTCCATCAACCGCGTTCTAGCAACGCTTTCGCTTAGCGATCTTCGAAGGTATGAAGATCCACTCACTGACTATGGCGTAGGAAAATTTTGAATTTATGCTACGTTACCCAACACTGGCATCCGAGCCAGGTTTTCTATGCGTAGATTTCATGCACGAGTAGAACACAAAAGGTTGTTGGTGCTGATTTTTCAATTGCTTGATGGTACTAGTCTTATTGTTTTCCGGTGGTATTGTGGGATGAAGCGGCCCGGACCGACATTACATGTACGCTTACGTGAGATAGGTTCCACCGGCTGACATGCACACCATGCATAAAAGGTTGCTAGCGGGTGTCTGTCTCTCCCACTCTAGTCGGATTGGATTTGATGGAAAGGGTCCTTATGAAGGGTAAATAGCTTTGGCATATCATCGTTGTGGCTGTCATGTAGGTAAGAAGGCGTTCTTGCTAGAAACCCAAATCAGCCACGTAAAACTTGCAACAACAATTAGAGGACGTCTAACTTGTTTTTGCAGGGTTTGATATGTGATGTGATATGGGAAAAGTTGTGATGTTACATGTGTGATGTATGAGATGATCATCTTATTGTAATAGGATTCACGACTTGCATGTCGATGAGTATGACAATCGGCAGGAGCCATAGGAGTTGTCTTAATTTATTGTATGAGATGCAACGCCATGTGTTTACTACTTTTACTTCATTGCTAACGGTTAGCTATAGTACTAGTGGTAGTAGTAGTTGGCGTGGCGACTTCACGGAGACACGATGATGGAGATCATGGTGTCACGCCGGTGACAATGGTGATCATACGATGCCTCAAGATGGAGATCGAAGGAGCAAAGATGATAATGGCCATATGATGTCACTATCTGATTGCATGTGATGTTTATCATGTTTTTCATCTTATTGCTTAGAACGACAGTAGCATAATAAGATGATCCCTCATAAAATTTCGAGAACGTATTCCCCTAAGTGTGCACCGTTGCGAAGGACCGTTGTCTCGAAGCACCACGTGATGATCGGGTGTAATAGATTCTAACGTTCGCATACAACGGGTGTAAGGCAGATTTACAAATGTGAAACACTTTGGTTGACTCGACGAGCTTAGCATGCACATACATGACCTCGAAGACAAGAGACTGAAAGGTCGAACATGAATTTTGTGGTGGAATACGATCAACATGAAGTTGCTCACCATGAGGACTAGTCCGTCTCACGTGATGATTGGACACGGGTTAGTCGACATGGATCATGTATGACTTATATGACTAAAGGGATGTCGATTTAAGTGGGAGTTCATGCTTAATTTGATTAAATGAACTTAATTGTCATGAACTTAGTCTAAAAGTTGTCTTTATAAATATTGTAGATGGCCAACGTCAACCTCAATTTCAACGCATTCCTAGAAAAAACAAGCTGAAAGATGATGGTAGCAACTATGCGGACTGGGTCTGCAACTTGAAGCTCATCCTCGGAGCAGCTAAAAAGGCTTATGTCCTTGATGCGCCGCTAGGTGACCCTCCTGCTCCCGCAGAAGCGCACGACATTCTGAACGTCTGGCAAACGCGAAGTGATGCATGTTATACAGTTTGGAAACGGGGCTCCAAAGGCGTTTTGAGCAACACGGTGCATATATGATATTCCATGAGCTGAAACTAGTTTTTCAAGCTCATGCCCGTGTCGAGAAATATGAAGTCTCTGACAAGTTCTTTATCTATAAGATGGAGGAGAACAGTTTTGTCAGTGAGCATATACTCAAAATGTATGGGTTACACAGTCGTCTGACTTCACTTGGAGTCGAACTTCCGGATGACGCTATAATTTACAGAATCCTCCAGTCTCTCCCACCAACATGCAACAAGCAAGGGTTTTGTGCTGAAATACAACATGCAAGGGATGGAAAAGACCATTCCTGAGTTGTACTCGATGCTGAAATCAACAGAAGTAGAAATCAAGAAAGAGCATCCAGTGTTGATGGTCAATAAGACCACCAGTTTTAAGAAGGGCAAGGGTAAGAAGAACTTCAAGAAAGAAGGAAAAGTTGTTGCCATGCCCGGTAAGCCAGATAATGGGAAGAAGAAAAAGAATAGACCCAAGCCTGAGACTGAGTGCTTCTATTGTAAGGGAAAAGGTCAGTGGAAGCGGAACTTCCCCAAGTACTCAGCGGACAAGAAGGACGGCAACGTTAAAGGTATATATGATATATATTTTATTGATGTGTACCTTACCAGCGCTCGTAGTAGCTCCTGGGTATTTGATACCAGTGTTGTTGCTCACATTTGCAACTCAAAGCAGGAACTGCGGAATAAGCAGAGACTGGCCAAGGACAAGGTGACGATGCGCGTCGGGAATGGCTCCAAGGTAGATGTGATTGTCGTCGGCACACTGCCTCTACATCTACCTTCGGGATTAGTTTTAAACCTTAATAATTGTTATTTAATACCAGCTTTGAGCAGTAATATTGTATCAGGGTCTTGCTTAATGCGAGACACTACTCATTTAAGTCATAGAATAATGGTTGTTCTATTTATATGAGTGATAAGTTTTATGGTCTTGCTCCGCTGGTAAATGGTTTATTCTCGATTGTGATGTTACACATATTCATAGTGTGAGTACCAAATGATGTAAAGTTGCTAATGATAGTCCCACATACTTGTGGCACTGCCGCCTTGGTCATATCGGTGTTCAGCGCATGAAGAAGCTCCATACTGATGGACTATTAGAGTCTCTTGACTTTGAATCATTTGACACATGCGAACCGTTCCTCATGGGAAGATGACTAAGACTCCATTCTCAGGAATAATGGAGAGACCAACCGACCTATTGGAAATAATACATACTAATGTGTGTGGTCCAATGAACGTTGAAACTCGCGGTGGCTATCGTTATGTTCTCTCTCTCACCGATGACTTGGGTAGGTATGGGTTTATCTTCTTGATGAAGCACAAATCTGAGATGTTTGAAAGGTTCAAGGAATTTCAGACTGAGGTTGAGAATCAACGTGACAGAAAAATAAAGTGTCGACAATCTGATCGTGGAGGATAATACTTGAGTCATGAGTTTGGCACACACCTAAGGAAATGTGAAATTGTTTCACAACTGAATCCGCCTCGCACACGACAACATAACGGAGTGTCCGAACGTCGTAATCACAATTTATTGGATATGGTACGATCTATGATGTCTCTTACCAACTTACCGCTATCATTTTGGGGATACACATTGGAAACTGCAGCATTCACTTAAAATAGGGCACCGTCTAAATCCGTTGAGACGACACCGTATGAACTATGGTTTGGCAAGAAACCTAAGTATTCGTTTCTAAAAGTTTGAGGCTGCGATGCTTATGTGAAGAAACTTCAACCAGAAAAGGTCGAACCCAAAGCGGAGAAATGTGTATTCGTAGGATACCCTAAGGAAACTATTGGGTATACCTTCTATCTTAGATCCGAAGGTAAAACTTTGTTGCCAAGAACGGATCCTTTCTAGAGAAAGGGTTTCTCTCGAAAGAAGTAAGTGGGAGGAAAGTAGAACTTGATGAGGTAATTACACCCCCTCTCCAACTGGAGAGTAGCGCAGCGCGGGAAACTGTTCCAGTGGCGCCTACGCCAACTGAAGAGCAAATTAATGATGATGATCATGAAGCTTTGGATCAAGTTGCTACTGAACCGCGAAGGTCCACAAGGGTACGCTCCGCACCGGAGTGGTTCGGCAACCCTGTGATGGAAATCATGTTGTTAGACAATGGTGAACCTTCGAACTATGAAGAAGCAATGGTGGGCCCGGATTCCAGTAAATGGCTTGAAGGCTATGAAATCCGAGATAGGATCCATGTATGAGAACAAAGTATGGGCTTTGGTTGTCTTGCCCGATGATTGGCAAGCCATAGAAAATAAACGGATCTTTAAGAAGAAAACTGATGCAAACGGTAATGTGACCATTTACAAAGCTCGACTTGTCGCAAAAGGTTTACGACAAATTCAAGGAGTTGACTACGATGAGACTTTCTCTCCCATAGCGAAGCTGAAGTCAGTCCGAATCATGTTAGCAATTGCCGCTTTTCATGATTATGAAATTTGGCAAATGCACATCAAAACAGCGTTCCTTAACGGGCATCTTAAGGAAGCATTGTATATGATGCAACTAGAAGGTTTTGTCGACCCTAAGAGTGCTAACAAGGTATGCAAGCTCTAGCGCTCCATCTATGGGCTGGTGCAAGCATCTCGGAGTTGGAACATTCGCTTTAATGAGGTGATTAAACCGTTTGGGTTCATACAGGTTTATGGACAAGCCTGTGTGTACAATAAAGTGAGTGGGAGCTCTGTAGCTTTCCTCATACTATATGTGGATGACATATTATTGATGGGGAATAATATAGAGTTGTTGGAGAACATAAAGGACCTTGGAGAAGCTGCATACAATTAGGCATCAAGATCTATAGAGATAATCGAGACGCCTCATAGGTCTTTCGCAAAGCACATACCTTGACAAGATATTGAAGAAGTTCAATATGGAAAACTCAAAGAAGGGGTTCTTGCCAGTTTTGCAAGGTATGAGATTGAGTAAGACTCTCTCACCGACCACGGCAGCTGATAGAGAGAAGATGAGTACTGTCCCGTACACTTCAGCAGTAGGCTCTCTAATGTATGCCATGTTGTGTACCAGACCTGATATAAACCTTGCCATAAGTTTGGTAGGGAGGTACCAAAGTGATCCCGGTATGGAACACTGGACAACGGTCAAGAATATTCTTAAGTACCTGAATAGGACTAAGGAGATGTTTCACGTTTATGGAGGTGACGAAGAGCTCGTCGTAAAGGGTTACGTCGATGCTAGCTTTGACACGGATCCAGATGACTCTAAGTCACAGACCGGATACGTGTATGTTTTGAATGGCGGGGAAGTGAGATGGTGCTGCAGCAAGCAAGAAGTCGTGGCAACATCTACATGTGAAGTGGAGTACATTGCTGCTTCAGAAGCAGCTCATGAAGGGATTTGGATGAAGGAGCTCATCACCGACCTTGGAGTGGTTCCAAGCGCGTCGGGTCTGATGACACCCTTCTATGATAACACTAGGGCTATAGCCATAGCCAAGGAGCCCAAGTTTCTTCACATAAGCATCGCAGCCCCAAACTTTTAGAAACGACAGCTTAGGTTTCTTGCCAAACCCTAGGTCATACGGTGTCGTCTCAACGGATTTAGACGGTGCCCTATTTTAAGTGAATGCTGCAGTTTCCTATGCGTATCCCCAAAATGATAGCGGTAAGTCGGTAAGAGACATCATAGATCGTACCATATACAAAAAGTGTGATTACGATGTTCAGACACTCCGTTACGTTGTCGTTTGCCAGGGGAAGTCAGTTGTGAAACAATTTCACATTTCCTTAGGTTTGTGCCAAACTCGTGACTCAAGTATTCTCCTCCACGATCAGATCGTAGACACTTTATTTTTCGGTCATGTTGATTCTCAACCTCACTCTAAAATTCCTTGAACTTTTCAAACGTCTCAGATTTGTGCTCCATCAAGTAGATATACCCATACCTACTCAAGTCATCGGTGAGAGTGAGAACATAACGATAGCCACCGCGAGGTTCAACGTTCATTGGACCACACACATCAGTATGTATTATTTCCAATAGGTCGGTTGCTCTATCCATTATTCCTGAGAATGTAGACTTAGTCATCTTGCCCATGACGAATGGTTCGCATGTGTCAAATGATTCAAAGTCAAGAGACTCTAATAGTCCATCAG
Organism: Hordeum vulgare subsp. vulgare; assembly: GCF_904849725.1. Taxonomy (NCBI): domain Eukaryota; kingdom Viridiplantae; phylum Streptophyta; class Magnoliopsida; order Poales; family Poaceae; genus Hordeum; species Hordeum vulgare. Next base: position 228,956,883 of record NC_058520.1, on the reverse strand, counting down.
TATGGAGCTTCTTCATGCGCGTAACGCCGATATGGCCAAGGCGGCAGTGCCACAAGTATGTGGGACTATCATTATCGAGTTTACATCATTTGGTACTCAGACTATGAATATGTGTAACATCACGATCGAGATTCATCAAGAATAAACCATTCACCAGCGGAGCATGAACATAAAACATATCACTCATATAAATAGAACAACTATTATTCTCTGACTTAAATGAGTAGTGTCTCGCATTAAGCAAGACCCTGATACAATATTCCTGCTCAAAGCTGGTACTAAATAACAATTATTAAGGTTTAAAACTAATACCGAAGGTAGATGTAGAGGCAGCGTGCCAACGATGATCACATCTACCTTGGAGCCATTCCCGAGGCGCGTCGTCACCTCGTCCTTGGCCAGTCTCTGCTTATTCCGCAGTTCCTGCTTTGAATTGCAAATGTGAGCAACAACACCGGTATCAAATACCCAGGAGCTACTACGAGCGCTGGTAAGGTACACATCAATAACATATATATCATTTATACCTTTAACGTTGCGGCCTTCTTGTCCGCTAAGTACTTGGGGCAGTTCCGCTTCCAGTGACCTTTTCCATTACAATAGAAGCACTCAGTCTCAGGCTTGGGTCCATTCTTATTCTTCTTCCCGTTATCTGGCTTACCGGGTGCGGCAACGGCTTTGCCGTCTTTATTGAAGTTCTTCTTACCCTTGCCCTTCTTAAAACTGGTGGTCTTATTGACCATCAACACTTGATGCTCTTTCTTGATTTCTACTTCTGTTGATTTCAGCATCGAGTACAACTCGGGAATGGTCTTTTCCATCTCTTGCATGTTGTAGTTCAGCACAAAACCCTTGAAGTGAATGTGGAGGTGCCGTGATTCGGACCTAGATCGGAATCACACCGTGATCTGAATCGTCGCGAGTACGACTCCATCAACCGTGTTCTAGCAATGCCTCCGCTTAGTGATCTTCAAAGGTATGAAGATCCACTCACGCCTCTCTCGTTGCTGGTCTTTCCATAGTAAGATATGAATATGGCGTAGGAAAATTTTGAATTTATGCTACGTTATCGAACATGTAGGTCTCCCACGTGGACACAGGCCAATGCGGACGTTGTGGGGGACACAGTGGGACGACCGCCTTGCCGCACCGAGGGCCACGAGGAGCCGTGTTGTTTGCGGGCGCTACAGGCCACGACGGTGGTGGATGCAACATTGGTGGGTCGATGATGTCCACCCAGCACCGAGCGCTCAGGGAGCGCACGACGAGCATCGACCATGTGGTCGGTGAGGCTAGAGACAAAACCAGAGCAGGAGGACGGCTATGCACCCCTACGTGGCACGCCATATGTAGTAATTGGGCTCCATAGACAAAGAAAGGTTCTAATTGTCGGGTGCGTCATACATCTCCATCGTATCTACTTTTCCAAACTCTTTTGCCCTTGTTTTGGACTCTTAATTGCATGATTTGAATGGAACTAACCCGGACTGACGTTGTTTTCAGCAGAATTGCCATGGTGTTGTTTTTGTGCAAAAATGAAAGTTCTCGGAACGTCCTGAAAATTTACGGAGAATATTTCTGGAAAATATGAACAATACCTGCACAAAGATCGAGCGGAGGGGATGGGCCAGTGGGCCACAAGCCCTGTTGTCGCGGCACCCCTGGCCGCGGCAACCAAGCTTGTGGGGCCCACGTGGCTCTGCAGCTCCCAAACTAAGCTCTATAAATTCACTTTCGTCCCGAAAAAAATCAGAAGAGAAGATTTCATCGCGTTTGTGATACGCAGGCGCCGCCACATCATGTTCTTCATCTGGAGGGCAGATCTGGAGTCCGTTTTGGGCTCCGGAGAGTGGAATCGTCCCCATCGTCATCATCAACCTTCTTCCCTCTTCAATTGCATGAAGCTCTTCATTGTTCGTGAGTAATCTATTCATAGGCTCGCTGGGCGGTGATGAGTAGGATGAGATCTATCATGTAATCGAGTTAGTTTTGACGGGGATTGATCCCTAGTATCCACTATGGTCTGAGATTGATGTTGCTACTACTTTGCCATGCTTAATGCTTGTCACTAGGGCCCGAGTGCCATGATTTAAGATCTGAAATTATTATGTTTTCACCAATATATGTGTGTTTTAGATCCGATCTTGCAAGTTGTAGCTACCTACTATGTGTTATGACCCGGCAACCCCGGAGTGACAATAACCAGAACCACTCCCGGTGATGACCATAGTTTGAGGACTTCATGTGTTCACCAAGTGCTAATGTGTTGTTCTGGTTCTTTATTAAAAGGAGAACCTTAATATCTTGTAGTATCTTTTGGACCCCGCTGCCACGGGAGGGATGGACAATACATGTCATGCAAGTTCTTTTCCCTAAGAACGTATGACTACACCCGGAATGCATGACTACATCACATTGACGAACGGGAGCTAGCCACATATCTCTCCGTGTTATAACTGTTGCATGATGAATGTCATCCAAATGAATCACCGACCCATTGCCTACGAGTTTGTCCCACTACTGTTACTTGTTTTGCTCTACTACTTTTACTTGCTTTACTCTGCTGCTGTTACCACTGTTGCTGCTGTTGTTACTTGCTACTGCTGTTACTCGCTACTGCTGTTACTTGCTACTGCTCTCACTACTGTTGTTCCTTGCCACTGCTGTTACTAGCTTTGCTCTGTTGCTGTTACTGGTTTTTCTCTGCTGCTACTTGCTACTGCTGTCACTACTGCTGTTCCTTGCCACTACTGCTACCTGCTACAATACTTTTTCTTGCACCGTTGCCGGGAAAGACTATTTCCCGTCCATAGGCAACTTACTGGCGCCATTGATACAACTGTTAGGAATAGTCTGCCGTCAACAGATCGTTTCTAGCACCGTTGTTATCATACTACTTTGCTACTGATACTTTGCTTGCAGATACTAATCTTTCAGGTGTGGTTGAATCTGACACATTCAGCTGCTAATACTTGAGAATATTCTTTCACTTCCCGTCGAGCGAACCAACAAATTTGGGTTGAATACTCTACCCTCGAAAACTGTCACGATCCCACGCGCTGGTGGGCCATTGCAAGACAATTGCTAATTGTTGAGCAACTGGGAGCAGTTCTTTTATGGCTCCGTTGCCGTGGAGGCATCAAGTCAAGAACACGTCAACAACATTTTTCTAGTGTCGTTGCCGGGGACTGCTAGCAGCATTTTTCTAGCGCCGTTGCCGGGGAAGGTATTGCTATATTCTCTGAGTCACTTGGGTTTTATATCTGCTGATCACTATGAAGAATTCGAAAGATCCAAAAACCAAAGTCTTGCCCTCAACTACGAAGGGAGGTAAGGAACTGCCATCTAGCTCTGCACTTGTTTCACCTTCAGTTATGAGTAAGTTTGTGACATCACCTCCTGCTAGAAATCTTGATATGTCACATGTGCTTGATGATGCTTATGCTGCTACTATGCGTGATACTGCTAGAGATGTTATGCCTGATACTGCTAGAGATGCTATGCTTGATACTGCTTTGCCTAATCATGCTAGAGATTCTATTTTGCCTGATGATGCTATGCTTGATACTGCTAGAGATACTACTTTGCCTGATGTGCCACTAGGGGTATTCCTTGATGCTCATATTGCTAGAGTTACTGCCAATGCTCGTGATGCTTCTGAAAGTGCCGATACTATTGAGATAGAACCTGCTTTTGCTCCTGCTAGATCTAGCTCTCCTAGATATGAATTGCCTGATATACCTGAGGGTTATGTTATGGAGGGAGGGATAGCTGAGGATTTTCTTGCATGTAAGGAGCCCTATGATGCTGAGAAAATACTTCTCAAGTGGAAGGAAAAATCTCTGAAAGCTAGGATGAAATACGACCCGAAGTTTGCCACTTCACCTATCTTTATTACCGATAAGGATTATGAATTCTCTGTCGACCCTGAAATAATATCTCTAGTCGAATCTGATCCTTTCCACGGTTATGAGTCTGAGAGGGTCATAGCCCATCTTACCAAACTACATGATATAGCCACCCTTTTCACTAGTGAGAGGAAGATCTGCTACTACTATATCCTTAAGTTGTTTCCTTTCTCTCTAAAGGATGACACTAAAGCCTGGTTCACTTCTCTTGCTCGTGGATGTGTGAGTAGTCCCCAGGATATGATCTACTACTTCTGTGAGAAATATTTCCCTGCCCATAAGAAGCAAGCTGCCTTGCAGGAAATATACAACTCATCTCAACTCAAAGAAGAGAGTCTCCCACAAGCTTGGGGGAGGCTCATCCAGCTATAGAATGCTTTGCATGATCACCCTCTTAAGAAGAACGAGACACTTGATATCTTCTATAACGGACTTACCGATGCTTCTAGAGACCACATAGATACTTGTGTCGGTTGTATTTTTAGGGAATGAACTATAGAACAAGCTAAGACTCTACTGGATAACATCTTGATCAACGATAATGCTTGGACTATTCCCGAACCACCTCCTAAGCCAACTCCGAAGAAAAGAGGTATTCTATTCCTCAGTCCCGAAGATATGCAAGAAGCCAAGAAATCTATGCAAGAGAAAGGCATTAGATCTGAAGATGTCAAAAATCTACCACCTATCGAAGAGATCCATGGTATCGATAACCCGATACAGGTAGTAAAAGTAAATTCTCTATGTAGGTTTGATGAGAGTGACATTCCTTTTGATAAACCTGGTAGCCTATGCTTTGATGAATTTGACAACTTTGTTGCCAAACAACAGAGTTTCAATGATTATGTTAGCAGACATTTGGAACAAAGTACTCGTATGCTTAGTCATTTAAGTGCTTGTGTAGACAGAAATGTCAATGATCTGAAGCTTCTGAGTAAACATGCCTCTATGATTACTACTCAGGTAGAACAAGTACTTAAACCTCAGAACGACTTGCTCAATGAATTAAATGACAACTCTGTCAGAGTCATAACTAGAGGAGGAAAAATGACTCAGGAACCTTTGTATCCTGAAGGCCATCCTAAGAGATTTGATCAAGATTCTCAAGGAATTAATGCTGATACACCCAGTCATCCTAAGGAGAAGAAGAAGGATGATAAAAACCTACATGACAGTTCACCAAATACTGCCACACCTGAAGAACCAAATGATATTTCTGCGTCTGATGCAGAAACACAATCTGGTGATGAACATGAACCTGGTGACAATATGGATAGCGATGTTCATAATAATGCTCAACCTAGCAATGATAAGGATGTGGAGATTGAACCTACGGTTAATCCTGATAACCCACAACCTAAGAGATACGATAAGAATGACTTCACTGCTAGGAAGCATGGTAAAGAAAGAGAGCCATGGGTTCAAAGACCTAAGCCCTTTCCTCCTAAGCCATCCAAGAAAAAGGATGATGAGGATTTTGGGCACTTTATTGAAATGATAAGACCCGTCTTTCTGCAGATACGCTTAGTTGATATGCTCAAAATGTCTCCATATGATAAGTACATGAAAGATATCGTGACCAATAAACGGAAGATACCAGATCTTGAGATCTCCACCGTGCTTGCCAATTACACTTTCAAAGGTGGAACTCCTAAGAAACTTGGTGATCCCGGAGTTCCCACTATACCTTGCTCCATTAAAGGAAACTACGTAAGAACTGCCTTATGTGACATTGGAGCCGGAGTTAGTGTTATGCCTCTCTCTCTTTATCGTAGACTTGAAGTGGATAAGTTTACACCCACTGAAATTTCTCTGCAAATGGCTGACAAATCAACTGCTTTCCCTGTCGGCATTTGCGAGGATGTGCCTGTTGTGGTTGCTAACACCACTATCTTAACAGACTTTGTTATCTTGGATATCCCTGAGGACGATGCCATGGCTGTCATCCTCGGAAGACCCTTTTTAAACACTGCAGGGGCTGTTATAGATTGCAACAAAGGCAATGTCACTTTCCATGTGAACGGTAATGAGCATACCGTGCACTTTCCGAAGAAACGATATCAAGTACATTGCATCAATGCTATCAAAAAAACTTCATAGATTCTTACTGGGAGCTTTGAATGCCCTATTCCTCGTGTTAAGACGAAGTATGATTTGCTTGTTGGGGAGATACATATCCCCATTGAGGTAACTTAGTGATTATTCGAAAATTCTCTGTTCCCTTTTGCGATTCGGAAAAGTTTTGTCATAAGGATTTGATCAACCCCATTGACGGATTTCTTTCGATGACCATGAAATGGATGAATCAAAGAGTCACATACCTCTGTTTTGAGCTTTCACTTTCTGTTGCTTAGAAGAAAAATGATAGATTTAGTTTAGTTTTCCCTGTTTTCTGTTTTAGCGCCCCGGAGAAAAGTACCCCGAAAATATAAGTTCTCGATGGTCCTGAAAATCTAGTATGATTTTTTCTGGAATATTTGAAAAATACTGGGAGTGAGAACTGGCCTGGGGGCCACACCAGAGGGCCACAAGCCCTGTCACCGCGGCCACCCCCCTGGCCAGAGCAAGCAAGCTTGTGGGGCCCACAGGGACCCCCTCCACTCATTCCAGCTCCCATCCTCTTCCTCTACCTCCAGAAAAAATCGTTTCGCAGCTCAAACCCTTGTTCTTGCTCATTTGGCTGTGATTTTCGATCTCCTTGCTCAAAGCACCATTCTCCAAACCGTTTTGGGGAAATTACTCCTTGGTAAGTGACTCCTCCATTGGTCCAATTATTTTTTGCTCTAGTGTTTTATCCTTCCCGTATTCTTGCTACGTTGGTGACCCTGTTCTTGAGCTTGAAATGTTGATTTTAGCTTGTCCCAAGTAGTTTTACCGTGTGATACGGTCTCTAGGCGCTAGTAGGAGTAGTTGCTACGAGTTTGGTTAATCTCTATTCACTTTTCTTTCGAAGTCCCTAAAAATTTCAGAATTTTTCAGAGCTAGAAAAGGAAAAAGGTGAGGAGGTTCTTGAGAGGCTCTTCAAGCCGTAACCCCAAGGAGGATGAGAAGAACCTCCCCAAGTACGTGCTCCCTCGAGTCACGGAACTTCGAGCGTGCGAGTGGCCAAGTGATGAATTTTTGTGCGTCGCTGGGCTTTATGAAGACTTTTATTACTTGATGGACAACGTAGGTCTTACCGCGTTCGTTGAAGATAAGTGCCCACAATACCTCCTTCTCACCAATATTTTCGTTCAAAGCTTCAACTTTTATCCAAGGAAGAATCCTCCCATGGTTAAGTTCATGTTATACGATATCCCCCAGTGCATGACACTACAGGATTTTTGCAATCATGCATATTAGCTTATGTTGGGGATATTCATGATCCTCGTCTACGGGATTTGGAAGATTTCATAGGCACTATTGCAGTTGGAGAGGAGAGAGGAGTGTCTCACGCTAGAATTGCTAGCATACATTTTCCTATGCTTCGGTACTTCTCATTATTTGTTGGAAAATGTTTGATTGGCCGTGGGAGGCTGGATCACTTAGCTCTCCAGACCTTGCGGTTTTGCGCGAAGGCCTTTATAGCGATAAGCCTTATAGCCTACGTGCTATAGTAGCGCAGCGTTTGAACACAAACCGTTCCAAAGTAGTCGTCTATGGAGGTATCTATGCTACTCGTCTTGCTAGACACTTTGAGATACCTATTAGACTTCGCGAGGAAGAAGAGATGCTTTTCCCTGAGAAATATCTGGATTATGACAGCATGGCCCGCCATGATTTTCTGGATAGGGATGCTAGTAGACGGATGATTTATAAACTGGTATTTTGTCAGGGTACTCGAGAGACTATTACTTTGCCCGCTCCTTCTTTGTTCAACCTTTATGCAGGAGGTACATTATTATGCCCTCGGACGTCTACACGTATTGGGGCTTGGCCCAACCACAGGTGCCCGTGCCCGAGCCGTCAGTCGAGTACCAGATGCCAGTTTATCAGTGGGAGTGAGAGGAGCTCACACAGCAGTGGCATCCACAGTCCATTCCGGAGTATCCCGGAGCTGGTTATTTGCCGCCTTGGGCGTAGACCAAGCTAGGCCAAAAGCCTAAGCTTGGGGGAGTACGTGTTCTCACCGACTTTACATTCATGCTTATGCTTTCACCTTGTTAGCCGGTGTTTACACTTTCCCACTGTATTATCCATGCTAGTTTATTTTTGTTTTCTTTTTTTCTTTTTTTGTGTCCTTTTTAGAAAACCCAAAAAAAATTCCTTTCTTCTTTTTGCTTGTCGGGAGCTTTCCCGTGTAAATAGTTTTCTTTTTCTTTGGGTCAAGGTAGAAGATATTGGTTACAATGTTTAGTGGCTTTTGCATGCACACCTGTTTAGCTTTCAAAGAGCCATATTACTTTGTCTTCTCCTTTGTGTTTGCCTACAGATTCAACTTAGTCTAGTGCACGAGCACTCTTATTAATGTTCACATCGTTCGATCGTGCAAGTGAAAGGCAATAATGATGATATATGATGAAGTGACTGAGACTGGAAAAGCTGGTATGAACTCTATCCATTTTGTTTTTGTAAATATGTCTAGCTTGTCGTCCCAGATTCAGCTTTTTTGTGAGAGAACCATGTTTGCAATGACAACTTAGAGATCATAATTTCTGATGCCATGCTTAATTAGCTAGGAGCTTATAATGGTTTGTCTTGAATGCCAACATAGATTTTGAGATGACTATGATGTAGTATGATAGGATGGTATTCTCCTTTGAATGATTCAAGTGGCTTGACTTGGCGCATGTTCATGCATGTAATTGAAACAAAATCAACATAGCCTCTATGATGTTCGTGTTCATGGTGATTTATATCATGTACATGCTTGCACTCCATATTAGTCAAACTCATTGCATCCTGATGACTGTTGTCGCTCTCTAGTTGGTCGCTTCCCAGTCTTTTGCTAGCCTTCACTTGTACTAAGCGGAATACTGCTTGTGCATCCACTTCCATAAACCCAAAAGTTTTTGCTTGAGACTCCATCATACCTACCTATTTGCGGTATCTACCTGCCATTCCAAGTAAATTTGCATGTGCCATTCTCTAAAGCTTCAAGAAATAATCTATTTTGCATGCTCGAACCGCTCATGTGGTGACAGGGGGCTATTGGTATCTTCCATGTTAAGCGTGTTATCCTCGACATGTGTTTATTCACTGTCATTCACGAGAAAGGGGACGGTAATTGGAATGCCCAGTTCCACGCTTAAATCGAAAACATAACTGTAAAGCAAGACTCCCCCCGGATTGATGTTAGTATGGATGGTACCCGAGGATTCGGCTAGCCGTGGAGTGTGATTGATTGGTGGTGGGGGAGTTATAACTTTACTTTTCTGTTTGGGAACCGCCCATAGCATGAATAGCATGGAAGATATTGAGAACTCTTGGAAATTGAGTTGACAATGAAAGCATGCCACCCAAATTTATTATCTATGTTTTCAAAGCTTGAGCTGTGGCACCTCTACAAATCACTTCTTCCCTCTGCGAAGGGCCTGTCTATTTATTTTCCTGTTGAGTCATCCTCTTCTTATTTAAGCACCAATTAGAGAGCACCTCTGTCATTTTTATGCTTTGCTTTGATTGATATTGAATATGACTATGACTGGACCTTCGTTGCTATGAATTACAATGTTTAGTCAGCCCTTGATCTTTGAAAGCGTTTTGCATTTATGTTTTGCAGCTCCAGAAAGAGCTAGCGAGATACCACCTATTCATATTGCTTCATGCTTGTTTTGATTGAATTGTTGGTATTTGAAACTCATTATTATTTGCTCGCTAGCTGATCATGCCATTGATATTAGTTTACCGTGAGACCTATGTGTCACTTGCTTATGTGGTTAACTTGTGATCTTGCTGAAATTCTGATTATCAGTTAGACATAGTTGCAACAAAAATATCAAAAAGAGTTTGGCAAAGTTTTTCTTTCTCTTTCAGTTTGTCAACTGAGTTGCTTGAGGACAAGCAAGGTTTTAAGCTTGGGGGAGTTGATACGTCTCCATCGTATCTACTTTTCCAAACTCTTTTGCCGTTGTTTTGGACTCTAAATTGCATGATTTGAATGGAACTAACCCGGACTGACGTTGTTTTCAGCAGAATTGCCATGGTGTTGTTTTTGTGCATAAATGAAAGTTCTCGGAACGTCCTGAAAATTTACGTAGAATATTTCTGGAAAATATGAAAAATACATGCGCGAAGATCCACCGGAGGGAATTGGCCAGTGGGCCACAAGCCCTGTTGCCGCCCCCCCCCCCCCGGCCGCGGCAACCAAGCTTGTGGGGCCCACGTGGCTCTGCTGCCCCCAATCTCAGCTCTATAAATTCACTTTCGTCCCAAAAAATCAGAAGAGAAGATTTCACCGCAATTGCGATACGGAGGCGCCGACACATCCTGTTCTTCATCTGGAGGGCAGATCTGGAGTCCGTTTTGGGCTCCGGAGAGGGGAAATCGTCGCCATCGTCATCATCAACCTTCTTCCCTCTCCAATTCCATGAAGCTCTTCATCATTCGTGAGTAATCTATTCGTAGGCTCGCTGGGCGGTGATGAGTAGGATGAGATCTATCATGTAATCGAGTTAGTTTTAACGGGGATTGATCCCTAGTATCCACTATGTTCTGAGATTGATGTTGCTACTACATTGCCATGCTTAATGCTTGTCACTAGGGCCCGAGCGCCATGATTTCAGATCTGAAATTATTATGTTGTCACCAATATATGTGTGTTTTAGATCCGATATTGCAAGTTGTAGCTACCTACTATGTGTTATGACACGGCAACCCCGGAGTGACAATAACCGGAACCACTCCCGGTGATGACCATAGTTTGAGGAGTTCATGTTTTCACCAAGTGCTAATGCGTTGTTCCGGTTCTTTATTAAAAGGAGAACATTAATATCCCATAGTATCCTTTTGGACCCGGCTGCCACGGGAGGGATGAACAATAGATGTCATGCAAGTTCTTTTCCCTATGCACGTATGACTACACACAGAATGCATGCCTACATCACATTGACGAACGGGAGCTAGCCACATATCTCTCCGTGTTATAACTGTTGCATGATGAATGTCATCCAAACAAATCACCGACCCATTGCCTACGAGTTTTTCCCACTGATGTTACTTGTTTTGCTCTGCTACTCTTACTTGCTTTGCTCTGCTGCTGTTACCACTGTTGTTGCTGCTGTTACTTGCTACTGCTGTTACTCGCTACTGTTGCTACTTGCTACTGCTGTCACTACTGCTGTTCCTTGCCACTTCTGTTACTTGCTTTGCTCTACTGTTGTTACTGGTTTTGCTCTGCTGCTACTTGCTACTGCTGTCACGACTGCTGTTCCTTGCCAGTGCTGCTACCTGCTACAATACTTTTTCTCGCACCGTTGCCGGGAAAGACTATTTCCCGTCCACACGCAACTTATTGCGCCATTGATACAACCGTTAGGAATAGTCTGCCATCAACAGATCGTTTCTGGCACCGTTGTTATCATACTACTTTGCTACTGATACTTTGCTTTGAGATACTAATCTTTCAGGTGTGGTTGAATCTGACACATTCAGCTGCTAATACTTGAGAATATTCTTTCACTTCCTGTCGAGCGAACCAACAAATTTGGGTTGAATACTCTACCCTCGAAAATTGTCTCGATCCCACGCGCTAGTGGGCCATTGCAAGACAATTGCTAATTGTTGAGCATCTGGGAGCAGTTCTTTTCTGGCTCCGTTGCCATGGAGGCATCAAGTCAAGAACACGTCAACAAGATTTTTCTAGTGTCGTTGCCGGGGACTGCTAGCAGTGCGCTCACCCTCTTACCCTGTTCTACCTCTCAACTTCACCGCGGCTCCTCGACGTATTGGGCTAAGGAAAGCAAACAAGAACACGCAGGCAGTTTACCCAGGTTCAGGCCATCTTGCATTGTAAATCCCTACTCCTACTTGTCTGGATTACTAGAGGTGGACGACAAGTACAAAGGTGGGTTCTTTCCCTAGTGGAGGTGATGGATCCCCCTATACGGAGGCCGGGCCTCTCTTTTATGTTGGCCTTGGTCCTCTTCCCTTTGAAAACACACTTGGCGGGAAGGGTAGCCACAAACGTGAAAGGGGACACGACTGCGGCCTTCCCTGACAATGGTGGTCATCACCTGCAAAATCCCTTCTCCATGACGCGCCGGTGGGCTGAGGGGTGACCTCCGTCCTGCCGACCCCACAACCTTGGACCTCTTGTATCGATCAGGAACCTTTAGGGGGCTGCTTTGTGGCCCACCAGCTGGCCCCGCTTCCTCAGCATGAAACGGGAAAGCTCTCCTCCCATGTCCGCTGGCATCGCTCCTGTGCCGCCTGCGCAACCTGTGTCACTCATATGGGGGCACAGGGTCATGGGGCACTGCAAGGTCGCCCTTGATGAGCCCACCCCACAAGGGCCTCAGGAGTGTCCTCGGGATGCGTCCTCGCAGCGAGCCCCCTCTCATAATCCTTAGCAATGATCCTCGGATGCTCGTCTCGCGAGGCGAGGGCCCTCGCGAGGGTCTTTTTTGTTGGGCTTGTCGATGGGTCGCGCCAAGCTTGTCCTGCGCGTTGCGCCTAGGGCCGTGATACATCTCCTATATCTATTATTTTTTTCTTGTTCCATGCTATGATATTATTATTCTTGGTTGTTTTTACTATCGATTTATACCTTTTTATATCATTTTTTGTGACTAACCTATTAACTTAGTGCCAAGTGCCAGTTCATGTTTTCTACCCTATTTTTGTTTCACAGGATTTCAATATCAGATAAGGTCAAATCATCCGAAACTTTTTGAATATTTTTTATATGAGATAAGGATCACATTGAACTTGGAGGCCAAGGAAGATCTTGTCGAAATGCCCCTGACAACACTAGGGCGCGCCTCACGGGGGGTGCACCCTGATGTTGTGTGGGCCCCTACACGCTCCATTTTCCCTACCTTCCCCACTATAAATTCAGCAATATTCCAAAACCCTCAAGGGATTCCACGAAATATATTTTCCACCGCCGCAAGCCTCTATTCTCGCCAGATCCCATCTGGAGCCCTTCTCCGATACGCAGTCCGAGGGGCAACTCATCATGGAGGGGCTCTACATCAACCTTGCCGCCTCTCCAGTATGCGTGAGTAGTTCACCATAGACCTACGGGTCCATAGGTCGTATCTAGATGGCACCCTCTCTCTCTCCCTTTGTATCTCAATACAATGGTCTGCGTTATGTTCATGGAGATTCATTCAATGTAATGACGTTGTGCGGTGTGTTTGTTGGGATCCGATGAATTGTGAGTTTATGATCAAGTATATCCTTGTTTTATTTGAGTTCTTTGCTGATCTATTTTATGCATGATTTAGTATAGCCTTGTATTTCTTCTCCGAAGTTTTGGTTTGGTTTGGCCAACTAGATTAGATCTTCTTGCAATGGGAAGAGGTGCTCGGTAATGGGTTCGATCTTGTGGTGTTCAGTCCTAGGGAGAGAAGGGGAGTTGATACCCATGTATTGTTGCCATTAAGGATAACCAGTTGGGATGAAATCTTATATGCATTTGTCTATACTACATCATGTCATCGTTCTTAATGCATTACTTCGTTCTTATGAACTTAGTAAACTAGATGCATGCTGGATAGCGATCGATGTGTGAAGTAATAGTAGTAGATGCAGGCAGGAGTCGGTCTACTTGATTAGGATGTGATGTCTATATCATGATCATTGCCTTGGATAGTGTCATAATTATTTTATTTTCAATCAATTGCCCCCGGGGTCTACTTTTATTATTAGAAAAATCTTGTTTACTTATACAAAAATACCAAAAATATTGTCCGCACTTTTTTATCTTTTATTTATTTATCATTCTATAAATCTATCATATATCATTTAATCTCGTTTCTTGACTGCCGAGAGATTGACAACCTCTCGGTTGCGTTGGGTGCGAAGGTTTGCGTTGTGTGTGCAGGTGCCGGTGTTGCTTGGTTCTCCTACTGGATTGATAACCTTGGTTTCTTAACTGAGGGAAATACTTACTCTACTGTGATGCATCATCCTCTCCTCTTCAGGGATAAAAATCCAACGCAGTTTCCAAGTAGCACGAAGAATTTCTCACGCCGTTGTCACGGAGGATCAGGCCAACATCATCAACTTGCCAACGTGTGGCGCCACTACCAAGTATGTACACTATCAACTGTTATCTTTGCATTTACTTTATTTTTTATTTGCTTCTCATTTTCCTCTAACCCAATTCTAAAATAAATACAAAAATATTTGCCTTTTCTTTTGCTACTTTTATTTGCCTCTTTTTCTTCATCGTTTTTATCGCTATGGCTAGTTCTTCTTCTAACTCCTCCTCTGAGAATGGAGTCCTTGACTTCAAGCAATGAGGAGGACAAATTTAAAAGATGCTTGGTATAGGATTTGCGATGCTCATAATAGATCATCTTGTAAGCAATCCTCCACTATTCTTTTTTTGTAATTTTTATGTGGGAGTTACTCCTTGGTACCGTTTCATACTTGATACTATTACCACAGGGAATTTCCTGACTTGCTCTTATTTGGATGCTTTTAATGTTTTGAATGATTTGGTGGGCGCACCACCTATCACGGTTAATGAAACACCATTGACCCTTGAGAATGTGATGCAAAGCTTGGATGTTATCGAAAGAAAAATTCCCACTATAGAACATATTGATAATTTGGATAAAAAGAACCAAAATCATATTACTCAATATGGATCTATGGTGAGAATGACTTTGAAAACTAAGAAAGACAAAGAGCCTATTATTGATAAGAAATTAGAGCAAATTCCCTCTCGAGTTGATAAGTTGGAAGGAATTATTGAAAAATTCGGCTCGACTTTTACTCCTACCAAACAAGTTGGTAGAAATTATCTTCACCGAAATTGCAAGCTTATTTATGTTCCTAAAACTAGAGGTGCTTCATGTTCCCAAGACAATGGGGATCTCAAAATGATTAGTGTGCACCCAAGTTTTGTTGAATCATTTTGCCGAACTTCTTTTGAGAATAAGTTTTATGATTCTATACCACAAGGTGTTTTTGCTAAGAAGTTGCTTGATGCACTACCAATAAAGGGTGGATGGGTGATTAAGGAACTAGACAATAGTTCATGTATTACTTTATGCCTAGCTAAGGGTGTAAAACGATAGCGCTTGTTGGGAGGCAACCCAACGAATAAAAGAAAATCTTCTTGTTTTTGTTCTTCATATTTTCATTTATTTACTTTTGTTTTGAGTTGGTTTTATATATTTTAATTAGTGTTTGTGCCAAGTAAGACATTTGGGATGATATGGATGCTTGTGCATGCAATTCTGTGAAAAACAAAAACTTTGACACCCAGACCAGGAATTTTATAAATTTATAAGAGCATCGAATGTGTCTAAATTTTTTACATGTGATTTGTATACAAATTGTCCACGTTGTACTATTTTTTCAGAATGTTTGAAGTTTCAACAGTATGGCTTTTCGATAGATTTCTACAAACTGTTCAGTTTTTGAGAGATTCTATTTTCGTTGCATTGTTTGCTTATTTTGATGAATCTACGGATTGTATCGGGGGGTGCAATCCATGGGAAAGTTAGAATATAGTACATATAATGCAGTTATAAAATTTAAATGGTTTGCAACTGTACTTATAGTAGTAATTTGCTTGGTTATACTAACGGGTCTCACGAAGGTTTTGTTGAGTTTTGTGTTATTGAAGTTTTCATGTTTTGGGTGTGACGTCGATGGATGAAGAAATTAAGAGATGCAAAATCCAAATCTTGGGGATGCCCAACGCACCCCAAGTTAATATGTAAGGAGACTCAAGCATCTTAGGTTTGGGATGCGTTGGAAGGCATCCCCTCTTTCTTCTAACAACTATCTGTAACACACTTTAGGCTATATTTTAATTCGTCACATGATATGTGTTTTGCTTGGAGAATCTTGTATGATATGAGTCATTTCTTAATATTTTTCACAATCACCACCTCTGAACACATTTTCTTGAGATGGCCTCACATCATCATAATTTGTCAAAACTGCTTCTTATGCTTCATTTATATTTTTTAAGCTAGGCGGTTGCTCTAGTGCTTCACTTATATCGTTTGAGCACGGTGGTGTGAATGTTTTGAAGAAACTTGTTCTCATGCTTCACTTATATATTTTTGAGAATGCTATATGTTTTAAAGAAACTTATTCTCTTGCTTCACTTATATCTTTTTGAGAATGTTAGAAAATTTTGAAGAAATCCACTCTCTTGCTTCAGTTATATATTTTTGAGAGTCTGAAAATAGTCTTGGTAATTGGTACGACATATGATGCTTGGTACCTTTGTGATGAATATTCAAGTAGAATAATGAAAACTAGCATACAAAAAATTTATGGGACATGAAAAACTTGAATCTTTGTAATAGTTTTGAGATATGTAGATGATGATATGTGAGTTATGTTAGTGAGTCAATTATGCTTAGTATGAATATTGATGTTATGTTTTATGAATCCCTATGCAAGAACGAAAAGTCAATAGTTATGCAATGAAGTTATATCCTACTTGTGGTTTATTGTTGGATGTTGGTTATGTTTTATGTGTGCATGTGCATCATTATGATTTTCTAGTTGGGCGCTTCTCAATCTTTTTGCTAGCCTTCATTTGTTTTGCCACTTGTCCTTCTAGCTAAGCGGGAATACTGCTAAGCGGGAATACTGCTTTTGCATCCAATATCCTTAAACCTTGTTTTGCCACTTGTCTCCACCATACCTACCTATATGCGGCATTTCAATGTCGTTCCAAGGAAATTGGCATGTGCCATCTCTAAAAAATCTCAAAAGTATTTACTCTTTTGTATACTCGTATCGCTAATGAAGCGGTAAAGGGCGGCCAATATTTTTTGTGTTTGATATGACATTCTCATGTTGAGTGTTTATTCACTTGTCATTGCACGAGAGTGTGGCGGTAAAAGGGATGCCCAGTCCCAAAAATAAATGGAATGTGATGGTATGGAAGGAACCCGTGAATTCGGTTAGTCATGGATTGTGAAAAGTAATGGTGGAAACAAAAAAATTATTCTCTCGGATGTGACAGTAGAAAGACCAAAGTATTGATGACACTGAAACAATGATGATGGAGTAGAGATACAAAAAATATTTACTTTTTTTTTGGGAACCGCCTATGTTGTATCCAATGTGAGAAGTGTTGGGAACCTTAATTCATTCTCGTTGACGAGAAAAGCATGCCACCCAAATAAATTTTTCATCTCTTTTAAAACTTGAGCTCTGGCACCTCTCTAAATCAATGCTTCCCTCTGCGAAGGGCCTTTATATTTAATTTTTATGTTGAGTCTCATCCTTCTCTTTAAAATCACCAACTAGCGGGTCATGTGGCCATGTGTGTGCATGGAGTACGATTGATATTCAAGTGTGCATTATGAATGGATCAATGATTGAGCATAATGGGTTAGGCATAATTTACTTAAGCATTGTTATTTTGAAAGGTATGGTAACTTGTTAGCATCACTTGAGTATCTATGTCTTCATCTCAATTATAGACTATTGCTTTGAATACTCTAAGTCCTCATGTCTATGCTACGAAAATAACTTGAATTATGTTGGGTAGCATTCCACGGTCAAAATATGTTTATCACTTTCCTACTGGAGGACGAGCAAGAGTTAAGATTTGGGATGCTTGATACGTCTCCAACATATCTATTATTTTTTCTTGTTCCATGCTATGATATTATTATTGCATGTTTTTATTATCATTTTATACCTTAGATATCATTTTTGGGGACTAACATATTAACTTAGTGCCAAGTGCCACTTCATGTTCACTGCCCAGTTTTTGTTTCGCAGGAAATCAATATCAGATAAGATCAAATCATCACGAAACTTTTTGAGGACTCTTTATTAAAGATAACTATCGCCTGGAACTTGGAGGCCAAAGAATATCTTGTCGGAAGGTCCCACACAACACCAGGGCGCGCCCGAGGGGGGCGACCTGATGTTGTGTGGGCCCTCCATGATCCATTTGCCCTACTGATACGTCTCCGTCGTATCTACTTTTCCAAACTCTTTTGCCCTTGTTTTGGACTCTAATTTGCATGATTTGAATGGAACTAACCAGGACTAACGTTGGTTTCAGCAAAATTGCCATGGTGTTGTTTTTGAGCAGAAATAAAAGTTCTCGGAATGACCTGAAAATTTACAAAGAATTTTTGTGGAATATATAAAAAATATTGGCGCAAGAATCAGCGGAGGAAGTGGAGCGTGGAGCCCACAAGCCTACCAGGCGCGGGCCCCCCCTGGCCGCGCCTCGCAAGCTTGTGGAGCCCACAACGGTCCACCGCCTCCAATCTCAGCCCTATTTAGTCCGTCTCGCCCGGAAAAAAATCAAGGAGAAGAGTTCATCGCGTTTGACGATACAGAGGCGCCGCCAGCTCCTGTTCTTCATGTGGAGGACAGATCTGGAGTCCGTTTTGGGCTCCGGATAGGGAGATCGTCGCCATCATCATCATCAACCTTCCTTCATCGCCAATTCCATGATGCTCTTCACCGTTCGTGAGTAATCTCATCGTAGGCTTGCTGGACGGTGATGGGCTGGATGAGATCTATCATGTAATCGAGTTAGTTTTGACGGGGATTGATCCCTAGTATCCACTATGTTCTGAGATTGATGTTGCTACTAATTTGCCATGCTTAATGTTTGTCACTAGGGCCCGAGTGCCATGATTTCAGATCTGAACCTATTATGTTGTCACCAATATATGTGTGTTCTTGATCCTATCTTGCAAGTTGTAGTCACCTACTATGTGTTATGACCCGACAATCCTAGAGTGACAATAGCCGGAACCACTCCCGGAGATGACCATAGTATGAGGAGTTCATGTATTCACCAAGTGTTAATTCGTTGGTCCGGTTCTTTATTAAAAGGAGAACCTTAATATCCCGTAGTTTCCATTAGGACCCCGCTGCCACGGGAGGGATGGACAATATATGTCATGCAAGTTCTTTTCCCTAAGCACGTATGACTACATACGAAATACATGCCTACATTAGATTGACGAACTAGAGCTAGTTACATATCTCTCCGTGTTATAACTGTTGCATGATGAATAACATCCGGCATAATCATCCATCACCGATCCAATGCCTACGAGTCTTTTAATACTTCTCCTTGCTATGTTACTTTGCTGCTACTGCTGTCACCACTCCTATTGTTACTCTGTTGCTACTGATGTTACTTTGCTGCTACTGCTGTCACTTTGCTGCTACTAGTTACTGTTGCTACTGCTGCTATCAGCCTACTTTGCTACTGATACTTTGCTGTAGATACTAAATCTTTCAGGTGTGGTTGAATTGACAACTCAACTGCTAATACTTGAGAATATTCTTTGGCTTCCCCTTGAGTCGATTCAATAAATTTGGGTTGAATACTCTACCGTCGAAAACTGTTGCGATCCCCTATACTTGTGGGTTATCAAGACTATTTTCTGGCGCCGTTGCCGAGGAGGCACAGCTATATTCTCTTAGTCACTTGGGATTTACGTCTACTGGTCACTATGAGGAATCCGAAAGATCCAAGAACTAATGTCTTGCCCTCAACTGCGAGGACAGGTAAGGAACTTCCATCTAGCTCTGCACTTGATTCACCTTCAGTTATGAGTAAGTTGGTGACACCACCTTCTCCTAGAAATTTTGATATGTCGCCTGTGCTTGATGATGCTACTTCTGCTACCCATGATGCTTATGATGATGCTATACCTTATACTACTTTGCTTGATGATGCTATGCTTGATACTGCTTCGCCACTTGGTGCATTCCTTGATGCACAAATTGCTAGAGTTGTTGCTAGATGTGATGATACTTCTGAAACTGCTGATACTATTGAAGTAGAACCTGCTATTTTGCCTGCTAGAACTAGCTCTCCTAGACATGAATTGCGTGATATGCCTGAGTGTTATGTAATGGAGGGACAGATAGGTAGGACTTTGTTGCGTGTAAGGATAGCCATGATGTTGAGAATTTACTGCGCAAGTGGAAAGAAAAATCTCTCAACGCTAGGATGAAATACGACCCGAAGTTTGCTACTTCGCCTATCTTTGTGACCGATAAGGATTATGAATTCTCTGTCGACCCTGAGTTAATCACTCTACTCGAATCTGATCCTTTTCACTGTTATGAGTCTGAAACGGTTGTAGCACATCTTACCAAACTGCACGATATAGCCACCCTATTCACTAGTGAGGAAAAGATCTGCCACTACTATATCCTCAAGCTGTTTCGTTTCTCGCTAAAGGATGATGGTAAGACTTGGTTCACTTCTCTTGCTCCAGGTTGTGCGCGTAGCCACCAGGATTTGGTCTACTACTTCTCTGAGAAATATTTCCTTGCCCATAAGAAGCAAGTTGCCTTGCAGGAAATATACAGGTTTGCGCAAGGTGAACAAGAGAGTCTCCCACAAGCTTGGGGGAGGCTCGTCCAGCTTCTGAAAGCTTTGCCTGATCACCCTCTTGAGAATAATGAAATACTTGATATCTTCTATAATGGACTTGCCGATGCTTCTAAAGACCACCTAGATAGTTGTGCTAGTTGTGGTTTTAGGGAATGAACCGTAGAACAAGTTGTGATCCTATTGAATAATATCTTGTGGAATGAGAATGCTTGGACTATTCCTGAACCACCTCCGAAGCCAACCCCTAAGAAAAGAGGTATCCTATTCCTCAGTCCTGAAGATATGCAAGAAGCTAAGAAATCTATGAAAGAGAAAGGCATTAAATTTGAAGATGTCAAAAATCTACGACCTATCGAAGAGATCCATGATCTTGATAACCCGATACAGGTAGTAGAAGTAAATTTTCTTCGTAGATTCAATGGGAGTGATATTCCTTTTGATAAACCTGCTAGCTTATGCCTGGATGAATTTGATAACTTTGTTGCCAAACAACAAAGTTTCAACGATTATGTTAGCAGACAATTGGAACAGAATGCTCGTATGCTTAGTCATTTAAGTGCTTGTGTGGACAGAAATGTCAATGACCTTAAACTTCTGAGTAAACATGCCTCTATGGTTACTACTCCGGTAGATCAAGTACTTAAGGCTCAGAATGACTTGCTCAATGAGCTGAATGACAATTCTGTCAGAGTCGTCACTAGAGGCGGTAGAATGAATCAGGAACCTATGTATCCTAAGGGTCATCCTAAGAGAATTGAACAAAATTCTCAAGGAGTTAGCACTGATGCACCTAGTCATCCTAGGAAGAAGAAAAAAGATGATAGGGATTTGCGCGCTAGTAACCCTGTTGCTGCTACGCCTGAGAGTCCAAACGATGTCTCTGTCTCTGATGCTGAAACACAATCTGGTGATGAACATGAGCCTAATGATGATATCAATAGTGATGTTCATGATGATGCTCAACCTAGCAATCATAACGATGTGGTGATTGAACATGTTGATCTTGATAACCCACAGCCTAAGAATAAGAGATATGATAAGAACGACTTCGCTGCTAGGAAGCATGGTAAAGAATGGGAACCATGAGTTCAGAAACCCATGCCCTTTCCTCCCAAACCATCCAAGAAAAAGGATGATGAGGATTTTGAGCGATTTGTTGAAATGATTAGACATGTCTTTCTGCAAATGCGTTTGATAGATATGCTCAAAATGTCTCCGTATGCTAAGTACATGAAAGATATAGTGACTAATAAAAGGAGGATACCTGAGGTTGAGATCTCCACCATGCTCGCTAATCATACCTTTAAGGGTGGAACTCCTAAGAAACTAGGTGATCCTAGAGTGCCCACTATAGCTTGCTCCATTAAAGGCAACTACGTTAGAACTGCTTTATGCGATCTTAGAGCTGGTGTTAGTGTTATGCCTCTCTCTCTATTTATCTAGACTTGAACTGGATAAATTGACACCCACTGAAATTTCTCTGCAAATGGCCGACAAATCAACTGCTTTCCCTATGGGTATTTGCGAGGATGTGCCTGTTGTGGTTGCTAATGTTACTATCTTAACGGACTTTGTTATTCTGGATATTCCCGAGGATGATGCCATGGCGGTCATCCTCGGAAGACCCTTTTTATAAACTGCAGGGGCTTTTATAGATTGCAACAAAGGCAATGTCACTTTCCATGTCAACGGTAATGAGCATACGGTGCACTTTCCAAAGAAACAATATCGAGTACATTGGGTCAATGCTATCTAAAAAACTTCGTCGATTCTTATTGGGAGCTTTGAATGCCCTATACCTCCTGTTAAGATGAAGTATGATTTGCTTGTTGGGGAGATACACATCCCCATTGAGGTAACCTAGTGACTATTCGAAAATTCTCCGTCTTCTTTTGCGATTTGAAAAGTTTGTCAAGGAGACTTGATCAACCTCATTGACGGATTTATTTCGATGACCATGAGATGGATGAATCGAGGAGTCACAAACCTCTGTTCCAAGCATTCACCTTCGGTTGCTTAGAAGAAAAATGAGAGGTTTAATTTAGTTTTCCCTATTTTCTGCTTTTAGCGTCCCGTGGGAAAGTACCCCGAAAATGAAAGTTCTCCGAACGTCGTGAAAATCAAGTACGATTTTTTCTGAAATTTTTGAAAAATACTAAGATGCAGAGCTAGTCTGGGGGTTGCACTAGTTGGCCACAAGCCCTGGAGGCGCGGACACCCCCCTGGCCGCGCCTACCTGGCTTGTGGGGCCCATGTCCACCCCCTCCACTCATTATAGCTCTCATCTACTTCTCCTACCTCCCGAAAAAATCATTTCGCCGCTCAAACCCTTGTTCTTGCTCTTCTTGCTGGGATTTTCGATCTCCTTGCTCAAAGCACCATTCTCCGAACTGTTTTGGGGAAATTACTCCTTGGTAATTGACTCCTCCATTGGTCCAATTAGTTTTTGCTCTAGTGCCTTATACTTCGCTTATTTTTGCTGCCTTGGTGACCCTGTTCTTGAGCTTTGCATGCTATTTTAGCTGGTCCCAAGTAGTTTTGATGAATAATATGGCCTCTAGGCACTTGTGGGAGTAGTTGTTATGAGTTTTGTTGAGCCTTGTTCACTTTTCCTTAGAGTCACTAAAAATTTCAGAGATAGAAAAGGGAAAAGATGAGGAGGTTCTTAAGAGGCTCTTCAAGCCGTGACCCCAAGGATGATGGAAGTGAGAAGAAGCCCAAGTATCCGGTCCCCCGATTTGCCGAAGTTCGAGCGTTCGAGTGGTCAAGCAATATATTCTTACACGCCGTCGGACTTTATGAGGACTTTTATTACTTGGTGGAGAACGTAGGCCTTACCGCCCTCGTTGAAGATAAGTGTCCGCAATACCTCCTCCTCATCAATATTTTCGTGCAAAGCTTTAATTTCTATCCAAGGAAGAATCCTCCTATGGTTTAGTTCAAATTATATAATATCCCCCAGCGCATGCGAGTCCAGGATTTGTGCAATGTTTTCAAACTTCCTTTTGTTGGGGATATTCATGAACCAAGTCCACGGGACTTGGAGGCTTTCATAGATACAATTGTTGTAGGAGAGGAGAGAGGAGTGTTTTGCGCTAGAGCTGCTAGCATACATTTTCCCGTGCTTCGGTACTTCTCGTTATTCGTGGGAAAATGTTCGATTGGCCGTGGGAAGGCTGGGTCCCTTAGCTCCCCAGATCTTGCGGTCTTGCGCGAAGCCCTTTATAATGATAAAACTTATAGCTTGGGCGCTTTGGTAGCTGAACGGTTGAACATGAGCCATTCTAAAGGTGTTGTCTATGGAGGTATGTATGCTACCCGTCTTGCCAGACACTTTGAGATACCTATTAGACTGGACGAGGAAGAAGAGATTCTTCTTCCCGAAAGATATCTAGATTATGATAGCATGGTTCGCCATGACTTTCTTGATAGAGATATAAATAGAAGGATGATTTATATCCTAGTATTTAGTAAGGGTACTCGTGAGACTATTACTTTGCCTGCTCCTTCTTTCTTCAATATTCATGCAGGCAGGTACATTATTATGCCCTCGGACATCTACACATATTGGGGCTTAGCCCAACCACAGGTGCCCGTGCCCGATCCACCAGTCGAGTACCAGACGCCAGTTTATCAGTGGGAGCCAGAGGAGCTAACACAACAGTGGCATCCTCAGTCCACTCCGGAGTACCCCGGCGCTGGTTATTTCCCTCCTTGGGAGTAGACCAACTTAGGCCGAAAGCCTAAGCTTGGGGGAGTACGTGTTTCTCACCGACTTTAAATTCTTGATTATGCTTTCACTTTGTTCGTCGGTGTTCACACTTTGCCACTGTATAATCCATGATAGTTTATTTTCTTTTTTTCGTTTTCTTTTCGTGTGTCTGTATAGTTTAAGAAAACCCAAAAAGATTTTCATTTTCTTCTTTTGCTTGTTGGGAGCTTTCCCATGTAAATAGTTTTCTTTTTCTTTGGCTCAAGGTAGAATACCATGGTTACAATGTTTAGAATACCATGGTTACAAGGTAGAATTACTTTGTCTTCTCCTTTGTGTTTTCTTGATTCCATCTTAGTCCAATGCGCGAGCACGCTTATTATTGTTCACATCATTCGGTCGTGCAAGTGAAAGGCAATAATGACGATATATGATGAAGTGACTGAGCCTGGAAAAGCATGTATGAACTCGATCTATTTTGTTTTTGTAAATATGACTAGCTCTTCGTTCGTGATTCAGCTTTGTTGTGACAGAAACATGTTTGCAATGACAACTTAGAGATCATAGTTTCTGATGCCATGCTTAATTAGCTAGGAGCTTATAATGGTTTGTCTTGGTTGCCAACATGAATTTTGATAAGACTATGATGCAGTATGATAGGATGGTATCCTCCTTTGAACGTTTCAAGTGGCTTGACTTGGCGCATGTTCATGCATGTAGTTATAAAATCAACATAGCCTCTATGATATTCATGTTAATGGTGATTTATGTCCTACTCATGCTTGCACTCAATGTTTGTTAATCTCAATGCATTTTGATGACTGTTGTCGCTCTCTAGTTGGTCGCTTCCCAGTCTTTTGCTAGCCTTCACTTGTACTAAGCGGGAATATTGCTTGTGCATCCACTTCCATAAATCCAAAGTTGTTCCATATGAGTCCACCATACCTACCTATATGCAGTATCTACCTGCCGTTCCAAATAAATTTGCATGTGCCACTCTCTAAACCTTCATGAAATAATCTGTTTTGCATGCCCGAACCGCTCATGTGGTGACAGGGGGCTATTAGTATCTTCCATGCTAGGCGTGTTATCCTCGATATGTGTTTATTCACTATCATTCACGAGAAAGGGGCCGGTAATTGGAATTCCCAGTTCCATGCTCAAAACGAAAAGATAATTGCAAACAAAACTCCCCCTAGATTGATGTTGGGATGGACGGCACCCAAGGATTCGGCAAGTCGTCGAGTGTGATTGATCGGTGGTGGGGGAGTCAAAACTTTACTTTTCTGTTTGGGTGGAAGCATGCCACCCAAAATAATTCTCTACTTTCCAAGCTTGAGCTCTGACACCTCTACAAATAAATGCTTCCCTCTGTGAAGGGCCTCTCTATTTATGTTCTTGTTGAGTCATCCTCCTCTTACAAAATCTAACTGTATTGAGTATGACTGTGACTGGATCTTCTTTGTCATGAATTACAATGATTAGTCAGCCCTTGGTCATTGAAGGTGCTCTGCATTTATGTTTTGCGGTCTCAGAAAGAGCTAGTGAGATACTATCTGTTCGTACTGCTTCATGATTGTTTTGATTGAAGTGTTGACGTTTGAGACTTATTATTATTTGCTCGCTAGTTGATTATGCCATTGATATGAGTTTACCTTGAGACCTAGATGTCATTTGCTTATGTGGTTAGCTTGTGATCTTGCTGAAATTCTCGAAATGAGTTAGACATGGTTGCAACAACAAGATCAAACGGAGTTTGTAAAAGTTTTTCTTTTGTCTCTTTCAGTTTGTCAACTGAATTGCTTGAGGACAAGCAAGGCTTTAAGCATGGGGGAGTTGATACGTCTCCGTCGTATCTACTTTTCCGAACTCTTTTGCCCTTGTTTTGGACTCTAATTTCCATGATTTGAAATGGAACTAACCCAGACTAACGCTGTTTTCAGCAGAATTGCCATGGTGTTGTTTTTGCGCAGAAATAAAAGTTCTCGGAATGACCTGAAAATTTACGGAGAATTTTTGTGGAATATATAAAAAATACTGGCGCAAGAATCAGCGGAGGAAATGGAGCGTGGAGCCCACAAGCCGCCCGCGCCTGGCAGGCTTGTGGGGCCCACAACGCTCCACCGCCTCCAATCTCAGCCTTATTTAGTCCGTCTCGCCCGGAAAAAAATCAAGGAGAAGAGTTCATCGCCTTTTACAATGCGGAGGCGCCACCACCTCCTGTTCTTCATCCGGAGGGCAGATCTGGAGTCCGTTTTGGGCTCTGGAGATGGGAGATCGTCGCCATCGTCATCATCAACCTTCCTTCATCTCCAATTCCATGATGCTCTTCACCGTTCCTGAGTAATCTCATCGTAGGCTTGCTGGACGGTGATGGGTTGGATGAGATCTATCATGTAATCGAGTTAGTTTTCACGGGGATTGATCCCTATTATCCACTATGTTCTGAAATTGATGTTGCTACTACTTTGCCATTCTTAATGCTTGTCACTAGGGCCCGAGTGCCATGATTTCAGATCTGACCCAATAATGTTATCGCCAATATATGTGTGTTCCTGATCCTATCTTGCAAGTTGTAGTCACCTACTACGTGTTATGACCCGGCAACCCCGGAGTGACAATAGCCGGAACCACTCCCGGAGATGACCATAGTATGAGGAGTTCATGTATTCACCAAGTGTTAATGCGTTGGTCCGATTCTTTATTAAAAGGAGAACCTTAATATCCCGTAGTTTCCATTAGGACTCCGCTGCCACGGGAGAGA
Organism: Hordeum vulgare subsp. vulgare; assembly: GCF_904849725.1. Lineage (NCBI taxonomy): Eukaryota > Viridiplantae > Streptophyta > Magnoliopsida > Poales > Poaceae > Hordeum > Hordeum vulgare. Next base: position 228,930,046 of record NC_058520.1, on the reverse strand, counting down.
TGGACAATAGATGTCATGCAAGGTTTTTTCCCTAAGCACATATGACTACATACGGAATACATGCCTACATTAGATTGACGAACTGGAGCTAGTTACATATCTCTCCGTGTTATAAATGTTGCATGGTGAATAACATCCGGCATAATCATCCATCACCGATCCAATGCCTATGAGTCTTTTACTACTGGTCTTTGCTGCTACTTCTGTCACCGCAGCTACTTTTACTATGTTGCTCTGTTGTTACTTTGCTGCTACTGCTGTCACTTTGCTGCTACTGGTTACTGTTGCTACTGCTGCTATCACCCTACTTTGCTATAGATACTTTGTTGCAGATACTAAATCTTTCAATTGTGGTTGAATTGACAACTCAACTGCTAATACTTGAGAATATTCTTTGGCTTCCCCTTGAGTCGAATCAATAAATTTGGGTTATCACCCTCGAAAACTGTTGCGATCCCGTATACTTGTGGGTTATCACCTACCCCCTCCACTATAAATTCAACAATATTCCAAAATCCTCAAGGGAGTCCATGAAATACATTTTTCGCCGCTGCAAGCCTCTGTTCTCGCCACATCCCATCTGGAGGCCTTCTCCGGTACTCCACCGGAGGGGGAACTCATCACGGCGGGGCTCTACATCAACCTTGTCGCCTCTCCAATGATGCGTGAGTAGTTCACCACACACGTACGGATTCGTAGGTTGTAGATGGATGGCTCTCTCTCTCTCCTTGTATCTCGATACAACGGTCTCCATGATCTTCATGGATATTCATTCAATGTAATGACTTTGTGTGGTGTGTTTGTTGGGATCCCATGAATTGTGAGTTTATGATCAGATCTATCCTTGTTTTATATGAGTAATTTGCTGATATCTTTTATGCATGATTTAGTATAACCTTGTATTTCTTCTCTGAAGTTTTGGTTTGGTTTGGCCAACTAGATTAGATCTTCTTGCAATGGGAAGAGATGCACAATAATGGGTTTGATCTTGCGGTGTTCATCCTAGTGACAGAAGGGGAGTTGATACGCATGTGTTGTTGCCATTAAGGATAAAAAGTTGGGATGAATTCTTTTACGATTTTGTCTTGACTACATCATGTCATCGTTCTTAATGCATTACTTAATTCTTACGAACTTAATACACTAGATGCATGCTGAATAGCGGTCGATGTGTGAAGTAATAGTAGTAGATGCAGGCAGGAGTCGGTCTACTTGATTTGGATGTGATGCCTATATCATGATCATTGCCTTGGATAGCATCATAATGAATTTCTTTTCTATCAATTGTTCAATAGTAATTTTTTTACCCACCGTATGCTATTTTCTTGAGGGAGATGCCACTAGTGAATCCTACGCCCCCCAGGTCTACTTTTATTATAAGATCAATCTCGTTTACTTATACAAAATAACCAAAAATACTTGCTACACTTTTTTAGCTTCTATTTATTGATCAGTCTATCAATCTATCATATATCATTTAATCTCGTTTCTTGACCGCCGAGAGATTGACAACCTCTCGTCTATGTTGGGTGCTAGAAGGTTTGCGTTGAGTATGCAGGTGCTGGTGTTGCTTGGTTCTCCTACTGGATTGATAACCTTGGTTTCTTAATTGAGGGAAATAATTACTCTACTAGGCTGCATCATCCTCTCATCTTCGAGGATAAAAATTCAATGCAGTTTACAACTAGCAGGCTGCAGGCCAACATGCCTGCGTACCCCCAGGTCCAGGGGCCCGACACAACCCACCAAGGTGGTCACCGATCCAACATGATTCAGATGCGACTGAATAAAGTGACATATGACATGCATAAAAATGCTTTCATAGTCATGGTTCAAGGGCTGATTGTCTGGCTCCGCAAAGTCTTTGAGGTATTCATGAGCCTCTAATCCCACTTCGAGCACTTCGTCTCATTCGTCAACTATTGTCGGAAACACTCGCAATAAGCAACACAACAAGCAGAAAAGAAAAGTGCTCTATAAATGGGAGTTCTATTTTTCTTGGACACCTCTAGTCCCAAGAAGAATAACTAAGGTTTGTTCTAATGGAATAGGATCACCGAGTATTTTTGAATAGTGAAAATTTAGGCATTAATGGCCCCACAAGAAGTATACATAGGATATCTTCCTAAAAATGAGTGGAGGCACCCATTAAAGAGGGCATAATATTAGAAACCTTTAGGGAGTGGTTTCATTGAATTTAGAGTTGGGGTGAATATTCAATAGATTTCCTAATATGGAATAAATGGTAAAGGGATTTATTCGTTTGTCCCAACTAGAATAAAGCATAGTAAAAATGTAGACCAAGGCTAGTTAAATAGGGCATGATATTTAGAGCATCTAGGAATTGGAATCACTCCATTTGGAGTTGATTTGGATGCTCTAGGAATTTTGCAAAGTGGGTTATAAGTAGTTCCAATTTAAATTTAAATTCGAATATGGAAAAATCTTGTGAAGAAAAATTATGGAAGTAGCGCCAAAAGATAGCCTGCACTTTTAAAAAGATGTAGAAATTTGAATCATCAATTTTGGAGTTGATTTAAATTCTGGGGGGGTTATTTTGTGTCACTAGAAATCACAAAAACAATAGATAAAAAGATTACCTAACGGGCTAAGCCCCACCCAGGGAAGAGGATAGCAGCATGCCTACTAGGTCGGCCTAGGGTCTCAGTCGCACGCATTCATAGGACCACGCCGGAGATATATGGCAGCTCAGTACACTTTCCACACGAGGATGACGTGTCTGGCCCGAAGTTGTCTCCACTTCAACAGGGGGCCGCCATTGGGGTTTGTAACTAGTGGGCCCCTCCTGTCGGTTTCGTCCTCTACCTCCTCCTCGGGCAGAGGAGAAATAAGGGAGGCAAGGCCGAGTACCCGTCAGCATTGTCCGGCGATGCAGTCCACCTCCAGTGACACTACGGCCACATTAGTGATCGGGAGGCCGAGTACCCGCCAGCATTGTCCGGCTATATGGGTAGTCCTAGGCCCCGAGAAGCTTTAAGTTCACCGATGCATCGACCATGGAGGAAGCTGTCGTCGGCATCGATGGGCACGATGCCACACCCATCGATAGGTAGCGATGGAGTGCCCACGTGGACCCTGGTGATGCAGGCAATGCTACGATGCAACTCTGAGGAGAGGAGGGGCACGGGAGATCCGGATTTAAACAGAGGCCACGGCGGCAATTTCGGCCGTGGGAGGAAAGAGAGGGCATGGAGAGAGTAGGGAGCAGGTCTAGGTAGTTTCTGGGTGGAAGATGAAGCAAAATGCCAGAGGAGGTGCGCTCGGGATGGCTTTATATGGCGAGTCTGGGCTCACCATGGACAGCGCCCACGGGCGTCCACAGGGCTGGCCCTGATGGCTGTTTGGAGATGGATGATAATGTCAATGGCGTTCATGGAGCTCGGCTACGAAGTAGGTAAAAGATAGAGAGAGGCCAGAGGCCCTTGACGCTTGCGCATGCAGACACGCTCATTGGAGCGCTCAGGCACACATGGCGCGTGTGCGAGGAATGCCACAAGAGGGAGAGAGGAGGGGACACGATCCTGTCATGTCCCACACGTCGAGAGGCACTGGCAGGTGTATAGGGGTGGCCCCAGGTGGTCGAGAGCTTTGGGATGGCAGCGGATATAGTTTGGGAGCGCACTGTAGCGCGCTCCATAACACCCATATTTCATGTCAGTGCATGCCCGCGTGCTCTGGGCGCGTACCGCCTTGTCCACTAGTCCTAGGAGGGAGTAAACAAAGTATGCAATGCCTTGGATGCCCTCAGAGTGCCTTGGTTGAGAAGTAAGGATGAGTGGGAGAGAAAAGAGTGATGTATAGGGGTGCAAGTGGGGGTTCCACCCTTCTCAATCATGGATTTGGGGGCTAAGGTTACTAATGGAGGTAAAGGGGGACTAGTACAAGTTGTGGTAAAGGTTTGGGCTCAAGCAGAGCACTTCTCGCCCTCCAATCATTGAGCAAGAAAAATGAGTAGAAGGTGTTTGATGGGTGTGTGGGTTAGCTAATGATTCCCCTTGCTATGAAATTTAATAGGATCAAATAGTTGTGATAAATGAGCGTGGTCACCAATTTTGAGATTATTTGGTGAAAGTTTCCAGTGTAAACTCTATAAACCTTGGAAATGGGCAGAAATGGATTTCCATAGATCTAGCCATGCAGATCTTTTATCTCTAATACACCACTTGGTGTGGTCGCATTATTTGAGGATTAGAGCATTCTCAAGAAGTTTGGGATCAATTGGAGAAACTTGACAATGCAAATATTCCCAATTCTTCAAATCAGCTGAAGTGGCTTTGAGGGGATTTCGACAAGTGGATCTATTCTCCTTTATTTACCACTTAGTGTTGATGCATTATTACGGTATAAAACATGTCCACAAAGTTTGACAATAAAAGGATAAACTTGGCAATGTAGAGTTACTCAAATTTGGTTATGGACAGAGAGAGTTTTAGAATATTTTGGTGAATCAAATCAACTTCGATTGAGATGAAACATGGCAAGATCATCACATATATCATGTGTGACTTTCTATTATTTTTCTAGAATTATTTGAGAATATTTCTTGTAGAAATATTTCAAATATTTGGAATGGGAGGAAAAGGTTTTGAAGGGTTTTTTCCAATATTTTGAACATGACCATGTGTTGAAACTCTTATATATGGAAAATATATGTTTAATCCGTTTACTTAAATTTCTCAAATATTTTGAAAGCATGAAAATAATTTTACCCTATAAAAGACTATTTCTGGCCTTAGAAAAATGTATTTAAGTAATATACTAAAAATAACTTCTAAAATAATTATTTCATGGTTTTGGGAAGTTTTATTGATAATGGGATCCAAATGAATGCTTCTTCTTGACCAATTTTAGCTTAGATCAAAGGTACCCACTTGCCAAATTATGGCAACTGCAACTGTTGATGATGACCTTAACGGATTTTCCTTGGATTCCCACCTTGGTATGGAAAATGTGACAACATTGGACACAATGAGAGTGGGGCTCAGATTGTTGTCGCAATATATTTGCAAATCTTCATTGACTTGTTGATGCATGGCCATGTGTTCCAAATCTTCCATCTTGTCGTTGCTCATAGAGTCATAGGTGCCATCATCTTGAAGGATCATTGTGCATATTGTAGGACATTTAAAGGTCTTGTGGCAGCGACCTTGGTACGTGAAGAACTTGATCTAGCTCAATTCAGTAGTAGCATCCGGTGTTGGTGTATGGTATGAAGCTCGTCACTTGTAGTTACTTGTAGTAGGAGGTCGGATTCATGATGTCATCTTGTCCTTGTAACTTTACTTGTCGTCTTTAGTCGTTAGAGTTTTCATAGAGGAAGGCATCATCATCATAGAAGCTTGTGCACTTGAGTTGTATGTCTTAGAAGAGAACTTGGAGTACTTGTAGTCATCTTGCACTTGGCATTCTGCCTCGGATGCTTTATGCACTAGATCAAGTATGTTGGAGTAGGGTTGGAAGTCCGCAGTCTTCTTGACTTAGTAATTGTGACCATTGAATAAACACACCATTGTTTGTTCTTCCTCTTCCTTGACATTGGGTCGTATCATGGCCATTTACATTTCTTCGTAATATTCTTCTACCGATTTGGTGACTTTCTTGAGTAGTTGTAGCTTTTTGAAGATATCACGGTTGTAGTGGGTTGGTACGAAGCCAGCTCACATGAGGTCCTTCATTGGGGCCCAAGTGCTGATGGGAGGTTCATCCTTTTCTCTTGTTCTCTCAGTCACTTGTTCCCACCAAATGAGCAGATAGTCTTGAACTCAATGGAAGCCATGGCAATCTTCGTTTCTTCTTCAAAGTTGTGTAGAGGGAAGATCTTGTCAACCTTGAGTACCCATGAGAGATACTCTTCAGGAACAATTCTTCGAAAAAGTTTGGCATGGTGAACTTGAGCTTGCCGAAGCGGTCTTCTTAATTGTGATTGTTTTGGTGATGTCCTTGTCTTGGAGGAGGTGCATAATTGTTGTTGTAGAGTTGACGTTGTTATTGTTGTTACCTTGGGGCTTCGTCATCATTGGGCTCGACATGATGTGCTTGAGGGCGTTGGCGAGGTCCTCACACCCGTTGTCATTGTTCTTGGTGCTCCTTGTGGCTGATACATCCATTTTGCATCATGATTCCTTATTGATATTTGTGTTATTCTTGTCCATTATTCCCTATTATCATACAATTCTTATACCCTTTCTCTCTGAATATGAAGGTACATCACAAGTATGGAAATATTTGGAAATTGGAATTCTGGACCGAGAAACCGAGAAAAGGCAGAAAGTCAACACACTCCAAATGACCTAAAACTTCATGGAGAATTTTTCTGGAATTTTTGAGAATTATTGATCCAAAAATATACCATAGGGGGGCCACCTGCTGGACACAATCCAACACGGCGCGCCCACCCCCTAGGCGCGTCGTGATGGCTTATGGGCCCTCTACATGCCCTCTGGTGCCCCGCTTCTCCTCTATGGTGTGTTGTGACCTAGAAAAAATCATAAGAAACCTCTTAGGACGAAGCGCCACCGTATCGAGGCGAAAACCTCGGCAGTGGCCCTTTTGCTCTTGGTAGAGAGATTCTATCTGGGAAATTTCCCTCCAGGAGATGGAAATCAAAGCCATCGTCATCACTGAAACTTCTCCTTTGTGGGAGGACCAATTTCCATGAATGTCTCCACCAGAACATCTCATCTCCAACCCTAGTTAATCTGTTGTATTCAATATTTGTCTCAAAACCTTAGATTGGTACGTGTGGACTACTAGTTGTGTTGATTACATCTTGTAGTTGATGTTTGTTGGATTACTTGGTGCAAGATATTATGTTTAGATCCTTAATCATTATTATTATACCTATGATCTTGAACACGTTGATGAGGTGTGAGTAGTTACTATTGTTCCTCGGGTTATTGGAGAAGTCTTGTTATAAGTAATCATGTAAAGTTGGCATTCGTTCGATATTTGACGATATGTATGTTGTTACTTCTCTTAGTGGTGTCATGTGAACGTCGACTACATGACACTTCAGGATTATATGGGACTAAGGGAATTCATTGTGGAGAAACAAGTATATAATGTGATACAAGAGTGGCAGAAGCTTAAACCCGAGTTTATGCGTTGCTTCATGAGGGGCTCATTTGGATTCACATGTTTAATCCTATGGTTAGATTTATCTTAATTCGACTTTCGTAGTTGCTGATGCTTGTGAGAGAGGGTAATCATAAGTTGGTTGTTTGTTCAAGTAAGAATAGAACCATAACACTGTTGGAAATATGCCCTAGAGGCAATAATAAATTAGTTATTATTATATTTCTTTGTTCATGATAATCGTTTATTATCCATGCTATAATTGTATTGATTGGAAACACAGTGCATGTGTGGATACATAGACAAAACACTGCCCCTAGTAAGCCTCTAGTTGACTAGGTCGTTGATCAAAGATGGTCAAGGTTTCCTGACCATAGGCAAGTGTTGTCACTTGATAACGGGATCACATCATTAGGAGAATCATCTGATGGACTAGACCCAAACTAATAGACGTAGCATGTTGATCGTGTCATTTTGTTGCTACTCTTTTCTGCATGTCAAGTATTTGTTCCTATGACCATGAGATCATATAACTCACTGACACCGGAGGAATACTTTATCTGTATCAAACGTCGCAACGTAACTGGTTGACTATAAAGATGCTCTACAGGTATCTCCGAAGGTGTTCGTTGAGTTAGTATGGATTGAGACTGGGATTTGTCACTCCGTGTGACGGAGAGTTATCTCGGGGCCCACTCGGTAATACAACATCACACACAAGCCTTGCAAGCAATGTGACTTAGTGTAAGTTGCGGGGTCTTGTGTTACAGAACGAGTAAAGAGACTTGCCGGTAAACGAGATTGAAATAGGTATGCGGATACTGACGATCGAATCTCGGGCAAGTAACATACCGAAGGACAAAGGGAATGACGTACGGGATTATATGAATCCTTGGCACTGATGTTCAAACGATAAGATCTTCATCGAATATGTAGGATCCAATATGGGCATCCAGGTCCCGCTATTGGATATTGACCGAGGAGTCACTCGGGTCATGTCTACATACTTCTCGAACCCGCAGGGTTAGCACACTTAAGGTTTGACGTTGTTTTATGCGTATTTGAGTTATATGGTTGGTTACCGAATGTTGTTCGGAGTCCCGGATGAGATCACGGATGTCACGAGGGTTTCCGGAACGGTCCGGAAACAAAGATTGATATATAGGATGACTTCCTTTGGTTACCGGAAAGTTTTCGGGCATTACCGGCAACGTACCGGGAATGACGAATGGGTTCCGGATCTTCACCGGGAGGGGGCACCACCCACCCGGGAGGGCCCAAGGACCTTGGGGGTGGCGCACCAAGGTGGTGGGGTCAGCCCAAGGCTGTCTTGCGCAAGAGAGAAAGAAAAACCAAAAGAAGAGAAAGAAAAAAAAGGAAAGGTGGGAAAGAAGAGAAGGACTCCACCTTCCAATCCTAGTTGGACTAGAATTGGAGGAGGACTCCTCCTCCCCTTTGTAGCGCAGCCCTTGGGGCTCCTTGAGCCTCAAGGCAAGCCTCCCCTCCCCTCCTCCTATATATATGGAGCTATTAGGGCTGATTTGAGACAACTTTTGCCACGGCAGCACGACCACATACCTCCACCGTTTTTCCTCTAGATCGCGTTTCTGTGGAGCTCAGGCGGAGCCCTGCTGAGATAAGATCACCACCAACCTCCGGAGCACCATCACGCTGCCGGAGAACTCATCTACCTCTCCGTCTCTCTTGCTGGATCAAGAAGGCCGAGATCATCGTCGTGCTGTACGTGTGCTGAACGCGGAGGTGCCGTCCGTTTAGCACTAGATCGGAGCGGATCGTGGGACGGATCGCGGGACGATTCGTGGGACGGTTCGCGGGCGGATCGAGGGACGTGAGGATGTTCCACTACATCAACCGCGTTCACTAACGCTTCTGCTGTGCAATCTACAAGGGTACGTATATCGGAAATCCCCTCTCGTAGATGGACATCACCATGATAGGTCTTCGTGCGCGTAGGAATTTTTTTTCCCATGCGACGTTCTCCAATAGTGGGATCATGAGCTAGGTTCATGCGTAGATGTTATCTCGAGTAGAACATAAAAGTTTTTGTGAGCGGTGATGTGCGATTTGCTACCCTCCTTAGTCTTTTCTTGAATCCGCGGTATTGTTGGATCGAAGCGGCTCGGACCGACATTACTCGTACGCTTACGAGAGACTGGTTTCATCGCTACGAGTAACTCCGTTGCTCAAAGATGACTAGCGAGTGTCGGTTTCTCCAACTTTAGTTGAATGGGAATTGACCGAGGACGTCCTTGGATGAGGTTAAATAGAAATTCATACATCTCTGTTCTGGTGTTTGTGTAAGTAAGATGCGGTCCTACAAGATACCCATGGCAACCACGTAAAACATGCAACAACAATTAGAGGACGCCTAACTTGCTTTTGCAGGGTATGCTTGTGATGTGATATGGCCAACGACGTGATGTGATATATTGGATGTATGAGATGATCATGTTGTAATAGTTAATATTGACTTGCACGTCGATGGTACGACAACCGGCAGGAGCCATAGGGTTGTTTTTAAACTAACGTTTGTGCTTGCAGATGCGTATACTATATTTCTAGGACATAGCTTTAGTAGTAATAGCATGAGTAGCACGACAACCCCGATGGCGACACGTTGATGGAGATCATGATGATGGAGATCATGATGTGACGCCGGTGACAAGAAGGTCGTGCTGGTGCTTTGGTGATGGAGATCAAGAAGCACATGATGATGGCCATATCATGTCACTTATGAATTGCATGGGATGTTAATCCTTTGTTCACCTTATCTTGCTTAGAACGACGATATGAGGTGATCTCTCACTAAAAATTTCAAGACAAAATTGTGTTCTCCCCGACTGTGCACCGTTGCGACAGTTCTTTGTTTCGAGACACCACGTGATGATCGGGTGTGATAGACTCAACGTTCACATACAACGGGTGCAAAACAGTTGCGCAAGCGGAACACTCGGGTTAAGGTTGACGAGCCTAGCATGTGCATACATGGCCTCGGAACACATGAGACCGAAAGGTCGAGCATGAATCGTATAGTTGATATGATTAGCATAGAGATGCTTACCACTGAACCTATTCTCGACTCACGTGATGATCGGACTTGGTATAGTGGATTTGGATCATGTACCACTCAAATGACTACATGGATGTACTTTTTGAGTGGGAGTTCTTAAGTAATATGATTAATTGAACTAGTTATCATGAACATAGTATAATGGTCTTTGCGAATTACGATATAGCTTGCGCTATAGCTCTACTGTTTTATATGTTCCTAGAGAAAATTTAGTTGAAAGTTGATAGTAGCAAACTTTGCGGACTGAGTCTGTAAAACTGAGGATTGTCCTCGTCGCTGCGCAGAAGGCTTATGTCCTTAATGCACCACTCGGTGTGCTGCACCTCGAGCGTCGTCTGTGCATGTTGTGAACATCCGACATACACGTTTCTAATGACTACGCGATAGTTCAGTGCAAAATACTCAATGGCTTAGAAGCAAGGCACCGAAGACGTTTTGAGACATCACGGAACATAAGAGATGTTCTAAAGAGATGAAATTGTGATTTCATGCGTGTGCCCTTGTTGAGAGGTATGAGACCTCCGACAAGATTCTTTGTCAACAAAGTGAAGGAGAAAAACTCAATCGTTGAGCGTGTGCTCAAATTGTCTGAGTACGACAATCGCTTGAATCAAGTGGGAGTTAATCTTCCAGAAGAGATAGTGATCGTTCTCCCAAGTCAGTGCCACCAAGCTATGAGAGCTTCATGATGAACTATAACATATCAAGGATAGATACAATGATCCTTGAGCGATTCACAATGTTTGACACTGCGAAAGTAGAAATCAAGAAGGAGCATCAATAGTTGATGGTTAGTAAAACCACTAAGTTTCAAGAAAGGCGAGGGCTAGAAGGGATACCTCGTGAAACGGCAAAGCAGTTGCTGCATTAATGAAGAGACCCCTGATTAAACCCAAGCCCGGGACTAATTTCTTCTGTTATGAGGGGAACGGTCACTAAGGCGGAGCAACTCTAGATACTTGGTAGATAAGAAGGTTGGCAAAAGTCGAAAGAAGTATATTTGATATACATGATGTTGATGTGTACTTTACTAGTACTCCTAGTAGCACGAGGGTATTGGATACCGGTTCTGTTGCTAAGTGTTTAGTAACACGAAATGAAAGCTACGACATAAACGAAGACTAGCCAAAGGCGAGGTGACGATACGTGTTGGAAGTGCTTCCAAGGTTGATATGATCAAACATCGCACGCTCCCTCTACCATTGGGATTGGTGTTAAACCTAAATAATTGTTATTTGGTGCATGCGTTAAGGATGAACATGATTGGATCATGTTTATTGCAATACGATTATTCATTTAAAGAGAATAATGGTTACTCTATTTGCTTGAATAATCACCTTCAATGGTTTACTGAATCTCGATCGTAGTGTCACACATCTTCATGATATTGGTGCCAAAAGATACGAGGTAATGATGATAGTACCACTTACTTGTGGCACTGCCACTTGAGTCATGTTTGTATAAATTGCATGAAGAGGCTCCATGCTGATGGATCTTTATACTCACTTGATTTTGAATCACTAGTAACATGCAAATCATACCACATGAGCATGGCCCTGTTTTCATTGAGATGAAACAAGATAGTAACTTGTTGGAAGTGATGCATTTTGATGTATGTAGTCCAATGGGTGCTGAGGCACGTAGTGAATATCATTATGTTCTTACTTCAATGACGATTTGAGTAGATACAAGAGTATTTACTTAATGAATCACAAGTCTGAAATATTGAAAAGTTCAAGTCTGTTTCGGAGTGAAGTTTGTCGTAACAAAAGGATAAACTATCTATGATATGATCATAGAAATGAATATCTAAGTTACGAGCTTTGGTACGCAGTTCATGCCACCTGGAACATCATAGTGTGATGATGTGTCTGAACGTCATAGCCACGCACTATTTGGTATGGCGCATGCTATGATGTCCCTTATCGAATTACCACTATCATTTATGGGTTATGCATTAGAGACAACCGCATTCACTTTAAATAGGGCACCGCTGTCACAGCCCAAGTTTGCCTTGCTTGCCATTGCGTTTCATGCATGCATTCAAATTTCATTGAATCTGGAAATGGAACTGATCAAGCCAAATGAGTTGAAATTGACAAAAAGGCAATAAAAATATTACCTTAAAAGGAACCAGAAAAATGTTCCAAACATTTGGGAAAAGAGTGACAGGGAATAAATTTGTCACAGGAACTTATGAACATGAATTTTGATTGGATTAGATAACTGTTTGGAATGGAGTTATTTTGTTTTCTTTTGAAATAAAAGTTTCAAAAATGTTGAAACTATTTTGTGGCATTGATTATTTTTATTACTGTCACATAATACTATTTTAGGGTTTTATAAAATGATTAAATGTTTTATTAAAATCCTAAATCTAAATGCCAGAAAGAAAATAAAACAAAAATAGAAAAGAAGAGAGAGAGAATCTATCATGTGCTCACGTACTCGCCCAGCCCACCATGGGCACCCCTGTCTTCTACCTCTTGCTAGAAGGCAGAGGAGAAGCAGGGGACGGCGAGCTCGTGAGAGCGCCACGCCTCCTGCCTGCCTGGCCTCCTCGCTGACCTGGTGGCTAGGATAGGCTCGGGAGAGCCGTCCCTATCTCCTTCCCCTCCTCTCCATTTCTCTCCCTCTCCTCTGCCCTGCTCTCTCTTTGTTCTGCCACCATTAGTGAGATCGGGCTCGAGCTCACCACCGTGCCCTCCGGCCCCTCGCTGCCCTGTCGTGCTCCACACCTCCGCCTTGACGAGTTGCTCCTCTCCATCAACTTCTCCGAGCTCCCGAGCCCCGCAGCATCGCCATGGCCGTCGTTTCTCCCTCCGGTCACCGGATCCGCCGCCGTCGATTCGGCCTCATCCGAGCCTCCCCTTCGTCGCTGATGCGAGAAATGGGTTCGCCGTGAGCTCCTGCGTCTCCTCCTATGCTCTCCCCCTCTGTTCCTGCCGTCTAGCGCCAACCCCCACTATGGCCGTCTCCGGCCACCGCCCGAGGTCGTCGCCGGCCTCGCTCCGGCCACCTCCTGGCCCGTGGCTTGGTTGGGACGGATGTTGCGTTTCCTCAGCTAGCCGTAGAGCCAAACCACGACCGAAATGGATGCCCTTAGGGATTTTCCGACGACCTCCGCCGCGTCTGTAGTTGCCGGCGTTGAGCCGCCGGTGGTATCGACACCCCGTGACAGTGGGTTGACTCCCCTGAGTCACAGACAGGTGGGGCCCAGCCCTGTTTAAATGAAGTCAATCACAAAATTAACTAACCAGATTAATTAACCTAAAGACTCAGTGATAGTGGGCCCAGACCCTAATTAGGAATAAAAGATTAAAATTAAACTGTTCTCAACATGTGTGTCACTGACTAGTGGGCCCTGGCTGTCAGGTTTGACCTAGCCGGCCAGTTGACCTGCTGACGTCAGTGCTGATGCAATAATAGTACTTTCTGATTACAAAATAATTCCAGAAATGTCTAGAACTTCTAAAATTCATAGAAAATAATCTGTAAGTCCAATGAAAATAAGTTATATATGAAAAAGGATCAGAAAAATCCAAAGAATCTGATTATGGCATTTTCATGCATGTTTGAAAAAGTTAGCAACACCAAATAGGCAAAATGGTGTATAGGATAAATTTCATATTTAGTTTGGAGATGGAAATTGATACTTATTTGAATTCCGCTTCAATTGTTATGACCAAACATTGGTCAATGCAAATAAGTACCTCAAAATACTAACTCCATACATGTTGGAATAATTTGTTATGAGCATCAGGTCGAATCAATTATAAGGGTACTTGGAAAGATACTCGGCTTGAAGTGATGCTTGGATCCTAATTCAAACCAACTTCAACTTAAGAAATGATAGCCACATTAGCCCTGCCACCTTTCATTTCATGTCTTGAGCACGCATCATAGTGTTGCATTTCCGTGAAGTAATTGTTGTTCTTTCTTGTTTGTCGGTGTTGTTCCCCCTCGGTAAACGATGTTTCCGACGATGTGATCGTTGACATTGATGAAGACTCATTTCTATCTTTAGACGTGTCAGCCAACCAAACCCCCCTTGAGCATATTGAAATAAACCCACTCTCTCGCTCCTGCTCTCTTTTACTGCATTAGGACAAACACGATTCAACTGTACATGTTATCGGTAGTTGAACCCATTCCTTTGCATGACCTGATTTTGTCACAGTTAATAGTTGAAACCACTTAGCATGAGTAGCAACTGCTGGAGCCTTGTTGTGCTTACTCATCCACGCTTCCTACAATGTCTGCTATGATTAGAGTCGTGTCGGGTCTGATCCATCTGGATGATGAATTAGAATGGTTGTGTTCATGTCCTACAGTGTGAGAGTAAAAGTGTGAATCCGATTTGGTAAAGGTAGCGATGAGTCGTCATGTAGGAGTACATGGTGGGTTGTCTCATTGGGACCGCCCTTAAGAACTGAGTTCTGTGTGTGTTTTCCAAGACAAGATACTACCACACATTGGGATACTTAATTGACTCTCTCGTCTTATTAATCGCCTAGATCTCTGTCCAGGAGTTGCAATTAGTTTCTGGTGTTTGTAGGAAAAGTGTTGGCGGACGTGTTTAGCTCTGCCCGACGGGGTAGGCTTCACTACGGTAGATACAGAGTGGCATGGTGTACCAAGTGGCACCCGGATGGTGGGCTTGGGAACCCTGCGGACATCGTTTGGGGCCATAAAGGAAACCTCGGCCGGACTTCCTTGCGGGTTCAGTCTAAAATAGGCGATAAACCTGGACTAGGGTCTTGTGTGGTTAACGGTCGTGGCCGACACCCACGCCAGTGCTTCCGCTTGAAGGTTGCCGAGATGCATGACATGCATATGGTGCTAAGTGGTGAGAGCATGTGTGAAGAAGTATACCCCTGCAGGGTGATTCAATCTGTTCGAATAGCCGCGTCCTCGGATATGGACTACTTGGAAACATTACGTGGTACATAGACAATTTAAATGGATACTCTAAAACATGCAAGATAAGTGTGAGTGCTATGGAAGGCCTTCTCGTAGGTAGACGAGAGTGGATCCATAGTGGTGTATTGAATTGGTGAATATGTGGACTCGTGTGCGTTATCCCACCTCAAAGAAAGAACTTGTAGTCGTAGTACTGGTTAGCCAAGAGTCAAAGCTGGGTTGCTGCAATCGAACCCCACAATCCTTTCGCTGAAACATGATGCATATGTAGATAGTTCTGATGTAAGACTTGCTGAGTACCTTTGTACTCACGGTTTCTTTATTTATGTTTTTGCAGAGAAGACTTAGACTCATTAAAAGGTTATACGCTATGTGTTTGATCTTGACCGGAATAGCTTGGGAATCCCAGACAGAGGTCTGGCTCCATTGGTAGGGTCGTAGTAGTTTTTCAGGCTCTTCCAGCCAGTTTTAGTAGATGTCTGTACCCAGACATGATTTGCTTCCGCTTGTTGTTTGTATGACTTGAGTGTCGGGTCACGAGACACCTATTTGTAATATCATACTATGTTGACTCTTATGAGTCTTTAATAAATGCTTGAGTCATAGAGTTATGTTGTGATGCCATGTTGTATCTACACATATCGTGCATAATGTGTGTTTGTTTGAAATGCATTATATGTGTGGGATTCGACACCTAGTTGTTTGCCCTTAGTAGTACTCTTTACAGGAAAATGCCTCTTTGTGATTCCACCGAGCCTTGGTAGCTTGCTACTGCTCGGAACACATTATTGACCGGCATGTATCCTTCTTTGTTGTTGCGTCTGTCCCCTCGGGGAAATGTCACGCGGTGTAATGGAGTCCTTGTAGCTTGCTACGACTCGTCTACACACGCTGATGACCGACACCTGCTTTGCTGGGTTTTGTATGCCTGTCCCTGTACGGATGTACCGCTTGGGTTTATAACTAGTCATGTTGACCCGGGTTCTTTGTCGTTTGAATGCTAGCAACATATTCATATACGTGAGCCAAAAGACGCAAACGGTCCCGACGAAGGTAAGGTGGCAGCCGTGGAGTTTACCGTGCGTGAGGCCGCAAAGTGATGTGATGTGTTACAGGCTGGGTTCTTATGACTTAGGATCGGGGTCCCGATAGCTTTGGTATCAGAGCTTGACTGCCTGTAGGATAACCAAGCCAAACCGGTCGATGTTGAGTCTAGCAACTCTTTAGTTATATAAGGGAATTGTTTGTGAAAGGGAACGTAAGGCTCTTTTTACTCCTTTCCTTGTGTCATTCTTATCCTGAGTCACCCTCTTCTTTAGTCTACGGGGTTTAATATTTAGGCTTTCCCATCTATTCATTAGGATGACGAGTTACTATGTTGGAGACTTATTGGAAAGTTGATATATTCAAGGATCAGTGTCTCCATAAGAATTCAATTGTTATGTTGTTAGTTTTCCTGCAGGTTGCCTCATAATTCATGCCCGTACAGCCGTTATGTTGTCCGAGTTTTCCAAAGTTCCCAAATACTCTGATGCGATTGCAAATTCCTTTCTCTTTTCCCAATGTCTTTTGGTCGGACAAAGCACACTAATAATTGTGTTGAGGTACTCTATTACCTCGACGTTTTGTTGAAGTATTAGGAAAACATGTTACTCCGAAAACTACCCAATAGTCTAGATGTGTTTTGGTTTCCAGTGTGATAGTTAAGGCCATCATCTTCAAAAAACATCTCGTGATGTTAAATAGCTTGTGGGTACTCTATTTCTGGGTTCCTGAATCCAATGATCATTCTGCTCATCTTTGTTGATATTGTTGCTAGTTCCTTTAGAATGATTAGTAACCTTGTTGTAGTTCCCAAGGTTCATGGTATATCATTCCTCCAACACCATGAATCATCTTTGGCAGAAGTTCTCCTGAACTAAAGATCATAACAAGAGTGCTCGTGATGAGTTCTCTACTCCATATTGTGATTCTGCCTACTCCGCTCTTCTGCATGGGTTATCTGAAAGAATTATGTTGAACTCTTTCAACATTCTAATCCATGCATCCATAACTCAAGAAATCATGTGCTCTTGAGTTGGCCCTATCTAGTTGTATTCTGACCTTCATCCATGAGAGGATAGTCAAGAATAGTTGTGCATTCGTGTCATTAATGTATTTTATTTTGTGGTCTGTCAAGTTGTTCTATTCTCGAAAGACTGGGAGAAGCAAACTCCAGTACCACATCCATTTCTTGGATTGGGTCAAAGTAGTTGTATTCCGCAGATCAAAATGCTAAAACATCTTTTGTTCTGTTCTATCTTGGAGTATTGCCCTCTTTTTATCAAGAGTGTTATGAGAATTGCACCATCTCTTATGAGCTCTTGATGTAGCGATACTTCTCGCTATCATTGCTCATCCCTCAGTTTTCGTGTTGGTTGTAACCGGATTATCGACACGTGAAGCATGATGTGTGAAATCAATACTCCTAGCAATGTTATTGCTTGGTAGCTAATGGACAATAAATTCACTCTCATGGTGATGATGATTGAATCGTCATTCTAAGATTGACTGTGCTACCTAGTCCATGGTTCATGGCGCACTTTTCGATTGATGGGTTAGGATTGTGTCAATCCCTCGCTCTGTTGATCACATCATCTTGCCCTGAAAAGCGAGATTGTTCCCGAGCTTAATAATATATCGGTGGTTCGTGATTTTCCGAATATCTTCTCGGAAGTATTACCAGGTTGTTTCCTGACTTTTATGATAGAGCTCGTGATCAAGTTGGTTTTTCTATAAACCAACCCCTTCTCCAGGAATCCTTATTGGATACCCCGAGCTAGTTGGTTAAGCTAAACAACAACTTGGAGAGTTGGAAGATAAAAGCTTCGCCTAAACTCAGCTCATTTAAATGGGATATCTTTCTGTTCTGTGAGTCTGAAGAAAGATGATATTTTCATCGGTTGATTCATGTGAACAATTGTTGCATATATTATCTTGTTCAATTTTGATTTGAACATGGGCTATCGTCAAATCAAACTCAGAACCAAAGATTTTTGTAGCGCTGTTTTACTCATGGATTTCTCTGAGCATACACCATTATATTCTTTGATCTGACCAATGCTATTATCTTGCTCACATATTTACGGAAATCCATTTATATGGGTATCTTGATGAATTGTTGTTGAGCCCATCGGCAACATTTTCATTTGTTCCATGATTTATGTTGAACATTAAGTTAGTGTTGGAAACTTTTAAGACATTGTCTTCATGTCAATTCATGAAGTATATGTTAGGTGTAAGAAGTGACTTCCTCTAATTCATGTGCATCGGTGCAAGTTGCTCCCACGAATTTGGGAAGGTCGTTTTGTTATCTTCAGAATCATCCCAAATCAGTCATGCATGTGCGAAGTATGATGTGGTTTGATAGCTTTGCAACCTCTCTCTCCATATGTATTTCCTAGCACACCAAGCCACTGATTGATTTGTTCAAGGAAAAGAAGTTAAGTGCCATTCCTGAAGGTACCAGACGGACTTGCACATGGCTTCGTCATCCGCAATGATGGTTCCCAAACTAGAACGCGGTAGTGTTTTGTTGTAAGACTTTTCATGTGGTCATCATTGTCTTGGGCAGCGTGTTCATATGTGTCTTGCAATCCAGCTCATGTTTTGGAGTTGGCTTTCGTAGTTCATTTCCTGCGAATCACGCAACGTTATCTCGTCGATTTGTGTTGCAAACTTTCTTTTCGGACATGCTGAGTCTGAAGCATCGTGTCACCAACTGGAGCTGAATCTCAGGCAGTTATAATGGTTGGAACTTTCCCCAAGAATTATTATATTGGTCTCTATGTAACCCGGTAAAGTGATGTAATGGCCAACACACCTAGCAGGAAGTCATAATATGATAATATCTTGTATCAGCAACCTTAGCCATCTCCCCGTGAGGACTATGTATGACTTATTTCAGATGTTGTACCTCATGGACCTTTTGAGTCCCGAAGTCCTACCTATACTTGACGTGCTAAATATCAAACATGATCTATAATTGGGTTGTGCTAGTACATCAAGGAGAACATTAGAAGCGGAGTGTTAAATGTCTCTCGGTCGATCAACCAGATTTCGTTCCCTTGACACAACTAAGGTGAAATCTGAGGAAGTGTTGTCTTCCTTTGCATCTGCATCCTCCATCACTATTCATCATGGTAGTAGGTTGTGTTACCAAGATCTTGGCACAGATATTGGTAAAACTTTGATGAATATGGAAATGCTCAAGTTCTTGAGAGCACGCTCAGACACTAGGTTATATCCTCGGTAATAATTGGAATGTGCCTTCCGTTCGCTGAGTTGTTCTATTACCCTACTTTTTTTCTAACTGAGTATGCCATTCTTTCAAAATCCTTCAAACAATCATTTGTGAATTGCCTTACTCTGGTATGAAGAGTTTCAATGATCTTAGGACCAAAAGTAATTCTTTTTGCCACTTGAGGGAATAACTCTAGGAGTCACCTTCCTAAGGTGCCCCGTTGTGGTATGAAGAGCAACTTAATCCTCGCTACTTTGAAACCTCGCCAGCATTTGTTTTAAGCCTGGATTTGTTGCCTACCAATTGAACCTCTGTCATATGTATCATTTCCTCGTCCGTGTTATGTGTGTTGTGTCTCAGCTCAAGGGGCGTTCCTACGTCTCATTCTATGAGTTGATCTTGAGTTGCTCGATCTTCGAGGAGATCGAATCTTATGTCGTCTCCCTGTTCTTTTATAGTCAAGCTAGATGAAGACCTCAAGGATAAAGATCTCAAGATCAACATGGTGCAATGAATCAACGTCCTCGGGAGGAGCAAATGGATCATGAAGATTATGGTAGTTTAGTGCCCTATTTCTCTTCCTGACTACGCCTGAATCTTGGGACGAGATTCTTGTTTAGTGGGGCACCGCTGTCACAGCCCAAGTTTGCCTTGCTTGCCATTGCATTTAATGCATGCATTCAAATTTCATTGAATCTGGAAATGGAAGTGATCAAGCCAAATGAGTTGAAATTGACAAAAAGGAAATAAAAATATTACCTTAAAAGGAACGAGAAAAATGTTCCAAACATTTGGCAAAATAGTGACAGGGAATAAATTTGTCAAACCAAATATCTAAGTCACAGGAACTTATGAACATGAATTTTGATTGGATTAAATAACTGTTTGGAATGGAGTTATTTTGTTTTCTTTTAAAATAAAAGTTTCAAAAATGTTGAAACTATTTTGTGGCATTGATTATTTTTATTACTGTCGCATAATACTATTTTAGGGTTTTATAAAATGATTAAATGTTTTATTAAAATCCTAAATCTAAATTCCATAAAGAAAATAAAACAAAAATAGAAAACAAGAGAGAGAGAGAATCTATCCTGTGCTCACCTGCTGGCCCAGCCCACGAGGGGCACCCCTGTCTTCTACCTCTTGCCACAAGGCAGAGGAGAAGCAGGGGACGGCGAGCTCGTGAGAGCGCCACGCCTCGTGCATGCCTGGCCTCCCAGCCGACCTGGTGGCTAGGATAGGCTCGGGAGAGCCGTCCCGATCTCCTCCCCCTCCTCTCCATTTCTCTCCCTCTCCTGTGCCCTGCTCTCTCTTTCTTCTGCCGCCATTAGTGAGCTCGGGCTCGATCTCACCACCATGCCCTCCGGCCCCTCGCTGCCCTGTCGTGCTCCACAGCTCCGCCTTGACGAGTTGCTCCTCTCCATCAACTTCTCCAAGCTCCCGAGCCCCGCAGCATCGCCATCGCCGTCGTTTCTCCCTCCGGTCACCGGATCCGCCGCCGTTGATGCGGCCTGCTCCGAGCCTCCCCTTCGTCGCCGATGCCAAAAATGGGTTCGCCGTGAGCTCCTGCGTCTCCTCCTATGCTCTCCCCCTCTGTTCCTGCCCTCTAGCACCAACCCCCACCATGGCCGACTGCGGCCACCGCCCGAGGTCGTCACCGGCCTCGCTCCGGCCACCTCCTGGCCCGTGGCTTGGTCGGAATGGATGTTGCGTTTCCTCAGCTAGCCATAGAGCCAAACCGCGACTGAAATGGATGCCCGTAGGGATTTTCTGATGACCTCCACCGCGTCTATAGTCGCCGGCGTTGAGCCGCCGGTGGTCTCGACCCCGTGTGAAAGTGGGTTGACTCCCGTGAGTCACAGACAGGTGGGGCCCAGCCCTGTTTGAATTAAGTCAATCACAAAATTAACTAACCAGATTAATTAACCTAAAGACTCACTAACACTAGGCCCAGACCCTAATTAGGAATAAAAGATTAAAATTAAACTGTTCTTAACATGTGTGTCACTGACAAGTGGGCCATGGCTGTCAGGTTTCACCTGGTCGGCCAGTTGACCTGGTGACGTCAGTGCTGATGCAATAATAGTAGTTTCTGATTATAAAATAATTCCAAAAATGTCTAAAACTTCTAAAATTCATAGAAAATAATCTGTAAGTCCAATGAAAATAATTTATATATAAAAAAGGATCAGAAAAATACAAAGAATCTGATTATGGCATTTTCATGCATGTTTGAAAAAGTTAACAACACCAAATAGGCAAAATGGTGTATAGGATAAATTTCATATTTAGTTTGGAGATGGAAATTTATACTTATTTGAATTCCACTTCAATTGTTATGACCAAACATTGGTCAATGCAAATGAGTACCTCAAAATACTAACTCCATACATGTTGGAATAATTTGTTATGAGCATCAGGTCGAATCAATTATAAGGGTACTTGGAAAGATACCCGGCTTGAAGTGATGTTTGGATCCTAATTCAAACCAACTTCAACTTTAGAAATGATAGCCACATTAGGCCTGCCACCTTTCATTTCATGTCTTGAGCATGCATCATAGTGTTGCATTTCCGTGAAGTAATTGTTGTTCTTTCTTGTTTGTCGGTGTTGTTCCCCCTCGGTAAACAATGTTTCCGGTGATGTGATCGTTGACATTGATGAAGACTCATTGCTATCTTTAGACGTGTCAGGAAAGCAAACCCCCCTTGAGCATATTGAAATAAACCCACTCTCTCGCTCCTACTCTCTTTTACTGCATTAGGACAAACACGATTCAACTGTGCATGTAGCACTGTCTTATTAATCACCTAGATCTCTGTCCAGGAGTTGCATTTAGTTTCTGGTGTTTGTAGGAAAAGTGTTGGCGGCCGTGTTTAGCTCTTCCCGACGGGGTAGGCTTCACTACGGCAGATACACGGTGGCACGGATGGTGGGCTTGGGAACCCTACGCACATCGTTTGGGTCCGTAGCGGAAACCTCGGCCGGACTTCCTTGCGGGTTCAGTCTCAAATAGGCGATAAACCTGGACTAGTGTCTTGTGTGGTTAACGGTCGTGGCCAACACCCACGCCAGTGCTTCCGCCTGAAGGTTGCCGAGATGCGTGACCTGCATATGGTGCTAAGTGGTGAGAGCATGTGTGAAGAAGTATACCCCTGCAGGGTGATTCAATCTGTTCGAATAGCCGCGTCCTCGAATATGGACTTGGAAACATTACGTGGTACATAGACAATTTAAATGGATACTCTAAAACATGCACGATAAGTGTGAGTGCTATGGAAGGCTTTCTCGTAGGGAGACGAGAGTGGATCCATAGTGGGGTATTGAATTGGTGAATATGTGGACTCGTGTGCGTTACCCCACCTCAATGAAAGAACTTGTAGTCGTAGTACTGGTTAGCCAAGAGTCAAAGCTGGCTTGCTGCAATCGAACCCCACAATCCTTTCGCTGAAACATGATGCATATGTAGATAGTTCTGATGTAAGACTTGCTGAGTACCTTTGTACTCACGGTTTCTTTATTTATGTTTTTGCAGAGAAGACTTAGAATCATTAAAAGGTTATACGCTATGTGTTTGATCTTGACCGGAATAGCTTGGGAATCCCAGACAGAGGTCTGGCTCCATTGGTAGGGTCGTAGTAGTTTTTCACGCTCTTCCAGCCAGTTTTAGTAGATGTCTGTACCCAGACATGATTTGCTTCCGCTTGTTGTTTGTATGACTTGAGTGTCGGGTCACGAGACCCCTATTTGTAATATCATACTATGTTGACTCTTATGAGTCTTTAATAAATGCTTGAGTCATAGAGTTATGTTGTGATGCCATGTTGTATCTACACATATCGTGCATAATGTGTGTATGTTTGAAATGCATTATATGTGTGGGATTCGACACCTAGTTGTTTGCCCTTAGTAGTACTCTTTACAGGAAAATGCCTCTTTGTGATTCCATCGAGCCTTGGTAGCTTGCTACTGCTCGGAACACATTATTGACCGGCATGTATCCTTCTTTGCTGCCGTGTTTGTCCCCTCGGGGAAACGTCAAGCGGTGTAATGGAGTCCTTGTAGCTTGCTACGACTCGTCTACACACGCTGATGACCGACACCTGCTTTGCTGGTTTATGTATGCCTGTCCCTGTACGGATGTACCGCCTGGGTTTATAACTAGTCATGTCGACCCAGTTTCTTTGTCGTTTGAATGCTAGGAACATATTCATATACGTGAGCCAAAAGACGCAAACGGTCCCGACCAAGGTAAGGTGGCAGCCGTGGAGCTTACCGTGCGTGAGGCCGCAAAGTGATGTGATGTGTTACATGCTGGGTTCTTATGACTTAGGATCGGGGTCCCGACAACCGCGTATTTCCGTTGAGATGACACATTATAGACTGGGGTTTAGAGAAATCTAAACTATCGTTTCTTGAAAGTTTGGGGCTTCGACACTTATGTGAAAAAGTTTCAGTCTGATAACCTCGAGCCCAAAGCGGATAAATGCATCTTCATAGGATATCCAAAACAGTTGGGTACATCTCCTATCTCAGATCCGAAAGCAAAGTGTTTGTTTCTAGAAACGGATCCTTTCTCGAGGAAAGGTTTCTCTCGAAAGAATTGAGTGGAACGGTGGTAGAACTTGATGAGGTTATTGAACCATCAGTTCAACCAGTGTGTAGCAGGGCGCAGGAAGTTGTTCCTGTGGCGCCTACACCAATTGAAGTGACAGCTGATGATGGTGATCATCGAGCATCGGATCAAGTTACTACAAACCTTGTAGGTTGACAAGGTCGTGTACTACTGCAGAGTGGTACGGTAACCTTGTCTTGGAGGTCGTGTTGTTGAGCAACAGTGAACCTACGAGTTATGGAGAAGCAATGGTGGGCCCGGATTCCGACAAATGGCTTGAGGCCATGAAATCCGAGAGAGGATCCATATATAAATCAAAGTGTAGACTTTGGAGGAACTACTTGATGGTAGTAACACTATTGAGTAAAGATGGATCTTTAAAAGGAAGACAGACGATGATGGTGATAAGTCACTATTAAGAAAAGCTCGACTTGTCGCGAAGATGTTTCCGACAAGATCAAACAGTTGACTATGATGAGACTTTCTCACTCGTAGCGATGCTAAAAGTCTGTTAGAATTATGTTAGTAGTTGCTGCATTATTTATGAAATATTGCACATAGGATGTCAAAACATTGTTTCCTCCACGGTTTCCTTGAGCAAACATTATATGTGATACAACCAGGAGGTTTTGTCGATCCTAAAGATACTAGCAAGTATGCAAGCTCCAGCGATCCTTCAATGGACTGGTGCAAGCATCTTGGAATTGGAATATACACTTTGAATGAGATGATCAAAGATTTTGGGTTTGTATAAGGTTTATGAGAAACTTGTATTTCCAAAGAAGTGAGTGGGAGCACTATAGAATTTCTGATAAGTATATGTAGTTGACATATTGTGGATCAGAAGTAATGTAGAATTTCTGTAAAGCATACAAGGTTGTTTGAAAGGAGTTTCTGAAGGAATACCTGGATTGCGCTACTTGAACGTTGAGCATCAAAGATCTATGGAGATAGATCGAAAGCGCTTAATAGAAGTTTCAACAAGATGCATGCCTTGACAAGTTTTTGAAGGAGTTCAAAATAGATCAGCAAAGAAGGAGTTCTTGGTTGCGTTGTGAGGTGTGAATTTGAGTAAGACTCAAAACCCGACCCCGGCAGAATAAAGAGAATAGACGAAGGTCGTCTTCTATGCCTTGGCCGTAGAATTTGAAGTATGCCATGCTGGGTACCGCACCTGATGTGTGCCTTGACTTAAAGTCTATTGAGAGGTACACAGAGTGATCCATGATTGAATCACTAGCAGCGGTCAAAATTTATCCTTAGTAACTGATGGACTAAGGATTTTTTTTCTCGATTATGGAGGTGGTTAAAGAGTTCGTCGTAAACGGTTACGTCAATGCAAGCTTTGACACTAATCCGAATGACTATGAGTAGTGAAACGGATTGGTATAGTAGAGTGGATATTTGGAGTATTTCCGAATAGCACATAGTAGCAGCATCTGTAAGATGACATAAAGATTTGTAAAGAACACACGGATCTGAAAGTTTCAGAACCATTGACTAAAACCTCTCTCACGAGCAAGACGCGATCAAACCCCATAACTATATGGGTGTTGGATTCGTTCGAATCACATGGTGATGTGAACTAGATTATTGACTCTAGTGCAAGTGGGAGACTGTTGGAAATATGCCCTAGAGGCAATAATAATTTAGTTATTATTATATTACTTTGTTCATGATAATCGTTTATTATCCATGCTATAATTGTATTGATTGGAAACACAGTGCATGTGTGGATACATAGACAAAACACTGTCCCTAGTAAGCCTCTAGTTGACTAGCTCGTTGACCAAAGATGGTCAAGGTTTCGTGACCATAGGCAAGTGTTGTCACTTGATAACGGGATCACAACATTAGGAGAATCATGTGATGGACTAGACCCAAACTAATAGACGTAGCATGTTGATCGTGTCTTTTTGTTGCTACTGTTTTCTGCGTGTCAAGTATTTGTTCCTATGACCATGAGATCATATAACTCACTGACACCGGAGGAATACTTTGTGTGTATCAAAGGTCGCAACGTAACTGGGTGACTATAAAGATGCTCTACAGGTATCTCCGATGGTGTTCGTTGAGTTAGTATGGATCGAGACTGGGATTTGTCACTCCGTGTGACGGAGATGTATCTCGGGGCCCACTCGCTAATACAACATCACACACAAGCCTTGCAAGCAATGTGACTTAGTGTAAGTTTCGGGATCTTGTATTACGGAACGAGTAAAGAGACATGCCGGTAAACGAGATTGAAATAGGTATGCGGATACTGTTGATCGAATCTCGGGCAAGTAACATACCGAAGGACAAAGGGAATGACATACGGGATTATATGAATCCTTGGCACTAAGGTTCAAACGATAAGATCTTCGTAGAATATGTTGGATCCAATATGGGTATCCAGGTCCCGCTATTGGATATTAACCGAGGAGTCACTCGGGTCATGTCTACATAGTTCTTGAACCCGCAGGGTCTGCACACTTAAGGTTCGACGTTGTTTTATGCGTATTTGAGTTATATGGTTGGTTACCAAATGTTGTTTGGAGTCCCGGATGAGATCACGGACGTCACGAGCGTTTCCGGAATGGTTCGGAAACAAAGATTGATATATAGGATGACTTCATTTGGTTACCGGAACGTTTTCGGGCATTACAGGTAATGTACCGGGAATAACGAATGGGTTTCGGATCTTCACCGGGAGGGGGACCACCTACCAGGAGGGCCCAAGGACCTTGGGGGTGGCGCACCAAGTAGGTGGGGTCAGCCCAAGGATGTCTTGCGCAAGAGAGAAAGAAAAACCAAAAGAAGAGAAAAAAAGGAAAGGTGGGAAAGAAGAGAAGGACTCCACCTTCCAATCCTAGTTGGACTAGGATTGGAGGAGGACTCCTCCTCCCCTTGGTGGCGCAGCCCTTGGGGCTCCTTGAGCCTCAAGGCAAGCCTCCCCTCCCCTCCTCCTATATATATGGAGCTATTAGGGATGATTTGAGACAACTTTTGCCACGGCAGCCCGACCACATACCTCCACCGTTTTTCCTCTAGATCTCGTTTCTGTGGAGCTCGGGCGGATCCCTGCTGAGATTAGATCACCACCAACCTCCGGATCGCCGTCACGCTGCCGGAGAACTCATCTACCTCTCCTTCTCTCTTGCTGGATCAAGAAGGCCGAGATCATCGTCGAGCTGTACGTGTGCTGAACGCGGAGGTGCCGTCCGTTCGGCACTACATCGGAGCGGATCGTGGGACGGATCGCGGGACGGTTCGTGGGACGGTTTGCGGGGCGGATCGAGGGACGTGAGGATGTTCCACTACATCAACCGCGTTCACTAACGCTTTTGCTGCGCGATCTACAAGGGTGCGTAGGAAAATTTTTGTTTCCCATGCGACGTTCCCCAACAAACACTAGTCCAGCCACATATCAAATTATCATAGTAGGGAGCGCGAATCAACTCAACATGATGAACATGACTAGACAGGAATTCCCGTGTGTCTTCGGGAGCGCTTGCTTAATATAAGAGTACTTTCAGGCATGTCCTTTGATACAAAAAGGATTGGGCTATCTTGCTGCATCTTTGCTAATATTGTTACTTGTCACTTTTTAAAATTATCTTGCTTCAAAATTATCTATCACTGTTACCTACAACACTTGCATAGAATACCTTGCTGAAATCCGCTTGTCATTTCCTTCTACTCCTCGTTGGGTTCGACACCCTTACTTATCAAATGGACTATGATTGATCCCCTACACTTGTGGGTCATCAGTGGCGCTCGACTTCCTCTTGACGTTCACGCCACAGTGCTTCTTGTTCTTCGCGCGCTTGGTGGTTGCATTCTTGCAAACCATGTGTTCCCTAGAACAGGGCACGTTGTGCTTCAAGCACTTGTTCCTCACGTCAGCGTTCATCTTCATATTTTTCTTGTAGGCATTCTTACTCCAAACCTTCTTGTTCTTGTTGGTTACGTATGTCATGCTCGCGAAGTCGATCTTGCAATCCATTGCCATGGAAAGGATTGTCCAATTCTTGGTGATGGCGATGGTCGTCACGTTGGTGATGTCGAGCTCGAGGTGGACTTGCGCCGAAAGAGTACTCGAAGGATTGGCGACTTCATTGGTGCCTTCTTGACAAAGTAGACGTTGAGTATGTGTGCTTCACCATCAAGGCACGGGTCTCATCTATTTAGCTTGATAGCTTGTCATCGAGGTAGTCCCTCGTGTGCACCTCGGATTCATGCTAGTCAGTGGCAAGTTGCTCAATGCGATCATTCAAGACATCTTGTGCTTGGCCCCTTCCTTTTTAGGCGCCAAAGAATTGTAGTTTGGTGACGTAGTTGTTCCTGTCGTCATCTTGCTCCTCAAAAGTCAGGTTTGACATGGTTTTCATATCCATAGCACTCAAGTACATAGAAGTTTACGAATGAGAAGACAATACCAATTACCATTCCAAAGTTGAAAATGGATCAAGATCAATCAATGTGCAAAGATGGAAATAGTAGAATTGGTACCAGATATCGTGCATCTCACACATACACAAATACCGCTTATGGAGTTGCTTGGTTATGATGGTGGCACATAATTCAAGCAATTCGAAGATAAGATTCTATATTTTTGAAAGAGATATGCAATTTCGCAAGTAAGACAAACTTGATCAATAGCAATGAGTATACACGGAAACACACACACACACGGAATAGAGAAGTGGGGTTGTGAACCCAAAGACTGAGCACAAAAGGTGGAATCGATGGAAAACGGTCATGCTGCACAACACTAGAGAGATGCTAGCACGGTTTCTCAAATGGGCGTGATATGAACTTGGGCATAACCTATACAAAACAAAATGTGTTATCTTCCTATTCCTGATTTTTGCTATGTATCTATGAGGCATGATGTCACTCGCTCAAGTGATCCAAAATGATCAAGTATGATATGTGAATTCCGCGATGCTATTGCTTTTGCCCTATTACACTTGCTTAAAATATTTGCTTCTCTTTCTTTTGGCGATGATATTTTGTATGGTCACTATACGGTGCGTGCACACCAAGATAGAAATTATGTATGCAGGTACTACTATAACACAATAGATGATACTATGATATATGCATGTAACTGAAGCTATGCAAAGTATGTATCATTAAAGCGCACAAGTAGTATAGCCCGACAATACTTAATGGCTAGTCTCGATAGGAAAGTAAACAAAATAGGCTCGGGGTAACATTGCAATGGCAAGATTATAAGTCAAGAGTGTCATCACGGTTACCATCCGTGCTTACGGTGAAGTGTTAATAGAGAGTTGGTTGGCGACGATCTGGGGTGATGATTAGTGGCGATGTCAGTGTAGATCCACTCCTAATTATCCAAAACACCTTCGGAAGTGGCAAGCTTGTGACTCAAAATCACAAATGCAAAAGGTTGCGAAAGAAATGGGGGCCGCAATGCAGAAGAGCATGGTGGATAACAATATTGTTGTTGTTGAGAAAATGCATTGTTGTCAAATTTGTCCGGTTGTCCTGGCTCGTTTGGACGCCCGGCGGTGTCCGATCTACCGGAAGAATTCAGTTGTCCGGCGCATGCGGATCTCGCGGGTTGACCTCGGGTGGTGGATGAACTCGAGGCAACAAGTATGAACACAAAAAAAATCTGCAAAATATGGGCGATTTGGTGCACGAATTTGATGGGGATGATAGGGAAAAGATAGATCCACTTGTCCACAATGAAATCCACCGATCCAAATCAAGAAAATCTCCTCAGATCCAATGAATCCAAGATATATTGGTATAGCTATTTTTTGTGAAACTTTTCAAAATTAGATCAAATCAAAACAAAAAATTGGCTAGAAAGTGGGGGATGAAACTGCAAGGTGTGAATCAACGTTGTTCTCGATACCAATATGATACGAGGAAAACCCAAGGGTGTTGATCTTTTCACACTTAGAGGGGGAAAAGGCTGAAACCAAAGAGAAAACTCAAGCTCCCAAGAATGATTCTCGATCACACAACCACTAGATACACATAAACACATGAGATACATAGATCCAAAGTATACAACAGGACACAAGTAACCTATAGTATTCCCTAAAGAGGGGACTTGATATCCCTTGGGATCTTCCCTAAAGAGGGGCCTTGACATCCATAGGTATCTTCTCACGTTGTGGTATTCAACTCCAAGGGAGAAGGATATGGAAGGAGCGATGCTCAACTAATCTATGAGCAAATGCATTGCTAAACCTAGATGGAGGTGGGGTAGAGTTTTCATAGTCTAAGACGAAATAGAGGGGTACATGGACCAAGGCCAAAGTGCTTGTTCGAAGGTGGCCTGGTGTCCATAGGCTCACGGAGGATTGGGCGTCCGAAGCACTCATGTCTTCCAAGGATTCCGCTCACGTGTGCACATGCCGGATTTCCGGAGCATGTCGGACATCCAGGGCACAATATTCCGTAGATTCGGTCCTGGATTGGCAATGTCGGACGTTCGACGGGTCTCGGTCGTCCGGACATAGGGAGATGTAGGACATCCGGAGGGGGTTAGTTGTCCGTCCGTTGTAGCGTGTAGCTTGGCCTGTGACTTGGCTGAGCTCCAGGGGTCATACGTTCGTAGGTGGCCAGTCATCCGGAGGAATTCGGTGGTCCGGAGTTTGTAGCTTGTCCGTAGCTCGTCATTGATCCTTTCAAGCTTGGCGTCTTCATGGTCCTTCATAGTCGTCCCACGATCTTCTTCCAAGTACCTCGGAATAGAAATGGTTTCCGCTTCAAGTAGTTACCATATCTCAAGTGGATCAAACGATGGTTGAGAAAGGAGAGATGTCACCTCGATTTCAATGGCACGTGCACGAGCTCTTATCGTGGGATCACTTGGAGCTTCAGGTGTTGATGATGGATCCATGGAGATGATCATAGGATGCTCCACATCAGATAAGGTAGGAGACGGATTACAAATACTAGACTACTAAATACATGTACAACAAATATATATCTAACAGCCCCCAAAACTCATAGCGGTTGTGTTGCGAATAACAGGAGCATCATTGACAGTCAGACTGGAGAGAATAGCAGCCGACGGGCTGACATCCCCTCGCTGTCACAGCGGGAGAGTCGGGGACGGTGTCGCGTCACGGATTCATGGACTATAGATGAAGACTATGAGTTGATAAAGTAAGGTGATAGCCCTTTGTGCCATTGTCGAGGTAGCCGAGAGCACAGGGTGGTGTAGCCGTGGTCGAGGTAGACGTGCGACGAACACCATGGTCAATGACAAGTCGGGGTAGCTGGTGTCGAGGAAGTCATCATGGAGCCATTGGCGCAAGGAGGTGTCGAGTTAGTCATACGCACAATGGTGTCAAAGTAGTGGTGCACCAGGAAGAAGATGTTGTTGACGACACATCGCGTCGGGTTTGCAAAGCTCCAGGACACTTCATGGAAGAAGGCACGCATGGATGTTGCAACCAGCTATCATGTAAAGACAGAAAATGGTGATGTTGACGATGCGCCACTCCAGGTTTGCCATGTCTGGGAACACACCAGGGACGAAGGCACATGTTGGTGTTGCCAGCATCAGGCATGCGAGACGGGGAGCTGCACAAACTCCTACGGCATGGTGAGGAGGCTGGAAAAGAAGGACTCGATGATGGGTGTGGCACAAATCGGCAGGGGGCGAGCCGAGGTCGCCCACGATGGTCGGAGTAGATGAAGTGGTCGGGGAAGATGACATCAATGCTCGCGATGATCTCGTGCTAGACAAAGTGAAGGTGGTGGACGGGCAGTGCTTCTCGGGTGAGCGAGCTGCAGCGGCACCGAAGAAGAGCGGCGGGGTGGCTTGATGGCGGTGATGGCTGGTTACGAGCATGGCAGGAATGCTTGAAGTAGGCAAGGAAGAACCCGACAACATGACAAAGACAGGCGTGGACGATGGCATTCCCATGCCTGGGGAGGTGACACGGCGCATACCACGTAGAAGTAGACACATGGGGATGGCGGAGTGGACCGCGCGCCATGGAGCTATGGCCTAAAGGGGTGATAAAGTGGGAGCGCACGGGTTGGGGCAACAATGAGAAGTCCTGGGGGTAGCAGTGTGGACCGCGTGTCGCGGTGCTATGGCTGAAGAGGCGACGGAACGATGGTGCGCGGGTCGGAGGAGCCACGAGGACAACATTGGTAGAGGGGCGCATTGTACTTCGGGACAACCTTCACAGGACCTGCGGAGACGCATGCGAGCAACTGATCAGGTCAGTCGCATGACACGGATGGAGTCGATCGCGGCGTATGGGTGATCAATCCGATCACACGCAAGGTCAGGGGTGAAAGTGCAATCATGGCCTTAATCATATTTCAATGTTGTTGACAACATAAACATTGGAAACTAATCACCTTTGTCAAGTGTGTTTCAGGTTTAGTTCCCATAAGATTACTTGTGTGGATCATAACTAACGTTCGCATGATACTCAAGTATGGAGAAACAAGACAAAAAGCTCCATCTCTTCTGGTTTACTCTGGAGCATAGGGATCCCACACTATTAAGAGGGGATCATTGGTTCTCTCGATAGACTTGCTCAAAAATCCAAGAAAAACCCCGTGGTTGAGTTCCTGTCTTGACTAAATTGATTTTGCCTCTAATGGCTCGGACATCTGATGTACTCCGAAAGTTTGACGCTTCACACCTCTCGGATATCCGACGTCCCTGGAGGTCCGGAGCTATCTCACCAGTATTGAATCGCCGAATTTCTGTTTCTTCCGATCGACCAGCCTTCGGGTGTCCGTGTGTGGCTAGAAATCTGATGCCATCCTAACATAACCAAAGTGCATCGAACGACCGATGCCCTTGGTCATCCGTACACTATGCTGAAACCTCGCTCTGATGCACTGACTTGCTCTCTCTAGTGGTTGATCGTCCGATCCCAGTGGGACGTCCGACCCATCCTTTTGGTCTGGACGACCGTAGCCTATCGAACGTCCGGCAAGGGCACAAAATAAGTGACCTGCAACAGCCATTTTCCACTACTACTATATATATACACCCTCCTCCCAGCTCGGGTGAGGGTTGTCCAACACACTAGAAATATTCCAAGAACACCTTTCTCTCTCACTTTGTCCCCTCCTCACCAAATCTCAGATCCCAAGAGCTTTTGTGAGGATTCTTGAGTGTTGTTCCAAGAAAATATAGATCGTACCTCTCTCCTCCTCTCAACCAAAGCAATTCGTGATTTGAGAAAGTCTTGAGCGGTTCCCTTGATCTTGTTACTCTTGGATGTTGGAGACTCCTAGAAGTTAGGAGTTCTTCAAAGAGGAATCAAACCATTGTGATTTCCCCCGAAAATTTTGTGAAGGTTTGGAGGCCACAACAAGGCCTACCACTAGTGGTTGAGAAATGCCTTCGTGGTTTTGTCTCAAGAAGAGAATAGGATGAGCCTTCGTGGCTTTGGGTGTGCTACCTCTGGAGCTTGCGTTGGTTTTTCCCTTGAAGAGGAAAGGGTGATGCAACACAGTAGCGAAAAGTATTTCCCTCAGTTTGAGAACCAAGGTATCAATCCAGTAGGAGTATCAAGATGAGGCACCAATGTACCTGCGCAAAAACAAACAAAGTTGCACCCAACGCTATAAAGGGGTTGTCAATCCCTTCACGATTATTTGCAAAGTGAGATCTGAAGGTGAAAAGTGCAACAAAGTAATTGTGTAGATCTAAAAATATGATGTGAAGTAGACCCGGGGGCCATAGTGTTCACTAGAGGCTTCTCTCATGATAGCAAGTATTATGGTGGGTGAACGAATTACTCTCGAGCAATTGATAGAATCGCGCAAACTCATGATGATATCTAAGGCAATGATCATACATATAGGCATCACGTCCGAGACAAGTAGACCATTACTTTCTGCATCTACTACTATTACTCCAGACATCGACCGCTATCCAGCATGCATCTAGTGTATTGAGTTCATAACAAAGAGAGTAACGCCTTTAGAAAGATGACATGATGTAGATGGATAGATTCATGCAATATGATATAAACCCCATCTTTTTACCCTTGATGGCAACAACACGATATGTTCCTCACTACCCCTTCTGTCAGTAGGTGAGGACACCGCACGATATGAACCCAAAACCAAGCACTTCTCCCATTGCAAGAATTATAGATCAACTTGGCCAAACGAAACCCAAAACTCGAAGAGAATTACAAGGATAATCATGCATATAAGAGATCAGAGGAGACTCAAGTAATATTCATAGATAATCTGATCATAAATCCATAGTTCTTCGTATCTCGACAAACACACCCGACAGAAGATTACATCGGATAGATCTCCATGAAGATCATGGAGAACTTTGTATTGAAGATCCAAGAGAGAGAAGAAGCCATCTAGCTACTAGCTATGGACCCGAAGGTCTGTGTTGAATGACTCACGTATCATCGGAGAGGCAACGGTGTTGATGAAGAAGCCCTCCGTGTCTGAATCCCTCCTCCGGCAGGGCACCAGAACAGTCCGCAGATGGGATCTTGCGGAGACAGAAGCTTGCGGCGGCGGAAAGTATTTTCGTGGCTCTCTCTGGTGGTTTTCGATTTTTAGAGAATTTATGAGCAAAAGAGGTAGGGGAAACGATCCACGGGGGGCCCACAAGCCTGCAAGGCGCCCCCCAGGCCACGGCTAGCGGGCTTGTGACCTCCCCCGAGGTCCTTTACCTTGGTTCTCAAGTCCCCTGCGTATCTTCTGTTATGGAAAAAATCATCCTGCAGGTTTTATTCCGTTTGGACTCCGCTTAATATTCTTCTCCGAAAAAGGTCAAAAACACGGAAATAACAGAAACTGGCACTTGGCACTAATTTAATAGGTTAGTCCCAAAAATAGCATATTCATGCATACAAAACATCCAGAGTTGACAAGATAATAGCATGAAACCAACAAAAATTATAGATACGTTGGAGACGTATCAGGGTGCCTTTGTGGTAACATCCACCTCTCTAAACGGTGGCACAACTTCCCTCCAAGGAAGTGAACATGGGGATACATCCTCATCTCTCGGAGTTGCGGTTATTCCTAACCCTAGCTCCTTGCTCGTTGTTACTTGTCTCCTTACGTGTTTAACCTGTTTTCATATTAAGGTTTGTTTATCTATTTAGGTGCTTAACTTGTATTTCATACTTGTCACCTTATCATCGATGCAATTGTTAGGCTAAAGTTCATATTCCACATTATTCCCTAAAATTGCCAAGTAACAACTAAAATTTGTAATTGTACCTATTCACCCCCCGCTAGGTCCATATCAATCCTTTTAAATTGGTATCACTGCCTCATGCTCTAATCGTGTGGCTTAACTGTCCTAGAGCGAGATGGATAAGGATGAGAACCCTTGGATTCCACTTCTTCTTGAGAGAGGATCTTCATCCACGAATGAAAGGAGATCCTTCACTAATGGGGATCTTGAACGGGTCCTTGCTAAGAAGTAAGAGGTCAATGATGCTTGTATTGAGG
Organism: Hordeum vulgare subsp. vulgare; assembly: GCF_904849725.1. NCBI lineage: Eukaryota > Viridiplantae > Streptophyta > Magnoliopsida > Poales > Poaceae > Hordeum > Hordeum vulgare. Next base: position 228,894,595 of record NC_058520.1, on the reverse strand, counting down.
CCTTTGTCAAAATGAGGTTGGATGCATTACGTGCAAAAACTCCATCACTAGAGAACCCAATGGGTGTGATAAAACAACCAAATGCATCTCTCCCTAATTTGGGCCAACAACCTCAAGTTGATAACAACATCGGTGTTCCATGGCTATATGCAAAACCTAGAGTGGATAAACCTAAGTTTAATATTGGGGGAAACCCTCCTTTACTTGATGACACTGCGAATTTTCATTTGTGGAGAGTTGGTATGCAGGATCTTCTTAGGTTTGCCAACGATGAGATGCTCCAAGGATCTCACATCGGGTGAAGTATATGACAACCACCTTAATGACACCGCGATCATGCTCATAAGAAAGGGCATGTCTGACAAGCAGAAAAGGCCCTACATTCACCTATCAAATGCAAAAGAACTCTGGGATAGCATTGTGATGACCAAAACGGGAACGTCCTCTCTTCATCTTGCACAATATGATATTGCAAAAGAGGCATTATAATATTTCTGCATTGAGAAAGGTGAGCACCCCAACCCTCTTCTTCGGAGACTGATGACACTTGTTGCCGACAAATAATCATATGATTGTGACAAAACCAAGATAGATTCAACTTGACCAAATGCTTTCTTGTGGATAAACTGCTAAATGCTCTTGCTCCATATCACCATCAAATGGTATGGGACATAAGAAGATAGCATGGTTTTAAGGACATGTCTCCCGATGATGTCATTTCAACCTTCCAATTATTCAAAGAATCAAAGGCTAATGCTACAAGATGTCTTGCCATGCATGGCTCCTCATGACCCAAGACAAATCTTGCGTTGAAGTCCAAGCATGTTAGGGATGATGATGCTAGTGAAGAAGAATAGGAAGATGAAGAAGAAGGTTATGAAGATGAATCAGATGGCGAGGTATCATATGAAGACATGACCCTCTTTGTGAAGAAGTTTAGTGCAGGAAAATTCAAGGAAGATTCCAAAAGAAGAAAACAAGCACTTGGTACAATTTTGAATAAACCAACCACTTCTCAAATGAGTGTCGCTATGTGAAGAAAGGAGAAAAAACTGAGACTTCCACAGACCTTTGTAAAGAAGAAGTTACCCAACCAATGAAACTCCAAGTTCAAGAAGAGAGATGGGAAGGCAATGGTTGCTCAAGATGAATATGACCCCGATGATGTTGGGGCTGTTGCAGGAGTAGCCCAAGACACACTGGGACTTGTCAACAGAAGTGGTGATGATGTCACCTAGAACTACATGAAAGACTAGAAGGGTAATGCACACAAATGTCTCATGGCAAAGGGAGTGGTTGAAGATGATGAGGCACAAACATCTTCGTACAAAGTGAAGGTAACTCCACGACCTAACCCTCCTCTATTTTCCTCTACCACATCTAGTGATGAATATGTTGATGCAGAGGATCATGACCATGAATCTGAAATAAGTGACGCTATGTTTTCTAAAATGAAGGAAGTCATGTGTTCTCTCAAAGGAAAGGAACACATTATATTTCGTATGCTTATGGAGATGGTGAGTAAGCACACCACCTCCATTAAGGAACTCGAACCCCTTGTTACCAAGGAAAATAACAAATGTGAAATCCTTGAGCAGAAAGTCATATATCAAGAAGCATGGAATGACGAATTGTGTTTAAAAATAGGTGCTAATATTGATGAGCACACTAAAGAACTTGCCTCTTTGACCAAGATAAAAGCACTTATGAAGTTTAAAAATGACAAGTGTATGCTTGAAGAGTCTCATGCCACTCTTTCTATGGATTGTGAGCTCTTACATTTGTCTCTCAAGATAAAGGAAGAGGAACTCGACATTCTCATAAAGAAGTTTGACGAACTCAGCTTAAATATCTTAAGACTCTTGGCAAAGTTTACTCCTCTCCTATTATAAATGTTGATGCTTGTGCTTCTATCCCCATTGTTCACCTAGATGGTGTACTTGAGGAGAACCGGCTACTAATGGATAAAATTGAAAAGGGGGCTCATGTCATGTTCCCAAGGACAAAAGAACCTTAGTGAAGTGTTGAGTCAACACAAGGAGGTAGTGGCTAAGTAAGGGCTCGGATTTGATCCAAGCATAAGTAAGAATACAACGACGAGAATGTTTGTGCGAGAAGGGAACAAGGGAAATGGATTGGGAAATGTTGGGAACGTTGCAAGTAGGAAGGTCACAAGGGGCCGGCCTACTCCAATCAAGCCAAAAGAATGTATGCCTCCAACATATGTGCTCCGTAAGGCAAAAGATGGATATGTTAATGCACAATTTGTTGGGCCTCGAAGTGCTTTTCATCTCTATGCAATTTGGGTCCCTAAGACTCTTGTTACTAACATTAGAGGTCCCATTGTACAATGGGTGTCTCTAACAAAGACTTGAAATGTGTGTAGGTTGCCTTCTCCGATGGAGTCAAATGCGTGATTCATAGCGGATGCACCAATCATATGACCGGAGATGGCACATTGCTCATGGACTTCATGGAAGCAATTTGACCATTTGTGAGCATTGTCTTTGGTGGTGGCTCTAAAGGACGGGTACTTGGTTTGGGCAAGGTAGCTATCACAAATGACATGTCACTTGCAAATGTCATGCTTGTCCAATCCCTCAAATATCGCTTACTTTATATTCTAAATTGCCTTTTATTGGCTATGAAACACTTTTTGGACTAACGAATGTGGAAGTCTTTAAGAGAGATACTCTTGAAGTTGCCTTTGTGTGGGAGTTGGAATGGAACCTTTACACGGTTGATTTCTCAAAAGAGAGCACATTCCATGCAACTTGCCTCATTTCCAAGGCCGACAAGGGATGGCTATGGCATCGCCGGCTAGCCCATGTCGGCATGATAAATCTTCAAGATCTCTTAAAGGGCGAAGACATCCTTGGACTAACTAATGCATCATTTGAGAAAGATCGTGTGTGCAGTGCATACATAGCCTGGAAGCAACAACAATTAAAGCATCCCCCCAAGAATATAGTATCAACTTCAAGACCTTTGGATCTCCTTCATGTGGATCTCTTTGGGCCTCCTTCATGGTATAGTTTTGGTGGGAAGAAGTATTGGTTCGTCATTGTTGATGATTACTCAAGGTACCCACGTATGTTCTTTCTTAAATCCAAGGATGAGACAAAGATCACTTTCGTTGATTTTGCCTAGCAAGTTCAACACAAGTTTGAGAAAGAAATCTTCGCAATAAGAAGTGACAATGAATCCGAATTCAAGAAGTACACCCAGGAAGAGTCCCTTAGTGATGAGGGAATTCAACATCAATACTCTCCACCATGTACTCCAGAACAAAATGGGGTAGCCGAAAGGAAGGACCGCACTCTTATCGATATGGCAAGATCCATGTTGGATGTGTACAAGTCTCCCCGTAGCTTTTGGGCAGAAGCCATAAACACCGCATGCCATGCTTCAAATCATCTCTTCCTCCGCAAGATCTTGGCAAAAACCCCATATATGAGCTCATAACCGGAAACAAGCCAAATGTCAAGTATTTCTGGGTATTTGGCTGCAAATCCTTCGTTCTCAACAAGAGAGCACGGTTAGGAAAATTTCAATCTAAAACAACCGAAGGAATATTTGTTGGTTATGGATCAAACTCTCATGCTTATAGGATCTACACCAAATCCACGAGATGCGTTGTAGAAACTTGTGACGTGGTGTTTGATGAATTTAATGGATCCCATGCGGAGGACGTTTATCTAAGTGATGCAGGTGAAGAAGATCCTTCGCAAGACATCTTGACCATGGGTGTAGGTGCGCTCCTTCTAATGGAACATGTTGCTTGTGAAGGTGAATATGAGGACACAAGCACCACCCATGCTCAATTAACTACTAGACCTTCATCACCACAAGATCTCATCCCTCAAGTGGAGCCCATAATTCAAGAACAAGAAGATGTTCACCATCAGATACAAGAACAAGAACATGTTCATCATCAGATACAAGAAGAAGAACAAGCCCATCATCATGTACAAAAAGAGGAACATGCACATGTCCATGTTGACGAACCTTTTAATGACGATGGACCTCAACAAATGATGCATGAACAAGAAGATCTTCCTCCATACATTATAGATCCTTATGTTCAAGATGTTGATTATGGGAATGAAGTTGAACCTCGTGAAATGTTAACCTCCATTATGCCTCGTGTGGCAGGTCGTGTTGACGTTGACCAAATTCTCACCAATATATCGGAAGGTAGAGTCACTCGTAAACAATTGACACACTTTTGTGCTCTCTTTTATTTTGTCTCTAGTGTTGTGCCGCTCAAGGCATAAGATGCATTGATGGACCACGACCGGATTGTTGTTATGCAAGTAAAATTGAACGGCTTCAAGCGCAACAAATTGTGGTCTTTAGTCAAAAGGACAACCGAGGAGCACAATGTCATTGGAACAAAATGGATCTGCAAGAACAAACAAGATGAAAATGGCGTAATCATCAGAAACAAGGAAAGTTTAGTGGCGCAAGGGTACTCACAAGTTGAAGGTTTGGACATTGATGAGACTTTTGCCCCCGTTGCCCGTCTTGAATCAATTTGCATTTTACATGCTTATGTTGCTTTGAATGGTTTTACTTTACACCAGATGGACTTGAAGAGTGCTTTTCTTAACGGTCCTCTATAAAAGAAGTATATGTAGCACGACCACCCGGTTTCATTGACCCCGATCACGAAGACTATGTGTACAAACTTCACAGGGCCTTATATGGCCTCAAACAAGCACCTCGTGCTTGGTATGATCATCTTAAGAAGTTTCTACTCGATGATAGTTTTGTGAGAGGGTTGATTGACCCTACTATCTTCACTAAGAGGGAAAAGGGTGATTTGATCTTCTGCCAAATTTACATAGATGGTATCATTTTTGGTTCCCCTAACATCCATTTATGAAAGAAGTTTGCACAATCCATGAAAAAGACCTTTGAGATGTCACTTAATGCGGATTTACAATTCTTTGTCGGTTTTGAAATTCAACAATGTCAAGAAGGAATTTTCTTGTCTCAAACTAAGTATCTCAAGGACATTCTTGCGAAGTTGGAAATGACAAACTCCAGTCCATGCAAGACGCCCAAGCCAACCACAACTTCTCTTAACAAAGACACAAATGATTTTACTTTTGACCAGTCTCTTTACCGCTCTATGATTGGTTCATTGCTTTATCTTTATGCATATAGACCAGACATCACGTTAAGTGTAGGCATTTGTGCAAGATTTAAATCTTCCCCTAGGGAAAGTCATCATAAGGAGGTTAAGCATATTCTCAGATACCTTGTTCACACCCCAAATTTGGGTCTATAATACCCCAAGGATGCCAAGTTTGATCCCATTGGGTACCTGGATGCAGATTGGGCCACAAACAAGGTGGGAAGGAAGTCCACCTCCGGGGCATGTCATTTTCTTGGACACTCCTTGGTAAGTTGGTCCTCAAAGAAGGAAAATTGTTTCACCCTATCCACCATTGAATCCAAATATATTGCAACCGCAAGTTATGCAACAAAACTGCTATGGATGAGGCAAACTTTGAAGGACTATTGTATAACTTACAGACATTTGCCTCTACTATGCGATAATGGAAGTGCCATCAAGATTACTGTAAACTCTAGTGATCACTATCGCACCAAGTGCATTGACATTCGATGTCGCTTCTTAATATACCATGTGCAAAAGGGTGGCATTGGCATTTCTCATGTTGGCACAGATATGCAACTTGCTGACATTTTCAACAAACCACTAGATGAGCGTAGGTTCTGTCAACATAGGCGTGAACTTGGTATCTTAGAGCTTGATAGCAATATGTGAAAGTTTGCACACCTTCACACATTTACTTTATGTATTGTCTAGATGGAGGCATTTATCTAGGGGGAGACACTCAATTCATGAGTTCCCTCACCCTATGTGCTGCATAAATAAACCAAACACTCTCAAAGTTACTATGATCACTTTTGTGACTTGCTACTTTAAATGATGAAGTTGTGGCAATGGGCTTGAGGTTCATATCTTCGTAGTCTCATGCTATGTTCTCTCAAACATGGTGGCCATGCCACCTCTCCTATGAGAAATATTAGAGCAGCTCAATTATCACATATATGGTCATCAATGCTTGGTATGTTCATATTCACTGTGTTCTATATACTGCATTTCATCATCTCGTTGTTAGGACCATTTGTGTCACTCAAATTGCCTCTAGTTATCCTCATGGACCTCCGGCCTCCTCCGGTCGTCCGACAGTCCCCGGACATCTGGCTCCTCTCGTTCCTCCCACAATTTGGCCGCACACATATAAAAAAGCTAGGGTCGCATGCTTGGGCATACCATAACTCTCCACACCACCCCCATCCAAATTCTTTTCCCCCTCTGCGCCGTAAGTCAGTCGTTGGAAGGACACGGCTATTCCGCCAGTCGGCTCCCTCCATTTCTCTGGCCCAAGGTAGCTCTTTTCATCCTCTTCCTCTAGAACCAATTCTCTATACGAAAATTTATGTTGGAATATTGAATTTTAGTGCCTCTTCCCGCATAGGCTGTTTGTCGAGTTTGTTGGCCACTCCCCATGTCGAGGATAATCACACGAGGCTCAAGACCCCCGTGGAATATTTTGTCCGAGCTCCTTGTTGTGATGGCTTCGATGACTCCCAATATCGGGCATGTCCGTGTAAGCGCCTTGCCAAGCATCCCATTCGTGATTTTGTTTCTTCTTCGGAGGGCTCTGACTATGAAGATGACATGGAGTATGAAGAACGAGCTGCATATGTCGGTGTTCATGTCAATGCCGCAAAGCATGGTACTACGAGGCCCTCGTACATGGCTCCTCCACCTCTGGATCAACCTCAAGGTGATGCTCTCTGTAGCTCTCCTGAACCCTCTCCCTCCCTTGGTCGCGAGATAAAGGATTTCACCCTAGTTTCCAAGCCAGCTTATCTTATGTCTTGTCGCGACATTGACCAGTTTACTGTTGAGCAAGACTCTATGGATTCTCGTTTCTATACGAATGTCCAGGCTGACATTTTCTCCACTGTCATTGTTCCCAAGGGTCTATCTCTTCATCACTAATTGACTTTGACATATTCGCACTCACCCGGTGAAATATCCGGGTGCCATTGCGCTCATTGAGTCTTTTGGTCTTACTCCCCGTTTGCCTTTAAACATGATTTCAATCGTGCTGTCATTCATAAGTTCTATGCCACTTGTTTATTTGGTCCTAACAAGACTGTCACTTGGATGACTTCTGACACCGAGCTCTCCACTACTTATTCTTAGTTTGTCACTGCTCTTGGTTTCCCTGACCCTGGTTTCAAAATCCACACGGATGATCCTCATCATGCACCCAAAGCTGTTGAGGCTTGTGGCTATCTTCTAAAATCTATTGATGAGCTTGACAATGATGAAAAGGGAAAGTATCTAAATCAATTTTCTATTTGGAGGTCCCCCTTCTCTATCATTTTTCAGTGTGTCATTCGCACCATATATCCCAAAATGGCTGATGAGGGGACGTGTATCATGTACTGTATTGATCTTATTTCTCACCTTAATTCACATCCTAATGGAAGATTAATGTTCCTTACTTTCTATGGCATGCGATCCATCTCACTAGTTTTCAGTTCAAGCAAGCTTTTCCTCATGCTCCTTTTATTCAGGATCTCATCGAGCATGTGGCCCCTTTCCCCATTGCTAGCAGTCATGTGCATCAAGAGTGGGTCATTCCAGCTCATATGGCGGATGATTGGGCTCCAAAGAAATCCTCCTTTGTCCCCACTCAACGGGCTGCTGCCCGGCCTCATTCTGCTCCCTCTGGGTCAGTCCCCTTCGGTTGCATTTCTCGCTTTCTAGGGAAGGCCCACTCTGCCATGATTAAGGCTTTCTCTTTCAGTTCTCACAAAACAACGATGTGGTCACTCACATGATCTCCTCTAAGAATGCTTTCAAGGCTCGTCTGAGTGACTCCATAGCAAGTGATGTGAGTGAGTATGAGCATCCCCCTGAGGCCCCTCTTCTAATTTTGGCTTCCCATCTCGTCCTGAATGGGTTGATTTCTTTGATGAGGTAGCAAGGAGTGGGACCCATGGTGCTGAAAATGATGATGATGATGATCTCTCACTCCGCGAGTTATGTGTCTCGCTCTCCCCTTTTAGATACTTGATGCCAAGGGGAGGAGATTAACTTAGTATCTGCTTAGTACTTGTTTTGTTGTCTAAATCTCTCACGGCACTATGTAATGCTATGTATGAATGTTGAACTCTATGTAATGCTATTTATTAATATTTAAAAGTAAGTATGAACGACATTTGTATGTAGTCATCCATAGGGGTTGGCGAAGGAAGGGAAATCGCAGAAGCAATGAGCACAAGTTCTCAAGAAAACATCGGACATATCTTCAGAAGCTTCTGACGAATCAAGCCATCCTATGGAATGCGGGGGCCTCCGGGAGGAACTATTTATGAGAACCAAAAGTTAAAGTTTGCAAAATCTATTACTCGAAAGAGAAGATAGATGAGAACCAAGAATATAGAAAAGGAGTAAAATATCCTAATACCACCCGATTGAAATGTGGGCCCGTAAGACATACAACAATGTTAGTAAGAGTTTTTCAAAGACTAGACTCAACTTCGACCAAGGAGTTGGAAAGGGGGCTACCTACACGCAGTCGGCTCTAATACCAACTTGAATCGCCCTCGATTTGCTTGTACTCTAATCATACACGCAAATGCGTATAACAAAGCTCAAGGACTCACGTGAAGATATGACAACACAACTCTAGACACAAATAAAAGCATACAAGCTTCATATTACAAGCGAGGGGCCTCGAGGGATAGAATACATAAGCTCTATAAACACACGAGTCAGCGGCAACAACAAATATCTGAGTACACACATGAAACGTTATAATGCCTTAGAGAAGGCTAGCACAAAATATACAGCGATCGAACGAGGCGAGGCCTCCTGCCTCGGAACCTCCTCAACTACTCCTGGTCTTCAGCGACCTCCACGTAGTAGTAGGCACCGTCGGGGTAGCAGTCATCGGCGGCAGGATACGCCACCTCCTAGGCTCCATCATGTGGTCACAACAATGTATCAAGGGGAAAAGGGGAGCAAAGCAACAATGAGTACTCATCCAAAGTACTCGCAAGACTGACATCAGAACTATGCTAAATTTTGCATCTGTATCAAAAGAAGGGATATATGTGGACTAACTGCAGAAATGCAAGAATAGAGAGAGGGGACTAGTCTTATCAAAGACTAGCATCTTCAGTGTCTTGCAACAATAAATGAGAGTAGAGGAAGTAACACAATTAATAGTCATATTGTTGCAACAATATTAAATTAAGGTTACGCCCAAAGATTCTTCATCGACTCCATGCGAGGAAGCAATCCCGGAGCAAACATTCTAGTTAAGTAACCGTTGTAGTTGTATAATATCGGTTGACAATTCCAAATCGTCCTCTAACCATGGACATGGCTATTCAAATAGTTAATTTTCACCCCTGCAGGGGTGCACCACAGTACCCAACAAGCATGATAAATTCTGGCCGGACACACTTTCCTGGGTCATGCCCGACCTCGGAACATCAACACGTCGCAGCCCTACCTAGGATCAACACAGAGGCCAGCCCGCCGGTGTAAATCAAAAGTGCAAAGGTCATGGGTCCATCACCCTTAGCGCTCATGCACGATGCGAGGGCGGCTGATGTCAGTTCTGGCACCTCTTATACAAGAACGATGCTTATCCATGCCACTTAGGCGCGCGCCGCTCCACTGCTGACGTGTGAAGAGCTATGGCTGATACTACGACATCGAGTACCCATAACTTCTCCCGCATGAAGGTTAGTGCGAAAAGGTCTCCCAACCAACTCATATCAAATACCCAAATTCATTAGCATTTTAATTAACTCATTGTCACATTCACGCGGGAATCCACCCACAACACACCATTCTTCAAGTTCCCAGTAACAAGGTCAAGTAGTTGTGTGGCTGTAACATCAGAGGGGTCCGAGGTATCACCCTGATGGATTTCGAACTATGTAACCGTCAAGGTGAACAGGGAGGAATCACCCTCGCTGGACCACGCTTGATGGGTGGTACGACAGAGTCGTTACCGGAAGTGGCGAAGGAGGAATCACGCTCCGAGAACCACCGTTGATTAATTACACTACAGAGCTAACATCAGGAGTACGTATCGAGGTGCCACCCTCGATACTCAATAGTATCCCTTCAGCGTCGTACAACAAGGGGTGTGAAGTGAAGTGAAGTGTCGGGTCTTGGCTCGTCGATCAGATGATCGAGACTTGACGATAACGCGGGGCAACTGGACTATGTGCCAAAGGGGGTGACTGAGCCACCAATACTAGCAGTTTAAAGTGCAATATAGTAAAGTTGCAGTTCATAAAAAATAGGCTATGTGTTAGATATAGGAGCTAACTACAACAGTAGCAAAAGCTAATGCAAGCATGAGGAAGAACGAAATTGGCAATATAGGAATGATCAAGGTGGGTTTGCTTGCCTTGTTGCTCATCAGACATATACGGATCCTCGACGTTGAAGCAGTCGATCACCAAATAAACATCGGTCTCGGGTCTACCGGAAAGGAAGTAACAAAGGGGAAACACAATAAATAACACAGCAATCAAACGCACGACAAAGCATGACAAGGTAATACAGTGTGCTAGGGGTGACCTAACGCAGTACTAAACATTACAAACGAAGTGAGAAAATATCTCATGATATTTCCTCGGTCTTTGGCTACCGCACGGATGATCCTAATGCAAAATGTCCATGCTAATCATGCTAGAGGCATGTGACAGAGGAACAGATAGCATATTTAGATTCGTTGAATTTTTTTGAGCAACTTTCATATATAAAATATTTTCATGAGAGGTAAGGTTTATTTTATATGATTTTTCACACATTTATAGGTTTTCTGAAAATTATGGTTTTAATTTAATTCGGGACCAAGTCAATTTGACTGGTCAAAAAGCGAGAGGATGGTCCACATGTCATATATTATGCCTAAACAAATAAATAAATCTAGCTTATTTAATTGGGAGCCTATATGTCATTAGGACAAGACTAACTAAAATAAAAATTAAACTACTAACTAAAGGGGCCTTACATAGCCTAGACTAATTAGTACCTAATCTAACCTAAACTAATTAGATCACGCCTGGCCGGTGGCCAGCCATGAGCAGCAGCAACATGCGGCAGCTGCAGCACACAACATCAAGCATCAGTAGCGGCAGCAGGAAGTAGCGGCAGCAGTTGGCGCGGGGCGGCCAGGAGCAGCTGCAGCAGGGCGAGCGCGGGGACGGCGCGGAGGAGCAGCAGGCAGCGAGCAGTAGTACCACAGTGGCAGCACTAGGAGAAGCAGCACCAAGCGAGCGGCAGCAAAGTAGTAGCACGCAGCACGCACGAACGCATGTGCACATACGCATACACTTGGGGACAGTGGCAAACAGCGACGAGTCAAGCTGGAAACGAAGAGAGTCGGACGAGGAACTAACCACGGAGCTCGTGGACGTGGTTAGGATGCACGGGGACGACCGGGCGCGACGAGATCGACGATGCAGTGCAACAGCCGTGGCGGAAAACTGGCTCGATGCCGAGCGTACAAGCCGTCCCGGCTTGAGCAAGTCCCTGAACCGGATAGATCCGGCCGTGGCAGACCTCTTGGACGTCCTCTCATGCGATGGGTAGTACGGTGGTCGCGACGACAAGGTCGTGCATGGCGACAGTAGCTCGGGAGCGCGTGGCGAAGAAGAGAACGAGTGAGGGAGAGGGGATATGGCATCTAGGGTTTGTCTAGGAGTCAGGGAAGTCCTCCTTATCCTCCTGGAGGGCCGGGGATGGTCGACGTGTGGCCGGAGGGTGGCCATGGCCACAGGATGGCTGCCACGTCATAGTCGTGCCTCCTCCTTTGTGGTGGGGAAGGAGAAGGCCCTCGTGGGCTGGTCCACATTCTATTGTGGCACTTAGGCCCAGTGCCACAGTAACCTAGGTTTCTTTTTCTTTTTATTTTTCTATTTTATGTTATGTCAATGTTTTGTATTTATTTTCTTCACGAAATGACTTTTGTAGTATTTGTAACTTGACCCATCAATCACATTGCAATATTAGTGTCACACCCTGTTTTCACTATGACTCTTTCCGTAATTCAAAATCTGAGTTTATTAAAACTTCTACAAAACTAATGTTGTGAGTGCCATGTTTGTCATTGTATGCTTGTATGCTGGATTATGTGATATCAAAAACCATATTTCACCTAACATAATTATTTTAAAAACCTTTTTCTTTTTTCTTGTAAATGCAAAACCCTGCTTTGGGATTGCACTACGAGTCCTTGATGGCAAGAAGTGCTCTTACCCAAAGTTGGTGATTTGGTTCTAAAACCATTAGAGCTCACCAAAACCATAAAATAATTATTTTATGAATTATTTTCATATTTTATTTGCATGTCCATTTTCGAGGACAGAAATGGTATTCCTATATGGAAATATACTTTTCTGTCTTAGAAAAATCTAAGAAAATTTAGAGATACTCAGAAGGACATATATTTCCATCCATAAGGTTTTCAACCCCTATTTATGTTATAATTATTTGAGTAAAACCCTGAATACATTTTCTGTCTGTTTTGACCTTTTGAAATATTTCCAAAGGCAAAAATCTCAATAAATTCCTAGAAAATTCCAGTGGTATCCCTAAGCCATATTTGGTGCCCATATAAAGTTTCACCTTGATCCAAGGTGGTTAAGGTCACCAAATAATTGCAAAACCCCTTCGGTCCACTATGAAGTTAGAGCAACTCTACATAGCAAAGTTTATCCAATGGAGATGAAACTTGGCAGGAGTGCCTAATTTCTCAAATGAAGACTCCATACCAAAAATGGTATATGTCTGATCATTTAGGAATATTTTCAAGTTTACAAAGCTAAACTTGTCCAATGGAGCTCATGTTTTAGCCCCATGTTTTAGCACCAAACCCAATCCTGTTAAGTTGGAAAGCCAATGGTGATGTACAACCACCCCAAACCACCGTCGAGCACCTTCTGACAGTTGGGTGAAATCCCTCCTGACCTTAGCAAAACCCAATCCCTTTTTCCCAAACTCATAGATTAGCTGGCTGACATTAGTGCCGAACTCCATTCAAGTGGCCCCTCTCTGGTTCAAAGTAGACAAACCAAAATCTCCAATTTAAGCTTCAACCCAAGGCTGACAGCACCTGTTTCCGTGTCTTCCTTTGACCAGCCGAGGCTCTCACGGGACTCCAACGTCTAGGCATCTCCAACCCAGTACCCAGGACAAGCGAGACACGTCCAAGGCACCCCAAAGCGCGACAACATGCCGTGGCATGCCAAAGCTGCGCTCTGGGCGCGCTACAGAGAGCAACCCAGGTTGGGGCGACTCCCTCGGCCAGTTCCAGCCTCCCTGCATTGTCTCTCATCTCCCCCGACAGCCTCCCTGCATCAGGCAGCCCTTAGGGCCCCTCCTTTCCCGCGCTAAGAGCCAGTACGACGCGTGGCCGCGTGCACCAGAAGCGCCAGAGGAGCGCGGCCACGATAGCTCACCTCTCCTCTCCCTCTCCCTCTCTCTCGTAGTGAGTCCTGGAGGTCCAAAACCACGTCCTAAGACCATGGTTTCGACTCCAGCCTCTCTTTGCACCCCCATGCATGGCACAGTCGATCACCAACACTTCTGAGTCGCTCACTGTCGCGGGCCTATAAATAGCCCCTCCCCTCGCTCCAGAACCCCTCACTACACCTCACCGAGACCTCAATCACCTCCCTAGCCACCCCTTTGAGCAAGAAGAGCCCCGGTGCTCGAGATCGATCGAGACCCCTCCGGCTCGGAGCTCTAGTCGATCTCCGGCTACACGTCGGCTCTCACGTCCCTCTGCCCACCAAAACACTCCAAGTGACCCCAGGAAGGTTTCCCCTCTCTTCCTCGACCTAATCTGTGCCCTTAGCTGCCACCTCCAGCTTCACCCGAAACCCCTCCGCCGTGGCAACCTCGTCGGCGGTGAACCAGAGCCCCTCCATCGTCGACTCAACCACCAGCAGGCAGGCGAAGACGATCCGGACCCATTCATGTCGTCGTTAGTTCCCGAGGACGTCGGTGGCCATGCCAGCGTGCTCCTCCTCCTCTCTGACCAGAGGTTGGAGATGGCCCCGAAAGGGGTGCCCCACCTGTCGGTGGCCCATCTCTCTCTCCCTTGCTGCCCGCAGCCACTGACCGCAGGGGCCCGCGCGTCAGGTACAAACCTGACGACGAGCGCGCGTGGGCAGGTTGTTTGGCTGGCCTCTGAGCCGGCACAGTTCCACTTTCTTTTTATTTTAAACCTGATTTTAAATGATTTTTGTAAAAAGATTTAACCAGTGAAAAATTATGATTCTTCCACTTATATTTTTCAAAAAATATGTAGTATTTAACACAACCCTTGGATGAATGTTTAGAACAACTATTCCATTTTATAATAATAAAAAAGGTTAATTTGGCATAGTTTTCCTTCGTTTATATTGATTTTAAAAATATTCTTCACTAAAACCAGAGACAAATATTTTTTAAATAACAATATTGATTTATCATAAATAAACAACATTTTTAAAGTGACTTTGTGAAATGTTTTGGAGTGAGCCAGTTATTGCTTTTTATTTATTACGACGATAGAAAACCCACGTGACCAAGGAGTTGGACTTGAAGACCATGAAGACCCCGGATACCTAGCTGACCAAGGCAACCAGCCCTTTGACCATGTTTTGAACATATGTTATATTGCATGCTAGTAGTGAAAATATTTTCGTTGCATGTGATCATATGTACAAGTACATTATTGAAGTGACGTGACCGATGGCTCCTCCGGATCAGCTGCATGTCGAGCATGATCCTACCACCTATGAGGGTCATGCTAATATTATTTGACAAGTAAAGCTAGAAAAGTAGCACCATGAGCATGATATTCGTATAAACCAAAGGTTTATGAAAACCCCGTCGGGTGCCACTAATGCTCGAGGGTGATGATGAGTTAGGTGGCCACTTTCGAAGAAGTGGTGCACCAAGTATTTTTTGTGTGTATGGTTTCGGGAATTGGAATAGATTTATGATGTGTCGACCGTCCAAATCTTACATGTACGACCATGTTACCCCTTTATGGGACGGGGCTTTGTTGATTACTCTGGTCGGTGCTAGCAAAGAGCCACATTACTATTGGCGGGAGTGATGTGTGGTCACTCTCGTGATGGGGTCGTGCCAGGTAGGGCGACTATGCCATTTTTACGTGTTCCAGGCACACCGTTGATCCATGCATGGTTGATACTGTCCAGAGTCGGTGCTCGTAAGACATACAATGTGGGCTGGGTACCAATCGAGTGGACCTCTTTGTCTAGTATCATCAGAGGAAAGGCATTGATCGGGTACTTACCTCGGGTATGTTATATACCGCGTGTCCTGGATGACACGGAAGTTTCTCGGATCTCGTGGGTCCAGCGTACTACCTATGCAAAGTATAAAACTATTCGAATAGCCGTGTCCACGGTCAAGGACAGTTGGGTAATCCTTCTTAAACTACGTCCACTCGTTTGTGCATAAACCAAGTGTGTGTGTGTGTGGTGTTAATATGAAACAGTTGATATGACCAAGTTTGGTGACTTGGCATATACGGTGAATCTGGAGAGTTCAACCCTTGACAGATATGTTGATATCTGTAACCTATTCTTAAAATCAACATCTATTTTATGATGCATATCCATGATCAAGTTTATTCATAGATAAGATGCTATCCACCAAAGATGCCTATTACTTGTTATCATTTCAGTTGCATTGTTCATATCATGGGCCGTTTGCGAGTACATTCAAAAGTACTCATTAGCTTGCCACTGGTTAAATTATTGACCAGATATGGAAGGACCGGAGTTTGGAGAAGAATACGTATTCGGAGACGGCCCTGCAAACTAGGACGCTTCCCAGTCAGAAAGAATGTTGGTGTAGGCTGATGGCATGGGCACCCTCTTAGCCCCAAGATTTCCGCTGCTAGTTGTATCTGTGTGATTTTGCCTTCTAGGCCCTACCTTGTGAACTTGACCATTTGGTCACGTGATGTAATAAATTCGGTACTTGGATGTAAGACTCTTATTATTCATCATATGTGTGTTCAGTGAGCATTGATCTCTCGGATCAGTGAGCACGTTCATTCGGTGATCTCGACTCGTAAGTCGGGGTCCCCACAGAGCTGGTATCACAGCCATCCTGACTATAGGAAGCCTTAGGTAGCAAGGATGATAGCCGAGACGATTAATGCACCTAGCCCTTAACCTGAGATTTTCTGCACCCATTAAAACTGTGATAGCCTAGCTTATTAGGGATGATAGAGTACTCATATCAATAAGGAATTCCTTCTTTTTCGGGAGCCCATTCAAATAGAACTCCCAGGTTAAGCGTGCTCGGCTTGGAGTAGTTCTAGGATGGGTGACCGACCGGGAAGTTCATCCGGGGTGCGCATGAGTGAGGACAAAGGCGCATGAAAGACTAGTATTGATATGTGGGGCCAGTCTAGATCCCGCCAGGAGTAACGACCACCGGCTGGTGTGTCTGGGGCATTATAGGTTTGGTATCAGAGTCGACCCTCGGGGTTACACGGATGTTTGCAGACAGATGTGCGGTCATGTTGTTCATGACGTGCCAAGAGGGAACGCTCCTGTGGCCCTACGAGGACGTCGGTTCTTCTGAGGGGTGGTGTATGTGATAGTCTGGCTTATTAGGGATGATAGACTACTCATATCATTAAAGAATTCTTTATTTTTTGGAAGCCCATTCAAACAGAACTCCCAGGTTAAGTGTGCTCGGCTTGGAGTAGTTCTAGGATGGGTGACCGACCGGGATGTTCATCCCGGGTGCGCATGAGTGAGGACAAAGTACGCAGAAAAGACTAGTATTGATATGTGGGGCCAGTCTAGATCCCGCCAGGAGTAACGACCATCGTCGGGTGTGTCCGGGGCATTACAAAAACTTTCTAACCTCTCTCCTACATCTTTGTAGATGGCCGCTATACCTGAGATGCTTTTGGAGACGGGCTTTCCCATACTGTTGGCAAATAGCCTCAAGAAGTGTCAAGTATGCCGCACGCCCATCTTCCTCTACCACAAGCATTGGGTCAATGCCGACACCAAGGAATATCACGTGGACGTGATAGTGAAGGCTAATGACTCCCCAACTAGTTGGTCCATTGAAGGACCACAGATGGAGGATCTGATGTTGGCAGTAGAGAAAGCCGCATGAGAGGTGCTCGTACGTCTCCGCCACATCCTTCCCGAGATAGCTAACGAGCCAACTACTCGTGACCTACCTTTTATTAAGGATGGGATTTACGTGAGTTGGACACTCAATCCATCTTCAGAGGACGGGACGCCACTAAGGTTTCAGACCTACTTCAGCCTCTCCTCCGACACTTTGACACACCTTTTGATTAAGGAGTCGATGATGATTCGCCAAGAACTGCACCAAGTCAAGGACCTACTTCGCCTAGAGAAGATAAAGACCCGCAAGGTCAAGAAAGAAGGAGCACCCGGAGGGCAATCAGCCATTGCCTTCTGAGGAGGAGTACCACTGCTTCATGCCACTCCTATTCAGAGCCGCCGCCTGACCGCGGAAGAGTACACTGAGCTCCTCACTGCTTCGCCAAACTAAGAGACGTCGTGATGGACCACTTCACTCTCCTACTCCTCTGAAGGCACATAGCACTGATGAAGATGAAGACGAAGACCCTGCAGAACCCGCCTATGAGACCGAGCAGTCCATCGCTTAGGATTACGGCTTAGGCAACTAGAAGTCTCCCCAAGCGTAGTGAGTTCATTTATCGGTTCATGTGAACCATGAGTGTTGTGTGAACATGTATGATGCAAGCCGCATTTCTGCCTTAGGCAGCTTGTAAGCGACTACATCACTTGTTTTTAAATCTAGTGCATTAGTTTTTCCTCAAAAATCTTGGTTTAAAAATCTCACACTAGCACGACACCAAACCCCCCTTAATAGAGCACCATCCCTTATGATTCCAGCCATTCGGCATATTGATCTGTCTACTCCCCTGATAGGATGGTGATTTCAACTCGCACCACCACCTTCAGCAACCCCGGCTCTGCTTCTTCAGGTCAGCAGCAGGGAACCTGAGGGGACGTGCTACTGCAACAAAAGACCTTCCAATGGTCCCATAAATAGGTGTGTCGACAACACCAGAAATCCTTCTGCTACAACTACGCCTTAAGGGACTTCCTAGGCAAATATCCAAAGGATTTCCGCCGTGGCCTTGGAGCCTTTCGTTGGTGTTCCCTGAAGCGGAAAGGGTGATGTAGCGTAGCGGTGGTAAGTATTTCCCTCAGTTTGAGAACCAAGGTATCGATCCAGTGAAGGAGTATCACAAGAGCCTGCACAAACACAAAAAGCTTGGTCCCCACGCTATGAAGGGTTGTCAATCCCTTATAGATTGTTCGCCAAGTGATAACTGAAAGCAACAAAGTAACAAAGCAAAGTAAAAGCAAAAGTGAAACGATCGATGTGAATAGACCCGGGGGCCGTAGTGTTTACTAGTTTCTCTCATGAAAGCAAGTAGACGGTGGGTGAACAAATTACCGTTGAGCAATTGATAGAACCGCGCAAAGTCGTGACGTCATCTATGGCAATGACTATATCTATAGGCATCACGTCCAAAACAAGTAGACTGATACTTTCTGCATCTACTACTATTACTCCACACGTCGACCGCTATCCAACGTGCATCTAGTGTATTAAGTCCAAAAGAACAGAGTAACGCCTTAAGCAAGATGACATCATGTAGATGGACAATCTCATATCTACGACAGAGCCCACCTTGTTACCATTGATGGAAACTACAGAATGTGTGCCTTGCTGCCCCTACTGTCACTGGGAAAGGTCACCACACGGTTAGAACCCAAAACCAAGCACTTCTCCCATTGCAAGAATCATAAATCTAGTTGGCCATACAAAACCCAAGACTCGGAGAGACTTACAAGGATATCAAATCATGCATATAAGAAATCAACAACGACTCAAATATATCATAGATAATCTGATCACAAATCCACAATTCATCGGATCTCGACAAACGCACCGCCAAAGAAGATTACATCAGATAGATCTCCATGAAGATCATGGAGAACTTTGTATTGAAGATCCAAGAGAGAGAAGAAGCCATCTAGCTACTAACTACGGACCCGTAGGTCTGAAGTGAACTACTCACGAGTCATTGGAGGGGCGATGATGATGATGAAGAAGTCCTCCAACTCCAAATTCCCCTCCGACAGGGCACCGGGAAGGGTCTCCAGATGAGATCTCGCGGAAATGGAAGCTTGCGGCGGCGGAAAAGTATTTTCGTGGATCCATTCATTTTTTCTGATTTTTAGGGAATATATAGGCACAAGATCTAGGTCAGGGGGGCGCCAGGGAGGCCACAAGCCTGCCCACCGCCGCTTCCCCCTGGTGGCGGAGTGGGGGCTTGTGGGCTCCCTGTAGCCCTCCTGGCTTGGCCCAAAAGCCCCCTGATCTTTTTCCGATCGGGAAAAAATTATTTCGGGGATATTATTCCGATTGGACTCTGTTCCAAAATCAGATCTGAAAAGAGCCAAAAACACAGAAAAAACAGGAACTGGCACTTGGCACTGAATTAATAAATTATTCCCAAACAAGATATAAAAGGTACATAAAACATCCAAAGATGACAAGATAACAACATGAAACCATCAACAATTATTGATACGTTTGAGACGTATCAGGACGCTCAAGCTGGAGATCACCACGAGGAGCAGCAAGGCGATATTCCACAGCCACAGCCTCCTCCAGAAAGCTTGACTATGGCTCAGTTCCTTCAAGCTCTCCGAGAGGAATGTCAAGCCAGTAATGCCACTATCCAACAACTGTATCAAGTCTTGGTGAACAACCCGCCGCAGAACGGGAATGGCAATGGCCACTCTACTCTATCTGAGTACATGCGAAATACGCCACCCATATTTAGAGAGACGACTGAACCATTGGATGCCGATGACTGGATCCGTACTATCAAAGACCTCCTCGCACTGGTCAAATGCACTGATGATCGTGAGAAAGTCCTTTATGCTTCTCACTATCTGAGAGGCATGGCCAGAGCTTGGTGGGATGGATTCCAGATCATGCGAGCAGGACAAGTCATCACTTGGGCAATGTTCAATGAAGGATTTTGCACTGCTCACATTCCACCCAGAATGATGACCATTAAGAAGCGGGAACTCCGAGCTTTAAGGCAAGGCAGACGAACCGTCAAGGAGTATTTGCAGAAGTTCAACCTCCTGTCAAGATATGAACGAGAGGACGTCAACACTGAGGCCGCAAAAGTGGAACGCTTTATGGAAGGACTGCAACAGTCACTCTAGTATCAACAGGTTGTTTGTGAATGTTGGACCTTGTCCGGTCTGGTTAATAAGGCCCTTATGTTGGAAGATTAGCGTCATGCAATGGACGACACCCGTAACCGCAAGATGATGGGTAGTGGAGGACCTAGTAATCCGAAGCCATGCCCATGGCAGCCAGTTCCAGCAAGACCCAGTTATCAGCAACAGCAGTATAAGGCCCCAACATTTCACCAGAACTACCAGCCTCAGCAGCAAGTCAACACCAGGCCAATATTCAACCCACCAAGCAATAGTGGAGTCAAGACCAATTCTCCAGAGCAAGTTACCTGTTTTGTATGTGGACAGACTGGGCACTATTCCAGGCAGTGCCCCAATAAGAAGCCCGACACACCGTGCCCCAATGCGCCAAATTAAGGTCGAGGAGCACGAGGAAGGAACCAAACTCCTCGCAATCAGCAGTATCACAGCAGGGGAAGTATCAATCATATCTCCGCTGAAGAGGCACAGGAAGACCCGGACTACATTCTGGGTACGTTCCTCGTTAACTCCACCCTAGCAACAATATTGTTTGATTGTGGTGCTTTGCATTCTTCTGTTACTCAGAAGTTTGCGGAAAAGTGTGGTTTGAAGCCTACCCTTCTTAATGGGCAAATGGCAGTACATACCCTGGGAGCAGTGTTATGGACCAACCTAGCGTGTAGAGGAGTTGGGACTGTTATCAATGGGATAAGCTTCTCAGCAAATCTCACCGTCATTAAGTCGCAAGGCTTAGAAGTGATTCTTGGTATGGATTGATTGGCTAAACACCAGAGCATCTTGGACTGTGCCAATAGGGCAATTACCATGAAAAGCGACCAAGGGGTCAAAGTCAAATATGTCTTTTAGCTAGTATCCACTCGAGTACCGCAGGTTAATAGCCTGTCGGGAGAAGAGCTGGACCGAGTGCCGATAGTCCGTGAGTACCCGGACGTCTTCACTGATGAGCTACTAGGGATGCCTCCCGACCGAGACATTGAGTTCATCATTGAGCTCATGCCCGGATCAAGGCCTATCTATAAGAAGCCTTATAGGATGGGATCCGAAGAGCTAGCAGAGCTGAAAAAGCAGCTGGATGAGCAACGTTCCGAGTGCGTCACGTTGGGGATCACCTGTTCTGTTCGTGTCCAAGAAGGATGGGACTATCATACTCTGCATCGATTACCATTCTCACAATGAGGTTCACGATCAAGAACAAGTACCCACTCCCCAAGATTGAAGACTTGTTTGACCAGTTAAATGGAGCCAAGGTATTTTCCAAGATCGATCTCTGGTCTGGATATTACCAGCTGAAGATCTGATGTGAAGATATACCCAAGACTATGTTCGTGACCTAGTACGGTCTTATACGAGTGCACTGTCATGTCTTTCGTGTTGACAAATGCCCCAGCTTACTTCATGTAACTCATGAACTAGGTCTTCATGGAATACCTGGATAAGTTTGTTGTCGTATTTATTGATGACACATTAATCTTCTCCAAGTCCAAAGAAGAGCATGAGCAACACTTGAGGTTAGTGTTGGAGAAGCTTCGGGAGCACCAATTTTATGCCAAATTAAGCAAATGCCAATTCTGGCTGAACGAAGTTGGATTCTTGCGTCATACCATGAAAGCAACTGGATTGGCGATCGATCCTTCCAAGATTACTATGGTAACCAACTGGGAGTCGCCAATCAATGTGAAGGAAGTCAGGACCTTACTCGGACTAACGGGATATTACCGCAAGTTCGTAAAGTGATTCTCCCGCATCGCTGGACCTATGACTCAGCCCTTGAAGAAAGTCAAGAAGTGCAAATGGACGTTGGAGTGTGAAGCAAGCTTCCAGGAGTTGAAGAAGAGATTGACTACCGCCGCGGTATTGGCTACTCTACATATCAGCAAGGAGTTTGTGATATATTGTGATGCCTCCAAAACCGGACTCAGTGGAGTCCTAATGCAAGACGGTAGGGTCGTGGCATATCTATCACGGCAACTGCGCCCGCATGAGGAGAATTATGCCACCCATGACCTCGAGTTGGCAGCAGTAGTGCATGCCCTGAAGACATGGCAACATTACCTTCTGGGGAAGCGATGTGAAATATACACTGACCACAAAAGTCTGAAGTATATCTTTACTCAAAGGGAATTGAATATGAGGCAATGAAGGTGGTTGGAGTTAATCAAAGACTATGACCTCGACATTTAATACCACCTCGGTAAGGCGAATGAAGTGGCTGATGCCTTAAGCAGGAAGGCCAGCACCTTGAATGTAATGCTCGAGGAAAGACTACCCGCCTTATATGAAGAAATGGAAAGCTTCGGGTTGGAGCTAGTTGAATCAGGATTCCTGGCTAACCTCGAAGTCAAACCAATGCTGGCTGATGATATCAAGGAGGCACAGAAGGGGCACAAGAGTATTGAAGGCATTAGGAAGAAGATCCAGGAAGGCAAGGCCCCAGAATTCTCGGTGGATTAACAAGGAGTAGTGTGGTTTGGGAAACGGTTATGTGTACCCAGCATGGCAGAACTCAAGGACTTGATCCTCCAGGAAGCTCATGACACACCCTACTCTATTCACCCCGGTGGTACCAAGATGTATCAAGATCTCTGGAAAAGATTCTAGTGGCACGGCATGAAGAGGGAAATAGCGTCTTATGTTGCCAAGTGTGATGTAAGTCAGCGAGTCAAAGTTGAACATCAACGACCTGCTTGACTGCTACAAGCTCTCCAAGTGCCTAAATGGAAGTGGGACAAAGTAGGCATGGACTTCGTCACCGGCTTACCAAGGTCCAGCACAGGCCCTGACTCGATATGGGTCATTGTCGACCATCTGACCAAGGTGTCTCACTTCATCCCGGTCAGTACCACTTATGGGGCCGACAAGGTGGCTAGCCTCTACAAGGAGCGTATTGTGAGCCTTCACGGAGTTCCCAAGGAGATTGTATCTGACCGAGGCACACAGTTCACCTCAAGATTCTAGAAGAAGTTCCAAGAAGCCCTCGGAACCAAGCTCTCTTTCAGCACCGCCTTCCACCCACAGACGGGCGGATAGACGGAAAGAGTGAATGAGATACTCGAAGATATGCTCCGCGCTTGTGTCTTGGCGCATGGTACCAAATGGGAAGACTGTCTGCCATTCGTTGAGTTCTCCTACAACAACAGCTACCAATCCAGTCTCCAGATGGCCCCATTTGAAGTGCAGTACGGACGAAAGTGCCGCACCCCGCTCAACTGGTCCGAAACCGGCGAAGGAATGATATTCGGGCCAGAATTTCTGCAAGAGGTAGAAGATAAGGTGCAGCTTGTCCGAGAAATCTTGAAGGCAGCCAAATCGCGACAAAAGGGCTATGTGGATTCTCACCGCAGAGAAGTGGAGTTCATTCCCGGAGACCAGGTGTACCTCCGCGTCACACCTCTCAAGGGAACCAAGCGTTTCCACATCAAGGGGAAACTTGCTCCAAGGTTCATTGGACCATTTAGGATCACGACAAGGCGAGGAGAAGTTGCTTACCAGTTGGAGCTTCCTCTGGAACTTTTAGGTGTGCACAACGTCTTCCATGTGTCACAACTTCGGAAGTGCTTCCAAGCGCCAAACCATCTGGATATTTATAAGGACATTGATCATCAGGCCATTGACCTTCGGCCAGATCTCACTTATCGTGAGAGGCAGATCCGCATCCTGGAGGAAGTAGAGTGTTGCACCAGAAGCCGCACCATCAAGTATTTCAAGGTTCAGTGGAGCAACCAAACCGAAGCGCAAGGAACATGGGAGCGTGAAGACTATCTCCGATCTGAGTTTCCGTACCTTTTTAGCACCTAGCTTAGGAATATCTTGGACGAGATTCTTGTAAGGGGGATAGGTGTGTCACATCCTGTTTTCAATAATTAAAAATCTGAGTTTATTAAAACTTTTTCAAAACTAATGTTGTGAGTGCCATGATTGTCATTCTATGCTTGTATGCTGGATTATGTGATATCAAAAACCATATTTCACCTAACCTAATTATTTGAAAAACCTTTTTATTATTTCTGGTAAATGCAAAACCGTGCTTTGGGATTGCACTACAAGTCCTTGATGGCAAGAACTGCTCTTACCCAAAGTTGGTGATTTGGTTCTAAAACCATTATAGGTCAACAAAACCATAAAATAATTATTTCATGGATTATTTTCCTATTTTATTTGCATGTCCATTTCTGAGGTTAGAAATGGTATTCCTATATGGAAAATTACTTTTCCGCCTTAGAAAAATATGAGAAATTTGGAGATTCTCACAAGGACATATACTTTCCATACATATGGTTTTCAACCCCTATTTATATTATAATTATTTCACTAAAACCCTAAAAACCTTTTGTGTCTGTTTTGACCTTTTGAAATATTTCCAAAGGAAATATTCTCAATAAATTCCTAGAAACATCCAGTGGTATCCCTAAGCCATATTTTGTGCCCATATAAAGTTTCACCTTGATCCAAGGTGGTTAAGGTCACCAAATAATTGCAAAACCCCTTATGTCCAGTATGAAATTAGAGCAACTCTACATAGAAAATTTATCCAATGGAGATGAAACTTTGCACGAGTGCCTAATACCTCAAATGACGACTCCATGCCAAAAATTGGATTTGTGGCACTTTATTTTCCCACACTACCTTTGGAAGGAACAGGTCACGTCTTTAGGGATGTTTTCAAGTTTACAAAGCTAAACTTGTCGAATGGAGCTCAAACTTGGTGTGGGCCCATGTTTTAGCACCAAACCCAATCCTCTTAAGTTGCAAAGCTAGTGGTGGGGTATGATATGTCCATTTTGCATCATGCTTTCATGTTGATATTTATCGCTTTATGGACTATTATTATACTTTGTGGTACCATACTTATGCCTTTTCTCTCTTATTTTGCAAGGTTTATTTGAAGAGGGAGAATGCCGACAGCTGGAATTCTGGACTGGAAAAGAAGCAAGTCTGAGTCCTCTATTTTGCGCAACTCAAATGCCCTGCAAATAAACGTGGAATTTTTTGTGAATATACAAAAAATAATGGGCGAAAGAAGTGCCAGAGGGGAGCTGCCAGGGGCCCACAAGCCTGGTGGCTGCGACCTGCCCCCCTGGCCGCGGCAACAGGGCTTGTGGAAACCCTGGTGGCCCACTGGCCCCCTTCTTCTGCTATATGAAGGGTTTCGTCCGGAAAAGCATTAGGAAGGAGCTTTTTCGTGGATTGTCCGCCGCAACAAGGCGGAACTTGAGCAGAACCAATCTAGAGCTCCGGCAGGACGATCCTGCCGGGGAAACTTCCCACCCGGAGGGGGAAATCGTCGCCATCGTCATCACCAATACTCCTCTCATCGGAGGGGACTCGTCTCCATCAACATCTTCATCAGCACCATCTCATCTCCAAACCCTAGTTCATCACTTGTAACCAATCTCCGTCTCGCGACTCCGATTGGTACTTGTAAGGTTGCTAGTAGTGTTGATTACTCTTTGTAGTTGATGCTAGTTGGATTACTTGGTGGAAGAGTTTATCTTCAGATCCTTGATGCTACTCATTACACCTCTGATCATGATTATGATTATGCTTTGTGAGTAGTTACATTTGTTCCTGAGGACATGGGATAAGTCATGCGAATAATAGTCATTGTGAATTTGGTATTCGTTCGGTATTTTGATATCTTGTATGTTGTTTTTCCTCTAGTGGTGTTATGTGAACATCGACTACATAACACTTCACCATTATTTGGGCCTAGAGGAAGGCATTGGGTAGTAGTAAGTAGATGATGGGTAGCTAGAGTGACAGAAGCTTAAACCCCAGTCTATGCGTTGCTTCGTAAGGGGCTGATTTGGATCCACTAGTTTAATGCTATGGTTAGATGTTGTCCTAATTCTTCTTTCGTAGTTGCAGATGCTTGCGAGAGGTGTTAATCATAAGTGGGATGCTTGTCCAAGTAAGGGCAGTACCCAAGCTCCGGTCCACCCACATGTCAAACTATCAAAGTAACAAACGGGAATCATATGAACATGATGAAACTAGCATGACAGAAATTCCAGTGTGTCCTCGGGAGCGTTTTTCCTCTTATAAGACTTTGTTTAGGCTTGTCCCTTTCTACAAAAGGGATTGGGCCACTTTTCTGCACCGTTGCTACTACTTGTTACTTGTTACTTTTCACCTCCTACGTTTCACCTCACTACACCATCACTTGTTACCGCTACTTTCAGTGCTTGCAATTATTACCTTGCTGAAAACCGTTTATCAGAGCCTTTTGCTCCTCGTTGGGTTCGACACTCTTACTTATCGAAAGGACTACGATTGATCCCCTATACTTGTGGGTCATCATGACTCTTTTCTAGCGCCGTTGCCGGGGAGTGAAGCGCCTTTGGTAAGTGGAATTTGGTAAGGAAACATTTATATACTGTGCTGAAATTTATTGTCACTTGTCATCATGGAAACTGTTCCTTTGAGGAATTTGTTCGGGGTATCTTCACAACGAACGGAAGCACGAGGAGTTTCTCCTCAACCTAAGGTACCTACTGAAAATATCTTTTACGAAATTCCTTCGGGTATGCTTGAGAAACTGCTGGCTAATCCTTTTACAGGAGATGTATCATCACATCCAGACTTGCATCTAATCTATGTAGATGAAGTTTGTGGTTTATTTAGGCTTGCAGGTTTTCTCGAGGATGAGGTAAAGAAGAAAGTCTTTCCTTTATCTTTCAAGGATAAGGCGTTGACATGGTATTGGCTATGTGATGATAGTGGATCATGGGACTACAATCGGTTGAAATTGGAATTTCATCAAAAGTTTTATCCTATGCATTTAATACATCGTGATCGGAATTATATTTATAACTTTTGGCCTCGTGACAGGGAAAGCATAGCTCAAGCTTGGGGAGGCTTAAATCAATGCTATATTCATGCCCCAATCATGAGCTCTCGAGAGAAATTATCACTCAAAACTTTTATGCTCGGCTTTCTCATAAAGATCGTACCATGCTTGACACTTCTTGTACTGGTTCTTTTATGAAGAAGGATATTGACCACAAGTGGAATTTATAGGAAAGAATCAAACGTAACTCTGAAGATTGGGAGCTTGAAGAAGGTAAGGAGTTAGTTATGAATTTCCAGTTTGATTGCGTTAAATCTTTTGTTGAAACAAAGACTTCTAGATATTTTAGCGGTAAGTATGGACTTGACTCTGAGATAGTAGCTTCTCTATGTGAATCTTTTGCTTCTCATGTTGATCTTACCAAAGAGAAGTGGTTTAAGTATCATCCTCCTGTAGAAGTCAACATAGTTAAATCCAATCTAGTTGAAGAGAAAGTCATTGCCTATAACGATCCTATTGTTCCTTGTGCCTACACTGAGAAACCACCTTACCCTGCTAGGAAAAAGGATTATTCTAAAGCTCCAACTGTGATACATAGGGGTTACATTAGACCACTTGCACCCCCTGAGGAAATTAGAGTTGAACCTCGTGTTGCTATTATCATATATTTCTTAGCCGAAGACATAGACAGGCATGTTATCAAATTCTGTGAGGACTCCGCTAGAATTGCTAAACCTCACGCGAAAGACAAATACGGTCCTATAGTGGGCCTGCCCGTTGTTTCTGTCAAGATAGGAGATCACTGTTATCATGGTTTATGTGATATGGGTGCTAGTGTTAGTGCAATACCCCGGTCCCTATATGATGAAATCAAAGATGAGATTGCACCTGCTGAGTTAGAACCCATTGATGTCACTATTACGCTAGCTAATAGAGACACTATCTGCCCTGTGCGAATTGTGAGAGACGTAGAAGTCCTGTGTGGTAAGACGAAGTATCCTACTGATTTCCTCGTCCTTGCTACTGCACAAGATAGCTTTTGCCCCATCATATTTGGCAGACCCTTTCTCAACATTGTCAATGCTCATATTGATTGCATTAAACAGACGGTCACTGTTAGTTTCGAGGGTGTGTCTCATGAATTTAACTTCTCCAAGTTTGGAAGAAAACCCCATGAAAAAGAGTCTTCTGGAAGGGATGAAATCATTGCTCTTGCCTCTATTGCCGTACCTCCTACAGATCCTTTAGAGCAATATCTCCTTGAGCATGAAAATGATATGCATATGGATGAAAGAGATGAGATAGATAAATTTGTTTTAGAACAATATCCTATTCTTAAGAACATTCTGCTTGTTGAAATGCTTGCGGATCCTCCCTCACCAAAGGGTGATCCTGTGTTCGAGCTAAAACAGTTACTAGATACACTTAAGTATGCCTATCTTGATGAGAAGGAGATATACCCTGTTATTATTAGTGCTCACCTCTCGAATCACGAAGAGAAGAAGTTATTAAAAACTTGGAGGAAGCACCGTGCTTCTATTGGATATACTCTTGATGATCTTAAGGGTATTAGTCCCACTCTATGTCAGCACAAGATTAAAACCGATCCTGATTCTAAGCCAGTTGTTGATCATCAACGGAGATTAAATCCTAGGATGAAAGAGGTCGTGAAAAAAGAAATATTAAAGCTTCTGGAAGTAGGAATCATTTATCCTCTTGCTCATAGTGATTGGGTAAGTCCAGTACATTGCCTACCTAAGAAGGGAGGTATCACCGTCGTTCCTAATGATAAGAATGAAATAATCCCACACAGGATTATTACTGGCTATAGGATGGTGATAGACTTCCGAAAACTGAACAAGGAAACCAGGAAAGACCATTATCCTTTGCCGTTTATCGACCAAATGCTAGAAAGGCTATCTAAACACACACACTTTTGCTTTCTAGACGGTTATTCAGGTTTCTCGCAAATACCTGTTGCACAATCTGATCAGGAGAAAACAAATTTCACCTGGCCCTTCGGTACCTTTGCTTATAGACATATGCCTTTTGGCTTATGCAATGCACCTTCCACCTTTCAAAGATGTATGATGGAAATATTCTCTGACTTCTATGAAAAGATTGTTGAGGTTTTCATGGATGATTTCTCCGTTTACGGTTCTTCCTTTGATGATTGCCTCAGCAACCTTCATCGAGTCTTAGAGAGATGCAAAGATACCAACCTCGTCTTGAACTGGGAGAAGTGCCACTTCATGGTTAATGAAGGAATCGTCTTAGGACACAAAATCTCTAAGAAATGCATTGAAGTTGATAAGGCTAAGGTTGATGCAATTCAGAAATGCCTTGCCCCACAGATATCAGAGGTATACGAAGTTTCCTAGGTCATGATGGTTTCTATAGAAGGTTCATTAAAGACTTCTCTAAGATTTCTAGGGCTCTTACCAACCTCTTGCAGAAGGATGTTCCTTTTGTTTTTGATGAGGATTGTGAGGAAGCTTTCGAAATACTTAAGAAGGCCTTGATAACCGCACCTATTGTTCAACCACCTGATTGGAACTTTCCCTTTGAAATCATGTGCGATGCTAGTGATTATGCTGTTGTTGTTTTTCTAGGACAAAGAGTTGACAAGAAGTTGAATGTTATTCACTATGCTAGTTAAACTCTAGACAGTGCCCAAAGAAACTATGCCACTATGGAGAATGAATTTTTAGCAGTCGTGTTTGCATGTGAAAAGTTCAGATCTTATATAGTTGACTCCAAAGTCATTATTCACTCTGATCATGCTGCTATTAAGTACCTTATGGAGAAGAAGGACGCTAAGCCTAGGCTAATCAGATGGGTTCTCCTGCTACAGGAATTTGATTTGCACGTTGTTGACCGAAAGGGTGCTGATAACCCTGTAGGAGATAACTTGTCCAGGCTAGAGAATGTCCTTGATGACCCACGACCTATTGATGACAGCTTTCCTCAGGAGCAATTGAGCGTCATCCGCACTTCACATAGTGCACCATGGTATGCTGATTATGCAAACTATATCGTAGCCAAATACATACCACCCAGTTTCACCTACCAGCAAAAGAACAAATTCTTCTTTGATTTGAGACACTACTTTTGGGATGATCCTCACCTTTATAAGGAAGGACTAGATGGTGTTATTAGACGTCGTGTGCCTGAACATGAACAGTGACGAATCCTACAGAAGTGTCATTCCGAAGCCTACGGAGGACACCATGCTGGAGATAGAACTGCTCATAAGGTATTGCAATCAGGTTTCTATTGGCCCACTCTCTTCAAGGATGCATGTAAGTTTGTCTTGTCTTGTGACGAATTCCAAAGGATAGGGAACATCAGTAAACGTCAGGAAATGCCTATGAACTATTCGCTTGTCATTGAACCACTTCATGTCTGGGGCTTTGATTATAGTGGACCCTTCCCGAGTTCCAATGGGTATACTGTTAGCAGATCCCTGGAAATGGCTAGAAAAATGATGTTCTCGATTGCTCAACAATTAGCAATTGTTTTGCAATAGCACACCAGCACGTGGGATCGAGGCAGTTTTCGAGGGTAGAGTATTCAACCCAAATTTGCTGGTTCGCACGACGGGAAGTGAAAGTATATTATCATGTATTAGCAGCTGAATGTGTCAGATTCAACCACACGTGAAAGATTTGTATCTGCAAGCAAAGTGCCAACAACAAAGTAGTATGATAACAACGGTGCCAGAAACAATTTGGTGACAAGGCAGACTATTCCTAACTGTCGTATCAATGGCGCAAGGAGTTGCCCGTGGACTGGAAATATTCTTTGCCCGCAATGGTGCCAGAAAAAGTATTGTAGCAGGTAGCTGCAGTGCAACGAGTAGCAGAAGTGGTGACAGCAGTAGCAAGTAGCAACAGTAGCAAGTTACAGCAGAGGAAAGCAAGTAACAGCAGCAGCAACAGGAGTAACTGCAGCAGAGGAAAACAAGTAACAGCAGCAGTGACAGTAGTAACAACAGGAGAGCAAAACAAGTAACAACAGCAGTGGGACAAACTCGTAGGAAATGGGTCGGTGATTTGTTTGTATGATATTCATCATGCAACAGTTATAACACGGAGAGATATGTGGCTAGCTCCCGTTCGTCAATGTGATGTAGACATGCATTCCGTGTGTCGTCATACGTGCTTAGGGGTCGAGAAGAACTTGCATGACATCTATTGTCCATCCCTCCCGTGGCAGCGGGGTCCAGAAGGAAACTACAGGATATTAAGGTTTTCCTTTTAATAAAGAATCAGACCAACGCATTGGCACTTGGTGAACACATGAACTCCTCAAACTATGGTCCTCACCGGGAGTGGTTCAGGTTATTGTCACTCTGGGGTTGCCGGGTCATAACACATAGTAGGTAACTACAACTTTCAAGATCGGATCTAAAACACACATATATTGGTGACACAATAATAATTTCGGATCGGAAATCATGGTACTCGGGCCCTAGTGACAAGCATTAAGCATGGCAAAGTAGTAGCAACATCAATCTCAGAACATAGTGTATACTAGAGATCAATCCCCGTCAAAACTAACTTGATTACATGATAGATCTCATCCTACTCATCACCGCCCAGCGAGCCTACAAATAGATTACTCAGAACGATGAAGAGCTTCATGGAATTGTAGAGGGAAGAAGGTTGCTGATGACGATGGCGACGATTTCCCCTCTTCGGGGCCCAAAACGGACTCGAGATCTTCCCTCCAAATGAAGAACAGGATGTGGCAGCGCCTCCGTATTGCAAAGGCGACGAAATCTTCTCTCTTGATTTTTTCTGGGACGAAAGTGAATTTATAGAGCTGAGTTTGGGGGCGGCAGAGCCACGTGGGCCCCACAAGCTTGCTATCTGCCACCAGGGGGGCGACGGCTACAGGGCTTCTGGCCCACTGGCCCATCCCCTCCGGTGGATCTTTGCGCAGGTATTTTTCATATTTTCTAGAAATATTCTCCGTAAATTTTCAGGACGTTCCGAGAACTTTCATTTCTACACAAAAACAACACCAAGGCAATTATGCTGAAAACAGCGTTAGTCCAGGTTAGTTCTATTCAAATCATGCAAATTAGAGTCCAAAACAAGCGCAAAAGAGTTTGGAAAAGTATATATGATGGAGACGTATCAACTCCCCCAAGCTTAAAACCTTGCTTGTCCTCAAGCAACTCAGTTAACAAACTTAAGGAGAAAGCAAAACTTTGACAACCTCTGTTTGATCTTGTTGTTGCAACTATATCTAACTCATAACCAGAATTTCAGCAAGATCACAAGTTAACCACATAAGTAAGTGACACAAAGGTCTCACGGTAAACTAATATCAATGGCATAATCAGCTAACGAGCAAATAATAATGAGTTTCAAATACCAACAATTCAATCAAAACAAGCATGAAGCAATATGGATAGGTGGAATCTTGCTAGCTCTTTCTAAGACCGCAAAACATAAATGCAGAGCACTTTCAAAGATCAAGGGTTGACTAAACATGGTAATTCATAGCAACGAAGATCCAATCATAGTCATACTCAATATCAATCATAAGCAAAGCATAAAAATGACAAAGGTGCTCTCTAATTGGTGCTTATATAAGAAGAGGATGACTCAATAGGAAAATAAATAGACAGGCCCTTCACAGAGGGAAGCATTGATTTGCAGAGGTGCCAGAGCTCAAGCTTTGAAAACAGAGATAATAATTTTGGGTGGCATGCTTTCATTGTCAACGCAATGACCAAGAGTTCTCAATATCTTCAACGCTACTCATGCTATAGGCGGTTCCCAAACAGAAAAGTAAAGTTTTAACTCCCCCACCACCAATAAATCACACTCCACGGCTAGCCGAATCCTCGGGTACTGTCCATACTAACATCAATCCTAGGGGAGTCTTGTTTTACAGTTATATTTTCGATTTAAGCGTGGAACTGGGCATTCCAATTACCGACCCCTTTCTCGTGAATGACAGTGAATAAACACATGTCGAGGATAACACGCCATGGAAGATACCAATAGCCCAGCGTCACCACATGAGCGGTTCGGGCATGCAAAACAAATTATTTCTTGAACGTTTAGAGAATGGCACATGCAAATTTACTTGGAACGGCAGGTAGATACCGCAAATAGGTAGGTATGGTGGACTCTCATGGTAAAACTTTTGGGTTTATGGAAGTGGATGCACAAGGAGTATTCCGCTTAGTACAAGTGAAGGCTAGCAAAAGACTGGGAAGCGACCAACTAGAGAGCGACAACAATCATCAAGATGCAATGAGTTTGACTAACATTGAATGCAAGCATGAACATGATATAAATCACCATGAACACGGACATCATAGAGGCTATGTTGATTTTGTTTCAACTACATGCATGAACATGCACCAAGTCAAGCCACTTGAATCATTCAAAGGAGAATACCATCCTATCATACTACATCATAGTCATCTCAAAATCTTTGTTGGCATTCAAGGAAAACAATTATAAGCTCTCAGCTAGTTAAGCATGGCATCAGAAACTATGTTCTCTAAGTTGTCATTGCAAACATGGTTCTCTCACAACAACGCTGAATCAGGCATGACAAGCTAGTCATATTTGCAAAAACAAAATAGATAGAGTTCATACCAGCTTTTCCAGTCTCACTCACTTCATCATATATCATCAATATTGCCTTTCATTTGCATGATCGAACGATGTGAACAATAATAAGAGTGCTCGTGCAAAGTACTAAGCTGAATATATAGGCAAACACAAAGGAGAAGACAAAGTAATATGGCTCTTTGAAAGCTAAACAGGTATGCATGCAAGAGCCACTAAACATTGTAACCAATATCTTCTACCTTGACCTAAAGAAAAAGAAAACTATTTACATGGGAAAACTCCCAACAAGCAAAAGAAGAAAGAAAAAACTTTTTGGGTTTTCTCAAAAGGACAAAAAAAAAGAAAACAAGAAAACAAAAATAAACTAGCATGGATAATACAGTGGCAAAGTGTAAACACCAACTTACAAAGTGAAAGCATAAGCATGAATGTAAGGTCGGTGAGAACACGTACTCCCCCAAGCTTAGGCTTTTGGCATAGCTTGTTCTACTCCCAAGGATGGTCCTGGCGAAACCCAAAATCATAATGGGTGTTATACGGGAGTGCTGGAGCCACTGCCTGAATAACTGCCTCACGAAGTAGAGCAGCCGTCGCCTCCCTCTCATACTCCTATGCCTCTCCTATGGTTATGTAGTATCTCCGTTTTACCTGAAAGTCAAAGAAAGCAGGAGCAGGAAGGGTAATATGGAAAACACGCTGCCGGTTAAATATCAAACGGTATAGGAGGGATTCATCATCCCTCTTAAGGAACTGGTAGCATGTTAGAGCGACACGATCAAGGTAGGTTGTACAGAGAGGGGGGGTCTCCTGAACGGATGAGTACTCCAAGAAAATTTGCTAAGCGTGTAGCATAAATTCCACCAAAGAAATCCCCCTCAATGGCATTATTATTCAGCCTGCTTGCTATTATAGCTCCCATGTTGAAGCTCCTGTCACCTTTTACTGCGCTCTTAAGGATACTAAGGTCGGATACGCATAGGTGACAATGTACACCCTTGCCGTTAATGCACCTACCTATGAAGAGGGCAAAGTAGTGCAAGGCAGGGAAATGAATGCTTCCTATGGTAGCTTGCGTGATATTTCTAGTTTCTCCAATAGTTATACTGGAGACAAAGTCTCTAACCGAAGACTTAGCAGGATCATTAAGACTACACCCATCTGGTATCTTGCAAATCCTATTGAAATCCTCCAAATCCATGGTGTAGGATTTATCATACAGATCAAACAGTATGGATGAGTCACGGCCAACTGAAAATTTAAATCTACGCACAAAAGAGGCAGTGAGCATAGCATAATGTTCCCATTTATCTGAGAGGAATTCTACTAACCCGGCATTGCGGACAAGTGTATGAAACTCATCCTTGAAGCCTGCTTCGATCATGAACTCATCGGAAGGCCATTCACATGGTTGTACCGGTGCGTCCCTTAGTTGATAAGGTTCGGGCTCCCGAAAAGAAAGACGGGGACCCTTCTTACTTGAGGAACCACCATGAAACTTCCTCCTGAACATAATTTCCTTTTGCTGACATTTTTGAAGTTCAAGAGAAAAGTGAATGAAGACCAACCACACCTTGTAGCAATTACTCCTACTAGTGCCTAGAGACCGTATCACGCGCTAAAACTACTTGGGACCAGCTAAAATCAACATTTCTAGCTCAAGAATAGGGTCACCAAGGTAGCAAGAATACGCGAAGGATAAAGCACTAGAGCAAAAACTAGTTGTACCAATAGAGGAGTCACTTACCAAGGAGTACTTTCCCCAAAACGGTTCAGAGAATGGTGCTTTGAGCAAGGAGATCAAAAATCACAGCCAAATGAGCAAGAACACGGGTTTGAGCTACGAAACAATTTTTCCTGGAGGTGGAAGAAGAGGATGTGAGCTGGAATGAGTGGAGGGGATCCCTGTGGGCCCCACAAGCTTGGTAGCCGCCACCAGGGGGCGGCGGCTATAGGGCTTGTGGCCCACTGGTGTCACCCCCAGGCCAGCTCTCAGTCCCATTATTTTTCAAATATTCCAGAAAAAATCATACTAGATTTTCAGGGCCCTCGGAGAACTTTTATTTTCGGGGTATTTTTCTCCGGGACGCTAAAACAGAAAACAGGAAAAACTAAACTAAATCTATCATTTTTCTTCTAAGCAACAGAAAGTGAAAGCTTAAAATAGAGGTATGTGACTCTTTGATTCATCCATTTCATGGTCATCGAAAGAAATCTGTCAATGGGGTTGATCAAACCCTCGTGACAGAACCTTCTCGAATCGCAAAAGAGAACGGAGAATTTTCGAATAGCCACTAAGTCACCTCAATAGGGATATGTATATCCCCAACAAGAAAATCATACTTCATCTTGACACGAGGAATAGGGCATTCAAAGCTCCCAATAAGAATCGATGAAGTCTTTTCGATAGCATTGATGCAATGTACTTGATATCGTTTCTTAGGAAAGTGCATTGTATGCTCATTACCATTGACATGGAAAGTGACGTTGATTTTGTTGCAATCTATAACAGCCCCTGCAGTGTTTAAAAAGGGTCTTCCGAGGATGACAGCCATGGCATCGTCCTCGGGAATATCCAAGATAACAAAGTCTGTTAAGATAGTGGTGTTAGCAAACACAACAGGCACATCCTCGCAAATGCCGATAGGGAAAGTAGTTCATTTGTCGGCCATTTGCAGAGACATTTCAGCGGGTGTCAACTTATCCAGTTCAAGTCTACGATAAAGAGAGAGTGGCATAACGCAAACACCGGCTCCAAGGTCACATAAGGCAGTTCTTACGTAGTTTCCTTTAATGGAGCAAGGTATAGTGGGCACTCCGGGATCACCAAGCTTCTTAGGAGTTCCACCTTTGAAAGTGTAATTGGCAAGCATGGTGGAGATCTCAAGATCTGGTATCTTCCGTTTATTGGTCACGATATCTTTCATGTACTTGGCATATGGAGACATTTTGAGCATATCAGTTAACCGCATCTGCAGAAAGACGGGTCTTATCATCTCAACGAAACACTCAAAATCCTCATCATCCTTTTGTTGGATGGCTTAGGAGGAAAGGGCATAGGTCTCTGAACCCATGGCTCCCTTTCTTTACCATGCTTCCTAGAAGTGAAGTCATTCTTATCGTATCTCTTAGGTTGTGAGTTATCAGGATTAACAGTAGGTTCAATCTCCACATCCTCATCATTGCTAAGTTGAACATTATTATGAATATCGCTGTCCATATTGTCACCAGATTCATGTTCATCACCAGATTGTGTTTCTGCATCAGACGCAGAAAGATCATTAGGTTCTTCAGGTGTGACAGTATTTGGTGGACTGGCATGTAGGTTTCTATCATCCTTCTTCTTCTCCTTAGGATGACTGGGTGTATCAGCATTAATTCCTTGAGAATCTTGATCAATTCTCTTAGGATGTCCTTCAGGATACAAAGGTTCCTGAGTCATTTTGCCTCCTCTAGTAATGACTCTGACAGAGTTGTCATTTAATTCATTCAGCAAGTCATTCTAAGCTTTAAGTACTTGTTCTACCTGAGTAGTAATCATAGAGGCATGTTTACTCAGAAGCTTCAGATCATTGACATTTCTATCTACACAAGCATTTAAATGGCTAAGCATACGAGTACTTTGTTCCAAATGTCTGCTAACATAATCATTGAAACTCTGTTGTTTAGCAACAAAGTTTTCAAATTCATCAAAGCATAGGCTAGCAGGTTTGTCAAAAGGAATATCACTCTCATCAAACCTACGCAGAGAATTCACTTCTAATACTGGTATCAGGTTATCGAGACCATGGATCTCTTTGATAGGTGGTAGATTTTTGACATCCTCAGATCTAATGCCTTTCTCTTGCATAGATTTCTAGGCTTTTTGCATATCTTCGGGACTGAGGAATAGAATACCTCTTTTATTAGGAGTTGGCTGAGGAGGTAGTTCAGGAATAGTCCAAGCATTATCGTTGATCAAGATGTTATTCAGAAGGATATCAGCTTGTTCGATAGTTCGTTCCCTAAAAACACAACCGACACAACTACCTAACTGGTCTCTAGAGGCATCGGTAAGTCCGTTATAGAAGATATCAAGTATCTCGTTCTTCTTAAGAGGGTGATCAGGCAAAGCATTATGTAGCTGGATGAGCCTCCCCCAAGCTTGTGGGAGACTCTCTTCTTTGAGTTGAGCAAAGTTGTATATTTCCTGCAAGGCAGCTTGCTTCTTATGGGCAGGGAAATATTTCTCATAGAAGTAATAGACCATATCCTGGGGACTACTGACACATCCAGGAGAAAGAGAAGTGAACCACGCTTTAGCATCATCCTTTAGAGAGAAAGGAAACAGCTTAAGGATATAGTAGTAGCAGATCTTCTCCTCACTAGTCAAAAGGGTGGCTATATCGTGTAGTTTGGTAAGATGGGCTACAACCGTCTCAGACTCATAACCATGGAAAGGATCAGATTCGAGTAGAGAGATTATCTCAGGGTCGACAGAGAATTCATAATCCTTATCGGTGATAAAGATAGGTGAAGTGGCAAACTTCGGGTCGTATTTCATCCTAGCTTTCAGAGATTTTTCCTTCCACTTGAGAAGTAATTTCTCAACGTCATAGGCATCCTTACATGCAAGAAAATCCTCAGCTATCTCTCCCTCCATAACGTAACCCTCACGTATATCAGGCAATTCATATCTAGGAGAGCTAGATCTAGCAGGAGCAAAAGTTGGTTCTATATCAATAGTATCGGCAATTTTAGAAGCATCACGAGCATTGGCAGTAACTCTAGCAATATGAGCATCAAGGAATTCCTCTAGTGGCACAACAGGCAAAGTAGTATCTCTAGCAGTATCAAGCATAGCATCATCAGGCAAGGCAGTATCAGGCATAGCAGTATCAAACATAGCATCATCAGGCAAGGCAGTATCAGGAATAGCAGTATCAGGCATAGCATCTCTAGCAGTATCATGCATAGCATCTCTAGTAGTATCAGGCATAGCATCATAAGTATCATCAGGCACACGCGACATATCAAGATTTCTAGCAGGAGGTGATGTCGCAAACTTACTCATAACTGAAGGTGAATCAAGTGTAGAGCTAGATGGAAAACCCTTACCTCCCCTCGTAGTTGACGGCAAAACTCTGGTTTTTGGATCTTTCACATTCTTCATAGTGATCAGCAGATATAAATCCCAAGTGACTCAGAAAATATAGCAATCGCTTCCTCGGCAACGACGCCAGAAAAATGCTGTTAGCAGATCCCCGGCAATGGCGCCAGAAAAATGTTGTTAGCAGATCCCTGGCAATGGCTAGAAAAATGTTGTTCTCGATTGCTCAACAATTAGAAATTGTTTTGCAACAGCCCAACAGCGCGTGGGATCGAGGCAGTTTTCGAGGGTAGAGTATTCAACCCAAATTTTTTGGTTCGCACGACGGGAAGTGAAAATATATTCTCAAGTATTAGCAGCTGAATTTGTCAGATTTAACCACACCTGAAAGATTAGTATCTGCAAGAAAAGTGTCAACAACAAACTAGTATGATAACAACGGTGCCAGAAAGGATCTGGTGACAAGGCAAACTATTCGTAACTGTCGTATCAATGGCGCCAAGAGTTCCCCGTGGACGGGATATATTCTTTCCCGGCAATGGTGCGGGAAAAAGTATTGTAGCAGGTAGGAGAAGTGTATCGAGTAGCAGCAGTGGTGACAGCAGTAGAAAGTAGCAACAATAGCAAGTAACAGCAGAGCAAAGCAAATAACAGCAACAGAAACAGTAGTAACAACAGCAGAGCAAAACAAGTAACAACAGCAGTGACAGTAGTAACAGCAGCAGAGCAAAACAAGTAACAGCAGCAGTGGGACAAACTCGTAGGCAATGGGTGAGTGATTTGTTTGGATGATATTCATCATGCAACAACTATACCACGGTGAGATATGTGGCTAGCTCCCGTTCGTCAATGTGATGTAGGCATGCATTATGTGTGTCGTCATACGTGCTTAGGGAAAAGAACTTGCATGAAATCTATTGTCCATCCCTCCCGTGGCAGCGGGGTCCAGAAGGAAACTACGAGATATTAAGGTTCTCCTTTTAATAAAGAACCGGACCAACGCATTAGCACTTGGTGAACACATGAACTTCTCAAACTATGGTCATCACCGGGAGTGGTTCCGGTTATTGTCACTCTGGGGTTGCCGGGTCATTACACATAGTAGGTAACTACAACCTGCAAGATAGGATCTAAAACACACATATATTGGTGACAACATAATAATTTCAGATCTGAAATCATGGCACTCGGGCCCTAGTGACAAGCATTAAGCATGGCAAAGTAGTAGCAACATCAATCTCAGAACATAGTGGATACTAGGGTCAATCCCCGTCAAAACAAACTCGATTACATGATAGATCTCATCCTACTCATCAATGCCCAGCGAGCCTACGAATAGATTACTCACGAACGATGAAGAGCTTCATGGAATTGGAGAGGGAAGAAGGTTGATGATGACGATGGCGACGATTTCCCCTCTCCGGAGCCCAAAACGGACTCCAGATCTGCCCTCTAGATGAAGAACAGGATGTGGCGGCGCCTCCGTATCGCAAACACGACGGAATCTTCTCTCTTTATTTTTTCTAGGACGAAAGTGAATTTATAGAGCTGAGTTTGGGGGCGGCAGAGCCACGTGGGCCCCACAAGCTTGCTAGCCCCCACCAGGGGGGCGGCTATAGGGCTTGTGGCCCACTAGCCCATCCCCTCCGGTGGATATTTGCGCAGGTATTTTTCATATTTTCTAGAAATATTCTCCGTAAATTTTCAGGATGTTCCGAGAACTTTCATTTCTGCACAAAAACAACACCAAGGCAATTGTGCTGAAAATAGCGTCAGTCCAGGTTAGTTCCATTCAAATCATGCAAATTAGAGTCCAAAACAAGGGCAAAATAGTTTGGAAAAGTAGATACGATGGAGACGTATCATATACTCACATCTTAGTTGTTGTTGATTACGTCACTAAGTGGGTAGAAGCTATCTCCAGTAGAAATGCTGATCACCACACCTCTATTAAGATGCTTAAAGAAGTCATTTTCCCAAGATTTGGAGTCCATAGATATCTGATGACTGATGGCGGTTCACACTTCATTCATGGTGTTTTCTGTAAGATGCTAGCTAAGTATGATGTCAACCATAGAGTTGCATCTCTTTATCATCCTCAGTCTAGTGGTCAAGTGGAGTTGAGTAATAGGGAGATCAAATTGATCTTACAAAAGACTGTCAATAGATCTCGAAAGAATTGGTCTAGCAAACTTGACGATGCACTATGGGCTTATAGGACTGCATATAAGAATCCCATGGGCATGTCGCCGTATAAAATGGTTTACGGTAAGGCCTGTCATTTACCTCTTGAGCTAGAATACAAAGCTTATTGGGCAATCAAAGAGCTCAACTTCGATTTCAAACTTGCCGGTGAGAAGCGGTTGTTTGATATCAGCTTATTAGATGAATGGAGGGCCCAGGCATATGGGAATGCCAAGTTGTTCAAGGAAAATTTTATGCTATAAAATTCTCGCTTAAGATTCTTCGCAGGCAAACTTCTTTCTAAATGGGAAGGTCCCTACATTGTCGAGGAAGTATATCGTTCCGGTGCCATCAAAATCAATAACACGGAAGGTAATTTTCCAAGAGTGGTAAATGGTCAAAGAATCAAGCATTATATCTCTGGTACTCCCATAAATGTTGAGAGCAATATCATCAATATCATAACTCCACAGGAGTACATAAGGGATGTTTATCAGCCTGTTTCAGACTCTGAAAACGAAGAGGTATGTGTTTCGGTAAGTAATTGGACTCCAAAAATTTTCCAGTAGGAAATTTTCTCCGTTTTGGAATTTATGGAAAATTAGAAAAATAAAAAGCAGTCCGGAGAGCTCACGAGGCTGCCACAAGCTTGGTCGCCGTGGCCTGCCCCCTGGCCGCGACAACAGGGCTTGTGGGCACCTCGTGTGCCTCCCGGACTCCGTTTTCTTGCGGAGCACTCCTTCTGGTCCAGAAAAAATCATTATATATACGCCCGAGGGTTTTGATCTCCGTATCACGCAGTTTTCCTCTGTTTTCGTTTCGAGCCTTTTTCTGCTGCAGATCTAGACTGCTATGGCGTCCCCAAAAGCTCGGAAGGACAAGGTCTTTGAGAAGGTTATCAATCCTTACCTCGCAGAAGTGTTGCAACACCCTCAATATATCAAGATGAGTGAGGGGATGTTGCACATCCGTGATGTTGAGGGGCCTAAGAAGACCGGAAGCGTGGAGACGAGGCTCGAAGCAATGGAGCAACAAGTCTTCAAGTGCCAAGGGATGGTGGAGCGCGGACTCAACGCCAACCACATGATGATCACGGTGTTCACCAACAAGCACAAGATGGATTCCATTGACATTGGGAAGCACCTCTCCAAGATCTATGATAGAATTGATCACCTCCAAGCCCATATCTATGAACTATAGAACCAGAACTGTGAGTATGAGTATAGATTTAAATCAATACGGTTGGCTGCTGATTTGAGGATTCCGGCGACTCGTTCATCCTGCCATGATGGAGCACCTATGCCTTGAAAGACGGAGGATCACACTCATGTTGCAACTCCTCCACCACCACCAAAGGAAGACAGCTGAGCATTGGTATGGGCAATCCCCTTGGCTTTTGCCAAGCTTGGGGGAGTTGCCCTGGTATCGTATCACCTTTATATCTTTTGCTTTTACCTTTGTTTTAGTTCTTTCCTTTTTTGTTTTTACTTTCTTCTCTTAGTTGAGTAAGTCTTTAGTGTTTAGTTTGAGTCTTTTGATTTGTGTCTCCCCCGATGTATTCGAGCTTGCGAGCTATATAATAAAGAGTATCTTAGTCAAGGGCTTTGTTTTGTGCCAGGATCAAAAGTATGAAAAGAACGATAGCATGAAAGATCATGAGATGATCTTATGGAAAGTGATAGCTTCACATATAACAAGTATGATGATTGGAACTTGTTGAGAATAGACCAACATAGACCCCAGTCATTGTTGCAATTAATAATAAGTAATAAGGAAAGAGAGGCTCACATATAAATACATCATCTTAGACACTTTTTACAATGGTGAGCACTCACCAAACTATTACATGCTTAGAAGTAGATGTTGGACAAGGAAGACAACATAATGAATTGTGTTTGCTTGATTCCAAACAATGTTATATGATTGGAGATCCCTTAGCATGTGACGATTGCTTCCACCTCATATTAGCCAAAACTCCCACACCAAGTAGAGATACTACTTGTGCATCCATAAACCTTCAACCCAATTTTGCCATGAGTGTCCACCATACCTACCTATGGATTGAATAAGATCCCTCAAGTAAGTTGTCATCGGTGCAAGCAATAAAAATTTCTCTCTAATATGTATGATCTATTAGTGTGTGAAAAATAAGCTTTGTACGAACCTGTGATGAGGAAGAAATAAAAGCGACAGACTGCATAATAAAGTTCTTTATCAGAGGAGGCAATATAAAGTGATGTTCCTCCGCACTAAGAGGACACGCATCCAAACCTCAAAAGCGCATGACAACCTTTGCTTCCCTCTGCGAAGGGCCTATCTTGTACCTTTACTTTTTTCCTTGTGAAAGTCATGGTGATCAACACCAGTTCCCTATTCCCTCTCCATCTTGGTGAACGTCATATGCTAGGGAAAGATCTATATTCATATATCATCTTGGAGATGAATACTTATGCTTTATTATTGTTGACTTTACCCTTG
Organism: Hordeum vulgare subsp. vulgare; assembly: GCF_904849725.1. Taxonomy (NCBI): domain Eukaryota; kingdom Viridiplantae; phylum Streptophyta; class Magnoliopsida; order Poales; family Poaceae; genus Hordeum; species Hordeum vulgare. Next base: position 228,851,049 of record NC_058520.1, on the reverse strand, counting down.
AGGTAAATGGTTGGGAGGCAAAATTATAAGCCCCTATCTTTCTCTGTGTCCAACTGAAACTTTGATACCATGAGTACCACGTGAGTTGTAACAATTGTGGAAAACAAAAGAGATGATTGAGTATGTGGATTTACTTTACAAGCTCTTACTTGGCTCTTTCTAATGCTATGATAAATTGCAATTGCTTCAATGACTATGGACTGTTGTTGGCTACTTCTCGGTACGGTTTTTGATTTATACTTTGCTTTGTGAAGGAATTGTTACTTTCCCATAAGAATATTTATGATGTATTGTTGTTCTATGTGTGATCTTGATGCCCTCATGTCCGTATTATGTTTTATCGACACCTTCATCCCTAAACATGTGGACATGCTTATGGATCTTGGTTTTTGCTTGAGGACAAGCGATGTCTAAGCTTGGGGGAGTTGATACGTCCATTTTGCATCATGCTTTCATGTTGATATTTATCGCTTTATGGACTGTTATTATACTTTGTGGTACCATACTTATGCCTTTTCTCTCTTATTTTGCAAGGTTTATTTGAAGAGCGAGAATACCGGCAACTGCAATTCTGGACTGGAAAAGGAGCAAGTCTAAGTCCTCTATTCTACGAAACTCCAAATGCCCTGAGAATCAATGTGGAATTTTTTGGGAATATATAAAAAATACTGGGCGAAAGAAGTGCCAGAGGGGAGCTGCCAGGGGCCCACAAGCCTGGTGGCCGCGGCCTCCCCCCTGGTCGCGGCAACAGGGCTTGCGGGCACCCTGGTGGCCTTCTGGCCCCCCTCTTCTGCTATATGAAGGGTTTCATCCGGAAAAAAAAATTAGGGAGGAGTTTTTTCGTGGATTCTCCGCCGCCACGAGGCGGAACTTGAGCAGAACCAATCTAGAGCTCCGGCAGGACGATCCTGCCGGGGAAACTTCCCTCCCGGAGGGGGAAATCATCGCCATCATCATCACCAACACTCCTCTCATCGGAGAGGACTCGTCTCCATCAACATCTTCATCAGCACCATCTTATCTCCAAACCCTAGTTCGTCACTTGTCACCAATGTCCGTCTCGCGACTACGATTGGTACTTGTAAGGTTGCTAGTAGTGTAGATTACTCTTTGTAGTTGATGCCAGTTGGATTACTTGGTGGAAGAGTTTATGTTCAGATCCTTGATGCTACTCATTACACCTCTGATCATGATTATGATTATGCTTTGTGAGTAGTTACTTTTGTTCCTGAGGACATGGGATAAGTCATGCTAATAATAGTCATGTGAATTTGGTATTATTTTGGTATTTTGATATGTTGTATGTTGTTTTTCCTCTAGTGGTGTTATGTGAACGTCGACTACATAACACTTCACCATTATTTGGGCCTAGAGGAAGGCATTGTGGAGTAGTATGTATATGATGGGTTGCTAGAGTGATAGAAGCTTAAACCCCAGTCTATGTGTTGCTTCGTAAGGGGCTGATTTGGATCCACTAGTTTGATGCTATGGTTAGACATTGTCTTAATTCTGCTTTCGTAGTTGCGGATGCTTGCGAGAGGGGTTAATCATTAGTGGGATGCTTGTCCAAGTAAGGGAAGTACCCAAGTGCCGGTCCACCCACATGTCAAACTATCAAAGTAACGGACGCGAATCATATGAACATGATGAAACTAGCATGACAGAAATTCCCGTGTGTCCTCGGCAGTGTTTTTCCTCTTATAAGACTTTGTTTAGGCTTGTCCCTTGCTATAAAATGGATTGGGCCACTTTGCTGCACCGTTTCTACTACTTGTTACTTGTTACTTTTCACCTGCTACGTTTCACCTCACTACACCATCACTTGTTACCGCTACTTTCAGTGCTTGCAGTTATTAGCTTGCTGAAAACCATTTATCTGAGCCTTCTGCTCCTCATTGGGTTCGACACTCTTACTTATCAAAAGGACTACGATTGATCCCCTATACTTGTGGGTCATCAGGGTACAACTACCCCAAACCACTATCGACCACCTTCTGAAAGTTGGCTAAAACCCCTCCTAACCTTACCTAAACCAAATCCCTTTCTCCCAAACTCATAGATTAGGTGCCTGACATCAGTGCCTAACTCCAGTCAAGTGTCCCGTCTCTCGTTCAAAGTAGATAAACCAAAATATCCAATTTAAGCTTTAGCCCAAGGCTGACAACACTTGTTTCCCTCTCTTCCTTTGACGAGTCGAGGCTCCCACGGGACTCCAACGGCTAGGCATCTCCAAGCCAGTGCCCAGGACACGCTAGACACATCCAAGGCACGCCAGAGCGCGCCAGCATGCCGTGGTATGCCAAAGCTGTGCTCTGGGCACGCTACAGAGAGCAACCGAGGTTGGAGCGACTCCCTCATCCAGTTCCAGCCTCCCCGCGGTGTCTCTCCTCTCCCCCGACAGCCTCCCTATATCGGGAAACCCTTAGGGCCCCTCCTTTCCCGCGCTAAGAGCTGGTCCGACGTGTGCCCGCGAGCACTAGAAACGCCAGAGGAGCGCGGCCATGATAGCTCACCTCTCCTCTCCCTCTCTCTCTCTCTCGAAGTGAGTCCTGGAGGTCCAAAACCACGTCCTGAGACAGTGGTTTCGACCCCGGTCCTAAGCCATAGGAATCCATCCTGTAACACATCGCATCACTTTGCGGTCTCACGCACGGTTATCCCCGTGGTTGCAGCCTTACCTTAGCCGGGACCGTTTGCGCCTTTTGACTCGCGTATGCAATTGTGTCGCTGGCAATCCAATGACAAAGAACCCGGATCGACATGTCTAGTCATAAACCAAAGTAGCAGTTCCGCACAGGGACATGCATACATGACCCAACAAAGCAGGTGTCGGTCACCAGCGAATGTAGATGAGTCATAGCAAGCTACAAGGACTCCATTACATCACGTGACATTTCCCCAACGGGGATAGACACAGAAGCTAAGAAGGACACATGTCGGTCAACCAATGTGTCCGGAGAAGTGGCGAACTACCATGGCTCATTGGATCACAAAGGGGCATTTCCCTGTAAGGAATGCTACTAAAGCCTATGGCCAGGTAATCGAACCCCATACATATCAAGTACAAGAGACGTACGCATGGCATACCGATATGTATAGATACATCGATGGCATCACAACATAACCATAAACATACAAGATTTATTTAAAAGGCTCGGAAGAGCCTCACACATAATATTACACAGTAGGGGTCTCACGACCCATCATAACAGTCATTCAAGTTACAAGCCAGCAGAAGTAATTTAACTGTCTGAGTACAGATAGATGAAACTAGAAGGCACATGGCCTGACTATACTACAGACCCACCCTAGGGCCAGATCGTAGCTGGGATACCAGCTACTCGTCGTCGTCCATGTCTAGGTAGAACCCTCCACTAGGGTCATTAACAACCTCTGCAACAATTTATTGAGCAAACACGAGTACGGAGGTACTCAACAAGACTTTAGGATAACTATCTACTCATGCAATGTATGAAAAAGGAATTGTGGGGTTTCATGCGGAAAGCCAGCATTTGACTCGTGGCTAGAAAACTTGCATTTTTAAATAATTTTGACAACATTGATTTCTCGCACACGAGTCCACTAACACCACAACAATACTCCATCGTGGAATAATTCCGTCTCCATACGGAAATGCCGTCCACGACACTCACGCTTATCATGTAAATTTTATGAGTAGCCATTAAGGTTATCTATGAAGAACATATGTCTCCAAGTAGTCCATATCCGCGGACGCGGCTATTCGAATAGATCATAACCCTGCAGGGGTGTACTTCTTCACACACGCTCTCACCACTTGTCGCCGTGTGCACGTCATGCACCTCGGCAACCTTCAAGCGGAAGCCCAGCGAGGGAGTCGGCCAGGACCGTTAACAACACTAATACTTAGTCCAGGTCTATCGCCTATCTGAGGGTAACCCGCACGGAAATCCGGCCGAGGTTTCCGTCACGGCCCCAAAACGATGTGCGCAGTGTTCCCAAGCCCACCATCCGGGTGCCACTTGGTACACCGTGCCACTGCCTACCGCATCAGAGCCCACCTCTCATGTCACTGCTATGCATGGCCTCCAGCATGACTATAAACACCAGAAACTACTTGCAACTCCTGGACCGAGTACTAGGCGATTAATAAGTCGAGCGGGGTCATATTTCAGGGCCCAGCATGTGGTAGTATCTCGTCTTAGATTACATACACAGAACTCAGTTCGTAAGGACGGTTCCAATGAAACAACCCGCCATGTACTCCTACACAGCCTTTCACCGATACCTTTATCAAGTCAGGTTCAACACACAACCTTTACTTACTGAACACATTCTCACAATTCTGTTCATCACCCAGATGATAGACCATACACAACTCTAAGCATAGCATATATAGCAGGATAAGACACATCATGGCTCAAGCATCTACCAGGTGTGCTAGGTTGCAAGGTTCAACTATTTACTATGACAAAGACAGGTCATGCAAAGGAAGTGGGTTCAACTAACGTGGCAAAAGCATTTGATCCTAATGCAATAAGTAAGTGATGATCAAAATGGTTGCTTCCCTTGTTGCTCAGAGGAGGGACAATATCCGTTAGTCGGATATTCAGTGGAATCCGGAGGAGCGGAGCCTACCAATAGAAATGACATCAATCAATAACAATCATATGCAACAAAATGATGCATGAGCATGGCACGAAGATGCAAGGTGGTATGCCAATGTAGCTATCATTTATTAAGTTTGAATTGGTTTGAATCAGATTCAAATATCACTTCAAACGAGGTATTCTCGGATACCATTTTAATTGATTCGACCTCATGCTCAGATCAACTTGTTTTTAACATGTATGGGAATGATATGTTAAGTTGCTGGTTGTGATTGAACAATGTTTGATCATAGCATTTGAAGTGGAATTCAAATGATTTTCAAATTCCAACTCCAAAGCATTTATTAAATTTAACCTATCCATCATTTTACATGTTTGGTCTAGTAACATTTTCAAACAAGTTTGAAAATGCCATATTCAGATTCCTTGTATTTTTCTGATACTTTTTCATATATAAATTATTTTCATTGGAGTTACAGATTAATTTCTATGATTTTTAGAAGTTTTGGGCATTTTCTGGAATTCTTTTAAATCAGAAAATCTTTACTGCATCAGCATGACATCAGCAGGTCCAACTGGCCGTTGAAAGTCAAACCTGACCAGTGGGACCCACTGGTCAGTGACTCTGGCCAATTTTGGATTAGATTTAAACTTAATTAGCTAATTAATAGGACTAGACCCACATGTCAGTGACTTATTAGTTTAATTAATTTTATTCTTATTAACTATAATCATCGAGAGGCTGGCCCCACGCGTGAGTGTCTCAGGCCAGCTGAGATCCAGTGGAGACGAGGTCGTCCTCGCCGGCGGCGAGCCGCCGGGGACGACCAGAACAGCGGAGGGGCTCGGAAACGGCGCGCAGGCGGCCAAACTCTGCGCGGAGTGCACCAGAGGAACGACACGTCTCCCGCAGGTTCATTTTTGCACCTAGCCGGGGCTGATCTGGCCGGAGATGACGCCGGCGACGAGCTTGGCGGCGGCCGAAGCTCGGGCATCGTTGGGCTAGTCGAATCCGAAGGAGATAGGCACGGGGCTGAGCACCTACGACATCTACTCGACAACCTGAAGCTACTGCTGGCCTCAGAAGGACGAGCCGTTCACCGGAGAGCTACTGGCGACGAGCTCCCGCGACGGATCTCGTCGGGCTCCGGTGAAATCAAGTCTAGAGGAAGAGATCGAAGGCGGAAACTTGGGGAAAAGCTGCGCAAGCTCACGGGGAGTGCAGTGGTGGTGCTAGCTTGCTCGGGGACGGCCTGGAGAGGGAGAATGCCAGCGATGAACTTCGGTGACCCGAGGAAGAAGTAACTGCGTCTCGTCGATTCACTACGTCTCGGCATCGGGCTCGTGGCTAGAAAGCTTCAGGGAGCTGCGGCGGATCTATTGCGCGGCTCAGGAGGGGAAGACGTAGGCTAGAACGATGGCGAGCTCGAGCTCTGCTCGGGCTCCAATGGCGGCAGTGGGGAACGAAGCAGAGGGGGGAAAATGAGGAGAGGATGAGCTCGGGCACGTCTCGGGAGGGTTATCCCCTCGTGTGCCAGCGCGAAGCGGCAGCCAGGCAGGCAGGGAGCTGCGTGGAGGCTCCGGACGTCGCGACGGCCACCTCCTGCTGCCTACTGGCGAGGAGGAAGATGACAGGGGAGCTGGGCCTGGGCTGAGGTGAGCGAGAGGTAGGTGTTTTGCATTTTTTTTCTTGTTTTGTTTTCTGATTTGCTAACTATTTTGATTTGCAATTTATTTCAGCTCCAAAATAGTTTATAAAATTATTTTGAACACACGAGAATATTAGTTGGAATATATCCAACCATTCCTGAAGTTTTCAACATTTTTGAAAACTTAAAGTTTTTGAATTCAAATTTAAACTTGAATTCAGTGGCTTTTGTATTTAAATAAAATTCCAAATCTGTTCCAAAAATAGTTTTCTTCCCTGATTATTTGATTTCATGAATTATCAGAAAAGTTGAACTTTTCTTGAGGCCATTTTGGGTTCATTGATTTTAACAAGTTTGGAATTTCTTTGAATTTGAGAAGTGGCTAGGGTTTTTGAGTTTTGCTTCACCACTTGCTTTGATCTTGTTGCAATTTTCTTGGATGCAATGCAAAGAAGATATGAGCACAATGCTATACTTTGGTTAGGGTTCCAGGGATGTGAAAACCCCACCCTCTCTCTGCACCCCCATGCATGCCATGGTGGATCACCGGTGCTCCCGAGTAGGCTCACCGTTGTGGGCCTATAAATAGCCCCTCCCCTTGCTCCAGAACCCCTCACTCCACCTCACCAAGACCTCAATCACCTCCCTAGCCAGCCCTTTGAGCAAGCAGAGCCTCGGTGCTCGAGATCGACCGAGGCCCCTTCGCCTCGGAGCTCCGGTCGATCTCCGGCTACACGTTGGCTCACGCGTCCCTCTGCCCACCAAAACACTCCCCGTGACCCCAGGAAGCTTTCCCCTCTCTTCCCCTACATAATCTATGCCCGTAGCTGCCACCTACACCTTCACCTGAAACCCCCCCGCCGCGGCAACCTCGTCGCCGGTGAACCAGAGCCCCTCCATCGTCGACTCGACCACCAGCAGGTAGGCGACGTTGAGCCGGACCCATTCATGTCGTCGTTAGGGCCCGAGGACATCAGTAGCCACACCGGCATGCTCCTCCTCCTCTCTGGCCAGAGGTAGGAGATGACCCCGACATGTGTGCCCCAACTGTCAGTTGCCTAATACGTCTCCAACGTATCTATAATTTTCGATGGTTCCATGCAATTATATTGTCAAACTTTGGATGTTTTGTATGCCTTTTATATCTTTTTTGGGACCACCCTATTAACTCAATGCCCAGTGCCAGTTCCTGTTTTTTCCGTGTTATTGACCTTTTTCAGAGGAGAATTTTGAATGCAGTCCAAACAAAATGAAACCCGCGGAATGATTTTTTCCATAACAGAAGACACGCAGGAGACTTGAGAACCAGGCCCGACCTAGAGGGGGGGCCTAGCAGGCTTGTGAGCTCCCCGTGGCTCCCCTTCCCTACTTCTTCTGCCTATAAATTCCCTAAAAATATGAAACCACGGGAGAGATCCCCAAAAATACTTTTCCGCCACCGCAAGCTTCTGTATCCGCAAGATACCATCTGGGGCAAGTTCTGGTGCCCTGCCGGAGGGGGGGTCGGATACGGAGGGCTTCTTCATCAACACCATGACCTGTCCGATGATGCGTGAGTAGTTCACCATAGACCTACGGGTCCATAGCTAGTAGCTAGATGGCTTCTTCTCTCTCTTGGATCTTCAATACAAAGTTCTCCATGATCTTCATGGAGATCTATTCGATGTAATCTTCTTTTGCGGTGTGTTTGTCGAGATCCGATGAATTGTGGATTTATGATCAGATTATCTATGAATCTTATTTGAGTTTCTTTTGATCTCTTATATGCATGATTTCATATCCTTGTAATTCTCTTCGAGTTGTGGGTTTTGTTTGGCCTACTTGATTTATGATTCTTGCAATGGGAGAAATGCTTGGTTTTGGGTTCATACCGTGTGGTGACCTCACCCAGTGATAGAAGGGGTAGCAAGGCACGCATCGTGTTGTTGCCAACAAGGGTAAAAATATGGGGTTTACATCATTGGTTTGATTTTATCCCTCTACATCATGTCATCTTGCTTAAGGCGTTACTCCGTTCGTGATGAACTCAATACACTAGATGCATGCTCGATAGCGGTCGATGTATGGAGTAATAGTAGTGGATGTAGAAAGCATCGGTCTACTTTTCTCGGACGTGATGCTTATATGTATGATCATTGCCTTAGATATCGTCATGAATTTGCGCGGTTCTATCAATTGCTCGACAGTAATTTGTTCACCCACCATAATATTTGCAATTTTGAGAGAAGCGTCTAGTGAACACTATGGCCCCCGGGTCTAGTTCACTTTATATTTTCAGCCTTACACTTTTACTTCGTTGCACTTTCCGCCTTCAGATCTCACTTTACAATCAATCTTTAAGGGATTGACAACCCCTTTATAGCGTTGGGTGCAAGCTCGTTTGTGTTTGCGCACGTACTCTGGACACTTGGCTTGATTCTCCTACTGGATTGATACCTTGGTTCTCAACTGAGGGAAATACTTACTACTCCTGTGCTGCATCACCCTTTCCTCTTCAAGGGAAAAACCAACGCAAGCTCAAGAGGCCGTCGACAATTTTTGGCGTCGTTGTCGGGGTGTATCGAGTCAAGAATAGTCTCCAGTCAACGTGCCGATTTCTGACACCGTAGCAGAAGGATTTTTGGCGCCGTTGCCGGGGAGGATCAAGTTCTAGATGAAGCTCATCCAAGTAAGTACCGCAAACTCATCTCTTGCATTTACTTTTTTTCCTCTCGTTTTCCTCTCCCCCACTTCTGAAAACAAAAATTTACAAAAATATTTGCCTTTTTCATTTGCCTTTTTCGTTCGCCCTTTTCTCTCGCTTGCTTTCTGTTCGCTTGTGTGCTTGTTTGCTTGCTGAAGTCACCATGACTGAAAAAACCAAACTTTGTGACTTCTGTAATACTAATAATAATGATTTTATTAGTACTCCGATTGCTCCCGCCACTAGTGCGGAATCATACGAAATCAATGCTGCTTTGTTGAATCTTGTTATGAAAGAGCAATTCTCCGGCCTTCCTAGTGAAGATGTCGCATCCCATTTTAATACCTTCATTGAGCTTTGGGATATGCAAAAGAATAAAGATGTGGATAATGATGTGATTAAATTGAAGCTTTTTCCTTTCTCGTTGCGAGATCGAGCAAAAACTTGGTTTTCATCTTTGCCCAAAAATAGTATTGATTCTTGGAACAAGTGCAAAGATGCTCATATTTAACCAAGTATTTTCCGCCGGCTAAGATTATCTCTCTCCGTAATGGTATCATGAATTTTAAACAACTTGATCATGAACATGTTGCACAATCTTGGGAGAGAATGGAATTGATGATTAGAAATTGTCCCGCTCATGGCTTGAGTCTTTGGATGATTATACAAATCTTTTACGTTGGCTTGAATTTCGCTTGTAGAAATATCTTGGACTCTGCCTCAGGTGGAACATCCATGGAAATCACATTAGGATAAGCCACAAAACTCCTAGACAATATCATGACAAACTACTCTCAGTGGCACACTGAAAGGTCACCTACTAGTAAAAAGGTACACGCTATAGAATAAATTAACTCGTTGAGTGCTAAGATGGATGAGTTAATGAATTTGATTGCTAGTAGAAGTGATCCTTTAGATCCTAATGATATAGACTTGTCTTCCTTGATTGAGAGTAGCAATGCGATCTTGGACGTTGATTTTGTTTGTAGGAATAATTTTGGCAACAACAATGCTTTTAGAGGAAACTATGTTCCTAGGCCTTTTCCTAGTAAGCCCTCTAATAACTTTGGCAACTCCTACAACAATACTCATGGAAATTAAAATAAATTACCCTCTGATCTAGAGAGTAATATCAAAGAGTTTATCAACTCGCAAAAGATTTTCAATGCGTCCATAGAGGAAAAACTACTCAAAATTGACGATTTGGCTAGGAGCATTTATAGAATGTCTATTGATATTGATGCTTCGAAATTTAGATGTGCTCCTCCCAAGATCAATATGAATGAAATTTTGAAAGCTATGTATGTTTCCATGAACGAGAGCAAAGAAAGAACCGCCCAAATTTGTGCTAGACATGAATGGCTTAAAAAGGCGTGTTCTAGTGATAAGAATCACGAAGATCTTAAAGTGCTTGGTGTGACTCCCATTGAATCCTTGTTTTCTAGTACCAAACCTTATGATGATGGGGCTGGATATGAATCCACTTTGGTCAAAAACGCCCCAATGATTCGGAGTCCATCTATCTTGATGCTAAAAGCATTGAAAGTGGAGTAGGAGAAATCAAAACTTTGAGTAGTAATGAAACTACTACTTTGGATTTCAAGGAATTCAATTATGATAGTTGCTCTTTGATTGAATGTATTTCCTTGATGCAATCCATCCTAAACTCTACACACGCTTATAGACAAAAAAAGGCATTTACCGATCATATCGTCGATGCTATGATAAAATATCTTGAAGAGAAACTTGAGTTGGAAGTTTCTATTCCTAGAAAGATTCATGATGAGTGGGAACCTACTATCAAAATCAAAATCAAAAACTATGAATGCAATGCTTTGTGTGATTTGGGTGCTAGTGTTTCCGCGATTCCAAAGTCTTTATGTGATGTTCTAGGCTTTAATGAGATTAAGGAGTGTTCTCTTAATTTGCATCTTGCGGAGTCTCCTGTCAAGAAACACATGGGAAGGATCAATGATGTTCATATTATTACAAATAGGAACTATGTACCCGTGGATTTCATTGTGCTTGACATTAATTGCAATCTTACATGCCCTATCAATCTTGGTAGACCTTTCCTAAGGACTATTGGTGCTATCATCGATATGAAGGAAGGGAATATTAGATTTCAATTTACTTTAAATAAGGGCATGGAGCATTTTCTTAGAAAGAAAATAAGATTGCCTTATGAATCCATGATGAGGGCTACTTATGGTTTGAGCACGAAAGACGACGATACGTGATTCCATCACCTTATGCCTAGCTAAGGGCGTTAAACAATAGCGCTTGTTGGGAGGCAACCCAATGAATTTATCTTTTTCTTTCTGTTTTGTTGCGTCCACACCATCATAATTCTGTTATGATTGTGTTTTTTGTGTTTCTTTTTGTGTTTGAGCCAAGCAAAACATTTATGACTAGTTTGGTGTTGGTTATTTGATCCTGCTGGAAAAAGACAGAAAATTTTCGCTCACGAAATTATTTTTAATTTTTATTCAGAAAGAGATTTTGAGTTGATTCCTTTTGCTGCTGGTTTATATACCTTTGGCCCACGCTTTCGTAATTATTAAGAATTTTGGAGATAACAGAAGTATGCGAAGTATACAGATTGCTACAGACTGGTCTGTTTTTGACAGATTTTGTTTTTGTTGTGTTGGTTGCTTGTTTTGATGAAATTATGGATAGTATCAGGGGGTTCTAGCCATGGAAAAGTGAGAATACAGTAACCTAACACCAATATAAATAGAAATCAAGATTGCTACAGTACGTAAAGAGGTGGTAGTTTGTTTTCTTATGCTAATGATATCATGAGTTTCTCTTTAAGTTTTGTGTTGTGAAGTTTTGAAGCTTTGGGTGATGTTCTCATGGACAAAGGGATAAAGAGTGGAAATAGCTCAAGCTTGGGTATGCCGAAGGCATCCCAAGCCAAATTCAAGGACACCAAAAAGCCTAAGCTTGGGGATGCCCCGGGAAGGCATCCCCTCTTTCGTCTTCGATCCATCGGTAACATTACTTGGAGCTATATTTTTATTCACCACATGATATGTGTTTTGCTTGGAGCGTCTTGTATCGTAGGAGTCTTTTCTTTTTGTTGTGTCATAATCATCCTTGCGGCACACCTTTTGAGAGAGACACGCACTCATCGTGAATTTGCTAGAATACTCATTGTGCTTCACTTATATCTTTTGAGCTAGGCAATGTTGCTCTTTGTGCTTCACTTAGATTTTTTTAGAGCACGGCGGTGCGTAACTTGGTAGTTGGATTGTGCTATAAAATTAGTCCCAAAGGTGATAGGTACCCAAAGGGGATACAATAAAACTTCCATCTTCATGTGCATTGAGTAGAAGAGAAGTTTGATTCCTCTCAATTACTTTCGAGACATGGATTTGGTAATATTAAGAGTTATGTTAGTAGGGTGTTCTGAATCTAGAAATACTTGTGTTGAAGTTAGTGATTCCCGTAACATGCACGTATGGTGAACCCCTATGTTAGGAGGTCGGAGCATAATTGATCTATTGATTTTCATCCTTTATGTTGCGGTTGGAATCGCGCGATGGTTAACACCTACCAACCCTTCCCCTAGGAGTATGCGTTTAGCACTTTGTTTTGATTACTAATAAAAACTTTCGCAATATGTATGTGAGTTCTTCATGACTAATGTGAGTCCATGGTATAGATGCACTTTCACCTTCCACCACACCTAGCCTCTCTTGTACCGTGCAATTTTCGCCGGTGCACAAACCAACCATATGCCTTCCTCAAAACAGCCACCATACCTACCTACTATGGCATTTTCATAGCCATTCCGAGATATATTGCCATGCAACTCCCACCGTTCCGTCTCATGACTTGTGCCGTCACTCTCATATTGCCATTGCATGATCGTAAGATAGCTAGCGAGATGTTTCAACGTCATACGCCAAGCTAGATCGTTGCACATCCCGGTACACTATCGAAGGCATTTCCTATAGAGTCATCATCGTTCTATTCTTCGAGCTGTGAGTAACTAAAAGTGTGATGGTCATCATTATTAGAGCATTGTCCCATGTCAGGAAATAAAATAAAAACAGGCCAGAGTTTCCCACAAAAAAAAGAGGAAAGAAAAAAAGAGGCCAAAGAGCCCAAACAAAAAAGAGAAAAAGAGAGAAGGGACAATGCTACTATCTCATTCCACACTCGTGCTTCATAATAGAACCATGTTCTTATGATTGAGAGCCTCTTTTTTTGTCACCACCATATGCTAGTGGGAATCTTCATTATATAACTTGGCTTGTATATTCCAATGATGGGCTTCCTCAAAATTTCCCTAGATCTTTGTGAGCAAGCAAGTTGGATGCACACCCACTAGTTCTCCTTTTGAGCTTTCACATACTTATATCTCTAGTGCATCCGTTGTATGGAAATCCCTACTCATTAACATTGATATCTATTAATGGGCATCTCCATAGTCCTTTGATATGCCGAGTTGATGTGACCATCTCCTCCTTTTTGTCTCACAATCTCCACCACACTCTATTCCACCATAGTGCTATATCCATGGCTCACGCTCATGTATTGCGTGAGAGTTGAAAAAGGTTTGAGAAAGTAAGAGTGCGAAAACAATTACTTGGCCAATACCGGGGTTGTGCATGATTTAAATTAGTTGTAGGCATAACTTTCTTTGGCCTTGTTATTTCGAAAGTTCATGATTACCTTTCTAATTTGCTTGAAGTATTATTGTTTTCACGTCAATAGCAAACTATTGTTTTAAATCTTACGGACCTGAACATTCATGTCACATGAAAGAAGTTACAAAGTACAACTATGCTAAGTAGCATTCCACATTAAAATTTCAGTCTTTATCACTTCCCTACTCGAGGACGAGCAGGAGTTAAGCTTTGGGATGCTTAATACGTCTCCAACGTATCTATAATTTTTTATGGTTCCATGCTATTATCTTGTCAAACTTTGGATGTTTTGTATGCCTTTTATATCTTTTTTGGGACTAACCTATTAACTCAGTGCCCAGTGCCAGTTCTTGTTTTTTCCGTGTTTTTGACCTTTTTCAGAGGATAATTTTGCACGGAGTTCAAACGAAATAAAACCTGCGGAATTAATTTTTCCATAATAGAAGACACGCGGGAGACTTGAGAACCAAGGTAGGGGATCTCGGAGGATGTCACAAGCCCACCAGGCCCGGACTAGAGGGGGGTCGGGCCTAGCAGGCTTGTGAGATCCCCGTGGCTCCCCTGCCCTACTTCTTCAGCCTATAAATTCCCTAAAAATGTGAAACCATGGGACAGATCCACAAAAATACTTTTCCGCCGCCGCAAGCTTCTGTCTCCGCAAGATCCCATCTGAGGCATGTTCTGGTGCCCTGTCGGAGGGGGGATTCGGATACGGAGGACTTCTTCATCAACACCATGACCTATCCGATGATGCGTGAGCAGTTCACCATAGAAGTACGGGTCCATAGCTAGTAGCTAGATGGTCTCTTCTCTCTCTTGGATCTTCAATACAAAGTTCTCCATGATTTTCATGGAGATCTATCCAATGTAATCTTCTTTTGCGGTGTGTTTGTCGAGATCCGATGAATTGTGGATTTATGATCAGATTATATATGAATCTTATTTCAGTTTCTTTTGATCTCTTATATGCATGATTTCATATCCTTGTAATTCTCTTCGAGTTGTGGGTTTTGTTTGTCCAACTTGATCCATGATTCTTGCAATGGGAGAAGTGCTTGGGTTTGGGTTCATACCATGCGGTGACCTCACCCAGTGACAGAAGGCGTAGCGAGGCACGCATCATGTTGTTGCCATCAAGGGTAAAAAGATGGGGTTTACATCATTGGTTTGAGTTTATCCCTCTACATCATGTCATCTTCCTTAAGGCGTTACTCTGTTCGTCATGAACTCAATACACTAGATGCATGCTGGATAGAGGTCGATGTGGGGAGTAATAGTTTTAGATGTAGAGAGTATCGGTCAACTTGTCTCAGGCGTGATTCCTATATGTATGATCATTGCCTTAGATATCGTCATGACTTTACGCGGTTCTATCAATTGCTCGACAATAATTTGTTCACCCACCATAATTTTTTCTATTTTGAGAGAAGTCTCTAGTGAACGCTATGGCCCCCGGGTCTACTTCACTTCATATTTTCATCCTTACACTTTTACTTCGTTGCACTTTCCGCCTTCAGATCTCACTTTGCAATCAATCTTGAAGGGATTGACAACCCCTTTATAGCGTTGGGTGCAAGCTCGTTTGTGTTTGCGTAGGTACTCTGGACACTTGGCTTGATCTCCTACTAGATAGATACCTTGGTTCTCAACTGAGGGAAATACTTATTGCTCCTGTGCTGCATCACCCTTTCCTCTTCAAGGGAAAAACCAACGCAAGCTCAAGAGGCCGACGGGGATTTTTGGCGTCGTTGTCGGGGAGTATCGAGTCAAGAATAGTCTCCCGTCAATGTGCCGATTTCTGGCGCCGTAGCATGGCCCATCTCTCTCTCCCTCGCTGCCCGTAGCCACTGACCGTAGGGGCCCGCGCGTCACATTCAAACCTGACGGCGCGCGCGCCTGGATAGGTTGTTTGGTTGGCCTCTAGGCCGGCCCAATTCCAAGCCAAGCCAAGTCAGGGGCTATAGCCTTTTTCTTTTTATTTAAAACTCTATTTTAAATGATTTAACCAGTGAAAAATTATGATTCTTCCACTAATATTTTTCAAGAAATATGTAGTATTTAAGAGAACCCTTGGATGAATTTTTACAACAACTATTCCGTTTTATAATAATAAAAAGGGTTAATTTGGAATAGTTTTGCTTCTGTTATATTGATTCTAAAAATATTCTTTCACTAAAACCAAAGACAAATATTTTTAAAATAATAATATTTATTTATGAGTAATAAATAACATTTTTAAAGTCACTTTGTGATCTGTTTTGGAGTCAGCCACTTATTGCTTTTTATTTATTACGATGATAGAAAACCCGTGACGAAGGAGTTGGACTTGAAGACTTCGAAGACCCTGGATACCTAGCTGACCAAGGCAACAACCCTTTGACCATGTTTTTAACATATGTTATATTGCATGCTAGAAGAGAAAATATTTTTGTTGCATGTGATCATAAGTACCGGTAAATCATTGAAGTGACGTTACCGATGGCTCCTCCGGAGCACGTGCATGTTGAGGATGATCCTACCGCCTATGAGGGTCACTCTAATATTATGTTGACAAGTAAATCTAGAATAGTAGCAGCATTAGCATGATGTTGGTATAAATCAAAGGTTTATGAAAACCCCGTCGGGTGCCACTAATGCCCGAGGGTGATGATGAGTTAGGTGGCTAGTTTCGGAGAAGTGGTGCACCGGGTATTTTGTGTGTGTATGGTTTCGGAAATAGGAATAGATTTATGATGTGTCGACCATCCAAACCTTACATGTACGACCACGTTACCCCTTTATGGAACGGGGCTTTGTTGATTACTATGGTCGGTGCTAGCAAAGAGCCACATTACTAGCGGCGGTAGTGATGTGTGGTCACTCTCGTGATGGGGTCATGCCACGTAGGGCGACTATGCCATTTTTACGTGGTCCAGGCACACTGTTTGTCCCTACATGGGTGATATTTTCTAGAGTCGTTGCTCGTAAGACATACAACATGTGGGCAGGGTACCAATCGAGTGGACCTCTTTGTCTATTATCGTCAGAGGAAAGGCATTGATCAGGTTCTTACCTCGGGTATGTTATATACCACAAGTCGTGGATGACACGGAAGTTTCCCGTATCTCGTGGGTCCATCGTACTTCCTCTGCAGAGTGTAAAACTATTCGAATAGTCGTGTCCATGGTCAAGGACAGTTGGGTAATCCTGCTTAAACTACGTCCAGTCGTTTCCACATAAACCAAGTGTGTGTGAGTGTGGTGTTAATATGAAAGAGTTGATATGACCAAGTTTGGTGACTTGGCATATAGGGTGAATCCGGAGTATTCAACCCTTGACAGATAAGTTGATATTTGTAACTTGTTCTTCAAATCAACATCTAGTTTATGATGCATATCCATAATCAAGTTTATTCATAGATAAGATGCTATCCACCAAAGATGCATATTACTTGTTATCCTTTCAATTGCATTGTTCATATCATGGGTTGTTTGACGTTACATTCAAAAGTACTCATTGGTTTGCCACTGTTTATATTATTGACCACACATGGAAGGATCGGAGTTTGGAGAAGAATATGTCTTTGGATACGGCCCTGCGAACTAGGACGCTTCCCAGTGAGAATGCCTGTTGGTATAGGCTGATGGCATGGGAACCCGCTTAGCCCCAAGATTTCCGCGGCTAGTTGTATCAGTGTGATTTGGCCTTCTAGGCCCTAACTTGTGAACTTGACCATTCGGTCACGTGATGTAATAAATTCTGTACTTGGATGTAAGACTCTTATTATTCAGCATATGTGTGTTCGGTGAGCAATGATCTCTGGGATCACTAGGTACGTTCATTCGGTGATCTCAACTCGTAAGTCGGGGTTCCCACAATTAGGTACTGCCACCAAAAAGTTTGGGGGCAATTGAAATAGGTTTGGATATTTTAATAAGTCAAAAGGCCTCTTATCTATTCTTTTGGCCTCTATTTTAATTGTATTAGAGCTTTTAATTACTTGCAAAAATGTTGCCTTATATTTTACAAATACCTAGGGAATATTTGCAACCTAACCATGATTTTAGTTTTCGGGTTTGTGAATTTATTATTTCACCTTTTATTTGAATATTGAATTTTTAACTTGCAATTTTTAATTTGCCTTTTATTTTTATCAATGGCATTTTGGCTTAATTAATCTTAATGACATGGCACCATGAGCGATTGATTACTGTAGCTTCACTACCGGGGCGTCACAATTCTCCACCCCTAAAAGAAATTCTCATCCCGAGGATTAAGAGGTAGAGTTATGGGGGAAATGTTTGTTTACGAAATTCTAACGAGTCTTGTTGTCTGGGTTGCTCTTCTTGAAGAAGGTGATCCCTTTCGTTGAAGTCTTCAATTCTCTGACTTAGGTCATACTGATGAATCTGTCGTCCTTCCTTCGGGATTTTAATTGTCCTACAAATGTAATAATAGGAAAAATGTTGGAAGAACGTAAGTACACAAGGTTGGTCATCTAACGGCGAATTCAGGGAATAGGACATGATTTATTCCTCAAGTTGTAACTCACTGAATTCATTGAGAGTGACATGCAATGGTACCAAGGTTTCAAAAGGTTAGCCAATCGTTTGATGTCTAAATAAAGGTGAAAGGGGGTTTAGAGAAATGAAATTAAATATTGCGTCGGATATAAGAATAGATCGTGTCATTGGACGGTGGCTCGGGAATTTCACATGAAGCCAAGTGCAATGGATACTTTGGAGTCCAAGATTGACAGGAGAGTCAGGTTTCGATCCTGTGGAACTTTGGGTTATGGACCAACCATGTGCGTTGGGAGTAGGCAGAGTGGTGACATCTTGCACGGTCTTGGTAGCAAGACATGTAAGAGGATAGCATGTCAGTTACGTTGGCAAAAACATCGGTACCAAGGGCAGGGGATGGATAGAACCATTTTCCTGCTTGTTGAAACGAGGTGGACCAATAGGCAAGGTTATCGTCCACCGGCGGCTATCGAAATGTTATCCACAATAGTAATAGGGTCTTATTGACAGTTGTGGCACCGAGGGTTTTTACGAAAGCATGAATTTACCACTGCTTGTATAAATTAGAATACAAGAAAGGTTAAATAGACCATTGGGAAAGGAAAATGTGTTCACACACAAGTATTAGAGTATACCTTTCTGATGGTATTCGGAACATAGTATACATGATAGGTCCTCAAATACATAACCATTCAGATAAAGGGGCAAGGATAATCATGAGACTTATCCAAACAATAGTGTTTGCATAATTGATCAAGAACATTTTAGCATTGCGCTCCCAATGTCCGTGTTGAAATTTGAAGTACCACATTCGTGCTTTGAAGTAGCATCGACATGGTCATCATATAAAGGTCGGAATTTGGGTACACAAAGGATTCATCACGAACAACTTATAAAATAAGTCATACAATTTTCGCATGGAAAATGGTAAATCTTGCTGAACAAAACATTATAGCAATAGGTCCTCCGACCAGGTGTGCTAGACAAAACACCACCATACCGAGTTACATAAGGACCAAAGTTAAAATTGTTGGAAAAATATTCCAACCATCATATATGCTCGAGATTCAGATCTGATTAGTGTCATGACACCTCATACTCAAGATTACTGAGAAGAAAATAGGCCAACAACAATTTACGAGATGATGATGCAAGATCCTTGGGATATGAACTACGGGAGCAAGTCTTGAATCATGAGCTGGATTGTAAGACACATGAACACAACATTGAGACATTTGTGCCCACAGAGAATCTGATTTGGGAACCATCATTGAGGATATCAAAGTCCTTATGTGAGCCTAGACTAGCTCTTGTAAAGGAACTCATTTTCCTTGGACAAATCGGTCAGTGGCTTGGGGTGCTAAGAAAAGTTATATGAAGTGAAGATAGAAAATCTTTAGAACATATAATACTTCGCACAAGCGCGAATGATTTGGGATGACCCTAGAGGAAGCGAGAGAAAAACTTTCTCATATTCACGGCGGCAAGAATGCACGTGAACTTTGGGATAATACTTCTTCTATCAAACATATTCTTCATCAGGTAGGCACATGGATAACGCTTTCAAGAACTTCATCATGAAACATGGAGAAGCTGAGGGTGTGGCCGATGGGCTCAACAACAATCCCTTAAGATTTTGATAGGCATGAATTTCCAAAATTATAAGGACAAGGAGATATCAATTGTCAACTAAAATGATATAATGATGTAAGCCCGAGCAAACAACAACAATTAAACATTGATCGAAGAGTGCACTCGTAAATACAGACTGAGTAGCACGACCAACGCTAAAATGGTGAGTCAACAACCAACATAGTAAGAATGAAACAATCAATTATTAACTTCAAAGCAATGGGATTGCTAGAAGTATTGGAATCACACATAAGAGTTTACTTGTGCGTATTTCGGTTAGGAACAACACGGGGACCAAGAAATGAATGGTGATGGAGAGAAGTATTAGTATATGAAGAATTCTTAAGACGTGTGCAATCCTCGTGACATTCTTGACATAAAAGATAGTAATACTCCAAGGTAGAAGATAACATAAGCTGAATAGCAAGGAACTCAAGGAAAAACACAAAACATGAACGAGTTTGTGTTGGATGGGAGGCAATAAGGTTGTCGATGATTTCACAAATCATCGGGGGGAAAAGATGATATTTCTCATCATGAATTTGATTGATATACTAGAAGAGCTCAGAATGCTAATGATGATCACGACACATTTATCGAGAAGTTTCATGAAGATGTAACCAATCAGCGACGACATCAAGCAAGAAACGGTGAAGCGATAGATTGTCGGAAACAAACATAAGATTGCCAGATCAGAATCATAATTGCCTTTCTAGACAACCAACATGATGTTGAAAGCTTGATGTAAGCTAAACACACGGTTAGAAATGTGTTCCATGGATGAAGGACAGAGATAACATGGTCAAGCTCTAGCATGGCGATGATGATGTAGCCTAACAGCTAGGAAGGACATGATCAAACACATAAGCAAAGAATATTACTAAAAGTTGTTGAATGGCAATGCGTACTCGATTCAGTTATCGGTTTCCTTCAGTGTCCAATAACTCAAAACACTAGGAAACTGGAATTATTGGAATATCATAGTTGATACGGAGCTCATAAGAAGTTATATCGCTCCTGATATTCTCGACATACCAGGGATAATACTCAGAGGTAGATCAGAATAGATGTTAGACTAGTGTATCGATCTGTGGAAGACAAGCACTTTAACTCATGTGAGAATGAAATCAAGGTAGAACAAGATGCTCAGAAACACGATTGCAAAGTACCGAATCACAGATACAAGATCAAATCATACAATGAATGATTATGATACGAGAATCTTATATGATAGGATTAACGTCGTGTCCATGGGCATGACACGAAGTTCAAGGTCGACTCCCACTTCATCAATGCATCACCTGACATTTACTCCTCACCTTTGATGAGGTTGTAGCTTCGAAGGATTATCTCGCAAAACACCGCAAGAGTTAGAATCGTGAAAACCCTTGGGATCACACAGATTTAGGAAGGTATAGGTTTAAACCCATCAAGGCATCTTAGGAACATATACCACAACTTCGAGAGTAGTCTAATACATCCTCGAAGAGCATGGCTCACAAAAGCATACGGTTAAACTTATCAGAGGGAGAAGACACAACTTACCAATGGCATCCTGTATGAGCGGAAGGGTATCACAAAAATTTTAAATGTGAAGGATGCCGTCGGATAATAACCCAACAATGGGTCTGAGAGACCACAAAGGACATGATGTGAGTATCGGTACTCAATCAGAGGGAGATAGAATGCAAGGCATCGGCTTATAGAACATATGGAAATTATCGATACTTAAATACCAAAAGAGATAAAAAATACTAGACGGAAGAAGTACCACAGGGGAGCCACCAGGAGGCCACAAGCCTGCCAGGCGCGGCCTACCCCCCTGGCCACGCCTAGGTGGCTTGTGGGCCCCCTGTTGCCCCTGTGGCTCCCATATTTTGTTATAAGGAGGGTTTAGTTCTAGAAAAAAATCAGGAGGAGGCTTTCGGGAGGAGTCGCCGCCGCCACGAGGCGGAACTTGAGCAGAACCAATCTATAGCTCCGGCAGGGTCGTCCTGCGGGGGAAACTTCCCTCCCGGAGGGGGAAGTCGTCGCCATCATCATCACCAACACTCCTCTCATCGGAGGGGACTCATCACCATCAACATCTCCATCAGCACCATCTCATCTCCAAACCCTAGTTCATCTCTTGTAACCAATCTCCGTCTCGCGACTCCGATTGGTACTTGTAAGGTTGCTAGTAGTGTTAATTACTCTTTGTAGTTGATGCTAGTTGGATTACTCGATGGAAGATCATATGTTCAGATCTCTAATGCTATTCAATATCTCTCTGGTCATGAACATAATTATGCTTTGTGAGTAGTCACTTTTGTTCCTGAGGACATGGGATAAGTCTTTCTATAAGTAGTCATGTGAATTTGGTATTCGTTCGATATTTTGATTGGATGTATGTTGTCTTTCCTCTAGTGGTGTTCTGTGAACGTCGACTACATGAAACTTCACCATTATTTGGGCCTAGAGGAAGGAATTGGGAAGTAATAAGTAGATGATGGGTTGCTAGAGTGACAGAAGCTTAAACCCTAGTTTATGTGTTGCTTCATAAAGGGCTGATTTGGATCCACTAGTTTAATGCTATGGTTAGACTTTGTCTTAATTCTTCATTTCTTCTTTCGTAGTTGCAGATGCTTGCGAGAGGGGTTAATCATAAGTGGGATGTTTTTCCAAGTAAGGGCAGCACCCAAGAACCGGTCCACCCACATATCAAACTATCAAAGTAGCGAACGCGAATCATATGAACATGATGAAAACTAGCTTGACAGAAATTCCCATGTGTCCTCGGGAGCATTTTACCTCCTATATGAGTTCTTCCAGGCTTGTCCCTTGCTACAAAAAGGATTGGGATACTTTGCTGCACCTTTTTTACTATTACTACTTTCTACGAATCATCTTACCACACAACTTTCTGTTACCGATAATTTCAGTGCTTGCAGAGAATACCTTGCTGAAAACCACTTGTCAGTTCCTTCTGCTCCTTGTTAGGTTCGACACTCTTACTTATCGAACGGACTACGATAGATCCCCAACACTTGTGGGTCATCAAGTCTCTTTTCTGGTGCCGTTACTGGGGAGTGAAGCGCCTTTTGTAAGTGGAATTTGGTAAGGAAACATTTATATATTGTGCTGAAATTTATTGTCACTTATCACTATGGAAACTAATCCTTTGAGGAGCTTGTTCGGGGTATCTTCACCTCGAACGGAAGCACAAGGAGTTGCTCCTCAACCTGCTGCACCTACTGAAAATATTTGTTATGAAATTCCTCGAGTATGCTGGAGAAACTGTTGGCTAATCCTTTTACACGAGATGGAACATCACATCCCAACTTGCATCTAATCTATGTAGATGAAGTTTGTGGTTTATTTAAGCTTGCAGGTTTGCCTGAGGATGAGGTCAATAAGAAGGTCCTTTCCTTATCTTTGGGGGAAAAGCATTGACATGGTATAGGCTATGTGATGATACTGGATCATGGAACTACAACCGATTAAAATTGGAATTTCTTCAAAAGTTTTATCCTATGCATTTGGTACATTGTGATCGGAATTGTATCTATAATTTTTGGCCTCGTGATAGAGAAAGTATCGCTCAAGCTTGAGGGAGGCTTAAATCAATGTTATATTCATGCCCCAACCATGAGCTCTCGAGAGAAATTATTATTCAGAACTTTTATGCTCGGCTTTCTCATGATAATCGCACCATGCTTGACACTTCTTGTACTGGTTGTTTTATGAAGAGAGATATTGACTTGAAATGGAATTTATTGGAAAGAATTAAATGCAACTCTGAAGATTGGGAGTTTGATGAAGGTAAGGAGTCAGGTATGAATCTTAAGTTTGATTGCGTTAAATCCTTTGTTGAAACAAATACTTCCTGTGATTTTAGCGCTAAATATGGAATTGACTCTGAGATAGTAGCTTCATTGTGCGAATCATTTGCTGCTCATATTGATCTCCCTAAAGAGAAGTGGTTTAAATATCATCCTCCATTAAAGTCAATGTAGTTAAACCCAATCCAGTTGAAGAGAAAGTCATTGCTTATAATGATCCTATTGTTCCTAGTGCTCACATTGAGAAACCATCATTCCCTGTTAGAATAAAGGATCATTCTAAAGCTTCAGCTGTGATATGTAGGGGCTATATTAGAACACCTACACCCCCTGAGAAAATTAGAGTTGAACCTAGCATTGCTATTATCAAAGATCTCCTGTCCGACAATGTTGATGGCCACGATATTCACTTATGTGAAGATGCTGCTAGAATTGCTAAACCTCATGCTAGAGACGAACATAGGCCTGTTGTTGGCACACCTGTCGTTTCTGTTAAGATAGTAGATCATTGTCATCATGGTTTATGTGACGTGGGTGCTAGTTTTAGTGCAATACCTCAATCTTTATATGATGAAATTAAAGACGAGATTGCATCTGTCGAGATGGAACCTATTGATGTCACTATTCAGCTTGCCAATAGAGATACTATCTTCTCTCTGGGAATTGTTAGAGATGTTGAAGTCTTGTGTGGTAAAACTAAGTATCCTTCTAATTTTCTCGTTCTTGCTACCACACAAGATAGCTTTTGTCCCATCATATTTGGCAGACCTTTCCGCAATACTGTCAATGCTCATATTGACTGTGAGAAGCAAACTGTCACTGTTGGCTTTGAAGGTGTGTCACATGAGTTCAATTTCTCCAAGTTTGGTAGACAACCTCATGAAAAAGAGTTGTCTAGTAAGGATGAAATTATTGCTCTAGCTTCTATTGATTTGCCTCCTACTGATCCTGTAGAGCAATATTTGCTTGAGCACGAAAATGATATGCATATGGATGAAAGGAATGAGATAGATAGAGATATCTTTGAACAACATCTTATCCTTAAGAATAATTTGCCTGTTGAACTGATTGGAGATCCACCCCCAGCAAAGGGTGATCCTGTGTTCTAGCTTAAACAGTTACCTAATACTCTTAACTATGCTTATCTTGATGAAAAAGAGATATATCCTGTTATTATTAGTGCTAGCCTTTCAGAGCATGAAGAAAAGAAATTATTGAAAACTCTAAGGAAGAACCGTGCTGCTATTCGATATACTCTGGATGATCTTAAGGGCATTAGTCCCACTCTATGCGAGCAAAAAATTAAAACCGATCCTGATTCCAAACCAGTTGCTGATCATCAACGGAGATTAAATCCTAAGATGAAAGAGGTAGTAAGAAAAGAAATACTAAAGTTCCTGGAAGCAGTTATTATCTATCATGTTGCTCATAGTGATTGGGTAAGTCCGGTGCATTGCGTCCCCAAGAAACGAGGCATCACCATTGTCCCTAATGATAAAGATGAATTGATCCCACAGAGGATTATTAAAGGCTATAGGATGGTGATTGATTTTAGGAAATTGAATAAGGCCACTAGGAAAGATCATTACCCTTTGCCCTTTATTGACCAAATGCTAGAAACATTGTCTAAACACACACACTTCTGCTTTCTAGATGGTTATTCTGGTTTCTCCCAAATACCTGGTGCAAAATCTGATCAGGAGAAAACCACTTTTACTTGCCCTTTCGGTACCTTTGCTTATAGACGTATGCATTTTGGCTTATGTAATGTACCTGCTACCTTTCAAAGATGTATGATGGCTATATTCTGTGACTTTTGTGAAAAGATTGTTGAGGTTTTCATGGCTGACTTCTCCATTTACGGGTCTTCTTTTGATGATTGCCTTAGCAACCTTGATTGAGTTTTGCAGAGATGTAAAGATACCAACCTTGTCTTGAATTGGGAGTAGTGCCACTTTATGGTTAATGAAGGCATCGTCTTAGGACATAAAATTTCTGAAAGAGGTATCGAAGTCGATAAGGCTAAGGTTGATGTGATCGAGAAAATGCCATGCCCTACAGATATCAAAGGTATAAGAAGTTTCCTTTGTCATGCTGGTTTCTATAGAAGGTTCATTAAGTACTTCTCTAAGATTTCTAGGCCTCTTACCAATCTCTTGCAAAAGGATATTCCTTTTGTTTTTGACGATGATTGTGAGAAAGCCTTTGAAATACTTAAGAAGGCCTTGATAACTGCACCTATTGTTCAACCACCTGATTGGAACTTACCTTTTGAAATTATCTGTGATGCTAGTGATTATGTTGTTGGTGTTGTTCTAGGACAAAGAGTTGATAAGAAGTTGAATGTTATTCACTATGCTAGTAAAACTCTAGACAGTGCCCAAAGAAACTATGCTACTACTGAAAAGGAATTTTGAGGAGTCGTGTTTGCATGTGAAAAGTTCAGATCTTACATTGTTGATTCCAAGGTTACTATTCACACTGATCATGCTGCTATTAAGTACCTCATGGAAAGGAAAGATGCTAAACCTAGACTTATCATATGGGTTCTCTTGCTACAAGAATTGGATTTGCATGTTGTTGATAGGAAGGGTGCTCAGAACCCCGTAGCAGATAACTTGTCTAGGTTGGAGAATGTTCTTGATGACCCACAACCTATTGATGATAGCTTTCCTGATGAGCAATTGAATTTCATCAATGCTTCACGTACTACACCGTGGTATGTTTATTATGCAAATTATATTGTTGCCAATACATACCACCTAGTTTCACATACCAGCAAAAGAAGAAATTCTTCTTTGATTTGAGACATTACTTTTGGGATGATCCTCACCTTTATAAAGAAGGAGTAGATGGTGTTATTAGACGTTGTGTACCTGAGCATGAATAGGGACAGATCCTACAAAAGTGTCACTCCGAGGCTTATGGAGTACACCATGCGGGAGATAGAACTGCACACAAGGTATTGCAATCTCCTTTCTATTGGCCTACTCTCTTCAAGGATGCCCGTAAGTTTGTCTTGTCTTGTCATGAATGTCAAAGAATAGGTAATATCAGCTTCAGGAAATGCCTATAAATTATTCACTTGTCATTGAACCATTAGATGTTTGGGGTTTTGATTATATGGGACCTTTTCCAAATTCCAACGGGTATGCTCATATCCTAGTTGTTGTTGATTACGTTACTAAATGGGTAGAAGCTATCCCAACTAGTAGTGTTGATCACAAAACCTCTATCATGATGCTTAAAGAAGTTATTTTCCCTAGATTTGGAGTCCCTAGATATCTAATGACTGATGGTGGTTCACATTTTATTCATGGTGGTTTCCGTAAAACGCTGTCTAGGTATGATGTCGACCATAGAGTTGCATCTTGCTATCATCCTGAGTCCGGTGGTCAAGTAGAGCTAAGTAATAGAGAGATTAAACTAATTCTGCAAAAGACTGTTAATAGGTCTAGAAAGAATTGGTCTAAGAAGCTTGATGATGCATTGTGGGCTTATAGAACTGCTTATAAGAATCCCATGGGCATGTCTCCGTACAAAATGGTTTACGGTAAAGCATGTCGTTTACCTCTTGAGCTAGAGCATAAGGCTTATTGGGCAATCAGAGAGCTCAACTTTGATTTCAAACTTGCTGGTGAGAAGAGGTTATTAGATATTAGCTCACTTGAGAAATAGAGAGCTCAGGCATATGAAAATGCCAAGTTATTTAAAGAAAAGGTTAAGAGGTGGCATGATAAAAGGATACAAAAACGTGAGTTCAATGTAGGTGATTATGTCTTGCTATACAATTCTTGTTTAAGATTTTTTGTAGGCAAGCTTCTCTCTAAATGGGAAGGTCCTTACATTGTTGAGGAAGTATATCGTTCCAGTGCCATAAAGATCAACAGTATGGAAGGTAATTTTCCGAGAGTGGTAAATGGGCAAAGAATCAAGCATTATATCTCAGGTACTCCCATAAATGTTGAAAGCAATATTATTAATACCATAACTCCGGAGGAGTACATAAGGTATATTTATCAGCCTGTTTCAGACACCAAAAACGAAGAGGTATGTGATTAAGTAAGTAAACCGACTCCAAAACTTTTCCAATAGCAATTTTTCTCCGTTTTAGATTTTTTAGATAAATAGGAAAATTTAAAGTAGTCCGGAAAGCGCACGAGGAGACGACAAGCTTGCCAGGCGCGGCCTACCCCCCCTGGCCGCGCCTGGGTGGCTTGTGGGCACCTCGTGTGCCTCCTGGACTCCGTTTTCTTGCGGAGTCCTCCTTTTGGCAGGAAAAAATTCATTATATATTATCCCGAAAGGTGTGACCCTCGTATCACGCAAATATCATCTGTTTTCGTTTCGATCTACTGTGCAGACAGATCTAGATCGCTATGGCAGCCCCAAAAGTTTCGAAGGACAAGTTCTTCCAGAAGCATGAGGGGGTGCTGCACATCCATGATGTTGAGGAGCCCAAGAAGACCAGAAGCATGGAGGCTACGCTCGAAGCATTGGAGCAGCAAGTCTTCAAGTGCCAAGCGATGGTGGAACGTGGACTCAACACCAACCACATGATGATCACGGAGTTCACCAACAAGAACAAGATCGATGCCAATGACATTGGGATGCACCTCCCCAGGATCTATGACTGAATTGATCACCTCCAAGCCCAGATCTACGACCTGCAGAACCAAAACTGTGAGTATGAGTATAGATTTAAATCAATACGGTTGGCTGCAGATTTGAGGATTCCGAAGACTCGATCATCTTTCCATGATGGAGCACCTATGCCTTGGAAGACGGAAGATCAAACCCAGGTTGCAACAACTCTAACACCATCACCTTCGAAGGAAGACAACTAAGCACGGGTATGGGCCATCCCCTTGGCTTGTGCCAAGCTTGGGGGAGTTGCCACGGTATCATATCACCATCACATCTTTTGCGTTTACCTTTTTCTTAGTTCGATCCTTTTTCGTTTTGTCTTTCTCCGGTAGATCAGAATTCTTAGTGTTCTAGTCTTGAGTTTTGCTCTGTGTTACCCCCAATGTATTCGAACTCGTGAGTCATATAATAAAGAGTGTTTTAGTTAAGGGCCTTGCTTCATGCGATGATCTAAAGAAAAGAATAATAAGAGAACAAAAGCATGAAAGATCATGTAATGATCTTATGGGAAGTGATGGCTTCACATATAAAAAAAATGTTGATTGAAACTTTTTGTGGGTGGACAAACGTAGACCTTGGCCATTGCTGTAATTAATAGGATGTTATAAAAAAGGAGAGGTTCACATATAAATATATCATCTTTGACACCATCTATGATTGTGAACACTCATTAAACTATTACATGCTTAGAAGTAGATGTTAGACAAGGAAGAAAACATAATGAATTATGTTTGCTTGGTTCCGAACAATGTTATATGACTAGAGATCCCTTAGCATGTGACGATTGCTTCCACGTCATATCAGCCAAAACTTCCGCACTAAGTAGAGATACTACTTGTGCATCCATAAACATTCAACTCAGTTTTGCCATGAGAGTCCACCATAACTACCTATGGATTGACGAACATCCCTCATGTAAGTTGTCATCGGTGCAAGCAATAAAAATTGCTCCCTAAATATGTTTGATCTATTAGTGTGTGGAAAATAAGCTTTGTACGAACCTGTGATGAGGAAGACATAAAAGCGACGGAATGCATAATAAAGTTCTTTATCGTAGGAGGCAACATAAAGTGACGTTCCTTCATACTAAGAGGTCACACATCCAAACCTCAAAAGTGCATGACAACCTCTGCTTCCCTCTGCTAAGGGCCTATCTTGTACCTTTACGTTTTGTCCTTAAAAGTGTCATGGTGATCGACACCAATTCTTTATCTCGCCTTTATCTTGGGTAACGTCATATGCTAGGGAAAGATCTATATTCATATGTCAACTTTGAAGTAAGTATTCATGAATTATTATTGTTGACATTACCCTCGATGTAAGTAGTTGGGAGGAGAAACTATAAGCCCCTATCTTTCTCTGTGTCCAACTGAAACTTTGATCTCATGAGTACCACGTGAATTTTAGCAATTGTAGAAGACAAAAGGATGATTGAGTATGTGGATTTGCTTTACAAGCTCTTATTTTACTCTTTCCGGCGTTATGATAAATTGCAATTGCTTCAATGACTAAAGGCTATTGGTTGTTAATTCTCAATAAGTTTCTTGATCCATACTTTACTTTGTGAAGGAATTATCACTTTAGCATAAGAGATTATATGATGATATTGTTGTTCTAATTATGATCATGATGCCTCCACGTCCGAATCTTGTTTTGTCGACACCTCTATCTCTAAACATGTGTGCATATTTATTGATCTTGGTTTCTGCTTGAGGACAAGCGAGGTCTAGGCTTGGGGGAGTTGATACGTCCATTTTGCATCATGCTTTCATGTTGATATTTATCGCTTTATGGGTTGTTATTACACTTCACGGTACAATACTTATGCATTTTCTCTCTTATTTTATAAGGTTTATACGAAGAGGGAGAATGCCGACAGCTGGAATTCTGGTCTGAAAAAGGAGCAAGTTTGAGATACCTATTATGCGCAACTCCAAAAGCCGTGAAAATCAACGAGGAATTATTTTGGAATATATAAAAATTACTAGACGGAAGAAGTACCAGAGGGGAGCCACAAGCCTGCCAGGCGCGGCCTACCCCCCTAGCTGCGCCTAGGTGGCTTATGGGCCCCCTGTTGCCCCTCTGGCTCCCATATTTTTCTATAAGGAGGGTTTCATTCCGAAAAAAATCAGGAGAACGCTTACAGGAGGAGTTGCTGCCACCACGAGGCGGAACTTGAGCAGAACCAATCTAGAGCTCCGGCAGGGTCGTCCTGCCGGGGAAACTTCCCTCCCGGGGGGGGGGGGGGGAAATCGTCGCCATCGTCATCACCAACACTCATCTCGTCGGAGGGGACTCATCACCATCAACATCTTCATCAGCACCATCTCATCTCCAAACCCTAGTTCATCTCTTTAACCAATCTCCGTCTTGTGAATCCGATTGGTACTTGTAATGTTGCTAGTAGTGTTAATTACTCTTTGTAGTTGATGCTAGTTGGATTACTCAGTGGAAGATCATATGTTCAGATATCTAATGCTATTCAATACCTCTCTGGTCATGAACATAATTATGTTTTATGAGTTGTCACTTTTGTTCCTAAGGACATGGGATAAGTCTTGTTATAAGTAGTCATGTGAATTTTGTATTCGTTCGATATTTTGATGCGAGGTATGTTGTCTTTCCTCTAGTGGTGCTATGTGAACGTCGACTACATGACACTTCGCCATTATTTGGGCCTAGAGGAAGGCATTGGGAAGTAATAAGTAGATGATGGGTTAGTAGAGTGACAGAAGCTTAAACCCTAGTTTATGCGTTGCTTCGTAAGCGGCTGATTTGGATCCTCTAGTTTAATGCTATGGTTAGACTTTGTCTTAATTCTTCTTTCGTAGTTGCGGATGATTGCGGGAGGGGTTAATCATAAGTTGGATGTTCGTCCAAGTAAGGGCAGCACCCAAGCACTGGTCCACCCACATATCAACCTATCAAAGTAGCGAACGTGAATCATATGAACATGATGAAAACTAGCTTGACAGAAATTTCCATGTGTCCTCGGGAGCGCTTTACCTCCTATCAGAGTTTGTCCAGGCTTGTCCCTTGCTACAAAAGGGATTGGGCCACTTTGCTGCACCTTTGTTACTATTGCTACTTGCTACTTGCTACAAATCATCTTAGCACACAACTTTCTGTTACCGATAATTTTAGTGCTTGCAGAGAATACGTTGCTGAAAACCACTTGTCAGTTCCTTCTGCTCCTCGTTGGTTTCGACACTCTTACTTATCAAAAGGACTACGATAGATCCCCTACACTTGTGGGTCATCAGTGTATCAGATTAAGATGCTCCGATCAAATACAAGCAAGATGAATGGACTTAGATGGGCAATCAACCAAGGTTGATTTGCCAAGAACCAGCTCCTGTCTAGAAGGATGTTTGACCCAAATGATAATCTACGAGGATCAACAAATGATTGCATGCATTCGCACACAAGTTTAATCAATAAAATAAATGACAACCACAAAGGTGTGGCACCCCGGCTCAGAGGAAACCGGAACACCCCGCATTCCAGCTCGAGGACAAGTCTTCTGGAATATGGAACCGTTGGCACAGAACAAATTAGCTCTTTATTACTATGGAAAAGATTACAAGGATACATGAATAGGTCTGATCGGGCTGTCCAATACCGTGGACTCGACTATTCGAATAGGTTTGACACTCTGCAGAGGTTGCACACTTCACCCACACTATGGAGAACTGACCTCGTGATCTCATTCGGGTGGAAAAGTGTTGCTCCAACGAAACTTGTCTGACCTGTGACTCTTTCATCGTACCACCGGCATTCATCCTCCCCCGAAGTCCTGCCCTGGGTGGCCCTGTGTCCTCATGACACCTGCCACCATCGTGGCCAAACTAAATTGTCCCTACCGGGGACATCGGCACAAACAACTCAACTGGCTCACAGGGTTATCACCGCCTACCGGGCCAAGGTAGCACGCGTGCATAACCCGCCCTCTTTGGAGGTACCCGTGAAAGAGCACGCAATCAGACCAAGTCAAGGCCGTCACATGTAGGCAAGTGTGGTTGCACAGATGAGCCCGGACAGGTGACTCTGATCGACCAACTATGTATCTTATCCCGGATAATATATCTGTCATAGCTGACACTCCGACGTCACAGTAATCTGATAAATAATAAGCTCAAGCCACTACTGTTGATCCATGTTCAAAAAGTAATAATAGACAGTAGTCTTAACCTCATGTTATCGACTAGTGCGTAAGACACTAGTCACTAAAGATCGCGTACTCATCTGAGTAATAATTTATTAAACAGTGCATACTCACATTCCAGACTATAAACAGATATATTTATTATTGAAATAGTTGATTAGACTATGTATTGCAATGCAATGAAGCAAATGAAAGTTGTGGCTTGCCTGGGATGAGGGAACCACCTGGAAGAAGGGCGAGAAGGTCATGAAAAGAATTGCCGAGAACAGTTCTCTCTCGGAGGAGGGGTTGTTTACGGCAAGAGAAACATGGTTATTTTCAGTGTCTGATCACATGTTGGAAATGTTACCATCTTGTCAGGCTCGACAAGACGAAGACAAGGGCTTTGGAATCAATGGAATCGGAGTTGCGGGTAAAAAGATATGAGGGTTTTGGAGCTAGGGGCTAATCTGCAATAAAATTATTCACAACGGGCTCCCTCGCACAGCGGCTAGTCGCGCATTTGGGCAGAATACGTCTTCCCATAGGGAAACGACAATGCCGAGGGGGCGCGTCCACTTATCCTGGTTAGCAGCGGCGGGGTCGGCCTCTGGGCCACTAACGCCTGGGGGCCACGTTGACCCTGGCCCTTTCTCTCTCCTCCTCGCCGCACCTTCTTCTTCCTCCCAACGGAAGGAGCAGGGGAGGCTCGGAGCAACTGCGCCGCGTGGGGGCAGCGAGCGGCAGTGACCGGATCCCGGGCACATTACCACATGGCCTCCGGCGACGAGGCGAGGGAATGGGGAAGTTCATCGGTGCTTGGGTGCTCCTCTAGGCACCGAACACGGGGAGAAGAAGCCCGGCACCATCCAAATTCGAGAGGGGCTTGGTGGCGGCCAGGAGGGCCATTGGAGGGCAAGGGTGCTCCGGGAGTTCGATGAACAGGTTGGGGAGGATGCAAGGATGGAGGAGAGGAGTATGGAGAGGTCGTGGCACCCCGGGCCTGTTTAAATAGCCGCAGCAACGAGAGCCGATAAGGACGGCCGTCGTGGCGATCTTAGCCATGCACTGGAGCTCCAGGGTGATGTGGCTGGCCTTTAGCGGCGTCGAGCAGCTTCGAGGGGGGGGGGACAGCTCAAGTGAGCTTGGGAAGGCTCGGGGAGGCAAATGACATGGATGCAACTGGAGCAACAGGACGGAGCTTGTCAAGCGCGGCAAGGCAAAGTCCTGAGGGGGAGAGGGCTCCAGGAGGAAGGGAACGATGAGGAGGAGCTTCTAGACATGACTAGAGCTCGAGGGAGAGGAGGAATGGACAAAACCAAGGGCACCATTGCACAAAGCATGGTTATTGCATGCCACAGGCGTGGTCACGACGTGAACTAGCACTGGGAGGACAAGAGAGGCTGGCACAGAATGTCTAGCAGATAGTCCATCCAAAGAGGTGCCCAACTAAGCTGATAGATCACCAAAAGGAGCTAAGGGTTGATGGGAGGCTTCACTGGAAGTTTCCTGCATCAGACTTGGCCTGATCACAGTGATCAACATATGAAGGGATAAGAGCAAAAGATCATGTGTGGGAGGTTTAGGGTAGGAAGGTCTATGGTCCCGCGAAATTTGAGAAGCACAAGACCAATGTTTGATAGGGTTGCTTTGGAACTGGCATCTCTAGTCCAGAATAGAGATTTTGATGTGGCACTCACATACTGGCTTGGATGGAGATGAAACTT
This sequence comes from Hordeum vulgare subsp. vulgare, assembly GCF_904849725.1. Lineage (NCBI taxonomy): Eukaryota > Viridiplantae > Streptophyta > Magnoliopsida > Poales > Poaceae > Hordeum > Hordeum vulgare. Next base: position 228,816,994 of record NC_058520.1, on the reverse strand, counting down.
GGAGGATATGAATATTTTAGGGTTATAAATATGCTGTATAAATTTCATGCCATCTTGATAAGCCAAAATGGCACTTCCTTCACACAGTATCCTACTGGACAGAAAATTAAGAGAATTACTCGGAATAATTGGCTAAATAAAATGAGCTCAAAATTGGTTTAGAGAGGTTTTCTATATAGGAGAATGTCCTGGTAAAATTTCAGAATTTATGGAGAAATAAAAAATATAGTTGCTTCACAATCCAGAATAATGACCACAAACAAAGAATTGAAGCAAAGGTCACATGGTTGAAGGAATGATGCTCAAATTTGGTGGATAGGCATAATTTGAGCATATTGAGATGATGGCAAAGTTTCAACTCATTTGAATAGTCCTAGCTAGCACTTTCTTCACAAAGCTTCTTATGGATCAGAAACTTTGAAATTTTCCAAGAAATATTGACTAGCTAAATTGACTTGAATTTTGGCATGAGGCAATTATATGGCTAGGAAAGAGTGCCCAAAATTTTTGCGAGCAATCAAGCAAATAAAAAGGGTACTTGCTTCACAACTTGACAGATAGGGCAGAATCAAAAAAGGAATTTTTGGGAAATATTTTTGAACATGACAAGGAAATATTTTGTCATATCTGACGAAGATATGACCCAAGAGATTTATGAGAATTATTTGGGAATTTTTGGAGAATAGAAACGGGGGGGCAAACAGGATTATTCCTTTAAAAGAAAAAGGAATATTCTCATGGAAAAGAATATTGAGATGGGCTTAAGATGGAAATGGCTAGGTCTTGGGAAGATTTGAAGGTTGGCAAGCCAGGGTGTTACAAACCTACCCCCCCCCCCCCCCCCCCCCGTTAAAGAAATCTCGTTCTCGAGATTTGATTGCTCAAGGTTCCACATGAATATCCTTACTTGAGGAAACTGTTTCCAACTCGGGTTTCCTTTTTACCTTGAAACAATGCTCTCAGTATGAACTGATTGATTATCTGACTTTTTGGGTGGTTTGTTCCACTAGATCCTCACATGTTACTCTAACTTTCATCTGTTTTTATATGCTGACTTGACAGTCAGAGGTTCTGGCAGAGAGATCTTGTTCACGGCAAACTTTCCTTTGACTGATTCCCATATGTGCGGACACATGCTTCGAGATTGTTGTTCCACATTCTGGTCGTCCCGTCTGTCGACACCTTTAAGTGGATAATGGGTCGTGTAATCTTTTGACACTGTTGTTGCAATCTAACTGCTAAGTGGTCGTCATGGATTTGAGTATCTTCTTTTGACGATGTTGAGCATATCTGGTTGTGTTGAGCGGGTTGCCTCAATATAGAGTCCTTGCAAATGGGATGGACCCGTTCGGTGTGTTCCCACAGTGATTGGTATCGAACCAGTCTGTCTTGAGTATATGCACCATGTTGATCTTGCAACCATTATCATACCTGTATGGGCAAGCTTGCTCTTTCATTATAATTCTCTTTGCATGGATCCTTAGTTGAAAGAGCTTGCCTGATGTATTCTTTATTCCTTCAGATGACCATGGGTGCTGCCAGGTACCACATTCCGGCAAGCATATGACTTAACAAGTTGTAGCTGTAAGATGACGATTGTGTGAACCCTTGGATAAAACCGGCAAATAAACCAGTAGCCACTAGAACGGTCTTTACAACTCAGATCTGGGACATTACTGGAGTAACTCAACCCTGACTCACGATGGCTGAAAAGCAGCTCGGAGCATGAGACGGTGTCGATAAGAAGAAAGTAGCAGTTCCCTAAGACAGTCGAGAAACAACTTAGAGCATAGGGTCTCTACTACGAAAAGAAATTCAACAACTGTCTGGGATGGCCGAAAAACATGTTAGAACATGGGCTAGTTGCTGACAAGAGAAATAGAAGTCGGCATCCACCCCGGACGGCCAAAAACAGCTCAGAACACATGCGTGGTGTCGTCATCAAAGAAAGACAGGCAAGGGTTCATCTGTGTCCTATACAGCTTATCCATGGGTTGTTGGTCATCTCAGTGAAGTGTATAGCTGGTGTTCTTCTTCTCACGTAGCCCATGCCATAGTCGGATTTCTCACCGGGCTGACATCGTTGTATGATCAACTCCTATGGCCTTGATAGCGTGTCCACCATATATATTGGGTCTATGTGGCGCAGTGCTTGATTCCTGAAGCAGGCTTGTGTCTTGGCTGACTATTTTCCTTTCCGACCAACTATTGCGAATTTAATCCTTGAAATGCATGGTCATATGCTGCCAACTATCGGTGGAATAACTTGTAATAGTGAAAACGCGATGCCTTCAAGGGTTACTTAGCTTGTCTTGTAAGTCATCAAGAGTATCGTGTCAAGGAAGACTGGGTAGCTTGTGCTTGATACTTCGATCGGGGTAACTGCTTGAATAAGCTTGGGTACTATATCTCAAGTGCTTTCCTTTCTTGAAGACTTGCTGGGTGAGACTCGGTACCTTATGCTAGAAGCTTGCTGTGATGTCTTATTGGAGAAGCATGGGTGTCTTGAACAAAGATCTGCGTGTCACCTTGAGGAAGTCACATGAATCTTATGCCATAAGATTTTCGGGTAGCTTGCGAGGAAAAACTGGGTTGCTTATACTCGAAGCTTTCTTTTGCCATATGCATGCTAAGTGCATAAATATCTCCTTAACATTCTTGTTGTCGGTAACTTGTTGTATGCACTAGCGTATTCGGCTAACCTTCTTGCTGGACACTAAGTTCATAGACCATTCTGACTTCCTTTCGTAGTGTAGAAGGTTTCAAATTTTATTCATAACAGTCTCAACCGTGTATTTGCATCATACCCTTGACTCGAACTGTTTGCACCTCTTCCTTCTTGTTGATTCTATGATTGCTGCTAGAAAAAAAAGTTGCACTGATGTATACTTGGTGTTGATAATTCATCTGGTCAGGATATCATTTATATTCACGCTCGATATTCCTGATATAATGCAGTCTGCTGAAAATTCCATATTGCTGAACTAAGCTTCCCAATGACTGTCTCTTCACAGATTCCTTGAGTCCTGTGTCGGTGAGCAACTTCCATAAGGGGAAAATAAGGTAACACCAAGGGCCCAAAGAAAGAAGCAAACAACAAACATAAAGCGGCAAAATCACAGACCGGTAATAGCACACACTCTACAACTATTCACAACAATGATATGATTCCAACTTAAGCACAAAAATCGTGCAAGAACTCCAGTACTACGGTCTAACATGCTGTGGCGGTGTGCACGAAGTGAATCAATGTGTGGAAGGGGGTCGGTGTAAACAAAGCTACACTAAACAGGGGCTTACACCGGTTCCGTCTGGACGGACAAAGTGGCAAGGACGAACTTCGTGATCGTGGGCCGAAACGCAGGGTCTTGACCACGTCATCATCAAGTGTACAGAAGAGAACCGTACTCGTCCAGAGAATGGATGGCAGGGCGGGATAACGATGAAAAGAATGGCTTGCGGGCATTACCCTTTTCTGATAAGAAAGATCAGTAAGGGTTGCCAACGCGGCTAGAGGGATTGGCAAGATCTGGGATAGAAGCATGTCTATCACCAAAACAACAGGGCAGCTCAAGAGAATGCATTGGTGTAGTACTCGTGCATCAATTCGACATGGGATCGACATGACCAGTCACCTTGGCACCACTCCGCTGAAGCGAAGGTGACACCACACCAAGGAAGAAGAAAGCAGGCTGCGGAGTGCATGTGGTGAATCGAAACCGATGCCACCAACACTTACCAGATCCATCGTTGGTAATAATATATCTAGTCTATATGCATGCTATGCACAATCAAATGCAACAAACAAGTGCAGCAAACCAATTGGATCCTATACTATCGTTTACTAACTCTCGCGCGGTCTAGGGCATCCTACAGCCAGACCTGCTCTGATACCAACTCTTGTGGCACCCCGGCTCAGAGGAAACCGGAACACCCGTATTCCAGCCCAAGGACAAGTCTTCTGGAATACAGAACCGTTGGCACAGAACAAATCAGCTCCTTATTACTATGGAAAAGATTACAAGGATACATGGATTACATCGCCTACGGTAAATCCTACGCTAGCAAGGGAATAACGACCGACGTGCTGAACTCCACTCCGCAGGGACCCTGGCTGGAACGTGCATCCTAGCTCTCAACTCGGAATCCTCGGCAAGCAACCAATCAAGGCATGATGTGCAAACTGGCATGACAATCCAGGTGAGTACTTTGTATGTACTCGCAAGCTCACAACAAACATCAGCATTAAGGCAACACAACATCGTAGCAATCAGGATTAAGTAAATGGTTGTTATTACTAAGGGAGTAGCAGAGAACTAACCATACCAGGCTGCTCTCACCGTACTCGGGTGATACCAACCCATGTGATCTTACCTAGATCCTTTAGCGAGTATCCTCAAGATGGATACCAAGACTTATCATTGGCACGATGCCGAACTATTATCATACTCAGACAAGTTATTAGATCATTACTATCATACTTACGATTGACCACCTATTGAGGTCTGATCGGGCTGTCCAATACCGTGGACTCAGCTATTCGAATAGGTTTGACACTCTGCAAAGGTTGCACACTTTACCCACACTATGGAGCACTGACCTCGTGATCCCATTCGGGTGGACCTGTGTTGCTCCAACGAAACTTGTCTGAACCGTGTCTCTGTCATCGTACCACCGGCATTCATCCTCCCCTGGAGTCCTGCCATGGGTGGCCCTGTGTCCTCATGACTCCTGCCACCGTCGTGGCCAAACTAAACTGTCCCAACCGGGGACGCCGCCACAAACAACTCAACTCGCTCACAGGGTCATCACCGCCTACCGGGCCAAGGTAGCACGCGTTCATAACCCTACCTCTTTCGAGGTACCGGTGAAAGAGCACACGACCAGACCATGTCAAGGCCGTCCCATGTCGGAAAATGTGGTTGCACTGATGAGCCCAAACAGGTGACTCTGAATAACCAACTAGGTATCTTATCCCGAATAATATGTCTGGCATAGCTGACGCTCTGACGTCACATTAATATGATAAATAATAAGCACAATCCACTACTATTGATCCATATTCACAAAGTAATCATAGACAGTAATTTCAACCTCATGTCATCGACTAGTGTCTAAGACACTAGTCATTAACGATCCCGTACTCATCTCTGTAATAATTGATTCAACAGTGCATGCTCACATTCCAGACTATAAACAAATATATTTATTATTGAAATAGTTAATTAGACTATGATATTGCAATGCAATGAAGAAAATGAAAGTTGTGGTTTGCCTCGGATGAGGGAACCACCGGGAAGAAGGTCGAGAAGCTCGCGGAAAGAATTACCGGAAACGGTTCTCTGTCGGAGGAGGGGTTGTTTACGGCAAGGGCAACATGGTAATTTCCACTGTATGATCACATGGTGGAAATGCTACCACGTTATCGGCCTCGACGAGACGAAGACAAGGGCTTTGGAAATACTGGAATCGGAGTTACTGGTAAAAAGATATGACGGTTTTGGAGCTAGGGGCTAATCTTCAATTAAATTATTCACAACGGGGTCCCTGGCAGAGCGGCTATTCGCGCATTTGGGCAGAATATGTCGTCCCGCAGGGAAAACGGAAACGCCGAGGGGGCACGTCCACTTATCTAGTTCAGCAACGGTGGGGTCGGCCTCTGGGCCACTGACGCTTGGGGCTCGCGTTCACCCTCGCCCTTTCTCTCTTCTCCTCATCGTGCCTTCTTCTTCCTCCCGACGGAAGGAGGAAGGGATGCTGGATAGAGCGTGGCCGGCGAGGGCCACGGCAGCTCCGGCCGTCTCCGGCCAAGGTGAGTCCGTCGGCGGCTGCGGGGGACTACGCCGCACTCGTCCGAACCCTAGATGGGCGCCGGAGAGGCTCGGAGCAGCGGCGCTGCGTGGGGGCAGCGAGCGGCGGCGACCGGATCCCGGGCACGCCACCACATGGCCTCCGGCGACGAGGTGAGGGAATGGGAGAGTCATCGGTGCTTGGGGGCTCCTCTGGGCACCGAAGACTGGGAGAAGAAGCCCGACACCAGCCGAATTCGTGAGGGGCTTAGCGGCGCCAAGGGAGGCCATTGGAGGGCAAGGAGGCTCCGGGAGCTCGATGAATAGGTTAGGGAGGATGCAGGGATGGAGGAGAGGAGGATGGATAGGTTGCAGCACACCAGGGCTTCTTAAATAGCCGCAGCGACGAGAGCCGATAAGGACGGCCGCCGTGGTGAGCTTAGCCGCGCACTGGAGCTCCAGGGCGACGTGGCTGGCCTTTAGCGGCATCGAGCAGCTTCGTGGGGGGATGGGATAGCTCAAGTGAGCTCGGGAAGGCTCGGGGAGGAAAACGACATGGATGCAACTGGAGCACCAGGACGGAGCTCGTCTTGGTGCGGCAAGGCAAAGTCCGGAGGGGGAGAGGGCTTCAGGAGGAAGGGAACGATTAGGCGGAGCTTCTAGACATGACTAGAGCTCGAGGAAGAGGAGGAATCGACAAAACCAAGGGCTCCATTGCATAGATCACGGTTATTGCATGCCACAGGCGTGGTCACCACGTGCACTAGTGCTAAGAGGATAACGAGGCTGGCACACTATGTCTAGTAGATAGTCCATCCAAAGAGATGCCCAACTGAGCTGATAGATCACCAAAAGGAGCTAAGCACTACTGGAATCTGCTGGTTGGCCAACAGCCAGAGCTGACGGCAAAGGACAGTTTAACTGATGGCAAAGGCTTTGCCGTCAGTGTGCTGTCGGCAAAGGAACCGGCCAAGATTTTATCGGCAATCACCTTCTTTGCCGTCAGCTGAAGGTCGACCGACGACAAAGACTTTGCCATCAGCTTTGTGGCACGGGCTGACGGCAAAGAGCAATGGCGGCAACGGCGCAGGCCGAGCCCCGTTAGAAGGTTAACGGCAGGCTTTGCCCAGAGCCGTAGCAAAGCTGACGGCAAAGCCAAAACCCCTGGGTCCCCTAGGTCCCCTCTTTGCCCATAGCCGTAGCAAAGCTGACGGCATAGCCGAAAACCTGGGTCCCCTTGGTCGCCTCTTTGCCGACAGCTGGAGCACAGCTGACGGCAAAGCCGAAAATCTGGGAAAATTTGGTATTCCCAGAGTTGCCAGGATACACAGGCTGCCGCCACGTGTCTTATTTGCCGTCAGTCCACCAACGGCAAAGCTGTTGCCGTCAGTAAGCTGTAGGCAAAGACCCTCTCTGCTTTTTTTCATATTTGTTTTCTGTTAATTCCCTGCATTTGCAAAACATAGATACAAACAACAACATATATATATTTGCCCAGCCCCTAAACAGCACCACAAATGCATCACAAAATGCAAACAACACAACACAAGTGCATCACCAAGTGCAAACAGCATGAATATATCTAATTAAAGTGCAAACAAGATCACAAAGTATTACAAAGCATCACAAGTGCATCCACAAATACAAGTGCATTACAAAGTTCATCTAATACTACAAAAGTGCATTACAAAGTCCCTCGAGCATCCATCCATATGCCATGCTGCTTTATCAAAATCTGCAAAATGAGAAAGAAGTTAGAAGAAGAATACAATAAGAAAGAAGTTATCTAAATTAAGCTAAGCAATTAGAAGAAGAAGTGGAAGAAGAAGAAGAAGAAGAAGTGGAAGAAGTGGAAGAAGAAGAAGAAGAAGAAGAAGATGGAGAAAAAGAAAGAAGAGAAGTTATCTTTTTCTCCTCTTTCTTCTTGTCTTATTTCTTCATCTCTTGTTTGTTCTTCTCTTCTGGTTTCTTTTAAAACTTTCTAAACTAATTATGTCATTTTTGAGCTCTAATATCAACTAGAATTTACTAAGCTAACTAAAGCATGGCTAATATCAACTAGAATTTACTAAGCTAACTAAAGCATGGCTAATATCAACTAGAATTTACTAAGCTAACTAAAGCATGGCTAATATCAACTAGAATTTACTAAGCTAACTAAAGCATGGCATAATCTAAGTTGATCTAAACAATAAGAAGAATAAGAAGGAGAGGAATAACTTACGAATGCCAAGAAACGGAGGAGAAGCTCCATCTCCGTTGGTCGCTGGCTTGTTAGGGCTCTCACCAGGAGAAGTAAAGGGATCGTGGAATTCAACTTTGGAATGATGCTGCAACAAGGCAAGAGTTAAAATATGTGGTTAGCACGGCGAAAGACAATGGTATAAGACCGTGCAAGGTTGGTCATTGAAAGGGAACTCACCGTTCCCACCGAAGAAGGCATCGGCGGAGGGGGCGGCAAACCTTGCTTCTCACACATAGCCTGCAAATTAGTTTTCGATGAGTCAAAGAAATAGCCTTGTTGCGTCTCACACATAGCCTTGCTTCTCACACAACTGACTTACCGCAACGAAGTTGTGCATGGCCTTCGCATGGGCATTATTGCGTGCCCTCTCCTCCTCAAGCAACCTCTGCGTATTCCGGTCCCTCTCCTCCAACAAGAGCCTGGTGGCCTCCCTCTCCTTCATAAGTGCGGTCTGCAACCACTCCTCAAAAGGAATTTTGTCATCCATCCAGGGACAAAAGAACGAAAGAATAAATGAAGAAAACTAACCTCGATGGCAAGATCAACTGGCCTCGTGCGTTGCCGTATTACAGGAGCGGAGCTCGTTTGCCTCGCCTTGATCTGAGATAGAGTCTCAGTGATAGGGACGAAGCCATCACACATGGCCAGCGTGCCATGACTCTTACCGCCACCAGAGATCATTAACGCCTCTGGATCAATAGGATTCTGGCTCGGGTCAAAGTCAGGCCCGCGCAGCTGTTTGACCACCTCAGAATAAGACGTCATCTTGTTGTAGGCGGACAGGCTTGTGTACGCCGACGGCCCGTCCCGCTCAGAATATGCCTTCGCCGTCTTGTACGAGCCCTTATGGGCCATGCTAAACGCGGCGTATCCCTCAGGCTCGGGCTTGTTATTGTGTTTGTCCTACGCGAAAAGACAAAGAATTAGTACAACAAAAATCATGAACGGATGAATTATTGATGAAACAAAACAAGGCACACATACCCATTTTTTGGCGTATTGCATGATGTTGGCATTGCCTTAGTGGTGTGGCACACCAACCAATTGGGCACGACGGTCCTTGGCCATAGTGTGGGTGCTCAACCAAGCCTGTGTGCACCACCTGTCCACTATCATCTCCCAACAATCCATCTTATCGGCCAACCATCTCGGGGGCACCTTTGAATGTAAGTTAATGAAGAATGAAACTAAGTATTATAACTAAATAGACCTAACTAGCCCTAAGAATTGATCTTTGGAATGTACATACCTCCATGTACTCGGTCATATCAAGGAAAATCTTTCGACATTCAGTCTTTGTCTTCGGCTCCCCTTGCTTGGCGTACCAATCTCGAACAGCCTGAACACGCAGCTCGTGCCTCGTGTTATTCAATAAACTCTTGCACTCTTTCACGAGGTTCTTCTTGGCCGCGTCCTCCGTCCCCTCCTCGACCCTAAAGTAACTCTTCAATTATGCCAAATAGATGCACAGATGAGTAGTGAAATGATTTGGAAGGAAATAACAATATATAACATTGTATACTTTTTATTGGGTAAAATAATAGTTAGCCAAAAATCAGCCAACACCTTGTCAGCCACGCTCACGCAAACAACACCATTGACATGTGTGTTTCCCGGGAGCAGAGCGGCTTGGTAGTGCTCCCACTTGAGTCCTGGCTCGGGAACCATACCCTCAAAGGGCAACTGCACTATCCCGGGGAAGTGCTCCCTAAGTAAAGCACCAAGGAGGCAGTTTGGATTCCGGATATTCTGCGGGTAATCCCACCCCCTATATAATGATAAGGCAAAGACATTAGCTACCTGGTGAAATATAATGATATAAGGTACACAATATATATCAACTTACTTCTCGTCATCTGGCTTAACGAATGCCCTGTGCTGCAACTCCAATCGGTCTGGAACTCGTGTCATACCATGTTGGTAGACCGACTTGCTGGCAGCCCCCTCAGCCTCAGCCTCTGCCTCAGCCCCCTCCGCCTCAGCCTCCGCTTCAGCACCCTCCGCCTCAGCACCCTCCGCCTCAGCCTCCACCTCACCACCCTCCGCCTCAGCCCCCTGCATCGGTGTCTACTCCTGGACGGGAGGATCCCGCACCGGTGACACCATCGTCTGCAAGGGTGAAGTGGCCGAGATAGAAGTAGCCGAGGGTGGTGGCGCCTGGCTCCTACCATGCAACCTCCCTCTCCCACGACCACGTCCTCTGCCTCTCTTCTTTCCTACGCCTCTCCCACGGGGCTCCTCGGCAAAGCTCTACAACAAAGTTCTCCATAGCTGCCCAGGTGCTATCCTCAACTTATCCCCGCCTGCCATGTCTCACCACCTGTAGCGATAAATAGTTAAATAATTAGTACAAATTCAAGGACAATAATTAAATGAACAATAATAAATACATGAATAATTCAACTAATAATTGAATAATTAAACAACAATGTTTGGATGCATACAAAGTACTAATAGTCTGGATCATCCGTCTCTTCTCCATGGTCAATATCACACGTGTCATCATCAGTATCACACGTGTCGTCATGACTGATATCGTCATCGGGTTCAAGGACATCATGTGGAAGGCCTTTTTGTAACCGATCAAGCATTGATAGCTCATCGGCATTGGTAACTTCTTCTACTTCCACTTATTCCTCATCATCACGTGAGTCTTGTTCCTCCGTGTTCAGGATGGACGTAGAGAAGTTTCGGGTACGACGTCTGACGCCACGTGATTCTTGGAAGAATTCTCCATCATATGTTATTGGGTCAATTTGAGGTTCATAATCGTCTTCATTTGGGGGAGGTGGTCTAAGATGTGGCGGCACATCGAACACGACATACCAACCTTCCAGGTTCTTAACACTTTGACGACACTATGGCAGATAGAAAACTTGGGTGGCCTGTTGAGCCACAATATAGATATCGGCACCACTTAACTGCCTGTCTTGTCGAATTTCGACAATCCCAAGATGTTCATGAGTCCGTCTTGTCTTAGTAGGATCGAAACAATGGCATTTGAACACCACAATGTTCGGAGGATTTTCACCATCATAATGAAGTTCGTAGACTTCTTCAAGTCTTCCATAATACTCGACACCTCCCTCGCCTATAGGAGAGACATCGGAATTGTTTGTTTTATGACCGGTCATTGAAAGCTCTTTGCTAGCAGTACGAAAGCGATACCCATTGATGTCGTACTTCTGAAATGTACGGACCTTAAAGTCAAAACCATTAGCAATTTTTCTCAATTCATCGTTGACTTGCTCATCCGAATTAGCCTATAAGTTAAGAAAAGATAGAGTTTGGTGTGTTACTCATGAGTAATAGCAACAAAGGAAATCACTTATTATATACAAGGGAGGTACCGTTTTTTTGAACCAAGAGATGAAACCGGGATAGCCGCCTCGTGTCTTTTCCAGAAGTTCATACTCGAGAATGGATTCTTTTTCAATTGCAACACCATTCGAGAATTGTTCGACGTATCGACTATATCAATTAATAATAGTTGTTAGACACAGAACTTGTTAAAAGTTGCGAAACAATGTATAGAACACTTACTCGATGTATGGTCGAACTTCTGCTAAGTTGTTCAATATATACATCGTTAGTGTGCGCCACTCCTCGACGCACAGCAACTTTGGTTTTCCCACACCAGAAGGTGCGAGCTTCCTTTTGAAGAGGCTGAGATTGGATTCACGTCGTTTGGGGTCACCCAGATTGTACCGAGGCTCGGGATTATGCAAGTTGTGCATAGTGGCATCATAGTGTGTTGTTATGAAGTTTGTCGCCTCCTCGGTAATGAACGCCTCGGCCATCGATGCTTCAATTCTATGTTTATTTTTACATTTTCCTCAAAGTGTCTACTGCATCCTTTCAGTTGCCTAGCACCAACGACTTTGCACAGGGCCACCCAATCTTGCCTCGGTTGGGAGATGCAAAATCATGTGTTGCATCGGATTAAAGAAGCCCCGTGGAAAAATCTTCTCTAACTTGTAGAGCAACTCAGGCGCCAACTCTTCCATGTCATCTATCAAGGCACGCGACAACTCTTTAGCACAAAGAACACGGAAGAAATAGCTCAACTCGGCCAATACTAGCCATTCAGCCTCGGGGATATAGCCACGCAACATCACCGGCATTATCTGCTCAAGCCATATGTGGCAACCATGACTCTTGAGCCCAAAAAATTTCATTTTTTCAATGCTCGCTCCCCTCGCTAGATTCGCAGCATACCCATCGGGGAACAACAACTTTTTTGCACCCACAAGAGGATTTCCCTTATTGCTCCCTTCTCAAGATTGTACCAGGCAGGTGGTTTGGACCTATTTTTTCTTCCTTTCGGTTCTCGCATGTTTAGTGATGGCCTATCACAGAGAGTCTCCTGGTGAACTCTAGCCTTTGTATTATCTTTGCCCTTATAAGTGCCGAAAAATGTGCCAAGAAGGGCCTCGGCGATATTCTTTTCAGTGTGCATCATGCCAATGTTGTGTGGAAGTAAGAGGTCTTCGAAGTAGGGGAGATCCCAGATGCATGGCTTGTGGGTCATGGCTTGTTCCTCATTATAACCCAAGAATGGACGGTTTGGATCAGGCTCCATAGATTTTAACTGTTCATTAATTTGTGCCCCCATCAATGCAGGTGGTGCTGAGTGTTTGACAACTTTACCTTTCATGAAATTCTTCTTGTCTTTTCTGAATGGATGGTCCATAGGCAAGAACTGTCTATGCAAGTCAAAGCAGGAATACTTCCCACCCGCCGGCAACCAATGAAACTTAAGAGCTGCCTTGCATTGTGGGCATGGGAACCTTCCATGCACACACCAGGCAACGAAAAGCGCAAATGCTGGCAGATCATGCAACGAGTATTGGTACCAAACATACATTTGAAAGTTCTCTTTCTTAGTTGCGTTGTATGTGTTGACCCCATTAACCCAAGCTTCTTTCAAGTCATCCATAAGCGGTTGCACGTACACACTCATATTCTTCCCCGGGTAGTTTGGCCCTAGAACTATCAACGTCAGAAGTATGTGCTTTCTTTGCATAATGGATAATGGTGGAAGATTGAGGGGAATGACAAATATAGGCGAGCAACTATATTGGGTAGCCGTCATACCAAAAGGATTGAACCCATCGAGGCTGATGGCGATTCGACAATTCCTTGGTTCTTTAGCTTTTTCCTTATGTATACTATCGAATGCCATGTCATCTGTTTTGCTGTTTCTTCGAGCATGTAAAGTCGTTCAAGTCTTGGTAGGATCGGCAGATACCGTAGGACACTCACGGGGATTTTGCTCTGCTTCTTCTCACCTTCACCGTTTTCTACCTCAACATATCAGGAGGACTTGCAAAATGGACAATATGTTTCTTCCGCATACTCTTTCCTAAATAAGGCACATCCCTTCTCACAAGCATGTATCTGCTCATACCGCATCTTGAGTGCACAAAGGATTTTGTCTGACTTATATAGGTTTGAAGGCATAATATGACCTTCTGGTAGAAAGCGCCCAAATAGGGTCATCACTGAGTCAAACAGGTCTCTTCCAATGTTGAACTGGGCTTTCAGAGCCATTACTTGTGCGATGGCATCTAGCTGAGAAATCTTAGTGTGCTCGTGAAGAGGATGTTTTGAAGACTCCAACATGGCATAGAAGGCTTTCGCGGATTCCTCCATCTCTTCGTCCTTGTTCCGAGCATCATCAAAGTCATTCACCATGTCTTCAATCCCTGTACCATAATCATCGATGCACCGACACAACACCTAGTCTCTGTTACGTTGGGCCGACTCACCATGAAATGTCCACAAGGTTTAGCCGGGAGTAAAACCACGCATCTGCAGGTGTTTACCCATTACATCCTTTGTCTGTCGCGAATAATTCTTGCACTTAGTGCAGGGGCACCATGTTTTTGGCTGGCCTTTAGAAAACGTCGTTTCCACGAATTCATAGGTTTTGCTCAACCATTCATCGGTCATATCCCTCTGACTATGGTGACCGGTGTACATCCATTCACGATCAGTCATTCTGGCAAGCTAGCTACATAGTATCCACATATAAAACAATATAAATTATCAATACATCAAGGATGTTAAATTAATTATGGCCATTTTTTAATCATGGTTAATACATTAGGATGCACGGAATGCACACCTACCAGCTACTAGGTAAAGATGGGTCCTAATCCCACCTGAGTATGTGTAGATTGGGTCATTTCCCCATGCTCTGATCTCGACCCAACAAAAAATTTCGGCAGCACCTCCCCGATGTTCTCCTGATACACGTCTCGGCAACTAACCGAGAGGATGTGTACCCGGAGAACAACAAGGAGGAGCTGTCAAAACTCTGCATGGGATCCGGAGCAAAGCGTGGGAAACGACCCAATCTACACATACCCGGGCTGTCCATGGATAACGTTGGACAATTCCAAAGAATCACCGTTATAAATATGCAAATGCATGCATATTTATGACAGGAACCCTTTCGAATGGGAGTCGCATATTGGTTACGCAATACCTTTGCATTTTAATACTAAAAATACCTAGCTAGATAGTGTCATCAGCACGAAGGCCGGAACAGAACAAAATAAAGGGGGTGGAGGAGGAGTTAACAAATGTGCTCACTTTCGAATGCAGGGGAGGTCGTCGAAAACCAATCCCTCGCGGAGAAGCAACTGCACATTTAAATGCACTCAATCAACACAAATACGCAATCGCAGTAATTAAGCTAACTAATACTAACATCTATAATTAATAATTTATTATTCAATTTTTGTTACTCTTCTCTTCTTCTATTTCTTTTCTTCTTATTATTTTCTTTCTATTGCTAACAGCTAGCTAACTAATACTAACAGCTAGCTGACTTATACTAACAGCTAGCTAACTAATAACTACATGTACTGACATCTACTGCTAACTAAATCTAACTAAAAATCTACCACTAAAAATCTACCACTAAGTAATTGCTAACTAAATTTAACTAAAAATCCACTACTAACAGATCTAACTAAGGCCTCCTTTGATTTGAAGGATTTTTCATAGGAAAAACGAAGGAATGCAAATTCCATAGGATCTAACTAAGGCCTCCATTTCAAACGTTTCATTTCTTTCATATGCATGTACTTTTCCTCTGTTTTTCAATCCTCAGTTTTACACATGCATCTTCTATTCTTAAATAGTTGCAACCCACAAAGTATTTTTTCCTAAGAATGCAATGCTTCCACACCAACAAACCATGCATGTATGCCACATAATTAATCTACAATCCCACGAAATATATTTTCTATGCATGCAACCCTTTTCTATTCTTAAATAGTTGCAGCCCACAAAGTATTTTCCTAAGCATGCAACGACTTCCACACCAACAAAACATGTATTTTCCTAAGCATGCAACGACTGCCAAATCACTAGTTCCGATAGTTTTCCTACATTTTTCCTATTCCCATGTTTTTGCGATCCTGTAAATCTAAGAGGCCCTAACATAGAAAAAATAAACTAAAAAAAGAAAAAAGGGGGAGGAGGAGCTCACCGGCGAGTCGGGGCGGGGCTGGCGTTGGGCGGCGGCGGGGCGGGGCTGGCGCGGGGCAGAGGCGAGTAGGGGCTGCGTGGGGCAGAGGCGCCTAGGGGCGGGCGTGGGGAAGAGGCGAGTAGGGGCGGCGCCGGCGAGTACGGGCAGGCGGGGGGCGGGGCGATGGCGGGGCTGGCGCGGGGAGGCACCGGCGAGTAGGGGCGGCGCGGGGCGGCGTAGGGTGGGGCGGCACAGGGCGAGTAGGGTCGACGATGGCGGCGAGTCGGGAGAGCGGGGTGGGAGAGGTGAGAGAGAAGAGGGGTTAGGTCATGGCCTGCATGGGGGGATAACCACCCGACTATGCCGTCAGCTGGCTGTCGGCAAAGACAACCATTAGGCTTTGCCGTCAGCTGGCTGTCGGCATAGACGGCTCCCGTTAAGCCGTGGTCGAACGTGGGACCGAGAACCTCCCTATGCCGTTAGCCGCCCTTGGCCGTCAGTCTTTTGCTCCTTTGCCGTCAGCTGGCTGACGGCTTAGATAGAGCGGACGACATAGAGTTTCTATGCCGTCAGCCGCGCCTATGCCGTCAGCATTATTTTTGGCTGAGGGTAAAGCCTCTATGCCGCCAGCCCCGTGAAAATGCTGATGGCAAAGCCAAAAGCTGTTGGAAAGTAGGTTTTTCCAGTACTGAAGGGTTGATAGGAGGCTTCACTGGAAGTTTCCTGCATCAGACTTGACCTGATCACAGTGATCAACATAGAAGGGACAAGAGCAAAAGATCATGTCTGGGAGGTTTAGGGTACGAAGGACTATGATCCTGTGAAATTTGAGAAGCACGGGACCAATATTTGATAGGGTTGCTTTGGAACTGGCTAATCTGGTCCAGAATAGAGATTTTGATGTGACACTCACATACTGGCTTGGATGGAGCTGAAACTTGGAGGAGATGCATATCTTAGGGTTATAAAGATGTTGTATAAATTTCATGCCATCTTGATAAGCCAAAATGGCACTTCCTTCACACAGTATCCTACCGGACAGAAAATTAAGACAATTACTGGGAATAATTGGCTATATAAAATGAGATCCAAATTGGTTCAGAGAAGTTTTATAGATAGGAGAATGTCCTGGTAAAATTTCAGAATTTATGGAGCAATATAAAATATAGTTGCTTCACAATCCAAAATAATGACCACAGACAAATATTTGAAGCTATGGTCACATGGTTGAAGGAGTGATGCTCAAATTTGGTGGAGAGGCATAATTTGAGCATATTGAGATGATGGCAAAGTTTCAACTCATTTGAACACTCCTAGATAGCACTTGCTTCACAAAGCTTCTTCTGGATCAGAAAATTTGGAAATTTGCCAAGAAATATTTCATATCTAAATTGAGTTGAATTTTGGCATGAGGCAATGATATGGCTAGGAAAGAGTGCCCACAAATTTTTAGAGCAATCAAGCAAATGAAAAGGGTACTTGCTTCACAACTTGACAAATAGGGCAGAATCTGAAAAGGAATTTTTGGGAAATGTTTTTCAACATGACAAGGAAATATTTTGTCATATATGAGGATGATATGACCCAAGAGAATTATGAGAATTATTTGGGAATTTTTTAGAGATAGAAATGGGGGTTGCTTCACGACTCAAGGAAAATAGGATTATTCCTTTAAAAGAAAAAGGAATATTACGAGGGAAAAGAATATTGAGATTGGCTTAAGATAGAAATGTCTAGGTCTTGGGATGATTTGAAGGTTGGCAAGGTACTAGGAAAAAGAAATCATGGGGTGATCCTTTTAGGTTTCAAAACTATTAAGTCACAAAAAGCAAAACCAAATCAAAATCAAAGAAAAAAGAAATGGGAAAAATCTAGGGTGTTACAAAAGGATTTAATGAATATTGCTAGACATATGGAATTAACCATAATGCAAGCACATGAGAAAGGCCAAGAGTGATAGGCTACTCAGGATTTCAAAAGATCGAATAGCAATTTGAAGGACTTGCGAAACCCATGTCACGTGAGGACGATTGAATCCCCGGTAAGATAATTCGTTGTACCTTGTATAACAAGAGCAACTGGAAAAGTATGTATCAACGACATTTGTATGTATTCATCCATAGGGGTTGACGTAGGATGGGAATCGCATAAGCTATGAGCACAAGTTCTCAAGAAAACATCACAGAGTATCTTCAAAATCTTCTCACGAATCAAGCCATCATCTGGAATGTGGGGCCCTCTGGGAGGAAGTATTTACGAGAACCTAAAGTTAGTGTTAGCAAAATCTTTAACCCGCAAGAGAAAAGAGATCAGAACCCAGAGTATAGAAAAGGAGTAAAATATCGTAATACCACCCGATTGAGATGTGGCCCGTAAGCCACACAACAATGTTAGTAATAGTTTTTCAAACACTATACTGAACTACGGCCAAGGAGGTTGAAAGGGGTGTACCTACATGCAATCGGCTCTGATACCAACTTGTGACACCCTCTATTTGCTCGTACGCTAATCATACACGCAAATGCGTACGACCAAGCTCAAGGACTCACGGGAAGATATCACAACACAACTGTAGACACAAATAAAAACATGCAAGCTTCATATTACAAGCCAGGGGCCTCGAGGGATAGAATACGGAAGCTGGATAAACACACGAGTCAGCAGAAGCAACAAATATCTTAGTACAGACATGAAACATGATAAGACCATAGAGAAGGCTAGCATAAAATATACAACGATCGAACGAGACGAGGCCTCCTGCCTGGGAACATCCTAAACTACTCTTGGTCTTCAGCGGCCTCCACGTAGTAGTAGGCACTATCGGGGTGGCAGTCTTCGTCGGCTGGATATGCCACCTCCCGGCTCCATCATCTGGTCGCAGCAACGTATCAAGGGGAAAAGGGGGAGAAAAGCAAGGTGAGTACTCATCCAAAGTACGCTCAAGACTGACATCAGAACTATGCTAAATTATGCATCAGTATCAAAGGAAGGATTATATGAGGACTGACTGCAGAAATGCGAGAATAGGGAGAGGGAACTAGTCCTATGCAAGACTAGCATCTTCAGCGTCTTCGAGCAATAGACGATAATAGAGCAAGTAACTCAATTTATAGTCATATTGTTGCAGCAATATTAAATTAAGGTCACGCCCAAAGATTCTTCCTCGACTCCCTACGAGGAAGCAATCCCGGAGCAAACATTCCAGTTAAGTAACTGTTGTAGTTGTATAAGAACGGGGCACATCTCCAAATCATCATGTAACCGTGGACACGGCTATCCGAATAGTTAATTTTAATACCTGTAGGGGTACACCACAGTACCCAACACGCTTGATAAACTCTGGCCGGACACACTTTCCTCGGTCATGCCTGGCCTCGGAACATCAACACGTCGTAGCCCTACCTAGGCTCAACATAGATGCTAGCCCGTCGGTCTAAATCCTAAGCGCAGGGGTCATGGGCCCATCACCCTTTGTGCTCCTGCACGATGTGAGGGAGGCCGATGCCAGTCCTGGCACTCTTATACAAGAATGATACTTATCGGGGCCACTCGGGCGCGCGCCGCTCCATTGCTCATGTCTGAAGGGCTTTGGCTGATACTACGACGTCGAGTACCCATAACTTCTCCCACGTTGTGACATCCTCAGCATTTGCTACAGTGATCATTGTAATTCAGCACATTGATGACCATCATCAGTGCCTAATCCTCGTGCAAGATTATTTCCCCGTCGTCGTCTGCTGCCCCGCCCCCCCAAATCATTTTTCTAAACAAAATACGATCAAGTTGAAAATTCATGTCTCTTCCCAAATTCCATTAAAAAGGGCATTGAATTTTATTTTGATAAAGTAAGTTTGCAAACGGCAAGGGAACAATGTTGCACACTTGTGATAAATCACAAAAAAATGGTGAAAAGGAAAACAACATCACCTTGATGTTGGTGTGGACCCCACTTTGCAAAACAAAGCCCAAATACAATTTAAAAGCACTTTTAAATTCAAGATTATTTCAAACAGTTTCCAAAAGTGCCCAAACTTTTTAGTGTTTGTACCAAATAGTGCAAGATTATTTCCCCGTCGTCGTCTGCCGACCCGCCCCTCTGGTTCCCCACCATACTGGTGGCCCTCCTCTGGCGCTACTGTGCACCGGAGCCACCGCCTCATCGCCTCCCCGCCGCTGGATCCGCGCCGCCACTCCGGAGCTTGTCGTCGTCCTTCTCTCCTCCCCGTCGGCCTACCCCGCGCCTCACCGAACCCGCCCCCACTCCACACGCCGGTCAGCCCCCGGGGCTCCTCCCTCCCCTCCTCCACTCCCCTCTGGCCGGCCATCGCGCCCCAACCTGCACGCGCCCCAACAGTGTGTGGCCGCCCGTCGCCGGTCGCGTCGTCCCGTGTCGCGCAGTGCCCCCCCCCACTCATGTGCTGCTCCTCCGCTAGACATGCACGTCGCACAACCCCCCCATCTGTGCCACTTTGTCGGCCTGGCTGACAGGGCGTCGCCCCTTGCCGATTTGGCATTATGTGGGGGATTAACCCCCCGCACAGCGGTTGACAACACGGCCCCACACCCCCTGCTATATAGAACTATTAAAAAAGAGAAATATATATATAATGAATTTAAAATAATTATTAAAATATTTAAGTTAATTATTTAATTAATTATTAAGTTAATTATTTAATCTAATTAAACTCTATTTAACCCATCGTGTTAATCAGAGTATGTAATCACGACGGTTAATTAATTGGGTTAATTAAAGCTAATTTACTTTGTTAATTTAATTCAAAAGGATATTACATGTGGACCCCACCTGCTTATTAAATCTTTTTATTCATTATTTAAACTTGGAATTATAATGTGTGTATGACATAGCGTCTCCACTAGTCAGTTGACCAGTCAAACCTGCGTGTTGACTGCTGATGTCAGCATGACATCATGCTGATGTAAGCATGAGATCATGCTGATGTCATTATTAAATTATTGGAATTTAAATTATTTCATTTTAGGATATAAATAAAACGGATGAAAATAATTTGTACATGAAAGTTGATCAGAAAAACGAGACGAACACGGATAGGCTATTCGTTCGTCTGCCGCACGTCCTAGCATAGAAAACGTGGAACTTTTCCATCTATTTCACTTGTCCGGTATTAGCGAGAGACCCGGGAAATATCGTGAGCTATTTTCCCGATCCGTCTATGACGTCTAATACTTCGTTAGTACATGCCTCGCCCTCCATATTGTCATTTCATGCATCGTGTTGCACTTGTTGCTGTTATTTACTGGTTCTTCCCCCTCTTCTTACCGATAGACCCCGAGACTGATGTTGCTGCCGGGTACGACTACGCCCCTGAAGACCAGCCCTTTGCCGCAAGGCAACAAGGCAAGCAAATGCCCCTTGATCATCCCTATATCGCCTATTTCTTTCTCCCTAATGCTTGCATTAGAATTTTGCTACTATTGTAGATAGATCATATTCTGATGCATAACCTGTTTTCGATGAACTGCTACTTTACTGTTCCGCAATCTAAACTGTTTACTATTGGAGGAGCAGTCATCCCCTCTGGCCCTTAGTCCAGTTGCCCCCGCTTTATCGTCAAGTCTAGATCAACTAATCGACGAGCAAGACCTCTCACATCACCGCACAACCCTTAGTTATACGACTTTGTAGAGCTACTATCGGGTACCGAGGTGACACCTCGCAAAGTACTCAAGCTGCTATCTCTGTAGTGCAGCTAGTCGATCATGGTTATCGAGGTTGATTCCTCCTTCACCACTCCCGACAATGACTCTCTCGTGCAACCCCTCAAGTGTCAGACCCTCAAGGGTGATTCCTCTAAAGTCCACCTTGACGGTTTCATCGAGCGGAACCTTTGAGGGTGATTCCTCAGGTTCCATATTGATTTTTTATACACACAGTTACTATGACCTGGTTACGGAAACATGTTGGTGATGGGCCGGCCCTGTGCGGTACCAACGTTTTGATGATGATGAGGCATGGGCTGGCAGGAGAGGCCCTTGCAACACATCCTCGAAACGGGGCAACGGGGCCGCACTTCATGGGTCGCGCTTCCCCGCATTAATTAAAATGTTAATGGATTTGTGTATTTGATCTAGGTTTGTCGGAGACCTTTTTGGCACTAACCCTCTACGTGGGAGAAGTTATGGGTACTTGATACGTCTCAAATGTATCTATATTTTTTGATGGTTTGACGCTGTTATCTTGCCTTCTTTGTATGTTTTATGTACCTTTTTATATCTTTTTGGGACTAACTTATTAATTCAGTGCAAAGTGCGAGTTCCTGTTTTTTCTGTGTTTTTTACTCTTTTCGGATCTGATTTTGGAACGGAGTCCAAACGGAATAAAAACCCCGAAATGATTTTTTCCCAAACGAAAGAAGTCCAGGGAGCCTTTGGGCCAAGCCATGTGGGCCCCCAGGGAGCCCACAAGCTCCCACCACACAACCAGGGGGCGGCGGTGGGCAAGCTTGTGGCCTTCCTGGCTGCCCCTGGCCTAGGTCTTGCGCCTATATATTCCCAAATATTCCGCAAAAAATCAGGGGAGCCTCGAAAATACTTTTTTGCCGCCGCAAGCTTTCGTTTCCGCGAGATCTCATCTGGAGACCCTTCTAGACGCCCTGCCAGAGGGGACTTTGGAGGTGGAGGGCTTCTTCATCATCATCATCGCCCCTCCAATGACTCGTGAGTAGTTCACTTCAGACCTATGGGTCCGTAGTTAGTAGCTAGATGGCTTCTTCTCTCTCTTGGATCTTCAATACAAAGTTCTCCATGATCTTCAAGGAGATCTATCCGATGTAATCTTGTTTGGCGGTGTGTTTGTTGAGATCCAATGAATTGTGGACTTGTGATCAGATTATCTATGATATATATTTGAGTCTTTGCTGATTTCTTATATGCATGATTGGATATCCTTGTAAGTCTCTCCGAGTCTTGGGTTTTGTTTGGCCAACTAGATCTATGATTCTTGCAATGGGAGAAGTGCTTCGTTTTGGGTTCTGCCATGTGGTGACCTTTCCCAGTGACAGTAGGGGAAGCAAGGCACACATCAAGCAGTTGCCATCAAGGGTAAAAAGATGGGGGTTTTAACATTGGTTTGAGATTATCCCTCTACATTAGGTCATCTTTCTTAAGGCGTTACTCTGTTCTTATGGACTTACTACACTAGATGCATGCTGGATAGAGGTCGATCTGTGGAGTAATAGTAGTAGATGCAGAAAGTATCTGTCTACTTGTTTCGGACGTGATGCCTATAGAAATAATCATTACATAGATATCGTCATGACTCTGCACAGTTCTGTTAATTGCTCGACAGTAATTTGTTCACCGACCGTCTACTTGCTTTCTCGTGAGAGAAGCCACTAGTAAACACTACGGCCCCCGGGTCTATTCACATCATCGTTTACATCTCCGCTTTTACTTTGCTTTGTTACTTTGTTGCTTTCAGTTCTTACTTCGCAAACAATCTATAAGGGATTGACAACCCCTTCATAGCGTTGGGTGCAAGTTCTTTGTGTTTGTGCAGGATCTTGAGATACTCTTCCGCCGGATTGATACCTTGGTTCTCAAACTGAGAGAAATACTTACCGTCGCTGTGCTACATCACCCTTTCCGCTTCGAGGGAACACCAACGCAGGGCTCTAAGGCCACAGGGGAAGTCGTGTTCATACTTGCCTAGGAAGTTCCTTAAGGCGTAGCCGCAGCTGAAGGATTCCTGGTGCCGTTGACACAACTATTTCTGGCGCCGTTGCAAGGGATACACAACAACCATCAGAAGTATTTCTGGCACCGTTGCCGGGAAGGAGAAATCAAGATCTATCCAAGTAGGTCTCACAAACCCTTCTCTTGCATTTAATTTTGTTGCCAGTTGCCTCTCGTTTTCCTCTCCCCCACTTCGCATTTTTCGTTTTCATTCGCCTTTCGCCTTCGCCGTTTTCTTTGGCTTTTTTGCTGTCTTCTTTTGCCCATTTCCCTCTCTCTTCCTCCTCGTTTGAGTGTGAGATAGTCCATCAATGGCTAGACCCACCACTCCAAACGACACCCCTAAAAATGAAGTTCTCAATTTCAGGCAGAATGAGGAAGAAAATTTGAAGGACCCTTGGTACAGGATTTGCAATGCTCAAAGTAGATCTACTCGTAAGCAATCCACTACCGTCCTCCTTCACAGTTTCTATGTTGGAATTTCTCTTTGGCATAGGTATATCCTTGATACCATTGTAGGCGGGAACTTTTTGGGGAGCCATACTGTTGACTCCTATAGACCTATCATTAATTTGGTAGGCTCACCCCCGCTCATGGTTAATGGAACTATCTTGAGCGGGGGTGAGATAGAATGATCCATAATCAAATTACTCAGTACGGATCCAATGTGGGAAATTTTTGAAAATTTTAAACGAGAAGGAACTTATAGTTAATGATTCTTCTAGAATTGGCAAATTAGAAGATGTCATAACCAACTTGGGTTCCGCTTTTGCCGCTGTGCAAAATACTCCAAACCTTACTCTCAAAAAGACCGTCAAGCCTGTTTTTGTTCCTAGAGTTAGTGGTGAGTCATCTAATAAAGATGAAAATCTTAAGATGATAAATGATCATGCTACTTATGGTTTGAGCACCAAAGATGGCTATACGTGATTCCATCACTTTCGCCTAGCTAAGGGCGTTAAACAAAAGCGCTTGTTGGGAGGCAACCCAACGAATCTATCCTTTTTCTTTC
Source organism: Hordeum vulgare subsp. vulgare (assembly GCF_904849725.1). Classification (NCBI taxonomy): domain Eukaryota; kingdom Viridiplantae; phylum Streptophyta; class Magnoliopsida; order Poales; family Poaceae; genus Hordeum; species Hordeum vulgare. Next base: position 228,792,752 of record NC_058520.1, on the reverse strand, counting down.
TGTTTTGTGTTTTCCACACTTTCATAATTGTGTTATGATTGTGTTTTTTGTGTTTCTTTTTGCGTTTGTGCCAAGCAAAACCGTTATGATTAGTCTTGAGGATGATCGTTTGGTCATGCTGGGAAAGACAGAAACTTTCTGCTTACGAAATAATTTTCATTTTTTTTCTGTAAGAGATTTTGAGTTGATTCTTTTCGCTGCTGATTGCTACGCTAATTCTTCAGACTTTCGTAAGTTTTCGAAATTTGTGAGGTAGATGAGGTATACGAAACATACAGATTTCTACAGACTGGTCTGCTGTTAAAAGATTCTATTTTTGTTGCGTTGGTTGCTTATTTTGATGAAACTATGGATAGTATCGGGGGGTATTAGCCATGGAAGATTGAAAGTACAGTCACCCAACATCAGCACAAGTAGAATTTAAGTTTTCTACAGTACCTAAGGAAGTGGTGGTTTGCTTTCTTGTACTAATGTTATCACGAGTTTCTGTTTAAGTTTCGTGTTGTGAAATTTTCAAGTTTTGGGTGATGTTTTTATGGACAAAAAGATAAAGAGTGGAAAGAGCTCAAGCTTGGGGATGCCCAAGGAACCCCAAGAGATTCAAGGATGCCGTAAAAGCCTAAGCTTGGGGATGCCCCGGAAAGGCATCCCCATCTCTCGTCTTCAATCCATCGGTAACGTTACTTGGGGCTATATTTTTATTCACGACATGTTATGTGTTTTTACTTGGAGCATCTTGTATCATAGGAGTATTTTATTTTTTTTGTGTCACAATCATCCTTGCTGCACACCTAGAGAGAGAGACATGCACACACCGTGATTTTGTCGAGCTTCACTTATATCTTTTGGTAGACAATTCAGCTCACATGTGCTTCACTTATATCCTTTAGAGCGCAACGGTGCGTGGCTTGGTAGTTGATCTATGCTTTTAAAGTAGTGTCAAACAGGGTAGTTATCCAAAGGGATACGAAAACATCCACCTTCATGTGCATTGAATAGTTAGAGAAGTTTGATTCATCTCAATAATTTTTGAGTTGTGGTTATGGTAATATTGAAGTCATACTAGTAAGGTGTTGTGGATCTAGAAATACTTGTGTTGAAGTTAGTGATTCTGGTAGCATGCACATATGGTGAACCGCTATGTGATGAAATCTAAGCATGATTAGTATATTGATTGTCATCCTTTGCGTGGCGGTCGGGATCGCGCGATGGTTTATACCTACCAACCCTTCCCCTAGGAGTATGCGTTGAATGCTTTGTTTCGATTACTAATAAAACTTTTGCAACAAGTATATGAGTTCTTCATGACTAATGTTGAGTCCATGGTTTAGATGCACTTTCACCTTCCACCATCACTATCTTCTTAGTGCCGTGCAATTTCGCCGGTGCACAAAACCCACCATTAGCCTCCCTCAAAACAGCCACCATACCTACCTACTATGGCTTTTTCAAAGTCATTCCGAGATATATTGCCATGATATGTGCCACCACGTCTACATTTCCTTTGCACGATCGTAAGATAGCTAGCATGATGTATCCATTGATGTCTATGCCATGCTAGATCATTGCCACGGTACACTACCGAAGGCATTCCATATAGAGTCATAATTGCTCTAAGTTTTGAGTTGAAAGTGTGATGATCATCATTATTGGAGGACTGTCCCATGTGAGGAAATAAAAGAGGCCAAAGAAGCCCATAAAAAAGAGGACAAAGAGCCCCCCAAAATAAAAAAAATGATAGAAAAAGAGAGAAGGGACAATGCTACCATTTTTTCCACATTTGTGCATTTTGAGCACCATGATCTTCATGATTGAGAGTCTCTCGTTTTGTCACCACCATATAGCTAGTGGGAAATTCTCATTATATAACTTGGCTTGTATATTCCAATGATAGGTTTCCTAAAAATTGCCTTAGGTCTTCGTGAGCAAGCAACTTGGATGCACACCCACTAGTTTTCTTTAATAGCTTTCACACACTTGTAGCTCTAGTGCATCATTTGTATGGCAATCCCTACTCATTCACATTGATATCTATTGATAAGCATCTCCACAGCTCATTGATATGCCTAGTTAATGTGACTATCTTCTCCTTTTTTGTCCTACAACCTCCACCACATTCCACACCATCTATAGTGCTATAACCATGGCTCACGCTCATGTATTGCGTGAGAGTTGAAAATGTTTGAGAAAGTAAAGGTGTGAAACAATTACTTGGCCAATACCGTGGTTGTGCATGATTTAAATTCATTGTGCAATGATGATAGAGCATAGCCAGACTATATGATTTTGTAGGGATAACTTTATTTTGGCCTTGTTATTTTGAAAGTTCATGGTTACTTTGCTAGTTTGCTTGAATTATTATTGTTTCCACGTCAATAGCAAACTATTGTTTTGAATCTAATGGATCTGAACATTCACGTCACATAAGAGGAATTACAAAGGACACCTATGCTAGGTAGCATGAAAGCATCAAAAATTCATTCTTATCACTTCCCTACTCGAGGGCGAGCAGGAGTTAAGCTTGGGGATGCTTGATACGTCCCAAACGTATCTATAATTTTTGATGGTTTCATGGTGTTATCTTGCCTTCTTTGTATGTTTTATGTACCTTTTTATATCTTTTTGGGGCTAACTTATTAATTCAGTGCCAAGTGCCAGTTCCTGTTTTTCCGTGTTTTTGACTCTTTTCAGATCTGATTTTGGAACGGAGACCAAACGGGATAAAAAATCTGAAATGATTTTTTTCCGAACGAAAGAAGACCAGGGAGCCTTTGGGCCAAGCCAGGTGAGCCCCAGGGAGCCCACAAGCTCCCACCACACCACCAGGGGGGCGGCGGTGGGCAAGCTTGTGGCCTCCCTGGCCGCCCCCTAACCTAGGTCTTGCGCCTATATATTCCAAAATATTTCGCAAAAAATCAGGGGAGCCTCGAAAATACTTTCCCGCCGCCGCAAGCTTCCATTTCCGCGAGATCTCATAGGAGACCCTTCCCGGTGCCCCGCCGGAGGGGACTTTGGAGGTGGAGGGCTTCTTCATCATAATCATCGCCCCTCCAATGACTCGTGAGTAGTTCACTTCAGACCTACGGGTCCGTAGTTAGTAGCTAGATGGCTTCTTTTCTCTCTTGGATCTTCAATACAAAGTTCTCCATGATCTTCATGGAGATCTATCCGATGTAATCTTCTTTGGCGCTGTGTTTGTCGAGATCCGATGAATCGTGGACTTGTGATCAGATTATCTATGATATATATTTGAGTCTTTTCTGATTTCTTACATGCATGATTTGATATCATTGTAAGTCTCTCCGAGTCTTGGGTTTTGTTTGGACAACTAGATCTATGATTCTTGCAATGGGAGAAGTGCTTGGTTTTGGGTTCTTCCATGTGGTGACCTTTCCCAGTGACAGTAGGGGCAGCAAGGCACACATCAAGCAGTTCCCATCAAGGGTAAAAAGATGGGGTTTTCATCATTGGTTTGAGATTATCCCTCTACATCATGTCATCTTGCTTAAGGCGTTACTATGTTCTTATGGACTTAATACACTAGATGCATGCTGGATAGCGGTCTATGTGTGGAGTAATAGTAGTAGATGCAGAAAGTATCGGTCTACTTGTTTCGGACGTGATGCCTATAGAAATAAACATTGCATAGATATCGTTACGACTCTGCACAGTTCTGTCAATTGCTCGACAGTAATTTGTTCATCCACCGTCTACTTGCTTTCATGAGAGAAGCCACTAGTAAACACTACGGCCCCCGGGTCTATTCACATCATCGTTTACATCTCTGCTTTTACTTTGCTTTGTTACTTTGTTGCTTCCAGTTCTCACTTGGCAAACAATCTATAAGGGATTGACAACCCCTTCATAGCGTTGGGTGCAAGTTGTTTGTGTTTGTGCACGATCTTGAGATACTCTTCCGCCGGATTGATACCTTAGTTCTCAAACTGAGGGAAATACTTACCGTCGTTGTGCTACATCACCCTTTCTGCTTCAAGGGAACACCAACGCAAGGCTCCACTTGCCTAGGAAGTTCCTTAAGGCGCAGCCGCAGCTGAAGGATTCCTGGTGCCGTTGACACAACTATTTCTAGCGCCGTTGCAAGGGATACACAACAGCCATCAGTACTCGACATCGTGGTATTAGCCGAAGCTCTTTAGACATTAGCAATAGAGCTTCGCACACCCAAGTGGTCTCGATTATCACCGTTCTTGTATAAGAGGTGCCAGGACTGACATCGGCCGCCCACACAATGTGCAGGAGTGCAAAGGGTGATGGGCCCATGACCCCTGCGTGCTTAGCATTTAGACCGGCGGGTTGACCTCTCTGTTGAGTCTAGGTGGGGCTGCGACATGTCGATGTTTCGAGGCCCGGCATGACCCAGGAAAGTGTGTCGGGCCAGATTTTATCGAGCGTGATGGGTAATATGTGGTGCACACGTGGAGGGAAGAAATTATCTATTCCAATAGTCGTGTCCACGGTTATAGGATGACTTGGAGTTGTGCCCCGATCTTATACAACTACAACAGTTTCGTAACTAGAATGTTTGCTCTGGGATTGCTTCCTTGCAGGGAGACGAGGAAGATTCGTTGGGCGTGACTTTTATTAATATTGTTGCAACAATATGACTATTAATTGTGTTACTTGCTCTACTCTCATCTATTGTTGCAAGACCCATGAAGATGCTAGTCTTCGAGAGGACTAGGCCTTCTCTCTTTATTCTTGCATTGCTATAGTGAGTCCACATATAACCCCTTCCGTTGATACTGATGTATACTTAGCATAGTTCTGATGTCTGTCTTGCGAGTACTTTGGATGAGTACTCACCGTTGCTTTGCTTCCCCCTTTCCCCTCGATCTGTTGCTGCGACCAGACGATGGAGCCCAGGATATGGTGTATCCCACCGACAAGGACTGCTACCCCGACAGTGCCTTCTGCTACATGGAGGCAGCTGACGACTAGGAGTAGTTTAGGAGGTTCCCAGGGAGGAGGCCTCTCCTCGTTCGATCGTTATCCCTTTTGTGCTAGAATTCTCTGAGGCATTGTCATGTTTCATGTCTGTACTCAGATATTTCTTGCTTCCGTTGACTCATGTGTTTACCGAGCTTCTGTATTCTAGCTCTCGAGGCCCTTGGCCTGTAATATGAAGCTTGTATGTATTTATTTGTGTCTAGAGTTGTGTTGTCATATCTTCCCTTGAGTCCTTTAGCCTGGTTGTACGCATTTGCGTCTATGATTAGCGTATTGTTAAATCTAGGTCGTCATAAGTTGGTATCAGAGCCGACTGCCTATAGGTAGCCCCCTTTCCAACTCCTTGGCCGAAGTTGAGTCTAGTACTTGAAAACCTTTACTAACATTGTTGTGTGGCTTACGGGTCCACATCTCAATCAGGTGGTATTAGGATGTTTTACTCCATTTGTATACTCTGGGTTCTGATCTCTCTTCTCTTTCGGGTTAATGGTTTTCCTAACTCTAACTTTAGGTTCTCGTAAATACTTTCTTCCGGAGAGCCCCGCATTCCGGACAATGGCTTGATTTGTGAGAAGACTCCGAAGATACTCTCTGATGTTATCACGAGAACTTGGGCTCATCGCTTTTGTGATTTCCCTTCCTCCATCAACCCTTATGGATGACTACATAAAAATGTTGTTCATACTTTTCTTTCCGATTGCTCTTGTTTTTTTACGAGGTGCAATGAATTATCTTATCGGGGATTCATTCGTCCTCAGTAGCGTATTGCTCTTGACCTTCCTCACCTGCTTGCATTATGGTTAATTCCATGTGTCTAGCAACCATCATTTGAATCCTTTGTGATTTTCGTGTGTTCTTATTGACTTAAAGTTTGTGTGAATGCACACAATCATCTATTCATACTCATAAATTATCTTTCTGGCTCAAGTGTCCTTCCAGACAGGAGCTGGTTCTCGATAAATAAACTTTGGTTGGTCGTCCATCTAAGTCCACTCAACTTACTTGTATTTGATTGGACCATTTGAATCTGATACAAAGACCTGGAAATCATAAATTCCTTTGGTATTTAAGTATCAATATTTTTCAGATGTCCTATAATCCGATGCCTTCCATTCTATCTCCCTTTGATTGAGAACTGATACTCACATGAGGTCCTTTATGGACAGTCAGACACACTTTTGGGTTATTATCCGACGACATCCTTTATGTTCAAAATTCTTGCGATATTGTTCCCCTGATACATAATGCCATTGGTAAGTTGTGTCTTCTCCCTCTGATAAAGTTGTATCCTATGCTTTTGTCGGCCATGCTCTGTTGTCAAGCATGTGTTAGTTACACTTGAAGTTTGTGGTATATGTTCCTAAGATGCCCCGATGGATTGAACCTATGCCTTCCTAAACCAATGTGATCCCAAGTGTTTTCACGAGTCTTACCCTTCTGGTGGTTGGCGAGATAATCTTTCGAAGCTAGAACTTTATCAAGGCGAGGAGTAAATGTGAGGTGATGCATTGATGAAGTGGGAGTCGACCTTGAACTTTGTTTTCATGCCCATGGAAACGATGTTGATCCTATCATAGAAACTTCTTGTATCAATAATCATTCATTGTATGATTGATCTTGCATCTGTGATTTGGTACTTTCCAACCATGGTTCCGAGCATGATTGTTCTTCTTTGATCCCGTATGTAGAAAAGCTAAAGTGTTTGTCATCCACAGATCAATACACCAGTCTAACCTCTATTCTAATCTACCTCCGAGTATAGTCCATGGTATCTCGAAAATACCGTGGAGCTACATAACTTCTTGTGAGGTCCTCATCAACTATAATGTTACGTTGATTCCAGTTTCCTCGTGTTTTGAGTAGTTGGACACGCAAGTACACCAATAACTGAATCGAGTATGCATTGCGATTCAACAACTTTTAGTAATCTTCCTTCTTTACGAGTTTGTACTTGATCATGTCATTCCAATCTGTTAAGCTACATCATCATCGTCATGCTAAAGCTTGACCATGCTATCTATGTCCTCCCTCCCTCAAATACATTTACAACTATGCGTTCAGCTTAAATCGAGCTTTCAACATCATGTTTGTTGTCTTGAAAGGCAATTTTGATTCTGAGCTAGTAATCTTATGTGTGGCTCCAACAACCTTTGGCTTCACCATTCCTTTGATTGATGTCGTCCCTGAACATTACATCTTCATGAAACTTCTTGATAAATGTCTCGTGATCATCATCGGCATTCTGAGGTATTGTACGGTATCAATCAAATGCAAGTTGAGAAATATCATCCCTTCCCCTTGATGAATTGTATTATCATCGACATTCTTGTTTCCTTCCCTTCAACTAAAATGTGTTGGTGTTTTGTGTTGTCCTTTGAGTTCCTTGCTAATTCAGCTTATGTTATCTTCTACCTTGGAGTATTACATTCTTTTATGCCAAGAATGTAGTGAGCATTGTTGTACCTCTTAAAGGATTCTTGATATAAAAGATACTTCTCACCATCACCATTCATTTCTTGGTCCCCGTGTTGTTCCTAACAGGAATACCGACAAGTAAATTCTGATGTATGTTTCCAATACTTCTGGCAACCATATTGCCTTGAGGTTAGCAACTGATTGTTTCATTCTTGGTGTGTTGCTTGATGACTCACCATTCTAGCATTGGTCGTGCTACTCATTCCGTATTTTCGAGTGCACCCTTCGACCAATGTTTAATTGTTGATGTTCCCTCGATCATACGTCATCATACCATTTGATTTGACAAATGTTATCTCTCTGATCTTGTAATTTTGGAAATTCATCCCCATCGAAATCTTGAGGGATTGTTGCTGAGTCCATCGGCCACACCCTCAGCTTCTCCATGTTTCCACGATGAAGCTCCTGAAAGCATTATCTTTGTGCCTAGCTCATGAACAATACGTTTGATAGAAAAAGTATTTTCCCAAAGTTCCCGTGCATTCTTGCCGTCGTGAATATGGGAAAGTTTTGTTTCGCCGCCTATGGGGTTATCCCAAATCATTCACGCATGTGTGAGGTGTTATATGTTTTGAAGATTTGCTATCTGCACTTCATATAACTTCTCTTAGCTCCCCAAGCCACTGACTGATTTGATCAAAAAAAAGTTCCTTCATAAGACCTAATCGAGGCTTACACAAGGGCCTTGATATCATCGATGATGGTTCTCAAATCAGAACTCGGTTGCATTCTGTTCTAAGAATTCCGCGTGGGCACGAATGTATTGGCATTGTGTTCATGTGTCTTACAATCCAACTCATGATCCAATACTTGCTTCTTCAGTTCATATCCTGAGAATCTTGCAGCATCATCTTTTTTTCTCAGACATCTTGAGCCTGAGGTGTCCTGACACCAATCAGATCTGAATCTCGGGCGGGTATGATGGTTGGAACATTTCCCAATAATTATAACTTTGGTCTTTATGTAAACCGGTACGGTGATGTCTTGTGTAGAATTGCTAGCCGAAGGACCAATTGTTATAGCATCTTGTTCAACAAGATTCGCCATTCTTCCATGCGGAAACTATATGACTTAATATATAAGTTGTTTTTGATGAATCCTTTGTGTATCCAAAGTCCGACCTTTACCGGATGACCATGTCAATGCTACCTCGAAGCACGGATGTGGTACTTCAAATTTCAGCAGGAACATTGGAAGCGCGATGCTAAATTGTTCTTGATAAATTATCCAAGCCGTATGGTATGGGTAAACGTCATAATTCTCTCTACCCCTTTATCAAGATGGTCAGGTACATAATGCCTATCATGTATATATACCATACTCTATTTTTCCTGAGGAAATGTATACTCCAATACTTGGGTGTGTGAACACATTTTCCTTTCCATTGATCTGTTTGACGTGCCAGTCACATTTTCCTTCCCATTGGTAATTCCCTGCTTAGGTAAAAACCTCGGTGTACAGCTCTGTCAGTAAGAAGCTGTTACTATTATGGATAACATTTCGATAACCATCGGTGGACGAGAAACTTACCTATTGGTCCGCCTCGTTTCAACAAGCAGGAACATGGTTCTATTCATCCCCCGCCCTTGGTACCGACATTGTTGTCAACATAACTGACAGGCTATCCTCCAACATGTCTTGCTACCAAACTGTCTAAGATGTCACCGCTTTGCCTACTCCCAACCCACATGGTGGGTCCATTCCCCAAAGCTCCACACGATCGAAACCTGACTCTCCTGTAAATCTTTGACTCCAAAGTATCCTTTACGCTTGGCTTCGTATGAAATTCCCGAGCCACCGTCTAGTGGAACGATCTATTCTTGTATCAGACACAATATTTATTTCATTGCTCCAACCCCCCCCCCCTTCATATCTGTTTAAGCATCAAATGATTGCCTAATCGTTTGAAAACCTCTGTACCATAATGTTGTATTCCCAATGAATTTGGTGAGTTACAACTTGAGGAATAATTCATGTCCTCTTTTTTGAGTTCGCCATCACATGCCCAACTTTGTGTAGGTACCTTCTTGCAATAGTTTTCCCTATTATCGCATTCGTAAGATGATGAAGATTCTGAAGGAAGGATGGTGGATTTATCACGATGACCTAAGTCGGAGAATTGAAGACTTCAACGAAAAGGTTAAATTTCTTTGGGAAGGACAAACAAGAGCGAAAAGACTCGTTAGAATTTCATTTCTAAACGATTCCCCCTTACCTCTACCTCTTAATTCTCGGGACGAAAATTTCTTTTAGTGGTGGTGATGGGGTTATAGTCCTAGGGTATGGTCATAGGCCTGCCCTATAAGTCCTACCCAAGGACTACCCTTCATAAGGGATAAGGCCCTTAGTCAGTTCCGACTGAATTAAGGAATTCCCATCATCCAGTCGGTTATGAATCCTCCATCACCCAGTCGGAGATGAGCATTCGGAGTGTATCAAACTAACCACTGGATTCCACTCTGTGCATCGTAACCCCCCTGGAGGGAAACGGTCGTACGTTTCCATGTGCCTTTATTAGCATTTAAGATGTACGTTACCAGTAATGTAGGCATTTATTCACCACTACTCCACCCCTGTGCACCGAACCGTTATAAAGGGTAGCGCACTCTATATAAGCCACCCTTCCCCACTGGTGCAGGGGTTAGCAATTCACTGTAATCCATATTCCACTCGACAACAAGCTGCCAAGAGCACTGAGACGGAGGGCTATTACCTCCACCGTAGAGGGGCCTGAACTCATACAACCTCGTCGTAGCTAAGGCTCTGCCCATTCTTTCAAACCCTACACATCTACTGTCAGACTTATACCCACGACAATTGGCGCCCACCGTGGGGCAGGCGTCTAAGCGACTTCCGGCGAGTTTGCGACTACATCTTTCCGTCATGTCTTCCGGTGGAGATTTGAGCATGGTTCACGAGATCCTCTTCGGTGCTCTCTCCTTCATCGTCGGAGATTTGGCATGGCTTCAAGAACGCCCCTCTCGACATCGAGGCGCTCCCTCGTCGCGGGGCTACGCACTTCCGTGCTGGTGCCCGCGGGATTCTTCTTCTCTAGCAGTCGGCTCCGATGTCGACCTACGCCGCCGTCACGCGCCGCAACAAGCGGTCCCGCCGTCCGCGGCTCCAGCGTTGGGTGCAACACGCCCAGGCGCGCCAGAACCCGTCTTCACAAGTGGCGGTCCTAGAGTCGGTTGTGGTTGCCCCGCCGTCCCAGCGCTCGGGCTCGGTTCCGACTGAGTTTCCTTCCGAGTACTTGGGTTGCGGGCCTGCAGCAGAAGTGCACATGGCCAACTCCCATGAAAGTCCCCGCCAAACTAGCCGGAACGAGCACGAGATCGGCGAAACATCCGGCGCTCGCCGTCCGCCCCGACGTTCTGCCAGTCGGCAGACTCGGCGGAGCAACGTGGAGGTGTTCCGCACACCCATCCTCAACCTGGCTGCCGCCGCCAAGATAGTCGATTCCCTTCAGTTCACTGATTCAGAGGCTGGCAGGGGGATCGAGCAAATCCGCGCTCTGCTGCACACGGCGCAGCAGCAAAATTCGGCGGTCTCCCAGTCGCACAACATGATCCACAATAGTTCTGTTCATGCGAACACGCATCGGTCAGTTCACAGCCCCGGTTCTCATCAGCGACACAGGGGAGGCAGCCGTTCCATAAATCCCGAAGATCGTCGCCTTCACGCACCCCTCCGCGGGGTGGGCCCTACGGTCCCCGACATCATGATGATCGGCGTTCAGTCGGTGACACTTACGATCCAAGGCCCGATGCGAGAGGGCATATCGCCCAGCGGAGGGTCGACAGGGGCCGAGCCCACCGCGATGGTCTCGATATGGACCGTCCGAGTGGAAGCAGGACCATCGTCTCTGGTCCCGGGTGTTTCGGTCGAGCCATCCGGTCGGCTGACATCCCTCCCAACTTTCGATTCGCGACGGGGATCAACAAGTTTACAGGAGAGTCCAAGCCAGAAACATGGTTGGACGACTACCGAGTGGCAGTCCAGATCGGAGAAGGGGATGACCACGTCGCCATGAAGCACCTCCCTCAGATGCTCGACGGATCGGCACGAGCGTGGCTGAACCAATTGGCTCCCTCAAGCATCTACAGCTGGGCAGATCTGGCCCGAGTATTCATTAGGACCTTCGAAGGGACGTGCAAACGCCCTGCTGGCCACGTGGAGCTCCAACACTGTGTCCAGAAGCAGAATGAGCCCCTGCGCGATTTCATTCAGCGTTGGACGACCCTCTACCACACGGTGGAGAACGTCACAGAGCACCAAGCAGTCTGCGCCTTCAAGGCAGGCGTGCGGTACAGAGATTTATACCTGAAGTTCGGTCGAACAGGCGACATCTCCATGAGCAAGATGATGGAGATAGCAGCGCGCTATGCAAATGGCGAAGAAGAGGACCACATCCGTAGCGGCAAGCACAAAGCAGTCACCGATGGGGATGGGAATAACACTCGGAAGCAGAAGCAGAAAGCTCCGTCCACTCGGCAGGCAGAAGTCGCAGCTGTTACCAATGCCAGGATCAAAGGCAAGGGGAAGGCTCAATTCACCCCCAAGAAGAAGCAGTTCAGTAACCCCATCCTGGACCAGCCATGTCCGATTCACACGAAGATGGATGAAGAGGGCAACGACATATATCCGAAGCATACCACTCGGCAATGTCGCCTCCTGATCCAGGGGTTCGGCGAAGGGCAACCGAGTGAAAAGGGCAATGAACAGGATGAGGAGGACAAGGAGGATCCGTTCCCCCAAGTCCATGCAACACTGATGATTTTTACTGACGTTGAGAGAAAGAGTCGACTGAAGCTGGTGAACAGGGAGGTGAACATGGCCACGCCGACCAACCCCACGTTCCTCAAATGGTCTCAGACTACGATCACCTTTGACCAGTCGGATCATCCAGCACATGTACCCACCCCAGGGAGGCAGGCTCTGGTCGTCGACCCGGTGGTGGAAGGAGTCCGACTGCGCAAAGTCCTCATGGACGGCGGCAGTGGCTTGAACATCATGTACGACGACACTCTCAAGGGGATGGGCATTCCGATGTCCAAACTCAGCGAGAGCAGCATGCAGTTCCATGGAGTTGTCCCTGGACGAAAGGCCAAGTCACTCGGCCAGATCGCGTTGGACGTCGTCTTCGGCTCCAACAAGAACTTCCGCAAGTAAAAGCTGACGTTCGAGGTGGTGGACTTCCAGAGTGCGTACCACGCGATCCTGGGCCGCCCGGCGTATGTGCGTTTCATGGCCCGTCCATGTTACGTGTACCTGAAGCTGAAGATGCCAGGCCCGAAAGGTGTGATCACTATCACAGGCAATCGGCAGCGGGTCGAGGAGTGTCTGCAGCAGGGATCGAGGATCGCCGATCAGCAAATGGCTGTCCTCGAGCTCGACGAGTACAAGAAAACAGTCGACCCCGCTGACTTGATGCGTTCGAAGAAGCCAGCTTCGGAGTCCGCATTCCAGTCGGCGGGAGAGACGAAGAAGGTCAGCATCCACCCGACGGACGACACCGCTGGCCCGACGAACATCTCCACCACCCTCGATCCTAAATAGGAAGCTGAGCTCATCCAATTCCTCCATGAGAACTGGGACATCTTCGCATGGAAGCCTTCTAACATGCCAGGTGTACCCAGGGAGTTGGCTGAGCACCGACTGCATGTGGATCCCGCCGCTCGGCCTATCCGAGAACGCCTGCGTCGGGTCGCCGCGCACAAGAGGAAGGCAATCGGGGAAGAGGTGGCCAAGCTTTTGGCAGCCAACTTCATTCGCGAGGTTCACCACTCCGAGTGGCTCGCCAATGTTGTCATGGTGCCCAAGAAGGACAAGTCGCTCCGAATGTGCATCGACTTAAAGCACCTCAATAAGGTCTGCCCGAAAGACCATTTGCCGCTCCCCAGCATCGATCAAATTGTCGACTCGACTGCGGGTTGCGAGCGTTTGTCAGTTCTTGATGCCTACTCGGGCTATCATCAGATCCGTCTGTGTGGCCCCGATGAATTAAAAACAGCCTTCATCACCCCATTCGGCTGATTCTGCTACATCACTATGCCATTTGTTTTGAAGAATGCAGGAGCAACCTTTATGCGCATGATCCAAAAATGCCTCCTCGACCAGATCGGTCGGAATGTGGAGGCATATATGGATGATATCGTAGTCAAGTCACGCAAAGGTTCCGACCTGCTGACTAACTTGGCAAAAACATTCGCCAACCTTCGTAGGTACGATATCAAGCTCAACCCAGCCAAGTGTTCATTCGGCGTTCCCAGCGGAAAGTTACTCGGTTTCTTCGTTTCCGAACGAGGGATCGATGTCAACCCCGAAAAGATCGAGACCATCGTCCGAATGGAGCGGCCGGTCAGAATACACGATGTTCAAAGGCTCACAGGTTGCCTAGCGGCTTTGAGCAGGTTTATCATTTGACTCGGCGAGAAGGCGCTTCCTCTGTACCGACTCATGAAGAAATCAGATACTTTCGAGTGGACAGGCGAAGCCCAAGTCGCATTCGACGACCTCAAAGTCCTACTTTCCACCCAGCCGGTTCTTACTGCTCCGCTCAGTAAAGAGCCCCTTCTTCTGTACATCGCGGCTACAAATCAAGTCGTCAACACTGTTCTCACAGTCGAACGAGAAGAAGAAGGCAAAGCATACAAAGTTCAGCGGCCAGTGTATTACGTCTCCGAAGTCCTGGCTCCTTCCAAGCAGAGGTATCCCCACTATCAAAAACTTATCTACGGGATTTACATGACTGCGAAGAAGGTGGCTCATTATTTCCAAGACCACTCGGTGTCTGTTGTTTCTGATGCTCCGTTGTCGGAAATCCTCCACAATCGGGACGCATCAGGTCGAGTGGCGAAGTGGGCAATGGAGATGTTATACTGCGACATCAAGTTCGAGGCCAAGAAAGCTATAAAGTCTCAAGATCTGGCTGACTTCATAGCAGAATGGGTAGAACAACAGCAACCGACCCACATCTATTCGGCTCATTGGACAATGTTCTTCGATGGGTCTAAGATGTTTTGCTCTGGTGCTGGCGTTGTGATCATATCGCCAAAGGGTGACAAGCTCAAGTATTTGTTGTAGATACACTTTGATTCCTCCAACAATGAGGCAGAGTATGAAGCTCTCCTTTATGGACTGCGTATGGCCATCGCACTCGGCGTCCGTCGCCTGATGGTCTATGGCGATTCGGATTTGGTGGTTAATCAGGTGATGAAGGAGTGGGACGTCAGGAACCCCACCATGACCACATACTGCAATGAAGTGAGGAAGCTCGAGAAAAAGTTTGAAGGTCTAGAACTCCACCATGTTCCGCGACTGAAAAACCAAGCAGCTAATGAGTTGGCAAAACTCGGATCCACTCGGAGACCAGTCCGAGTGACATCTGCCTCGAGCACCTCCACCTCCCCTCAGTTAAAGAAGATCCTTTCACGGAGGAACCAGTGCATCCAAAGAGCTCGACAGATCCGACTGAAGTCGAAGTACCTGCTGTGGTTGATTTGATCATGGAGATTCTTGCTATCATCCCCGATTGGACTGTGCCGATCATTGCATACATCCTGAGGCAAGAATTACCAGAAGACGAAGTCCAAGCCAGACAGATCGTCCGCAGGTCAAAGTCGTTCACTGTCATCGATGGCCAGTTGTACAAGGAAAGCGTTTCAGGCGTCCTTCAACGATGCATCTCCCCTGAGGAGGGACAGTTAATCCTGGAAGAAATTCACTCGGGAACCTGCGGTCATCACGCCTCTTCAAGAGAAATTGTCGCCAAAGCATTCAGAGTTGGCTTCTTTTGGCTGCAGGCGAATGAAATGGCTAAAGATATGGTTGACCGATGTGAAGGCTGTCAGTTCTACTCTAACAAGTCCCACAAGCCAACATCTGTGTTGAAGAAAATCCCTCTTGTTTGGCCGTTTGCGGTATGGGGATTAGATACAGTCGGTCCATTCAGGACAGGCCAAGGGGGATTCAAACATCTGTTGGTGGCAATCGACAGGTTCACAAAGTGGATCGAAGCCAAGCCCATCAAGAAGCTCGACGCCCTAACGGCCATCAAGTTTGTCAGGGACATCATCTCCAGATTCGGGGTACCTCACAGCATAATCACTAACAACGGAACAAACTTTGACTCGGACAGATTCAAAGGTTTCTGTATAGGCCAAGGTATCCGAGTGGATTTTGCATCTGTGGCGCATCCCCAAACAAACGGGCAAGCAGAGCGGGCGAATGGACTTATTCTGCAAGGTTTGAAGCCTCGACTCCTGCGAGAGGTGGGACATGCCGCTGGCGCATGGGTCACCGAGCTACCTTCGGTGCTTTGGGGTCTCCGCACAACCCCAAATAGATGTACAGGGCGATCCCCGTTCTTCCTCGTTTACGGAGCAAAGGAAGTCCTTCCGAGTGACTTGCTTCACAACGCTCCACGAGTTGAACTCTTCTCCGAAGCTGAAGCAGAACAAGCAAGGCAAGACGGAGTGGATCTTCTAGAGGAGGAGCGCGAGATGGCACTGACTCGCTCAACCATTTATCAACAAGATCTGTGGTGCTTTCACGCGCGACACGTCAGGAGTCGTACATTCCAAGCAGGCGACCTGGTGCTCCGAGTGGATCAGCAGAGACCTCACAAGTTGGCTCCTGCCTGGGAAGGACCCTTCATCATCTCCAAGGTGCTGAATAACGGAGCATACCGACTCTACAGCATCGACAGGCAAACGGACGAGCCGCGGGCATGGAACGGAGATCTCCTGAAGCGCTTCTACACGTGACCGTCGACTGAAGCAATGTAAAGAACAAGTATCGGTGAAATAATACAAAGCAGATTGAGTTTTTGCAGATTCAAAATTCTTCCGCGGTCGCAGACTCCGGTCTCAAAAAAAACTTAGCTGCGATCACGAATCGCCTAAGTATTAACTTTCTCCGAGTGTGCACTAAACGTCGCACTCGGGGACTTAGCTGCGATCAAGAATCGCCTAAGTACTAACTTTCTCCGAGTGTGCACTAAACGTCGCACTCGTGGACTTAGCTGCGATCAAGAATCGCCTAAGTACTAACTTTCTCCGACTGTGCACTAAAGTTCGCACTCGGGGACTTAGCTGCGATCCAGAATCGCCTAAGTACTAACTTTCTCCGAGTGTGCACTAAACGTCGCACTCGGGGACTTAGCTGCGATCCAGAATCGCCTAAGTATTAACTTTCTCCGAGTGTGCACTTAACGTCGCACTCGGGGACTTAGCTGCTATCCAGAATCGCCTAAGTATTAACTTTCTCCGAGTGTGCACTTAACGTCGCACTGGGGGACTTAGCTGCGATCAAGAATCGCCTAAGTACAAACTTTCTCCGAGTGTGCACTTAACGTCGCACTCGGGGACTTAGCTGCGATCCAGAATCGCCTAAGTATTAACTTTCTCAGGTTCTGCACTTAACGTCGCACTCGGGGACTTAGCTGCGATCAAGAATTGCCTAAGTACAATTTTTTCCGAGTGTGCACTAAGCATCGCACTCGGGGACTTAGCTGCGACCACGAATCGCCTAACTACACACTTTCTCCGAGTGTGCACTTAACGTCGCACTCGGGGACTTGTCTGCGATCAAGAATCGCTTAAATAGAAAGCTTCCTTCGAGTGTATCTCACAGATCCACTCGGAGGCTTAGCAGACCCTCAGTGAGACTCATGTAGATGTCAAGACAACTGACAATTACATGAGTAGCAGAACCTCATTGAGGCTCATGTAGATGTAAGGAGAACTGACAATTACATGAGTAGGAGAACCTCATTGAGACTCATGTAGATGTCAAGACAACTCACAATTACATGAGTAGCAGAACCTCATTGAGTGTCATGTAGATGTCAAGACAACTGACAATTACATGAGTAACAACTCACTCCGAGTACGACCTTACAGTCGCACTCGAAGACTTAGCCGCGATCACGAATCGCCTAAGTACTCAATTGCCTTCGAGTGAATCCTATAGATACACTCGGGGACTCAGCAGACCCTCAGTGAGGCTCATGTAGATGTCAGGACAACTAACAATTACATGACTAGCAGAACCTCATTGAGGCTCATGTAGATGTCAAGACAACTGACAATTACATGAGTAACAACCCGCTCCGAGTACGACCTTACAGTCGCACTCGAAGACTTAGTCGTGATCACGAATCGCCTAAGTACTCAATTGCCTTCGAGTGTATCCTACAGATCCACTCGGAGACTCAGCAGACCCTCAGTGAGGCTCATGCAGATGTCAAGACAACTGACAATTACATGCTCCGCATGTTTGCCATTCGCTTCACCAAGAAATGCCAAACAAAAACCACGAGCCAAAATCGTGTCAACAACTCTTTGGCAAAAGAAGAGAAAAAGATTCAATTCAAATTCAAAGTTCGCCTAAGGATAGTTGGCTCGGTGTAGATCAAGCTTATCCACACCGAACCACGAATATGACGGCCAACAGCAGTGGCCAAAGTTTCTTACAACCAACACTCGACATACTGAGGTAAAAGTTTTCTTAAACATTGTCAGGACTGGCACTGGGACTAGCAGGCTCCACGAATGTGTCGAGGTCGATCCCGTCTGCGAGGCGAGTGGCACTCTCAAGGAAGGTCTCCATGAAATCTTCAAATCGAAGCTTTTTGGTGTTGGCGACTTGCAACGCCTTCAGCTTCTCTTCGCGAGCCTCCTTGTAGTGCACTCGGACAAGCGACAGAGCGACGTCCGCACCATAGCGAGCCGCAGATTTCTTCCACGCCTGCACTCGGTTCGGGACCTCCTCCAGCCGAGCCATCAAGCCTTCCATCTCATGCCGAGACTCGTCTTCAGGCCAAAGCTCCTTGTCGATTCGACCGACGACCTCTGTTAGTCGACCGATGAAAGGTCCCACTTTACCCAGGCGAATGTGCGCTCGGAGCATATCCCGATCAAGAATCGACCGCTCAACGTCAGCTGCTTCAGCCTCAACGTCCATGCAAAAATCTGTAAAGACAGGACGAGCAAACAGTAAGCGCAGAATGCAATGCACAGTCCACAAGCACTCGGAAAAACAGAACTTACCACCGAGAAGCGCTATCATCTGCCGGGCCCAGTCGCTGACATAGTTTTCCTGTGCTATACACCGCCTCTTCAACACTTGCATTTGTCCCATCAGCTCTGTCCTTTGTTTCCCCATTTGCTTCACTTCAGCCGCCAATGCCTTGTTTGCCTCACGGGCCTCCTCCAAGGACTTTTCTCGTTCAGCCAGGACATCCTTCATACAAGCCAAGGCAACCATTCCTGCATTTTGTTCCCCAGCAAACTGAACCTTTTCAGCCCTCAGAGTCTCGTACGCTGATCCCATCTCGCAAGTTTTCTGCAAGTCAGCGCCAAGAGACGATCAGACAAATTCAACAGAGAAACAATAAAAATTCTAAGTTCTTCAGACCCCTGCCGACGCAAGCAGTCGACAGCGGTCTCGGGGACTACACCCAGTGGGTTCACTGAGAGTGACCCCACTGGCATGAAGCTCAAACAGGTCCGCCCTATTGAGATACATGACAATAAACAAACCTATGAGGTTACTACTACCCGACCTGAGTAAAATTACTCTCGGGGACTCATCCAGTAGGTGCACACGGAGTGCCCCCACCGGTAACATTCGAACAGATTAGTTTTTGATCTGATCAAGTTAAAGAAAATGTGTATAAAGACAACTGCCGGTGCAAGCACTGGACAGAAGTCTCGGGGACTACACCCACTGGGTTCACTAAGAGTGAACCCACTGCAAAATAATCATACTCTATCCGAGTGCATTGCTCAAACACCCACTGGGTTACAAGAGGAAAGTAAATACTTACTAGCCCACTTACTCGGATATCGTCCCGCAGTTCCAAGCTTGGCTTGTACACGGACGCGATGGAGTCGTACGCTCTCTTGGCCTCTCCCGCCATCAGCTCTGCCTGCACCATGGCCCACTTTGCAACTCCCACCTGATCTTCCGGGAGGCGCTGGACGTTGTACTGGACAGTCGACGGACCTGGCATCGTAGGAGACTCCTTGGGCATACCAAGGCCTGCTCCAGTCGGTTCAGCAGCGATCAACGTCGTTTCAGGCGATGACAACGTCTCAGTCGGAGGCGCGTCCATGTCGAGAGTAGTAACCAGCGGAACAGCCTCAAGGACAGGCACCACAGCTTGCTAAGACCTCCTCTGGTCGCCCTCCTCCACATAAATCACCCCTGAGGGAAACCCGACCGAACGGCGTGAGACCACAGGAAAAAGGCAAGACCAAAGACAGAATTCGTGATGCAATAATGTAAACTCTCGGAATCGCCACGACGCACCTGGCTGGGATGTGACAACGTTGTCCATGTCCATGGGATCGTCCCCCTGGCGTGCCGGAGAGGTGGCAGAGGTGGCAACTATGTCGAGTAAAATTCATTCGACCAATAAGCATGAGTTCAATCAAATGCTGGAAGAAGATAGAAGAACAATGCACTTACGTTGAGGTGACCAGAACTGTGACCCTCATCCGTGGCAAAGCCTTCCGAGGCTTAGATCCACTCGGTTTGGCAACCTTAGAGGGCTGACCCGCAGGCTCAGCAACAGCGTCCCTCGTCCTCTTTGTCCTCCGAGCACTCGAAGTCACGGGAACGGCTGGCGAAGTACTTAGTATCGCAGGAGAAGCTGGCGGGGCACTCGAGGATGCTGGAGGGGCCGAAGGAGCCGCGGGTTCATGACGGCGTTTAGTTCGAAGCTCTGGCGGTGGGGGTGGCGAGTTCTGCTCCTCATCTTCCTCCTCTTCTTCTTCGGACTCCTCCTCCGTCTCCCCACTGTCGGAGACATACTCGACGCTCTCCATGCTGCCCTCCTGGCTACCTTCCTCTTCCTCGGCCGGATTCCCATTCGAGACAGGAGAAAACCAGTTGGTCCACACCTGCACGAGATACAGTCGACAACATCAGACGTCAGACAGTGATTCAAGAAAGCGATAAAACTAAGACAATTGTGTGCACTCGACAAGTTGTACTCACCTCATTCGGAGGAGGGTTGTCCGTGCGGAAGGCCTTCACTCGCCGGGCCCCTCACGGGTTTTCGCAGGCGCCTGTGATGTTGAGGACCCACGACGCCACCGTCTCCCCGGTCACGCACTCGACGTTAGTCCGAGTGGAATCCTTAGGCCCCGTGTAGTGCCACATAGTGTGGTGTCGAGCTTGCAGAGGCTGGATACGCCGACCCAGAAAAACCTCCAGCAAATCTATGCCGGTGACTCCCCTTCGGACGACATCTACAAGCGCATCTACCAGAGGCTGGATCTGAATCTTCTCCGCCTTCGTGAGCGCGAGCTGCTTGGGCGGAGCCGGTCGGTCTAAGCTAAAAGGAGGCAGTCCAGTTGTGGCATTCGGGGATGCGACGTCCTGGCAGTAGAACCATGTCGACTGCCAGTTCCTAACAGATTCACTCAACTGAAGAGCGGGATAGCTATGTTTACTCTTCTTTTGGAAGCCTAAGCCTCCGCAGAGCTGGAGGAGGTGAGTTTTATCATCCGATTGGTTAAGTCGTTTGTTGGTTTGGGATCTAGCAGAGAAGATGTGTTTGAAAAGCCCCCAATGGGGAGGACAGCCGATGAAACATTCGCACAACATGACGAAGGTAGAGAGATGAGCTATGGCGTTTGGGGGAAAATGGTGGAGCTGCGCCCCGAAGTGGTTCATTATACCTTTGAAGAAGGGATGAGGAGGCAGAGAGAAACCTCGGTGCACGTGGCTGAGCAGCAAGACGCGCCCCCCCTCCCGGGGCGCCGGCTCGGTCTCTCCCTCCACCGGCAACCTCCACGACTTGTGCGCAATCATTCCGTGCTCCACCAACTCCAGCAAGTTCTCCTCCGTCACTGTGGAGGGGAGGAAATCCCCCAGGATCCAACCCGCCGGTAGCGCTTGCTGCCGCCCCTGAGCAGGAGCCGCCGCCTTCCCCTTCTTCTTCCGCGCCTCTAGCTTGCTAGTCTGCCCCTTTGTCATGGCGGAGGCTGCAGACTCGTGAGGCAGAAGGAGAAGGAAGGAGCTTGGGATGCGCAGGGGATGGCGAGAGAAGCGGGGCAAGTGCAAGTTATCCGGCGAGTGTAACGAAAAACCCTCGCCGCAGAGGTTTAAATAAGGTTCCGACTGGGTCACTAGCAGGTGGCCCCGAAATCTTATCCCCCGACCGGTTGTTGCGATATTAGTGGAGAAGATGAAGGCGCGGGAATCGAGGCGTCAGATACTACTCGATCGCGATGTCGTCATCCCCGCTGAGCGCGCGGCAACCGAAATTTGAGGATCCCGGAAAATCCGCCGCTGTCAGTTGACTGGTCACGTCAAAAGATACCACGGAAGCACTCGGTCCCTGACGGTTTGTTTCACAAACACATCCACTCGGATCATTGGTCAAAGAAGATAAAATGGATCGAGGCAGACAACGCCAAAGTCGCATCCGTACCAGTCCGATCCGTACTCCAAGCATCGGTTCGTCGTTCCAACCCAAATCCATTCGGGGACTAATGATGGGGTTATGGTCATAGGGTAGGGTGATAGGCCTGCCCTATAAGTCCTACCCAAGGACTACCCTTCATAAGGGATAAGGCCCTTAGTCAGTTCCGACTGAATTAAGGACTTCCCATCATCCAGTCGATGACGAATCCTCCATCGCCCAGTCGGAGATGAGCATTCGGAGTGTATCAAACTAACCGACTGGATTCCACTCTGTGCATCGTAACCCCCCTGGAGGGAAACTGTCATACGTTTCCATGTGCCCTTATTAGCATCTAAGACGTACGTTACCTGTAACGTAGGCATTTATTCGCCACTACTCCACCCCTGTGCACCGAACCGTTGTGAAGGGCAGCGCACTCTATATAAGCCACCCTTCCCCACTAGTGCAGGGGTTAGCAATTCATTGTAATCCATATTCCACTCGACAACAAGCTCCCAAGAGCACTGAGACGTACGACTATTACGTCCACCGTAGAGGGGCCTGAACTCATACAACCTCGCCGTAGCTAAGGCTCTGCCCATCCTTTCATACCATACACATCTACTGTCAGACTTATACCCACGACAGATGGAGAGTTGTGACATCCTCGACCTTTGCTATAGTGATCATTGTAATTAAGCACAGTGATGACCATGATCAGTACCTAATCATTTTGCTAAACAAAATATGATCAAGTTGAAAATTCGTATCTCTTTCCAAATTCCATTAAAAAGGGCATTGAATTTTATTGTGATAAAATAAGTTTGCAAACGACAAGGGAAAAATGTCGCACACTTGTGATAAATCACAAAACAAATGGTGTAAAGGAAAACAACATCACCTTGATGTTGGTGTGGACCCACCTTGCAAAACAGAGCCCAAATGCAATTTAAAAGAACTTTTAAATTCAAGATTATTTCAAACAGTTTTGGAAAGTGCCCAACTTTTTGGTGTCTATACCAAATAGTGCAACGTGAATCATGGACTAGTTCACATGTTTTACAAAAGCTAAATAGTACTAGAATAAAATAAAACAGAAAATAGAGATAAAAACAAACAAGAAAAGAAAGAAAAGAAAAAAGAAAAGGGAAAACAGCCCCCTCTCCCCCTTGGGCCTCGGCCCAGCCTGGTCCGCCATGCGGCCACAGGCAACCTGCCAAGCCACCCCCCCCCCCCGGGGCGGCAACCCCCCACCCCCACACCCACCGACACCCACTAGCCCCCGTCGCCCCCCCCCACCTCACTCCTCTATCCTCCCCCTTATGCGTTCGATCCAAATCAGGGCCTCCCCACGCCCCCCGCCCGGCGTCACTCCTTCACCTCCTCGTCGCCGTCCGCCGGCCCTCCCCCGACGCTATCGCGCACCGCCGCCACCGCTTCACCGCCTCCCAGCCGCTGGATCCCCGCCGCCCCTCCAGAGCTTCATGTCGTCCTCGTCTCCTCCCTGCCGGCCTATAGAACGCCTCGACGAACTCACCCCCTCTCCACACGCCGGTGACCCCCGGGGGCTCCTCCCTCCCCTCCTCCTCTCCCTCTCCGACCGGCCATCACGCCCCTACCTGCACGTGCTCGGCCGCGCGTTCAGGGATGCCCGCCGTCGCCGCCCATTGTCGTGCCCCTGCACCTCGCGCACTCGCCTTTGGCCGGTCGCCGACCGCGCCTTCCAGGGCCGCGCGCGCCATGCCCCCCTCTCCCCCGCCTCATGTGCTGCTCCTGTGCTGGGCATGCACGCCATGCAACCCCCCAGCCGCGCCACAGCGTCGGCCTGGCTGCTGATACTTCTCCATCGTATCTACTTTTCCAAACTCTTTCGCCCTTGTTTTGGACTCTAATTTGCATGATTTCTATGGAACTAACCTGGACTGACATTGTTTTCAGCAGAATTGCCTTGGTGTTATTTTTGTGCAGAAATCAAAGTTCCCCAAACGTCCTGAAAATTTATGGGGAGCGGTTTTGGAAAATATGAAAAATATCTGCGCCAAGTTCCACTTGAGGGGGTGGTATGTGGGCCACAAGCCCTGGCTCCGTGTGGTGAGCAAGCTTGTGGGGCCCACACGGCTCTGCCGCCCCCAACCTCAGGTCTATAAGTTCACCGCCACCACCACCTGTTCTTCATTTGGAGGGCAGATCTAGAGTCCGTCTTGGGCTCCGGAGAGGGGAAATCGTCGCCATCGTCATCATCAACCTTCTTCCCTCTCCAATTCCATGAAGCTCTTCGTCGTTCGTGAGTAACCTATTCGTAGGCTCGCTGGGCGGTGATGAGTAGGATGAGATCTATCATGTAATCGAGTTAGTTTTGATGGGGATTGATCCCTAGTATCCACTATGTTCTGAGATTGATGTTGCTACTACTTTGCCATGCTTAATGCTTGTCACTAGGGCCCGAGTGCCATGATTTCAGATATGAAATTATTATGTTGTCACCAATATATGTGTGTTTTAAATCCGATCTTGCAAGTTGTAGTTACCTACTATGTGTTATGATCCGGCAACCCCGGAGTGACAATAACCGGAACCACTCCCAGTGATGACCATAGTTTGAGGAGTTCATGTGTTCAGCAAGTGCTAATGCGTTGGTCCGGTTCTTTATTAAAAGGAGAACCTTAATATCCCGTAGTTTCCTTTTGGACCCCGCTGCCACGGGAGGGATGGACAATAGATGTCATGCAAGTTCTTTTCCCTAAGTATGTATGACGACACACGGAATGCACGCCTACATCACATTGACTAACGGGAGTTAGCCACATATCTCTCCATGTTATAACTGTTGCATGATGAATATCATCCAAACAAATCACCGACCCATTGCCTATGAGTTCGTCCTACTGCTGTTGTTACTACTGTTGCTCCTGCTGTTACTTGTCTTGCTCTGCTGCTGTTACTACTGTTGCTACTATTGTTACTTGTCTTGCTCTGCTGCAACTGTTGCTACTGCTGTCGCCTGCTACTGTTGCTACTTGCTACTGCTGTCACTACTGTTGTTCCTAGCCACTGTCGTTACTCGCTACATTGTTGTTACTACATTGCTTGCAGATACTAATCTTTTAGGTGTGGTTGAATCTGACAAATTCAACTGCTAATACTCGAGAGTATTCTCTCACCTCCTGTTTTGGCGATCAACAAATTTGGGTCGAATACTCTACCCTCGAAAACTGCTAGGATCCCACGCGCTGGTGCGCCGTCAACAACATTCTTCTAGTTTCAATTGCCGGAGAGTGCTAGCAGCATTCTTCTAGTGCCGTTGCAAAGGGGAAAAATAGTTGACATCAAGCATTTTTCTGGCGCCGAGGCCGGGGATTGCAATCAGCATTTTTCTAGCGCCCTTGCCGGGGAGGTATTGCTATATTCTCTGAGTCACTTGGGATATATATCTGCTGATCACTATGAAGAATCTGAAGGATCCAAAGACCAAAGTCTTGCCCTCAACTACGAAGGGAGGTAAGGAATTGCCATCTAGCTCTGCACTTGATTCACCTTCAGTTATGAGTAAGTTTGTGACATCACCTCCTGCTAGAAATCTTGATATGTCGCATGTGCTTGATGATGCTTATGATGCTACTGCTAGAGATGCTATGATTGATACTATGCCTGATGATACTATGCTTGATGCTATGCCTAATACTGCTAGAGATGTTATTATGCATGATGATGATATGCTTGATACTGCTAGAGATACCACTTTACCTGATGTTCTACTAGGGGTATTCCTTGATGCTCATATTGCTAGAGTTACTGCCAATGCTCGTGATGCTTCTGAAACTACCGATACTATTTAGATAGAACCTGCTTTTTCTCCTGCTAGATCTAGCTCTCCTAGATATGAATTTCCTGATATACCTAAGGGTTACGTTATGGAGGGAGAGATAGTTGAGGATTTTCTTGCGTGTAAGGATGCCTATGACGCTGAGAAATTACTTCTCAAGTGGAAGGAAAAATCTCGGGAAGCTAAGATGAAATATGACCTGAAGTTTGCCACTTCACCTATCTTTATCCCCGATAAGGATTATGAATTCTCTGTCGATCCTGAGATAATCTCTCTAGTCGAATCTGATCCTTTTCACAGTTATGAGTCTGAGACGGTCGTAGCCCATCTTGCCAAACTACACGATATAGCCATCCTTTTCACTAATGAGGAGAAGATCCGCCACTACTATATCCTTAAGTTGTTTCCTTTCTCTCTAAAGGATGATGCTAAAGCCTGGTTCACCTCTCTTGCTCCTGGACATCTGAGTAGTCCCCAGGAGATGGTCTATTACTTCTGTGAGAAATATTTCCCTGCCCATAAGAAGCAAGCTGCCTTGCAGGAAATATAAAACTTTGCTCAACTCCAAGAAGAGAGTCTTCCACAAGCTTGGGGGAGGCTCGTCCAGCTACAAAATGCTTTGCCTGATCACCCTCTTAAGAAGAACGAGATAATTGATATCCTCTATAACGGACATACCGATGCCTCTAGAGACCACCTAGATAGTTGTGTCGGTTGTGTTTTTAGGGAACGAACTGTAGAACAAGCTGAGACTCTACTGAATAACATCTTGATCAACGATAATGCTTGGACTATTCCCGAACCACCTCCTAAGCCAACTCCTAAGAAAAGAGGTATTATATTCCTCAGTCCCGAAGATATGCAAGAAGCAAAGAAATCTATGCAAGAGAAAGGCATTAGATCTGAAGATGTCAAAAATCTACCACCTATCGAAGAGATCCATGGTCTCGATAACCCGATACAGGTAGTGGAAGTGAATTCTCTGCGTAGGTTTGATGAGAGTGATATTCCTTTCGACAAACCTGCTAGCCTGTGCTTTAGTGAATTTGACAACTTTGTTGCTAAACAACAGAGTTTCAATGATTATGTTAGTCGACATTTGGAATAAAGTACTCGTATGCTTAGCCATTTAAGTGCTTGTGTAGACAGAAATGTCAATGATCTGAAGCTTCTGAGTAAACATGCCTCTATGATTACTACTCAGGTAGAACAAGTACTTAAAGCTCAGAATGACTTGCTCAATGAATTAAATGACAACTCTGTCAGAGCCATTACTAGAGGAGGCAAAATGACTCAGGAACCTTTGTATCCTGAAGGTCATCCTAAGAGAATTGATCAAGATTCTCAAGGAATCAATGCTGATACACCTAGTCATCCTAAGGAGATGAAGAAGGATGATAGAAGCCTGCATGCCAGTTCACCAAATACCGTCACACCGGAAGAACCTAATGATATTTCTGCGTCTGATGCAGAAACACAATCTAGTGATGAACATGAACCTGGTGATAATATGGACAGTGATGTTCATAATAATGCTCAACCTAGCAATGATGAGGATGTGGAGATTGAACCTACGGTTAATCCTGATAACCCACAACCTAAGAGATACGATAAGAATGACTTCACTTCTAGGAAGCATGGTAAAGAAAGAGAGCCATGGGTTCAGAGACCTATGCGCTTTCCTTCTAAGCCATCCAATAAAAAGGATGATGAGAATTTTGAGTGCTTCGTTGGGATGATAAGACCCATCTTTCTCCAGATGAGATTAACTGATATGCTCAAAATGTCTCCGTATGCCAAGTACATGAAAGATATCGTGACTAATAAATGGAAGATACCAGATCTTGAGATCTCCACCATGCTTGCCAATTACACTTTTAAAGGTGGAACTCCTAAGAAACTTGGTGAACCCGGAGTGCCCACTATATCTTGCTCCATTAAAGGAAACTACGTAAGAACTGCCTTATGTGACCTTGGAGCTGGTGTTAGTGTTATGTCACTCTCTCTTTATCATAGACTCGAGTTGGATAAGTTGACACCCACTAAAATTTCTTTGCAAATGGCCGACAAATCAACTGCTTTCCCTATCGGCATTTGCGAGGATGTGCGTGTTGTGGTTGCTAACACCACCATCTTAACAAACTTTGTTATCTTGGATATTCCCGAGGACGATGCCATGGCTGTCATCCTTGGAAGACCCTTTTTAAACACTGGAGGGGCTGTTATAGATTGCAACAAAGGCAATGTCAACGGTAATGAGCACACAGTGCACTTTCCGAAGAAACGATATCAAGTACATTGCATCAATGCTATCGAAAAGACTTCATCGATTCTCATTGGGAGCATTGAATGCCCTATTCCTCGTGTCAAGATGAAGTATGATTTGCTTGTTGGGGAGATTCATATCCCCATTGACGTGACTTAGTGGCCATTCGAAAATTCTCCGTTCTCTATTGCAATTCGAGAAAGTTTTGTCATAAGGACTTGATCAACCCCATTGACGGATTTCTTTCGATGACCATGAAATGGATGAATCGAAGAGTCACATACCTCTATTTTAAGCTTTCATTTTCTTTTGCTTAGAAGAAAAATGATAGAATTAGTTTAGCTTTTTCTGTTTTATGTTTTAGCGTCCCGGATAAAAATACCTCGAAAATAAAAGTTCTCCGATGGTCCTGAAAATCTAGTACGATTTTTTTTGGATTTTTTGAAAATTTCTGGGCCTGAGAGCTGGCCTGGGGGCCAGACCAGTGGGCCACAAGCCCTGCCACCGCCACCTACCCCCTGGTGGCGGAGTGCAAGCTTCCAGCTCCCAGCCTCTTCTTCCACCTCCAGAAAAAATTGTTTCGCAGCTCAAACCCGTGTTCTTGCTCATTTGGCTATGATTTTCGATCTCCTTGCTAAAAGCACCATTTTCCGAACCGTTTTGGGGAAATTACTCCTTGGTAAGTGATTCCTCCATTGGTCCAATTAGTTTTTGCTCTAGCGCTTTATCTTTCGTGTATTCTTGCTACCTTGGTGACCCTGTTCTTGAGCTAGAAATGTTGATTTTAACTGGTCCCAAGTAGTTTTAGCGCGTGATACAGTCTCTAGGCAGTAGTAGGAGTAGTTGCTACAAGTTGGATTAATCCTTTTTCACTTTTCTTTCGAAGTCTCTAAAAATTTCAGAATTTTTCAGAGCTAGAAAAAGGAAAAGATGAGGAGGTTCTTGAGAGGCTCTTCAAGTCGTAACCCCACGGAGAATGAGAAGAACCACCCCAAGTACGTAGTCCCTCGAGTCACAGAAGTTCGAGCGTGCGAGTGGCCAAGTGATGAATTTTTGCGCGCCGCCGGACTTTATGAGGACTTTTATTACTTGGTGGAGAACGCAGGTCTTACTGCGTTTGTTGAAGATAAGTGCTCACAATACCTCCTCCTCACCATATTTTCGTTCAAAGCTTCAACTTTTATCCGAGGAAGAATACTCCCATGGTTGAGTTAATGATATACGATGTCCCCCAGTGCATGACGCTGCAGGATTTTTGCAATGTATGCAAATTACCTTATGTTGGGAATATCTGTGACCCTCGTCCACGGGACTTGGAGGATTTCATTGGTTCTATTGCTGTTGGAGAGGAGAGAGGAGTGTCTCGCACTAGAATTGATAGCATACATTTTTCCTGTGCTTCGGTACTTCTCATTATTTATGGGAAAATGTTTGATTGGCCGTGGGGAGGCTGGATCACTTAGTTCTCCAGACCTTGCGGTTCTGCGTGAAGGCCTTTATAACGATAGGACTTATAGCTTGGGCGCTATAGTAGCTCAACGGTTGAACCTGAACCATTCTAAAGGTGTTGTCTATGGAGGTATCTATGCTACCCGTCTTGCCAGACACTTTGAGATACCCATTAGACAGGGAGAGGAAGGAGAGATGCTTCTCCCTAAGAAATATATGGATTATGACACCATGGTTCGCCATGATTTTCTAGATAGAGATGCTAGTAGACGGATGGTTTATAACCAGGTATTTAGTGAGGGTACTCGAGAGACTATTACTTTGCCTGCTCCTTCTTAGTTCAATCTTCATGCAGGCAAGTACACTATTATACCCGCGGACATCTACGCATATTGGGGCTTGGCCCAACCATAGGCGCCCGTGCCCGAGCCGCCAGTCGAGTACCAGACGCCAATTTATCAGTGGGAGACAGAGGAGCACACACAGCAGTGGCATCCACAGTCTGCTCCGGAGTATCCTGGAGCTAGTTATTTCCCACCATGGGAGTAGACCAAGCTAGGCCAAAAGCCTAATCTTGGGGGAGTATGTGTTCTCACCAACTTTACATTCATGCCTATGCTTTCACTTTGTTAGCCGGTGTTTACACTTTGCCACTGTATTATCCATGCTAGTTTATTTTCGTTTTCTTGTTTTCTTGTTTTGTGTCCTTTTGAGAAAACCCAAAAAGATTTTTCTTTCTTCTTTTGCTTGTTGGGATCTTTCCCGTGTAAATAGTTTTCTTTTTCTTTGTGTCAAGGTAGAAGATATTGGTTACAATGTTTACTGGTTCTTACATGCTTACCTTTTTAGCTTTCAAAAGAGCCATATTACTTTGTCTTCTCCTTTGTGTTTGCCTGCAGATTCAGCTTAATCCAATGCTCTTATTATCGTTCACATCGTTCGATCGTGCAAATTAAAGGCAATAATGATGATATATGATGAAGTGAATGAGACTGAAAAGCTGGTATGAACTCTATCTATTTTGTTTTTGTAAATATGACTAGCTCGTCGACCCAGATTTAGCTTTGTTGTGAGAGAACCATGTTTGCAATGACAACTTAGAGATCATAGTTTCTGATGCCATGCTTATTTAGCTGAGAGCTTATAATGGTTTGTCTTGAATGCCAACATAGATTTTGAGATGACTATGATGTAGTATGATAGGATGGTATTCTCCTTTGAATGTTTCAGGTGGCTTGACTTGGCGCATGTTCATGCATGTAGTTGAAACAAAATCAACATAGCCTCTATGGTGTTCGTGTTCATGGTGATTTATATAATGTTCATGCTTGCATTTAATGTTAGTCAAACTCATTGCATCTTGATGACTGTTGTCGGTCTCTACTTGGTCGCTTCCCAGTCTTTTGCTAGCCTTCACTTGTACTAAGCGGAATACTTCTTGTGCATCCACTTCCATACACCAAAAAGTTTTTCCATGAGAGTCCACCATACCTACCTAGTTGCGGCATCTACCTGTCGTTCCAAGTAAATTTGCATGTGCCATTCTCTAAACCTTCAAGAAATAATCTGTTTTCCATGCCCGAACCGCTCATGTGGTGACAGGGGGCTATTGATATCTTCCATGATAGGAGTGTTATCCTCGACATGTGTTTATTCACTGTCATTCACGAGAAAGGGGCCGGTAATTGGAATGCCCAGTTCCATGCTTAAATCGAAAACATAACTGTAAAACAAGACTCCCCCTGGATTGACGTTAGTATGTTCGGTACCCGAGGATTCGGCTAGCCGTGGAGTGTGATTGATTGGTGGTGGGGGAGTTAAAACTTTACTTTTCTGTTTGGGAACCGCCTATAGCATGAGTAGCATGGAAGATATTGAGAACTCTTGGTCATTGCGTTGACAATAAAAGCATGCCACCCAAAATTATTATCTCTGTTTTCAAAGCTAGAGCTCTGGCACCTCTGCAAATCAATGCTTCCCTCTGCGAAGTGCGTGTCTATTTATTTTGCTGTCGAGTCATACTCTTCTTTTATAAGCACCAATTAGAGAGCACCTCTGTCATTTTTATGCTTTGCTTTTGATTGATATTGAGTATGACTATGACTGGATCTTCGTTGCTATGAAGTACAATGTTTAGTCAGCCCTTGATCTTTGGAAGTGCTCTGCATTTATGTTTTGCGGTCTCAGAAACACCTAACGAGATACCACCTGTTCATATTGCTTCATGCTTGTTTTGATTGAAGTGTTGGTATTTGAAACTCATTATTATTTGCTCGTTAGCTGATTATGCCATTGATATTAGTTTATCATGAGACCTTTGTGTCACTTGCTTATGTGGTTAACTTGTGATCTTACTGAAATTCTGGTTATGAGTTAGACATAGTTGCAACAACAAGATCAAACAGAGTTGTCAAAGTTTTTCTTTCTCTCTCAGTTTGTCAACTGAGTTGCTTGAGGACAAGCAAGGTTTTAAGCTTTGGGGAGTTGATACGTCTCCATCGTATCTACTTTTCCAAACTCTTTTGCCCTTGTTTTGGACTCTAATTTGCATGATTTGAATGGAACTAACCTGGACTAACGCTGTTTGCAGCAGAATTGCCATGGTGTTATTTTTGTGCAGAAATCAAAGTTCTCCAAACGTCCTGAAAATTTACGGGGAGCAGTTTTGGAAAATATGAAAAATATCTGCGCCAAGTTCCACCTGAGGGGGTGGGCCAGTGGGCCACAAGCCCTGGCTCCACCACAACCCCCCTGGTGGCGGTGGGCAGGCTTGTGGGGCCCACACGGCTCTGCCGGCCCCAACCTCAGGTCTATAAGTTCACTTTCGTCCCAGAAAAAATAAAAATAGAAGTTTTCATCGCGTTTACGATACGGAGCCGCCGCCACCACCTGTTCTTCATCTGGAGGGCAGATCTGGAGTCCGTCTTGGGCTCCGGAGAGGGGAAATCGTCACCATCGTCATCATCAAGCTTCTTCCCTCTCCAATTCCATGAAGCTCTTCGTCGTTCGTGAGTAATCTATTCGCAGGCTCGCTGGGCGGAGATGAGTAGGATGAGATCTATCATGTAATCGAGTTAGTTTTGATGGGATTGATCCCTAGTATCTACTATGTTCTGAGACTGATGTTGCTACTACTTTGCCATGTTGAATGCTTGTCACTAGGGCCCGAGTGCCATGATTTCAGATCTGAAATTATTATGTTGTCACCAATATATGTGTGTTTTAGATCCGATCTTGCAAGTTGTAGTTACCTACTATGTGTTATGATCCGGCAACCCCGGAGTGACAATAACCGGAACCACTCCCGGCGATGACCATAGTTTGAGGAGTTCATGTGTTCACCAAGTGCTAATGCATTGGTCCGGTTCTTTATTAAAAGGAGAACCTTAATATCCCTAAGCACGGGAAGGATGGACAATAGATGTCATGCAAGTTCTTTTCCCTAAGCACATATGACGACACACAGAATGCATGCCTACATCACACTGACGAACGGGAGCTAGCCACATATCTCTCCGTGTTATAACTGTTGCATGATGAATATCATCCAAACAAATCACCGACCCATTGCCTACGAAATTGTCCTACTGTTGTTGTTACTACTGTTGCTACTGTTGTTACTTGTCTTGCTCTGTTGCTGTTACTACTGTTGCTACTGATGTTACTTGTCTTGCTCTGCTGCTACTGTTGCTGCTACTGTCACTTGCTACTATTGCTACTTGCTACTGCTGTCACTACTGTTGTTCCTTGCCACTTCCGTTACTCGCTACTTTGCTGTTACTACTTTTCTTGTAGATACTAATCTTTCAGGTGCGGTTGAATATGACAAATTCAACTGCTAATACTCGAGAGTATTCTCTCACCTCCTGTTTTGGCGACCAACAAATTTGGGTCGAAGGTTCTACCCTCGAACACTGCTACGATCCCACGCGCTGGTGGGCCGTCAACAACATTCTTCTAGTTTCGATTGCCGGAGAGTGCTAGCATCATTCTTCTGGTGCCGTTCCAAAGGGGAAGAACAGTTGACATCAAGCATTTTTCTGGCGCCGAGGCCGGGGATTGCAATCAGGTGCCACGGCGTCGCCCCTGGCCGATTTGGCATTAGGTGGGGGATTAACCCCCCCCCCCCATCGGTTGACACGACAGGACCACACCCCCCTCCTAATTAGAACTGTTAAAAAAGAGAATTATATATATATATATATATCTGATGAATTTAAAATAATTATTAGAATATTTAAGATGATTAATGAATTAATTAGTTTATTAAATATTAAGTTTATTATTTATTCTAATTATACTCTAGTTAACCCATCATGTTAATGAGAGTAATTAATCACGACGGTTGATTAATTGCGTTAATAAGAGCTAATTAAATCAATTAATTTAATTAAGCAAGATATGACATGTGGACCCACCTGCTTATTATTTTTGGTTATTAATTATTTAAACCTGGAATTATAATGTGTGTATGACATAGTTGCCCCACTAGTGAGTTGACGAGTCAAGCCTGCATGTTGACTACTGATGTGAGCATGACATCATGTTGATGTCATTATTAAATTATTTGAATTTAAATCAATTCTATTTAATTTTAGGATATTAAAAAAACTTTAAAAATTAATGTTCAATAATACGCAATCCGCATGAAAACAATGTGTACATGAAAGTTGATAAAAAACCGAGACGAACCCGGATACGCTATCCATTCGTGTGTCGCGCGTCCCTAGCATAGCGAACGTGGAACTTTTCCATTGGTTTCGCTTGTCGAGTAGTAGCCAGAGGCCCAAGAAATATCATCAGATATTTTCCCGATCCATCTATGACGTCTAATAATGTGTTAGTGCATGCCTAGCCCTGCATATTGCCATGTCATGCATCGTGTTGCACCTGTTGTTGTTATTTATTGTTTCTTCGCCCTCTTCTTACCGGTAGACCCCGAGACTGACGTTGCTGCCGGGTACGGCTACGCCCCTAACGACCAACCATTCGCCGCAGAGAAACAAGGCAAACAAACCCCCCTTGATCATCCCTATATCGCCTATTTCATTCTCCCTCATGCTTGCATTATAATTTTGTTACTGTTGTAGATAGATCAAATTCTGATGCATAACCTGTTTTTGATGAACTGCTACTTTACTGTACCATAATCTAAACTGTTTAGTATAGGTGGAGCAGTCATCCCCTTTGACCCTTTGTCGAGTTGCCCCCGCTTTATCGTCAAGTCTCTATCAACTGATCGACGAGCGAGGTCCCTCACATCACCGCACACCCCTTATTTGTATGACTCTGCCGAGCTACTATCGGGTACCGAGGGTGACACATCGCAAAGTACTTAAGATGCTATCTCTCTAGTGCAGCTAGTCGATCGTTGTTATCAAGGGTGATTCCTCCGTCACTACTCCCGACGATGACTCTCTCGTGCAACCCCTCAAGTGTGAGACCCTCGAGGGTGATTCCTCTAAAGTCCACCTTGACTGTTTCATCAAGCGGGACCCTTTGAGGGTGATTCCTCGGGTTCCATCTTTATGTTTTATACACACAGTTACTATGACCAACTTATAGAAACATGTTGGTGATGCGTCGGCCCTGAGGGGTACCCACGGTTTGATGATGATGACGCGTGGATGGGGAGGAGAGGCCCTTGCCACACATCCTCTAGACGGGGCGACGGGACAGCACTTCATGGGTCACGCTTGTGCCGCATTAATTAAAATGTTAATGGATTTCGGTACTTGATCTGGGTTGGTCGGAGACCTTATTCGCACTAACCGTCTACGTGGGAGAAGTTATGGGTACTCGACGTCGTGGTATGAGCCGAACCTCTTCAGACGTGAGCAATGGAGCGGCGCGCGCCCGAGTGATCTAGATTATCACCGTTCTTGTATAAGAGGTGCCAAGACTGACATCGGCTGCCCACGCAACGTGTAGGAGTGCAAAGGGAGATGGGCCCATGACCCCTGCGTGCTTAGGATTTAGACCGGCGGGCAGGCCTCTCTGTTGAGTCTAGGTGGGGCTGCGACGTGTCGATGTTCCGAGGACGGACATGACCGGGGAAAGTGTGTCCGGCGAGAGTTTATCGAGCATTACGGGGAATATGTGGTGCACCCCTAGAGGGAAGGAATTATCTATTCGAATATCCGTGTCCACGGTTATAGGACGACTTGGAGTTGTGCCCCGATCTTATACAACTACAACTGTTACTTAACTGGAATGTTTGCTTCGTGATTGCTTCCTTGCAGGGAGTCAAGGAAGAATCTCTGGGCATGACTTTAATTAATATTGCTGCAACAATATGACTATTAGTTGTGTTACTTGCTCTACTCTCGTCTATTGCTGCAAGACCCGTGAAGATGCTAGTCTTTGGTAGGACTAGGCCTTCTCTCTTTATTCTCGCATTGCTGCAGTCAGTCCACATATGACCCCTTCCTTTGATACTGATGCATACTTAGCATAGTTCCGAAGTCAGTCTTGCGAGTACTTTGGATGAGTACTCACCATTGCATTGCTTCCCCTTTTTCCCCTCGATCTTTTGATGCGACCAGACGATGGAGCCCAGGAGATGGCGTATCCCGCCACCGACGACTTCTACCCCGACGGTACCTTCTGCTACATGGAGGCCGCTGACGACCAGGAGTAGTTTAGGAGGTTCTCAGGCAGGAGGCCTCATCTCGTTAGATCGTTATCCCTTTCGTGCTAGCGTTCTATATGGCATTGTCATGTTTCATGTCTCTACTTAGATATTTGTTCTTCCGCTAACTCGTGTGCTTATCGAGCTTCTGTATTGTAGCCCTCGAGGCCCCTGGCTTGTAATATGAAGCTTGTATGTTTTTCTTTATGTCTAGAGTTGTGTTGTGATATCTTCCCGTGAGTCCATGAGCTTGGTCGTACGCATTTGCGTGTATGATTAGCGTACGATCAAATCGAGGGCGTCACACACGTGAAGGTTAATGTGAAAAGGTCCCTCAACCAACTCAGATCAGATACCCAAATCAATTAGCATTTTAATTAACTCATCATCACATTCACGCGGGAATCCACCCGCAACACACCATTCATCAAGTTCCAAGTAACAAGGTCAAGTAGCTGTGCGGCTGTAACATGAGAGGTATCCGAGGTATCACCCTCGATGGATTCTGAACAATGTAACCGTTTAGGTGGATAGGGAGGTATCACCCTCGCTGGACCATGCTTGATGGGTGGTATGACAAAGTCGTTATCGGAAGTGGCGAAGGAGGAATCACCCTCCGAGAACCATCGCTGATTAACTACACTACAGAGCTAACATCAGGAGTATGTATCGAGGTGTTACCCTCGGTGATCAATAGTAGCCCTGCAGCATCGTAAGGGGGTGTGAAGTGAAGTGTCGGGTCTTGGCTCGTCGATCAGATGATTGAGACTTGACGATAATGTGGGGCAACTGGACTATGGGGCAAAGGGGGTGACTGAGCCACCTATACTAAGTACTTTAAAGTGCGGTATAGTAAAGTAGCGGTTCATCAAAAACGGGCTATGCATCATATATAGGAGCTAACTACGACAGTATTAAAATCTAATGCAAGCATGAGGGAGAAAGAAATTGGCGATATACGAATGATCACGGTGGGTTTGCTTGCCTTGTTGCTCTGTATACAGATTCGGATCCTCGACGTTGAAGCAGTCGATCACCGGATCAACTTCGGTCTCCTGGTCTACCCAAAAGGAAGTAACGAAGGGGAAATACAATAAATAATAGAGCAATCAAACGCACCACAAAGCATGAAAAGGTAATATAGTGTGCTAGGGGTGACCTAACGCATTACTAAACGTCACACAGGAAGTGGGAAAATATGTGATGATATTTTCCGGGTCTTCGGTTATAATCATACACATGATCCTAATGGAAAATGTCCATGCTCAAAATGCTAGATGCATGTGACAAGTGAACGGATAGTGTATTCAGATTCGTTGAATTTTTCTAAGCAACTTTCATATATAAAATATTTTCATCGGAGGTAAGGTTTATTTTATATGATTTCTCACAATTCTATAGATTTTCTAAAATTTTTGGTTTTAATTTAATTCGGGTTGACCAAGTCAATTTCACTCGTCAAAAAGGGAGAGGATGGTCCACATGTCATATATTATACCTAAACAAATAAATTAATCTAGCTTATTTAATTGGGAGCCTATATATCATTAGACCAAGACTAACTCAAATAAATAATTAAACTACTATCTAAAGGGGCCTTACTTAGCCTAGATTAATTAGTACTCCCTCTGTCCCAAAATTCTTGTCTTAGGTTTATCTAGAAATGGATGTTTCTAAATACTAAAACATGACTAGATACATTCATATCAATACAAATCTAAGACAAGAATTTTGGGACGGAGGGAGTACCTAATCTAACCTAAACTAATTAGCTCACGACACGCAAACACACTCAGCCATGGCATTGGCCATGGCCAGCCGCAAGCAGCAGCACACAGTAGCACGCATCAGTAGCGGCAGCAGGAAATAGCAGCAGCAGCTAGCGGGGGGTGGCCAGGAGCAGTTGCAGCAAGGCAAGCGTGGGGACAATGCTGAGGAGCAGCAGGCAGCGAGCAGTAGTAGCGCATTAGCGGCACTAGGAGAAGCAGCAGCAAGCGAGCAGCAGCAAAACAGTAGCACGCAGCAGGCACGCATGTCCGTATTGAGGATAAGCCACAGCGGGTGCGTCTGGAGCGCATGTGTGCGTACCTGGGACGCGTCGAGCGGGGTGGCGTGCATGCGTGCCTGCGAGCACGAGTCTGTCTGTGCGGTGCTCTGGGTGCTTGGGTTAGGGCTACCCGGTATACGTTCTGGACCAGGTCCGTCGTGACGATCTGGTGCGGCCTCAGCACGCGAGCCGGGCGCGTTCGTGCGCGCGGCGGCCGCGGCGGGAGCAGGGACGATCGTGGACTCGGGAGGTGCGGGCGTGCGGGGCGTGCGCGGCACGCTACCCTGGGTATAAAACCCGTGTGGAGATCGTCTGTAACTTGTGTGGCCTCAGAGTTCGTGTTGTGGAAGGAATAGAAGTCGTATGCGCAGCAGGCGTTCGAGCACCGAAAAACCACCATCTCAGTTCATTTTCGTCATGATCGTGTCTCCGGTGATCGTTCGAGTGGCGCGATTCCATTCTCGCGCCAACAATTGGTACCAAAGCCTTGTGGGAGGTGATCGCCAGTGGCTATGGCGATGGTTCCGTTCAGCAGAGGTGGTGTGTAGGGAACGATGCAGATACCGCCTCTGACGCCAATGGGGTACACCTCCTGGGCGATCAAGGTGGAGGCCATCCTTGATGCCCAGGGGTTGTGGGGCCCGTGTTGGAGAACGTCTCACGGGAAACAAAAAATTTCCTACGCGCACAAAGACCTATCATGGAGATGTCCATCTACGAGAGGATATTTGGATGTACATACCCTTGTAGATCGCACAGTAGGAAGTGTTAACAAACGCGGTTGATGTAGTGGAACGTCCTCACGTCCCTCGATCCGTCCCGCGAACCGTCCCGTGATCCGTCCCACGATCCGCTCCGATCAAGTGCCGAACGGACGTTACCTCCGCGTTCTGCACACGTACAGCTCGACGATGATCTTGGCCTTCTTGATCTAGCAAGCAATACTGAGAAGTAGATGAGTTCTCCGGCAGCGTGACGGTGCTCTGGTGGTGGTGAAGGATCTACTCCTGCATGGCTCCGCCTGAGCTCTGCAGAAATACGATCTAGAGGAAAAACCGTGGTGTTTGTGGTCAGGCTGCCGTGGAAAAAGTTATCTCAAATCAGCTCTAGAACCCCACTATATATAGGAGGAGGGGAGGGGAGGCTTTCCTTGGGGTCCAAGACCCAAGGGTCCGCCGGCCAAGGATGTGGAGGAGTCCACCTCCAATCCTAGTCCAACTAGGATTGGAAGTTGGAGTCCTTCCCTTCCTTCCCACCTTTTTTTCCTTTTCTCTTTGATTTTCTATCTCCTACGCATAAGGCCCTTTTGGGCAGTCCCACCAGCCCACTAATGGCTGGTGCGGCACCCCTAAGGCCTATGGGCTTCCCTGGGTGGGCTGCCCCCCCCCCCCCCGGTGAACATCCGGAATCCATTCGTCACTCCCGTTATATTCCCGGTAATGCCCGAAAACTTTCGGGTAAACAAATGAGGTCATCCTATATATCAATCTTCATCTCCCGACCATTTCGAAAACCCTCGTGACGTCCATGATCTCATCTGGGACTCCGAACAACATTCGGTAACCACACATATAACTCAAGTATACTAAAACATAGCTGAACCTTCAGTGTGCAGACCCTGCGGGTTCGAGAACTGTGCACACATGCCCCGAGGTACTGCTCGGTCAATATCCAATAACGGGACCTGGATGCCCATATTGGATCCTACATATTCTCCGAATAACTTATCGGTTGAACCTTAGTGTCAAGGATTCAGGCAATCCCGTATGTCATTCCCTTTGTCCTTCGGTATATTACTTGCCCGAGATTGGATCGTCCGTATCCGCATACCTATTTCAATCTCGTTACCGACAAGTCTCTTTTCTCGTTCCATAATACAAGATCCCGTGACTTACACTAAGTCACATTGCTTGCAAGGCTTGGGTGTGCCGTTGTATTACCGAGTGGGCCCCGAGATACCTCTCCGCCACACGGAGTGACAAATCCCAGTCTTGATCCATACTAACTCAACGGACACCTTCGGAGATACCTGTAGAACACCTTTATAGTCACCCAGTTATGTTGTGATGTTTGATGCACACAAGGTATTCCTCCGGTGCAAGTGAGTTATATGATCTCATGGTCATAGGAACAATTACTTGACACGCATAAAACAATAGCAATAAATTGACACGATGAATAAGCTACATATATAATTTGGGTCTTGTCCATCACATGATTCTCCTAATGATGTGATCCCATTATCAAGTGACAACACTTGGCTATGGCCAGGAAACATTGACCATCGTAGATCAACGAACTAGTCAACTAGAGGCTAACTAGGGACAGTGTGTTGTCTATGTATCCACACATGTATTTGAGTTTCCAATCAATACAATTCTAGCATGGATAATAAACGATTATTATGAACAAGGAAATATAATAATAACTAATTTATTATTGCCTCTAGGGAATATTTCCAATAGTCTCCCACTTGCACTAGAGTCAATAATCTAGTTCACATGACCATGTGATTTCAACGAATCCAACACCCATATAGTTCTGGGGTCTGATCTCGTCTTGCTCGTGAAAGAGGTTTTAGTCAACGGTTCTGAAACTTTCAGATTCATGTGCTCTTTACAAATCTTTATGTCATCTCATAGATGCTGCTACTACGTGTTATTCAGAAATACTCCAAATATCTACTCTACCATACAACTCTGTTTTACTACTCATAGTCATTCGGTTTACTGTCAAAGCTTGCATTGACGTAACCCTTTACGACGAACTCGTTAACCACCTCCATAATCGAGAAAAATTCCTTAGTCCATTAGTTACTATGGATCACTCTTTGTACCTCTCAACAGACTTGTGGCAAGGCACACATCAGGTGCGCTACACAGCATGGCATACTGCAGAGTGTATGGCTAAGGCATAGGGGATGACCTACGTCCTTTCTCTTTCTTCTGTCGGGGTCGGGCTTTTGAGTCTTACTCATATTCACACCTTACAACACAACCAAGAACTATTTCTTTGCTGATCTATTTCGAACTCCTTCAAAAACTTGTCAAGGCATGCATTTCATTTGAAAGTTATGTTTAGCATTTTGATCTATCTCCATAGATCTTGATGCTCAATGTTAAAGTAGCTCTATCTAGGTCTTCCTTTGAAAAGCTCCTTTCAAACAACCATTTATGCTTCACAGAAATTCTACATTACTTCCGATCAACAATATGTCAACCATATATACTTTATCAGAAATACTATAGTACTCCCACTCACTTCTTTGGAAATACAAGTTTCTCATAAACCTTGTGCAAACCCAAAAGCTTTGATCATCACATCAAAGCGTATATTCCAACTCCGAGATGCTTGCACCAGTCCATAAAAGAATCGCTGGAACTAGCATACTTGTTAGTATCCTTAGGATCGACAAAATGTTCTGGTTGTATCACATACAACCTTTCCACAAGGAAACCGTCGAGGAAACAATGTTTTTGACATCCTATATGCAATATTTCATAAATAATGCAGCAACTACCAACATAATTCTAACAGACTTTTAGCATCGCTACGACTCAGAAAGTGTCATCATAGTCAAGTATTTGATCTTGTCGGAAACATTTTTGCGACAAGTTGAGATTTTCTTAATAGTGACTTATCACCATCATCGTCTGTCTTCCTTTTAAAGATCCATCTTTACTCAATAGTCCTACGACCATCAAGTAGTTGTTCCAAAGTCTACACTTTGTTTTCTTTCATGGATCCTCTCTCGGATTTCATGGCTTCCAACCATTTTGTCGGAATCCGGGCCCACCATTGCTTCTCCATAACTCGTAGGTTCATCGTTGCTCAACAACATGACCTCCAAGATAGGGTTACCGTACCACTCTCCAGTAGTACGTGACCTTTGTCGACCTACGAGGTTTGTAGTAACTTGATCCGAAGCTCTAATGATCACTATCGTCAGCTTCCACTTCAATTGGTGTAGGCGCCATCGGAATAGCTTCATGCGCCCTGCTACACACTGGTTGAAGTGACGGTTCAATAACCTTATCAAGTTCCACCACTCTCCCACTCAATTCTTTCGAGAGAAACCTTTCCCCGAGAAAGGATCCGTTTCTAGAAACAAACACCTTGCTTCCGGATCTGAGATAGGAGATGTATCCACCTATTTTGGACATCCTATGAAGATGCATTCATTCGCTTTGGGTTCGAGCTTATCAGACTGAAACCTTTTCACATAAGCATCGCAGCCCCAAACTTTCAAGAAACGACAGCTTAGGTTTCTCTAAACCATAATCTATACTGTGTCATCTCAACGGAAATATGTGGTGCCCTATTTAAAGTGAATGCGGTTGTCTCTAATGCATAACCCATAAACAATAGTGGTAATTCGATAAGAGACATCATAGTATGCACCATATCATAATAGGGCCTGGCTATGACGTTCAGACGCATCATCACACTATGGCGTTCCAGGTGGCATGAACTGTGAAACAATTTTCACATTGTCTTAAACTGCGTACCAAAAACTCGTAACTCAGATATTCATCTCTATGATCATATCGTAGACAGTTTATCCTCTTGTCGCGACGATCTTCACTCTGAAATTGCTTTGAACTTTTCAATATTTCAGACTTGTGATTCATCAAGTAAATACTCCTGTATCTACTCAAATCGTCAGTGAAGTAAGAACATAACGATATCCACTGCGTGCCTTAGCACTCATTGCACTGCACACATCAAAAATGCATTACTCCCAACAAGTTACTCTCTTGTTTCATGTTGCATGTTTTGCATGTCTCAAGTGATTCAAAATCAAGTGAGTCCAAACAATCCATCTGCAAGGAGTTTCTTCATGCGCTTATACCAGCGGGTATGGTTTGCATGTCTCAAACGTTTCAAAAATGAGTGAGTACAATGATCCATCAGCATGGAACTTCTTCATGCATTTTACACCAACATGACTCAAGTGGCAGTGCCACAACTAAGTGGTACGGTCATTATTACTTTGTATCTTTTGGCACCAATATTATGAACATGTGTAACACTATGATCGGGATTCAATAAACCATTGAGGGTAATTATTCAAGAAAATAGAATAACTATTATTATCTTTAAATGAATAATCGTATTGCAATAAACATGATCCAATCATGTTCATGCTCAATGTAAACACCAAATAACAATTATTTAGGTTTTACCACCATCCCGATGATAGAGGGAGCGTGCGATGTTTGATCACATCAACATTGGAAACACTTGCAACATGTATCGTCACCTCGCCTTTAGCCAGTCTCCGTTTATACCGTAGCTTTCATTTCGAGTTACTAATGACTTGGCAACCGAACTGGTATCCAATACCCTCGTGCTACTAGGAGTAATAGTA
This sequence comes from Hordeum vulgare subsp. vulgare, assembly GCF_904849725.1. Taxonomy (NCBI): domain Eukaryota; kingdom Viridiplantae; phylum Streptophyta; class Magnoliopsida; order Poales; family Poaceae; genus Hordeum; species Hordeum vulgare. The sequence goes on along the minus strand of NC_058520.1, from coordinate 228,749,300 downwards.
AAGTACACATCAATATCATGTACATCAAATATACTTTTGTCGACTTTGCCAGCCTTCTTATCTACCAAGTATCTAGGGTAGCTTCGCCTTAGTGACCGTTTCCCTCATAGCAGAAGCACTTAGTCTCGGGTTTGGATTCAATTTTGGGTTTCTTCATTAGAGCAGCAACTGGTTTGCCGTTTCATGAAGTATCCCTGCTAGCCCTTGCCCTTCTTGAAACTAGTGGTTTTACTGTAGCGACCCGACTCAAGACGAGTCAAGCCTCTGGTGTTTCCGTACCATCCCAAGATCATGCTGGTACACACACAGTACATAATGTATATATTCTAGAGTGCAATCACACAGCTTTATTAATCGAAATCTCATAAAGAGTACTTTATTACTATAAAGGATTACAATAAAGTGGCTGAAGGCCAACTCATGAGATTATCTAACAAAGACTAAACGGAAGCATCAGGTAGACGAGTCCATCCGACTCCAAGGGTATGTCGCTGAGCGTAGATCGTAGCCTCCCTCCTGGTCGGAAAAGTACTCTGCAACATGATACGTTGCAGCCGTGTAGGTCAGCATATTGAATATGCCGGCAAATCATCAAAGAGAGGGAGTAAAATAATAATCAACTATCTATACATGCATATTTGGCCGGTGGGGCTAAGATTTTGCATAAAGCCAGTTTTATCCTACAACAAAAGGGGTTGAAAGAAAAATATTACTACAATGTTTGTAGTTAAGGAGATGGTTCCGCCAACCGGTTCTCGTACCCGAATAGTTGTTAACACCCACATCATTATTAGGTTGTGTCGAGACTTCAGGGGAAATTCAATGCCTTCGGCTCAAGTTGTCCATGACCGTGGACACGGCTAATTGATTAGGTTGGGCACTCTGCAGAGTTTTGCACACGTTCCCCACAAGATTTGATCGCCTCCGGGTTTGTCCTCGCACTTCAGGGTGTTTGAAGACCGGATGATCAAAACATGGTCTTTCAACGGGTCCCTCTGAATCCCTGTCGGTGCCCATCCATTCCTACCGTTCGTCTACATCTGCTAGCACCGCCTGTCTAGAGTCGCCGCGTTGTCCAACCAAGCTAGAGCCCATAATGACTTGTGGCTGTGCAGGTAAGCCTTGAGTCTTGAAGTCTCCGTCCGTCTCTTCGAGACTGGGTGAAGCTTTCCGCAGGATGACATGGCCTCTCCAGCATCCCGGGCATCCACTGGGTTCTCCAGGGAGCCGATCAACCGTCCTTCACCCAGAGTTGCATTGCGTCCGAGGTCTTGACAATCTTGTCTTAGTACGGTCTTGATTATTATATCAACCTCGCATCACTCGTGGTATACACTCAACGGATAACCCGTCTACTCAAGCATAGCATTAAGAAATTGTCGTCCTGGGGCCAAGCATCGGGGATGTTGTGTTCCTACCACATGATACTACAACTTAAGCTAAAGTTTCCAAGAACCTAGGCAGCATGCAAATTGGGCAAAGAAGGTGATCTACTATGCATTGAAAACATAGGTAAAATAACATGATCAAAGATGACTTGCCTTGATGATAGTTGTCCTGCTCGAGCGTCTCTAAGTAACACGCTTCGCACTCCGGATGATGTGCCGATTCAAACACAAAGCACACCATAAGCAATTCAATAAATGCCACAAGTAAAAATAACGTCACAAGCAATGACTTGCAAAAGACTACGCAAAAGAGTTTATCGCGCGCCAGTATGGCAGAAACTTGTTTCTGTTTAAAACACTGGTAACAATACTTTAAAAATTATGAAACTTCTACCACAGTAAGATTTTATCACTAGAAAACAGTAGCAAACAGAATCAACTCAAGATCATTTTTCAAACTCCTGGAATAGGCAAAACAGTGTTTAAACTAAATCTGCTCTAACTTATATTTAAAAATTTCAAACATAGACAAATTATATGTTATTAAAAACTACAGGAAATTTGTGAGCTACTGGAAAAAAGAATCAATGTCATTGGACTTAGGGATAAAAAGTTGTGGCCAAAACAAAATTGAAAGTTTCTGTTTTTTGAAATCAGGCAGAAAAACATAAAACTACTAGTGCTAACAGGGAGTTACACGTGTCAGGCTATTAGTGGCTGCGGGGCTGTTTGTTGAATGGCTTCGGGCAAACTGCCTACGGCTAAGCAAAATCGCCGGCTAAAACTTAAGTGACAAATAAACATACTGGTTTTCTGGAATAAACCGAAGGGGTACCAGTGTTTTAATCCACACCGTTGCATGGGATCTAAGGGCTAAAAAAGGATGCATGCAATAACAGAGAGATGGAGGGAGAGACTACCTGCTGGCTGTAGCTTGCACCGGCAAGAATGGAGATGGCCGGCGAGGAGGGAGCTCCGGGGGGTGGGGACGTCGGATGGCGGCGGTGGGGTGCTCCTCCTCGGGGGAGGCGCTCGGGGGAGACGGAGGGGCTCGACGGGGCTGCTCCTAGGCGAGGCCGAGAGGTGGTGCAGCCTCGGGCTGCTGCGGGAAGCTCGTGGAGGTGGCGGCTCTAGGGTTGGGAAGGGGTGGCCGAGGAAGGGGGGGGCATATATAGGCCTTGGGGAGGGGTGGGCTATGGAAGGAGAGGAGCTTCGGGCAGGGTATCCCATGTACTGGGGAGACTCAGTCTCGGCTTGGTGGAAGAAGGAAGGTGATGGGGGGAGGTGGCCCGGGCAGAGAGAGGAGGGAGGCGGTGGGGAGATGGACAAGGAAGGAGGAGAGGGAGTAGGGAAGAAATCCCTGGTAGGGAGGGCTCGGTTCGGTCCCTGGTACTGGAGTAGAGAAGGAAAGAAAGGAGGAGGAAGGAAAGGTAGGAGAAGGGAGGTGACGTGGAGGAGAGGAGAGAGAGAAAGAAAGGAGACGTGGGGAGGGTAGCTCGTGTGGTTGGGCATGCTGGGTACGTGGTGCATGGCTGGGCTGAGCCCTTTGGCTCGGCCTGGCCGGTTCCCTTTTTTTTGAAAAAGAACAAACAGCAGCAAAAAAGTAAAATATATTTCCTAGCTAACAAATACTAGAAAAATATGTACTAATATATATATGTACACTAGAATAATTTGGAAAAAAACAGAATAATATATACAACTAATATATATATATATATATAATATATATATACATATACATATAATATATCTATGGGAACCCTAGTTCCACCTAATGCAAACTTTTAAAAATAGTTTTATGCAATAGGTCACACAACGAGATTGAAAAAAACTCAACTAAAAATAATTCGGAGTTTAGAAAATTTGCAAAACCAAATTGGTGACTTCAAATAATATTCGAAACATTATGCACTTTATTTGACAGGGGAGAAGTCATATTATCTCCACTCCAATAAATTTCCCAAAGTTACATAATGAATACAATTTTCAAAAGAGCAAAATAATTGCATAGAAAAATATGGAATGCATATGAATGATCTATTAACATCCGAATTTAAGAAAATTGGGATGTTACAAACCTACCCACCTTAATATGAATCTCGCCCTCGAGATTCGGGTTGGCTAGAAAATAGGTGCGGGTGGTCTCGACGAAGATCCTCTTCTTGTTCCCAGGTGGCTTCTTCCTCGGTGTGGTGGCTCCACAACACCTTGCAGAACTTGATGATCTTGCTGCGGGTAACTCTGTTGGCAGTCTCGAGAACCTGACGGGTTTCTCCTCATACGTCAGATCACTGTCAAGCTGTATGGCCTCTAGGGGCACTGTATCTCTCAACGGAACATCGGCCATCTCAGCGTGGCATTTCTTCAACTGGGAAACATGGAAGACGTCATGAACTCCGGACAATCCTTCCGGCAGTTCCAGTTTGTATGCAACTTCGCCTCTACGCCACAGAATTTTGTAGGGGCCAATGAAACGTGGTGCTAATTTTTTCCTTTCACACCGAATCTCTTGATTCCTCGAAGTGGAGACACCTGAAGATATGCTCGTTCTCCCACTTCATACGTTACTTCCTTGCGTTTGCTGTCGGCATAACTCTTCTGCCTGGACTGAGCTATCTTGAGTCGGTCACGAATAAGCTTGACCTTCTCTTCAGAATCTCGGATAAGGTCGGGACCAAAAAGTTGTCGGTCTCCAACTCCATCCCACATCAACGGTGTTCTGAACCTCCTTCCGTATAGAGCTTCGAAAGGGGCCATCTTCAGACTGGTCTGGTAGCTGTTGTTGTACGAGAATTCGGCATACGGTAAATTGTCATCCCAACTAAACCCATAGTCTAGTGCGCAAGCTCTCAACATGTCCTCCAGAATCTGATTAACTCTCTCTGTCTGCATCTGTCTGCGGGTGAAATGTCGTGCTGAACTCCAATCTTGTTCCCAAGGTTTCATGCAGTTGGTGCCAAACTTTGGATGTGAACTGAGTCCCTCTATCGGACACAATGCTCTTCGGTACTCCGTGCAGACATACGATCCTCGTCATATATATCTTGGCCAGCTTGGCACTCGTGTAGGTATTCTTCACCGTAATGAAATGAGCTACCTTGGTCAAACGATCGACCACAACCCAAATAGAATCATAGCCAGAACGGGTCCTAGGTAATCCTGTGATGAAGTCCATACCAAGCTTTTCCCATTTCCATTCGGGTATCGGCAGAGGTTGGAGCAAACCTGCTGGCTTCTGATGCTCGGCTTTTACTCTACAAACATCGCATATTGCTACGTACTCGGCAATGTCTTTCTTCAATCCTGTCCACCAGAAACTTTCTTTCAGGTCCAGATACATCTTGGTGTTACCGGGGTGTATCGAGTATGGGGAATCATGAGCTTCCTGAAGTATCAACTTCCTGAGTTCGGGATCATTGGGCACATAGATGCGATCCTCAAACCATAAAGTTTCTTGTTCATCCTCAGGAAAACCTTTAGCTTTCCCGTCTTCCATTTTCTGCTTAATCTCAGCTATCTCCTTGTCAGCTTTCTGTGCTTCACGGATCTTTTCCGTCAAAGTAGACTGAATTTCCAGAGTGGCAACAATTCCTCTTGGAACTATATCCAATTTGAGCTCTCGGAGATCATCGACTAACTCCTGGGGTAATCCTCCCACTGTGAGCGTGTTCACATAACTCTTGCGGCTCAACGCATCGGCTACAACATTTGCCTTGCCTGGGTGATAATGCAATCTCATGTCCTAGTCGTTGATCAACTCTAGCCATCGCCTCTGCCTGAGGTTCAACTCCTTCTGCGTGAAGATATATTTCAGGCTCTTGTGATCACTGTAAACATCACAACTATTTCCGATCAGGAAATGTCTCCAGGTCTTGAGAGCGTGCACTACGGCTGCTAGTTCCAAGTCATGTGTGGAATAATTCAACTCATGAGGTCTGAGTTGTCTGGATGCATAGGCTACAACTTTGCCTTCTTGCATGAGCACTCCTCCGAGTCCTTGACGAGAAGGGTCACAGTAAACCTGGAAATCCTTCTGAATGTTCGGCAATATCAGCACTGGGGCTGTCACAAGACGTTTCTTCAGCTCTTGAAAACTGGTTTCACATTCCTCAGTCCAAATATACTTGGATTCCTTCTTCAATAACTCTGTCATGGGCTTGGCAATCTTTGAGAAATTCTCAATGAATCTCCGGTAATATCCGGCAAGTCCGAGGAAACTGCGGATCTCCTTGACTGAAGTGGGTGCTACCCATTCGGTGACTGCTGCGACCTTGGCAGGGTCCACTGCTATGCCTTCTCCTGAGATGACGTGTCCGAGGAATCCGACTTCCTTCAACCAAAACTCACATTTGCTAAACTTTGCGTATAGCTTATGCTCTCGAAGCTTCTCCAGAACTAGACGCAGATGTTCCTTGTGTTCCTCTTCGTTCTTGGAGAATATCAGTATGTCATCGATGAACACCACGACAAACTTGTCCAAGTACTCCATAAATACCTTGTTCATCAGATTCATAAAATATGCTGGAGCATTAGTCAGTCCAAATGACATGACCGTGTACTCATACAAGCCGTACCGAGTGGTAAAGGTTGTCTTGGGTATATCCTGTTCACGAATCTTCAACTGATAATACCCGGATCGAAGATCGATCTTTGAGAAAACGCGAGCTAAAACTAACTGATCAAACAGATCATTGATCATCGGCAAGGGGTACTTGTTCTTGATTGTCACATCGTTCAATGCACGATAATCAACAACCATTCTTAAGGACTTGTCCTTCTTTTCAACCAAGAGTACTAGGGCTCCCCAAGGTGAAGAACTTGGGCGAATATACCCTTTGTCCAATAACTCCTTAATTTGCTTCTTGATTTCTATCAAGTCATTTGCGGGCATCCGATAAGGTCTCTTGGATATCGGGGCTGTTCCGGGTAATAGCTCAATCAAGAACTCAATCTCTCTATCGGGTGGCATGCCCGGCAATTCCTCCGGAAATACATGTGGGTACTCCTGTACAATCGGTACTTCCTCCTGGACTACTCCCGTGAGAGAGTTTACTCCCTTACTCTGTGTCGGGCGCTGTGACACGTACTTAATCCGCTTCTGCTCGAGGGTGGTGAGCAAAATTGACTTAAGGGCACAATTGATATTCCCTTCATACTTGGCCAACCAATCCATGCCTAGGATTACATCCAATCCCTGGGACTCTAATACGATGAGGTCGGTGGGAAAATTATGGTTCCCGATGTTGAGACTCAAAGCATGGCATCCTATCCCGGCTGTCATCATGCCTCCTGGGGAACTGACCTTAATAGGTTGGCTGAGGGTTCTAGTTGGCAAACTATACTTTTCCACAACTACCCTTGATATGAATGAATGTGTTGCACCAGAATCAAAAAGTACCAATACTGGACGTGAATTTAGCAAAAACTTACCAACCACGGTATCGGGGTGATCATAGACCTCTTCAACATCAATGTGGTTCACCTGAGCTCGAGGAAAAGGATTGGGCTTCATTGCTGCAGAGTTGCCGTTGCCGTTGCCGTTGCCGTTTCCATTTCCCTGCTTGTTCTGGGGACAATCAGTGGCATAGTGTCCCATCTTCTGACACTTGAAGCAAGTGATGTGAGTCAGATCCTTCTGAGCTGGAGTTGAATGCTGCTGAGTGCTAGTACCGCCATTCTTGCAGTTGCTGTTGTTGCAGTGATTCCCATTTCCTCCATGGTTGTGGCCTCCATGGTTGTGCACAGGGTGGTTATGCTGAACGTGTCCTCCAAACTTACCGGATCCAGTCCCGGTATTTCCTGAATAAGGGGTGTAGCGAGGCTTCTGCTCAGTGCCGGAGTTGAACTTTCCAACCCCATACTTTCGCTTGCGGTTCTCCATCTGCTGATGTTTCCCCTCCAAGATGAGGGCCTTATCAACCAGCTCCTGGTATTTGTTGAAGGTGGCTACAGTCAACTGAATGCTCAGCTCATCATTCAGTCCTTCCAAGAACTTTTCCTGCTTGGCCGCATCATCGGCCACATCTCCAAGTGCATAACGGGCGAGCATGCTGAATTCATCAACGTACTGGGCCACAGTGCGATTCCCCTGGCGTAAGTTGCGAAACTCACGCTTCTTCAGGCTCATTGCACCAGCTGAGACATGCGCGGTGCGGAAGGCTTGCTTGAATTGCTCCCAAGTGATTCCAGCAATGGGATAAGTGGTGGTGTAGTTCTCCCACCAAGCAGCTGCAGGGCCTTCAAGTTGATGCGCGGCAAAACACACCTTCTCAGCTTCAGAACAACCAGCAGTGACAAGTTCACGCTCCATCTTGCGGAGCCAATCATCTGCAACAATGGGCTCAATGCTGCTGGAGAAAGTTGGAGGGTTCAACCTCAGAAAAAGGGTGAGATTGTCAGCCTGGGGTGGGGGACGGTTGTTGTTATTGTTCTGGTTCTGGATGATCAGCTGCATCAGGGTGTTTTGTTGTTGGATCAACTGAGTGAGTTCCGACGGAAAGTTGGACTCAGGGGCGCGTCTCGGGGGCATCTGATGTTTGTGGAGGGGTGAGATTAGCATAGAACAATGGTCTAAGAGGAATTACACTACCCATATGAAATGCAACAAACAAGTATCACACCACATTTTATTCAATCATCACAAAGGTTCACACGAGGATACAAAATTCAATAATCCTAAACATCGGCCTAAAACGTAAAATGATAAAGTAAATTTGGTGGTCTAGTCTAAGTGTTCTCCTCAGAATAGCATGGTGTCGGGTCCTTCGATGGAGCTTTCTTCATAGTCCTCGTCGTTGCTGATCACGGGGGCTACGTCTCCTTCGGGATGAAGGTTCTCGCCCATGTCCAGTTCCTCCTCCAGGTATGCAACTCGAGTCTTCAGCTTCTCGATCCGCTCCAGAAAGTCCTTCACTTCCAGTTCATGTTCATAGTGGGCTTCCCGGGCAGCATCTTCAAGTTCAAGCTCGCGGAGTGACAGTTGCTTGATCTTCCTGGCTTCCTTGATCGCGTGATACTCCAGAGTTCCGCTGTGCTTCTCCAAGGTCTGGGCATACGACAAGAGAGCGTCCTTGGTCTTGCTTGAGATGATATCTCCGTCTTCGTTCCTCTGGGATACGGCGGATAAGTCTGGAGAAATAGGACAGCCCTTGTATTCATCCTTGATACGTCCGAGTGCATGATGGATCGCCATGTCCCTTCCGAGAATCCAGTTGGGTGCGATGAACTTGAAATCCATCGGCTCAGTGTGCGGCTCGAATGTCCTTCCGGGAATATGCACCTCGATCCTGTAGCGTGAATCCTCCGGGTAAGACGAAGTTGGCTTCCCTGTGATAGTCGGCAGAGCAATCCTCAAGTCCTTGGTGATCTGCACCAGCTCTTTTCCGAACGGTATAGTGGTGTCGGGCTGGAAAAACTCCGTGAACTTAACAGGGATGAAGGTGGCCATCTAAACATTGGAAAATCGGAGAGAAGTCAGAAATGATTAGAAGAGGAAATAGAAGATTTATAGATATAAGAGAAAATAGTTTTCTTCCTAAGGCTTTTCCATTCCTAGAGGTTACGTCCTAAGGTCAGCGTGTGCTCTGAATACCATTTCTGTAGCGACCCGACTCAAGACGAGTCAAGCCTCTGGTGTTTCCGTACCATCCCAAGATCATGCTGGTACACACACAGTACATAATGTATATATTCAAGAGTGCAATCACACTGCTTTATTAATCGAAATCTCATAAAGAGTACTTTATTACAATAAAGGATTACAATAAAGTGGCTGAAGGCCAACTCATGAGATTATCTAACGAAGACTAAACGGAAGCATCAGGTAGACGAGTCCATCCGACTCCAAGGGCATGTCGCTGAGCGTAGATCGTAGCCTCACTCCTGGATTGAAAAGTACTCTACAACATGATACGTTGCAGCCGTGTAGGTCAGCATATTGAATATGCCGGCAAATCATCAAAGTGAGGGAGTAAAATAATAATCAACTATCTCTACATGCATATTTGGCCGATGGGGCTAAGATTTTGCATAAAGCTAGTTTTATCCTACAACAAAAGGGGTTGAAAGCAAAATATTACTACAATGTTTGTAGTTAACGAGATGGTTCCGCCAACCAGTTCTCGTACCCGAATAGTTGTTAACACCCACATCATTATTAGGTTGTGTCGAGAGATCAGGCGAAATTCAATGCCTTCAGCTCAAGTTGTCCATGACCGTGGACACGGCTAATCGATTAGGTTGGGCACTCTGCAGAGTTTTGCACACGTACCCCACAAGATTTGATCGCCTCCGGGTTTGTCCTCGCACTTCAGGGTGTTTGAAGACCGGATGATCAAAACATGGTCTTTCAACGGGTCCCTCGGAATCCCTCTCGGTGCCCATCCATTCCTACCGTTCGTCTACATCTGCTAGCACCGCCTGTCCAGAGTCGCCGCGTTGTCCAACCAAGCCAGAGCCCATAATGACTTGTGGCTGTGCAGGTAAGCCTTGAGTCTTGAAGTCTCCGTTCGAGCTTGGGGGAAGCTTTCCGCAGGATGACATGGCCTCTCCAGCATCCCGGACATCCACTGGGTTCTCCAGGGAGCCGATCAACCGTCCTTCACCCAGAGTTGCATTGCATCCGAGGTCTTGAAAATCTTGTCTTAGTCCGGTCTTGATTATTATATCAACCTCGCATCACTCGTGGTATACACTCAACCGATAACCCGTCTACTCAAGCATAGCATTAAGAAATTGTCGTCCCGGGGCCAAGTATCGGGGATGTTGTGTTCCTACCACATGATACTACAACTTAAGCTAAAGTTTCCAAGTACCTAGGCAGCATGCAAATTGGGCAAAGAAGGTGATCTACTATGCATCGAAAACATAGGTAAAATAACATGATCAAAGATGACTTGCCTTGATGATAGTTGTCCTGCTCGAGCGTCTCTAAGTAACACGCTTCGCACTCCGGATGATCTACCGATACAAACACAAAGCAGACCATAAGCAATTCAATCAATGCCACAAGTAAAAATAACGTCACATGCAATGATTTGCAAAAGACTACGCAAAAGAGTTTATCGCGCGCCGGTATGGCAGAAACTTGTTTCTATTGAAAACACCAGTAAAAATACTTCAAAAATTATGAAACTTCTACCACAGTAAGATTTTATCACTAGAAAACAGTAGCAAACAGAATCAACTCAAAATCATTTTTCAAACTCCTGGAATAGGCAAAACAGTGTTTAAACTAAATCTGCTGTAACTTATATTTAAAAATTTCAAACATAGACAAATTATATGTTTTTAAAAACTACAGGAAATTTGTGAGCTACTGGAAAAAAGAATGAATGTCATTGGACTTAGGGATAAAAAGTTGTGGCCAAAACAAAATTGAAAGTTTCTGTTTTTTTGAAATCAGGCAGAAAAACATAAAACTACTAGTGCTAACAGGGAGTTACACGTGTCAGGCTATTAGTGGTTGCGGGGCTGTTTGTTGAATGGCTTCGGGCAAACGGCCTACGGCTAAGCAAAATCGCCGGCTAAAACTTAAGTGACAAATAAACCTACTGGTTTTCTGGAATAAACCGAAGGGGTACCAGTGTTTTAATCCACACCGTTGCTTGGGATCTAAGGGCTAAAAAAGGATGCATGCAATAACAGAGAGATGGAGGGAGAGACTACCTGCTGGCTGTAGCTTGCACCACCGAGAATGGAGATGGCCGGCGAGGAGGGAGCTCCGGGGGGGGTGTGGGGACGTCGGGTGGCGGCGGCGGGGTGCTCCTCCTCGGGGGAGGCGCTCAGGGGAGACGGAGGAGCTCGACGGGGCTGCTCCCAGGCGAGGCCGAGAGGTGGTGCAGCCTCGGGCTGCTGCGGGAAGCTCGTGGCGGCGGCGGCTTGTGGAGGCGGCGGCTCGTGGAGGCGGCGGCTCTAGGGTTGGGAAGGGGTGGCCGAGGTAGGGGGGGTATATATAGGCCTTGGGTAGGGGTGGGCTATGGAAGGAGAGGAGCTTCGGGCAGGGTATCCCGTGTACTGGGGAGACTCGGTCTCGGCTTGGTGGAAGAAGGAAGGTGACGGGGGGAGCTGGCCCGGGCAGAGAGAGGAGGGAGGCAGTGGGGAGATGGACAAGGAAGGAGGAGAGGGAGTAGGGAAGAAATCCCTGGTAGGGAGGGCTCGGTTCGGTCCCTGGTACTGGAGTAGAGAAGGAAAGAAAGGAGGAGGGAGGAAAGGTAGGAGAAGGGAGGTGATGTGGAGGAGAGGAGAGAGAGAAAGAAAGGAGACTTGGGGAGGGTAGCTCGGGTGGTTGGGCATGCTGGGTACGTGGTGCATGGCTGGGCTGAGCCCTTTGGCTCGGTGTGGCCGGTTCCCTTCTTTTTGAAAAAGAACAAATAGCAGCAAAAAAAGTAAAATATATTTCCTAGCTAACAAAAACTAGAAAAATATGTACTAATATATATATGTACACTAGAATACTTAGGAAAAAAACAGAATAATATATACAACTAATATATATATATATACATATACATATAATATATCTATGGGAACCCTAGTTCCACCTAATGCAAACTTTTAAAAATAGTTTTATGCAATAGGTCACACAACGAGATTGAAAAAAAACTCAACTAAAAATAATTCGAAGTTTAGAAAATTTGCAAAACCAAATTGGTGACTTCAAATAATATTCGAAACATTATGCACTTTTATTTGACAAGGGAGAAGTCATATTATCTCCACTCCAATAAATTGCCCAAAGTTACATAATGAATAAAATTTTCAAAAGAGCAAAATAATTGCATAGAAAAATATGGAATGCATATGAATGATCTATTAACATCCGAATTTAAGAAAATTGGGATGTTACATTTACTAACCATCAATAATTGATGCTCCATCTTGATTTCCACTTCCGCAGTGTCAAACATTGCGAATCACTTAAGGATCATCATATATATCCTTGATTTGTTTATAGTTCATCACGAAGCTCTAGCAGCTTAGTGGCAGTGACTTTGGAGAACCATCACTATCTCATCTGGAAGATTAACTCCCACTTGATTCAAGCAATTGTTGTACTCAGACAATCTGAAAACATGCTCAACGATTTGAGCTTTTCTCCTTTACTTTGTAGGCAAAGAATCTTGCCGGACGTCTTACACCTCTCAACAAGGGCACGAGCATAAAATCTCAATTTCATATCTTTGAACATCTCTTATGTTCTGCGACGTTTTCAAAACGTCTTCGGCGCCTTGCTTCTAAGCCATTAAGTATTGCGCACTGAACTATCATGTAGTCATCTAAGACGTGTATGTCAGATGTTCGCAAGATCCATAGACGATGCCCGAGGTGCAGCACACCGAGTGGTGCATTAAGTGCATCAGCCTTCTGCGCAGCAATGAGAACAATCCTCAGTTTTACAGACTCAGTCCGCAAAGTTGCTACTATCAACTTTCAACTAAATTTTCTCTAGGAACATATAATAACAGTAGAGCTATAGCGCAAGCTACATCATAATTCACAAAGACCATTAGACTATGTTCATGATAATTAGTTCAATTAATCATATTACTTAAGAACTCCCACTCAAAAAGTACATATCTCTAGTCATTTGAGTGGTACATGATCCAAACCCACTATCTCAAGTCCGATCATCACGTGAGTCGAGAATACTTTCAGTGGTAAGCATCTCCATGCTAATCATATCAACTATACGATTCATGCTCGACCTTTCGGTCTCTTGTGTTCTGAGGCCATGTCTGCACATGCTAGGCTTGTCAAGTTTAACCTGAGTGTTCCGCGTGTACAACTTTTTTGCACCCGTTGTATGTGAACGTTAAGTCTATCACACCCGATCATCATGTGGTGTCTCGAAACGACGAACTGTAGCAAATGTGCACAGTCGGGGAGAACACAATTTCGTCTTGAAATTTTAGTGAGAGATCACCTCATAATGCTACCGTCGTTCTAAGCAAAATAAGGTGCATAAAAGGATTAACATCACATGCAATTCATAAGTGACATGATATGGCCATCATCATGTGCTTCTTGATCTCCATCACCAAAGCACCGGCACGATCTTCTTGTCACCGGCACCACACCATGATCTCCATCATCATGATCTCCATCAACGTGTCGGCATCGGGTTGTCATGCTACTCATGCTATTACTACTAAAGCTACATCCTAGCAATATAGTAAATGCATCTGCAAGCACAAACGTTAGTTTAAAGACAACCCTATGGCTCCTGCCGGTTGCCGTACCATCGACGTGCAAGTCAATATTACCTATTACAACATGATCATCTCATACATCCAATATGTCATATGACGTCATTCGCCATATCATATCACAAGCATACCCTGCAAAAACAAGTTAGACGTCCTCTAATTTGTTGTTGCATGTTTTACGTAGCTGCTATGGGCATCTAGTAGATCGCATCTTACTTACGCAAATACCACAACGGAGATGTGCAAATTGCTATTTAACCTCTCCATGGACCACCTCGATCAAAACAAATTCAACTAAAGTTGAAGAAACTGACACCCGCCAGTCATCTTTATGCAACGAGGTTGCATGTCAAGCGATGAAACCAGTCTTTCGTAACCGTATGAATAATGTCGATCCGGGCCGCTTCAATCCAACAATACCGCTGAATCGAGAAAAGACCAAGGAGGGCAGAAAATCGAACATCATCGTCCACAAAACCCTTTGTGTTCTAGTCGAGATTACATCTATGCATGAACCTAGCTCATGATGCCACATTTGGACAACGTTGCATGGGAAACAAAAATATTCCTACGCGCACGAAGACCTATCATGGTGATATCCATCTATGGGAGGAGATTTGGATCTACATAACCTTGTAGATCGTACAGCAGGAAGCGTTAAGAAACGCGGTTAATGTAGTGGAACGTCCTCACGTCCCTTGATCCTCCCCGCGAACCGTCCCACGAACCGTCCCGCGATCCGTCCCACGATCCGCTCCAATCTAGTGCCGAACGGACGGCACCTCTGTGTTCAGCACACGTACAACTCGACGATGGTCTCGGCCTTCTTGATCCAGCAAGCAAGACAGAGAAGTAGATGAGTTCTCTGGCAGCATGACGGTGCTCCGGTGGTGGTGAAGGATCTACTCCTGCAGGGCTCCGCCCGAGCTCTGCAGAAATACGATCTAGAGGAAAAACCGTGGTGTTTGTGGTCGGGCTGCCGTGGCAAAAGTTTTCTCAAATCAGCCCTATAACCCCACTATATATAGGAGTAGGGGAGGGGAGCCTTGCCTTGGGGTCCAAGACCCCAAGGGTCCGCCGGCCAAGGAGGTGGAGGAGTCCACCTCCAATCCTAGTCCAACTAGGATTGGAAGGTGGAGTCCTTCCCTCCCTTCCCACCTTTTTTTTCTTTTCCCTTTGATTTTCTATCTCCTGCGCATAGGGCCCTTTTGGGCTGTCCCACCAGCCCACTAAGGGCTGGTGCGGCACCCCTAGGGCCTATGGCCTTCCCCGGGTGGGCTGCCCCCCCCCCCCCCCCTCGGTGAACATCCGGAACCCGTTCGTCACTCCCGGTATATTCCCGGTAATGCCCGAAAACTTTCTGGTAACCAAATGAGGTCATCCTATATATCAATCTCGTCTCCGGACCATTCGGGAAACCCTCGTGACGTCGTGATCTCATCCGGGACTCCGAAAAACATTCGGTAACCACCCATATAAAACATCGCCGAACCTTAAGTGCGTAGACCCTGCGGGTTCGAGAACTATGCAGACATGCCCCGAGGTACTCCTCGGACAATATCCAATAGCGGGACCTGGATGCCCATATTGGATCCTACATATTCTCCGAATAACTTATCGGTTGAACCTCGGTGTCAAGGATTCAGGAAATCCCGTATGTCATTCCCTTTGTCCTTCGGTATATTACTTGCCCGAGATTGGATCGTCCGTATCCGCATACCTATTTCAATCTCGTTACCGACAAGTCTCTTTTCTCGTTCCATAATACAAGATCCCGTGACTTACACTAAGTCACATTGCTTGCATGTCTTGTGTGTGATGTTGTATTACCAAGTGGGCCCCGAGATACATCTCCGCCACATGGACTGACAAATCCCAGTCTTGATCCATACTAACTCAACGGACACCTTCGGACATACCTGTAGAAGACCTTTATAGTCATCCAGTTATGTTGTGACGTTTGATGCACACAAGGTATTCCTTCGGTGCCAATGAGTTATATGATCTCATGGTTATAGGAACAAATACTTGACACGCAGAAAACAATAGCAATAAAATGACACGATCAAAATGTGATAACCCACAAGTATAGGGGATCGCAACAGTTTTCGAGGGTAGGGTATTCAACCCAAATTTATTTATTCGAATCAAGGGGAAGCCAAAGAATATTCTCAAGTATTAGCAGTTGAGTTGTCAATTCAACCACACCTAAAAGATTTAGAATCTGCAGCAAAGTATCAGTAGCAAAGTAGGGTGATAGCAGGAGTAGCAACAGTAACCAGTAGCACCAAAGTAACGGAAGTAGCAACAGAGTAACAATAGGAGCAGTGACAGTAGTAGCAGCAAAGTAACGTAGCAAGGACCAGTAGGAAAAGACTCGTAGGCATTGGATCGGTGATCGATGATTATGCCGGATGTTATTCATCATGCAACAGTTATAACAAGGAGAGATATGTAACTAGCTCCAGTTCGTCAATCTAATGTAGGCATGTAATCCATATGTAGTCATACGTGCTTAGGGAAAAGAACTTGCATGACATATATTGTCCATCCCTCTCGTGGCAGCGGTGTCCTAATGGAAACTACGGGATATTAAGGTTATCCTTTTAATAAAGAACCGGACCAATGCATTAACACTTGGTGAATACATGAACTCCTCATACTAAAGTCATCTCCGGGAGTGGTTCCGGCTATTGTCACTCCGGGGTTGCCGGGTCATAACACATAGTAGGTGACTACAACTTGCAAGATAGGATCAAGAACACACATATATTGGTGAGAACATAATACGTTCAGATCTGAAATCATGGCACTCGGGCCCTAGTGACAAGCATTAAGCATGGCAAAGTAGTAGCAACATCAATCTCAGAACATAGTGGATATTAGGGATCAATCCACGTCAAAACTAACTCGATTACATGATAGATCTCATCCAACCCATCACCGTCCAGCAAGCCTACGATGAGATTACTCACGAACGGTGAAGAGCATCTCCCCTTTCCGGAGCCCAAGATGGACTCCAGATCTGCCCTCCAGAGGAAGAACAGGAGGTGGCGGCGCCTCCGTATCGTAAAATGCGATGAACTCTTCTCCCTGATTTTTTTCAGACGAGACAGACTACATAGAGCTGGATTTGGAGGCGGTAGTGCTTTGTGGGCCCCACAAGCCTGCCACGCATGGCCAGGGGGGCCCGCACCTGGTGGGCTTGTGGGCTCGCGGCTCCACTTCCTCCGCTGATTCTTGTGCCAGTATTTTTCATAAATTCCAGAAAAATTCTCCGTAAATTTCCAGGTCATTCCGAGAACTTTTATTTCTGTGCAAAAACAATACCATGGCAATTCTCCTGAAAATAGCGTTAGTCCGGGTTAGTTCCATTCAAATCGTACAAATTAGGATCCAAAACAAGGGCAAAAGAGTTCGGAAAAGTAGATACGACGGAGACGTATCAACTCCCCCGAGGTTAAAGCCTTGCTTGTCCTCAAGCAATTCAGTTGACAAACTAAAAGAGACAAAAGAAAAACTTTTACGAACTATGTTTGATCTTGTTGTTGCAACTATGTCTAACTCATAACCATAGTTTCTGCAAGATCACAAGCTAACCACATAAGCAAATGACATATAGGTCTCAAGGTAAACTCATATCAATAGCATAATCAACTAGCGAGCAAATAATAATAAGTCTCAAACGTCAACACTTCAATCAAAACAATCATGAAGCAGTACGAACAGATGGTATCTCGCGAGCTCTTTCTGAGACCGCAAAACATAAATGCAGAGCACCTTCGAAGACCAAGGGCTGACTAAACAATGTAATTCATGGCAAAGAAGATCCAGTCACAGTCATACTCAAATACAGTTAAAAGCAAAGCATAAAAATGACAGAGGTGCTCTCTAATTGGTGCTTTTATAAGAAGAGGATGACTCAAGAGGAACATAAGTAGACAGGCCCTTCGCAGAGGGAAGCATTGATTTGTAGAGGGGCCAGAGCTCAAGCTTTGAAAACAGAGATAATAATTTTGGGTGGCATGCTTTCATTGTCAACGCAATGACTAAGAGTTCTCACCATCTTCCATGCTACACATGCTATAGGCGGTTCCCAAACAGAAAAGTAAAGTTTTGACTCCCCCGCCACCAATCAATCACACTCCACGACTAGCCGAATACTCAGGTGCCGTCCATACCAACATCAATCCTGGGGGAGTTTTGTTTGAAATTATCTTTTCGATTTGAGCATGGAACTGGGCATTCCAATTACCAGCCCCTTTCTCGTGAATGATAGTGAATAAACACATATCGAAGATAACACGCCTAGCATGGGAGATATTGATAGCCCCGTGTCACCACATGAGTGGTTCAGGCATGCAAAACAGATTATTTCTTGAAGGTTTAGAGAGTGGCACATGCAAATTTACTTGGAACGGCAGGTAGATACCGCATATAGGTAGGTATGGTGGACTCATAAGGAACAACTTTGGGTTTATGGAAGTGGATGCACAAGCATTATTCCCGCTTAGTACAAGTGAAGGCTAGCAAAAGACTAGGAAGCGACCAACTAGAGAGTGACAACAGTCATCAAAAAGCATTGAGATTAACTAACATTGAGTGCAAGCATGAGTAGGATATAAATCACCATGAACATGAATATCATAGAGGCTATGTTGATTTTGTTCCAACTACATGCGTGAACATGCGCCAAGTCAAGCCACTTGAATCATTCAAAGGAGGATACCATCCTATCATACTACATCAGAGTCATCTCAAAATCCATGTTGGCAACCAAGACAAACCATTGTAAGCTCCTAGCTAATTAAGCATGGCATCAGAAACTATGGTGTCTAAGTTGTGATTTCAAACATGTTTCTCTCACAACAAAGCTGAATCAGGAACGATGAGCTAGTCATATTTACAAAAACAAAATATATCGAGTTCATACCAGCTTTTCCAGACTCAGTCACTTCATCATATATCGTCATTATTGCTTTTCACTTCCACAACCGAACAATGTGAACAAAAATAAGAGTGCTCGTGCATTGCACTAAAGCTGGAATCTGCATGCAAACACAAAGGAGAATACAAAGTAATATGGCGCTTTAACAGATAAACAGGTATGCATGCGAGAGCCACTAAACATTGTAACCATTATCTTCTAACTTGACCCAAAGAAAAATAAAACTATTTACACGGGAAAGCTCCCAACAAGCAAAAGAAGAAAAAGAAAATATTTTTGGGTTTTCTCAAACTAGACAGACACACGAAAAGAAAACGCGAAAAAGGAAATAAACTAGCATGGATGATACACTGGCAAAGTGTGAACACCGACGAACAAAGTGAAAGCATAAGCAAGAATGTAAAGTCGGTGAGAAACACGTACTCCCCCAAGCTTAGGCTTTTGGCCTAAGTTGGTCTACTCCCAAGGAGGGAAATAACCAGCGCCGGGGTACTCCGGAGTGTACTGAGGATGCCACTGCTGTGTGAGCTCCTCTGGCTCCCACTGATAAACTGGCGTCTGGTACTCGACTGGTGGCTCGGGCACGGGCACCTGTGGTTGGGCTAAGCCCCAATATGCGTAGATGTCCGAGGGCATAATAATATACCTACATGCCTGATGATCAAACAAAGAAGGAGCAGGCAAAGTAATAGTCTCACGAGTACCCTGACTAAATACCAGGTTATAAATCATCCTTCTATTTATATCTCTATCAAGAAAGTCATGGCGAACCATGCTATCATAATCTAGATATCTCTCGGGAAGAAGAATCTCTTCTTCCTCGTGCAGTCTAATAGGTATCTCAAAATGTCTCGCAAGACGAGTAGCATAGATACCTCCATAGACAACGCCTTTAGAACGGTTCATGTTCAACCATTGAGCTACTATAGCGCCCAAGCTATAAGTTTTATCATTATAAAGGGCTTCGTGCAAGACCGCAAGATCTGGGGAGCTAAGGGACCCAGCTTTCCCATGGCCAATCAATCATTTTCCCACAAATAGTGAGAAGTACCGAAGCAAGGGAAAATGAATGCTAGCAGCTCTGGCGCAAGACACTCCTCTCTCCTCTCCTACATCAATTGTATCGATGAAAGCTTCCAAGTCCCGTGGACGAGGTTCATGAATATCCCCAACGTAAGGTAATTTGCAAACATTGCAAAAATCCTGGAGTGACATGCGCTGGGGGATATCATATAATTTGAACTCAACCATAGGAGGGTTCTTCCTAGGTTAGAAGTTAAAGCTTTATACGAAGATATTAGTGAGGAGGAGGTATTGCGGACACTTATCTTCAACGAAGGCGGTAAGGCCTATGTTCTCCACCAAGTGATAAAAGTCCTCATAAAGTCCGGCGGCGCGTAAGAACACATCGCTTGGCCATTCGCACGCTCGAACTTCTGCAACTGGAGGGACCGGATACTTGGGCTTCTTCTCACTTCCATCATCCTTGGGGTCACGGTTTGAAGAGCCTCTTAAAAACCTCCTCATCTTTTCCCTTTTCTATCTCAAGGAGGAATTTCCCAAAACAGTTCGGAGAATGGTGCTTTGCACAAGGAGATTGAAAATCCTAGCAAGAAGAGCAAGAACACGGGTTTGAGCTGCGAAACGAGTTCTTCTCGAGGTAGGAGAAGCAGATGGGAGGTAGAATGAGTGGAAGTGGTGCACGTGGGCCCCACAAGCCAGGTAGATGCGGCCAGGGGTGTGTCCACGCCTCGAAGGCTTGTGGCCCACTAGTGCAGTCCCCAGACTAGCTCTTCGTCTCAGTATTTTTCAAAAATTCAAGAAAAAATCATACTTGATTTTCACGACATTCGGAGAACTTTTATTTTTGGGGTACTTTTCCATGGGACGCTAAAACAGAAAACAGGGAAAACTAAACTAAACCTATCATTTTTCTTCTAAGCAACCGAAGGTGAAAGCTTGGAACAAAGGTTTGTGACTCCTCGATTCATCCATCTCATAGTCATCGAAAGAAATCCGTCAATGAGGTTGATCAAGTCTGCTCGACAACCCTTTTCGAATCGCAATAGAGAACAGAGAATTTTCGATTAGTCACTACGTTACCTCAATGGGGATGTGTATCTCCCCAACAAGCAAATCATAGTTCATCTTAACACGAGGAACAAGGCATTCAAAGCTCCCAATAAGAATCGATGAAATTTTTTCGATAGCATTCAGGGAATGTACTCGATATTGTTTCTTTGGAAAGTGCACCGTATGCTCATTACCGTTGACATGGAAAGTGACATTGCCTTTGTTGCAATCTATAACAGCCCCTGCGGTGTTTAAAAATGGTCTTTCGAGGATGACCGCCATGGAATCGTCCTCAGGAATATCCAGAGGAACAAAGTCTGTTAAGATAGTGACGTTAACAACCACAACAGGCACATCCTCGCAAATGCCGATAGGGAAAGAAGTTGATTTGTCGGCCATTTGGAGAGAGATTTCAGTTGGTGTCAACTTATCCAGTTCAAGCCTACGATAAAGAGAAAGAGGCATAACACTAACACTTGCTCCAAGGTCGCATAACGCAGTTCCAACGTAGTTGCTTTAATGGAGCAAGGTATAGTGGGCACACCGGGATCACCTAGTTTCTTAGGAGTTCCGCCCTTGAAGGTATAACTAGCGAGCATGGTGGAAATCTCAACCTCGGGTATCCTCCTCCTATTAGTCACTATATCTTTCATGTACTTAGCATACGGAGACATTTTGAGCATATCTGTCAAATGCATTTGCACAAAGATAGGTCTAATCATTTCAACGAATCGCTCAAAATCCTCATCATCCTTTTTCTTGGATGGTTTGGGAGGAAAGGGCATGGGTTTCTGAACCCATGGTTCCCTTTCTTTACCATGCTTCCTAGCAGCAAAGTCATTCTTATCGTATCTTCTATTCTTAGGTTGTGGGTTATCAAGATCAACAGGTTCAATCTCCACATCCTTATCATTGCAAGGTTGAGCATCATCATGAACATCACTATTGATATTATCATTAGGCTCATGTTCATCACGAGATTGTTTTTTGGCATCAGAGGCAGAGGCATCCTTTGGACTCCGGTGTAGCAGCAACAAGGTTGCTAGCGTGCAGGTTCCTATCATCTTTCTTCTTCTTTCTAGGATGACTAGGTGCATCAGTGCTAACTCCTTAAGAATCTTGTTCAATCCTCTTAGGATGACCCTCAGGATACAAAGGTTCCTGGGTCATTCTACCGCCTCTAGTGACGACTCTGACAGAATTGTCATTCAACTCATTGAGCAAGTCATTCTGAACTCTAAGTACTTGTTCTACCTGAGTAGTAACCATAGAGGCATGTTTACTCAAGAGCTTAAGATCATTGACATTTCTGTCCACACAAGCACTTAAATGACTAAGCATACGAGCATTCTGTTCCAATTGTTTGCTAACATAATCATTGAAACTCTGTTGTTTGGCAACAAAGTTATCAAATTCATCCAAATATAAGCTAGCAGGTTTATCAAAAGGAATATCACTCTCATCAAACCTACGCAGAGAATTTACTTCTACTACCTGTATCGGGTTATCAAGACCATGGATCTCTTCGGTAGGTGGTAGATTTTTGACATCTTCAGATTGAATGCCTTTCTCTTTCATAGATTTCTTAGCTTCTTGCATATCTTCAGGACTGAGGAATAGAATACCTCTTTTCTTTGGAGTTGGCTTAAGAGGTGGTTCGGGAATAGTCCAAGCATTCTCATTGCACAAGATATTATTCAATAGGATCTCAGATTGTTCTACAGTTCGTTCCCTAAAAACACAACCAGCACAACTATCTAGGTGGTCTCTAGCAGCATTGGTAAGTCCATTATAGAATATATCAAGTATTTCATTCTTCTCAAGAGGGTGATCAGGCAAAGCATTTAGTACCTGGACGAGCCTCCCCTAAGCTTGTGGGAGACTCTCTTGTTCAACTTGTGCAAAGTTGTATATTTCCTGCAAGGCAGCTTGCGTCTTATGGGCAGGGAAATATTTTTCAGAGAAGGAGTAGACCATATCCTGGGGGCTACGCACACAACCAGGAGCAAGAGAAGTGAACCAAGTCTTAGCATCATCCTTTAGCGAGAAAGGAAACAGCTTAAGGATATAGTAGTGGCGGATCTTTTCCTCACTAGTGAATAGGGTGGCTATATCGTGCAGTTTGGTAAGATGGTCTACAACCGTTTTAGAGTCATAACCGTGAAAAGGACTAGATTCAACCAGAGTGATTAACTCAGGGTCGACAGAGAATTCATAATCCTTATTGGTCACAAAGATAAGTGAAGTAGCAAACTTCGGGTCGTATTTCATCCTAGTGTTTAGAGATTTTGCTTTCCACTTGAGAAGTAACTTCTCAACATCATAGCTATCCTTACACGTAAGAAAATCCTCAGCTATCTCTCCCTCCATAATATAACGCTCAGGCATATCAGGCAATTCAGGCATAATAGCAGGTTCTACTTCAATAGTATCAACAGTTTCAGAAGTATCATCACATCTAGGAGCAACTCTAGCAATTTGTGCATCAAGGAATGCACCTAGTGGCAAAGCAGTATCAAGCATAGCATCATCAGGCAAAGCAGTATCAAGCATAGCATCATCAGGCAAAGCAGTATCAAGCTTAGCATCATCATAAGCATCATGGGCAGCAGAAGTAGCATCATCAAGCACAGGCGACATATCAAGATTTCTAGCAGGAGGTGGTGTCGCAAACTTACTCATAACTGAAGGTGAATCAAGTGCAGAGCTAGATGGCAGTTCCTTACCTATCCTTGTAGTTGAGGGCAAGACTTTAGTTCTTGGATCTATCGGATTCCTCATAGTGACCAGCAGACCTAAATCCCAAGTGACCTAGAGAATATAGTTGTGCTTCCCCGTCAACGGCGCCAGGAAAAGGTCTTGATAACCCACAAGTATAGGGGATCACAAAAGTTTTTGAGATTAGAGTATTCAAACCAAATTTATTGATTCGACTCAAGGGGAAGCCAAAGAATACTCTCAAGTATTATCACTTGAGTTGTCAATTCAACCACACAAAGAAGATTTAGTACCTGCAGCAAAGTATCAGTAGCAATGTAGGGTGATAGCAGCAGTAGCAACAGTAACCAGTACCAGCAAAGTAATAGTAGTAGCAACAGAGTAAGAGTAGCAGCAGTGATAGCAGTAGCAGCAAAGTAACGTAGCAAGGACCAGTTGGAAAAGACTCGTAGGCATTGGATCGGTGATGGATGATTATGCAGGATGTTATTCATCATGCAACAGTTATAACACGGAGAGATATGTAACTAGCTCCAGTTCTCAATCTAATGTAGGCATGTAATTCGTATGTAGTCATACGTGCCTAGGGAAAAGAACTTGCATGACGTCTATTGTCCATCCCTCGCGTGGCAGCGGGGTCCTAATGGAAACTACGTTATATTAAGGTTCTCCTTTTAATAAAAGAACCAGACCAACGCATTAACACTTGGTGAATACGTGAACTCCTCATACTGTGGTCATCTCCAGGAGTGGTTCCGGCTATTGTCACTCCGGGGTTGCCGGGTCATAACACATTGTAGGTGACTACAATTTGCAAGATAGGATCAAGAACACACATATATTGGCGAGAACATAATAGGTTCAGATCTGAAATCATGGAACTCGGGCCCTAGTGACAAGCATTAAGCGTGGCAAAGTAGTAGCCTAGTGTCTCAGAACATAGTGGATACTAGGGATCAATCCCTGTCAAAACTAACTCGATTACATGATAGATCTCATGCAACCCATCACCGGACAACAAGCCTACGATGAGATTACTCACGAACGGTGAAGAGCATCACGGAATTGGCGATGATGGAAGGTTGACGATGACGATGGCGACGATCTCCCCTCTCCGGAGCCCAAGACGGACTCCAGATCTGCCCTCCAGAGGAATAACAGGAGGTGGCGGTGCCTCCGTATCGTAAAACGCGATGAACTCTTCTCCCTGATTTGTTTTCGGGTGAGACGGACTAAATAGAGCTGGATTTGGAGGCAGTGGAGCTTTGTGGTCCCCACAAGCCTGTCAGGCGCGGCCACGGGGGCGGGCCTGGTGGGCTTGTGGGCTCATGGCTCCAATTCCTCCGCTGATTCTTGCGCCATTATTTTTCATAAATTCCAGAAAAATTCTACGTAAATTTTCAGGTCATTCCGAGAACTTTTATTTCTGCGCAAAAACAACACCATGGCAATTCTGCTGAAAACAACAATAGTGCGGGTTAGTTCGATTCAAATCATGCAAATTAGAGTCCAAACCAAGGGCAAAAGAGTTCGGAAAAATAGATACGACGGAGACGTATCAATATGCTACGTATATAATTTGGGTCTTGTCCATCACATGATTCTCCTAATGATGTGATCCCGTTATCAAGTGACAACACTTGCCTATGGTCAGGAAACCTTGACCATCTTTTATCAACGAACTAGTCAACTAGAGGCTCACTAGGGACAGTGTGTTGTCTATGTATCCACACATGTATTTGAGTTTCCAATCAATACAATTCTAGCCTGGATAATAAACAATTATTATGAACAAGGAAATATAATAATAACTAATTTATTATTGCCTCTAGGGCATATTTCCAACAGCGCGGTGGCGGCGGCACGTGCAGAAGTGGACGCTGGGACGTGCAAGACGGAGCGGGCTATGCTTCTGACGGCATTGCAAGAAGACCTGCTGATGCAGGTGGCGTCGAAGCTCACCGTGAGGGAGGTGTGGGACTCCCTCAAGGTGCGCTTTGTTAGCGTCGATCGAATGAAGGTCGCGTGGCTGGCGACGCTACGCAGCAAATTCGACCGCTTGCGGATGGATGATGGCGACGACCTAGATGCGTACGCCGGCAGAGTCTACGGATGGTGGCGAGGTATGAAAGGCTTGGAGCGACCCTCGACAATGCGATGATGGTCACGAAGCTGCTCGACATGGTGTCGGACCGCATGTACACGGCGGTGCCGGGTATCAAGCAGTTTTGGGACATCGACGCGATGGCGTTCGAGGAGGCTTTGGGGCGTTTGGAGGCTTTCGAGGAGTGGATGCGGTGGCGTGGTCAGGGAAGCGAGAGATAAGAGGAGCAACTAATGCTCACGGCAACACAGTGGCAGTCTCGGCAACGGCAGCATAGTGGCGGCTTCAACGACGACGGCGGAGGCAGCAGGACGACGTCGAGCGGCGAGGGAAGCGTCGCGGGCGTTGCTACGGATGTGGCCAACGCGGGCACTTCCAGCGCGAGTGCCCGAGGCCACAGAAGGAACAAGATCCGTAGCAGCAAGCTCTACTCGTCGACGGCAACGTCGAGGATGATGGACTCCTCTAAGTTGTATCTTAGGTGTGTGTGTGTTGGGCACAAGCCACAGCGGGCGCGTTGGGAGCGCGTGTGTGCGTAGCTGGGACGCGTCCGGTAGGGTGGCGTGTGTGCGTGCGTGCGAGCACGGGTGTGTCCATGCGGTGCGTTGGGTGCGTGGGTTTAGGGCTTGCCGGTAGACGTTCTGGACCGGGCCTCTCGTAACGATCTGGTGCGGGCCCAGCGTGTGATCAGGCGCGTTCGTGCGCGCGGTGGCCGCGGCGGGAGCAGGCAAGATCATGGACTCAGGAGGTGGGGTCGTGCGAGTCGTGCACGACATGCTACCCTGGGTATAAAACCCATATGGAGATTGTGTGTAACTTGTGTTGCCTCAGAGTTCGTGCTCTGGAAGGAATTGAAGCCGTATGCGCGGCAGTTGTTCGAGCGTCGGAAAAAAAACACCATTGTCGTGTCTCAAGTGATCGACGGAGCGGCGCGGTTCCATTTTCGCGCCAAAAGTACGTGCACATACACTCGCGGACAGCAGCAAATGGCGACAAGTCGAGTCGTAAACGAGGGGAATTCGGCGAGGGACTCACCACGGAGCTCGTCCACGTGGTTACGAAGCGCGGGGGTGACCGGACGTGACGAGCTCGATAATGCAGTGGGATGGCCGTGGCAGAAAACCGTCTCGATGCCGAGCATACGAGTCGTCCCGGCTTGAGAAAGTCCCCGGAATGGACGGATCCGGCCGCGGCGGACCTCCTGGACATCCTCTCATCGATGGGGAGCAAGGTGGTCGCGACGATAAGGTCGTGCATGGCGACATGAGCTCGGGTGCGCGTGGGGAAGTAGAGAGAGTGAGGGAGGGGGATATGGCAGCTAGGGTTTGTCTAGGTGTCAAGGGTGTCCTCCTTATCCTTCTAGAGGGTCGTGGATGGTCGAAGTGTGGTCGAGGCGTGGCCATGGCCGCGGGATGGCTGCCACGCCATGGCCATGCCTCCTCGTGTGTGGTGAGGAAGGAGAAGGCCCTGGTGGGCTGGGCCACATTGTACTGTGCAGTTAGGCCTAGTTATACAGTAACCTAGGTTTCTTTTTCTTTTTAGTTTTCTATTTGAAAGTGCGTTATATCGACTAGAGGGGGTGAATAGGAGATTTTTAGAATTTCATCACTGAGGAAATTCCTTTTGAGTAAATTCCTCACTAATGAATAACTTGCAGCAGAACAAAAAAGGATCAGGGGTGCAAAGTATCACTACAACAATTTTCAAGATGAGGAATATGAAAAACAGTTTGCACAGTACGCAGGCATAGAGTAAGCAGGTGATGATTAACTCTCGGGAAGAATTTGAGGTTGAGGAAATTCAGAGGAAGTCTTCGGCAATTTCTTCAAACAGAGGCAATGAAAATCTTCAACATACAATATTGAGGAATTGAAAGAGTTGAATAAATAGAACCCATATCACAGTGAAGACTGTGTTTTGATGACCCAGTTGCAACTGCTGTGACAGTTGTACATCAGGTTTGGAGCGGCTTGGTATTGAAACCAAAAGATACATAGTCCTGAGACACACAGTCCCTATAGTATTCTCCTTGAGCAAAGGACACACAGTCCTAACTCAACTCTCGTGGTAAGTCTGCAGGGCAGACTTCCAAACCCTCACAAACTTGGTCAGCCGGCGATCCACAATTGACTGCTGGATTGCTCTAGACCATGACGCCTAACCGTCTGGAGGATGCATAGTCCTCAAAGATAAAAGGCTTAAGTCCCACACAGGAACAAATTCTTCAGTGATGCTTAATCACTTAGTTTTTGGTTTGTGGTTTGGTGTTTGGGGTATTTCTTCACTGATTATTTACTCTGTGAGCATCAGTGAGGAAATATTTGTCTATGTTTTGTATTTATTTTCTTCACCAAATGACTTTTGTAGTATCGGTAACTTGACCCATCAATCATATTGCAATATTAGATACTGCCACCAAAAAGTTTGGGGGAAATTGAAATAGGTTTGGATACTTTAATAAGTCAAAAGGCCTCTTATCTATTCTTTTGGCCTATGTTTTAATTGTTTTAGAGCTTTTAATTACTTGCAAAAATGTTGCTTTATATTTACAAATGCCTAAGGAATATTTGTAACCTAACCATGATTTAGTTTTCAGGTTTTTGAATTCCTTATTTCACCTTTTATTTGAATATTAATTTTTTAACTTGTAATTTTTATTTTGCCTTTGATTTTTATCAGTGGCATTTTGGCTGAATCAATCTTGCTGACATGACACCATTAGCGTGTGATTATTGTAGCTTAACTACGAGGGTGTCACAATATCAAACCATTATGTTTTGTGCTGTTGAGTTTGTCGAGCTATCATGATCTATCCTTCTATTTATATGACATGTTTGATGTACTCATTATCAAGTAAGGGGGAGCCTGTGTCCACAATTAGTTCACTATGCATACAATAAGGGCGAGCTTTGCAACAAATCTCTGCTAAGCTTCATAAGTCTAATTTATGAATTTTGAGTGATATATGTATGTTGTCATCAACTGTCAAAAAGGGGGAGATTGAAAGTTCAATCATGCCCTTAATCATATTTTGATGTTGTTGACAACATACACATTGGGAACTAATCACCTGTGTCAAGTGTGTTTCAGGTTTAGTTCCCATGTGATTACTTGTATGGATCATAACTAACATTTTCATGATACTCAAGTACAGAAAAACAAGACAAAAATATCAATCATGCCCTTAATCATATTTTGATGTTGTTGACAACATACACATTGGGAACTAATCACCTGTGTCAAGTGTGTTTCAGGTTTAGTTCCCATGTGATTACTTGTATGGATCATAACTAACGTTTTCATGATACTCAAGTACAGAAAAACAAGACAAAAATATATATCTCTTTTGGTTTACTATTGAGTATACG
Organism: Hordeum vulgare subsp. vulgare; assembly: GCF_904849725.1. NCBI lineage: Eukaryota > Viridiplantae > Streptophyta > Magnoliopsida > Poales > Poaceae > Hordeum > Hordeum vulgare. The sequence goes on along the minus strand of NC_058520.1, from coordinate 228,720,492 downwards.
AATCCCGCAATAATAAGAGGGGATCACTGATTCTCGCGGTAGACTTCCTCAAAAATCCAAGAAAAACCCCATGGTTGAGTTCCTCTCTTGACTAAATTATTTTGGCTTCTGATGGCTCGGACGTCCAACATTCTCCGGACAACCGACGCTTCACAGCTCTTGGATGTCCAACGCCATCAGAGGTCGGGAGCTATCTCACCAGCATTGAATCGTCGGATTTCTGGTCCTTCTGATCGACCGACCTTCGGACGTTTGTGTGTGCACGGAAATCCGACGCCATCCCAACAGAACCAAAGTGTCGGACATTCGGTCCTTCCATAAATGCATTACCTTTCACAAAATCTTCATATAATTTTCCATAAATGCATTGCCTTTCACAAAATTAAGCCACGTGATCCTAATTTTGATGAATGTCTATTTGAGCTTCGTGAGCTCGTGCGTGCTAAAGGAAATGGCATTACCATTAACAATGTCATTGTTGAAGCCATTCACATGCATAAACATGAACATTGTCATAGCCAAAATTCTAAGGAAATTATTGATTCTTATGACGAGGATATTCCATCTGACGATGAAAATGTGGAATATGGCTACTACAATGAAGATGAGGAGCTTGACATTGAGTATGAGAAGACCACGAGGAACCTTAGTCTTGTGGCGAACCTTTTGAGACTACATGCTGGAGGAAAAGAGTGGATACTTGACACTAGATGCACCGATCACAGGACCGAATATAAATACATGTTCCATGAGATCACACCAAACCATGGACCTCGAAGGTATGTGACTTTTGGAGATAACTCCAAGGGTAAGGTACTTGGTGTTGGTAAGGTGGACATATCTGATGATAGATCCATTCAAAATGTCATTCTTGTTGAATACCTTGGCTAAAATCTTCTTTCCGTATCTAGACTAGAAGACTTTGGTTTTAATGTGCTATTTACGAAAGTTGATTGCCAACTGTTTCATAGAGACAACAATAACACGGTCTTTACCAGTTTTCGCAAAGGTGATCTATACTTTGTCGATTTCACTAAAAAATCCAAACCTCGTACATGTGTTATTGCAAAATCTTCTAAAGGTTGGTTAAGGCATAGAAGGCTAGGACATGTTGGTATGCATAACCTTGACAGGCTTATCAAAGGTGATCATATTCTTGGTGTTAAAGATGTTATCTTTTACGAAGATAGACTTTGTAGTGCTTGTCAAGAAGGAAAGCAAGTTGGTGGAAGTCATCCCGTGAAAAACATCATGACTACAACAAGGCCACTCGAGTTGCTTCACATGGATCTCTTTGGTCCCGATACTTACAAGAGCCTCAGTGGAAATTCTTATGGTTTAGTCATTGTTGCTTATTTTTACACATTTACGTGGGTATTCTTTCCTGATAATAAGTCGCATGTACAAAAGATCATCAAGACATTCGCTCGGAAAGCCTAAAATCAGTTTCAAGTGAAGATCAAGAAAGTTTTGAGCGACAACGGAATGTAGTTCAAGAACACAAATGTGGATAATTTTCTTGACGAAGAAGGTATCTCACATGACTTCTCGGTGATGTACACACCTCAACAAAATGGAGTTGTTGAGACAAAGAACCTAACTCTCATAGAGATGGCTAGAATGAAGCTTGACGAATACAAGACGCCAAGACACTATTGGGTAGAAGCCGTGGAAACAGCTTGGCATTCCATATACCGACTCTACTTGCACAAGTTTCTCGGTAAAATGGCATACGAGCTACTCTCCGTGAACGTACCCCAAGTTGGATACTTTCTAGTATTCGGCTCTAAGTGCTACACTCTTGATAAGCATCATTGCTCTAAATTTGCTCCGAAATCCCATGAAGGTTTCCCACTTAGTTACGGATCAAACTATCACATTTACCGTGTCTAAAATAGCTTCACTCAAAAAGTTGAAGAGACCGCACATGTGAAATTTGATGAATCTAACGGTTCGCAAGTCGAACAATTGTCAACTGATGTAGGAGATAAGGAACCTCGAGAAGCCATCCAAGATCTACATATCGACAAGATTCGTCCCATGGAGGTCAAGGAAAGTACTTCATCAACCCAAGTGGAAGCTCCTGCTCCGCGTCAAGGCGAACCACAAAATGACATGGAGGCATCCACAACCAGTACACGACATGATGAAGAAGAGGAATAAGTACATCGTGATGATCCACCTCAAACTTCCTCACCACCACCTCGAGGAGATGACACCGTCAACGACAATGAAAAAGAAGACGATGCGGAGGAGGCTTCATGATACGTCCATTTTGCATCATGTTTTATTACTATTATTTATAGTGTTTTCATGCTTCTGGCCACTTGATGTAGTAATTCTAATGCATTTTCTCTCATAATATGCAAAGTTTGCATCAAGTGGGAGAATGTCGGCAGATGGAATTCTGGACCTGAAAAAGCTACGTCAGAGATACCTATTGTGCACACCTCCAATTGAGCTGAAAATTTATGGAGATTTATTTTAGAATATATAAAAAATACAGGAACAAAGAAGTGTCAGAGGGGGATCACCAGGCGGCCACTAGACACCAAGGAGCGCTAGTGACCCCTCGCGTGACCTAATGTCTAGTGGGCCACCTCGCCCACCTCTGGCGCCCATCTTCTGGTATATCTACTCCTCCCACATAAAAATGAAGGGGAGGACTTTCGGGATGAAGCACCACGGTCTCGAGGCGGGACATGGGCAGGAGCACTTTTTGTAACACCCAAGAATTATTTTTATTTTCATTTCTTGATTTCCTTGGATTTTAAATTTTTGGCTTGACAAAAATTTTGAAGCTGTCTTGCTAACCTTCATGAGAAAAACCTTTTTGGAGTTTATTTTTTCACCAAACAAGTTTTAGAGATATTCTTTTGGACCTTTCTCAAAATGAATTAGTTGAGAGAATATTCTTTCTTTTTGCAAATTTGGAAATTTTCCATAAGCCTTCTATTATTTCTTCAAAAGAAATTAATCACCACCTTCTGATTTAAATCTTTTACACCTTTCCTAGCCCTAAGGTTTATTTTGAATGTTTTCCAAAACTTTAGAATAGATGGATCACCCTTAATTTTTTTATTTGAATAAAAAGAATTTTCTGTAATCAGTTTTAACCTCTGCCATTTTACAAAGGAACTCCCCTTTTCCTTTGGATTCTTCACCCCAAACTCTAGTAGTTTGAAGCCCTCAGTGTCCTCTATCATTTCAACCAGAAACTTTGAGTTGCCAAGTTCAAATATTTCAAATTATGTTTGACTGAAGTTTGACCCCAGAAACGTATTTTCTCTTCAAACCTGTCTTAAACCCCTCCAATAATTCTGAAATTTTTTGCAGTACCTTTCGTTCCAATGAGAGTGTTCCCTAAAAATTTAGCTCATAATTCATCCTGCATCGATATTTTTCATTCTGTCGAGCACCTCATGTGCACCCTGTCTGAAACTGTCTGAATTAACTTCAGACCAAACTTCACACAAAGCGGCAACTCTCCCCCCCTCGCCAATCTCACCAGTATCATCGCGTTGGCCGTCGATCCTGTGGATCGAGCCTATCCACAGCGCCGCCCGCAGCTTGGACGTTTCTCCCCGTCGGTGGCTAGCTAACAGAGCCGGCCAAACTCAGGCAACGGCTCTGCAACAGACGCAGCAACTCCCTGCTACAACACCGCGCCGCCTGGCACCGTCCAGTGCCTCTTCAGCCTCCACGTGTACCCCTTCGACAGTGCACGCCGCGAAGACCGTCGCCACGCACCGAGCTGCTCAGAGCACGGTTTCTACAGTCGCAGAGCCCAGCAATGGCCGCGTCATCGCCGCGTTGCCACAATCGATAGCCAGCTCCCCTTTGATCAAAAATGATTCCCCAGAGTGGTTAGGTACGACCTGCACCACCTAACCGCCTGCTCAAACCTTGGCATCACCAGAATCGCTCGCAGGAGTTAATGTCGAAGCTCCTCCCGCGGCGCCTATAAATTGAACCCCTCTCCCAAGCTCCAGACCTCACCTCGCTCCTCTCCACACTCCATATCCACCCCACAGCACCAGCCATTCTAGGAAGGGGTCCTCGAGGGGCCTTCTTCCCCAACTCCGGCCGCCCCGATCCGCTTCGGGATCCGGACATTTCCGAGCCGTGTGAGAAACGGTAGGACCCCTTGAGGCTTTCGTTTGCATCTAGGAGCTCCTCCCCTTCTTACCCAGCGCTCAATTTGATCACAGGATCTCTCTTCCGTCGATCCCTGCAACTCACCAGAGCTGCTACCAGACGGAGACTTGTTGCCATCAACGTGAAGCTTCCCTCGCAGCCCAATCCTCCTCCACCAGACGAGCGAGTCAATGGTGAGTGTTGCCGCACCCTGCAAATTGATCTTGGTAATGCCTAGTTTATTTTAAGATTTTTCTAAAAATATTTTGAGGCCAGTAGCTAGGCAGTACCACTTATGCCATTGTTTGATGTATGTCGTAGATTCCGACACCGAGATCACTGACGTCAACTACATCGAGATTGATCCCGACTACGTGGAACCAGGCAAGCATTTTGAACTCTTGATGTGTTGTTTGCTAACCAAACTCATATTTAATACTCATCACCTTACATATTTCATACATGTTATACATACTTCAACAATGATAAAATGCAATGATGGCAAGTAGTAGTTATGAAAGGTCGTGGAATAGCCTAGTCACGTGGAACGTGATAGGCTATGGCATGGTCATGACATATGCACGATGGTGCTGGTAAAAACTTGGTTAAACTCCAGTATCGACCTAGATCGATTCTTGTCTGTGTCATACTTCTATATTGTGCTACCACAATTTCTTAAATAATGGATTCGTTATAGTCAGTTGTAGACCTATTATCAGTCACACACCATTAGAGGGGCCGGTATGAAGGTATCCATGGCCCTAGACTAAATCCAGTCATCCGGTCAAGGGGCGTGGGTGTTTCCGATCTGGGACTGGAAGGGAGGGCACTCCCCGTGAGCGCGGGTATAAATATTTTTGATCCCATGCTAGTCGAGGTCGGAGCCTCCCCGTCTTATGGTTTTGCCTTGGCAGCGTAGTTCGGGTGAAGCCGGGCTCCGCGGAGTTTAAAATGGGTGTGTGCTAATTCTGAGAGTCTGCTTCTAAATTACCGTATGCGGGATTAGTCATAATGACTATCAAAAACTGCGAGCTATGGGTAAAGAGTACACCCTGTGCGGAGTCAAAACTATTCGAGTAGACGTGTCCCCGGTCAAGGACGTTGTTTGACGAGTCAAGTGACGGTCCTAGAGTCGGTCTTTGGAGTATAAACGTTGATACTAATAATGGATGTGGAAAATCATATGATGATGTGGGAAAGGATCATATTATGATTATTACTCCGGACTAACCCCTATGACTATGTTATTGGATATCCCTAGGACAGTTCTACCTCCTAGATATTCAATATTTATTTTCTTTGTCTCATATAAGCCCATTATGTGGTGTCTCTTAGACTCCCGACAGTGGCATGTTTATTATTTCATATAAGCCCTTTATGTGGTGCCGCTTAGACGCCCGACTGTGACATGTTTATTGTTTCATATAAGCCCTTTATGTGGTGTCTCTTAGACGCCCGACTGTGGCATGTTTATTGTCTCATATAAGCCCTTTATGTGGTGTCGCTTAGACGCCCGACTATGGCATGTTTGTTATTTCATTTATTATGCCCTTTCTATGGTGTCGCTGAGACACCCGACTCAGGCCTGCTATTTATTTTGCCCTTACTGTTGTGTCGCTGAGACGCCCGTTTGTGGCTTGTCATTTATTCCTTTTATGCATGCCCTGTATGTGGTGTCGCTAAGACGCTCGACGGTGGCTTTACTAACCTTTCGAGGCGTCTCTCCAGACACCCGATCGGTATATTTTAGCTTTCGTGTCAAGGATATCTCGGGAGGACTACCGCCTGATTAATCCACTAACTTAATTTACTTTCAGCACATATATTTTGAATATAACCTGATTTTAACCATACATATTAAAATCAACTGCATGCATCTCATCTTTTGTGCAAACTGTTTGCGAGTACTTCTCGGAGTACTCACTGACTTGTTGCTGTGGCCAGATATGGATGAAGGAGACCTCATGGATGAAGAGTTCGATAGCGAGTCCGATGTCTAGAGGAGTCCCAGTCAGTCTTTTGATCCTGGAATCCATTTTTGTTTTATTACATCGCTTCCGCCACCCCGAATAAATCGTTAAGCTTCACTCTGATGCTTAACGCATAGTAGTGCTTGTCATGTCACATTACTCGGATGTGCCGTGTCCCCTTTTATTTCCGAGCTATAGAGTCACCCTAAGACCATTGTAACATTCCATTTTTCCTAAGACATGGATATGTTGAAATAATTGTAGCGCAACCCTTGCTCTACTTGTATAATATTAAATACTACTGGTTTTCTGTATCAAGATGAGTCTGTCAGTGAGAAATATTTTCATCACTAAGGACGCACATGGCTGATTTCCAATTAATTCATTTATTTGGAAACCGGTCTTGACAAACTTGGTACCAGAGCCAGGCTAACTATAGGAAACCCCTAGGCATGCTCGCTAACCGGATGGTTTTTTTTAATTCCTGCTTATTTTAGCAATTTTCTGTTAGTCAACATATATTTATGTGTTGACTATATGAAAATTTTGTTTTGTAGATGGATGGCAGTGGTTGCCCATCGCACGTGTTCGCCGACGAGCCAACAGGATTTTTGCGACTTCTTTCCGTCATCGTTAAGATCGCGATTGGACCGACGATTCATACTGAGTACACGTTTTACCACCACAAGATGAGCGACTCCCTGACTATGCATCACGCGTCGGTGCATTTTATTGGTGGTCGACCAGAGATTCGTCGCCTTCACTTCGTTGGGAGAGCCTTGCCTACAGAGCGGCAGGCTATTCAGATGGCAGCCAGGGAGGCGATTGCTCATCTCCGGGACACTCTTCCAACAATGAATACTTGTCCTTATTATTACCTGCCTTGCCAAGTGACGTACACCAGTCACTATGCCTTTGCGTGCCCCAGAGGAGAGGAAGATGATGCTCTTGGGATGCTCGTGCAGTATGTCCGAGCCCTAGAGTCAGCCTTTGATGTTTTAGTGGATGACTTGGTGGCTTCCCACATGGAGCACCTTACTCGTCCTCACCACAGGACCGAGCTCCTTCACCCCGCACCACATCGGTCATGACCATCTTCTTCTGCCTCATGCACTCCGCCAGCTCAGCTCCGTCGTCAGCTGCCTACCATTGAGGAGTTCAATCAAGTCATTACTCGTGCCCCCATTAGAAATGTTATGCCTGCTAGTCATGTGCATGCTTCATCGTCTCATGCAGTCCGCTTAGATCCAGTAGAGGAGGAAGTGAACTCTCCAGCTCCTCATCTGGGACTTTCCATGGGTCAGCCAATCCAGGTTCCTTCCGACTCCGCCTAGAGATGGTGGAGGAGAGCGTTAGTACGCATGTATGATATGTATGATATGTATGATGATGTGCTCCTAGACCGAAGAGAAGTATTCATGTTGCACCATGTAGGACAAGAGTGCACTAGCTTAAATAAAAAGTTAGGCATACGAGAGTACGACCTCAGTGGTATGTATAATTATGCTCGATGTAAGATGTGTCGCGGTCCTTGTCTGAACATGACGGTTATTTTATAAAAAATCCTTGAAGTGTTTCCTTGGAAAAAAATATTTCTAAACTTTTTATTCGAGCTTCATTTTCTTATTGGTTCTTGCAACATTAACCCAGCTTTGAGAAAATGAGCCGTCCGTGGACACGCTCCATGCCAAGGGACAATGGAGAAAATCAATCCGCTGAGACAGGGAAAAACTTCACTCAAGGTCAGTCTAGCCAGCATGAAAGCAGCACAGCACTTTCAGAAGTTTGTCGTTTATACGAGCAGAGCAAACCCAGGCATCACGAAATGATGAATCAACTGATGAATATGGGAAATCAGCGCGGTCCGCACCCACAACACTCCCGACTAGCTGAACTACAAATGACAAGTCCCCCAACATTTTCGCACACTGATGAACCAATGGAAGCGGACGATTGGCTACGTGACATTAAAAGAAAGGCGACAATTGCACAGTGTTCAGATCATGAGAAAGTACTTTACGCTCCCCACTATTTGACTGGAGCCATAGCCTCGTGGTGGGAAAATGTCCTCCGCATACATCCCGACGAGAACAATATCCCATAGGCTGAATTCAAGTTAAGTTTTCGTGGAGCGCACATACCCAACAACGTCATGATAAAAAAGAGAGAATTTGAAGACGTGAAGCAAAGAAGTTCCAGCGTGATGGAATACCTGGATCAATAAGGATGGAGAGGAAATAAGGATGGAGAAATTCCTGGCTGGACTTGCTCCAGCATTAAAGTGCCAACTAGTCGTTCACACGTTTCCAGATTTTAAGACAGTGGTAGACAAAGCCAATATGCTAGAAGCCGAACATCGCAGCTTGGATGACATTCACAAACATTGTCGCAATAATTCTACCCTAGTACGCAACACCAGGCACAAGAGAGAGGACTCGAAGACTCAAGCTCCGTGTACCCCGGCACCAACCACTAAATTCAACAACAACAACTCTTACGTAAGGAACAAAGATTTTACTCCTCGTACCAGCATCACTTGTTTTGCATGTGGAGAAACAGGACACTATGCTCGGCAATGCCCAAAGGCCAGAAATGGTGCAACCAAGACCAACACTTCCAACTTTGATTCGGCACCAAAGAGCAACAATTTCAACCCCAATAATTATCACAGGAAGGGACACGTAAATCTTGTCGCCAACATCACAGGAAGCACAACAAGATGCTATGAACGCGCCAGAAATTGTACTCGGTAAGTTTCCTGTGAACAAAATTCCTGCTCTAGTTTTGTTTGATTCTCGAGCTTCCCACTCGTTCATTTTGAAAAGATTTTTTTTGAAAAACAACTTTTTAACCCTCCCCTTGGAAAATTCAATGACTATCAAGTTCCCGGGAGTACAACAGACTACTCAAGAGTATTGCAAGAATGTTACTATTGAAATCAAAGATTTGGTGTTTTGGGCAAATCTTATTGTTATTGAAAGCAACAAGTGGATATTATTTTAGGAATGGATTGGCTAAACTCCAACAAGGGATTTATTGACTACTTCAATCGAACGGTCACCCTCACTCACCATCAAGGTAAGAGAGTAACAGTTGCAGCCCTATGGAGGAAAAAATCAAGCAAGGCAAGATTAAATCAAACATCCGCCAGTGAGTTGAAGGACGTTCCAGTGGTATGTGAATAGCTGGATGTATTTCCTGAAGAACTGCTAGGTATGCCGCCAGATCGAGAAATAGAATTTGTTATTGAGCTTGCACCTGGTACAACCCCAATATATAAGAAGTCGTACCGCATGGCACCAACTGAGTTAGTCGAACTCAAGAAGCAAATAAAGGAACTATTGGACAAAGGATACATTAGACCAAGATCTTCACCTTGGGGATCACCAATACTATTCACCCAGAAGAGAGATGGAACACTGAGACTATGCATTAATTATCGAGCACTCAACATGGCCACTATCAAGAACTAATATCCACTGCCCTGAATAAAAGATTTGTTTGATCAATTGGCTCAAGCAAAGGTATTTTCAAAGATCGATTTGAGGTCAGGGTATCATGAGCTCAAGATCCATCCAGAAGACATTCCAAAGACAGCCTTTACCTCGAGATACGGATTGTACGAGTTTACAGTAATGCCTTTCGGACTAACCAACACACCAGCTTACTTCCTGCATTTGATGAATAAGGTATTCATGAAGTATATGGATAAGTTTGTCGTAGTCTTCATCTACAACATACTTGTCTACTCCAGAAATCCCGAAGAGCATGCGGAACACCTAAGAATTGTGCTGGGAGAACTCTGCAAACATCAACTATATGCAAATTTCAGCAAATGTGAGTTTTGGCTTAAACAGGTTGGATTTTCGGGACATGTGATGACACAAGATGGCATAGCCGTAGACCCAGAAAAGGTCAAGGCCATCAGTGAATGGCCGCAACCAGCCAATGTGCAGACATCCGGAGTTTTCTCGGATTAGCAGGATATTACTGGAGGTTCATTGAAAAATGTTCTACTATTGCCCGACCTATGACCTAGTTACTCAAGAAGGAAAATAAGTTTGAATGGACAGAAGCTTGTGAGAAAAGTTTCCTGGAATTGAAGAAGAGATTGACTACAGCCCCAATATTGATTGTGCCACACTTAAACAAGGATTTTGAAATATACCATGATGCCTCCAGGAAAGGCCTCGGATGCGTACTCATGCAAGAAGGAAAGGTCGTAGCTTATGCCTCACGACAACTCCGGTGACACGAACAGAACTACCCACTCACGATTTGGAGTTGGCTGCCGTGATTCACGCTCTCAAGGAATGGAGACACTTTCTGCTTGGAAATCGCTCCGAAATATACACGGATCATAAGGGTCTCAAGTATATTTTCACACAGCCAGATCTCAACCTACGACAACGACGTTGGTTGGAGTTAATGAAGGATTATGACGTGGGCATTCATTACCATCCGGGTAAGGCTAACGTAGTAGTAGATGCTCATAGCAGGAACCCTGCCTCGGGCAAGAAACCCATACCAAAGATGAGACCTGAGCTTGCAAAAGAGTTCGCTCTGCTAAACCTGCTCCTCGTTCAAGAAGGTATAGTGGCACAACTAGAAGTACAACCCACTTTGGATGGGAATATCAAGGAAGCTCAAAAGGGACACCACAGCATTGAAGGCATAAAGAAAAAGATGAACCTAGGGAAGGCCCCCGAGTTTATTATTGATGAGCAAGGGATTCTATGGTACAGAAACCGACTATGTGTACCGGACCAAGAGGACCTCAAAACTCAAATTCTGGAGGAAGCCCACAACGTCCCCTATTCTATCCACCCTGCAGGCACCAAAATTTTCAAGGACCTCGAGATGAAATATTGGTTGCACGGAATGAAGAGAGATATTGCCTCTTTCATCACCCGCTGCGATTCATGTCAACAAATTAAGGCAGAACATTAGAAGCCAGCAGGGCTATTACAACCTATGAAGGTACCCGAATGGAAGTGGGATGAGGTAGGAATGGATTTTATTGTCGGACTACCCCGGTCCCGACATGGACACAATGCTATACGGGTGATCACTGATCGGCTCACAAAAGTGGCCCACTTCATACCAGTCAAGACTACGTACGCCACTCAGAAGCTAGCCAGACTATACCTCGCCCGTATTGTGTGCTTACACGCGATACCCCAGACTATTGTATCTGATAGAGGCTTGGAGATGTCGCCTTTCGAAGTCATATATGGAAGGCGATGTCGTACTCCTCTAAATTGGTCAAACACGTGAGATAACCGCATCTTCGGCCCGCAGTTCCTCCAGGAGGCAGAGGACAAGGTGAACGTCATAAGAGAGAAACTTAAAACAGCCCTAAGCCGTGAGAAAAGCTACTACGATAAAAAAACACCGGGATGTCGGTTTCAATCCTGATGATTCTGTGTATCTTAAGGTATCGCCCATGAGAGGGCTACAAAGATTCAAAGTCAAAGTCAAACTTGCACCTCGTTTCATCGGACCATTTCACATAATTGCTTGTAAAGGACAAGTTGCCTACCAGCTAGACCTACCAGCAGAATTGTCAGACGTACACGATGTGTTCCACATTTCTCAACTAAGGAAGTGCGTGAGGAACGCCGAGAAACAGGTAGCTCATGACAACATAGAAGTGCAACCAGACCTATCCTATCACGACCACCCTGTGAAAACATTAGAGAAGTCAGAAAGAAGGACTCGACAGAAGGTCACTAAGCTATTCAGGGTACAGTGGAGCAACCACTCAGAGGATGAGGCCATGTGGGAAAGAGAGGATTACCTGTAGAGAGAGCAACCGCAACTTCTTGAGGAATGGCTGAAATCTCGGGGACGAGATTTTTCTAAGGGGGTAGGTGTTGTAACACCCAAGATTTTTTTTATTTTTATTTCTTCATTTCCTTGGATTTTAAATTTTTTGCTTAAGAAAAATTTTGAAGCTCTCTTGTTAACCTTCATGAGAAAAACCTTTTTGGAGTTTCTTTTTCCACCAAACAAGTTTTAGAGATATTCTTTTGGCCCTTTCTCAAAATGAATTGGTTGAGAGAATATTCTTTCTTTTGCAAATTTGGAAATTTACCATAAGCCTTCTATTATTTGTTCAAAAGAAATTAATCACCACCTTTTTTAAAATCTTTTACACCTTCCTAGCCCTAAAGTTTTATTTTCAATGTTTTCCAAGACTTTAGAAGAGATGGATCACCCTTAATTATTTTTATTTGAATAAAAGGGATTTTCTGTAATCAGTTTTAACCTCTGCCATTTTACAAAGGAACTCCCCTTTTCCTTTGGATTCTTGACCCCAAACTCTAGCAGTTTGAAGCCCTCAGTGTCCTCTATCATTTCCACCAGAAACTTTGAGTTGCCAAGTTCAAATATTTCAAATTATGTATGACTGAAGTTTGACCCCAGAAACTTATTTTATCTTCAAACCTGTCTTAAACCCCTCCAAAAATTCTGAAATTTTTTGAAGTACCTTTCCTTCCAATGAGAGTGCTCCCCTCAAAATTTCAGCTCCAAATTCATCCTACATCTATCTTTTTCATTCTGTCGAGCACCTCATCTGCACCCTGTCTGAAACTGTCTGAATTAAATTCAGACCAAACTTCAGACAAAGCCGCAACTCTCCTGCCATCGCCAATCCCACGAGTATCATCTCGTTGGCCGTCGAGCCTATCCGCAGCGCCGCCCGCAGCTTGGACGTTTCTCCCCGTCGGTGGCTAGCTGGCACAGTCGGCCAAGCTCATGCAGCGGCTCTGCAACAGCCGCATCAGTTCCCTGCTGCAACCCCGCGCCGCACGGCACTGTCCATTGCATGTGCGGCCTCCGTGTGTCCCCCTTCAACAGTGCACGCCGCGTAGACCATCGCCATGCACTGAGCTGCTCAGAGCACGGTTTCTCCAGCCGGCAGAGACCAGCAATGGTTGCGTCGTCGCCGCGTTGCCACAGTCGATGACCAGCTCCCCTTTGGTCAAAAATGGATTCCCCAGAGTGGTTAGGTATGACCTGCACCACCTAACCACCTGCTCAAACCTCGGCATCACTGGAATCACTTGCCGGAGTTAATGTCGAAGCTCCTCCCGCGGCATCTATAAATTGAGCCCCTCCCCGATCTCCACACCTCACCTCGCTCCTCTCCACAATCCATCTCCACACCATAGCACCAGCCGATCCAGGAAGGGGTCCTCGAGGGGCCTTCTTCCCCAACTCCGGCCGCCCTGATCCGCTTTGGGATCCGGCCATTTCCGAGCCGTGTGAGAAACGGTAGGACCCCCTGAGGCTTTCGTTTGCATCTAGGAACTTGTCACGCCCAAGATGCGACCTTATCCTCAATTTGGCACGGGGGCCTCGTCAGGGATAGAAGCGTATCTCGTTGTGTCGCAAGAATGGATATCGCTACAAGTACATGTACTGAAAAGAAGAGATATATAATAGAATTGGCTTACACTCGCCACAAGCTACATCAGAGTCACATTAGTACATTACATAATCATCAAGAGTAAGAGCAGGGTCCGACTACGGACGAAAACAAACAAGAAAAGAAGAATGACGTCCATCCTTTCTATCCCAGGATGTCGGCCCGGAACCCATCCTAGATCGATGAAGAAGAAGAAGAAGCAACTCCAAATGAACAATCAACGCGCTCGCGTCAAGTAACCTTTACCTGCACCTGCAACTGGTGTTGTAGTAATTTGTCAGCCACAGGGGACTCAGCAATCTCATTTCCAAAGGAATCAAGACTAGCAAAGCTTAATGGGTGAGGCATGGTTAAGTGGTGAGGTTGCAGCAGCGGCTAAGCATATATTTGGTGGCTAATCTTACGAGTACAAGAAATAAGAGGGGGAAGATCTACGCATAACGGACGTGAACTACTGATGATCAAATGAATGATCCTGAACACCTACCTACGTTAGACATAACCCCACCGTGTTCTCGATCGGAGAAGGAACTCATGAAAGACACAGTCATGGTTACGCACACAGTTGGCATATTTTAATTAAATTAACTTCAAGTTATCTAGAACCAGTGTTAACCAAAGCTTCCACGTTGCCACATAACCGCGGGCACGGCTTTCCGAAAAGATTTAACCCTGCAGGGGTGCTCCAACTAGTCCATCACAAATTACCACAAGCCGCATAGAAATCCTCAATCACGAAGCTCGCGATCTCGTTGGATTCCCTAGTGGGAAACCTCAAATCTGAGATTACCCAAAGCATCACCGGAATCCCGATGCACAATATATTCCGTCAAAGGTAAAACTAATCCAGCAAGGCCGCCCGACGTGTCGACGATCCCGATAGGAGTCGCGTACCTCGTTCTGAGGACACGACGGATGGAAAAGCCTACAGGTACCAAACCTCCAGTTGCCCCGTGGTGGCCCCGCAGTCTGTCCATTTTGGACCAACACTCATGAGGAGCACTGGCCCGGGGGTTGATTAAATTTCCTCGGGTTAATTACTCCCTATGCAGTTCATTAGTTATTGGGCAAATGTAGTACCAAAGTTGGGCCTTGCCAGACCAGATTTAATCTAAAATGAATTATCGAGGGGGTCCCAATAACAACCCCGATCATGTTAGGAGCGCTCATTTATGGAACATAGCACCGGTATCCGAAACTAAGGGGCCAAAGGTGGAACAAAACACCAGGCTAGAAAGGCCGAGCCTTCCACCTTTTACCAAGTATATAGGTGCATTAAATTAAATAGCATTTAAATATGGTGATATAACAAGGAACCCATGTTATCACATGGAAGCAACTGCACCTGCAACTAGCAACACTAACAACAGGGTTAAGCAAGTGGTAACATAGCCAATAAGTGGTTTGCCAGGTCAAACAGGTTGAAGGTAATCAGGACATAGTTGAGAGGCTGATATTTAACATGTGGTAGGCAACAAGACATAATCGATAGCATCGAAATAACTAGCATGGCAATGATAGTAATGGTATCTGGGGAAATGGTCATCTTTCCTGAGATCCCGCTTGGAGGAAGAACAACTCCGAGAAGTCGGTGAACCAACGTAGTCGAACGGTCCTCACATTCCGAGACGCTTGCGGAACTCTATCGAGACGGAGCAAACCGAAAACAAACATCAACACAAATATTCACCACAGCAAAAGCAAGACATAATGCATACCCTAATATGATGCATGAACAGAGCAATGATGCAAGTGATGGCATGGCAATTCACCTCACACAACACTACAATTTAAGTGAAGCTCGATATGCAACGAGTTACATATCGACGAAACTCCACGTTTAATTATTAGTTCACTCCCGTTAATTTACCGGCAAGATTAAATTTTTGTTATCATGGCAAGGGGTGAAGCGGTGATCCTACATGGCATCATAGTCGGTTAACACGCCAAACATAGATCGGAGCTACAGCACAAGAGACATGCACACATTATATTGTGCCATGAATGCATCATGCATGCAAGATACAACATCACCACGGCAAGAAGAGAAGGAAACATGTGTCGCCACGGCGAGCAAGAGGGAACCAAGGCGGCACGACGGAAACGATGCCACGGCAACGTTCCTATCCCAATAACTCGATGAGATATCATGCCAAGGCGGCACGACGGATACGATGCCACGGGAACGCTAAATATAGATGCGGTGATCCTGTATATCAGGTTACCATGTGCCGGGACACAACATAAGAGGGACAATGTGCAACGGCCAACATACGGTGCATACATACATACATTCATACATCACTTTTACACGATACACGACATGTCCCATCGGTATACCTTCGACGCGTGCATATCGGAGCGGCTCGGTTCGGAGAAGGAGTGCAACGGTCGTCGCGGAAGTCGGGTCTCGTCGACGGTAGTCGTTCGCTCGGCGTCGTGGTTCATGGTCTTTGGTGTCGGTTCACGGTCTTCGGCGACGGTAGTCGAACTCGTTCCGGGGGTCGTCGAGGACGTCGTGGTACTCGCCGATCTTGTCGGTTCCATGAAGGAGGGAATGGCGCATGCGGTCTTCGCCAACATAACCAGCGACATCAAATAGCAACGCGACGCAAGGAGCACTAGCAGAAGGCAACGGCGACACAATGGCAACATGCCACCATCTAACAGCAAGCTAGCAAGCTAGCAGCACCTAGCCTAACTAGCAAGGCAAGAAGCAGCTACAACTAGCAAGCAGCAGCAAAAACTACCTAGCAGCAAGCAAGCAACCATCAGGCAACAGCAACAGCATGCATAGCAGCTTCGGCCACGGCAGGCAAGCGCAGCAGCAACTCTCGGCAACACCATGCAGCTACAGGAAAACACACGGCACATGGCAACAGCAAGAAGCTAGGCAGCAACGACATGGCAAGCACGACAGCAGGAAGCTACAACTAGCAGGCCAAGCATCCATCAGCTACCCAACACCAGCAGCTACTACACATGCATCGGCAGCAAACCAGCAACAGAATAATACACATCATCAGCAGCAGGAGCTATTGGCAGGCAAGACCAACAGCAAAACGGTGACCGCAACAGGCGGCAGCAAGCAAGCAGCAACTACAGCGGCAACGACACATCTGGCAGCAGGGCAAACCGACGAGGGGCAGGCAAGCCGGCGGCGCGCGGCGCCGGCACGGACGGCACGCAGAGGGCCTCGGTGTTGGGAGGGGAGGAGCACGGCGGGCTGCAGGGGAGGCCGTAGGGGAGGAGCGGGGCACCGGGCACGCGCGGGCGAGGGCGGCGCACGGGAGCTGTTGAACATTTTTAAAATAAAACCTTTTGAAGAATTAAAACTAAAACCCGTTTACAAAAGATTAAAAAAATCAAACCCCTTTTATAAATAAAAGGGTCTCTAGTTTTAAAAAAATAACAAAGGGGAAAAAATAAAGCAAAACCTAGGGGTTGCCCCCACATTTAATAAAATGATATTCTTTAAAAGAAGACGAATCTTTATTTTTTTAAAAATAGGGGTTAAAATGGAACTTTAGCAAAACCAAAAAAACGAAATAAGAGGGAGAGAGAGGGGGAGTTCCTATCGCACTAAAACTAGGTGAGCACTCGAAGCACACACACTCAAAACACCACACGCGACAGACGATGCAAGATGCCATGCATGATGCGACGATGCAAACGAAATGATGATGGAACAAATAAAACTAATCACACGACGGAAACGGAAATAAGGGGGAACCTTATGGAACGTCGGCATCGGGTTGTCACAGAACTCCTCCCCTTCTTACCTAGCGCTCAATTTGATCGCACGAGCTCTCTTTCGTCGATCCCCGCAACTCACCTGAGCTGCTGCCCGCCAGAGACTTGCTGCCATCAACGTGAAGCTTACCCCGCAACCCAATCCTCCTCCACTAGACGGGCGAGTCAACGGTGAGTGTTGCCGGACCCGCAGCTCGCTCTCTCCTCCCTCCTATCATCGTCGGCGATCACCGGATGCTTCTGGCGTCGATGAGGCCTTCGAACCTGACAGCGGGACCCCCCCCCCCTTGTCAGTGTCTCTCTCCCCCTCCGAAGCGTTTCATAGAATACGTATTCGGCCAGAAGTTGTTTTCCTTTCAGGGAAACGCATTTCCCTCGGGCGCTTTGATATATCTCAAGCTAGCCCCTGTTTCAAATAACTCTTATTACAGATTAGTCCCTGAAACTGTTTTCGCTATAACTTTTGATCCATAAATTATTTTTCAGTGATTCTTTTTGCACACTAATCCTGATAATGCCTAGTTTATTTCAAGATTTTCTAATATATATCTTGAGGCCAGTAGCTAGGCAGTGCCACTTATGCCATTGTTTGATGTATACCGTAGATTCCGACACCGAGATCACCGACGTCAACTGCATCGAGCTTGATCCCGACTACATGGAACCAGGCAAGCCTGTTTGAACTCTTGATGTGATGTTTGCTAACCGAACTCATATTTAATACTCATCACCTTGGATATTTCATACATGTTATACATACTTCAACAATGATAAAATGTGATGATGGCAAGTAATAGTTATGAAAGGTCGTGGAATAGCCTAGTCATGCGGAACGTGATAGTTATGGCATGGTCATGACATGTGCATGATGGTGCTGGTAAACACTTGGTTAAACTCCATTATCGACCTAGATTGAATCTTGTCTGTGTCATACTTCTATACTATGCTACCATAGTTTCCTGGATAATGGATTCTGTATAGTCAGTTGTAGACCTATTATCAGTCATGGCCCTGGACTGAATCCAGTCATCCGGTCAGGGCCGGTATGAAGGTATCCATGGCCCTGGACTAAATCCAGTCATCCGATCAGGGGGCATGGGTGTTTCCGGTCTAGGATAGGAAGGGAGGGCACTCCCCGTGAGTGTGTGGTATAAATATTTTTGATCCATGCTAGTCGAGGTTGGAGCCTCCCCGTCTTATGGTTTTGCCTTGGTAACGTAGTCCGGGTGAAGCCGGGCTTTGCGGAGGTTAAAATGGGTGTGTGCTCATTCTAAGAGTTCGCTTCTAAATTACCGTACGCGGGATTAGTCATAATGAATATCGAAAACTGCGAGCTATGGGTAAAGAGTACACCCTCTGCAGAGTCAAAACTATTCGAGTAGTCGTGTCCCCGGTCAAGGACGTTGTTTGACGAGTCAAGTGTCGGTCCTAGAGTTGGTCTTTGGACTATAAACGGTGTTAATAATAATGGATATGGAAAATCATATGATGATGTGGGACAGGATCATATTATGATTATTACTCCGGACTAAACCCTATGACTATGTTATTGGATATCCCTCGGACGGTTCTACCTCCTGGATATTCAATATTTATTTTATTTGTCTCATATAAGCCCTTTATGTGGTGTCGCTTAGACGTTCGACTGTGGCATGTTTATTGTTTCATATAAGCCCTTTATGTGGTGTCGCTTAGATGCCCGACTGTGGCACATTTATTGTCTCGTATAAGCTCTTTATGTGGTGTCGCTTAGACGCCTGACTATGGCATGTTTGTTATTTCATTTATTATGCCCTTTATGTGGTGTCGCTGCGACGCCCGACTGAGGCCTACTATTTATTTTTCCCTTACTATGGTGTCGCTGACATGCCTGTTTGTGGCTTGTCATTTATTTCTTTTATGCATGCCATGTATGTGGTGTCGCTCAGACGCCCGACGGTTGCTTTACTAACCTTTCGAGGCGTCGCTCCAAACACGCGATCGGTGTATTTTTGCTTTCCTGTCAAGGATATCTCGGGAGGACTACTGCCTGATTTATCCACTATCTTAATTTACTTTCAGCACATATATTTTGAATATAACCTGATTTTAACCATACATATTCAAATCAACTGCATGCATCTCATCTTTTGTGCAAACTGTTTGCGAGTACTTCTCGGAGTACTCACTGGCTTGTTGTTGTGGCCCGATATGGATGAAGAAGACCTCATGGATGATGAGTTCGATAGCGAGTCCGATGTGTAGAGGAGTCCCAGTCAGTCTTGCGGTCCTGGAGTCCGCTGCTGTTTTATTCCATCGCTTAAGCCACCCCGAATAAATGGTTGAGCTTCACTCTGATGCTTAACGCGTAGTAGTGCTTGTCATGTCACATTACTCGGATGTGACGTGCCCCCTTTTTATTTCACGTCTAGTAGAGTCACCCTAAGACCACTTTAACATTCCATTTTTCCTAAGACATGGATATGTTGTAATAATTGTAGAGCAGCTCTTGCTCTACTTGTATAATATTAAATACTATTGGTTATCTGTATCGAGATGAGTCTGTCAGTGAGAAATATTTTCATCACTAAGGACGCTCATGGCTGATTTCCAATTAATTCATTTATTTGGAAACCGGTCTTGACACTTTTTATCCGCCGGAGGAACTTCCCTCACGGAGGGGGAAATCAAGGTCATCGTCATCACCAACAACCCTCTCATCTTGGTGTGGCCAATCTTCATCAACATCTTTACGAGCACCATCTCCTATCAAAACCCTAGTTCATCTCTTATACTCAATCTTGTACCGGAACCTCGTATTGGTACCTGGGGTGTGTCTAGTAGTGTTAATTACATCTTGTAGATTGATGCTTGATGGCTTACTTGGTGGAAGATTATATGTTCAGATCCATTATGGTATTCAATACCTCTCTGATCATGAACATGTTTATCACTTGTGAGTCATTACTTCTTTTTCTTGAGGTCAGGGATAAATCATGTTGCAAGTAGTCATGTGAAGTTGATATTCGTTTGATATTTTGATGAAATGAATGTTGTGATTCCCTTAGTGGTGTTATGTGAATGTCGACTATATAATATTTCACCATATTTTGGGCCTAAGGGAATGCATTGTGGAGTAATAATTAGAGGGTGGGTTGCCAAAGTGACAGAAACTTAAACCCCAGTTTATGCACTACTTCGTAAGGGGTGATTTGGATCCCTGTGTCTAATGCTATGGTTAGAATTTATTCTTAATAATTTTCTCGTAGTTGCGGATGCTTGCGGGAGGGTTAATTATAAGTGTGAGGTTTGTTCAAGTAAGAACAACACCCAAGCCCCGGTCCACCCACATATCAAATTATGAAAATAACGAAGGCGAATTAACCCAACATGACGAAAGTGACTAGATGAAATTCACGTGTACCCTCAAGAACGCTATGCCAATTATAAGAATATGTTTTGGCCTCTCCTTTGCCACGAAATGATTGGGGTACCTTGCTGCACGTATTGTTACTATTGCTAATTGTCACTTGTTACAGTTACCTTTATATCAAACAACTTCTTGCCGCTATTTACCTTGCTGAAAGCCGCTTATAATTTCCTTCCGCTCCTCGTTGGGTTTTACACTCTTACTTATCGAAAGGAATACAATTGACCACCTATACTTGTGGGTCATCACACCACCATCCAATAAGAAGAGGTTGTCACGAGTACGAGCAATAGTCGACAAGGATCATCCGCTGAATCAAATCTTCGGTGACATTCAAATTGGGACAACCAGTCGCTCTAAGTCTCGTTTAGGTAACTTTCCTGGGAATTACTCATTTATATCTAGTATTCATCCTTTGAAGGTTGAATAAGCTCCTCAAGACCCGGACTGGGTGAATGACATGCACGAAGAGCTACACAAATTCGAGAGGAATCAAGTGTGTACACTTGTAGAAAACCCCAAGGAAGAGCACAACATCATTGGTACAAAATGGGTGTTTCGGGATAAGCAATATGAATATGGTCAGGTTCTACGCAACAAGGCACGTCTCGTAGCCCAAGGTTACACGCAAGTCGAAGGTATGGACTATGGTGAGACCTATTCCCCCGTTGCTAGAGTTGAAGCCATATGTATTCTTCCCGCTTATGCCAATTACCATGATATTATTCTTTACCAAATGGACATCAAAAGTGATTTTCTAAACGGTGAAATTGAGGAGTAGGTTTATGTCAAGCAACCTCCCAGATTTGTGAACCCTAAGAAACCTAATCATATTCACAAACTCCATAAAGCTTTATATGGTCTTGAACAAGCCCCTGGAGCTTGGTACAAATGCCTAACAAAGTTTTTCATTAAAAAGGGTTTTGAGATTGGTAAAATTGACGCAACCTTATTCACTAAAAGAGTTAATGGAGAACTATTTTGTGTGCCAAATATATGTGGATGATATTATCATTGGTTCTACTAACCCGCATTTTAGTGAGAAATTTGGAAGGTTGATGTCAGAGAAGTATGAGATGTCTATGATGTGTCAGCTGAAATTCTTCCTTGGTTTGCAAATAAAACAATCGAGACAAGGTATGTTTTATCTCTCAAACCAAGTACACCAAGGACTTAATCAAGAAGTTCAACATGCAAGAGTGCAAAGATATGAGAACCCCCATGCCTACTAATGGACATGTTGACCTCACTAGGGAGGACAAACAGGTTGATCAAACGGTTTATCGATCAATGATCGGTCCGTTGTTATATCTATGAGCCTCCCGTCAGGGTATCATGTTCAGTGTTTGCATATGTCCCACATATCAAGAGGCACCTAAGGAGTGTCATCTATAGTGTCGGGTATATATGCCGCGGTGTAACTCGGCTTGAAGTATGACCCGGGTGGGACTGAGACTCACTGGCGACTCATCAGTGACCTGGCGAGCGGCTCATACATGACCCCGGAGGCGACACGGACAAACGACAAAGACCCAACGGCCCAAAAGGCGGCTCATGGGAGGGCCGACTCACAGAGAAGGCCCAAGAAAAGGAAGGAGTCCCTCACAAAGGAAACAAGACCCGCATTAGGATTCAGGAGAGACTAGTCCTAGTCCTACTCCTAGTAGGACTCTACATGTAAACCTACCATTTCCACCTATATAAGGAGCGGTAAGGCGCTCCAAAAGGGAGAAGTTCAATCATTAGAGATAGATAGATCAGACACCCTCGAGATTAGAGGTAGCGATTCCGCACCTTTGTAATCGAGATCATCATCTTCATCAATGAAACCCAAGCAGGATGTAGGCTTTTACCTCCACCGGACAGGAGGAACCTGTGTAAACTCGCGTCTCTCGATTCCGACCACCCCTCTCAAGCCGCCACATAGCTGAGCTTGCTTCACACGTAAGTCCTTATACGAGGACATATGGTGTGATAAAACCACGACATTTGACGCCCACCATGAGGGAGAATCGCATGATGGTATTGTGTTCTTGAAGAAAGCTCTACCAGGGATCGAGAAACTCACAAATTTTCGGCATGAAGAACATCCGGCTTGAAAGAATTCAGATAGACTTTGGATTCACCAACCAAGATGTTCAAATTCCTCCGGCGACATAAATCAAGTCAGAGTCAGAAGTTACTATGCAGCAGCGAGCAAGCGCATCAATTGTCCATGCAAGAATATCTGTTAAAACCGGAAAAATCACCTACCGTGTCCGTGATTCAAAGGAATTGATCAAATTATAAATGAGTCTAACGTACGCGGGGAAGTAAAATTTCTCCTAGCGACCAGTCTGATGTGTCGTACATATGCGCTAGGCCCGGAAAGATGCATCAGCGGCAGTCTTTTATTAGAGCATCTCCAACAGCAGCACAAAACAAGCGTCGCGCCCAAAAATATGCGTTTTTAGCGCGCGCGCGACGCGGCGGGATGCTCCAGCGGGTGCGCAAAAAAGGCGCGCGCACTAAAACAAGTTGGGCGCGCTGTCGATAGCCTTATCCCGCGCTGGTAATTTGGAGCACACACTTCCGCGCGCGGCAGACTTGAGCGCGCGTGCGAACTCTCTCTTTCTTCCTGCTTCGCACCGCGCGCGCCGGCGCCAGCGCCCCTTCCACCATGGACGCGCAGACCGGCACCCCGCTCACCGCTCTATACAGCCCGAGCCCCCCGCCGCCGCCGCCGCCACCGCCGAAAACCCTAGCGCGGCGAGCGTTGGCGCCGCCACCGCCGGAGCTCTGCCGACCGTCGGCCTCGCGCGCAGCCTCTTCTTGCCGCCGCGGATGACCACGCCGACGGGTGGCGTCGCGTCGGCGTCGTCCCGTGTCGCCGCCGTCCCGTCCCGTGCCGCCGGGGCGGGGTCGAAAAAAGGAAAAACATCTGGGAAGAAGAAGAAGGCAGACGGTTCCGGGAGCTCGAAGACGAAGAAGAAGCTTGCAGGGCGGTGGACCGGCGCGGCGTCTACCGAAGCGCCGGCGAGCTCACTTGTTGAGACGGCGGCCGACGCGCACCACGTGTTCGACGAAATGCCCCCAAGGTGAAAAAAATTCCAACTTTTATTTTCTTGTTATTTTTTCAATGCATCATCATATAGATAGCTTATATTTGCATTGTTCAAAAACTTTGTAGTCTCAACGATGATGCATACATGTCAACTATGGGTGTTGGGTCCAACAATTTGCATTGGTCTCAAACCAATGACATCCATTTGGACGACCATGAGTTTGAGGTGGACGAGGAGGGTGAGGGCATTGTCGCGACGCCGAAAGGAATAGCGGGCAATTAAACCACCAACGATGACAAATTACTATGCAATACTTGGTTGCAAGTGTCGAGGGATCCATCCATTGGAGGTGATCAAAGTAGAGATGCATATTGGGGGCGAATGAAAGAATTCTTTGATGCTCAGAACGTGAGAGGAATTGACCGCTCCGAGAGATCACTTCGGTCCCGATGGTCGACAATCAACTCGGATTGTCAAAAGTGGGCGGCCGCACAAAAGGCAGTTGACAAGCTTAACCCAAGTGGCGCAAATGAGGATGATAGAGTAAGTGGCATCTCATACATGTTCATCATACTTGTTTTTGGTGTCGGAAGTGCTAACTTATTTTGTTTTTCTTGTAGTACAACATTGCACAAAACTTGTTTAAAGAAGAGACGAGGACAACCAAGAGGACGAAGACGAGGAAGATGATGATTGATGTGTCTTTCATTTATATGTCTTGAACTTGTTTGCATTTTGAACTTGGTTGGATGAACTTGTGGGCATGAACTATGCATCAACTTGTGGGCATGTTTGCATTTATATGTCAAATTCACATGTTTGCATTTTTGCGCGCGCTGCATTTTTGCGCGCTGCTGGAGCGGCACGCGCGCGCTGCATTTTTGCGCTGCTATTGGAGCCAGCGCTGTGCAACGCGCCAAACCAGCCGAAGCGCGCGCGGCAAATAAATTTTTAGGCGCGGCTGTTGGAGATGCTCTTAGGGATCGATCAAGCTTGTGGTATGGTAACAACTTCCTGGAAATAGGCACAGACACAGACTCGTCCTCGATTGCCACGTCGCCGGCTCGCCTCCACCGCTCCAACTGGCCTCCGCGCGTCCGAGTCGCTTCATGCCGCGCCTGCTTCTGCTGCAGCACGTATGAGCCGGGTGATCCATCAGATAACACCTCGATCATTACCTTGGCCTCCTCCTTGAGCCCTTGTCCCATCTGCCACACCGACAGCACCTTGGTCTCAGGGGCCACCTTGGTGGCGTTCTACTTGGTTAGAAGACATCTCCATGACTGAGCCCGAGCTTGCCATGGAGAAGGCCGGATGGGATAAGCAGGACCAAGGGGCCGAGGTTAAGGCGGCCAAGGCCGTCGCCATCCGCGAGGCCGAGCTCGAGATGGACGTCGAGCGAAAAAACGCCATGCGCCAGACAGAGAAGCTAAACGCTGAGCAGCTTAGCAAGGCCAAGGCCATCATGCACTACGAACCACAAGTTCAAGAATCAAACATATTAGTCTAAGGCAGACAAAGGCAGCTCATGCGGCCCTATTTGAGAAGATAAGGATGGTAGAGGCATACAAGGTGCAGGCCGATGCCAAATGCTTCGAGCAGAAAGGAGGTGGAGTTCGTGGCTCTGGTAGGCAAGGCAAAGACAGAGTACGTGGCATCCATGCTCCAGAATCCAGGCGCTTGGCACCAACTAATGTGCTCTGAGAAACTACGTCACGATCAACGCTAGCATGTACACGGAGATGGTTCGCATCAACACCGGGGCAGGGCAATGTGCTCCTCCCCAACTTCGCTGCCCTCACGGCGGCCGGAGCCTAGATCCACCCACCTAGCCCCCTCCCTTGCTCTCCCGAAGCCTCCCTGCTGGATCTGTTAGCCGGGTCGCCGGCCTCTGCCGCTTCTATGGCTGCACGCGGAGGGCCCGAGATGGATGCGGCTTGCAGATCTTGGGAGTTGAATGCTTCCCACTCTTCTTTGGGTGGCATTCATGGATCTTGCCCGCTGGAGCCAGGTACGCCTTGTCCGGAGCGGTCAGGCCTTCGCCTCGAAGAACCCGGATGCGGTCACTGCGGCAGCTCTGCTGCTCTCGGCTAGCGCTGCTCAGGCCCGTCCCTGACTCCGCACCATTATCGTCGCCCCTGATGCGCTGCAGCTCCACGCATCGGGGCGCCGGCCTTCGGTTGCCGCGCCTGCGTCCCCGGCTGTGGCTTCCCCTGCCGCCCCTGCAACCTCTAAGGCCTCCCTTCATCCGTGGCAAGAGGTGCGTGCGAAGCACTGGTGGAGGTCTAAGCCATTGCCGCTTCTGGATGAGCCCCGGAGACGCTCCGCCTCTGCTGCTCTGCGGCAATCTTCAACCTTCAAGGCCAGATTCGCTGGTAAATGCTTCCGTTGTCTTTCGGAGCGCCATCTCCTAAAGCGTTGCTCCGAGCGTGTTCGCTGCATCCGTTGCAAACAGCCAGGCCACATTGCCCGCTTCTGCCATTCGCGTGCGTCTGCTTCCTCCCAGACTCTCCCGCCCGCTCGCCGTGCAGTTCAGCCCGGTCTCTTCCGTCACGCTCAACCTCAGCCACCCACCGCGCCTCACAGCTGCTAGCCTCCGCTTACTCCGCCCCTGCCATTGTCGCGCCTCCCCCGCCGAGCATGAAGTACGTTCCCGGCGCTGCCTCATGCCGCCCGGAGCGCTCGTCTTGCGTCATCATCAGCACCCCGGAGATGGAAAGTGACGCTTCTCATCTGCGTCGCACGGCTCTGCTGGCCATCGCACGTGACAGGCGCATCAACATCAACTCGGCGCTCGTGGACAAGGCCGTCGAGAAAGAGTGTGGGTTGGCCATTGACGTCTTCCAGATTGCCCCGGCCTTCCCGGAGGATTTTCTGCTCCGTTTCAATGAGCCATTCCAGCAGGATACTGCCCTCGAACGCGGCTTCCTCACCATTCGTGGGGTCACATTCGATCTTCGACCGTGGGAGCCGGCCACGGAGGGCCGGGTTCGGGACTGGTGGTTCTATTGCCGACTAGCGATAGTTGGGTTGGACTTCCACACCTGGCGGCTCGATGTGGTCCGCAAACTCCTGCGAGGCTCTTGCCATGTGGATCGTCTGGAGCGGCAAACCGAGAGGCTGCACAACGCGGCTGCTATGTATGTCTGGGTGTGGACATGGAACCCTGACGGCATACCAAGGTCAGTTGATCTCACGGTGTTGGAGAGAACCGGGGATGGTCGCCTGCGTCATCAACTGCCGGTGGGCTCCCCGGTAGAGGAGGGAAGGCGAGGGCTAGAAGGCACGCCTCTTATTCACCTATTGCTTACCGAGGATTACACGCCTCTGGTGCCTGACATGGTTCAAACGGTGGAGTGGCCGCGCATTTCTCGATATGAGGTCGACCTTGGCGCTTTGGATGGTCGGCCTGCCGTGCCAGCTAGGTCTTCCTGCGGCTTGGCTCACCATACGTGTCGTCAGGAAGACGATGCTGACGATGAAGGTCACGACAGGCAGTAGCGCAGGCGTTGAGGCCCACGGCGTCGGTCGCTCTGGCAGAATGTGTTGTCTCAGACGCAATGCAGAGATACCTCAAGGTTCGACCCTGTGCCTCAACGAGATCACCATCGTGGGGATGGCTGGGCAAGGGGGTGCGGGAGAGCAGGCATCGTGCTCCCAGCCGTTCCCCCTCAGATGCACGTCCCTGGGGTAACTCGCTCAGCCCACCTCCCGGTAGCCGCCGGGCTGATTCCGAGAGCTCCTTCACGGCTGTTCCAGCGGGCACCCTCAGGAGGCGCGGCCCTCGCACTTCGACTGGGGTAGGCTCTGGGACAGGTCAGCCCGCTCCGATGATGGCAGCACCGTTGGGACGGGAGGGCAATGCCGAAGGTTCCATGGCCGAGATGGTTGCGGACATGGAACCCTGACGGCATACCAAGGTCAGTTGATCTCACGGTGTTGGAGAAAACCGGGGATGGTCGCCTGCGTCATCAACATCAACTCGGTGCTCGTGGCCAAGGCGGTCGAGAAAGAGTGTGGGTTGGCCATTGACGTCTTCCAGATCGCCCCGGCCTTCCCGGAGGATTTTCTGCTCCGTTTCAATGAGCCATTCCAGCAGGATACTGCCCTCGAACGCGGCTTCCTCACCATTCGTGGGGTCACATTCGATCTTCGACCGTGGGAGCCGGCCACGGAGGGCCGGGTTCGGGACTGGTGGTTCTATTGCCAACTAGCGATAGTTGGGTTGGACTTCCACACCTGGCGGCTCGATGTGGTCCGCAAACTCCTGCGAGGCTCTTGCCATGTGGATCGTCTGGAGCGGCAAACCGAGAGGCTGCACAACGCGGCTGCTATGTATGTCTGGGTGTGGACATGGAACCCTGACGGCATACCAAGGTCAGTTGATGTCACGGTGTTGGAGAGAACCGGGGATGGTCGCCTGCGTCATCAACTGCCGGTGGGCTCCCCGGCAGAGGAGGGAAGGCGAGGGCTAGAAGGCAGGCCTCTTATTCACCTGTTGCTTACCGAGGATTACACGCCTTTGTTGCCTGACATGGTTCAAACGGTGGAGTGGCCGCGCATTTCTCGATATGAGGTCGACCTTGGCGCTTTGGATGGTCGGCCTGCCGTGCCAGCTAGGTCTTCCTGCGGCTTGGCTCACCATACGTGCCGTCGGGAAGACGATGCTGACGATGAAGGTCACGACAGGCAGCAGCGCAGGCGTTGAGGCCCACGGCGTCGGTCGCTCTGGCAGAATGTGTTGTCTCAGACGCAATGCAGAGATACCTCAAGGTTCGACCCTGTGCCTCGACGAGATCACCATCGTGGGGATGGCTGGGCAAGGGGGTGCGGGAGAGCAGGCATCGTGCTCCCAGCCGTTCCCCCTCAGATGAACGTCGCTGGGGTAACTCGCTCATCCCGCCTCTCGGTAGCTGCCGGGCTGATTCCGAGAGCTCCTTCATGGCTGTTCCAGCAGGCACCCTCAGGAGGCGCGGCCCTCGCACTTCGACTGGGGTAGGCTCTGGGACAGGTCAGCCCGCTCCGATGATGGCAGCACCGTTGGGACGGGAGGGCAATGCCGAAGGTTCGATGGCCGAGATGGTTGCGGCTGCCCTGGCGGCGTGCGTTGTGCAGCGGCCTCGCCGCTCTCAATCTGCCGGTATGCGCTTGCGTGGAGGCTCAAGCGCTGCGGGTCATCGCGTGGCACAAGAGGTCATGATCTCTCCTTTGGATGAGGTGCTTGCTGCAGCTGCCGCTGCGAATCACGGGCAACAGGCCCCCCCCTCTTTTCTAACGACGCAGCGCAGTGCAGGCTCCAGTCGCAGCTCCATGCCAATCCTGCTCTTGAGGAGGCGATGCTACAAGTGTCGGAGGACGCGCTTGGTGGGAATCAGTTCGGGGGCTCCAACATCCCAGGTCTACTGGGAGATGGTTGCCATAATCAGGGACTCATTCAGCATGGGCAGGTGGACTCCTGGAACATGGGGATACTGGCAATTGGCATCCACCAGGATCAGGCTGGGAGCCAGGTCGACTGGGGTCGGCGTGTTCATGAACTGATATCCACCCTGGTCCCGCGGTCTATCTGGGCTCCACCAACACCTCCTCTGGGGTTGTCGCCGGTGGATCCTCAGGTTGTCGTGCCACCAATGCATTATGCGGGCGCGAAGGACCTTCTGTTCAGACCAGGAGTGCAGCTTCAATCTGACCCTATTGCTTAGGAAGCAAGAGCACGATCGGCGCTGTTGGAGGCAAACTTATCTGGAAAGGGTCTCTTGTCTGCAGTTACTAATAGTGTCTTAGGCCTTCACCTGGATGAGCAACAACAGTTCCTGTCACAGTTGTTCGCGGCCATGCCACCGTCTCTCCTCAGTGCTCCACCATCATCTGCTGCCAAGGTCTCTATAGCTACCACAATCAAGAAGAAAGTCATGGCCCCATTCAGCTGCAGGACTGCAGCCAACGCTGCTTTGCGGCCGTCAATGACGTCCACGCGTCGCACGCAGGCGCGGGTATGCAAAGCACTGGGATTGTTCTCCACTGAGGACCAGTTTACGGATGCAACACTGCAGGATTAACTTGCCTTCTTCAATGACCCGATGTCATCGGCTCAGGCAGAGAGGCTAGGTCAGCTTGCAGGGCTAGCTTCGCCAGCCTCAATTCAGCTTCCAGACTACGACCTGCAGGCGATTTTGGAAGAAGGGATGTCTAGGGCGGCCTAGATTATCCTGTGTTATTCCCCCCACGGGTTGTTGCAATTAGTTTCCCATATGATTAAGTCTCTCACATTTCGGTTTCCTAATAGGCTATGGGGTAGCCTCTAGTCCCTAGTGGTATATGTCCTTCTGCCGGATTGGCCTTCGGCACGCGCGGGTTGCGCCTGTCGTTGGGCATTCTTTAACGTTGGCCTGGCAGCTGGTCTTTCCTTTCTATTAGAGTCGGTACGCGCTGGTTGCGCCTGCCTTGTATCTGATGTTTGTCCTTCTGATTGTTGTGTTTTTCGTTCGGTACGCGCCGGTGGCGCCTGCCATGTATCTCCCTGCTACCCTTCGGGTGTTGTCTGTCAGTGTTTTAATGAATGAAAATCTTGTGCTGTTAAACTGGAACGTGCGCGGCCTTAATGATCCCGCAAGAAGATTGGTAGTCAAGGAGTTTGTGACCAGATGCCGTTGCTATGTGTTGTGCCTACAGGAAACCAAGTTAAGTTACTTTACAGAAGCCCACAGGGCGGAGCTAGGCGGCCTAGGGCTTCGCGGCTCGGCTGTCCTGCCTGCAATTGAAACTAGAGGAGGAGTTTTGATACTTTGGGACGAGAGCAAGGTTGATGCTGCCTTGGTTAGCTCTGGGGACTTCACCATCACGGTTAGATTAGTGACGCGACTCGAGCAACAGTAGCCATGGTATCTCACAGATGTGTACGGACCGGCGGACGAGGAACGCAAGCAGGGGTTCACGGATGAGATTGCCAACATTCATGCTAATTTGAATGGCGCGTGGCTCATTGTGGGGGACTTCAATTTGATTAAAGATGCAGCAGACAAGAACAACAGCCAAATTAATGGGAGATGGATGGCTAAATTCAGAACAGCATTGAACTCCTCCGGTCTGTGAGAAATTCCTCTTATTGGTCACCGCTTCACCTGGTCCAATGAGCAGCCGCCGCCAACGTTGGTTAGGTTGGACTGGGCTTTTTGTAACGTGGACTGGGAGCTTCGCTTTCAGGCTGCCAAGCTGATCCCACAGGCTTCTGCCATGTCCGATCATTGCCCGTTGCTTCTAGTCAATGATGCTTTGCCAAGGAAACCCAGGAGATTTCGGTTCGAGGAGTCTGGAGATTTATTGCTGGCTTTAAGGAAGTGGTGACCGCCGCTTGGCTCATGCCAGTGGGAAACGTTGACTCCATTAGCGCGTTCAATATCAAGCTGCGTCGAGCAGCCAAAGCCCTGTCTAACTAGAGTAAGGGCATAGTGGGTTGTATCCGCTCCCAGTTTGATCTGGTGCATGAGCTCACAACTCGTTTGGATAGCGCGCAAGAGGGAAGACACTTGACGGCCGAGGAAACTAACTTGCGTTCCACCCTCAAGTCTAGGCATCTAGGGCTCGTTGTGCTTGTGCGTATCAAGCAAAAGCAAGGGGCGCACGTGCGCTGGTTGCGTGCCACGGATGCAAGCTCTAAGTTCTTCAACATCAAAGCTAACAGCAGATCCAAGAAGAACCATATTCACTCGCTTTTGGCGGAAGATGGATAGCTAGCGGCGAAGCAAGACCAAATTCTTGGGTTGGTAAAGGAGCATTTTGACGGTATTATGGGATGTTCGGCAAACACATCAGCTAACATCAATTGGGAGAGACTTGGACTGTCACGACACAACCTGGAGGACCTCGAGGCTCCTTTCACGACGGCCGAGATCAAGGAGGCTGTTTGGGACTTGGCCACGGACAAGGCACCAGGGCCTGATAGTTTTCGTGCTGTTTTTATCGCTCTTGTTGGGATATCATCAGGGCTGACTTATTGCTTGCCTTTCAGCGGCTTTTTGACCTCAACGCCAGATCCCTTCACCATTGTAACGACTCACTGGTGGTCTTGATCCCAAAGAAGCTGAACCCAGTGCATGTCGGGGATTTCAGACCCATTAGCCTGACTCACAGCTTAATCAAAATATTCATGAAGTTGCTAGCGCGTCGGCTTGCGCCGCAGCTTGGTGGTCTTATCAGCACGTGCCAGAGCGCCTTCATCAGGGGCAGGTGCATTCAGGACAATTTCATGTACGTGCAGAGTCTGGCACACCATTTCCACCGTACTTGCACGCCTGCTGTTCTTCTAAAGCTAGACATTGCTAAGGCATTCGACTCTGTCTGCTCGACATGTTGGAAGCTAGAGGGTTCGATTCTCGTTGGCAAGATTGGATGTCCATGGTGTGGGCTTCCTCGTCATCTCAGGTTCTTGTTAATGGAGTGCCAACAAGCAGAATTTGGCACAAGCGACGCCTCCGCCAGGGTGATTCCCTCTCGCCATATCTGTTCATTCTGGCGATGGAGCCGCGCACGAGGATGTTGGACATGACCACTGCCAACGGCCACTTGTCCAAGTTGCAGGGCCGGAAGGCTGTTTTTTGAACATCCCTCTACGCTGATGACGTGGCCCTCTTTGTTAACTCGTGTTCGGAGGATATGCGGATGATTGGTCTTATTCTTGAATCCTTCGGGGCGGCCACAGGGCTACGGACGAACTTCTCCAAGAGTGCAGCAATGCCCATTCGGTGCGCAGGTTTGGATATGACTGAGGTGTTGCAGTCGGTTTCTATTCCATTGGTGCAGTTTCCTTCGAGCTACTTGGGTATGCCGCTATCTCTTCGGTCGCTGAAAAGATCAGACTACGACAATTTCACTGCATCCTTTGATGGGAAGTTGGCGGGTTGGATGGGATCTCTGCTATCCAAAGATGGTCGGCTTGCTCTATCCCGCTATGTTCTTGCGGCCATTCTGGTGTACATGATCTCGGTTCATCCATTCCCAAATTGGCTGCTACAACGGATTGACAAGAGCATGCGGGCTTGGGTCTGGCGAAGCATGGAAACATGCAATGGCGGCCACTGCAGATTAAACTGGCTTCAGGTTTGTAAGCCGCTCCACCTTGGAGGACTGGGTATTCCCAACATGCAGATGTTCGGAACAGCTCTACATCTTCGTTGGTTGTGGTCTCGCTGGGACAATCCTGCTAGGTCGTGGTCTGGGATCGTTGTGCCTTGTTCTGATTAGGAAGTTTCAATCTTTGCCTCAGCAATGCTTGTAACAGTGGGGGATGGTAACACAGCTTTTTTTCTGGTACGACTCCTGGATGGATGGCTTGGCGCCATGAGACCTGGCTCCAAAACTTTTTTCTACTTCAACAAGGAAAAGGAGAACAGTTGCGGGAACCATTGCAAGCATGGCATGGCTCTCGGACCTCGCGACCACTTTCAGAGATGAGATGATTGATGAGCTGATTGAGCTAGCTGGGAGGTTGCAGAATATTGTTCTCAGGGCAGGCGTTAGTGATGTCATCACCTGGAAGCTAGCTCGTGAAGGGAAATACACGGCCAGATCGGCATACAATATGATGTTCTCGGCCCAGGTGGCTACTCCTTTCGTCGAACTAATCTGGCGAGTCCATGCACCTCTTAAGTGCAGATTTTTCGTTTGGACGGCAATGCTCAACAGGGTGCTCACTGCGGACGTGCTGATGTTGAGAGGTTGGAACAATGATTACTTATGCCCGCTGTGTAGGTGGAATTTAGAGACAGTCAGTCGCCTGCTCACGGAATGCCCTTGATCCAAAAAAAATTGGGAGTTAGTATCAGCCTGGACAACATTTCATCATTTTCGACCAGAGGTTTGGAGGGAGAACGTTCCGCTGCTAGTATGGTTTGACGAACTAGCTAGTAGGATGTCGAAGCGCAATAGGAAATCTATGAAGTCAGCGGCTATGCTCACTTGCTGGACCATATGGGGAGAACGGAATAGGAGGATTTTTGAGAAGAAGGATAGGGAGGTGTCGGCTGTGATGGTGATGTTCAGGGATGAAGCATCCATTTGGAAGTTGGCGGGATGGCCGATCACCTTCGATCCGGGCTGACATAGGATAATCTTTTTGTTTGATGGTCGGTTGTGCAAAGCTACAACCGAGCAGCTACTTCACCTTCTTTTTGTCTTCTTTTACTCCCTCCCTTATCCTTCCTTCCTCCTCTGTATTCTTACTGTTGCCATTGGCATCCAAACTGCAATAGAATCTTAGCAGCTCTCCTACTAACTTTCAAAAAAAACACCGGGGCAGCCAACGACATGCGGCCCAAGATCAGCATCTGCAGTAGCAGTGGAGTTGACACCGGAGTACTAGTGTAGTTGCTTCCCACGTGAGTTAGTACTAGTGCAAGAATACTACTATCAGCTTTCCACGTGCGTTGACGCCGGAGTACTAGTCAGTTGCTTCTGCATATGACACACTTCTTAACGCACACGAGAAAACCGTCGCCTCCACGGCCTGACTTATACCAGATATGTTAGAAACTTTGGGGCATTCATCCGTGAAAATTTTCAGATGCTATCTATTTCATCTATTTTATATAGCATGTATTATTTTTTATGAAAACAATTACTTTGGTTTGTAATATTTTTACATACGGCAATTATTCATTACCAAATCGGCATGATATCGCTGAGATGGAGGCACGTCAACATTGGTCTGAATCGGCATTCGTTCGTGTCACACGGCGCCGGCTAACAATGACGGTGCCAACTCTCACGTCTGCGCGATCAAGACGGCTTACAATGACGTAGTCAACTCTCACGTCCGTCGATTGCACCAGCTTACAAGGTTGTAATCAACTCACCGATCATACCGCTTACAACGCCTTGACGGACTCGCCGTCCGCACTGGCTTACAACGCCACGGCCAACTTGCTATCCACACTGGTTTGAAACGCCGCGGTCTGGTTTACATCAACCCACCGGTGCAGTGCTCGTCTGTATGATCCGCCCAACAGATGGATGCAAGATGTCGTCCTCGCGGTTCGAACGACATCAACCCACCGGTGCAGTGTTCGCCTGAACGACCCGCCCAACAGACGCGTGCAAGACGCTGTCCGCATGGTCCATTCTCCATTAAGATATAAGTGCAGTGCTCGCCTATACGAGCCGCCCAACAGACGCACGCAAACTGCCCGCACGGCCCATCTCCCCAACAATATTGGAGCAAAGGAAAAAAGGCATTCATGTCTTACACAACATCATCAAAACACGCACCAATTACCACTCGCGTCGGGTTGCTCAAAGGATGGATACATTGGCATGTTATCCTCGCAATACTATCTTCTTCAACATATCAAGAGAAACATGAGGGTTTGTCATGAAGGAAACATCCCTGGTGAAGTTATGAATTGAGGCAGCCATCGTTAAGCCGGTAATTCAAAGCAAGCGATAAAGGAAAAGGTAAATGGCCCTGAAGGAGCCAGGAGAGCTAGACTACATGAGCATAAAGCATAGCCCAAGAGATATATGCACTCAATTTGGCCATGGTATTTGGCACAAACATGTGATGAGCGTCACAAGATCATCAGTTCACTACGTTGTCTTCAGTCCAGGTAAAATCTATCGTTCAACCATCAACATTATACCGGCTTATGTCACAATCAAGTATGGAGACCCTCAAGCTGCCTCCTTGAGTCGACTTAAGACTCGAGGGCCACACAGACATGGCCTGGAAAATTCAACTAGGCTGAATAATTCAAGAACCTCGGGTCATTACAGGAAAGTTAAGCCGGTCTCGGGGGCTGCTGTCTCACTGGGAAAAAGATTTAAAGTTGCCCAAGAGGATGAGCCGCCATGATGCGACCGTTCAAACATGGGTGCCCTGTCTCATTGGCTAGTGATTTCAAAGCCGCCCAAGAGGATGAACCACCGTGAGGAGGTCATTCAAACATGGACCCTATTAGTATCAAAGAGGATGAGCTGCCATGATGCAATCGTTCAAACATGGATGCTGATAAGCCAAAGAGGACCAGTTGCCATGATGCATGGTTCAAACATAGCCTCCAGTTGTGTTTCAAAGAATCAAGCCAGCTTACCCGGGGGCTATTAGTCCCTAGGTTGTTTATCAGTAATAGCATTGTCTTCTGCAATCGTATACTTGGCTTTATCCTGATCATAGGTCACTTGGGGGCTTCCAACTCATTGAGTTCAGCTTTCTCACCGTCTTGGCTTGTGAAAAAATACCGCCTTACAATGGTTATACTGGACTTTATGCCTTTGCGACTCCCCTTATTGGCCCCGTGTAATGTTGGCGAGTCAATCCATTGCGGACCCTGACCTGGTCAAAGTTAAAACATTGAGGTGTTTTGTGAGAGCCGGCATATGGAAAATAGATAAACCATGGGTTCATGAAACCTCCTTCATTGAAGCCTGACTTGAGCCTGATCCGCCAATCTAATTATAAAGATTATTCCACAAACCTATCTCCGGGTATGACTAGAGCCTTGCAAGCCCGTCTACCTGCTATGACTCACTAAGTCGGCCTGTTAAAAATAATTTGATGCCTTATATGGTGTTATCTTTTATCAGAAAACCGACGCTATTTTATCATATACATGCATCATCTTGCATTGCCTCATGCATCATATATACATATCATGTCGGTCTTCAAACCATGTCAAAGCATAAACTTCTGTAGGAGCAATTAGATCTTTGATAGTGAATGTGGCTGGATCTTCATCATGGTTTATCATAACCAGTGTTAAATGATTGGGGTTTTTTAAGCCAGCTCGAAAGAATTGATTATTTTCGAAGAGCCACCCTATCACATATAATGTCGGGTCATCTAATTGACCAGCTCTTGGATTTTTTTTAACTTGTGCTCTGTAGTAAACTACAACACTTATGTATTTCTCAAACATATATTTGTCGGGTTACATTGCAACCACGGTCAAGGATATATTTCATCACCAAGGCATCATCAGTTCACAATGGGGATATGATTTTATTCTATAATGGAAGGAATAGTCCCAAGTCGCTGCAGGCATACGACCCGGCACTTGGGGGCTACATTATTCAACTCAAGATTACATCAAAGTATAAAAGTCCCATGTCGCTGCAAGCATGCACCATGACACTTGGGGGCTAATGCAAACTGCTCTTACAAATAATCACATCATTAGCAGACCCGACTATCTCAAGGGGATAAGCCGACCCTCTACATGTCGCTCTTTATTCAAGTATGGATTCAAGGAAGAACCGACTCATCATTTTTATAATACCCCGGCCCTTGGGGATTACACATTGCTGCTCAAGTTTACATAATCAGATCTACAAAGTCCCTGCTCATTATTGCATAATGACCCGGCCCTTGGCGGCTACATCATATGATGTTTTATTTTCGAAGGAGAAGAACGTGGCAGTACCGAGTTGCCGCAAGCAATCGACCTACAACACTCAGTTGTTTCACAGATCATGAGGTTCAAATTGAAGACCCGGCCCATCACACAATGGTGAGCCAGCCCTTGGGGGCTGCACGAGTTGAAGGTTTATAAAGAATACGACAGTTACAAGTTCCAGGTTGCTGCAGGCAAGACAACCCGACACTTGGGGGCTACATGGTCAAAGATATTATTGCAAATCTCCAAGTCATCACAAACTGATAAACCTGGAGCTTGGGTGCTACAGGTAATATGGATATATCAAGGAATTGAAGAGCACTTTCAAGAAGTCAATTGTGAGCAAGACCGGCTCAATATATTTTTATCTAGTTGAAGCATTGATAGATCGACTCAAGATCACACGGATTTCTTTATTACCACTAATTTGAGAACATCAATTGGAGTTCACTTGTTTGACCGGGCATTACCAAAAAACATGACCCGACATTATCAATCATAACCCGACAACTTCGACGATCGCAACTTCACAAGCTCTAAACATCCTCAAGCCGAAAGTATTCAAAGTTGGCTCAACACGAGAAGGATATTTTAAGTCTAATATTTTCATCAAGCCAAAGCATCGGAGGCCGACTCAATGGCATATGTATTTTATTGCAAAGAACACGTACATGCAAGATGATTGTGAAGATGGCTCAAATAAACCTGGATTTTCAAGGAGCCACTTAATTAAGTCAAGCCTGCCAATGGAGCAAGCTTGTCCCTTAACATATTTGTTATTCTTATTTTAGGAGCCTACCGTGAACAAATTCAAGCTAACCTGGGGGCCAATGTTGGGGATATATGTCGCCGTGTAAGACGGCTTGAAGTATGAACCAGCTGGGACTTGAAGACTCATTGGCGAGTCATTAGTGACCTGGCGGGTAGCTCATACCTGACCCTGCAGGCGACTCAGACAAATGACAAAGACCCAACAGCCCAGAAGGCGGCTCATGGGAGGGCCGGCTCACAGAGAAGGCCGAAGGAAAGGAAGGACTCCCTCACAAAGAAAATGAGACCCGCATTAGAATTCAAGAGAGACTAGTCCTAGTCCTACTCCTAGTAGGACTCTACATGTAGACCTACCCCTTCCACCTATATAAGAAGGGGTAAGGCATCCCAAGAGGGACAAGTTCAAGTCATTAGAGATAGACATATTAGACACCCTCAATATTCATAGCAGGACGTAGGCTTTTACCTCCATCCGAGTGGCCGAACCTGGGTAAACTCGCGTCTCTCGATTCCGACCAACCCCTCTAAAGCAACCACATAGCTGCAATGGCCCCACACCTAAGTCCTTGCACGAGGACATATGCCGTGATAAAACCACGACATATAGGGTGTGAAAAGAATTGTGAGATACCTGATACATACACCAAACTTTGGCATATGGTATCCCATGGGATCTTCTTTTAATCTTGTTGGCTATTACGACTCGGACTATGCCAGAGACAAGGTTGATAGAAAATCCACCTCGGGTACATGTCAATTTCTTGGGGGATCTCTTGTGTCTTGGTCATCCAAGAAACAAAACTCAGTATTTTTATCTACTTCTAAAGAGGAATACATTGCCGCTGGATCATGTTGTGTGCAATTACTATGGATGACTCAAACTCTTAAGTATTGTGGCATTCATGTGAGACATGTTCTATTACTATGTGACAATGATAGTTCTATTTAAATTGCATGTAATCTTGTGCAACGTTCTCGAACTAAACATATTCAAGTGCAACATCATTTCATTCAAGATCATGTTGGTAAACAAGATATAGATCTCAACCATGTTCGTACCGACAAACAATTAGCTGGTATATTTACCAAACCACTTGATGATAAAGTATTTTGTCATTTGAGGACTGATTTGAACAACATTGATGCTTCAAACTTGATCTAGACTCAATCGGATGCATGAAAGGGCATGAGCATGATTATTCCATGATGCTATTGATATGATGCTATATTATATCTTGAAAACTATGCTCCCTTGTATTGCATCTAACCTTCTGTAGGTACTTGGAAGAACTACGCTTCACAAGATTGCCTTCAACTCACATCAAAAGCAATCTTGACATGGCCAAGTATCAACAACCCCTTCTTCGGAGATGAAGGAAGAAGACAACAAAATCATATCCTTGACAACTATTTGATGAAAACAATCACTCATGTCAATTGGATATATATTATGTTCTTCCTTACATGACTGACCAATATAGGTGAAATGTTAACCAAAACGGCAACGATAGCTCCCAACTCAAGATGATCATCATCAACTTTGAGCATCCACGACAAGTTCACCTACATGTCATGTCGTCAACATCATTCAAAGGTATGTACTCA
Source organism: Hordeum vulgare subsp. vulgare (assembly GCF_904849725.1). NCBI lineage: Eukaryota > Viridiplantae > Streptophyta > Magnoliopsida > Poales > Poaceae > Hordeum > Hordeum vulgare. The sequence goes on along the minus strand of NC_058520.1, from coordinate 228,680,983 downwards.
TATGCTTGATAAAGCTTTGCACCAAGTCATGAGGTAAATCAACTCAAGTGATATGAAGACATTAAAAAGCTTAGTCAAAAATGGAAACCCCATTTTGCACTTAACAATGAGTATCACCTATGATCAAGCATTCTTCCTTGACTCCTTAATTCAATATACTCTAATATAGGTGACCTAGTCACCGTCTAACATCTAGATGGATATTCTTGTATGGTTCACATTTTCATTGCATGCTTTCTTGGAACCATTCAACTCTCATATATATGTATGTATATATTTTCAAAAAATGTCGTCTCTTATTTCTTTTTAATCTTTGGATATTTTCTTTTTCAAAGCCTGTGGATATGTTCTGTCTATTTGAGTTAGGAAGTTGATTTTCATTGCAACTCGGTCTCACCGATTTGGGAAACTCAGTCTAACCAATTTCTCCTAGAGGCCTTCTATCATTCTCGCTTATACCGAACCTTCCGAAACTGATCCTATGATTTTTTGATATTTGTGGACTTTTGCCTAAGGGGCAGAAAGATTTTAAATGATCCTCTTTTATCACCTCCTAAGCTCTTATTGAACATCTCCACTTTAGCCAAAGGAGTATATAATCTTACTTTCCAAAAAAATCGAAGGGGAGAAAAATTCTCTAGGGGGAGAAATCATTAGTGATCCCACAATATAAGAGGGAGAAACATCTAGGATCCCTAACATAGGAAGAGATAGTTCAAGGAACTCTTAACAAATTCTTAAGGGGGAGAAAAGTCAAACTCAAGGAACCCTTATCAAAGAGATAATCAAGGATACCTATCTCTCAATGATCCCTTACCCTCTGACGTTTTTGGAAATTAATGCCAAAGGGGGAGATATATCAAAGCTTCCAATAAGCTTCAGTCAAAGGGGGAGATATAGACCTAAGGGGGTCTACCTAAGGGGAGATCTGCCAAAGGGGAGATATATCAAGCCTTACATACTCACAGGGAGAAATACCATTAAGGGGGGAGAGAGATATAATTGCTTTATTGCTATCTATGGACTGAACTTGCTTCACCTTACCTACTCCCAATATCTACATGCTATGATTCAGGGGAGAGAAAATTCTTACATATTCATCCTTAGGGGAGAAAGTTCTAAATATTATTGGAGACATATCTATCATCAAATCATATTTCTCATATGTTCTCCATATCTTGGTACTTTTTAAGCTCTTTGCATCTTTACAATAGAGTACTCTTGTGTTATATAACATTTGTTCTCCCAAGTGTACTCCTACTGTTAAGATGCTCAAGAGCCTCAAGGTAAGAATATGCATCATATCCTTGTTCAGGATGATCTCTTGTCTCTTGCACATATTGTTTGCAAGAGTAACTCTTGGACATGGAAGTTCTTCTTTCACATATGTTTGATGCATATAGCCAAGATTTACATGACTTGTCCTGTCCTTCTACCATGTGTGTGCCCTTGCAGTCCAAAGGAACTATCCTTTAAAAACGGATTGCACACATTTAGGGGGAGCCTATACTAGTCATGCATCTTTCAATGCTATCATATTCTAATGCCTATCCTTATTTGAAGCTTTGATTGTATGTTGTCATTAATTACCAAAAGGGGGAGATTGAAAGGACATATGCTCCCTTGGTGCTTTTGATAATTCATGACAACATACATTGTCTCTTGGACTAACACTTTTACCGAGTATATTTCGGGTATAGTCTAGAGAGAGCATTGTCCAAAGGATTGTGAGGAGAAGCCCCTTGATACAAGGAAAGAATATGATTGGCTCAAGCTTCAAGAAAGAGGACTCTACATTTTACATTTGTGAGAAATCACTTTTGAGTCCATAGGAAAGCCAATACTATTAAAAGAGGGTGATGTATTATGATGAATTGGTTGTTCAAGTGCTTAGATATAGCCACCAAAAATATTCACTCATTCTCCCACAAATATCTCTCTCCCAAGCCAAACAAGCAAAATTGGTGCCAGCAACTTTCCCACTCGGCCCTGCCGATTTTCCTAGTTACACGTCCTTTGCCAAACCTTAATCTCTCGGTACCACCAAGTTTGACACCGGTGCCACCAAAAGCATGTGACCAACTTTCGGTTGAGCAAATTCCAAGAATCGTAATTTCCGATATTGGAATTTGTCTCACCAAGATTTGGAAACTGCACTAGGTCATCGTATCCATACCACTGAGATCATATATCGATCTCACCGGGAATCCAAAAGTTGCCACATTTAGTGCAACTCGGTACCATCAAGATTCATTTTGGTTTCACCGAGTTGGGCAATAATGTTGTAGCGGTTGTATTTTGGGGGATGCCTATATATACCCCCACCACCTCCTTGCATTCGCAGAGGAAGCACTCCGAACACACACCCACTTGCGAGATCCATTTTTCTGAGAGGGAGCCACCTACTCATGCGTTGAGATCAAGATATTCCAATCCAACCATTTGAAACTTGATCTCTAGCCTCCCCAATATGCTTTCCACCAAATAAATATCTCCTACCCATGCCAAATGTGTGAGAGAGTGATTGAGTGTTGAGTAGACTATCTTTTGAAGTAAAAGAGTAAGGAGTTCATCGTTCTATCGTATCTATTACATTTTGGAGGGTGGTGCCTCCTAGATTGGTTAGGTGTCGCTTGGGAGCCTCCTACTTCGTGTTGTGGAGTTGTACAAGAAGTTTGTACGGGCAAGGAGATCACCTACTTCGTGAAGATCTACCGTGAGTGAGGATAGTCATGTGTGGACGTAAGCCATGGTGGAATAGACAAGATCGCTTCTTCATGGACCCCTTGTGATTGGAGCCCTCCATGGACTCTCTCAGACGTTATCCTCCGTGGGTTGAAGTCTCCACTAACATGGGCATACGATAGCACCACTTATCGGAACCACACCAAAAAGTATCATGTATTCTTTGTGTTTGATCTTCATAAACCCTACTCCTTACTTACATGTGAATGTCTTTACTTTCCGCTGCCATATTCATTGACTAGCATGTGTAGGGTGCACTAGACTTGTTAGAAATGCTAAAATTTGCCAACCATTAAAACTCAGAAAAGCCTAGGATTTTAATTTATGCAAGTAGTCTATTCACCCCCCTAGACACCCCTTCTATCGATCATACAGACTTCCTTGCCACGCGCATTGCCCCTCTCCAGGATAGGAAGCGCTTTGCCTGGGAGTACCACGGGACCGCAGATATCATGCGGCTCCGTCCCGGGCTCGACGGCGACCTCGCCTTCTTGGATCTCACCTACTTCCGCCGCCAACTCTTCCGCACGGAGGGTAAGTTCATCCTTCTGGCGACCTTCGTCCCACTCTGCAACAACTCTCACCTAGACACGATAGTGGCAATGATGCCTCCATGCGATGTGCACGGGGTAGACACCATGTGGAAGCCCTCGACAAAGGAAGAGGTGCAGAAGTCGTTTGACACTCTGGTGGAGGTGTGCGTCATGGATGAGGGGCACATTGTCCACCACACCACGCCGCAGAGGTTCCCTACATTGGTTGGCGGGTCACGGAGGCGGGCCTGGACATTAGCGGTAGCATCTCGGAAGTTTCCGCACCCGAAGAGGGCGAATGCGAGGGTGTCGACGTCGAGCCTCCGGCCCAGGACCCTCCGGAAAGGTCCGTCGCCACCAAGGGTGCCCGTGATGCGGACGTTGATGCTGGCGGGGAAATAGAGCCCGAGGAGCCCTTGGCATAGACCGCACCAAAAAGGGCACGTGTACTTCGCAAGGCCGCCACGGGCGAGCCAGTCTGCCGCTCCCCTCCCTTGGAGGTCAAGATGAGGACCCCACCGCGAGCGTTGCCCGCCGCGACGAACACGGTAGTCTTACACCCAGCACGTGGCAAGCTCTACCGCCCTGGAAGGAGGGGCAATGGCGCCTACCCCTCCACTAGCCCCTGCCCTGCAGCAAGGAGGCAGGTGGGACCTGTCTGCCTTTAGCTCGGGGGAGGATGATGATGAGTAAGTGTCGATCCCATGTGGTCTTATTTATGATTCTTCTTTGCTCCCTAATGACCCATGTGTTGTACTATGGTTGCATGGCCAAAGAGACCTTGGCGCAGAGGATGGCCAGGATGGCGGGCCGATCATCTGGTGTCGGAGGTACGGCAAGCGCCCCATGTGAGCGAGTCGCCACGCCTGAGAGGGAGGTCATGGACCTCGACTCCCCACCCAGCCCCCAGCGAGAAGCTCCCTCCCAGCGCGCAATAAAGGACGAGGGGTACATACCGGCGCCTCTACCTCCACCTCTACCCAAGGAAAGGCAGAACACCTCAAGGTGGCACGCGAGGGCTCGACCCCTCAGGGGAGCCCTCCCGCGGTGGTCCGTGCAGTACAAACTACTTCGGCCGATGACGCGTCGGCGAGGAGGACCCCCGATGAACAGGTGTCAACGGAGGTCGTCGGAGGAGGAAGTGAGATGCCTCCCCGGTGGGAGTCCACTCGTAAGTTATCTTGCCATCAGAACGCAGGCTTTCATCCCTGCGCTTTTGTTGCCTTCTTCATTTTTGTCTTCTTGAACTTCTTCTTAGTTCGATTGTTCTTGTCTCTGCCTTAAGGTCCGGCGATGCGAGAGGAGCTCGACGTCAACATTGACATTGAGGAGATCGCCAAGGAGGTGGCCAAGGAGGGCAGTGCATCGAGGCAGGGGAAGAGCATGCATGTCGCGCCCCTAGGGAGATCAACAAGCAGGTCCTCGAGGGGCCGTCCTAGGACATGGCGTTCGGCATCGGATATGTCCTTGTCGTCGGGTGTGACTTTCTCAGATTTTGCTACAGTGTTGAATGTAGTTAAGCTACAGTAATCCCACACTAATGATGCCACATCACCGTAATTTGCTACAGTGTGAATCGGGCATTTTTTAAATTAATTATGATCCCTATGTATTTAAAACAGAAGCTATATATATATGTATATATATATATATATAAGTAATTAAAAAAAGAAAATGAAAAATAAACAAACCTAATAGTCCCTGGCCCAACTGGGCCAAATTGGCCCAGCCGGCCATCCCACAACCGGCCCATCCACTAGGGGTATTTAACCCCCAGGGCAACCCTAGCACCGGCCCCTTCAACTCCATTCCCTCCTACACGCCGCCGCCATGACGAGGGGAACGAGCCCCTCTTCAGATCGCCACCTACCACCCCGCGCCAGCTCCCCACCTACCCCCGTGACCGCGCCCGTTCCTCCTTGATCCCTGTCGCCCAGCGCCCCCTCCTGCCTCGCCCGACCCCATCCTCCCAACGCTTGCTCTCCCCATGGCTCCACGATCCCCTGCTCCCGTCCCGCCCCACCGCGCTCACCCCCTCTCCGTCACTCTCTCCCACCGAATGCGCCAACCCCTCACACCGCTTCGCCCCTCGCCCATCCCGCTCGTCCCCTCCCCTCTGCCCACACCGCCGACCGCCGCTACGCCCCACCACCACAGTGCTGAACCCTCATGCGCCTCCTCTTCACCGGCGGCCGGCTCCCAGCCACACCGAGACCGTGCGGCGCCTCTCCTGCCAGATCCGTGTCGGGGCTGCGCCGGCGATGCCGCGGCACCCCCACCCTGGGTCACCCCTCCTCCAACACTAGCGCCATCACCACCTCGGGCTCCTCCTTGCCAGAACCGTGTCGCCTCCCCGTCGACCGCACCGGCCTCCTCATCTCTTCACCAACGGCCAACCCCGAGCCTCGCCGCCCCGATCCCCGACAACGCCGGTGAGCTCCGGGCCCCGACCACCCTCTCCCGAACCGTATATGACGGATGTTACTGCGTTAGCTCATGCCTAGTCTGCATATTGCCATGTCATGCTTAGTGTTGCACATGTTACTGTTATTTATTGTTTCTCCCTCCTCTTCTTACCGGAAGACACCGAGACTAACGCTGCTGCCGGGTACATCTACGACCTTGCCGACCAACCCTTTGCCGCAAAGCAACAAGGCAAGCAAACCCCCCTTCATCATCCCTATATCGCATATGTCTTCCTTCCTCCTGCTTGCATTAGAATTTTGCTATTGTTGTAGTTAGATCCTATATCTGATACATGGCCTATTTTTGATGAACTGTTACTTTCAGTACTGTTTTTAACTGTTTAGTATAGGTGGAGCAGTCATCCCCTCTGACCCCGTAGGCCAGTTGCCCCGCTTTGTTTTCAAGGCTCGATCCCTGATTGACAAGCTAGACCCGACACAACACTTACACCCCCTTAGTTGTGCGATGCTACAGAGATAATATTGGGTACCGAGGGTGACACCTCGCGAAGTACTCCTGATGATATCTCTATAGTATAGCTAGTCGGTCGTGGTTATCGAGGGTCATTACTCTTTCACCATTCCCGGCGATGCCTCTGTCGTGCAACCCCTCATGTGTGGTACCCTCAAGGGTGATTCCTCAAGTTCCACCTTGATGGATACATCGTTCAGAATCCAACGAGGGTGATACCTCGGATTCCCCCCCCCCCATTGTTACAACCACGCAGTTGCTTGACCATGTTACTGGGATCTTTGATGGATAGATGATAGGCGAGTGGATTCCCACGTGGATGTGTCATTAACTTAATTAAAATGATAATGGATTTGGATATTTGATCTGGGTTGGTTGCAAGGCCTTATTACGCACTAACCGTCTGCGTGGGAAGAATTATGGGTACTCGACGTCGCGGTATCAGCCGAAGCTCTTCAGACGTCAGCGATGTAGCGGCACGCGCCCGAGTTGTCCCGAGATGCATCTCTCTTGTATTAAGGGGTGCTAGGACTAACATCGGCCGCCCTCGCATCATGCAGGATCGCGGAGGGCAAGTGGCCCACAACCCCTTTGTGCTTAGGAGTTATACCGGCATGTTGGCCTCTCTGCTGAGCTTAGGTGGGGTTGTGACGTGTCGATATTCCGAGGCAAGGCAGGACCCAGAAAAGTGTGTCCGGCCAGAGTGTTATCGAGTGCGTCGGGGAATATATTGTGCACCCCTGCAGGGAAGAACTTATCTATTCGAATAGCCGTGTCCATGGTTACACGACGACATGGAGTTGTGCCTGATCTTATACAACTACAATTGTTACTTAACTAGATTTCTTGCTCCGGGATTGCTTCCTCGCACAGAGTCGAGGGAGGATCTCTGGGCGTGAGCTCATATCAATATTGCTGCAACAATATGATTATTAATATTTGTGTTACACCTGTCCTACTCTCATCTATTGATGCAAGACCCTCAAGATGCTAGTCTTCGATAGGACTAGGCCTTCTCACTCTATTCTCGCATTGTTGCAGTCAGCCACATATAACCCCCCCTTCTTTGATACTGATGCATACTTAGCATAGTTCTGATATAAGTGTTGCGAGTACTTTGGATGAGTACTCACCGTTGCTTTTCACCTCCTTTGTCCCCTTGATCCGTTGTTGTGACCAGATGATGGAGCCTAGGAGATGGAGTTTCCTGCCGACGCCTGCCACCCCGTGCTACGTCGACAGAAACCTTCTATCGTATCTTGAGCTTACGTTGGTTTTCCCTTGAAGAGGAAAGGGTGATGCAACACAGGAGAAGTAAGTATTTCCCTCAGTTTGAGAACCAAGGTATCAATCCAGTAGGAGAATCTCGCAAGTCCAAAGTACATGCACAAACACAAAGAGCTTGCACCCAACGCTATAAAGGGGTTGTCAATCCCTTCAAGATTGATTGCAAAGTGAGATCTGAAGGCGGAAAGTGAAATGAAGAAAAAGTGTAAGGCTGAAAATATGGTGTGGAGTAGACCCGGGGGTCATAGTGTTCATTAGAGGCTACTCTCAAAATAGCAAATATTACGGTGGGTGAACAAATTACTGTCGAGCAATTGATAGAACCGCGCAAAGTCATGACGATATCTAAGGCAATGATCATACATATAGGCATCACGTCCGAGACAAGTAGACCGATACTTTCTGCATCTACTACTATTACTCCACACATCGACCGCTATCCAGCATGCATCTAGTGTATTGAGTTCATGACGAACAGAGTAACGCCTTAAGCAAGATGACATGATCTAGAGGGATAAACTCAAACCAATGATGAAAACCCCATCTTTTTACCCTTGATGGCAACAACAGGATGCGTGTCTCACTACCCCTTCTGTCACTGGGTGAGGTCACTGCACGGTATGAACCCAAAAACAAGCACTTATCCGATTCCAAGAATCATAGATCTAGTTGGCCAAACAGAACCCACAACTCGAAGAGAATTACAATGATATGAAGTCATGCATAAGAGAGATCCGAAGAAACTACAATAAGATTCATAGATAATCTGATCATAAATCCACAAATCATCGGATCTCGACAAACACACCGCAAAAGAAGATTACATCAGATAGATCTCCATGAAGATCATGGAGAACTTTCTATTGAAGATCCAAGAGAGAGAAGAAGCCATCTAGCTACTATCTATGGACCCATAGGTCTATGGTGAAATACTCACGCATCATCGGAGAGGTCATGGTGTTGATGAAGAAGCCCTCCGTATCTGAATCCCCCTCCGGCAGGGTACCAAAACGTGCCCCAGATGGGATCTTGCGGAGACAGAAGCTTGCTGCGGCGGAAAAGTACTTTCGATGATCTCTTGATTTTTTCTGGGATTTTAGGGAATTTATATGCGAAAGACCTACGGCAAAGGAGGCCCAGGGAGCCCACAAGCCTGGGAGGCGCAGGCCCCCCTGGCTGCGTCTAGGGGGCTTGTGGGGTCCCTGGTGGCCCTTGCCCTGATTCTGAGGCTTCCCGATCTTTTTCTGTTTCAGAAAAAATGTTTTTGGCAGTTTCGTTCTGTTTGGACTCCATTTAAAATCCTCCTCTAAAAGGGGTCAAAAACATGGAAAAAAACAGGAACTGGCACTTGGCACTGAGTTAATACATTAGTCTCAAAAAAGATATAAAAGGCATACGAAACATCCAAAGTTTGACAAGATAATAGCATGAAACAATCAAAAATTATAGATACGTTGGATACGTATCAAGCATCCCCAAGCTTAACTCATGCTCGTCCTCGAGTAGGGAAGAGATAAAGATTGAATTTTTGATGTGGAATGCTACCTAGCATAGTTGTCCTTTGCAACTTCTTTTGTGTGACATGAATGTTCAGATCCGTAAGATTCAAAACAATAGTTTGCTATTGACATGAAAACAATAATACTTCAAGCAAACTAGCAAGGTAATCATGAACTTTCAAAATAACAAGGACAAAGAAATTTATCCCTACAAAATCATATAGTCTGACTATGTCCATCATCCTCACATAACTAATGTAAATCATGCACAACCCCGGTATTGGCCAAGTAATTGTTTTCGCACTCTTACTTTCTCAAACTTTTTATAACTATCATGCAATACAAGAGCGTGAGCCATGGATATAGTAGTATAGGTGGAATAGAGTGTGGTGGTTGTTGTAAGACAAAAAGGAGGAGATGGTCCCATTGACTCCGCGTATCAAAGGGCTATGGAGATGCCCATTAATAGATATCAATGTGAATGAGTAGGGATTGCCATACAAAGGATGCACTAGAGCTATAAGTATGTGAAAGCTCAAAAGGAGAACTAGTAGGTGTGCGTCCAACTTGCTTGCTCACGAAGACCTAGGGCAATTGTGAGGAAGCCCATCATTGGAATATACAAGCCAAGTTATATAATGAAGATTACCACTAGAATATGGTAGTGACGAAATGAGAGGCTCTCAATCATGAAGAACAAGGTGCTATTATGAAGCACAAGTGTGGAAAAAGATAGTAGCATTGTCCCTTCTCTCTTTTTCTCTCTCTTTTTCTTTTTTCTTTTCTTTTATTTGGGCTCTTAGGCCTCTCTTTTTTTCTCTTTTTTTTAATTGGGCTCTTTGGCCTCTTTTTTTATTTCCTCACATGGGACAATGCTCTAATAATGATGATCATCACACTTTTATTTACTCACAGCTCAAAGCTTAGAATGATGATGACTCTATAGGAAATGCCTCCGGCAGTGTACCGGGATGTGCAATAATCTAGCTTGGCGCATGACGTTGAAACATCTCGCTAGCTATCTTACGATCATGCAATGGCAATATGAGAGTGACGGCACAAGTCATGAGACGGAATGGTGGGAGTTGCATGGCAATATATCTCGGAATGGCTATGAAAATGCCATAGTAGGTAGGTATGGTGGCTGTTTTGAGGAAGGCATATGGTGGGTTTGTGTACCGGCTAAAATTGCGTGGTACTAGAGAGGTTAGCAATGGTGGAAGGTGAAAGTGCATCTATACCATGGACTCACATTAGTCATGAAGTACTCACATACTTGTTGCGAAAGTTTTTATTAGTAATCGAAACAAAGTGCTAAACGCATACTCCTAGGGGAAGGGTTGGTAGGTGTTAACCATCGCGCGATCCCGACCTCAACACAAAGGATGACAATCAATAGATCAATTATGCTCCGACTTCGTAACATAGAGGTTCGCCATACGTGCATGCTACGGGAATCACTAACTTCAACACAAGTATTTCTAGATTCACAACACCCTACTAACATAACTATTAATATTACCAAATCCACGTCTCAAAAGTAATTGAGAGGAATCAAGACTTCTCTTTCTACTCAATGCATATGAAGATGGAGGTTTTTGTATCCTATTTGGGTACCTATCACCTTTGGGACTACTTTCATAGCATAATCCAACTACCAAGTCACGCTCCACCGTGCTCTAAATGATCTAAGTGAAGCACATATAGCAAAACTATCTAGCTCAAAAGATATAAGTGAAGCACTATGAGCATTCTAGCAAAATCACATGAGTGCATGTCTCTCTCAAAAGGTGTGCAGCTAGGATGATTGTGACACAAAAAAAAGAAAAGACTCCGACGATACAAGACGCTCCAAGCAAAACACATATCATGTGGTGAATAAAAATATAGCTCCAAGTAACGTTACCGATGGATTGAAGACGAAAGAGGGGATGCCTTATCGGGGCATCCCCAAGCTTAGGCTTTTTGGTGTCCTTGAATTTGGCTTGGGATGCCTTGGGCATCCCCAAGCTTGAGCTCTTTCTACTCCTTCTCTCTTTTTCCATGATAACATCACCCAAAACTTGAAAACTTCACAACACAAAACTTAAACAGAAACTCGTGATAACATTAGCAAACGGAAAACAAACTACCACCTCTCTAGGTACCGTAGCAATCTTGATTTATATTTACATTGGTGTTGGGCTACTGTATTATCATTTTCCATGGCTAGTACCCCCCCCCCCCCCCGATACTAACCATAGTTTCATCAAAACAAGCAACCAACTCAACAAAAACAGAATCTGTCAAAAACAGACCAGTCTATAGCAATCTGTATACTTCATATACTTCTGGTATCTCAAAAATTCTGAAAAATTACGACTGCCTGCGCAAAAGGCATATTAACCAGCAGCAAAGAGAATAAACTCAAAATCTCTTTCTAAATAAAAATGAAAAATCATCTGGTGAGAAAAAAGGTTCTGTCTTTTTCCAGCAGGATCAAACAACCATTACCAAGACTAGTCATAAAGGTTTTGCTTGGCTCAAACACAAAAAGAAACACAAAAGACACAATCATAACAGAATATGATAGTATCGATGCAACAAAACATAAAGAAAAAGAAATAAATTCATTGGGTTGCCTCCCAACAAGCGCTATTGTTTAACGCCCTTAGCTAGGCATAAGGCGATAGAATCACGTATCGTCGTCTTTGGTGCTCAAACCATAAGTGTCCCTCATAATGGATAAATAAGGCAATGTTATTTTCTTTCTAGGAAAGTGCTCCATGCCATTCTTTAAAGGAAATTGAAATCTAATATTCCCTTCCTTCATATCGATGATGGCACTGATAGTCCTTAGGAAAGGTCTACCAAGAATAATAGGGCATGTAGGATTACAATCAATGTCAAGCACAATGAAATCCACGGAACATAGTTCCTATTTGCAATAATAAGAACATCATTGATCCGTCCCATGGGTTTCTTGACAGTAGAATCCGCAAGATGAAAATTAAGAGAACACTCTTCAATCTCATTAAAACCTAAAACATCACATAAAGACTTTGGAATCACGGAAACACTAGCACCCAAATCACACAAAGCATAGCATTCATAGTTTTTGATTTTGATTTTGATAGTAGGTTCCCACTCATCATGAAGCTTTCTAGGGATAGAGACTTCCAATTCAAATTTCTCTTCAAGATATTTCATCATGGCTTCGACGATATGATCGACAAAGGCCTTGTTTTGGCTATAAGCGTGTGGAGAGTTTAGCATGGTTGCATCAAGGAAATGCATTCAATCAAGGAGCAACTATCATAATTGAATTCCTTGAAATCCAAAGTAGTAGTTTCATTACTACTCAAAGTTTTAATATTTTCTACTCCACTTTCAATGCTTTTAGCATCAATATAGATGGACTCCGAATCATTGGGGCGTTTTTCAACCAAAGTGGATTCCTATCCAGCCCCATCATCATTAGGTTTGACACAAGAAAACAATGATTCAATGGGAGTCACACCAAGCACTTTAAGATCTTCGTGATTCTTATCACGAGAACACGCCTTTTTAAGCCATTCATGTCTAGCACGAATTTGGGCAGTTTTTTCTTTGCTCTCAATCATGGAAACACGCATAGCTTTCAAAGTTTCATCCATATTGATCTTGGGAGGAGCAGATCTAACTTTCAAAGCATCAATATCACTAGACATTCTATCAACGCTCTTAGCCAAATCGTCAATTTTGAGTAGTTTTTCCTCTATGGACGCATTGAAAAAAATTGCGAGTTGATAAACTCTTTGATATTACTCTCTAGATCAGAGGGTAATCTATTATAATTTCCATGAGTATTGTTGTAGGAGTTGCCAAAGTTATTAGAGGAGTTACTAGGAAAAGGCCTAGGAACATAGTTTCCTCTAAAAGCATTGTTGTTGCCAAAATTATTCCTACCAAAAAAATTAACGTCCAAGCTAGCGTTGCTACTCTCAATCAAGGAAGACAAGGGCATATCTTTAGGATCTAAAGGAGCACTTCTACTAGCAACCAAATTCATTAACTCATCCATCTTAGCACTCAACGAGTTAATTTCTTCTATAGCGTGTACTTTCTTACTAGTAGGTGACCTTTAAGTGTGCCACTGAGAGTAGTTCGTCATGATAATGTCTAGGAGTTTTGTGGCTTCTCCTAACGTGATTTCCATGAACGTTCCACCGGAGGCGGAGTCCAATATGTTTCTAGAAGCGAAATTCAAGCCAGCGTAGAAGATTTGTATAATCATCCAAAGACTCAAGCCATGAGCGGGACAATTTCTAATCATCAATTTCATTATCTCCCAAGATTGTGCAACATGTTCATGATCAAGTTGCTTAAAATTCATGATATCATTACGGAGAGAGATAATCTTAGCCGGCGGAAAATACTTGGATTTATAAGCATCTTTGCACTTATCCCAAGAATCGATACTATTTTTTGGGCAAAGACGAAAACCAAGTTTTTGCCCGATCTCGCAACGAGAAAGGAAAAAGCTTCAATTTAATCACATCATTATCCACATATTTCTTATTTTGCATACCGCAAAGCTCTATGAAGGTATTAAGATGGGACGCGGCATCTCCACTAGGAAGGCCGGAAAAATGCTCTTTCATAACAAGGTTCAGCAAAGCGGCATTGATTTCGTATGACTCCACACTAGTGGTGGGAGCAATTGGAGAACTAAAAAAATCATTATTATTCGTATTCAGGACGTCACAATGTTTGGTGTTTTCAGTCATGGTGACTTCTGCAAGCAAGCAAGCAAGCACACAAGCAAACAAAGAGCAAGCGAGAAAAAGGGCGAACGAAAAGGCGAACGAAAAAGGAAAACGAAAAAAGGCAAAGATTTTTTTGTAAATTTTTGTTTTTCAGAAGTGGGGGAGAGGAAAACGAGAGGCAAAAAAGTAAATACAAGAGATGAGTTTGCGACACTTACTTGGATGAGTTCTTGACTTGATACTTCCCGGCAACGGCGCCAGGAATCCTTCTGCTACGTCGACAGAAACCTTTTGTCATCTCTTGAGCTTGCGTTGGTTTCCCTTGAAGAGGAAAGGGTGATGCAGCACAGGAGCAGTAAGTATTTCCCTCAGTTTGAGAACCAAGGTATCAATCCAGTAGGAGAATCTCGTCAACTCCAAAGTACCTGCACGAACACAAAGAGCTTGCACCCAACGCTCAAGACTGATTGCAAAGTGAGATCTGAAGGCGGAAAGTGAAACAAAGAAAAAGTGTAAGGTTGAAAATATGGTGTGTGGAGTAGACCCGGGGGCCATAGTGTTCACTAGAGGCTTCTCTCAAAATAGCAAATATTACGGTGGGTGAACAAATTACTGTCGAGCAATTGATAGAACCGCGCAAAGTCATGAAGATATCTAAGGAAATGATCATACATATAGGCATCACGTCCGAGACAAGTAGACCGATACTTTATGCATCTACTACTATTAATCCACACATCGACCGCTATCCGGCATGCATCTAGTGTATTGAGTTCATGACAAACAGAGTAACGCCTTAAGAAAGATGACATGATGTAGAGGGATAAACTCAAACCAATGATGAAAACCCCATCTTTTTACCCTTGATGGCAACAACACGATGCGTGCCTCGCTACCCCTTCTGTCACTGGGTGAGGTCACCGCACGTTACGAACCCAAAACCAAGCACTTCTCCCATTGCAAGAGTCATAGATCTAGTTGGCCAAACTAAACCCACAACTCGAAGAGGATTACAAGGATATGAAATCATGCATAAGAGAGATCAGAAGAAACTCAAATAAGATTCATAGATAATCTAATCATAAATCCACAATTCATCGGATCTCGACAAATACACCGCAAAATAAGATTGCATCGGATAGATCTCCATGAAGATAATGGAGAACTTTGTATTGATGATCCAAGAGAGAGAAGAAGCCATCTAGCTACTAGCTATGGACCCGTAGGTCTATGGTGAACTACTAACGCATCATCGGAGAGGTCATGGTGTTGATGAACAAGCCCTCCATATCCGAATCCCACCTCCGGCAAGGCACCACAACGTGCCCTAGATGGGATCTTGCGGAGACAGAAGCTTGGGGCGGCGGAAAAGTACTTTCGATGATCTCTTGATTGTTTCTGGGATTTTAGGGAATTTATAGGCGAAAGACCTAGGGCAGAGGAGGCCCAGGGAGCCCACAAGCCTGGGAGGCGCGACCCCCTGGCCGTGGCTAGGGGTTTGTGGGGTCCCTGGTGGCCCCCTGCCCTGATTCTCAAGCCTCCCGATATTTTTCTGTTTCGGAAAACAATCATTTTGCCAGTTTTGTTCCATTTGGACTCCGTTTAAAATCCTCCTCTGAAAGGGGTCAAAAACATGGAAAAATAGGAACTGGCACTTGGCACTGAGTTAATAAGTTAGTCTCAAAAAAAGATATAAAACGCATACAAACCATCCAAAGTTTGACATGATAATAGCATGAAACCATCAAAAATGAAAGATACGTTGGAGATGTATCACCCCGTTGGTGACTTCTTCATGAAGGCCGCTAAAGAGCAGGAGTAATTTAGGACGTTCCCACGGAGGAGGCCTCACCTCGTTCGATCGTGTTTCTTTTGTGCTAGCCTTCTCTAAGGCACTCCATGTCTAATGTATGTACTCAGATATTGTTGCTTCTACTGACTCGTGTGTTTATCGAGCTTCTGTATTGTAGCCCTCGAGGCCCCTGGCTTGTAATATGAAGCTTGTATTGTTTTATTCGTGTCTAGAATTGTGTTGTGATATCTTCCCATGAGTCCTTGAGTTTGACCGTACACATTTGTGTGTATGATTAGCGTACAATTAAATCGAGGGCGTCACAAGTTGGCATGAGAGCCGACTGCCTGTAGGTAGCCCCCTTTCCAACTCCTTGTCCGAAGTTGAGTCTAGTGTTTGAAAAACCTTACTAACGCTGATGTTGTTGCTTACGGGCCCACATCTCAATTCGGTGGTATAGTATCTTTTACTCCTTTCCTATACTCTGGGCTCTACTCTCTCTTCTCTTTCGGGTTAAAGAATTTACTAACTCTAACATTTGGTTCTCGTAAATACATCCTTCGGGAGAGCCCTGTATTCTAGACGATGGCTTGATTCCTCAGAAGACTCCGAAGATATTCTCCGATGTTCTCTCGAGAACTTGTGCTCATCGCTTCTGCGATTTCCATTCCTCCATCAACCCCTAGGGATGACGACATACAAATGTCGTCCATTCTTTCTTTTCCAATTGCTCTTGTTTTATGAGATGCAACCAATTATCTTATCGGGGATTCGCCCATCATCAGTTGTCATGGGCTTCAAAAGTTCTTTGAATTACTATTTGATCTTTCGGAATCCCCAGTAGCCTATTGCTTTTGACCTTTCTCACCTGCTTGTGTTATGGTTAAAGCCATATGTCTAGCCACATTCATTAAAATCCTTTGTGATTTTTCCTATGATCTTATTGATTCTACCTTGGTGTGAATTCACACAATCATTTGTTGTGACTCATAAGTTATCTTCCGGCTCAGACGTCCCTCCATACAGAGTTGGTTCTCGACAAATCAATTTTGATTGGTTGTCCATATAAGTCCATTCAACTTACTTGTATATTGGTCGGAGCATCTGATTACGATACACCAACCTGGAAATCCTAAATCCTTTGGTAATTAAGTATCAGTATTTTTCAGATGTTCTATAACCCGATGCATTGCATCCTATCTCCCTCTGATTGAGTACCGATACTCATATATGGTCCTTTGTGGATTGGCAGACCCATTGCTCGGTTATTATCCGACGACATCCTTTACATTCAAAAAATTCTTCTGATATTGTTCCCTTGATACATAATGCCATTGGTAAATTGTGTCTTCTCCTTCTGCTGAGTTGTATCATATGCCTTGTTGGTCATGCTCTGTTGTTAGGCATGTGCTAATTGCTCTTGCAGTTTGTGGTATAGGTTCCTAAGATTCCCCGATGGGTTGAACCTATGCCTTCCTACATCTTTGTGATCCAAAGAGTTTTCACGAGTCTTGCTCTTCTGGTGTTCTGCCAGATAATCTTTTTAAGCTACAACCTGGTCAAAGGCGAGGAGTAAATGGCACGTGAAGCATTGATGAAGTGGGAGTCGATCTTGAACTTTGTGTTCATGCCCATGGGAACGAGGTTGACTTACCATAGAACTTCTCGTATCAATAATCATTCATTATGTGGTTTAATCTGGTATCTGTGGTTTGGTACTTTGCAACCATGGTTCCGACCATGTTGTCCTACCTTGAATTCATTCTTAAACAAGTTAAAATACTTGTCTTCTTCAGATCAATACATCGGTCCAAGCCTTATGTTGATCTACCTCCGAGTATTATCACTTGTAGCTCGAGGATATCACGGAGCTACATAACTTCTTGGGTGCTCCTCCTCAACTACGATAATTGCATTAATTCCAGTTTCCTCGTGTTTTGAGTTATTGGATGCTCAAGGATACCGATAGCTGAATCGAGTACGCATTGCGATCCAACAAAACTTAGTAATCTTCTTTGCTTACGAGTTTGTACTCGATCATGTCATTCCAAGCTGTTAAGCTACATCATCATCGTCGTGTTGGAGCTTGACCATGCTATCTATGTCCTCCATCCCTGGAGCACATTTCCAACTGTGCGTTAATCTTGCATCGAGCTTTCCACATCATGTTGGTTGTACTGAAAGGCAATCTCAATTCTAAGCTAGCGGCCTTAGCTATGATTCCGACAAACTTGCTCTGCATCATTCCTTTACTTGATGATGTCGCTGAATGATTACATCTTCGTGAAGCTTCTCGACAATTGTGTCGTGATCGTCATTAGCATTCTGAGCTCTTCCAAGGCATCAATCGAATGTATGATGAGAAATACCATTCTTGCCCCTCGATGATTTGTTAATTGCCATGCCAGGTCTTGAATATATTTAGCCGCTCATGCATCATTTGTGTTGTGCATCGTGTGGTGTATATCGTGTGTTGATTCTGGTTTCCGGTTTCCTTCATCTCGATAGAGTTCCGCAAGCGTGGTGGATTGTGAGGACCCGTTTGACTACATCGGCTCGTCTGCTTCACGGAGTCATTCTTCTTCCAAGTGGGATCTCAGGCAAGATGACCATTTCCCCAGATACCATTACTATCATTGCCTTGCTAGTTTTATCGCTTCTATCAACTATGTCTCGTTGCCTACCACCAGTTAAATATCAGCCTCTCAACAATGCCATGAAAAACCTTCAACCTGCTCACCACCTAGCAAACCACTGATTGGCTATGTTACCGCTTGCTTAACCATGTGTTAGCGTTGCTAGCTGCAGGTGCTATTGCTTCCATGTGATAACATGGGTTCCTCGATATATCACCCTATTAATTGCTATTAATTTAATGCACCTATATACTTGGTAAAAGGTGGAAGGCTTGGCTTTCTAGCCTGGTGTTTTGTTCCACCTTTTCCCCCCTTAGTTTCGGCTACCGGTATTATGTTCCATAATCGAGCGCTCCTAATAGGATTGGGGTTGTTATGGGGACCCCCTTGATAATTTGTTTTAGATTAAAGCTGGTCTGGCAAGGCCCAACGTTGGTAATATATTTGCCCAACATAATAATTTTGATAATACTGCATAGGCTGTCATGAACCCAAGGAGTAATTTACATAATACAGGGGGGCCAGTGCAGATGGTGCTGGTCCAAAAACAGAGCCGTTTGCGGGGCCAACCCGGGGCAACTCGGGAGATTTCTATCAGGCCACCGTACGTTGTGCTTATCCATCGTGTCCTGAGAACGAGATACGCGGCTCCTATCGGGATCGTCAACAAGTCGGGTGGCCTTGCTGGATTAGTTTTACCTTTGACAAGATATCTTGTGCATCCGGATTCCTAGGATGCTTTGGGTAATCTCAGAGTTGAGGTTTTCCACTAAGGAGTCTGACGAGATCGTGAGTTTCGTGATCGAGGATTTCTATGAGGCTTGTGGTAATTTGTGATGGATTAGTTGGAGCACCCCTGCAGGGTTAAATCTTTCGGAAAGCCGTGCCCGCGGTTATGTGGCAACGTGGAAACTTTGTTTAACACTGGTTCTAGATAACTTGAAGTTAACTTAATTAAAACATGCATGCTGAGCGCGTAACCATGACTGTCTCTTTCGTGAGTTCCTTCTTCGATCAAGGACACGGTAGGGTTATGTCTGACGTAGGTAGGTGTTCAGGATCATTCATTTGATCATCAGTAGTCATGTCCGCTATGCGTAGATCTTCCCCCTCTTATTTCTTGTACTCGTAAGTTTAGCCACCAAATATATGCTTATCCGCTGCTGCAACCTCACCACTTAACCATACCTCAACTATTAAGCTTGGCTAGTCTTGATACCTTTGGAAATGAGATTGTTGAGTCCCCTGTGGCTCACAGATTACTACAACACCAGTTGCAGGTACAGGTAAAGGTTACTTGACGCGAGCGCGTTGATTGTTCATTTGGAGTTGCTTCTTCTTCTTCTTCTTCTTCATCGATCTAGGATGGGTTCCAGGCCGGCATCCTGAGATAGCAAGGATGGACGTCGTTCTTCTTTTCTCATTTGTTTTCGTCCGTAGTCGGGCCCTGCTCTTCTTCATGATTTTTATGTAATGTCCTGATGGTACTCTGATGTAGCTTGTGGCGAGTGTAAGCTAATACCATATATCTCATCTTTTTAGTACATGTACTTGTAACGATACCCATTCTTATGAAACGACGAGATGAGCTTCTATCCCTGACGAGGACCTCGTGCCAAATTAAGAATAGGATCGCATCTTGGGTGTGACAAGTTGGTATCAGAGCAGTACCGACCTAGGAGCCCTATTGATTGATCGAACTTGGCTGAGTCGAGTCTAGTAAAAAACTGCTTCGAGTCTAGTTATATATCGGAGAGTGGGTTTCTTTTTTCTCCTCTTTTATGCTCTGGTGAGGAATCTTGACATAATAATTTAAGTCTACTCCTCTTCTCACTCAAAATTTTTAGGATCACGCGGATATTTTTGCAGTCTATAGGATGCCGATGTGACAGAGTTTTGTCTTGGTGCCTCCTGTTTGACTTGATTTCTTCCGGGGAATTGAGCTCCAGGGAATTCTTGAGCACATCTATCATTCAGATTTCTTAGTATCTGAGAACGAAGGATGTTCGTAATTTCTTCAATACTAGTAGTGGCGAGATAACCCTGATGTCCCCAGTACTGGTGCAGATTGTTCGGGAGTACTGCCATACTTTGTATGGTTGTGATCACGAGGGTCTGTAGTAGATGAAGGTCCGAGATTCTGGTTATGTGTTGACGGATGTGATACACTGGACGGGTTAGTATAGGAGTTGTGTGATATATTACTCCTTGTATCCGTGGACCAGATTGCATGACCAGAAATTTCGGTAATTCTTAGGTGGGAATTCAAATAGTTGCTTATAGGACAATCTTCCAACAAATGCATGACGTTAGGTTGGGGTTCGACATCTAGTGGATTCGTTTGTTCACGGTCGACTTACAGCCGTTCTGGTTGTGTCTTAAAGAGTCCTTGTAGCTTGCTACGACTCGGGGATGCTTCGTATGTCGTGTGTACTGCCTTGCACAGGATGGCTACTGTAAGGTTCGATCCCGTGCGATCCTGTCCATGAAAATATCAAACGGAAATCTCTCTAATGAGTTTGTTCTGGCTTGTTTCATAAGCCTCACCCTTTGTTTTGTTAGAATATGGTAATTCATGTTGCTTCGATGTCAAGTGGTGAATTCATATCTTTTCCGAGAAGTGTTCTCATATTTTTATGTGAATGCTAATTCTTTTGCTCAGTCAATTGTCTTATCAATTCTTGTCAACCGGAGTCGTCATGTTAATTCTTTTCGCCCGGTGTGTTTCTCTCTAAGTGACTTATATCCTCTCCAATTTTGCAAGATCAATCTCTCATTTGTTTCCGGAGTTTCTCTCATCTGTCCCAAGTTATCTTTATTTTTTCCCGCCCTCCCACCCTTTTCTTCGGTGATTCAATTTTCATCCAACGGTTTTCTTTTCATTGTGCTTCCGCTATCTTATTCTTTCTCTTGTATCCGGTGATTCATTGTGAAGATTCTTAGGAACTTCATGTTCATATTTATTCAATCTTGTTATCTTTTTAGGTGGATTCAATTCAGCTATCCATGTTCATCATATACTTTTCGTCCTCGTAATTCTTTTCTGTGTTGGGAATACTTATCAGCCTATCTTGTTTATTCATTCCTCTCTTTTCCATCCGGTGTATTGAAGATATCTCAGAGTTTTTGTTTTTTCAGATCTTTCATTATTTCGAGGTTTTCAACCTCATCTAGTTTCTTTATACAGGTGCAATATCTCTCTTTCTAAGCAATTTTTCAACGGTGGTTTCTTCAGTGGCCCCATAACCCACAGGTTCTTCCCAGGATCTTTTATAGCTCTTGTAATCTTTCCGGAGACCTTTAATTCTTTTCAACTATGACATAAGTATAAATTTCATGAGTCATATCCCTTCTTCAAGATCAATTTAAATTAATTCTTATATTCGGCTCAACCTTTCATTCTTCTTTAGTCCGGAGTGTCTCAGTTATTCTTGGTGAGGTTCTTCTCATCATTCTCTCCATTGAAGATTCAAAGGAGCGTTTCTCTCAAATCTTGGTCCATTCCCTTGGAGATTCATCATTTCACCTTTGTGTCATCATCTTAATTGTTGTCATTCATGAGTAATCCCTTTCTTGCTATCTGGTGCATTTCTGAATTGTTTTCATTCTCGATCCTCTGAAGGCCATCATTTCAGAAGATTCTTCGTTCTCAGCTTTCAGCTTTCATCCTCAATTCTTCTCAATTGTTGACTCTTCGTTCGTCTCTCATATATTCCGATGTCTTGTTTAAGTTTTTATCTCATGTGGATCATGATCTCTTCATTCTCATGTATCCCCATTAATTCTTGGTATTCCCATTCAATTGTGAATTCTTACCGGTGCTTCCTTCAATTTTGCTTCAAGTGGTGCATATCTCTCTGTCTCTTCATGATTATTTCAAGAAGAATAAGTGGTACGCTAAATCCGTTGCTTGTCATCAATTTATTTTGATGAAGGATGAGCATAACATAATTCTTATTCTTGTTCTTCCTTCTGCCAAGAGATTTCAATTCTTCTTCCGGAGTGGCTCATGATATCAATTCTTTGTCTCAAGGTGTTCTTCAAGATTCTTCTGATAGTAGTTCTCATTTTCTTCTTCGTTCCCTCGTTCCAAGATCTAGTTTATATTCTCTTGTTCCAGAGTTGTGGTCGTGCTGTTCTTTTGGGTCAATCATGTTGTTCTATCAAGATCATGGTGTTCCCTTGTTCTATTTAGTTGTTTGTCATGAATATTGTCTAATTCTCCCATTTTATCAAAATAATTGTCCCCTTTTCCTACCGTGCTGCCGAAATTTTCCGTGAATTCTTACTTGTTTCTCATATCATTCCTCATCGCTTTGCAACCTTCAAGGATCATTGGTTTCAATCGGTTGTCAAAGAAGCAATTAAGTTTTACCACGTGCTATCTCTTCCTCTTCCCCTTTCATTCTTGGATCTTGGGTCGAGATCCTCTTGTAGTGTAGGAGAGTTGTGACAGCCCGATGCCGACATTCCAGAAGATTCCCCCCTTTATTCCGTTTTCGTCGTGTGTCTTATTTTATTTGTCGCATCATCATGCATCATGTGCATCATCCGCATCGCATCGGCATCTTGTTGACTACGGTTTTCAAACTTGCATCCGTTGTTAGTTGTCGGTGCGTCATTGTCCGTTCTGAACCCGACCACACACGCACGCGCCCGCGGCATCGTCGAAACCTTGTTTTAAAAGTGTTTTTAAAACTTTCTCTGATTGGGTTGGAACTTGGCGTGCGGTCGTAATTAGTGGTAGCTAGGCCGCGTGTCAAGTTTCGTCGCAATCGGAGTCCGTCTGGACCCGAACGGTCGACCGTAGCGGCATAGTAGTCGGTCTGTCGTCGCACGTCTTTCGGTATTTTGAATCTCGTTGCCGGGTCGCCCATTTTCCCTCTAGTCTCCGGTTAACCACTCTACACGGCCACGTAGCCCGTCCTGCGTTCAGAATTGTCCGATTCCGACCGCGCGGTTAGATTCGGAACAAAATTCCGCTAAACCTAGGCCCCCTTTTTGTCTATAAATACACCCTCCTCCTATTTTTTTAGACACCCAGCCCTCTCTCCTCGAAACCCGTGCCACCCCGAAACCCTAGTCCCACCTCTCTCTCCTCCCACCAGCCTCTACCCGCCGCGGGCCCGCCCGAGCCCATCCGAGGCCCACCGGGCCCGGAGCCGTGCCGCCGCCTGGAGGCAAGCCTCCCTCCTCCTCCCGAGCTGTGTTGCAGCCTGCTGCGTCGCCCCGCCACCGGAGAGCGCGCCGCCCTAGCCGCCGCTGGTTCCCCGTTGGCCCACAGTCACTCGTCTTCGCCGGCCGATGTGCCTCCGGTTACTGCTCGCCGGAGAGCGTGCAAGACTGCCTCGGCCTTGCCCGAGCTTCTCCCTGCAAGCCGCCGCCATGTCCGCCTTCGCCGCCCCGAGCACCCTTGCGTCGCCGCCTCTAGGCCACCACCGGCCGGATCCGGCGGGATCCGGTCCGGGTCACCTCTCCCCTCACCCCGCCGTCCTCTTGCACGCCGCCCCGCCTGAAGCCGTCGCCGGCAGCCGCCATGACCTCGGTCCCGAGGGGGGGAAGAAGGGAACGTCGTGTGCACCGAGCCAGCCATCCCGCTCGCCAGCTGGGCTCCGTGCCGGCTCAGCCCTCGCCCCGGCCCATCTACAGCGCCAGGCCGGCCCACCGGCTCCTTCAAGCGCGAGGCCCAGCTCCCGCCAACCAAGGTGAGCCCCGAGCCCACTATCCTTTGCCCGGGCGCATGGTAGCTATTTTGCGTGCCTCCGTTAGGCCCATTATGCCTAGATTCGGCCCGTAGTAGTTTAGGTATTATTTTTCCTGCGATTTAGTTAATTTTAGGGTTATTAGTTAATTTCTTTTGCCCATAGTTTCTAAACCGTAAGTCGGATCGCGACGTGTTGTATATGGATCTTGTGTAGATTTTCATGTAGATTACGAATTTGTAATTGCATGCATGTTTGACGTAGTTTGACGTGCCGAATACCTAATTTTGCATGTTGTCCTAATAGGTTGTTCGTCCTGTATTTATTTTCGCACGTGTCCGGATTGTTCCAACTCCGTAGATAAATGCTCATGTTTTAGGAACCCTCTTGCCATGTATTTTAGAGTAGTCGTTGGTATTTTTGCTTGTAGGATTCCGTAGCTAGTTTATGATACCGTGTCTTGGACTTATTCCCACATATACGTGTGGCGTTGTTTTTATTTTGCAACCCATCATGTTATATATGTTTTCGGGGTAGAAAAACCCATAGAATTTAACTGTGTATTTAGTTTTAGCTTTTGAGCAAGTTAGTTTGCATGATATTTTGTCGTGATGTCCTTTTGTTTATTTTGTGGGATCTAATCCGTGCGTGATATGATGGAGTTGTCAACTAGAGAGTTGCCCTTGGATGTTTAGTCTAGCCCCTGGTAGTTTTGGTTGCAATAGAAATCCATGTTTAGGTGTGGTTTGCTTGCTCTCAACTTGCTAGGAAATAGTGTTGATTTGGAGATGCTGAAATATTTCTAAGTCTGAGATCTGTTATATTTTGTTGCTGTCTTTGCCTGAGTTTATCTGGTGACCTGTAGCTCTTTTGAGGTTGGTGCAATGGAGTTAGTTGTAGACTTTAGGATTCTCTAGCATGCTGTGAATTTTCAAGCCATTTGGAGTCCTGTAGCTTATGGTTTTGCTGCTGTCAATATGCCTTCAGATCAAAAATTGTAGTTTCATAAACTGTTATTTTCATGTAACGACCCGACTCAAGACGAGTCAAGCCTCGGTGTTTCTGTGCCATCCCTGGATCAGTATGCCGGCACACACAGTACATCAATGTATATATCAAAGTGCAATCACATGTAAAATAGCGTAAAAACTGATATATACCTTAAATATCTCAGCGGAAGCGGTCAAGGGAGTGGAGTCCCAATAAACACCAACGACAAGTTGAGTGTAGACCGTAACCCTGAATTGTACTCTTACTCGTCGAAGAAAAATATCTGCAACATAAGACGTTGCAGCTGTGTAGGTCAGCATATTGAATATGCCGGCAAGTCACATAAGGGAGGGGTGAAAATAATAATCAACTATCTCTACATGCATATTTGGCAGGTGGGGCTATAAGTTTTGCATAAAGCCAATTTTCTCCTATAACAAGAGGGCTGGAAGCAAAATATTACTACATTGTTTGTTGTTAACGAGATGGTTCCGCCAACCAATCCTCGTACCCATGTTGTCAATACTTACCCTCATCAAATATATATAATGGTGTTGAGAAATCCAGATAACTTTAGTTCCTTTGGCTCAAGTTGTCCATGACCGTGGACACGGCTAATCGATTAGGTTTGAGTACTCTGCAGAGTTTTGCACACGTTCCCCACAAGATTTGATCGCCTCCGTGTATGTCCTCGCACTTCAGGGTGTTTGAAGACCGGATGATCAAAACATGGTCTTTCAACGGGTCCCTCTGAATCCCTGTCGGTGCCCATCCAATCCTACCATTCTTCTACATCTCCTAGCACCGCCAGTCCAGAGTCGCCGCGTTGTCCAACCAAGCCAGAGCCCATAATGACTTGTGGCTGTGCAGGTAAGCCTTGGGTCCTGAAAATTTCCGTCCGTCTCTTTGAGCCTGGGTGAAGCTTTCCGCAGGATGTCATGGCCGTCCCCAGCATCCCGGGTCATCCACTGGGTTCTCCAGGGAGCCGATCAACCGTCCTTCACCCAGAGTTGCATTGCGTCCGAGGTCTTGAAAATCTTGTCTTAACCAGTCTTGATTATTTAATCAACCTCGCCTCACTCGTGGTATGCACTCAACCGAAATCCCGTCTACTCAAGCATAGCAATATGAAATTTGTCGTCCCGGGGCCAGGTATCGGGGTTGTTGTGTGCCTACCACATGATACTACAATCTATACTAAAATTTCCAAGTACCTAAGGAGCATGCAAATTGGGCATAGGATGGTAGAACTACGATGCATAAAACATAGGTGATAGTATGATCAAAATGACTTGCCTGGTATGTTGACGAAGAAGAATTTCTCGAGAAATAACTTGATAGTCTACTCGTCACTCTCCGATGAAATCTATATAACAAACATATCATTCACATAAGTACTCATACTAGCAATCATTCTAGCAATCAAAACAAAAGAGAGAGCGAATAGGAATCCGAAAGAAACTTCAAACAAGACTAGGGAGTCATCTACTACGTCAAACACTAAATAGTTTCTGTCTAACAGAAAATAATAACAAGGAACTAAGATATAAATTTAACTAATATAAAATGGAGTATTTTTCACAAATCTATTTGAAAGTATTTCCAAACGGGATTTGAAATAGTGAAGAAACCAATTGCAAGTTACTAAGGAACTAGAATTGATTTCATGAAAACAAATAAAATAAAATAAAACCTTGTTGCAAAACTACTGTTTGACTAACATAAACAAAACAATAATCTTTCTGAAACAATAAAGAAAATATTTTAAAACAAAAATAGAAAAGGGATTAGCCGAAATTCTAAAAGAAGTGAAACAGAAATTTTTTCACAAGAAACAGTGAGCTAAAATACTCAAACAAATATGAAATTTCTACCACTGATAAATAAGATCACTAGTGATCAGTAGCAAAAAGAATCAAATTAAAAGCTATTTTTAAACTCCTGGAATAAGCAAAACAAGGTTTAAACTAAATCTAATCTAATTCAAATTTGAAAATTTCAAACATTGACAAATTATATGTTTTTCAAAACTACAAGAAATTTGTGAGCTCCTGGAAAACGAATCACTATCATTCGACTTCGGGATCAAAAGTTATGGCCAAAACAAAACAGAAACTTTGTTGTTTTTGGAACTAGACAGAAAAAGAGAATAATTGCTACACACACGTGGCGCCCACTGATTGGCTAAGGGTGTTTGTTGCTAACGTTAGGAGCAAACGGCCGAGTTCTAACCGAAACTTGCTGGCTAATGAATAAGTGGAATAAAACTGATGGTTTTTCTGAGCTAAACCGAAAAGTTACCCTGCTTCTAATCTACACCATAGAATATAGATCTAAGGGCAACCAAGAAAAGAAAAAAAATAGAACAGAAAGAGGGGGGCCTTACCGTGGCTGGGAGGCTCCTGTGGCTGGAGTAGCAGGAGCCTTCTCTGGCGAGGGGGGGCTGCGCCGGTAGGGAAAGGGGGCACTCCGGCGGGGGGGGAAGGGGTGGGGCGGCGAGGCTCCAGGGAGGGGAGGGTGGCGAGGTGGAGGGAGTGAAGGGGGGGGGGCTCGGCAGGGAGGAGTTCCTGGAAGTTTCTGGTCGGGGCGATGGGGAAAGTTCCTGGCGATGAGGAGGGGTGCAGCGAGGTGGAGGGGCCGACGGGGTGGAGTGGGGACGGTGGCGAGGTGGTGGCGGGGTGAGGTGGGCTCGGCAGGGAGGGGAGGGTGCAGGGGGCCGACGGTGGGGAGCTCCTGTGGGTTCTCTGGTGCTGACTCCGGCGAGGTGCAGGGGGAGGAGGAGGTGGGGAGAGGCGGTGGTTTCAACGGGAATGGAACGAGGGGGCCATGGGGGTTCTTATAGAGGCGACGGGAGGCGCTGGGAGGGAAGGTACTTCGCGAATCCCGGAGGTGGAGATCTTCTGTCCATGGAAGGAAAACTTGTTGTGACGTGAGGGAGAGGAGAGGTAGGAGAAGATCTCCTGTTGGGCCAAGTTTGGAAAGTCTTAATGGGCCAGCAGGTCTTTCCAATTAAAAGGGATTCCTTTCCTATTTTTAAAACTAGGAAACTAAAACGATAAAAAGGAAATCAAATCAATTCGGAATAAAGAGTTTCTATATACTAAAATTATCAGAAAAATAAAATATAAATGATGGGCGTTTTTCCACGGCAAAAATAAAAACTTCAGAAAAAATTATTTTCACAAAATTGCCAAAAAGGTTTATTTTCTTTTGCAAATAATTTTCAAATGACCCTCTAAGTTTTAGGGTTCAAATAACTTTCAAAATGCCCGTGGGTTTGAGGGTCATGTTCCTCCTCTCTAGAATGTATTTCCCGGCATTTCTTGCACGAAGAAAATGAATGGAAATGCAAAAGAATTCAAATACAAATATCTCCGTTCAAATTATTTATAGTTGAAGAAGTCATGTCATCTTCTCTCTTTGCTTTTTTTTAAATGATTGAATTTGAATTCACCGAAGATGGGGAAAGTCATTTTATTCCCTCTCATTCAAAAGTTTTGAAAAGTTTCAGATTTCACACAAGTTTCAATCACTCAAGCAAACAAACAAACAATCAATCTAATAATATTATTAACATTCCAAAATTTATAAATTTTGGGATGTTACAAACTACCACACTTAAAATGAATCTCGTCCTCGAGATTCGAAGAGGCTAGAAAGAAAGGTTAGGGTTTGGGGGTCTTCTAACAAATCCAATCTCCGGCAAGGTGGGATGCTACCACACTTAAAATGAGAGATACTGGTCCCTCAAAATGCTTTAACGATCCTCTGGGGTTTTGGCAACTGACATCCCACAGTCTTCATATTAAATCCTTTGGTGATGCTCTCCCGTTGATATAAGCTTCTTCCGTCACTGGGTCTTCTTAACTTCAGTCTCGTGGTCAATTCTAAATAACATATCGACGGTTCTCATGGTGGTCTACCATTTGTGGTTATCCTGCAGAGAGAGGGGTCTTGGTTTCATTCTCACCGTAAAATTTCCTACGTGTGTCAACAAATGCCATGTACATGGGCTTTTCTTATACCACTCTAAGGCTTAAACAAAAGCTTCAAAGAACGTCGTCTCTCTATATGGGTAAGTCTCTCAGATTTACCATTCTGAATAGCAAGATCAATAATAAGAGTAAGTCGTCATGGTGATCAATCCATTCCGCACCCAAATCGTTTCTCTGTATAAGGTTTAGCGAATCTCGCATTCTAACACTTGGGCATCCTCACAAGCGTCGTAGAATTTCTCTTGTACACGAACGAAGCTTGGATAAATCCAATGATTCTGCAAGCTAAACAAAACATCTATCGTATCTTCACAACTCTCTGGCTTTCGTATGTTCCTAAGAAAACGTTTGCTGATCCATCATAGCTTCTTCCATAAATCATATTCATTTCGTAATCAATCCTTTATTACATCCTTAATTTCTTATCAAAAACTCCAATTCAAAAGTACTCTATTACAAATGTTGTCATCCACATTGTTCGGTATGGTCGAGCATTTCTGCCAACTTTATTCATCTGCCTCTCTTGGAGGTACTTTAGTTCCACTCGAATTTTCCAAGGTGCTCCTTGAAATCATCCATCTTTTGCTTCATCATGGTGGTCATGAGCTTCATCTTCATCATCTCCGCACGTACTTCACTCAGGTATTCCTGGGTATGACAGAGTCTTGCTTCAAGTATTTCTCCGATCTGATGTATGGCTTCCATGGCAGCTTCACGAACAGCATCAAAGAAGGTTGCTCGTGGTACACGTGAAATGAAAAAGTATTGCCCCATAGTCTTTGGATAAACTCCTTTCATATGGTGGAGGTGTACTTCCACGTACCAAAGTTCTACTCCACTTTCCATGAATGGGTAGCCTTTGTAGACTGCATCTCCTTCAAGGTGAATGTGCTTCATCATGTCCTTCGGGATTTTCGGGTAATCATGATCACTGGTCAGGGTCATGATTGTTTCTGGGCCTTTGAGGAATGACTCGTAGAGAGTTGCCATCTGCAGGTGTCAGTAAATAGGTTCTCCGAGGAATGTATGTGTCTCCTTGGTAATCATGGTACATTCCTTCTCAGTGGATCCTGTGGGTTTACCGATTACTACCACACTTAAAACGAATTATACTCATGCCTGCATAGACCATATTTTCTCATATCCTCATAATTGTTCTGAGATATTTGCTCGAAGAGAAACAACGCATACAGTTTCAACATAGACAATCATGAGACAATAAATTCCATTTATTCATGATGTTATTAAAATCTCAAGGACTTCTGTTACAAAAATTTCACTCCATGATCTTATGAAAAACAGGAGTGCTTCGGATTACACTTATTGCCATGGTCAAAACTTAACTACTCCATTCTAGCATTCTTCCTTTGTGGACAATCGCTGGCAAAATGTCCTGCTTCCTTGCAACAAAAACAAATGATTTCCGACAAGTCTCGAGGCTTCTTAGCTTCTGCTTTTGCTCCTTGAATTCCCGGCTTCCTTCCCGAGCACATGTATTTGTGGTGGCCAAATTTCATACACTTGTAACATCTGACATGACTCAGGTCTATGTCTGCAGAGACTTGGTTCTTCCGCGGGTACTTGTTCTTCTTTCTGAACTCCTTTATTTTGGCCAGTTCTTCTATTTCAAGTGGATCAAACTCCACTTCTTCCGTCGGGAAGTTTCCCAGATACTCTTGGCTTCTCTTCGTGCAGTCCTGTGAATAATGTCCTTCTTCTCCACATGAGTAGCATGCATTGGAGAAAAATCTGGTCAGACCTTGTCCATCAGGGTCTTCAATATTTTCAATCATCACCTGTTCCTCTAGAATCTTCTTCTTGAAGGTTTCCTTCACTGCATCTTTCTGCTGCTTGACAACTTGTTGCACCTTGGGGTAAATGTGACACTGAGATGGGTAGTGGGTGGTTCCTTCACAAAGGAAACAAGTCACCTGACTACTTGGGCACTCCTCAGCTGGGTGATTTTCTTCACAATGAGTCCATCCATCCGTGTGTTCTTCCTGGGTGTGTCCTATTTCTCCACAGATCTTGCATGCACAAGTCTTCTCCTTCGGATTATCATAGCCCTTCTGAATGAGACGGGATCTTAACAGAGTCTTCTTGAATTCTTCCCAACTTTCTGCTCCACTAAATCCTTGTATGGCATGGTGCATTTTCCACCAGATAGCAGCACTTTGGGTAAAGTACTGGAGAGCGTGTTCCACTTCGTACTTCCTTGAGATCAAGTTGCTCCCGAAGTGGTTCTCCATGTTTTGAATCCATATATCAGCCTCCAGCTGGGTCATTGGTCCAGAGACTACAAGTCCAGCTTCATACTCCATCTGGTAGGGTTGAGGTTTTGGGGATGAGACGGGTGAGAGAGGGAGATACACACAATACAACCAATATTTTTGAGAATAGATTTTTGTTGTGGCCGTCGGAAAACACACACCGATGACGGCTCACAAATCATCGTAACTAACGTGGGTATATAACAGGGGTTTGGACTTCTAATGGTCATATAAATATTCGAACGCTTCACGGTCTTCGAATTCTTCGGGTCTTGAGAGTCTTCAATGGGTGTAGCTCCAATTCTTCAAATGCATGGTGAAATCCTCTTTACTTTGAAGTAGAACTCTGTTGATTCTTCATGTGGTCAAAGGTGTAAGGGTATTGTCTAACTATTTGAGGTGAGAGAGAACGTTTGATTAAATCAGAAGGGATGAGAAGTAAAGGATGTTCTTGAAAATAATTGTTTTGAGAGATTCTTCCCTAAGGGATATCCAGTTTCTAGGGTCACGTCCTACAGTCAACCTGGCTCTCATACCATTTCTGTAGCGACCCGACTCAAGACGAGTCAAGCCTCTGTGTTTCTGTGCCATCCCTAGATCAGTATGCTGGCACACACAGTACATCAATGTATATATCAAAGTGCAATCACATGTAAAATAGCGTAAAAACTGATATATACCTTAAATATCTCAGCGGAAGCGGTCAAGGGAGTGGAGTCCCAATAAACACCAACGGCAAGTTGAGTGTAGACCGTAACCCTGAATCGTACTCTTACTCGTCGAAGAAAAATATCTGCAACATAAGACGTTGCAGCCGTGTAGGTCAGCATATTGAATATGCCGGCAAGTCACATAAGGGAGGGGTGAAAATAATAATCAACTATCTCTACATGCATATTTGGCAGGTGGGGCTATAAGTTTTGCATAAAGCCAATTTTCTCCTATAACAAGAGGGCTGGAAGCAAAATATTACTACATTGTTTGTTGTTAACGAGATGGTTCCGCCAACCAATCCTCGTACCCATGTTGTCAATACTTACCCTCATCAAATATATATAATGGTGTTGAGAAATCCAGATAACTTCAGTTCCTTTGGCTCAAGTTGTCGATGACCGTGGACAGGGCTAATCGATTAGGTTTGAGTACTCCGCAGAGTTTTGCACACGTTCCCTACAAGATTTGATCGCCTCCGTGTATGTCCTCGCACTTCAGGGTGTTTGAAGACCGGATGATCAACACATGGTCTTTCAACGGGTCCCTCTGAATCCCTGTCGGTGCCCATCCAATGCTACCGTTCTTCTACATCTGCTAGCACCGCCTGTCCGGAGTCGCTGCGTTGTCCAACATACCAGAGCCCATAATGACTTGTGGTTGTGCAGGTAAGCCTTGGGTCTTGAAAATTTCCGTCCGTCTCTTTGAGCCTGGGTGAAGCTTTCCGCAGGATGTCATGGCCGTCCCCAGCATCCCGGTTCATCCACTGGGTTCTCCAGGGAGCCGATCAACCGTACTTCACCCAGAGTTGCATTGCGTCCGAGGTCTTGAAAATCTTGTCTTAACTGGTCTTGATTATTTAATCAACCTCGCATCACTCGTGGTATGCACTCAACCGAAATCCCGTCTACTCAAGCATAGCAATATGAAATTTGTTGTCCCGGGGCCAAGTATCGGGGTTGTTGTGTGCCTACCACATGATACTACAATCTATACTAAAATTTCCAAGTACCTAAGGAGCATGCAAATTGGGCATAGGATGGTAGAACTACGATGCATAAAACATAGGTGATAGTATGATCAAAATGACTTGCCTGGTATGTTGACGAAGAAGAATTTCTTGAGAAATAACTTGATAGACTACTCGTCACTCTCCGATGAAATCTATATAACAAACATATCATTCACATAAGCACTCATACTAGCAATCATTCTAGCAATCAAAACAAAAGAGAGAGCGAATAGGAATCCGAAAGAAACTTCAAACAAGACTAGGGAGTCTTCTACTACGTCAAACACTAAATAGTTTTTGTCTAACAGAAAATAATAACAAGGAACTAATATATAAATTTAACTAAGATAAAATGGAGTATTTTTCACAAAACTATTTGAAAGTATTTCCAAACGGGATTTGAAATAGTGAAGAAACCAATTGCAAGTTACTAAGGAACTAGAATTGATTTCATGAAAACAAATAAAATAAAATAAAAACTTGTTGCAAAACTACTGTTTAACTAACATAAACAAAACAATAATCTTTCTGAAACAATAAAGAAAATATTTTAAAACAAAAATAGAAAAGGGATTAGCCAAAATTCTAAAAGAGGTGAAACAGAAATTGTTTCACAAGAAACAGTGAGTTAAAATACTCAAACAAATATGAAATTTCTACCACTCATAAATAAGATCACTAGTGATCAGTAGCAAAAAGAATCAAATTAAAAGCTATTTTTAAACTCCTGGAATAAGAAAAACAATGTTTAAACTAAATCTGATCTAATTCAAATTTGAAAATTTCAAACATAGACAAATTATATGTTTTCAAAACTACAGGACATTTGTGAGCTCCTGGAAAAAGAATCACTATCATTGGACTTCGGGATCAAAAGTTATGGCAAAAACGAAACAGAAAGAGGGGGCCTTACCGTGGCTGGGAGGCTCCCGTGGCTGGAGTAGCAGGAACCTTCTCTGGCGAGGGGGGGCTGCGCCGGCAGGGAAAGGGGGCACTCCGGCGGGGGGGGGGGGGCGGCGAGGCTCCAGGGAGGGGAGGGTGGCGAGGTGGAGGGAGTGAAGGGGGGGGGCTCGGCAGGGAGGAATTCCTGGATGTTTCTGGTCGGGGCGATGGGGAAAGTTCCTGGCGATGGGGAGGGGTGCAGCGAGGTGGAGGGGCCGACGAGGTGGAGTGGCGACGGTGGGGAGGTGGTGGCAGGGTGAGGTGGGCTCGGCAGGGAGGGGAGGGTGCAAGGGGGCCGACGGTGGGGAGCTCCTGTGGGTTCTCTGGTGCCGACTCCGGCGAGGTGCAGGGAGAGGAGGAGGTGGGGAGAGGCAGTGGTTTCAACGGGAATGGAACGAGGGGGCCATGGGGGTTCTTATAGAGGCGAAGGGAGGCGCTGGGAGGGAAGGTACTTCGCGAATCCCGGAGGTGGAGATCTTCTGTCCATGGAAGGAAAACTTGCTGTGACGTGAGGGAGAGGAGAGGTAGGAGAAGATCTCCTATTGGGCCAAGTTTGGAAAGTCTTAATGGGCCAGCAGGTCTTTGCAAATAAAAAGGGATTCCTTTCCTATTTTTAAAACTAGGAAACTAAAACGATAAAAAGGAAATCAAATCAATTCGGAATAAAGAGTTTCTATATACTAAAATTATCAGAAAAATAAAATATAAATGATGGGCGTTTTTCCACGGCAAAAATAAAAACTTCAGAAAAAATTATTTTCACAAAATTGCCAAAAAGGTTTATTTTCTTTTGCAAATAATTTTCAAATGACCCTCTAAGTTTTAGGGTTCAAATAACTTTCGAAATGCCCGTGGGTTTAAGGGTCATGTTCCTCCTCTCTAGAATGTATTTCCCGGCATTTCTTGCACGAAGAAAACGAATGGAAATGCAAAAGAATTCAAATGCAAATATCTCCGTTCAAATTATTTATAGTTGAAGAAGTCATGTCATCTTCTCTCTTTGCTTTTTTTATTAAATGATTGAATTTGAATTCACCGGAGATGGGGAAAGTCATTTTATTCCCTCTCATTCAAAAGTTTTGAAAAGTTTCAGATTTCACACAAGTTTCAATCACTCAAGCAAACAAACAAACAATCAATCTAATAATATTATTAATGTTCCAAAATTTATAAATTTTGGAATGTTACATTTCACTAAGTCTGAAACTGTGTGTGAGAAGCCATTTTGTGACTTCCTTTCCTAGTGATCCATGCTTCCATGCTAGATGTTGTTAGTAGTATGTTGTACTGCTTCTTGCCCTCTATCGTCGCAT
Source organism: Hordeum vulgare subsp. vulgare (assembly GCF_904849725.1). Lineage (NCBI taxonomy): Eukaryota > Viridiplantae > Streptophyta > Magnoliopsida > Poales > Poaceae > Hordeum > Hordeum vulgare. The sequence goes on along the minus strand of NC_058520.1, from coordinate 228,645,892 downwards.
GCCTTGTTTGAGCCTTTTGGATTTGTGTAGCTCGTAGTTGTGAGGTGTAGAAAATGCTATGTGGCTGATTTTGGGAGATTGCAGTGTTTTCTTGTTTAGCTCGTAGTTGTTGAACCGTTGCTCCGTTTTGATCGTGTCCTATATGACACTTTCTTAGAATCTCGTGTAGTTTCATATTATCTTGCTGGTTGTATGTTTTGAAGTGCTTGTGACCGTCGTTGCACACATTTTGCATTCATGCCATCATATCTTGCGATGCTCATATCTTTTGAACCGTAGCTTCGTTGGAGATGTTCTCTATGTGTAAATTGCTTGTAACGACGCGTAGAATCACGTGAACCTATTTGTTTTGCTGTCTAACAAACATTTAAACGTGTTAGTTCAGATCTGGACAGAATTGTTAATTAACATGTGAGGTCGTCTCGGAGATGCTATATGTCATTTCCGGCCTCATTTAAAATGCCTAGATAGGTAGTTTAATTACGCTTCACCTCTTGCCATGTTTAACCACATTTAATATGTCGTATATCTAATCGGGATAGAACTCAATAGTTAAGCGTGGAGTTTCGTCAATATGCAACTCGTTGCATATTGAACTTCACTTAATGTGTAGTATTTGGTTGTTGTGAATTGCCATGCCATGTCTTGCATATATTCAGCCGCTCATGCATAATTTGTGTTGTGCATCGTGTGATGTATATCGTTTGTTGATTCTTGTTTCCGGTTTCCTTCGTCTCGATAGAGTTCCGTAAGCGTGACGGATTGTGAGGACCCGTTCGACTACATCGGCTCGTCTGCTTCATGGAGTCATTCTTCTTCCAAGTGGGATCTCAGGCAAGATGACCATTTCCCGAGATACCATTACTATGATTGCCATGCTAGTTTTATCGCTTCTATTGATTATGTCTCGTTGCCTACCACCTGTTAAAAATCAGCCTCTCAACAATGCCATGAAAAACCTTCAACCTGTTCACCACCTAGCAAACCACTGATTGGCTATGTTACCACTTTCTTAACCATGTGTTAGCGTTGCTAGTTGCAGGTGCAGTTGCTTCCATGTGATAACATGGGTCCCTTGATATATCACCCTATTAATTGCTAGTTGCAGGTGCAGTTGCTTCCATGTGATAACATGGCTTGGCCTTCTAGCCAGGTGTTTTGTTCCACCTTTGCCCCCCTTAGTTTCGGCTACCGGTGTTATGTTCCATAATTGAGCGCTCCTAACACGATCGGGGTTGTTATTGGAACCCCCTTGATAATTCATTTTAGATTAAAGCCGGTCTGGCAATGCCCAACATTGGTACTACATTTGCCCAACATAATAATTTTGATAATACTGAAAGCATAGGGCGTCATGAACCCGAGGAGTAATTTACATAATACAGAGGGGCCAGTGCTGATGGTGCTAGTCCAAAAACAGAGCCGTTTGTGGGGCCAGCCCGGGGCAACTCAGGAGATTTCTATCAGGCCACCGTACGCTGTGCTTATCCGTCGTGTCCTGAGAACGAGATACGGGGCTCCTATCGGGATCGTCGACACGTCGGGTAGCCTTGTTGGATTAGTTTTACCTTTGACGAGATCTCTTGTGCATCGGGATTCCGGTGATGCTTTGGGTAATCTCAGAGTTGAGGTTTTCCACTAAGGAATCCGACGAGATCGCAAGTTTCATGATCGAGGATTTCCATGCGGCTTGTGCTAATTTGTGATGGATTAGTTGGAGCACCCCTGCAGGGTTAAATCTTTCGGAAAGCCGTGCCCAGGGTTATGTGGCAATGTGGAAACTTTGTTTAACACTGGTTCTAGATAACTTGAAGTTAACTTAATTAAAACATGCCAATTGAGTGTGTAACCGTGACTGTCTCTTTCGTGAGTTCCTTCTCCGATCGAGGACACGGTGGGGTTATGTCTATCGTAGGTAGGTGTTCAGGATCATTCATTTGATCATCAGTAGTCACGTCCACTATGCGTAGATCTTGCCCCTCTTATTTCTTGTACTCGGAAGTTTAGCCACCGAATATATGCTTATCCGCTGCTACAACCTCACCACTTAACCATACCTCACCTATTAAGCTTTGCTAGTCTTGATACCTTTGGAAATGAGATTGTTGAGTCCCATGTGGCTCATGGATTACTACAACACCAGTTGCAGGTATAGGTAAAGGTTACTTGACGCGAGCGTGTTGATTGTTCATTTGGAGTTGCTTCTTCTTCTTCATCATCATCGATCTAGGATGGATTCCAGGCCGGCAGCCTGGGAGAGCAAGGATGGACTTCGTTCTTCTTTTCTCGTTTGTTTTCGTTCGTAGTCAGACCCTTCTCTTCTTCGTGATGTTTATGTAATGTCCTGATGGTACTCTGATGTAGCTTGTGGCGAGTGTAAGGCAATACCATATATCTCATCCTTTTAGTACATGCACTTGTAACGATACCCATTCTTCCGAAACGACGAGATGCGCTTCTATCCCTGACGAGGCCCTCGTGCCAAATTAAGGATAGGATCGCATCTTGGGGGTGACAGTTAGATTAACAATAAATGATATTTCTCAATCATTTGGCTATTTTGGACCCTATTGTCTGCCGGATTTGATGTGGCTGGTCCTTGTGTGGACTCCTCATGAACACACTTTAGACATGCCCACGGAAACACCTCGAAGCCCTCACCTGATGCGGTAGGATGAGGTGGCCGGTGGGGCGATGGGGCGGGACGGCTGGAGCGACGGGGCGGGATGGCGCGGTCGGCGCCTGGGGACGGCGCGGGGCGGCCGACGGCTGGGAACGGCGCGGGGCAGGGCGGCTGGGGACGGCGCTGGGTGGGGCGGCCGACGGCTGGGGACGGAGGGGCGGCGCGGGACGGGGCGGCGCGGTGCGGGGCGGGGTGGCCGATGGTGGCGGCGCGGGACGGGGAGGCGGGGGTGGCGCGGGACGGGGTGGGCGAGCGATGGGAGCAGGGTGGGTGGGAGCGAAGAGAGAAGGAGCGACAGGAGCAGGATCTGATGCGGCTGGCTACCTACTCTAACCCTGGACCCCACCTACTCTAACCCAAAAAAGCACCTCTTGGGTGGGTTAGAGTTTTTGGATGGGTTAGATGCATCTAACCAACTCTAACCCACCTGTTTGGATCTTTAAGGGTTAGATGACTCAAATCTAACCCACTCTAACTCTAACCCTAGGATCCAAACAAGACCTTTGAAGAGGTTGAGGTTCACCCAATGAAAGCACACATGTGTTGGTTGTTATCATTAAAATTACAGTCTTATTAACATGTTGGTAGTCTTACTTGTAGTGTTCAACTGAACTGTACTATAGTGACTTAAAAGGTGTAACGAGAGAGTTATTACAATTGTAGTAATACCTTTACTCTGAATGGAAAAGATGGTAAATTAGCTAGTGCACTAATCTTGAGAACACCTTCGGCAACATAATCAAATCCATCATCTCAGCTTCTATGGGGAATGCGATATGCCCGTGGAACAGAAAAGGAGAGAACGTCTTTGCAGAAATAAGGCACATGTTTTCTTACCTATAGGCAAAATGCAACATATTGTTTCTTTCATGCAGGTCCTTAGCAGTGTAGAAAAACAAAATAATAATCCATGTTAGATAGTATGTGAAAGCGGATACATGAATATTACCAAGACGATATACTCTGTGTCAACCGGCAAGTTATCAAGCAAGATCATCATATACTTCTTTGTAGACCACATGTAGTGTTGTCAGCATTCTCTGGGGAGTTACCTACAACCGAGGAATATGAGAACTGACTAAGAAATACTCACATCACTCAAACTAAAAATTCAGGGTACAAAATTTGAGATGTCCATTACTTCTCTAATGTAGCAACGAACCCATATTCTCTGAAAATACATATTAAATATATGATAACATAAACAACAATCTAAGAGAATTTATTTTGAAGGTTATAAGAGCATAGGTAACCGTCTCACAAAAAACATGGTGTTAGTCCTTCCCTTAATTCAAATTGTTTCCTATAAACAAAGGAACTAAGGCTGAGAAAAAGTAAGATTGATTGGCACTTTGATATATTACAAAAGTCGAAAATACTTATCTAAAGAAATGCATTAGCATGTTTTATTTCAGGCTCAACACCTCTCGCTTAACCGACAAGTACATCCTAATCGACATTGGCAAGACCTTCAGTGAGCAAGTTCTCCGGTGGTTTATCCACCACAAAGTTCCTTAAGGGTGTGTTTGGTAGCATGCACGGAGGGTCCACGAGGCCAAAAGTTCCCTATCGAACCCACTCTTTGCTGTTTGGTAGAGCGCATGAGCTCAGTTGGACTATGCTCAACTGATGCAAAAAACACCACTCAGCTATGCTCAATCGAGCTCCTCCATCGGGCCAAACTGTGGTTAGCTAAGCTGGCCTCGACCCACCTCTCCCTCGAACGACCACCCCTCATGTACCCATATCTCCCTCGCGGCTCATTTTTCTCGTCAAACCACCCGATGCAGCAGCCACTGCCGCCCCCGCCTCCAGTCTACCCGCCGCCGCCGTCGCTCCACCCCGCCCCAGATCTACCCCGCCGCTGCCCCAGCCCCTGCCCCGGATCTACCCCGACGCCGTCGCCCCACCCTGCCCCGGATCTACCCCGCCGCCATTGCCCCACCCCGCCCCGGATCTACCCTACCGTCGTCGCCCCACCCCGTGTAATGCCCAAGATGCGACCCTATCCTTAATTTGGCACGAGGGCCTCATGAGGGATAGAAGCGCATCTCGTTGTTTCGCAAGAATGGATATCGTTACAAGTACATGTACTGAAGAGAAGAGTATATGGAATTGGCTTACACTTGCCACAAGCTACATCAGAGTCACATCAGTACAATACATAATCATCATGAAGAAGAGCAGGGTCCGACTACGGAGGAAAACAAACGAGAAAAGAAGAACGACGTCCATCCTTGCTATCCCAGGCTGCCGGCCTGGAACCCATCCTAGACCGATGAAGAAGAAGAAGAAGAAGCAACTCCAAATGAACAATCAACGCGCTCGCGTCAAGTAACCTTTACTATACCTGCAACTGGTGTTGTAGTAATCTATGAGCCACAGGGGACTCAGCAATCTCATTTCCAAAGGTATCAGGACTAGTAAAGCTTAATGGGAGAGGTATGGTTAAGTGGTGAGGCTGCAGCAAGCGACTAAGCATTTATTTGGGGGCTAACTTACGAGTACAAGAATAAAGAGGGGGATGATCTACGCATAGCGGAGGTGTACTAATAATGATCAAATGAATGATCCTGAACACCTACTTACGTTAGACATAACCCCATCGTGTCCTCGATCGGAGAAGGAACTCGCGAAAGAGACAGTCACGGTTACGCACTCAGTTGAAATATTTTAATTAAGTTAACTTCAAGTTGTCTAGAACCAGTGTTAAACAAAGTTTCCACGTTGCCACCTAACCGCGGGCACGGCTTTCCGAAAATATTAACCCTGGAGGGGTGCTCCAACTAATCTATCACAAATTACCACAAGCCGCATAGAAATCCTCGATCACGAAACTCGCGATCTCGTCGGACTCCTTAGTGGAAAACCTCAACTCTCAGATTACCCAAAGCATCACCGGAATCCCGATGCACAAGACATTCGTCAAAGGTAAAACTAATCCAGCAAGGCCACCCGACGTGTCGACGATCCCGATAGGAGCCGCGTATCTCGTTCTCAGGACACGACGGATAAGCGAAGCGTACAGTGGCTTGATAGACATCTCTCGAGTTGCCCCGACTTGGCCCCGCATGGTGCTCTGTTTTGGATCAGTACCATGAGCAATGGCCCTCCCTGTATTATGTAGAATTACCCCTCGGGTTCATGACGCCCTATGCTTTCAGTGTTAACAAAATTATTATTTTGGGCAAATGTAGTACCAATGTTGGGCCTTTCCAGACGAGCTTTAATCTAAAATAAATTATCAAGCGGGTCCCCATAACAACCCCGATCGTGTTAGGAGCGCTCAGTTATGGAACATAACCTCTGTAGCGGAAACTAAGGGGCTAAGGTGGAACAAAACACCAGGCTAGAAAGGCCAAGCCTTACACCTTTTACCAAGTATATATGTGCATTAATTTAAATAGCATTTAATATGGTGATATAACAAGGAACCCATGTATCACATGGAAGCAACTACACCTGCAACTAGCAAAGCTAACACATGGTTAAGCAAGCGGTAACATAGCCAAACAGTGGTTTGCTAGGTTGTGAACAGGTTAAAGGTTTTCATGGCAATGTCGGGGAGGCTGATATTTAACATCTGGTAGGCAAGGAGACATAGCGACAGAAACGATAAAACTAGCATGGCAATGATAGTAATGGTATCTCGGGAAATGGTCATCTTGCCTGAGATCCCGCTGAGAAGAAGAATGACTCCGTGAAGCAGATGAACCGATGTAGTCGAACAGGTCCTCACTTTCCGACACGCTTGCGGAACTCTATCGAGTCGAAGGAAACTGGAAACAAAAATCAACACACGATATTCACCACACGATGCACAACACATATGATGCATGAACGGATGAAAATATTCAAGACATGGCACGCTGATACATCTCCGTCGTATCTACTTTTCCAAACTCTTTTGCTCTTGTTTTGGACTCTAATTTGCATGATTTGAATGGAATTAACCCGGACTAGCGCTGTTTTCAGCAGAATTGCCATGGTGTTGTTTTTGCACAGAAATAAAATTTCTCGGAATGACCTGAAATTTACGAGGATTTTTTGTGGAATATATAAAAAATACTAGCGCAAGAATCAACCGAAGGGGTGGAGCGAGGAGCCCACAAGCCCACCAGGCGCCCCCCTAGCCGTGCCTAGCAGGCTTGTGGGGCCCTCGAAGCTCCACCGCCTCCAATTCTAGCTCTATTTAGTCCCTTTTGTCCAGAAAAAAATCAAGGAGAAGAGTTCATCGCGTTTTACGATACAGAGGCGCTGCCACCACCTGTTCTTCCTCTGGAGGGCAGATCTGGAGTCCGTTCTGGGCTCCAGAGAGGGGAGATCGTCGCCATCGTCATCATCAACCTTGCTTCATCGCCAATTCCATGATGCTCTTCATCGTTCGTGAGTAATCTCATCGTAGGCTTCCTGGACGGTGATGGGTTGGATGAGATCTATCATGTAATCGAGTTAGTTTTGACGGGGATTGATCCCTAGTGTCCACTATGTTCTGAGATTTATGTTGCTACTACTTTGCCATGCTTAATGCTTGTCACTAAGGCCCGAGTGCCATGCTTTCAGATCTTAACCTATTATGTTCTCGTCAATATATGTGTGTTCTTGATCCTATCTTGCAAGTTGTAGTCACCTACTATGTGTTATGACCCGGCAACCCCGGAGTGACAATAGCCGGAACCACTCCCGGAGATGACCATAGTATGAGGAGTTCATGTATTCACTGAGTGCTAATGCTTTGTTCGGGTTCTCTATTAAAAGGAGAACCTTAATATCATAGAGTTTCCATTAGGACCCCGCTGCCATGGGAGGGATGGACAATAGATGTCATTCAAGTTCTTTTCCCTAAGCACGTATGACTACATACGGAATACATGCCTACATTACATTGACGAACTGGAGCTAGTTACTTATCTCTCCATGTTATAATTGTTGCATGATGAATATCATACGGCATAATTATCCATCACTGATCCAATGCCTATGAGTTTTTCCTACTGGCCCTTGCTACTGTTACTCTATCGCTACTGTTGTCGCTGCTTCTACTGTTACTCTGTCGCTATTGTTGTCACTGCTGCTACTATTACTGTTGCTATTGTTGCTATCACACTACTTTGCTACTGATACTTTGATGTAGATACTAAGTCTTCAGGTGTGGTTGAATTCACAACTCAACTGCTAATACTCGAGAATATTATTTGGCTTCCCCTTGTGTCGAATCAACAAATTTGGGTTGAATACTCTACACTCGAAAACTGTTGTGATCCCCTATACTTGTGGGTTATCAAGACTATTTTCTGGCGCCGTTGCCAGGGAGGCATAGCTCTATTCTCTAAGTCACTTGGGATTTACATCTACTGATCACTATGAGGAATCCGAGAGATCCAAAAACTAAAGTCTTGCCCTCAACTACGAGGACAGGTAAGGAACTGCCATCTAGCTCTGCACTTGATTCACCTTCAGTTATGAGTAAGTTTCCGACACCACCTCCTGCTAGAAATTTTGATGTGTCGCATGTGCTTGATGATGCTACTTCTGCTATCCATGATGCTTGTGACGATGCTTTGCTTGATACTGCTTTGCCACTAGGTGCATTCCTTGATGCACAAATTGCTAGAGTTGCTGCCAGATGTGATGATACTTCTGAAACTGTTGAGATTATTGAAGTAGAACCTGCTATTTAGCTTGTTAGAACTAGCTCTCCTAGATATGAATTGCCTGATATGCCTGAGGGTTATGTTATGGAGGGAGAGAGAGCTGAGGACTTTCTTGCTTGTAAGGATAGCTATGATGTTGAGAATTTACTGCGCATGTGGAAAGAAAAATCTCTGAACGCTAGGATGAAATACGACCCGAAGTTTGCTACTTCGCCTATCTTTGTGACCGATAAGGATTATTAATTCTCTGTCGACCCTGAGTTAATCACTATGGTCGAATCTGATCCTTTTCACGGTTGTGAGTCTGAAACGGTTGTAGCGCATCTTACCAAACTGCATGATATAGCCACCCTAGTCACGAGTGAGGAAAAGATTCGCCACTACTCTATCCTTAAGATGTTTCCTTTCTCGCTAAAGGATGATGCTAAGACTTGGTTCACTTCTGTTGCTCCTGGTTGTGTGCGTAGTCCCCAGGATATGATCTATTACTTCTTTGAAAAAATTTCCCTGGCCATCAGAAGCAAGCTGCCTTGTAGGAAATATACAACTTTGCACAAGTCGAAGAAGAGAGTCTCCCACAAGCTTGGGGGAGGCTCGTCCAGCTACTAAATGCTTTGCCTGATCAACCTCTTGAGAAGAATGAAATACTTGATATCTTCTATAATGGACTAACCAATGCTTCTAAGGACCACCTAGATAGTTGTGTCGGTTGTGTTTTTAGGGAATGAACTGTGGAACAAGCTGAGATTCTATTGAATAATATCTTGTGCAATGAGAATGCTTGGACTATTCCCGAACCACCTCCAAAGCCAACTCCTAAGAAAAGAGGTATCCTATTCCTCAGTCCTGAAGATATGCAAGAAGCTAAGAAATCTATGAAAGAGAAAGGCATTAAATCTGAAGATGTCAAAAGTCTAACACCTATCGAAGAGATCCATGGTCTTGATAACCCGATACAGGTAGTAGAGGTAAATTCTCTTCGTAGATTCAATGAGAGTGATATTCCTTTTGACAAACATGCTAGCTTATGCCTGGATGAATTTGATAACTTTGTTGCCAAACAACAGAGTTTGAATGAGTATGTTAGCACACAATTGGAATAGAATGCTCGTATGCTTAGTCATTTAAGTGCTTCTGTGGACAGAAATGTCAATGGTCTTAAGATGTTGAGTAAACATGCCTCTATGGTTACTACTCAAGTAGAACAAGTACTTAAGTCTCAAAATGACTTGCTGAATGAGTTGAATGAAAATTCTGTCAGAGTCGTCACTAGAGGCGGTAGAATGACCCAGGAACCTTTGTATCCTAAGGGTCATCCTAAGAGAATTGAAAAAGATTCTCAAGGAGTTAGCACTGATGCAACTAGTCATCCTAGGAAGAAGAAGAAACATGATAGGAACTTGCACGCTAGCAACCCTGTTGCTGTTAGACCCGAGAATCCAAACGATGCCTCTGTTTCTGATGCCGAAACACAATCTGGTGATGAACATGAGCCTAATGATCATATCGATAGTGGTGTTCATGATGATGCTCAACCTAGCAATGATAAGGATGTGGAGATTGAACCTGTTGATCTTGATAACCCACAGCCTAAGAATAGGAGATACGATAAGAATGACTTCACTACTAGGAAGCATGGTAAAGAAAGGGAACCATGGGTTCAGAAACCCATGCCCTTTTCTCCCAAACCATCCAAGAAAAAGGATGATGAGGATTTTGAGCGATTTATTGAAATGATTAGACCTGTCTTTTTGCAAATGCGTTTGACAGAGACGCTCAAAATGTCTCCGTATGCTAAGTACATGAAGGATATTGTCACTAATAAGAGGAGGATACCTGAGGTTGAGATTTCCACCATGCTCGCTAATTATGCCTTCAAGGGTGGAACTCCTAAGAAAGTAGGTGATCCCGGAGTGCCCACTATACCTTGCTCCATTAAAGGCAACTATGTTAGAACTGCTTTATGCAACCTTGGAGCCGGTGTTAGTGTTATGCCTCTCTCTCTTTATCGTGGACTTGAATTGGATAAGTTGACACCCACTGAAATCTCCTTGCAAATGGCCGAAAAATCAACTGCATTCCCTATCAGCATTTGCGAGGATGTGCCTATTGTGGTTGCTAACGTCACTATCTTAACAGACTTTGTTATTCTGGATATTCCCGAGGATGATGCCATGGCGGTCATCCTTGGCAGATGATACATCTCCATCGTATCTAATTTTCCAAACTCTTTTTCCCTTGTTTTGGACTCTAATTTGCATGATTTGAATGGAACTAACCTGGACTGATGCTGTTTTCAGCAGAATTGCCTTGGTGTTATTTTTTTGCAGAAATCAAAGTTCTCCAAATGTCCTGAAAATTTACGGGGGGCAGTTTTGGAAAATATCAAAAATATCTGCGCCAAGTTCCACCTCAAGGGGTGGGCCAGTGGGCCACAAGCCCTTGCTCCGCCACCACCCCCTTGGTGGCGTGGTGCAGGCTTGTGGGGCCCACACGGCTCTGCCGCCCCCAATCCCAGGTCTATAAGATCCCTTTCATCCCAGAAAAATAAAAAGAGAAGTTTTCGTCGCGTTTTCGATACGGAGGCGCCGCCACCACCTGTTCTTCATCTGGAGGGCAGATCTGGAGTCCGTCTTGGGCTCCGGAGAGGGGAAATCTTCGACATCGTCATCATCAACGTTCTTCCCTCTCCAATTCCATGAAGCTCTTCGTCGTTCGTGAGTAATCTATTCGTAGGCTGGCTAGGCGGTGATGAGTAGGATGAGATCTATCATGTAATCGAGTTAGTTTTGATGGGGATTGATCCCTAGTATCCACTATGTTCTGAGATTGATTTTGCTACTACTTTGCCATGCTTAATGCTTGTCACTAGGGCCCGAGTGCCATGATTTTAGATCTAAAATTATTATGTTGTCACCAAGATATGTGTGTTTTAGATCCGATCTTGCAAGTTGTAGTTACCTACTATGTGTTATGATCCGGCAACCCCGAAGTGACAATAACCGGAACCAATCCCGGTGATGACCATAGTTTGAGGAGTTCATGTGTTCACCAAGTGCTAATGCGTTGGTCCGGTTCTTTATTAAAAGGAGAACCTTAATATCCCGTAGTTTCCTTTTGGACCCTGCTGCCACGGGAGGGATGGACAATAGATGTCATGCAAGTTCTTTTCCCTAAGCATGGATGAGGACACACGGAATGCATGCGTACATCACATTGACGAACGGGAGCTAGCCACATATCTCTCCGTGTTATAGTTGTTGCACGATGAATATCATCGAAACAAATCACCGACCCATTGCCTACGAGTTTGTCCTACTGTTGTTAGTTGTCTTGCTCTGTTGCTGCTTTTACTACTGTTGCTACTGCTGTTACTTGTCTTGCTCTGCTGCTGCTACTACTGTTGCTATTACTGTTACTTGTTTTGCTCTGCTGCTGCTACTACTGTTGCTACTACTGTCGCTTGCTACTCTTGCTACTTGCTACTGCTGTCACTACTCCTGTTCCTTGCCACTGCTATTGCTCGTTACACTGTTGCTACCTGCTACACTTTTGGTTCACTGGCCGTTGACGGGAATTGATAACGTCCGTCAACGTGGCAATGGAGGCGCCATTGATACAATCGTTAGGAATAGTCTGTCGTCAACAAATCGTTTCTGACACCGTTGTTATCATACTACTTTGCTACTGATACTTTGCTTGCAGATACTAATCTTTTAGGTGTGGTTGAATCTGACAAATTCAGCTGCTAATACTCGAGAGTATTCTCTCACCTCCTATAGGCGATCAACAAATTTGGGTCGAATACTCTACCCTCGAAAACTGCTGCGAACCCACGCGTTGGTGGGCCATCTACAACATTCTTCTAGTTTCATTACTGGGGAGTGCTATCAGCATTCTTCTGGTGCCGTTGCAGGAGAAGGTTTGTTGTCATCAGCATTCGTCTAGCTATCGCCAGAGATTGCAATCAGCAGACCCTTTTTAAACACTGCAGGAGCTGTTATTGATTGCAACAAAGGCAATGTCATTTTCCATGTCAATGGTAATGAGCATACGGTGCACTTTCTGAAGAAGCAATATCGAGTACATTGCATCAATGCTATTGAAAAAACTTCATCGATTCTTATTGGGAGCTTTGAATGCCCTATACCTACTGTCAAGATAAAGTATGATTTGCTTGTTCGGGATATGCACATCCCCATTGAGGTAACCTAGTGACTATTCGAAAATTCTCCATTTTTTTATGTGATTCAAAAAAACTCCTCAAGGAGACTTGGTCAACCTCATTGACGGATTTCTTTCGATGACCATGGGATGGATGAATCGAGGAGTCACAAACCAGTGTTCCAAGCTTTCACCTTCGGTTGCTTAGAAGAAAATGATAGATTTCGCTTTAGTTTTTCCTGTTTTCAGCTTTTTTTATCCCGTAGAAAAGTGTCCCAAAAATAAAAGTTCTTCGAATGTCGTGAAAATCAAGTATGATTTTTTCTGGAATTTTTGAAAAATTCTGAGACGGAGATCTAGTCCGGGGGATGCACCAGTGGGCCACAAGCCCTGGAGGCGCGGGCACCCCCCCTGGCCGCACCTACCTGGCTTGTGGGGCCCACGTGTCCCCCCTCCACTTATTCCAGCTCCCATCTCCTTCTCCTACCTCCAGAAAAAATCGTTTCGCAGCTCAAACCCGTGTTCTTGCTCTTCTTGCTGCAATTTTCGATCTCCTTGTGCAAAGCCCCATTCACCAAACTGTTTTGGGGAAATTGCTCCTTGGTATGTGACTCCTCCATTGGTCCAATTAGTTTTTGCTCTAGTGCCTTATTCGTTGCGTATTTTTGCTGCCTTGGTGACCCTGTTCTTGAGCTTTGCGTGCTAATTTTAGCTGGTCCCAAGTAGTTTTGATGCGTGTTATGGCCTCTAGGCACTTGTCGGAGTAGTTGCTATGAGTTTCGTTGAGCCTTGTTCACTTTTCCTTAGAGTCACTAAAAATTTCAGAAATTTTCAGAGAAATAAAAAGGAAAAGATGAGGAGGTTCTTAAGAGGCTCTTCAAGCCATGACCCCAAGGATGATGAACATGAGAAGAAGAAACCCAAGTATCCGGTCCCCCGAGTTGCAGAAGTTCGATCGTGCGAGTGGCCAAGCGATGTGTTCTTATGCAACGCCGGACTTTATGAGGACTTCTACTACTTGGTGGAGAACGCAGGCCTTACTGCCTTCGTTGAAGATAAGTGTTCGCAATACCTCCTCCTCACCAATATTTTCGTGCAAAGCTTTAATTTCTATCCAAGGAAGAGTCCTCCTATGGTTGAGTTCAAATTATATGATATCCCCCAGCGTATGTCACTTCAGGATTTTTGCAATGTTTGCAAATTACCTTATGTTGGGGATATTCATGAACCTCATCCACGGGACTTGGAGGCTTTCATAGATAATATTGCTCTAGGAGAGGAGAGAGGAGTTTCTTGCACTAGAGCTGCTAGCATACATTTTCCCGTGCCTCGGTACTTCTCATTATTCGTGGGAAAATGTTTGATTGGCCGTGGGAAAGCTGGGGCCCTTAGCTCCCCAGATCTTGCGGTTTTGTGCGAAGCCCTTTATAATGATAAAACTTATAGCTTGGGCGCTATAGTAGCTCAACGGTTGAACACGAACCGTTCTAAAGGCGTTGTTTATGGAGGTATCTATGCTACCCGTCTTGCTAGACATTTTGAGATACCTAATAGACTGCACGAGCAAGAAGAGATTCTTCTTCCTGAGAGATATCTAGATTATGATAGCATGGTTCGCCATGACTTTCTTGATAAAGATATAAAAAAGAGGATTATTTATAACCTGGTATTTAGTCAGGGTACTCGTGAGACTATTACCTTGCCTTCTCCTTCTTTGTTCAATCTTCATCTAGGTAGGTACATTATTTTGCCCTCGGACATCTACGCATATTGGGGCATAGCACCACCACAGGCGCCCGTGCCCGAGCTACCAGTCGAGTACCAGACGCCAGTTTATCAGTGGGAGCCAGAGGAGCTCACATAGCAGTGGCACCCTCAGTACACTCCGGAGTACCCCGGAGATGGTTATTTCCCTCCATCAGAGTAGACCAACTTAGCCCAAAAGCCTAAGCTTGGGGGAGTACGTGTTTCTCACCGACTTTATATTCATGTTGACACTTTCACTTTGATAGTCGGTGTTCACACTTTGCCACTGTATCATCCATGCTAGTTTATTTCTTTTTCTCGTTTTCTTCTCGTGTGTTTGTTTAGATTGAGAAAACCCAAAACGATTTCTCGTTCTTCTTTTACTTGTTGGGAGCTTTCCCGTGTAAATAGTTTTCTTTTTCTTGGGGTCAATGTAGAAGACCATGGTTACAATGTTTAGTGGCTCTCGCACGCATATCTGTTTATCTATCAAAGAGCCATATTACTTTGTCTTCTCCTTTGTGGTTGCTTGCAGATTCCAGCTTAGTCCAATGCACGAGCACTCTTATTATTGTTGACATCATTCGGTCGTGCAAGATAAAGGCAATTATGACGATATATGATGAAGTGACTGAGCCTGAAAAAGCTGGTATGAACTCGATCTATTTTGTTTTTGTAAATTTGACTAGCTCATCATTCCAGATTCAGCTTTGTTGTGAGATAAACATGTTTGCAATGACAAATTAGAGATCATAGTTTCTAATGCCATGCTTAATTAGCTAGGAGCTTATAATGGTTTATCTTGGATGCCAACATGAATTTTGAGATGATTATGATGTAGTATGATAGGATGGTATCCTCCTTTGAATGATTCAAGTGGCTTGACTTGGCACATGTTCACGCATGTAGTTGAAACAAAATCAACATAGCCTCTATGATATTCATGTTCATGGTGATTTATGTCCTACTCATGCTTGCACTCAATATTGGTTAATCTCAATGCATTTTTTTGACTGTTGTCGCACTCTAGTTGGTCGCTTCCGAGTCTTTTGCTAGCCTTCACTTGTACTAAGCGGAATACTGCTTGTGCATCCACTTCCATAAACCCAAAGTTGTTCCATATGAGTACACCATACCTACCTATATGCGGTATCTACTTGCCGTTCCAAGTAAATTTGCATGTGCCACTCTCTAAACCTTCAAGATATAATCTGTTTTGCATGCCCGAACCGCTCATGTGGTGACAAGGGGCGATCAGTATCTTCCATGCTATGTGTGTTATCCTCGATATGTGTTTATTCACTATCATTCACGAGAAAGGGGTCGGTAATTGGAATGCCCAGTTCCATGCTCAAATCGAAAAGATAATTGCAAACAAAACTCCCCCTAGATTATTGTTGGTATGGACGGCACCCGAGTATTCGGCTAGTCATGGAGTGTGATTGATAGGTAGTGGGGGAGTCAAAACTTTACTTTTCTATTTGGGAACCGCCTATAGTATGTGTAGCCTCGAAGATGGTGAAAACTCTTGGTCATCGCGTTGATTATGAAAGCACGCCACCCAAAATTATTTATCTCTGTCTTCAAAGCTTGAGCTCTCGCACATCTGCAAATCAATGCTTCCCTCTGTGAAGGGCCTATCTATATATGTTTCTGTTGAGTCATCCTCTTCTTTGAAAAGGCACCAATTAGAGAGCACCTCCGTAATTTTTATGCTTTGCTTTTAAATGTTATTGAGTATGACTGTGACTAGATCTTCTTTGCCATGAATTACAATGTTCAGTCAGCCCTTGGTCTTTGAAGGTGCTCTGCATTTATATTTTGCGGTCTCAAAAAGAGATAGCGAGATACCATCTCTTCAAATTGCTTCATGATTGTTTTGATTGAAGTGTTGACGTTTGAAACTTATTATAATTGCTCGCTAGTTGATTATGCCATTGATATGAGTTTTCCATGAGACCTAAATGTCATTGCTTATGTGGTTAGCTTATGATCTTGCTGAAAATCTGAATATGAGTTAGACATAATTACAACAACAAGATCAAACAGAGTTCGTAAAAGTTTTCTTTTGTCTCTTTCAATTTGTCAACTGAATTGCTTGAAGACAAGCAAGGCTTTAAGCTTAAGGGAGTTGAAATTTCTCCGTCATATGTACTTTTCCAAACTCTTTTGCTCTTGTTTTGGACTCTAATTTGCATGATTTGAATGGAACTAACCCGGACTAACGATGTTTTCAGCAGAGTTGCCATGGTGTTGTTTTTGCGCAGAAATAAAAGTTCTCGGAATGACCTGGAAATTTGCGAGGATTTTTTGGGGAATATATAAAAATACTGGCGCAAGAATCAACTTGAGAGGTGGAGGGAGGAGCCCATAAGCCCACCAGGCGCGGGCCCCTCTGGTCGCGCCTAGCAGGCTTGTGGGGCCCTCGGACCTCCACCGCCTCCAATTCCATCTCTATTTAGTCCCTTTCGTTTGTAAAAAAAATCAAGGAGAAGAGTTCATCGCGTTTTGCGATACGGAGGCGCCGCCACCACCTGTTCTTCCTCTAGAGGGCAGATCTGGAGTCCGTTCTGGGCTCCTGAGAGGGGAGATCGTCGCCATCATCATCATCAACCTTCCTTCATCACCAATTCCATGATGCTCTTCATCGTTCATGAGTAATCTCATCGTAGGCTTGCTGGACGGTGATGGGTTGGATGATATCTATCATGTAATCGAGTTAAATTTGACGGGGGTTGATCCCTAGTATCCACTGTGTTCTGAGATTGATGTTGCTACTACTTTTCCATTCTTAATGCTTGTCACTAGGGCCCGAGTACCATGATTTCAGATCTGAACCTATTATGTTCTCGTCAATATATGTATATTCTTGATCCTATCTTGCAAGTTGTAGTCACCTACTATGTGTTATGACCCGGCAACCCCGGGGTGACAATAGCCGGAACCACTCCCGGAGATGACCATAGCATGAGGAGTTCATGTATACACTGAGTGCTAATGCTTTGTTCCGGTTCTCTATTAAAAGGAGAAACTTAATATCCCGTAGTTTCCATTAGGACCCCGCTGCCACGGGAAGGATGGACAATAGATATCATGCAAGTTCTTTTCCCTAAGCACGTATGACTACAAACGGAATACATGCCTACATTACATTGACGAACTGGAGCTAGTTACTTATCTCTCCGTGTTATAACGGTTGCATGATGATTATCATTCGGCATAATTATCCATCACCGATCCAATGCCTACAAGTTTTTCCTACTGCTCCTTGCTACTTTTACTCTGTCGCTACTATTGTCGCTGCTGCTACTGTTACTCTGTCGCTATTGCTGTCACTGCTGCTAATATTACTGTTGCTACTATTGCTATCACACTACTTTTCTACTGATACTTTGCTGCAGATACTAAGTCTTTCAGGTGTGGTTGAATTGACAACTGAATTGCTAATACTCGAGAATATTCTTTGGCTTCCCCTTGTGTCGAATCAACAAATTTGGGTTGAATACTCTACCCTCGAAAACTGTTGCGATCCCCTATACTTGTGGGTTATCACATGCCAATTCACAACACGCAAACACTACACATTAAGTGAAGTTCAATATGCAATGAGTTGCATATTGATGGAACTCCACGTTTAAATATTTAGTTCATTCTCGATTAGGTACACGTCAATATTAAATGTTGTTAAACATGGCAGGAGGTGAAGCGTAACTAAACTACCTATCTTGGCACTTTAAATGAGGTCGGAAACGACATATAGCATCTCCGAGTTGACCTCATACGTTAATTTATAATTATGTCCAGATCTGAACTAACATGTTTAAATCGTTGTTAAACAGAAAAATAAATACGTTCACGTGATTCTACGCATCGTTCCAATCAAGTTACACATAGAGAACATCTCCAACGGAGCTACGGTTCCAAAGATATGAACACCGCAAGATATGATGGCATGAATGCAAAATGTGTGCAACGACAGTTACAAGCATTTCAAAACATACAAACAGAAAGATATTATGAAACTACACGAGATTCTAAGCAAGTTTCATGTTGGACACGATCAAAACGGAGCAACGGTTCAACAACTACGAGCTAAACAAGAAACCACTACAATCTGCCAAAATCAGCCACATAACATTTTCTACACCCCACAACTATGAGCTACACAAATCCAATATGCTCAACCAAGGCATGAGGCGGTAGAGGGCAAGATGCACTAGAACATACTACTAACAACATCTAGCATGAAAGCATGGATCACTAGGAAAAGAACTCAAAAAATGGCTTCGCACACACAGTTTCGGACTTAGAGAAAATAGCAGTTTATGACAATGCAGTTTTCGACCTGAAGGCATATTGACAGTAGCATTACCATAAGCTACAGGTCTCCAAATGGCATGAAAATTGACATCATGCTAGACAATCTTAAGGTCTACAACTAACTCCATTGCACCAACCTCAAAAGAGCTACAGAACACCACATAAGCTCATGGAAAGACAGCAACAAAATATAATAGATTTCAGACTTAGAAATATTTCAGCATCTCTAAAACAGCATTATTTTCTAGCAAGTTGAGAACAAGCAAACCACACCAAAACATGGATTTCTATTGCAACCAAAATTACCAGAGGCTAGTATACACATCCAAGGGCAAATCTCTAGTTGACAACTCCTTCATATTATGCACGGATTAAATCCCACAAAATAAACAAAAGGGCAACATGGCAAAATATCATGCGCACTAGCTTGGTCAAAAGCTAAAACTAAATGCACAGTTAAATTCTATGGATTTTTCTACCCCGAAAACATATATAACATGTGGGGTTGCAAAACAAAATCACGCCACATGAATATGCGAGAATATGTCCTAAACACGGTATAGCAAACTAGCAACGAAATCCTACAAGTAAAAATACCAACAACTATAAAATACATGGAAAAGGGTTCCTAAAACATGAGAATTTTATCTGCGGGATTTGAGCAATCCGGACACGCACGAAAAATAAATACGGAACAATATTGGGACAGCACGCAAAACTAGGCATTTGGCGGGTCAAACTATTTCAAACATGCATGCAAGTTACAAAAATATGAATCTACGCGAAAAACTACACAAGATTCATATATAATTCGCTCTGATCCGACATACGGATTAAAATCTACGACCGTTTCAATATCTAGCAAATTCCTGAAATATATTAAATCCGAAAATCCTAAATTCACTAACGGGCTACACATGGGCATGGCGGAGAATAGAAGCACGTGCCTAGGGTGAGGAATAGGCTCGGGTGCTCACCTCGGCCCACAGACCGGATCTGGTAGAGAGGAGGCTCGGCCTCGGTTGTGGAGGTCGGCCGCAGGCGAGTGGCGAGGCAGGCCGGCGCCTGGCCTGGGCGCGCCTCGGCCGGCGGGGGTTGATCGGCCGCGGAGCACCTACTCGCGGTCGAAGCTGGAGGCCCACGAGAGGAGCCTCGTCTCCCTCGCGTAGTGAGCTGAAGCGGGGACCCGAGGCCATGGAGGCGCAGGGCCAGAGGTCGAGGGGCGAGGCACGAATGGACACTGGGGAACGCGGGGATGCCGGATCTGGACGACGAGCTAGCAGATCCGACAGCAGCCGGCATCGGCCACGGCTTACAGGAGGCGGAGCTACACACGAGATGCACGACGCCGGCGGCTAGGGCGCAAGGCGGCGAAGATGGAGAGGAGTGGGTTCGGCGGGGAACCAGCGCTGCTCGGGCGGCGCATCCAGCGCCGAGGAGCTGGCGGCGGGGTCGAGGCAGCGTCCTTGGGAGCGGGGCTCCACGTGCGGGACTGGGATCGGGAGCTCGGGCTCCTTCTGAGGCCGGTGGCGGCCAGATGGGCTCGGCGGGCCCAACGCGGGCTCGCAGGCACGGCGGCGATGCTGAGGAGAGAGTAGAGAGAGTGCGGCGGCTGGGGGTAGGTGGGGCACGGATCCCGAGGCGACGGCTAGGGTTTGGAGGCTAGGTCTCTATTTATAGACTAAACGGGCTAGGGTTATCCAAATCTGGCCCCGTTCTCGCCCACGCGATCGGAATCGAACGAACTCGAACGCGGGGTCGGCTAAGTGACCATGTAGAGTAGGCTAGCCGGGGAAGAGAGGGAAACGGTGCAGCGCGGCAACGCGATTTTCAAACACCGAAAAACGCCCAACGATAGACCAAATATGGTGCCGCTAAAGCTGACTGTTCGGGTACCAGACGGACTCCGATTGCGACGAAATTTGGCAGGCGGCCTACCTATAACTAAATACGACCGCACGCCAAGTTTCAACCCAATCAGAGAAAATTTTAAACACACTTTTAAAAACAAATATTCTAACGATGCCGCGGGCGCGTGCGTGTGTGGTCGGGCTCAAAACGGGCTCGAACACGGAGAGAACCCGCAACTAATAACGGATACGAGTTTGAAAACTGGCGGCAACGGGATACCGATGCAATGTGGATGATGCACATGATGCGATGATGATGCGACAAATAAAACTAATCACACGACGAAAACGGAATAAAAGGGGAATCTTCTGGAACATAATCACACGATGCAATGCGGATGATGCACATGATGTGATGATGATGCACATGATTCCTATCTTCCTCCGCAATACACGATGGACAGGTTCATGTTCATTCAGCTTTCCCAATAAATAATTAAAAAGAAATTAGTCACCAACACATATCCTGTAATAATACCAACTGTGAATTTAAAGTATGGGGAGAAAGATTACCCCACTTGATGGAGCAGAACCTAGAGGATGGCGACGAAGATGCGAGGAAGGCGGTGGTGGGAGTGACGGCTTGCGGTGGCTTCCCCGGAATTGGGCCTCGGGCGCCATGGCCTGCTGTCAGACCCCGACGATCTTAGAGCATGAATAGAGAGATTCAGTGTGGAAACGATTGTATTTCAGGGGATAATTACCATCGAATTGTCTAACAACCAGAGGAACCTAAGATGGCCAGGAACACTGAGGCGCAAACGGGGAAACCCTAAACAAGATAATACTCCACTGAGTTGCGATCCATGGCTTTACAACCTTACAAAGTGCAGTACAAAGAGAGAGAAATGCAGTAAGAAAGGTGGTCGGCGCTCCCAGCCGGTGTCGGAAAGGCAACAGCAACGCGCGCGTGAACGGGAGTTGTCGGATCGGAGATCAACGCCCTGAGTTCCATCTGGTCAAAGTGAAGCGGTAGAGGAGTCTCAGGGGCGTAGGATCGACGATGAGCGGCTGACAAAGCTTGGCGCCACAATTTAAATTTGAACACTTGCTTCTTCTTCTTTGTTGTGTCCTGACAACTCCCCCCGTTCGACAATAGACCTATCCTCAGTGTTGAATGCTGGAAAGACCATCTGAATGAAAGTGACGTCTTCCCAAGTTGCATCTTCATCATCCGGATTAGTCCACTTGATGAGCCATCGAACAACTTGTATTTGTATATCACCTTGAACTCTGGGAATGAGTTTTTTGTCCAGTAATTTTTCTAGCTGCAGGAGGATTGTGCCATCTGCATGAAGAAGAGGCATGTTGGGGTCAGGTATGGCTCTTGGTCCAAGATGCTTCTTCAACTGGCTGACATGAAAGGTTGGGTGAAGTTTGCAGTGGTCTCAGAGGAGCAATTTGTAGGCCATTGGACCCATTTTTTGGATGATTCTAAAAGGGCCATAGTACTTGGAGTATAGCTTGAGGCATCTGTGGATACTAAGTGTAGTGTGTTTGTAAGGCTGCAGTTTAAGGTAGACCATATCCCCAACTTCCAGTGATCTTTCAGATCTCTTCTTGTCAGCATAGTGCTTCATCCTTTCTTGAGGTTTTAGCGGGTTGGCTTTGATCTGGGTAGCAATCTGCTCTACAGTGATGATAGAAGTGAATTCATGGGCTTGATCAGGAGGGTACAATGCAACTTCTGCCAGCATGTTGGGTGGTCTGTTGTATAGTGCTTGAAAAGGTGTGACCTTCAGAGATGTGTGGTAACTAGTATTTTACCACCATTCAACTAAGGAAAGCCAGTGCATCCATATTTTGGTTGCAAAAGTGCCATGCATCTCAGGTAGTTCTCCAAACATTGATTTACTCTTTCTATTTGACCACCTGATTGCGGATGGTAACAAGTACTCGTCTGGATTTTAATGCCCAACCTCTCGAAGAGTTCCGGCCATAGGTGGCTAGTGAAGATTATGTCCCTGTCAGTGACAATGACAGAAAGTAGTCCATGAAGTTTGAAGATGTTATCAGTAAAAGCAGTTGCAACAGTGCTAATAGTAATAGGGTGTTTAAGGCCAATGAAGAGTCCATATTTGGTGAATCTATCAACCACCACCAAGATCATGTCCTTGTTCTGAGAAGTTGGGAGTCCTTCAATGAAATCCATGTTGATGTGGCACCAAGCAAAATCAGGGACAAGGAGTGGTTGAAGTAATCCAGGGTATTTGCAGTGCTCGGGTTTGTTGATTTGACAAGTTGGGCACTGGTTGATGTAATCCATAGTGAATTGTTTCGTTCGGGCCAATGGAACAACAACTCGAGTCTTTGGTACGTAGCTCTATGTCCAGAGTGACCACCTAATTCAGAGTTATGGAGGGAAGCCACTAGTTTAGATGTGAGGTTTTTGTCTTTTCCAATGACAATCATGTTCTTGTAACTTAGCATTCCTTGTTGTAAAGTATAGTTGGGAATAGAATTTGCAGAGGTGGCCAGTTGAGAGATTAGGTCCTTGCATTTCTGAACTTGTGAGTAGCTGGAAAGAACTTCACAAACCCACATTGGTTTTGCTTGACTAGCAACCAGTGACTGTAGCCTGTATTTGACCCTGGATAAAGCATCAATAACTTTGTTGTTCTTCCCTTCCTTGTATTCCACCTTAAAGTTGTAGCCCAGCAATTTGATTAATAACTTGTGTTGAATTCCTTCAGTAAGTTGCTGCTCCATAACGTATTTTAAACTTTGTTGGTGTGTTCTGATGATCAAGGAGGAAGCAGCAAAATAGTGTTTCAAGTGTTTTAATGCTTCTATAATAGCCAGAGCCTCCTTGTCATAAGTAGACATAGCAGTAGCTTTGGGACCAATAGTTTTACTGAAAAATGAAAAAGGTCTTCCTTCTTGCATGAGTACAGCACCAATGCCATACGCACAAGCATCTGTTTCCAAAATGAATGGTATTGTAAAATCTGGGAGTGCAAGGACAGGAGCTTGGGTCATCTTGTGCTTCAAGGAATTGAAAGCCACCATTTGTTCATTGCCCCACTTAATGTTGTACTTTTTCAGTGATTGGTACAGAGGTTTGCAGATGTAGCCATAGTTTTGAATGAATCTTCTGTAGTATCGAGTGAGACCCAGGAAATTCCTTAGCTGGGTGATATTTTCAGGGGTGGGCCATTGTGCAATAGCTTCAATCTTTGTGGGATCAGTTGCAACTTCATCCCCTCTGATTACATGGCCCAAATATTCCACCTGAGTTTGTGCAAAGGAGCATTTGCTGAGTTTTGCAAATAATTGATTTGCCTGCAGAGGTTGCAAAACTAGTTGCAAGTGTTCCAAATGTTCTTTCATATTTCTGCTATAGATGAGGAAGTCATCAAAGAAGACTAATACAAATTTTCTCAAATAAGGAGCCAAAATAGTATTCATGAGCATTTGGAATGTAGCAGGGGCATTAGTCAATCCAAGAGGCATGACTAAATACTCATAGTGTCCACAATGAGTACTGAATGCAGTTTTAGGAATATCTTCTTCCTTCATTCTGATTTGATGGTAGCCACTTCTTAGATCTAACTTGGAGAAGACAGTAGCTCCTTTCAATTCATCTAGCAAATCCTCAATGACAGGGATGGGGTACTTATTTTTGACAGTTTTCTCATTGACTTTTCTGAAATCATTCACCAATCTCCAAGTCATGTCCTTCTTCTTTACCAACAGAGCAGGGGAATAATAAGGACTGTTGCTGTCTTTGATCACCTTGTTATTGATCATATCCTTAACAATGCCTTCCATGATATCTTTCTGGTGGTGTGGAAGTTTGTAAGGTCTTTGATTTATGATCTAAGCCTGAGGGGTGAATGTGATCACATGATCTATGGATCTCTTTGGGGGTAGGGTTGAATGGTTACTCAAGACAGGGGAGAATTTGTTTAATATATGTTGCACTGGTTCAGGTACCACATTTTCAACTGGTTCTACCACAGAAATTCTATTAAGGAATAGGGTAGCTCCACAAACAGGTTTCTTAGAGAGATTTTCCTTGCAGTCGAGTTCTTGTACATGAGTAGTGTGGAAACATTCATCCTTAAGAATGTTCTTTTCTCCATTTCTGAGTGTTAACCTGACCTGCATTTCATCAAAGTCCAATTCTACTGGGCTGAAAGAAGCCATCCAGTCAGCTCCCAGAATAACATCATAACCTTGGAGTTGTAGGACTCTGAAATCAGTTGAAAATTTTGTGCCTTGCAGGGATAATGGGGCTTGTAAAGCAATAAACTCAGACCAAAGTGTTTCACCAACATGTTTTCTTATTGTAGGAGTTAACGCACACTTTGCTAAGGTTGCTATCCTTGGGGTGATAAAAGTAGCAGTACTACCACTATCAATCGGAGCAGTAGCAGGGATGTTACCAAGCATAACAGTAACTGTGAAACTCAACTTTCTGGTAATGCTTAAACCCATCAGTGCATGCATGGATATTTGGAGATGTGTGTCATCCTCATCAGATGGAGGGGGAGGTTCACCTTCCTTAGTAACTTCAGTATAGTAAACCAGCTCAGCATCTTCAGGGCAAGATTCTTTGAGAGCTTGATTTTGGGTTTGGTTTGCAAGTGTACAGACCTTCTTATGGCCAGGGAACCAAGGCTCCTTACACCTGTAACAAATTCCCTTCACTCTTGCTTGTTGGATTACTGAAGCAGTATTGATAGGGTTGTTTTTACTAGGGTCAAAATGTAGCTGTTTTCTTGCTTGTGAGAAGTATGTAGGGAGGGAACTGGTTTCTTTTGCGGTTGAGATTGTTCCATTCTCCTAGCTAACCAGATAGCCTTCTGTAGATCAGGAGGTTCATGGCATTGAACATGATGTTGTATATTGTAATGCAATCCAGAGATGAAACCATTCTTATAGTAATCATTTGGCAACACTAGGTTATCCCTTCTCATGAGGTTCATTGCTTGCTCAAAATTGAGTACATATTCAGTAATTATTCCAGTCTGAGATAGGTTATGGAAAGCTCTTACATTGTCACAGGTTGAAGACTCTCAATATCTGTCTCCCACAAATCTACAGAACATGTACCAGGGTATTGTATTAGCATTCATTCCAGTGCCTCTCCACCACTCAATAACACGCCCTTTCAGGTAAGTAACAGCTATTTCAGTTTTCTGCTCCATTGGAGTTCTTGCACCTTCAAAGTACATTTCTATAGTTTGGATCCAAGAGTTAGTGCCCATGCCATCAAATTCAGGGATATTGTATTTAGCAGGTTTAACCAAAGTTAACTGCCTTCTATTGTCCTGACCCATATCTCTTTGCGGAATTTCCACTCTTCTGTCCATGTTTGCATTCTTCCCTTCCCCTTGCTCTTGTTCTTGATGAACAACATGCTGGCTCTGTCCAGCTGTAGGCTGTGTTTTGGCCTCTTGGGAAAGTTGTTTGTCAGCAAAGTGTGGGTGTCTGTATGGGTGTTTGTTACTCCCATCCATGTTGAGCTCCTTACCAGTATGCTTGTCCACTAAGGTAGCAGATCCCACAGTGGTAGGTGATTGCAGAGTGTCTTGGAACCTTTGAGCCGGACCTTGTGGTGTGTTTGCTATGGCACTAGCTTGAGGAACATCAAGTGGGATGTGAGGGGTTTCTCTAGGTTAGGAAAACTAGATAGGAAGTTTGTAAGGGAACCTTGTAATTCTCCCAGGGATTTTTGCATTGATTGGAAGTTTTCTTGCACTAACTCCCTGAATTCTTCAAACTCCAAATGGTCTTGCTCTCTGTTTTTCTGGAGCAACTTGACGTCTAGCTGTAAGGAGGTGAACTCAAGCTGGTAGGTGGAGGAAGAGTCCCTTGGGCCAGTCATCATGGAGAAACTACAAAGAGTGTTTATACTGGAAGTGAGATGAGTTACCTTTGTGCAGATAGATCGATAGTCACAAAGGAAAGAATTTTATGACAACTTGTGCTGCAACCCGGCCTCTATGCTGTTGATCCTGCCACCGCCTGCACCGCCGCTGTCGCCATGCCGCCAAAATACACTGGATCTGGGTGGGAGGTGGGATTTTATTACGCAAGCCAGGAGCTTGTGCAACCACTTACCAACTCCAAACCTATACCAAACATCACCGCCTCTTGTGCCACCGAAGAGCACCGCCACCATGATCGGAGGGGAAAAGGAGGATTTTACAGCTCCTCCAACTCCTTCTCGGCCTCTCCATCCAAGATGCTGCTGAGGACGAATGGCTCTGATTACTACTTGTCACACCCTGACGATCTTAGAGCATGAACAGATAGATTCAGAGTGGAAACGATTGTATTTTAGGGGCTAATTGCCATCAAATTGTCTTACAACCAGAGGAACCTAAGCCGGCTAGGAACACTAGCGGCGCAAAGGGGGAAACCCTAAACAAGATAATACTCCACTGAGCTGCGATCCATGGCTTTATAGCCTTACAAAGTGCAGTAAAAAGAGAGAAAATGCAGTAAGAAAGGTGGCCGGCGCTCCCAGCCGGTGCCGGATAGACTACAGCGAAGCGCGCGAACGAGAGCCATTGGATCGCAGATCAACGCCCTCAGTGCCATCTAGCCAAAGCAAAGTATTACGGGAGTCTGATAACCCACAAGTGTAGGGGATCGCAACAGTTTTTGAGGTTAGAGTATTCAACCCAAATTTATTGATTCGCCACAAGGGGAAGCGAAAGAATATTCTCAAGTATCAGCAGCTGAGTTTGTTAGATTCAACCACACCTGAAAGATTAGTGTCTGCAAGCAAAGTATTAGTAGCAAAGTAGTATGATAGCAACAGTGTCAGAAAAGATCTGTTGACGGCAGACTATTCCTAATTGTTGTATCAATGGCGCCAGTAGGTTGCACGTGGACGGGGAACTATTCTTCCCCGGGAACGGTGTCGAAAAAGGGTCTTGCAACAAGTAACAGCAAAGTAGCAAGGAACAACAGCAGCAAGTAACAGCAGTAGTGACAGCAGTAGCAGCAAAGTAGCCCAATCCCTTTTGTAGCAAGGGACAAGCCTGGACAAAGTAACGTAGCAAGGACCAGTAGTAAAGGACTCGTAGGCAGTGGATCGGTGATGGATGAGTATGACGGATGTGATTCATCATGTAACAGCTATAACACGCAGAGATATGTAACTATCTCCCGTTCGTCAATCTAATGTAGGCTTGTATCTGTATGTAGTCATACGTGCTTAGGGAAAAGAACTTGCATGACATCTATTGTCCATCCCTCCCGTGGCAGCGGGGTCCTAATGGAAACTACGGGATATTAAGGTTCTCCTTTTAATAAAGAACCGGACCAACGCATTAACACTTGGTGAATCTCCGGCAGTGGTTCCGGCTATTGTCACTCCGGGGTTGCCGGGTCATAACACATAGTAGGTGACTACAGCTTGCAAGATAGGATCAAAAACACACATATATTGGCGACAACATAATAGGTTCAGATCTGAAATCATGGCACTCGGGCCCTAGTGACAAGCATTAAGCATCGCAAAGTAGTAGCAACATCAATATCAGAACATAGTGGATACTAGGGATCAATCCCCGTCAAAACTAACTCGATTACATGATAGATCTCATCCAACTCATCACCGTCTAGTAAGCCTACGATGAGATTACTCACGAACAATGAAGAGCATCATGGAATTGTCGATGGAGGAAGGTTGATGATAACGATGGCGCCGATTTCCCCTCTCCGGAGCCCAAAACGGACTCCAGATCTGCCCTCCAGATGAAGAACAGGGGGTGGCAGCGCCTCCGTATTGTAAACGCGATGAATCCTTCTCTCTGATTTTTTTCCGGACGAGACAGAAGATATAGAGCTGAGTTTGGAGGCGGTGGTGCCACGTGGGCCCCACAAGCCCTCACGGCGTGGACAGGGGGGTGGTCGCGGCCTATGGGCTTGTGGCCCACTGGCACGCCTCCTTCGGTGGATCTTTGCGTAGGTATTTTTCTTTTATTCCAGAAAAATTCTCCGTGAATTTTCAGGACATTTCGAGAACTTTTATTTCTGCACAAAAACAACACCATGGCAATTCTGTTGAAAACAGGGTCAGTCCGGGTTAGTTCCATTCAAATCATGCAAATAAGAGTCCAAAGCAAGGGCAAAAGAGTTCGGAAAAGTAGATACGACGGAGACGTATCAACTCCCCCAAGATTAAAGCCTTTCTTGTCCTCAAGCAATTCAGTTGACAAACTGAAAGAGACAAAAGAAAAACTTTGACGAACTCTGTTTGATCTTGTTGTTGCAACTATGTCTAACTCATAACCAGAGTTTCGGCAAGATCACAAGCAAACCACATAAGCAAATGACATCTAGGTCTCACGGTAAACTCATATCAATTGCATAATCAACTAGCGAGCAAATAATAATAAGTCTCAAATGTCAACACTTCAATCGAAACAACATGAAGGAGTGCGAACAGATGGTATCTCGCTAGCTCTTTCTGAGACCGCAAAACATAAATGCAGAGCACCTTCAAAGACCAAGGGCTGACTAAACATTGTAATTCATGGCAATGAAGATCCAGTCACAGTCATACTCAACACAGTTAAAAGCAAAGCATAAAAATGACAGAGGTGCTCTCTAATTGGTGCTTTTATAAGAGGAGGATGACTCAACAGGAACATAAATAGACCTGCCCTTCGCAGAGGGAAGCATTGATTTGCAGAGGTGCCAGAGCTCAAGCTTTTGAAACAGAGATAATAATTTTGGGTGGCATACTTTCATTGTCAATGTAATGACTAAGAGTTCTCAACATCTTCCATGCTACTCATGCTATAGGCGGTTGCCAAACAGAAAAGTAAAGTTTTGACTCCCCCACCACCAATCAATCACAATCCACGGCTAGCCGAATCCTCGGGTACCGTCCATACCAACATCAATCCTGGGGGAGTTTTGTTTGCAATTATCTTTTCAATTTGAGCATGGAACTGGGAATTCCAATTACCGACCCCTTTCTCGTGAATGATAGTGAATAAAAACATATCGGGGATAACACGCCTAGCATGGAAGATACTAATAGCCCCCTGTCACCACATGATCGGTTTGGGCATGCAAAACAGATTATTTCTTGAAGATTTAGAGGGTGGCACATGCAAATTTACTTGAAACGGCAGGTAGATACCGCACATAGGTAGGTATGGTGGACTCATATGGAACAACTTTGGGTTTATGGGAGTGGATGCACAAGCAGTATTCCTGCTTAGTACAAGTGAAGGCTAGCAAAAGACTGGGAAGCGACCAACTAGAGAGCGACAAGAGGCATCAAAATGCATTGAGAGTAACTAACATTGAGTGCAAGCATGAGTAGGACATAAATCACCATGAACATGAATATCATAGAGGCTATGTTGATTTTGTTTCAACTACATGCGTGAACATGCGCCAAGTCAAGCCACTTGAAACATTCAAAGGAGGATACCATCCTATCATACTACATCATAGTCATCTCAACATTCATGTGGGCATCTAAGACAAACCATTATAAGCTCCTAGCTAAGTAAGCATGGCATAAGCAACTATGATCTCTAAGTTGTCATTGCAAACATGTTTCTCTCACAACAAAGTTGAATCAAGCATGATGAGCTAGTCATATTTACAAAAACAAAATAGAACGAGTTCATGCCAGCTTTTACAGGCTCAGTTACTTCATCAAATATCGTCATTATTGCCTTTCACTTGCACGACTGAACGATGTGAACAATAATAAGAGTGCTCGTGCATTGGACTAAAGCTGGAATCTGCAGGCAAACACAAAGGAGAAGACAAAGTAATATGGCTCTATGAAAGCTAAACAGGTATGCATGCAAGAGTGACTAAACATTGTAACGAATATCTTCTACCTTGACCCAAAGAAAAATAAAACTATTTACATGGGAAAGCTCCCAACAAGGAAAAGAAGAAAATAAAATATTTTTGGTTTTTCTCAAACTGGACAGACACACGAAAAGAAAACGAGAAAAAGAAAATAAACTAGCATGGATGATACAGTGGCAAAGTGTGAACACCGGCTAACAAAGTGAAAGCATAAGCAAGAATGTAAAGTCGGTGAGAACACGTACTCCCCCAAGCTTAGGCTTTTGGCCTAAGTTAGTCTACTCCCAAGGATGGTCCTGGCGAAACCCAAAATCATAATGGGGGTTATACGGGAGCGTTGCAGCCACTGCCTGAATAGCTGCCTCATGGAAACGAGTAGCCTTTGCCTCCCTCTCATACTCCTCTGCCTCTCCTCTGGTTATGTAATATCTCCATTTTACCTGAAAGTCAAAGAAGGCAGGAGCAGGAAGGGTAATATGGAAAACACGCTGTCGGTTAAATATCAAACGTTATAGGAGGGATTCATTATCCCTCTCAAGGAACTAGTAGCGTGTCAAAGCGACACGGTCAAGGAAAGCTGTATGGAGTGGGGGATCTCCTTCGCGGATGGGTACTCCAAGAAAATTTGCTATGCGAGTGGCATAGATCCCACCAAACAAATCTCCTTCATTAGCATTCTTATTCAGCCTCCTTGCTATTATAGCTCCCATGTTGAAGCTTTTGTCACCCGTCACTGAGCTTTAAGGATACTAAGGTCGGGTGCGCAGAGGTGACAATGCTCAATCTTGCCATTAATGCATCTACCTATGAAGAGGGCAAAATAATGCAAGGCAAGAAAATGAATACTCCCCATAGAAGCTTGCGTAATGTCTCTAGTTTCTCCAACTGTAATACCAGAGAAAAAATCTCTAACCGAAGATTTAGGAGGATCATTGAGGCTACCCCAAATAGGTATTTTGCAAATTCTATTGAAATCCTCTAAATCCATGGTATAAGATTTATCATAGAGATCGAACAGTACCGATGTCTCACGTCCAGCTGAAAACTTGAATCTACGAACAAAAGAGGCAGTGAGAGCAACATACTATTCACATTTATCGGAGAGGAATTCTTCGAGTCCGACGTTGCAAACAAGTGCATCAAACTCATCTTCGAAACCTTCCTCAATCATAAATTCATCAGAAGGCCATTCACATGGTTGTACCTGCGTGTCCCTTGGTTGGTAAGGATAAGGCTCCCGAATCGCAAGACGGGGACCTCTCTTGCTTGAGGAACCACCATGAAAGTTTCTCCTGAACATCTTACCTTTTTGAAATTTTCAGTGCCCAAAGGAAAAATGAACAAGGCTCAACTAAACTAGTAGCTACTACTCCCACAAGTGCCTAGAGGCCATATTACGCATCAAAACTACTTGGGACCCGCTAGAATTAGCATGCAAAGCTCAAGAACATGGTCACAAGGCAGCAAAAATACGCGGAGTATAAGGCACTAGAGCAAAAACTAATTGGACCAATGGAGGAGTCACTTACCAAGGAGTAATTTCCCCAAAAGAGTTCGGAGAACGGTGATTTGAGCAAAGAGATCGAAAATCCCAGCAAGAGGAGCAAGAACGTGGGTTTGAGCTGCGAAACGATTTTTTCTGGAGGTAGGAGAACCAGATGAGAGCAAGAATGAGTGGAGGGGGTACCTGTGGGCCCCACAACCTGGGTGGCATGGCCAGGGGGACGCCCACGCCGTCAGGGCTTGTGTCCCACTGGTACAGCCCCAGACAAACTCTTCGTCTCATAATTTTTCAAAAATTCCAGAAAAAATCATACTAGATTTTCAGGACGTTTGGAGAACTTTTATTTTTTGGGTACTTTTCTACCGGACGCTAAAACAGAAAATAGGGAAAACTAAACTAAATCTATCATTTTTCTTCTAAGCAACCTAAAGTGAAATCTTGCAACAGAGGTTTGTGACTCCTCGATTCATCCATCTCATGGTCATCGAAAGAAATCTGTCAATGGGGTTGATCAAATCCCCTCGACAAAACTTTTTCGAATCGCAAAAGAAGACGGAGAATTTTCGAACAGTTACTAGGTTACCTCAATGGGGATGTGTATCTCCCCGACAAGCAAATCCTACTTCATCTTGACACGAGGAATAGGGCATTCAAATCTCCCAATAAGAATCGATGGAGTTTTTTCGATAGCATTGATGCAATGTACTCGATATTGTTTCTTCGGAAAGTGCACCGTATGCTCACTACCGTTGACATGGAAAGTGACATTGCCTTTGTTGCAATATATAACAGCCCCTGCAGTGTTTAAAAAGGGTCTTCCGAGGATGACAGCCATGGCATCGTCCTCGGGAATATCCAAGATAACAAAGTTTGTTAAGATAGTGACGTCAGCAACCACAACGGGAGCATCCTCGCAAATGCCGATAGGGAAAGCAGTTGACTTGTCGGCCATTTGCAGAGAGATTTCAGTGGGTGTCAACTTATCCAGTTCAAGCCTACGATAAAGAGAGAGAGGCATAACGCTAACACCGGCTCCAAGGTCGCACAACGCAGTTCTAACGTAGTTGCCTTTAATGGAGCAAGGTATAGTGGCAAATCCGGGATCACCTAGTTTCTTAGGAGTTCCACCCTTGAAGGTATAATTAGCGAGCATGGTGGAAATCTCAACCTCAGGTATCCTCCTCTTATTAGTCACAATATCTTTCATGTACTTAGCATACGGAGACATCTTGAGCATATCTGTCAAACGCATTTGCAGAAAGACAGGTCTGATCATCTCAACGAATGGCTCAAAATCCTCATCATCCTTTTTCTTGCATGGTTTGGGAGGAAAGGGCATGGGTTTCTAAACCCATGGCTCCCTTTCTTTATCGTATCTCTTAGTCTTAGGCTTTGGGTTATCAAGATCAGGTTCAATCTCCACATCCTTATCATTGCTAGGTTGAGCATCAACATGAATATCACTATTTAAATCATCATTAGGCTCATGTTCATCACCAGATTGTGTTTGAGCATCAGAGACAGAGGCATCGTTTGGACTCTCAGGTGTAGCAGCAACAGGGTTATTAGCGTGCAGGTTCCTATCATCTTTCTTCTTCTTTCTAGGAAGACTAGGTGCATCAGTGCAAACTCCTTGAGAATCTTATTCAATTCTCTTTGAATGACCCTCGGGATAAAGAGGTTCCTGGGTCATTCTACCGCCTCTAGTGATGACTCTAACGGAATTGGCATTCAACTCATTGAGCAAGTCATTTTGAGCTTGAAGTAATTGTTCTACCTGAGTAGTAAACATAGAGGCATGTTTACTCAGAAGCTTAAGATCATTGACATTTCTGTCCACACAAGCACTTAAATGACTAAGCATACGAGCATTCTGTTCCAATTGTATGCTAGCATAATCATTGAAGCTTTGTTGTTCGGCAACAAAGTTATCAAATTCATCCAGGCGTAAGCTAGCAGGTTTATCAAAAGGAATATCACTCTCATCAAACCTACGCAGAGAATTTACTTCTACTACCTGTATCGGGTTATCGAGACCATGGATCTCTTCGATAGGTGGTAAATTTTTGACATCTTCAGATTTAATGTCTTTCTCTCGCATAGATTTCTTGGCTTCTTGCATATCTTCAAGACTGAGGAATAGAATACCTCTTTTCTTCGGAGTTGGCTTAGGAGGTGGTTCGGTAATAGTCCAAGCATTCTCATTGCACAATATGTTATTCAACAGAATCTCAGCTTGTTCTACGGTTCGTTCCCTAAAAACACAACCAGCACAACTATCTAGGTGGTCTTTAGAAGCATCGGTGAGTCCATTATAGAAGATATCAAGTATTTCATTCTTCTCAAGAGGGTGATCAGGCAAAGCATTCAGTAGCTGGATAAGCCTCCCCCAAGCTTGTGGGAGACTCTCTTCCTCAGCTTGAGCAAAGTTGTATATTTCCTGCAAGGCAGCTTGCTTTTTATGGGCAGGGAAATATTTTTCAGAGAAGTAGTAGACCATATCCTCGGGGCTACGCACACAACCAGGAGCAAGAGAAGTGAATCAGGTCTTAGCATCATCCTTTAGCGAGAAAGGAAACAGCTTGAGGATATAGTAGTGGCGGATCTTTTCCTCACTAGTGGATAGGGTGGCTATATCGTGCAGTTTGGTAAGATGGGCTACACCGTTTTAGACTCATAACCGTGAAAAGGATCAGATTCGACTAGAGTGATTAACTCAGGGTCGACAGAGAATTGATAATACTTATCGGTCACAAAGATAGGCGAAGTGGCAAACTTCGGGTCGTATTTCATCCTAGCGTTCAGAGATTTGTCTTTCCACTTGCGCAGTAATTTCTCAACTTCACAGCTATCCTTACACGCAAGAAAATCCTCAGCTATCTCTCCCTCCATAACATAGCGCATATCAGGCATATCAGGCAATTCAGGCATAGTAGCAGGTTCTACTTCAATAGTATCAGCAGTTTCAAAAGTATCATCACATCTAGCTGCGACTCTAGCAATATGTGCATCAAGAAATGCACCAAGTGGCAAAGCAGTATCAGGCATAGTATCAGGCATAGCATCATCAGGCATAGTATCAAGCATAGCATCATCATAAGCATCATGGGCAGCAGAAGTAGCATCATCAAGCACAGGCGACATATCAAGATTTCTAGCAGGAGGCGATGTCGCAAACTTACTCATAACTGAAGGTGAATCAAGTGCAGAGCTAGATGGCAGTTCCTTACCTGTCCTCGTAGTGGAAGGCAAGACTTTAGTTCTTGGATCTATCGGATTCCTCATAGTAACCAGCAGACGTAATTCCCAAGTGACTTAGAGAATATAGTTGTGTCTCCCCGGCAACGGCGCCAGAAAATAGTCTTGATAACCCACAAGTGTAGGGGATCTGCCAGTTTTCGAGGGTAGAGTATTCAACCAAAATTTATTGATTCTCCACAAGGGGAAGCGAAAGAATATTCTCAAGTATTAGCAGCTGAGTTTGTCAGATTCAACCACACCTGAAAGATTAGTGTCTCCAAGCAAAGTAGCAGTAGCAAAGTAGTATGATAGCAACAGTGTTAGAAAAGATCTGTTGACGGCAGACTATTCCTAACTGTTGTATCAATGGCTCTAGTAGGTTGCACGTGGACGGGGAACTACTCTTCCCCGTCAACGGTGTCGAAAAAGGGTCTTGCAACAAGTAACAGCAAAGTAGCAAGGAACAGCAGCAGCAAGTAACAATAGTAGTGACATCAGTAGCAGCAAAGTGGCCCAATCCTTTTGTAGCAAGGGACAAGCCTGGACAAAGTAACGTAGCAAGGACCGGTAGTAAAAGACTCGTAGGCAGTGGATCGGTGATGCATAAGTATGACGGATGTGATTCATCATGTAACAGCTATAACACGGAGAGATATGTAACTAGCTCCCGTTCGTCAATCTAATGTAGGCATGTATTCCGTATGTAGTCATGCATGCTTAGAGAAAAGAACTTGCATGACATCTATTGTCCATCCCTCCCGTGGCAGCGGGGTCCTAATGGAAATTACGGGATATTAAGGTTCTCCTTTTAATAAAGAACCGGACCAACGCATTAACACTTGGTGAATACATGAACTCCTCATACTATGGTCATCTCCGGGAGTGGTTCCGGCTATTGTCACTCCGGGGTTGCCGGGTCATAACACATAGTAGGTGACTACAACTGGCAAGATAGGATCTAAAACACACATATATTGGCGACAACATAATAGGTTCAGATCTGAAATCATGGCACTCGGGCCCTAGTGACAAGCATTAAGCATGTCAAAGTAGTAGCAACATCAATCTCAGAACATAGTGGATACTAGGGATCATTCCCCGTCAAAACTAACTCGATTACATGATAGATCTCATCCAACTCATCACCGTCCAGCAAGCCTACGATGAGATTACTCACGAACAATGAAGAGCATCATGGAATTGTCGATGGAGGAAGCTTGATGATGACGATGGCGACGATTTGCCCTCTCCAGAGCCCAAAACAGACTCCACATCTGCCCTCCAGATGAAGAACAGGGGGTGGCGGTGCCTCCGTATCGTAAAACGCGATGAATCCTTCTCTCTGACTTTTTTTCGGGCGAGACGGAAGATATAGAGCTGAGTTTGGAGGCGGTGGTGGCACGTGGGCCCCACAAGCCCTCATGACGCGGCCAGGGGGTGGCCGCGGCCTGTGGGCTTGTGGCCCACTGGCACGCCTCCTCTAATTTCAATAGATTCTAGATCCAGCCTGCTCCTTCTAATTTTAAGTATGTTTGTTGTACTGATGCATGCCAACGAAAACTATTATTTTTTAATCTCAGTAGGGTAAATAATTTACTAGCCTTCATTTCTTCTCAAATAAATGTTGGATATTTCTATGGGTAATTCGTCTCATGCTTACAGTTCTCAACATTAATTAATTAGGCTATCAAGATCCAGTTGAACCCCTCTGTCCGTAGACACCATTCTATCTCTGAATCTATTTCATTTCTTACCCCTACAGTTATGTTCACAACATTGTGTTAAATTGTTAGTAAATATGCATGGTAATATTTTACTGGTCATTATTCTCAATAACCACTTCATTCATACCTTGTACAACCCTATGGGTTTATCATTTCAAAATCATCTTCATGGAGTTGGTTGAGCTGTCTACCAAATCTTTGGCTGAAGTAATGTTTGAGAAGCTCGAGCTCCCTAAACCACTCTATTATGTGTGTAAGCCTGAACAAGGTGAATATAAATCACAGATATAATTCCACTGTACAAAGGAAGGTTCTCGCACTTCAGCACACTGTACTGAGCATTTCTCTATGTTCATTGTAGTGCAAGTGCTTCCCATAATGAATCATATGTTAATGTGATTGTGTTATGCTGACAACTGACTATAGAAAGCACAAATTTATTGTAGGTAATAACTTAGAATAGTTTTCTTCCTCTTAGCCCCTTCATTATCTTCTTCCAGTTTTATTCCAGCTCTAATTTTTTCATCGGTGCTCTGCACAAAAGTATATTTATTTATAGCAGCTTAAATGCACACAAATATTATACAAAACGAAAAACAAAGCACACTATCAACCAACAATCAGAACACCTATTCTCTGTATAGATGTCTTTTGCCTTGATTTATTTAGATTGCTCTTTAGCAAGTCAAAACCATGTAAGCATGTAAAAGAAAACTCAGGATTACGTCACCACATGTAAAATATTTAATTGACATCATAACAGTAGCAAGGTCAATAACAATATAAAGTAATATTTTCATTAGTTGATCCATTCGACTTTTGTTTGATATGACTGCCATGATATTTGGATAGGAAAGTTATTTGTTAACTTTGTTTCATTTTTACGTGTAAGCTAATAATCATGAACTGTAGATTTACCTGCAGTTTCCTAGAAGTATTACGTACTTTTTGAAGAAAATGTTTTATGAAGTATAGTTTCTAAAATAAAATAAAACGTGGTTGCAGTAAAAAAATCCTGAAGGTTTGTCATCTTGTAGAATGATAGACATTGCAGTGCATTTGCTTCCCATGATGAATCCTATGTTAATATGATTGTGTTATGCTGACAGCTGACTATAGAAAGAACACTTTTATTGTAGGTAATAACTTAGAATAGTTC
Source organism: Hordeum vulgare subsp. vulgare (assembly GCF_904849725.1). Classification (NCBI taxonomy): domain Eukaryota; kingdom Viridiplantae; phylum Streptophyta; class Magnoliopsida; order Poales; family Poaceae; genus Hordeum; species Hordeum vulgare. The sequence goes on along the minus strand of NC_058520.1, from coordinate 228,607,984 downwards.
TCTTCCTCTTAGCCCCTTCATTATCTTCTTCCAACTTTATTCTAGCTCTAATTTTCTCCATCGATGCTCAAGCATTCAGTGGATTATTTTGACACACTATAGAAAAATATATTTATTTATAGCAGCTTAAATGCACACAAATATTATACAAAACGAAAAACAAAGCACACCATCAACCAACAATCAGAACACCTATTCTATATAGATGTATTTTGCCTTGATTTATTTAGATTTCACTTTAGCAAGTCAAAATCATGTAAGCATGTAAAATTAAACTGAGGATTACGTCACCACATGTAAAAGTATTTGATTGACATCATAACAGTAGCAAGGTGTATAACAATGTAAAGTAATCTTTTCATTAGTTGATCCATTGACTTTTATTTGATATGACTGCCATGATATTTGGATAGGAAAGTTATTTGTTAACTTTGTATCATTTTTATGTGTAAGCTAATAATTATGAACTGTGGATTTATCTGCAATTTCCTAGAAGTATTACGTACTTTTTAAAGAAAATGTTTTGTGAAGTATAGTTTCTAAAGAAAAATAAAAAGGGGTTGCAGTAAAAAAATCCTGAAATTTTGTCATCTTGTAGAATGATAGACAACGAGCTCCTAGTAAAAAAATAGGATAGGAGCAGTCGGTAACTGAAAGTGAGGATAGGACAAGTTGGTAGCTGAAGATAATATAAGTGTCGTTTTCATTCAGTGGAATCGCGTTGTGTCATAAGATAAAGTGTTTTTGCAGGCTATGTTAGCTTGCAAAAAATGTCTTAGTATATTACAGGACGGAGGGGGTGTATTTTTAACGTACACTTCTTTATTATGAACATGCATTGCATGTGCGCATTTTTTGTGAAATAATAATTCGCTAAAATGCTACATGCGATAATATGTTTAGATTTCTTTGTTATTTGTTGATGTTTATATATTGTAAATGGTGGTTGTGGGCATCCCGAAGAAGCTTGTTATGACAATTCGAATTTTTTTGGACTAGTACCACAAGAATATGTCACTCGAGGGTCAAGCTACAAGGTCTAGCTAGAAGCGACATCTTCCCAAGTTGTGCTCACAAGTATGATATGTTTCTTTTTCTCTGTGTTTATGTCTCTGTTGCTTCAAGGCCGGTTATTCGATTCTAATAGAGGAACTTGCTATGGCCATCCAGAGGGCTAGGGCGATTACATGCCCATCACTCGCGGCAGCGAGATGCACATTCATACTGTAAGCTCCGTGTGGACATGTCGAACCAACATCAGGTGGGAGCCCAGATGAAGAAGGTTGCCAAAGGGAGAATGAAGAGAAGTGATGAGATGCTTATGACATCTAATGAATGATGTTATCTTAGTTCATGGGTTTTGCTTTGGTCGACTCAAAAACCTTGTTTAGATCTTTTTTGCCAATTGTTCAAACCATATATTTATTTTCGTGTAAATGATCAAAGTGCAAATAAAAAAACTAAATTAGTCCTCTCAAGCATTTTTCTAAAAAATTGTACTTATCATCTGAATCGATACGTGCATTACACATGCAAGCTTACTAGTTTATTAGTTTATGTAAAACCTAGGTGAGTTTACCTGCTAACTAGGAAGTAGGAACGAAGTTGTCATGGCCGCCCAGACCGCTCCGAGCTAGAAAAGGGGAAAATAATTGCAGGCATGGAAATTACTTTCGGTGAAAAAGCAACCGCAACCCCTAGGCGATGGATGCCTCGCACAGATAGGCCCGATGACTGCACGATGCAGGGAGTTCCCCATCGGCAGCGCGACGCGGTGAGTTCCTTTGTGACGGCTAGACGCGAAGATATCTTTCGCGGCGCAACAACGGGCTACTCTGAGGCAGAGAGGAGGCCTCTTCTTCGTTCGATGCGCCATGGATGGCTCCTCCGATGTGGAGACGTGATCTCCTCATTGTTGACAGCGTCACGGCTGGCTCCTCCAAGGCGACGAGGAGGCCTCCTCGTATGGACGCTGGCGACACCTTGGTGAAGCCCCATGGAGCCTAGCCCAGTGTAATGACTTGTCGTGTGGTGGCCGACGACGCTGGTCCACTTGCTGTTGAGCATCCAGTCGGGCAACCTCTTCGATCTGAGGCCATTGCTGGGCCAGATCGACGAGCTACATAAGTTTGTAGCTTAGAAATAGTACCTCCTATTATTCTGCTTAGTCTGAAGTTTGATCTGCTATGTTCTGAATTTTATTCTGCTTTGCATCGTGTTGGTAGCTTGGCTCGGCCAGATCAAAGCTCTAAATTTTGTTCAGCTCTACAGAGAGATGACTAGAAACAAGAAATGTAGTTTCACACACCAAAATATTGAAGATATGAAAAGAAGGGCGGACGTGAATCTCCACTGTGCTTGTACTTGATAAACTATCAGCAATGTGTGCACTCACGCATCCATGAAAAATTGCAATCGTACAAATAATTTTGTAATTAGTTCTAGTACTTTAGGGAAAACAAGATGACAAAACATAAACTCCTATTTGTTTACTCGTTAGTGCCCTGGTGCATTTCAAATATTACATTAAAGTTGCCAAGTGCATAGAAAAATACTGCATCAAACATCTTCAAATTACATAAATCATGTCTAAACTTAATCGGTAGTATTGTTGAGCCCTCCAATTCCATCAAAACGTAATTCTACAGGACTGGACAGTACAGTCGATCCTTGCTGAATTTGAAACATCATACTTGTATATTTTCCTAGAATTGCAGGCATGACCATTGACGATGAACCTTCATACGGTATTGCAACTACTGGGGTTGGATTTATGTTGCCAGTGGCTATGTGAAAGTATCAAGATGGACCTAGAAGAGGGGTAAATAGGTTACCAATTTTAGGTAATAATACGGAATATGAAGGTGAGCCTTACAATTGCAAAGATGGTAGTCGTGCTACGCGTACTAAGCAAGACAACAATTAATTAAAGAGTTAAGCACAAATAATACAAGTACAATAAGAAATATCACAAGGACAAATAACCACAAGTACAGAGTTAGGGTTAGGGATAACCGCAACTCCGAGATACGAGGATGTATGTCGATGTTCACTTTCTTGGAGGGAAGCTACGTCACCGTTTAGAGAGATGGATGTTACCACGAAGGCACACCAACGTCACAAAGGCTCACCATATTCTCTCTTTGAGACAACACCACGAATGCGATTCTCAACCACCAGTGGTAGACCTTGGGGTGGTCTTCAAACCCTCACAAACTTTTCGGGGTAATCACAATGAACGATTCCTCGCCGAAATACTCCTACCGCTTATGAGTCTCCAACCTCCAAAAGTAACAAGATGCACCGCGAAAACAAGGGGGGTCAACTTTTTCTTTGGTGAATGTGTAGATCAGACACTCCTCCTTCACTCCTCAAAAGATCAAGAGCTCTGGTTGGCTAAGGAGGGCGAACTCCAAGAAATAGAGGTCTGAAAATGGTGGAGAGAGAAAAATGGAGTTGCTTATCATCTCAAGGAAGAAGAAAGCTATTTATAGGTGGGGAAGAAATCCAGCCGTTGGAGGCCAGATTTCTACCAACCCCGGAAGTTCTAGGTGGGCCGAAGGTTTCGGACCCCCGAAGTTCCGGGCAGGTTCCGGCGTAAACAGAATGTTTGCACCGGGTTGGAGTCTCACGGAAGCAGACACGATGGGGACGGAAGATCTGAAGCCCGGAAGTTTCGGCCGCCCTGGAAGTTTCGTCCAAGGTCCGGCAAGGTTCGGGCCGAAACAGAAACATTGCACATAGGCTGGCAGTTTCTCTGGTTGGCCCAGAAGCTCACCAGACCTTCCGGTCCCGGAAGTTTCGGTCATCCCGGATGTTCCGGCCTAGGCAGAGAGTTTGCACTGTCAATTTTGACAGATCTGAGAAGTGGTTCTCCAGAACTTATTTTTATGAAGAGTTAATTCCCAGATAATTTTCATGATGCATCCCCTCTTAATTGTGCGATTTCCCTAAGGACTCAAGAAACAAAGAAAAACTTTCATGGCACTTTTTCTTTTTTCCTTTTTTCCAAGTAGAAGGCAAATAACCATCCATGCTTCTCTTCACTTTTGTCGGAGCTGTTTACACTAGAGCATGTGGTCAGAAATACAAATGAAATTGTCATAGATGTCAAAAATAATTATGGTCAATGATGCACTTTCAATCTCCCCCTTTTGACATAGATGACAATAATGCTTGAGAGGGTAGACACACAAAGTATGTATGTTATAGAGCAGCTTTGATGAAAGGAAATAACTCCCCCACATCTTATGCCTTATTTCAGATTTGTATTTGAATGTTAAAGACACAATTGGAAGTAGCTCCCCTCACATTGTGCTACGAATATAAGCAGGACATAGCAACATGAAATGATTTACTAACCTTGATTTTTGTGTGTGACGACACATATATGGGAATATCACTCACAATATGAGATGCGAATATGAAAGATGCCTTGAAACACATGTAACCCATAAATTCCACATGCATAATATGAAAGATGCCTTGCAACACATGTAACCCATAAATTCCACATGCATGGATAGATAGTTTTTAACGAAAACACAGCGGTAAGGTTCAAATAGTATCAAATAAATAAAATGTAGCAAATAAAGCAAGGATAGCAAATAAGAGAATAGGAAAATGATAATGATGATGTGACAGCCCGAGACCGACGCTCCAGAAGATTCCCCTTTTATTCTGTTCTCGTCGTGTGATTCGTCTGGTTGTCGCATTCATCATCGCATCATGCACATCATATGCGCTGCACCGGCACTCCGTTGCTGCCATTTTTCAAAACTTGTATCCGTTAGTAGTTGCCGGTTCTCTCTGTTTTCGTTGTTGACCGTTTTGAGCCCGACCACACACGCACGCTCCCGCGACATCGATAAAATGTGGTTTTAAAAGGTGTCTGAAAAATATTCTCGGATTGGGTTGAAACTTAGCGTGCGGTCTTTATATGTTGTAGGTAGGCCGTTTGCCAATTTTTGTCGCAATCGGAGCCTGTTTGATACCCGAACGGTCGACCATAGCGGCACCGTCTTCGGTTTATCGTCGGTCGGTTTTTAGGTCTTTTACCTCTCGTTGCCAGATCGCAAACCTCCCTATCTTCTCCATCTAGCCTACTCTACACAGCCCAACTAGACTGAGCTCCCTACCGGAGTCGTCCGATCGTGATCCGGCGGTCTGAATTCGGACGAAATAGCTAGCCCTAGCCCATTTGCTATATATAGACAACCCATTGTCCATTTTTGGCCTCCCCTAGCTGCCCACCTCGGGATCCAGGCCCCAAACCCTAGCTGCCGCCAACTCCTCCCACCTCTAGCCGACCAAGGCCCGCCGGGGCCCGAGCCAGGTTCTCTCGGCCCGGATCGACCGGGGCCACAACCTCATTAAGCCCCAAGCTCTCCTGCTCGAGCTCCAGGAGCAGCGGCGGCTGACCCGAGCCAGATCCGCCCCAGGCCGTCGTGCCTCGCGGCGCCATCCTAAGCCCCGCCACCGACCGGAGCCACGGCCCCAGTTGCGGCTGCCACGGTGCCTGTTCCCGCCATCAGCGCCACCCCGGGTGTCTCCAGCATCGGCGCCCTGCATCGCCCCGTCGCCTCACCCCACACCCGATCCAGATCGGGAATCGCGATCAGGATCCGCCGCTCGTTGACCGGCGAGTAGGCCTGCCATCCCTGGCCTAGCGCGCCTCCACCGCGAGCCTCAGCCTCCAGCCGCGTGGGCCCGGCTCGCCACGCGCGGCCCAGCCGCTCGCCTCCTTCCCGACGGCCCACGCGCCTCCTTCCCCCGACCGAGCCGACCCAGCCACCTCCTCACCTCGCTTGGGCTGAAGCCCGCTAATGTGAGCAGTCGAGTTTTTCCCCCTTGTTATATGTCGCCCGATGCACAGTTTAGTTATCCTGCGCCCACCAAATCGGCCCGATTGTTTTTCGGTTTCCGAATTTATTATTTTCAGAAAAACCATTGTTTTTAAAACGCCCGTAAATTTTAATCCGTACGTCGGATCGCGAGAAGTTATATATGTAACTTGGCTAGAATTTCACGTAGATTAATATTTTCCAAGTCTCGTTCATATTTAAAGTTGTTTAGCATGTCGTTTGCATTGGTTTGCGTGTCGACGTGTTAGAAACGGTTTAGCTCGTAATTATTTAATCACGCTCGTAGTAATAGTAGAATCACGTTGGCCACTTTGTTTTTCCATTTAACAAACATAAAAGGTGATTAGGACAAATCTGGACAGATTTAGAAGTTAATGTGTGGGGTCATTTCGGAAGCGTCATATGTCGTTTCCGGCCTCATTTAAAATGCCTAGATAGGTAGTTTAATTTGTTCTTCACCTCTTGCCATGTTTAACAACATTTAATATTGCCGTGTAAATAAATGTGAGTGAACTAAATAATTAAATGTGGAGTTCCGTCAATATTGAGCTTCACTTAATGTTTAGCATTTCATTGTCGTAAATTGCCATGCCCTGCCTTGCATATTTGAAACTGATCATGTATATGTGAATTGCATCATTTCATGCATGTGCCGTGGTGAATATCGTGTGTTGATTCTTGTTTCCGGTTTTCTTCATCTTGATAGAGTTCCGCAAGCGTGTCAGAACGTGAGGATCCGTTCGACTACGTCGGTTCATCTGCTTCACTCGTTCTTCTTCCAAGCGGGATTACAGGCAAGATGAACATTTCCCTAGATACCATTACTATCAATGACATGGTAGTTGTCTCGTTTCTTTCGGTATGTCTCGCTGCCTACCACATGTTAAATATGAGCCTCCCAACATTGCGATGAAAACCTCTAACTTTTCCACGACATAGAAAACCACTCATTGGCTATGTTACCGCTTGTTTAACCATGTGTTAGCGTTGCTAGTCGCAGGAGCAGTTGCTTCCATGTGATAACATGGGTTCCTTGTTATATCACCATATTATTGCTAATTAATTTAATGCACCTATATACTTGGTAAAAGGTGGAAGGCTTGTCTTTCTAGCCCGGTGTTTTGTTCCACCTTTGCCGCCTTAGTTTCGGCTACCGGTGTTATGTTCCATAAATGAGCGCTCCTAACATGCTTGGGGTTGTTATGGGAACCCCCTAGATTCTCGTTTTGGGATAAAGCTCGTCTGGCACATTGGTACTATATTTGCCCAATATAATAATTTTGTTAATACTGAAAAACATAGGGTGTCATGAACCCGAGGAGTAATTCAACATAATACAAGGGAGCCAGTGCTGCTGGTGTTGGTCCCAAACAGAGCCACTTGCGGGGCCACCCGGGGCAACTCGGGGGGATTTATATCCGACGACCGTACATATTTCTCATTCGTCATGTCTTGAGAACGAGATACGCGACTCCTATCGGGATCGTCGACACGCTGGGCGGCCTTGCTGGACTTGTTTTACCTTTCTCGAGCATCTTGTGCGAGGGATTCCGAGGATGCTTTGGGTTATCTCGAGGTTGAGGCTTTCCAATAGGAACCCGATGAGATCACGGGATTCCCTGATCGAGGTCATTCCGTCGCAGTATGTGGTAGTTTGTGATGGACTAGTTGGAGCTCCCCTGCAAGGTTAAATCTTTCGGAAAGCCATGCCCGCGGTTATGTGGCAACGTGGAAACTTTGTTTAACATACGGTTCTAGATAACTTGAAGTAAGCTTAATTAAAATATGCCAACTAAGTGTGTAACCGTGATTGTCTCTTTCGTGAGCTCCTTCTCCGTTTGAGGACACGGTGGGGTTATGTCTGACGTTAGTAGGTGTTCAGGATCATTTATTTGATCATCAGTAGTTCTCGTTCATTTTGCGTAGATCATCCCCCTCTTTTATTCTTGTACTCGTAAGTTAGCCACCTCAAATAAATGATTATTCACTTGCTGCAACCTCATCACTTAACCATACCTCACCCATTAAGCTTTGCTAGTCTTGATACCTTTGGAAATGAGATTGATGAGTCCCTTGTGGCTCACAGATTACTACAACACAAGTTGCAGGTACATGTAAAGAGTTACTTTGGCGTCAGCGCGCTGATTGTGCTATTTGGAGTTTCTTCTTCTTAATCATCGATCTAGGATGGGTTCGAGGCCAGCGGCCTAGGATAGCAAGGATGGATGTCATTCTTTTATCGTTTGTTTTCGTCCGTATTCAGACACTCCTCTTCTTCATGATGATTGTATATTGTTGTACTGATGTGACTCTGATGTACCCTGTGGCGAGTGTAGGCTAACTCCTTATACTCATCTTTTCAGTACATGTACTTGTAACGGTATCCATTCTAGTGAAACGACGAGATGCGTTTTCATCCCTGTCGAGGCCCTCGCGCCAATATAAGGATAGGACTGCATCTTGGGCGTTACAGATGACCCCTGATGATGACCCCTATCAAGCAATCCAACATATCCCCCGTTGTCATCAAGATGGCAAAAAGGAAGAAGACGAAGGATGCACTACTACAGCCTCTAGTTGAGGGAATCAGCTGAGCCATCGGAGGACTCATTAGAGGACACTGGGAAGTGAGAGCGATCAGAAGTGGCTTCAACTCCAGCTTCGACATCAAACCGAGCAAACTTGGATTGGTATTGATCAATCGGAGTCACATCAGACTTAGAACCATGATCAAGGGTCATGCAAGATGCACGCATCCCATACTTAAGGGCCTTCATGCCCTCCTTCCTAGACTTCTGCTCGTCCCACTGCTTGTTGTGCATATCTTGCTGCAGATAGAACATGTTCTTCAAAAGCCGCCAGAGTTTGTTGCTCTTCCTTGACGCGGAGTCACTAGGTTCCCCACGATGATAAGCATGAGAGAGTGAGAGTGGGGTTCAAAGTGTTGTGAATCTGCAGCATGAAGATCCTCTTCCTCATCATCATCACCCTCATTAACGGTGGCCTTGCCCTTTTTGACCAACAAGTTAATGTTGGCGTGAGCAGTCAGACGCCAGCCAGCAAGCACATCAGGAGCACACTCAGCAATCAAGGCAGTGATTTAGGGAGCATAAATCGGTACCTTGCGGTCCATCACCACACTGTACATTTCGTTCCATATGAAATCCTTCACATCAAGAGGACCAGAGTTGTAACAAGTGAAATGAAGAAGGTTGATGAGATGACCACGAATCTTGTTTCGGTCACCAACCTTGATAGCTATCACTTCGTGAAAAATCCAATGCATGATATCATAGAAGGGGTGTAGGATCGAAAGTATGTCTAGAGGGGGGTGATTAGACTACTTGACAAGATAATTTTTTCCCTTTTCCCAATTTTACTTGAGAGGTAGCTACGTCAGTTATAACAAGTCAAGTACACCCTACACATGCAGTTCTAATAGTATACCAGCGGAAAGTAAAAAATGTGCTACGGCAACAAAAATCCTTCTTCTGCCTCTTGAGCTTGCGTTGGTTTTTCCCTTGAAGAGGAAAGGGCGATGCAGCACAGGAGCAGTAAATATTTCCCTCAGTTTGAGAACCAAGGTATCAATACAGTAGGAGAATCGCGCCAAGTCCAGAGTACCTGCGCAAAAACAAAAGAGCTTGCACCCAACGGTATAAAGGGGTTGTCAATCCCTTCAAGATTGATTGCAAAGTGAGATCTAAAGGTGGAAAGTGCAACGAAGTAAAATTGTAAGGCCGAAAATATGGTGTGAAGTAGACCCGGGGGCCATAGTGTTCACTAGAGGCTTCTCTCAAAATTGCAAATAATACGGTGGGTTAACAAATTACTGTCGAGCAATTGATAGAACCGCGCAAAGTCATGACGATATCTAAGGCAATGATCATACATATAGGCATCACGTCCGAGACAAGTAGACCGATACTTTCTGTATCTACTACTATTACTCCACACATCGACCTCTATCCAGCATGCATCTTGTGTATTGAGTTCATGACGAACAGAGTAACGCTTTCAGCAAGATGACATGATGTAGAGGGATAAACTCAAACCAATGATGAAAACCCCAAGAAGATTACATTAGATAGATCTCCATGAAGATCATGGAGAACTTTGTATTGAAGATCCAAGAGAGAGAAGAAGCCATCTAGCCACAAGCTATGGACCCGTAGGTCTATGGTGAACTACTCACGCATCGTCGGAGAGGTCATGGTGTTGATGAAGAAGCCCTCCGTATCCGGATCCCCCTCCGGCAGGGCACCAGAACGTGCCCCAGATGGGATTTTGCGGAGACAGAAGCTTGCGGCGGCAGAAAAGTATTTTCGTGGATCTCTCACGTGGTTTTGGAATTTTTCTGAATTTATAGGCGGAAGAGGTAGGGCAGGGGAGGCACGGGGGGCCCACAAGCCTCCTAGGCCCCCTGGCCACGCCTAGGGGGCTTGTGGGGTCCCCTGGTGGCCCCTGCCTTGGTTCTCAAGTCTCGTGCATATCTTCTGTTCCGAAAAAAAATCTTTTCGGAACTTTTATTCCATTTGGACACCGTTTAAAATCGTCCTCTCAAAAGGGTCAAAAACACGGAAAAAAGAGGAACTGGCACTTGGCACTGAGTTAATAAGTTAGTCCCAAAAAAGATATAAAAGGCATACAAAGCATCCAAAGTTTGACAAAATAATAGCATGGAACCATCAAAAATTATAGATATGTCGGAGACATATCAACATGCAAGTGTAAATAGAGGAGTAAGGTAGGGAGATCAAACACATGAGGTTGACACGGCGATTTTTTCCATGGTTCCGATAGGGGGTGCTATCGTACGTCCATGTTAGCGAAGACTTTAACCCACTGAGGGTAACGGCTGCGAGAATCCATGGAGGGCTCCACCCACAAGGGGTCCACAAAGAAGCAACCTTGTCTATTCCACCACGGCTTCCGTCCACACTAGACTAGCCTTACTCACGATAGATCTTCACAAAGTAGGTAATCTCCTTGCCCTTACAAACATCTTGGTTCAACTCCACAACACAAAGTAGGAGGCTCCCAAGCGACACCGAACCAATCCAGGAGGCACCACCCTCCAAAAGGTAATAGATGGCGTAGATCAATGACCTCATTGCTCTTGTGCTTCTAAAGATAGTCTCCTCAACACAAATCACTCTCTCACATAATATGCATTGGTAGGAGAGGTTGATTTGGTGGAAAGCAGTTTGGGGCGGCTAGAGATTAAGTTTCAAATGATTGGATTGGAATATCTTGGTCCCAACACATGAGTAGGTGCTTCTCTCTCAGAAAATGGATCTGGAAATGAAGTGTGTGTTCTGAGTGCTTCTCCCACGAATGAGAGGTGGATGAAGGGGTATATCTAGGCAGCAGCCAAAATCCAACCATTACACGCAAAAGTGCAAACTCGGTGACACCGAAGTGGACAACTCGGTGGTATCGACTAGTGCTAAAAGTGTGAACTTTTGAATCTCGGTGAGACCGATATATAGAACTCGGTGGCACGGAAAAGGTAACTAATAGTCAGATGACCAAACTCGGTGGCACCGATACTCAAACTCAGAAAAAACCGATTTTGTGTATCTTGGCAACAAAATGTTGGTCACAGTGAACTCGGTAGCACCAATGTAGTTTCGGTTGAACCGATTTGGTGGGAATGGCTAGGGTTCTGTTTGAGGCTCAAACTCGATGCGTCCAAAGTGGAAATGTTGGTTACACCGAATTTGTTAATGTGGAGCTTGACAGAGTGGATATGTGGGAAAATTGACTGAGTGTTTTGGTGGCTAACTTTGAGCATTTGAGCAATTAGTTCATTTTACTACCTCACCCCCTTTTAATAGTATTGGCTTTCCTATGGACTCAAAAGTGATTTCTCACAAATATAAAATGAAGATTCTTGTAGCTTCAATCTTGAGACAGTATTATTGCTTTCTTGCATCAATGGGTATCTCCACATAAACCTTAAGCCATAACATCTTTTGAACTTTTCTAAAATATACTTGGAAAACACATTAGTCAAATGATGCATATGTTGTGATCAATTATGATAACCACCCTAGGGAGAAATTGTGCTTTCAATCTCCCCCTTTTTGGTAATTGATGACAACATATACATCAAAGCTTCGACAAAATATATAATCAATGATTAGCATCGACACTTTGCGAAGTATGTAAAAAGCAGGAGCTACCCCTAAATTTGTGCATTATTTAAAATTTTCATTTGAATGCAAATGCACAATCTATTAGGATCATGGGTTACTCTTCCATGTCACCTACATCTTCGTGGCGCGTAAAAAATAATAGCAATGCACATGACACCAATAAGATAAGTGAGTGATCATCACAAGGATAGCTAACAGATGATATTGTAGCATCACACAGGATAATGTGTATTATCAATCACACAGACACGATAAAGTCATCCAAAAACCAAAGTTTTTAAAACCAAACTAGTGAAAATAAAGTCAAAATCTCTCTATCACATGAAGTCTATGATCTATACATATCTCCCCCTTTGGCAACAAGTTAGCAAAAAGTTCAAAAGTATTGAACTACTCGTCTCTCTGGGCAGCTGATAATGGAGTCGATAAAACAGTGTTGACGAAGGCTTCTGCTAAATGTCCTGGAGCTGGAGGAGTTGATACTAAAGGAGCTTGATCTGGAGCTGATGTTGAAGGTGTTGAAGCTTGTGCTAAAGATGTTTGTCTTGTCTCCTGAGCAGGAGTAACAACTTACCGGGCCTGGTGTTGAATTGTGTAGTAGTGGGAGGAGGAGACTCTTCCTCGCCATCATTATCATCTTCATATTCATCCTCTGAGCATGGAATCTCCATAGAGTCAACTTCATGTTGAAGTTGTCTGATAATGGTGGTCAACTCAGTTACCTTCATATCCATGTTGTGGATTTTTTTTCTCCACAACACTCTCAAGACTCTTCTGATTTTGCCTGATCTCCTGGATGTTCTTCTCCATGCCTTAAACAGTTCTCACTAGAAATGACATTTGCTCAGCTTGAGTTCTGAGCTGTGGAACTGGAAGTGGCATGTTTCTAGCAACTTCAGCCTATGTTGCCTCTGCGGTCATTCTTGCTGCAGCTGAGTTGGGATCATTGTCATCCATCACAACCTCATTATCTTCAAATTCAGGATGAAGAGGTAGATGGGGACAATCAAGTTGATATGCATGCTTTCCTAGCTTGGCATTGATGAGCAGTTGAATATAAGGTGCATATCCACAGGATCTCTTCTGATCCACAATAGTCCTTCGGATAGTCTCAACTCTCATGTTTGATACGTCTCCAACGTATCTATAATTTTTGATGGTTCCATGCTATTATCTTGTCAACTTTGGATGTTTTATATGCATGAATATGCTATTTTATATCTTTTTTGGGACTAACCTATTAACTCAGTGCCAAGTGTCAGTTTATGTTTTTTCCGTGTTTTTGACCCTTTTCCAGATGGAGTCCAAATGGAATAAAAATTTGCGATGATTTCTTTGGACCAAAAGAGACCCCCGAAGGTTTGGAAGAAGGCCAGAAGAGACACAAGGGAGTCACAAGCCCGGGAGGTGCGACCACCCCCTAGGCCGCACCTACCAGGCTTGTGACCTCCTCGTGGGCCCAACCGACAAAATTCCACCGCCATAAATTCCTATAAATTCAGAAACCCCCAGAAAGAAACCTAGATCAGGAGTTCCGCCGACGCAAGCCTCTGTAGCCACCAAAAAACAATCTGGAGCCCGTTTCGGCACCCTGCCGGAGGGGGAATCCATCTCCGGTGGCCATCTTCATCATCCCGGTGATCTCCATGACGAGGAGGGAGTAGTTCTCCCTCGGGGCTGAGGGTATGTACCAGTAGCTATGTGTTTGGTCTCTCTCTCTCTCTCGTGTTCTTGAGATGTCTTGATCTTGATGTACCGCGGGCTTTGCTACTATAGTTGGATCTTATGATGTTCTTCCCCCTCTCCCTTCTTGTAATGAATTGAGTTTCCCCTTTGAAGTTATCTTATCGGATTGAGTCTTTGAGAATACTTGATGTATGTCTTGCACGTGTCTATCTGCGGTGATCAACTTGCGTGTTTGTGACATTGGGAACCTATGCATATGGGTTGGCACACATTTGATTCATGTGAGTACTCGATGTATGTTTTGGTGATCAACTTGCGTGTTCGTGACATTGGGAACCTATGCATAGGGGTTGGCACACGTTTTGACTCTCCAGTAGAAACTTTGGGGCACTCTTTGAAGTTCTATGTGTTGGTTGAATAGATGATTCTGAGATTATGTGATGCATATCGTATAATCATGACCACGGATACTTGAGGTGACAATGGAGTATCTAGGTGACATTAGGGTATTGGTTGATATGTATCTTAAGGTGTTATTCTAGTACGAACTCTATGAAAGATTGAACGGAAAGAATAGCTTCGTGCTATTTTACTATGGACTCTTGAATAGATCGATCAGAAAGAATAACTTTGTGGTGGTTTCGTACCCGACAATAATCTCCTCGTTTGTTCTCCGCTATTAGTGACTTTGGAGTGACTCTTTGTTGCATGTTGAGGGCTAGTTATATGGTCCAATTATGTTATCATTGTTGAGAGAAGTTCACTAGTGAAAGTATGAACCCTAGGCCTTGTTTCCATGCATTGCAATACCGTTCGTGCTCACTTTTGTTACTAGTTACCTTGCTGTTTTTGTAATTTCAGATTACAAAAACCTATATCTACCATCCATATTGCACTTGTATCACCATCTCTTCGCCGAACTAGTGCACCTATACAACTTACCATTGTATTGGGTGTGTTGGGGACACAAGAGACTCTTTGTTATTTGGTTGCAGGGTTGCTTGAGAGAGACCATCTTCAACCTACGCCTCCCGCGGATTGATAAACCTTACGTCACCCACTTGAGGGAAAATTGCTATTGTCCTAAAAACCTCTGCACTTGGAGGCCCAACAACGTCTACAAGAAGAAGGTTGCGCAGTAGACATCAAGCTCTTTTCTGGCGCCGTTGCCGGGGAGGCTAGGTAAGCAGCACTAACATCCCATCAACGAAGCTCTTTTCTGGCACCGTTGCCGGGGAGGATAGCGCTTGAAGGTATATCTTTAGATCTTGCAATCGAATCTTTTTGTTTCTTGTTCTTCCACTAGAAAACTACAAAAATGGAATTTAGGATGCCTCATATGCTCCATCTTTTCAATGTCTTTCGTGAGCATGATGGGAAGGAAAATTGTGCTCAAGTGCTGAAAGAAGAATTACATAGAATGCTTGGCATAGAATATGTGAATGATGAGCATGATTGCAATGTTGTTAGGATGAATTCTTTTAATACCCATGATGCTAATTATATGCAAAGCCACAAGCTTGGGGATGCTATATTTGATGAAGACGATCTTTTTAGTTCTTCCACTTTGAATGATCAAAATCATTTTGATGAAAGCATGCCCCCTATCTATGATGATTATTGTGAGTATACTTATGCTATAAATAAGTGGGATGATAAAACTTGTCATATTCTCTAGAACCCCTTTGCTAAATACTTGCTTTTTCATTGTGGACACAATTTGTAGTGCTCAAGTCTTTTACAATACTCCCACTACTATTCTTGAGAATAGATTTCCTTATGTGGAGAGTAGTAAAATTCCTATGCTTGTAGATCATGAAAAGAAAGCCTTAGGTGCTGGTTATATGTTTGAATTCATTTGTGATGCTACTTAAAATTACTATGAGAGAGGACCATATGCTTCTACTTATTTCAATAGTACCAAGCTTCCTCTCCATGTGTTAAAAATTTTGAAGCTATGCTTGTTTTGCCTTCCTATGCTACTTGATTCTTGCTCCAACAAGTTGTTTGTTCACAAAATCACTATGCATAGGAAGTGGGTTAGATTTAAATGTGCTAGCCATATGCTCCATGATGCTCTCGTTGTGCTTCAATCCTTATCTTTTATTTGAGCATCATTGAAATCATCATGCCTAGCTAAGGGCGTTAAACAATAGTGCTTGTTGGGAGGCAACCCAATGAATTTATCTTTTTATTTTCTGTTTTGTTGCGTCCACACCATCATAATTATGTTGTGATTGTGTCTTATGTGTTTCTTTTAGTGTTTGTGCCAAGTAAAGCCTTTATGATTAGTTTGGGTGATAGTTGTTTAATCATGCTGAAAAAGACAGAAACTTTCTTCTCACGAAATTATTTTTACTTTTTATTGAGATATAGCTTTTGAGTTGATTCTTTTTGCTTCTGGTTGACCTGCCTTTTTCCCAGGCAGTTGTAATGTTTCAGAATTTTTGGAGGTGCAGAAGTATGGTTCTCATTCAGATCGTTATAGACTATTCTGTTTTTGACAGATTCTGTTCTCAATACATAGTTTGCTTGTTTTGGTGTTTCCATAGATTATTTTGAGTAATATAAATTGTGGAAATAGTAAGATACAGTAGGCATTTTGTGAAAATAATTATGAATCTTGTTTTGACAGTACCCAAGTGATTGATTTGCTCGTTATCATACTAACCCATCTCACGAAGTTCCGTTAAGTTTTGTGTTGTGAAGTTTTCAAGTTTTGGGTAGAGTTTCGATGGACTATGGAGCAAGGAGTGGCAAGAGCCTAAGCTTGGGGATGTGCAATGCATCCCAAGTCATATTCAAGGATACCAAAAAGCCTAAGCTTGGGGATGCCCCGGGAAGGCAACCCCTCTTTCGTCTTCAATCCATCGGTAACTTTACTTGGGGCTATATTTTTATTCACCACATGATATGTGTTTTGCTTGGAGCGTCTTGTATCTTAGGAGTCTTTTTTTGTGTCACAATCATCCTTGTTGCACACCTTTTGAGAGAGACATGCACTCATCGTGAATTTGATAGAATGCACATCGTGCTTCACTTATATCTTTTGAGCTAGATAATTTTGCTCTATGTGCTTCACTTAGATCTTTTAGAGCACAGAGGTGCGTGACTTGGTAGTTGGCTTATGCTATGAAAGTAGTCCCAAAGATGATAGGTACCCAAAGAGGATACGAAAACCTCCATCTTCATGTGCATTGAGTAGAAAGAGAAGTTTTGATTCCTCTCAATTAGTTTTGAGACGTGGATTTGGTAATATTAAGAGTTATGTTAGTAGGGTGTTGTGAATCTAGAAATACTTGTGTTGAAGTTAGTGATTCCCGTAGCATGCACGTATGGAGAACCGCTATGTTAGGAAGTCGGAGCACATCCTTTGTATTGCGGTCGGGATCGCGCGATGGTTAACACCTACTAACCCTTCCCCTAGGAGTATGCGTTTAGCACTTTGTTTCGATTACTAATAAAAACTTTCGCAACAAGTATATGAGTTCTTCATGACTAATGTGAGTCCATGGTATAGATGCACTTTTACCTTCCACCATTGCTAGCCTCTCTAGTGCCGCGCAACTTCCGCCGGTGCACAAACCCGCCATATACCTTCCTCAAAACAGCCACCATACCTACCTATTATGACATTTTCATAGCCATTCCGAGATATATTGCCATGCAACTCCCACCGTTCCGTCTCATGACTTGCGCCGTCACTCTCATATTGCCATTGCATGATCGTAAGATAGCTAGCGAGATATTTCAACGTCATACGCCAAGGTAGATCGTTGCACATCCCGGTACACTACCGGAGGCATTTCCTATAGAGTCATCATTGTTCTCAGCTTTGAGCTCTGAGTAAATAAAAGTGTGATGATCATCATTATTAGAGCATTTTCCCATGGGAGTAAATAAAAAAAAGAGGCCAAAAATCCCAAATAAAAAAATAAAAAAAGAGGCCAAGAGCCCAAAAAAAGAGAGAGAAAAAGAGAGAAGGGACAATGCTACTATATTTTTCCACACTTGTGCTTCATAATAGCACCATGTTCTTCATGATAGAGAGTCTCTTGTTTTGACACTTACATATACTAGTGTGAATTTTCATTATATAACTTGGCTTGTATATTACAATGATGGGTTCCTCAAAATTGCCCTAGGTCTTCGTGGGCAAGCAAGTTGGATGCACACCCACTAGTTCTCCTTTTTGAGCTTTCACATACTTATAGCTCTAGTGCATCCTTTGTATGGCAATCCCTACTCATTCACATTGATATCTATTAATGGGCATCTCCATAGCCCTTTGATACGCCGAGTCAATGTGACCATCTCCTCCTTTTTGTCTCACAACCACCACCACACTCTATTCCACCTATAGTGCTATATCCATGGCTCACGCTCATGTATTGTGTGATAGTTATAAAAAGTTTGAGAAAGTAAGAGTGTGAAAACAATTACTTGGCCAATATCGGGGTTGTGCATGATTTACATTAGTTGTGTGAGGATGATGGAGCATAGCCAGACTGTATGATTTTGTAGGGATAACTTTCTTTGGCCTTGTTATTTCGAAAGTTCATGATTACTTTGCTAGTTTGCTTGAAGTATTATTGTTTCCATGTCAATAGTAAACTATTGTTTTGAATCTTACGGATCTGAACATTCATGCCACAAGAGAGAAGTTACAAAGGACAAATATGTTAGGTAGCATTCCACATCAAAAATTCGGTCTTTATCACCTCCCTACTCGAGGACGAGCAGGAGTTAAGCTTGGGGATGCTTGATACGTCTCCAATGTATCTATAATTTTTGATGGTTCCATGCTATTATCTTGTCAACTTTGGATGTTTTATATGCATGAATATCCTATTTTATATCTTTTTGGGGACTAACCTATTAACTTAGTGCCAAGTGCCAGTTTCTGTTTTTTCTATGTTTTTGACCCTTTTTCAGACGGAGTCCAAATGGAATAAAAATTTGCGATGATTCTTTTGGACCAAAAGAGATCCCCGAAGGTTTGGAAGAAGGCCAGAAGAGCCACGAGGGAGTCACAAGCCCGGGAGGCGCGCCCACCCCCCTAGGTCGCACCTACCAGGCCTGTAACCTCCTCGTGGGCCCAACCGACGTAATTCCACCGCCATAAATTCCTATAAATTCAGAAACCCCAGAAAGAAACCTAGACCAGGAGTTCCGCCGCCACAAGCCTCTGTAGCCACCCAAAACCAATCTGGAGCCCCTTCTGGCACCCTGCCGGAGGGGCAATCCATCTCCGGTGGCCATCTTCATCATCCCGACGATCTCCATGACGAGGAGGGAGTAGTTCTACGGTAGCATTTCTACTAGCAACCAAATTCATCAACTCGTCGATCTTAGCACTAAGCGAGTTAATTTCTTCTATAGCGTGGACCTTTTTGCTAGCAGGCGAGCTTTTAGTGTGCCACTGAGAGTAGTTGGTCATGATATTGTCTAGGAGTTTTGTAGCGTCTCCTAACGTGATTTCCATGAACGTTCCACCTGAGGCGGAGTCCAAGATATTGCGAGAAGCGAAATTCAAGCCAGCGTAAAAGATTTGTATAATCATCCACAAACTCAAGCCATGAGTGGTACAATTCCTAATCATAAGCTTCATCCTCTCCCAAGATTGTGCAACGTGTTCATGATCAAGTTGCTTGAAATTCATGATATTGTTACGTAAGGAGATGATCCTAGCCGGCGGAAAATACTTGGATATGTAAGCATCTTTGCACTTATCCCAAGAATCGATACTATTTTT
The DNA here is from genome assembly GCF_904849725.1 of Hordeum vulgare subsp. vulgare. NCBI lineage: Eukaryota > Viridiplantae > Streptophyta > Magnoliopsida > Poales > Poaceae > Hordeum > Hordeum vulgare. The sequence continues at coordinate 228,588,518 of NC_058520.1, read as the reverse complement.
AGGCAAAGAAGAAAACCAAGTTTTTGCGCGATCTCGCAACGAGAAAGGAAAAAGTTTCAACTTAATCACGTCATTATCCACATCTCTTTTCTTTTGCATATCACAAAGCTCAATGAAGGTATTGAGATGGGATGCGGCATCTTCACTAGGAAGGCCAGAGAATTGCTCTTTCATAACAAGATTCAGCAGAGCTGCATTGATTTCATACGATTCCGCACTAGTGGCGGGAGCAATCGGAGTACTAATAAAATCATTATTATTAGTGCTCGAGAAGTCACAAAGTTTGGTGTTTTCAGCCATGATGACTTCAACAAACAAACAAGCACACAAGCAAGCAATAAAACCGGCAAAGGAAAATGGCAAAGGCAAAAGAAAACGGCAAAGGAAAAAGGCAAATGAAAATGGAAAATGTGAAGTGGGGGAGAGGAAAACGAGAGGCAATTGGCAAAAAAGTAAATGCAGGAGATGAGTTTGTGAGACCTACTTGGATAGATCTTGATCTCTCCTCCCCGGCAACGGCGCCAGAAATACTTCTGCTACTGCAACAAAAGACCTTCCAATGGCACCAGAAATAGGTGTGTCGACGGCAACAGGAATCCTTCTGCTACGGCTAAGCCTTAAGGGACTTCCTAGGCAAATATGCAAAGGATTTCCGATTTCCCCCGTGGCCTTGGAGCCTTGCGTTGGTGTTCCCTCGAAGCGGAAAGGGTGATGTAGCGCAACGATGGTAAGTATTTCCCTCAGTTTGAGAACCAAGGTATCGATCCAGTGAAGGAGTATCACAAGAGCCTGCACAAACACAAAGAACCTGCTCCCAACGCTATGAAGGGGTTGTCAATCCCTTATAGATTGTTCGCCAAGTGAGAACTGAAAGCAACAAAGTAACAAAGCAAAGTAAAGGCGAAGGTGTAAACGATAGATGTGAATAGACCCGGGGGGCGTAGTTTTTACTAGTGGCTTCTCTCATGAAAGCAAGTAGACGGTGGGTGAACAAATTACTGTCGAGCAATTGATAGAACCGCGCAAAGTCGTGACGATATCTATGGCAATGATTATATCTATAGGCATCACATCCAAAACAAGTAGACCGATACTTTCTGCATCTACTACTATTACTCCACACGTCAACCGCTATCCAGCATGCATCTAGTGTATTAAGTCCAAAAGAACAGAGTAACGCCTTAAGCAAGATGACATGATCTAGATGGACAATCTCATATCAACGACAGAGCCCATCTTGTTACCCTTGATGGCAACTACTCAATGTATGCCTTGTTGCCCCTACTATCACTGGGAAAGGTCACCACATGGTAAGAACCCAAAACCAAGCACTTCTCCCATTGCAAGAATCGTAGATCTAGTTGGCCAAACAAAACCCAAGACTCGGAGAGACTTACAAGGATATCAAATCATGCATATAAGAAATCAGCAAAGACTCAAATATATATCATAGATAATCCGATCACAAATCCGCAATTCATCAGATCTCGACAAACACACCGCCAAAGAAGATTACATCGGATAGATCTCCATGAAGATCATGGAGAACTTTGTATTGAAGATCCAAGAGAGAGAAGAAGCCATCTAGCTACTAACTACGGACCCGTAGGTCTGAACTGAACTACTCACGAGTCATTGGAGGGGCGATGATGATGAAGAAGAAGCCCTCCAACTCCAAAGTCCCCTCCGGCAGGGCGCCGGGAAGGGTCTCCAGATGAGATCTCGCGGAAACGGAAGCTTGCGGCGGCGAAAAAGTATTTTCGTGGATCCCTTGATTTTTTGTTGTATTTTAGGGAATATATAGGCCAAAGATCTAGGTCATGGGGGCGCCAGGGAGGCCACAAGACCTACCACCACCGCCTCCCCCTTGGTGGCGGAGTGGGGCTTGTGGGCTCCCTGTAGCCCTCCTGGCTTAGCCCACAGGCCCCCTGATCTTCTTCCGTTCGGGAAAAAATCATTTCGAGGATTTTATTCCGTTTGGAATCCATTCCAAAATCAGATCTGAAAAGAGCCAAAAACACAGAAAAAACAGGAACTGACACTTGGCACTAAATTAATAAGTTAGTCCCAAAAAAGATATAAAACGTACATAAAACATCCAAAGATGACAACATAACAGCGTGAAACCATCAAAAATTATAGATACATTTGAGACGTCTCAGTCTACAAGAAGAAGTTTGCATAGTAGACATCAATGTCCACCACTCAAAATCTGGTATGGGTATTGCTACGGCGCCAGAAATCGGCACGTTGACGGGAGACTATTCTTGACTCGATACTCCCCGGCAACGATGCCAAAAATCCCCGGCGGTCTCTTGAGCTTGCGTTGGTTTTTTCCTTGAAGAGGAAAGGGTGATGCAGCACAGGAGCAGTAAGTATTTCCCTCAGTTGAGAACCAAGGTATCAATCCAGTAGGAGAATCAAGCCAAGTGTCCAGAGTACCTGCGCAAACACAAACGAGCTTGCACCCAACGCTATAAAGGGGTTGTCAATCCATTCAAGATTGATTGCAAAATGAGATCTGAAGGCGGACAGTGCAACGAAGTAAAACTGTAAGGCTGAAAATATGAAGTGAAGTAGACCCGGGGGCCATAGTGTTCACTAGAGGCTTCTCTCAAAATAGCAAATATTACGGTGGGTGAACAAATTACTGTCGAGCAATTGATAGAACCGTGCAAAGTCATGACGATATCTAAGGCAATGATCATACATATAGGCATCACGTCCGAGACAAGTAGACCGATACTTTCTGCATCTACTACTATTACTCCACACATCGACCGCTATCCAGCATGCATCTAGTGTATTGAGTTCATGACGAACAGATTAACTCCTTAAGCAAGATGACATGATGTAGAGGGATAAACTCAAACCAATGATGAAAACCCCATCTTTTACCCTTGATGGCAACAACACGATGCGTGCCTCGCTACCCCTTTTGTCACTGGGTGAGGTCACCGCAAGGTATGAACCCAAAACCAAGCACTTCTCCCATTGCAGAATCATAGATCAAGTTGGCCAAACAAAACCCACAACTCGAAGAGAATTACAAGGATATGAAATCATGCATATAAGAGATTAGAAGAAACTCAAATACATCTGATCATAAAGCCACAACTCATCGGATCTCGACAAACACACCGCAAAAGAAGATTACATCGGATAGATCTCCTTGAAGATCATGGAGAACTTTGTATTGAAGATCCAACAGAGAGAAGAAGCCATCTAGCTAATAGCTATGGACCCGTAGGTCGATGGTGAACTACTCACGCATCATCGGAGAGGTCATGGTGTGATGAAGAAGCCCTTCGTATCCGAATCCGCCCTCCGGCAGGGCACCAGAACGTGCCCCATATGGGATCTTGCGGAGACAGAAGCTTGTGGCGGCGGAAAAGTATTTTCGTGGATGTCTCACGCAGTTTTGAAATTTTTCTGAATTTATAGGCGGAAGAAGTAGGGCAGGGGAGCCACGGGGAGCTCACAAGCCTGCTAGGCACGGGCCCCCCTAGGACGGGCCTGGTGGGCTTGTGACCTCCTCCGAGGTCCGCTGCCTTGGTTCTCAAGTCTCCCGCGTGTCTTCTATTATGGAAAAAATCATTCCGCTTGTTTTTTCCGTTTGGACTCCATTCAAAATTCTCCTCTGAAAAAGGTCAAAAACACGGAAAAAATAGGAACTGGCAGTAGGCACTGAGTGAATAGGTTAGTCGCAAAAAAGATATAAAAGGCATACAAAACATCCAAAGTTTGAGAAGATAATAGCATGGAACCATCAAAAATTATAGATACGTTGGAAACGTATCAGGTATCAAGTAGGGGCAGCGGGTTGATTGAATATCCTCTAATCAGCTTCTGATTTCCTGACTTAGGCATGAGAGTGTATCGCAGTATAGTGTTCGTCGTGGGAATGCCAGCTTGCAAAAAATATATTGAACCAAACTTGTGACTGGCCAAGTACTGATGTGGAATGGTCTTGTACATATTGACCATGGAGTTGTGATTCTACTTAGCTTGTGCATACACATCTACATCTGCATCTTCCTGCTTGCGAACACCAATGATAGCAGCCCATTCAGCAATTGTAGCTTCATACGTGTGTCCATCAGTCATCTAGACTAAAGAGTCAGCTCCATAAAAGTGAACAGTTGCATAGAATTGCACGATAAGCTCGTCATTCCATGGGGTCATCTCCTTCCCAACAACATCTTCTATGTCCACTGCCTTGAAGTTCTCTTGAACATGTGGAAAGAAATTTTCATTCTCCTTGATGTATGTCCAGTCGACATACCTCATATCACTGACAGCAGGACTCTTGTCATACAAGACAGTCTCATAAAATCTTGTTGTTCCTTGGTGTGAAACCTTGGATCAATAACAGTTCTTCTTCTGACAGCATATGGATCAATAGATCTCCACTTTCTTAGTCTGGCATCCTTACTCTTTTTCATATCTTCTGCTACAGGGTGAGCATCATTGTGGAGTGGAAGGAATGGTCTGAGCTTCCTGAGAACTGGAGCATTCTCATCTTCTTCCTCTTCTGTAGCATGGGCACTGGATGCAGGTCCTTTGCTCTTAGCAGCTGCAGGTATATCTTTGGTGGTCTTCCTGGAAGCTACAGCCTTCTTTGCTTTAGCAGCAGGCTTTGGAGGAGACTTCATTGCATCACCCATCAGCTTCTTCCTCTTGGGAGGAACTCGGATCTCCTTAGGAGCTTCTTTAGTTTCTTCTGGGTCTTGAGACATAGAAGTATTTCTGCCAACAAGATGGATAGTTCTCTTCCCGGGCCTCTTTACACCAGCCTTCTTTGCATGTGCATCCAAAGCAATAGCTTTGCCCTTCTTGGCATACTAAGGTGCTCTGAGATCAGCAGCACTACCAAATATCTTTGTGACAACTTTCCTTGGAGGAGCCTTAGGAGGGGCTGAAGTTTCTTTTGGCAAGAACTCCGAGTCTTCCTCATCACAAACTATCTTCCCCCTTTGCCTGGTGGCTGCTTTGGGTAAGCCATGACAACTAGGAGAACTAGGGTCTGAAGCAGTCTTCTCTAGAATAGTGTCGGAGTCCATCTTGACACTTTGCTCTCTGAAGTCATTCTGACTATCATGTGAACCTGACATTCTAACAAACATGCTCAGCAGCAAACAGCAGAACCTGTGAAGTGGATATAGGAAAGACAAAATGGATGAGCATCACAAAATTCAGATTTTTTTGAAATATTTGAAGTTTGAAACTTAGGGTATGATCTTTTGCAGGATGTAAATCGCTGGCACCGAGTTGGCATTTTTGGAGTCACCGAGAAGGCTTACTCGCTTAACACATACTTGGCAGTCTTTTTCGGTGGCATCAAAAAGAGTTGCTCGATCTCACCGAGTTGCTTCTCAGGAACCCTAAAACAAGAATCGGTGGAACCGATTTTGCAAACTCGGTCTCACCGAGTTGCATGCTGCGGCAGATGAGATCCAAAATTTCTACTTCTTCTATACTACGAGATTTATCTCCTGGAAAGAAGGGTTTGCACAAGGTGGTTCGAAGAAAAACTTTCCCAATGCATAAGATTCAGATGGGGAACGCAAAGGATATCGGATATGTACCCTAACTTGGCGGCGGTCCGGCTACAGCGACGGAGGCGGAGCAGATTGCGTCGACGGCGGCGAATCCCGGAGGCGGCAACGCTCGAGGAGTCAAGGGAAATGACCTGGGATCTCGGGGGCACTGTGGATTTTGGCGAACGCAACGTTTTGACAAAGTGATGTCAAAGATTTGGTCCATAGGTATATATACCTGTGCGCTGTCGGTGTCACCGAGATGGTAAAATCAGTGTCACCGAGTTCCTCAACTGTCAGCAGATAAGGAAACTCGGTGTAACCGAGTTGGCGATTTCGGTGGTACCGAGATTGAAAACCTGATCAACTTTGAAAAATTGGTGGCGCCAAGTTTGTGGAGTTGCTCACACCAAGTTTTTCAAGGGGTTTTGGAAGGCAGCCTTTGACGATACGGAACTCCGAGTGCACCTTCACACAGAGGGATCAACAAGTGCTTGTTCAAGTTTTGTGATGAAGCATGAATAGAACTTGAGACGAGATAGCATAGATAGCTAGAGAAGGGTCCTAGGCATTCTTGTCCATCCAACTGGCAAAAGATAAATCAAAAGCCAAATAACAACAATTGGATGTCCTCGAATGACCAAAAACACGAAGACCAGCATGCTCACACAATAAGAATGATGAATAAAACATGGTGAACATTCACACACACATCCTAGCAACTATCAAGCTCTTGGGCGATGACAAAGTCATCTGTATATGAGTATATTGACATAGGAGCCAAGTAAGGATACTTGATCATAGGTCATACTCATCGTTAAGAACAAGTGGGGTTACCACTTTTACATAAGCATTAATGTGTTCATATCCTTAGGATATGCTTATACTCAAGTCTTAGAGTAAATCTCCCCCTTGATATGATATCCCCACTAAGAGGGATCAACTAACGTTGGGTTTTGTCGTAGAAAACTTGAAGTAGGTGATGTAGTGGTGGATGCTCAATGTTGATGAAGACCATCTTGAGTTTGGAGCAATCCTTGTTGTTTTCATACTCTTCTCACCTACATGTGTTAGTACCAAAGCAAAAGGAACATATGCAAGCATATATATGGACATGGAGTGAAGCACACATGGGATAATGTCCAAAGATGCATTAATTACCTTGTTCCTTGCTTACCTTTGAGGGAATGTGTGACTCATTGAACTAATGCCTATGGTTGAGGTTGATTGCATATAGTTCTTGCCAAAATGAATAAGAGTGAATTTCATCGGCAGAGTCACCCCTCAAGAACTTCTAGTTATTCCTCTTAGGAATCCACACCAAATTGATGGCAATCCTTGGAGTTGTGGTAGCACTTGTTGAGGTAGAGCTAGTAGTATCCTTGGGAATCCACATGACCTTAGCTTGGGGTTCTTCTTCAAATAGGTCAATGTCATCTTGAAGCTTTCCCTTGACTTTGTGGTCTTGTTGTAGAAGGCCATCTTGTGAGCTTGTTCCTTCGGAGGGAGTGGACTTCTCCTCTTAGGGAACAAACATGGGAGTGGGATATGGAGCTTCTTCCCAAACATCTCCGTTGACATTGAAGTAGCCAACACCTTGTTTCTTCTGATGTCCTCCTTGCTTGCGCACAATTTCCTCAAATTGCTTACTTCCGGCAAGACTCTTGAAGACACCTCTCTCTATAATCCTTTCAATAGATCCTTTTCTCGCTCAAGTGTAACTTGGCTAAGAGAATCGTTAGTGGAATCAATAGAGGTACTAGCAACAACATTATTGGATTTAGCTTTAGCATTGTTGTTACTAGATGAAGAAACATTCTTGCCTTTGTTACTAGTGTTCCTAGGTTTAACTTGTGGAACAAAGTTAGACAAGAGTAATTGTTTGGCTAGATAAGAAGAACCCTTCTTTCGAAGATCATCATTGATCGCTTATAAGAACTCATGCTCTTGCTCCAAGTTGAGCTTCTCAAAGAGTAGCTTCTCATGGGTTCTTGCAAGCTCTCTATGATCTTCTAGAGTAGTCTCATGAGCTAACTTAAGAGTTTTTAATTCTTGAGTTAATCGTTCAATTTCCTTCTTATCATCATCATTTGATTTCTCTTGACTAGCATGATAAATAGCAAGTTCATTATCAGTGCATTCACTAGCTTTATCTAGAAGCAAGTCGTGTTCTCCTAACAAGTCATCCTCGTCACTATTGAAATCAAGATACTCAGGATGTGATACCTTGGGGCCTTTAGCCATGAAGCAGTTTCCAACTCCCTCATTTGTTGAATCAAATAAGTCGTAGGAGTTGGTGGAAACAAGCGCAATCCCAGCAACAGCTTCATCTTGACAATAGTCGGAGTTGGAGTGATAGCTTCTCTCGGAGTGGTGATCATACTCAGAGCCAGAGACCCATTCACCAACATGAGCTTGGTGTCTTCTTCTTGAACTGCTCTTGGTGTATTTGTCCTTCTTCTCCGATTCCTTGCCTCTCCGTGAGTATCTTCATTCATAGTGATCTTCTCTACTCCTTCTCTCTCTACGAGGTAACTCATCTCTTGAGCTTCGTCTTTGAGGTGACTCTTCTCTTCTTTTGTAGGGAGTCGAGCACAAATTTGAGTATTGTTCGGGATTCCCACAATTGTACCAGTTTCGGTCACGACTGGACGAACGCTTCTCATCATGTCTTGAACTTGAGCTTCTATCTTTGCCTCTACTCTTGTAGAACTTGTTGAATTTTCAGACCATGAGGCTTATCTCTTCATCAGTGACAAGATTGTCTTTTGAAGTAGCGGGAGTATCACATGAAGCTTTATAAGCACGGCTTGACTTGTTGTGCACCTCATCTTTGTCCTTGAGTGACATCTCATGAGAACCAAATCCTACCAATGACTTCAGTTGGCTTGAGATCTTTGTAATTTGGCATCATTTGGATCAATGTGCACACTATGTCATACTTGCCATCAAGAGCTTTAAGTATATTCTTGATGATGAATTTGTCGGTCATCTCTTCACTTCCTAAGCCGACAATCTCATTGGTGATGAGAGCTAGCTTAGAGTACATTTCAGCGACTCATTCACCATCCTTCATCTTGAACTTGTCAAGCTGACTTTGAAGCACATCCAACTTAGATTCTCTGACAGAATCAGTACCTTCGTGCATATCAACCAAAGAATCCCAAATTTCTTTTGCATTCTCAAGACAACTGATTTTGTTGAATTCTTCGGGGCAAAGGCAGTTGAAGATGATATCGCAGGCTTGAGCATTAAGTTGCAACATCTTCAGTTCATCATCTATCGCATCACGATATGTTGCATGCCCTTCTCCAAAGAAGTTACCTTGCACACCAACACGAATAACATCCCAAACATGAGGATTAAATCCAAGTATGTGCATTTTAATTGTACGCTTCCAACTAGGAAAATTAGTGCCACCGAAGTAGGGACCTCTACGATGTAATTTCCCACACTAGATGACATACTCTCCTAGGTTGCTAAACCAATGAAATGGATACCAAAACTCTGATACCACTTGTAGGATCAAAAGTATGTCTAGAGGGGTGATTAGACTACTTGACAAGATAATTTTTTGCCTTTTCCCAATTTTACTTGAGAGGCAGCTACAGCAGTTATAACAAGTCAAGTACACCCTACACATGCAATTCTAATAGTATAGCAGCGGAAAGTAAACATGCAAGTGTAAATAGAGGAGTAAAGTAGGGAGATCAAACGCATGAGGTTGACACGGCAATTTTTGGCATGGTTCCATAGGTGGCGCTATCGTACGTCCATGTTAGTGGAGACTTCAGTCCACGGAGGGTAACGGCTGTCAGAGTCCACGGAGGTCTCCACCCACAAGGGGTCCACAAAGAAGCGGCCTTGTCTATTCCACCACGGCTTCCGTCCACACATTACTAGCCTTACTCACGGTAGGTATTCACAAAGTAAGTGATCTCCTTGACTTACAAACATCTTGGTTCAACTCCACAACACGAAGTAGGAGGCTCCCAAGCGACACCTAACCAATCTAGGAGGCACCACCCTCCAAAAGGTAATAGATGGGGTAGATCAATGAACTCCTTGCTCTTGTGCTTCTAAAGATAGTCTCCTCAACACAAATCACTCTCTCACATAATATGCATGGGTAGGAGAGGTTGATTTGGTGGAAAGGAGTTTGGGGAGGCTAGAGATCAAGTTTAAATTATTGTATTGGAATATCTTGGTCTCAACACATGAGTAGGTGGTTCTCTCTCAGAAAGTGGATCTGGAAATGAAGTGCATGTTCTAAGTGCTTCTCCCACGAATGAGAGGTGGGTGAAGGGGTATATATAGGCAGCAGCCAAAATCCAACCGTTACACATAAAAGTGCAAACTCAGTGACACCGAAGTGGACAACTCGGTGGTACCGACTAGTACTAAAAGTGTGAACTTTTGAATCATGGTGAGACCGATATATAGAACTCGATGGCACCGAAAAGGTGACTGACGGTGAGATGACCAAACTCGGTGGCACCGATACTAAAACTCGAAAATTCCGATTTAGTGTATCTTGGCAACAGAATGTTGGTCACACTGAACTCGATAGCACCAATGCAGTTTCGGTTGCACCAATTTTGTGGGAATGGGTAGGGTTTTGTCTGAGGTTTGAACTCAGTGGGTCTGAAGTGGAAATGTTGGTTACACCGAATTTGTAAATGTGGAGCTTGACACAGTGGATATAGGAAAAGGACTCAGTGTTTTGGTGGCTAACTTTGAGCATTTGAGCAACCAATTCATTTTACTACCTCACCCCCTTTTAATAGTATTGGCTTTCCTATGGACTCAAAAGTGATATCTCACAAATATAAAATGAAGAGTCTTCTAGCTTGAAGCTTGAGCCAATATTATTCCTTTCTTGCATCAAGGGGTATCTCCACATAAACCTTAAGCCATAGCATCTTTTTAACTTTTCTGAAATATACTTCGAAATCACATTAGTCCAATGATGCATATGTTGTGATCAGTTATCAAAACCACCCTAGGGAGAAATTGTGATTTCAATGGGAGAAGATCACCAACACAGCCGACATGTCCACCACTCGGGTATAAGGCAGCCAACTGATGAACCTGATAGACCCCTTTGTCATGGATCTTGTACCCGCGATCAGTAGTAGTGTCAGTGAACTCATATCCCAAGAGATGAGCGAGCATAGAGAACAGGACATAGACCTTCTCTTCACTAGACATCCATGTGAGAGTGCACCGTGAATTAGTCCCAAAGTGCATTGTGGCATAAAACTGAGCCACAAGAGGTGGGACACTTCATGCTGAAAGTTCATGAGAGGAAGAAGGTAGAGCATGACACACATATTGTTGGGGATCGTAGTAATAATTCAAAAAAATTCCTATGTCACACCAAGATCATCTGGGAGAAACCAGCAACGAGTGAGGAAGAGCATCTTCATACCGTTGAAGATCGCATAGAGGAGGCGTTACTATGAACGCGGTCGCTGGAGTCATACTCGCGGCGATTCAAATCGCAGAAGATCCGATCCGAACACCGAACTGCGGTGTCTCCGCATTCAACACACCTACAGTCCGGGGACGTCACCTCCTTCTTGATCCAGCAAGGAGGGAGGAGAAGTTGAGGGAGAACTCTGACAGCATGACGGTGTGGTGGCGGTGTAGCTATGTGGTTCTCCGACAGGGCTTCGCCAAGCACCGCGGAGGAGGAGAAGAGGGAGAGGTAGGGCTGCTCCGAGGGAGAGAGAGACGTGTGTATTCAGCCCTACCAATACCTGCATACAGTGCAGAGCTAGATGGCACTTCCTTACCTGCCCTCGTAGTTGAGGGGTAGATCTTGGTTTTAGCGTCTTTTAGATTCTTCATTGTGATCAACAGATATAAATTCCAAGTGACTCAGAGAATAAAACTATGCTCCCCGGCAGTGGTGCCAGAAAAAGGTCTTGATAACCCACAAGTATAGGGGATCGCAACAATTTTCGAGGGTAGAGTATTCAACCCAAATTTATTGATTCGACTCAAGGGGAGCCAAAGAATATTCTCGAGTATTAGCAGCTGAGTTGTCGATTCAACCACACCTGAAAGACTTAATATCTGCAACAAAGTATTTAGTATCAAAGTAGTATGGAAGTAACGGTAACGGTGGCAAATGTGACAGTAGCAGTTTTGTAGTGATTGTAACAATAGCAACGGAAAAGTAACTTACCAAAGACAAATATGTGGAAAGCTCATAGGCAATGGATCAGTGATGGATAATTATGTTGGATGGCATTCATCCTACAACAGTCATAACATAGGGTGATACGGAACTAGCTCCAATTCATCAATGTAATGTAGGCATGTATTCCATATATAGTCATACGTGCTTATGGAAAAGAACTTGCATGACATCATTTGTCCTACCCTGCCATGGCAGCGGGGTCCTAATGGAAACTAAGGTATATTAAGGCCTCCTTTTAATAGAGAACGATACCAAAGCATTAGCACTTAGTGAATACATGAACTCCTCAAACTACGGAAATCACCGGAAAGAATCCCAGTTATTGTCACTCCTGGGGGATGCGCATCATAACTCATAATAGGTGTCTATAACTTGCAAGATAGGATCAAGAACACATATATAGTCATGAAAACATAATAGGTTCATATCTAAAATCATGGCACTCGGGCCCTGGTGACAAGCATTAAGCATAGCAAAGTCATAGCAACATCAATCTCACAACATAATGGATACTAGGGATCAAACCCTAACAAAACTAACTCGATTTCATGATAGATCTCATCCAACCCATCATGATCTAGCAAGCCTACGATGGAATTACTCACGAACGACGGAGAGCATCATGAAATTGGTGATGAAGGATGGTTGGTTATGACAACGGCGTCGATTTCCCCTCTCCGGAGCCCAAATCAAACTCTAGATTTGCCATCCCGAGGAAGAACAGGAGGTGGCGGCGGCTCTGTATCGTAAAACATGATGAACTTTTATCTTTGATTTTTTTCTCCCTAGATAGGAATATATAGAAGTGGAAACAAGGTCGGTGGAGCCATAGGGGCCCCACAAGACAGGTTGGCACGCCCTAGGGGGCGCCCTACAGGCTTGTGGCCAGGTGGTGGCCCCTCTCCCGTTGTTTCTTTCGCTAATATTTTTTATTAATTCCAAAAACGCTCTCCGTAAATTTTCAGGTCAATCCAAGAAATTTTATTTCTGCACAAAAATAACACCAAGGCAATTCTACTAAAAAGAGTGCCAGTCCGAGTTAGTTCCCTTCAAATCATGCGAATTAGAGTCCAAAAAAAGGGCCAAAGAGTTTGGAAAAGTAGATACGTTGGAGACGTATCAGCAGCCTGGGATAGCAAGGATGGACATCATTCTTTTATCATTTGTTTTCGTCTGTAGTCGGACCCTCCTCTTCTACATGATGATTTTATATTCCTGTATTGATGTGATTTTGATGTAGCTTGTGGCGAGTGTAAGCCAAATCCTTATACTCATCTTTTCAGTACATGTACTTGTAATGATATCCATTCTTGTGAAACGATGAGATGCGTTTCTATCCCTGTCGAGGCCCTCGCGCCATATAAAGATAGGATCTCCTCTTGGGTGTTACAAGTTGGTATCACAGCAGTACCGACCTAGGAGCCCCCTTGATTGATCGAACTTGGCCCAGTCGAGTCTAGTGAAAAAAATGCTTTGAGTCTAGTTATATATAGGAGAGTAGGATTATTTTTTCTTCTCTTTTATGCTCTGGAGAGGAATCTTGACGTCAGAATTATAATTCTACTCCTGTTGGGGATATTGTCTGTAGTTATGACCCGCCAAATATGGGCCGGGTCACTGTTAAGGAGATTCATCCTTTAAGGCTAGTTGGGCCTCTGTCCGGGCGGTTCGAAGTCACTGGATGGTTATGATTTGTGGAAGGACTCTGGGTTCGGCAAGATGGCGGCTTAGAGACCACGGTGGTCACGATTTGTAAACCGGCTGGGATTCTTGTAAACCCTAAGGCTTCGACCTATATATATAAAGGCGAGTCTAGAGGGGGAGAGGTAGGTTAGAAATCATCGAGTGCTAGGTTAGGGCGAGTTACGCCTTCCTTGTAATCGAATCCACATCAATACATACAAAGCAGGACGTAGGCTATTACCTCTATTCGAGGGGCCGAACCTGGGTAAATCGCCGTGTCTCTCCCGCTTAACCCCTTTGAGTCGCCACCAAGGTGCGATGGCACCAGTATTAAGTCCTTTCACGAGGACATCTGCCGTGACAAAACCACGACAGTTGGCGCCCACCGTGGGGCCTGCGCACGGTAGAGTTGAGTTCTCGAAGGGAGCCCTGCCAGGGTCTGGGAGTTATGCGGCGGCACTCATGACTTGGAGCCGACGCGGCATAGCCTACATCGACAACAGGCGCTGGGGACCTTAAGCAAATTATCTCGAATCAGGCTACAGGGTCCCCTTCGGCAAGATCAACGTCTTCATCGGCATGATCGGGTCACCCGTTCCTGAGCCGGACACCTCCTCCAACATCGTCGAGCCGGCCAGGTACGTCCGCCCAGTCGTAACCCGGAATCTGACCCGCCCGGTCTTTGTGGGCTTCACACAGGGATCGGAGGAACCAGAGCGCGCGGCGCCTCAGGAGGTCACCCCCGTCAACTCTGACGACGAGTCATCCATGGGCGAGTACAATTCCATCCAGTCCCTCCACGGAGACGGTCTTGGGGGCTTGTCATTGGCCATGGATCCGGAAATCCTCGATCGAACCCGCCGCCAGATCGCCATCTATATGGCGGGGGCGACTCAACCCGCACCAAACCCCGCCGGGGGCGATGGAGCCGGCGGGACGTCCAGAAGTGCGTCAGCAGTCCTAGTGGATTTAGCGGCGGAAATCACAAGGCTAATGTCAACCCCCCTCACGCCGGAGAACCAAGGAGAGATAAATGCGGAGATAGCAAAACTGAGGGAGGCGGTAGCAAAGGCCCATCAGGATGCTGAGACAGAGTCCGCCAGGATGGAAACTCGACAGGCCCAGATTACGGCCGAAAGGATGCGGTTAAGCACCGACGATTGGCGGTTCAAAAGACAGCAGCGCGCATCCGACGCCGTCCATCAGCGGAGGCACCAAGGACGCCTACCCCATGATCTCAATCCGACTCGCCTGTTCGACACTCCCCAGACGCCCGGGTTGGGAGCCGCTCCAGCAGGAGGGATGGGCCGCCCTCCTAACCCGCCGATTTAGCCGACTGAGGGCCAAATCCCTCGGTTCCGCACCCCCCGAGGCCACTTCTCTAACCCGGTGGATAACGTGCTCGCCGCAACTCGCCATCTGGAGTCCCTCCTGATCCACGGCAACACCCCAGCTGAGATCGAAGCAAGGAACACCATCGAGATGCTGAAAACAGCGGTGGTACAAAACGCGCAATTCTCACACAGCCCCGAGCGACTGCACTCCACCCCCCCAGGCGAGCTATACCAGGGGTTGGCCGAAGGATCAGCCGGCCGTAAACAGCGCCCCACGACGCCCCCCGCAGGACAACCCGCCCGAGCGGGACCCGCCGGGCAGAGGTCCGCCCAACGCTCAGGAGGCTCAGCCTCCTCCCGTGGGGACCGGAGGGCGAGTCGGGGTGCCCTGCTTGTCCCTGGCCCTTCGAAATGAAAGAATGCCCAAGGATTTCAGAGGACCAAGAAGGTGCCAAATTACACACGAGATCTCGAACCGACATCTTGGATCGAGGGCTATGAGATCGCCATGGACATGCTCGACGTAAACGAGGCGGTTTGCGCCAGATATTTCACCATGATGCTCGAGGGATCGGCACGCACTTGGTTGAAAAATTTACCCCCCAACTCTACCAGTCCTGGGCCGAGTTAAAGGAGCGTTTTATCAAAAACTTCCGGGGAACCTGTAAACGACCAATGACGATCGTCGACTTACAACACTGCGTGCAACACCCGGATGAGTCGGCGCATCATTGGTCGCGGCGAGTCGCGGAAATTATCCATTCGTCGGATGGCATCACGGCAGTGCAAGCCGTGCTTATCCTCGAGCACAACTGCCACTACAAACCGCTGGTCCAGAAGCTGGGGCGACTCAAACGGAAGGTTCAGGATATGGGTGAGCTGATGGATACCCTCACTAGGTACGCCGAAGCCGACGATACCAAGGATCCCGGCGAGGACGGCAATGATAGCTCGCCCAAGAAGGGCGATTCAACGAATAAACATGCCCGCCTCCAGGGCCGCAACCGTCATAACCAGGGGACCAACGACAAACGTAGGGCGCATGAGGAGCCCTCGGATCTGGTTGCCAACACCAACGCCAACGACGGCAAAAAGAAGAATCGAGGCTTCAGTGGGAAAAGACCGCGCAACTACGAAGAACTACTCAAAGGCCCTTGCCCGCACCACGCCACGGCCGATGGCCCGGCGGGTCACTCCTGGGAGAACTGCTTCGTGATGCGGGAGTTTCGGGCCGAGGCGATCAAGAAAAGCCAGAGCGAAGACCCGAACCGTCGCCAAGACCAACTCGCCGCGCCCAACCAAAGGCACAACCCCTTCGGCGGTTTTCCCGAACAGGAGGCTCAGGGGGGGCGCAGCCAGGCGGCGGCCAGTACCCGGTGCACCACCACCGGCTGTACAACCTGCCGGGAGTCTTCCAGCAGCAACCCCCACAGGGGGCTCCGCAGGACCAGGATGACCATGGGGGCTTCCGCAACAATCCTAAACAGCTAAGTAATGGGCAATATCATGTTTTCACCACTAACGCTTGCAGACGTGATAAGAAGGTAAATCACCGGGCGTACAGCGTAATTGAGCCGGCAGTTCCCAGATATCTCCACTGGTCCGAACAGACCATAACATGGAGCAGAGAGGATCACCTGCCGAGAATAGATAACCCGGGCGACCTGGCCTTGGTCGTGGCTCCCCAAGTGGCGGGTTACACTCAATCGAAAGTACTGATGGATGGCGGCAGCAGCATTAAGATCCTGTACTTCGACACCTTCCGGAGAATGAATTTATTAGAGAAAGACTTGATGCCTTCAACCACGGTCTTCCACGGCATCGTCCCGGGCAAATCCGCTTATCCGATTGGCCGAGTCAGGCTCTCAGTAGCGTTTGGAACTGCACAGAACTACAGGTCGGAGTCTCTGGTCTTCGAGGTGGTCAAATTAAAAAGCCCGTACCATGCACTGTTCGGACGACCGGCTTACGCTCGCTTCATGGCCCGCCCATGCTACGTCTACCTCAAGCTCAAAATGCCTGGCCCTAAAGGGCCTATCACGGTCGACGGAGATAGAAGGATTGCAAAAGAGTGTGAGGAAGGAGATGCAGCTTACGCGGAAGTCGCCTGCGCGGCGGAAGAGCTCAAAAACCACCGGGCCAATGTTGACCCGGCGGACATGACGCCACTCAAGAAACCAACGACTGACTCCGAGTCGCCCCTCAAGTTCAAACCAACGGATGACACGAAGACAGTTGACTTCGTCCCTGGCGATTCATCCAAGCAGTTTACCATTGGGACGGGTCTGGACCCCAAATAGGAAAGCGCGCTCACCGAATTCATCCGTGAGAATCGGGACATCTTCGCATGGAAACCCTCTGACATGCCGGGTGTACCGAGAGAATTCGCTGAGCACCATCTTAATATTGACCCAAAATGCAAACCCGTTCAACAATACCTCCGCCGGTTTAACGAGGAGCGACGGAAGGCGATTGGAGAGGAAGTCGCCCGCCTTTTAGCCGTCGGGTTCATCGTGGAAGTCTTTCACCCCAAATGGCTAGCTAACCCGGTGTTAGTACTCAAGAAGAATGGCACCTTCCGTATGTGCATTGACTATACGGACCTCAACAGAGCGTGCCCCAAGGATCCTTTCGCTCTTCCCCGCATTGACCAAATGATTGACTCGGTGGCGGGATGCGAACGGTTGTGCTTTTTGGACGCTTACTCAGGTTATCATCAGATCAAAATGGCTGTGGAAGATCAAGAAAAGACTGCTTTCATAACTCCCTTCGGGGCCTTTTGCTATGTTTCCATGCCGTTCGGGCTCAAGAGCGCAGGGGCGACTTACCAACGTTGCATCCAGAATTGCCTCCACAGCCAAATTGGCCGCAACGTCCATGCTTATGTTGACGACATTGTTATCAAGACCCGCCGGGAGGAGACACTTCTGGAAGACCTTAAGGAAACCTTTAATAATCTACGGGTATATCAGATGAAGCTAAATCCTACCAAGTGCGTTTTCGGCGTACCTGCGGGAAAACTACTGGGTTTCTTGGTAACGGAGCGCGGCATCGAGGCTAACCCGGACAAAATTGAAGCGGTTGCCTCCCTCGGCAAGCCGACGAACATTAACCAAGTCCAGCGATTGGCGGGTCGTATCGCGGCTCTCAGCCGTTTTGTAAGCCGCCTCGGAGAAAAGGCAATTCCGCTCTATCAATTGTTGAGGAAGTCTGACCGATTCGTGTGGACAGAGGAAGCCGACGAGGCACTTCAGGCCTTGAAACGTCAGCTGGTTAACCCGCCGGTCCTGGCGGCCCCGACTGGAAAGGAGCCCATGCTCTTGTATATCGCCGCAAATTCCAAAGCGATCAGCGTGGCCGTGGTCGTCGAAAGAAAGGAGGAAGGAAAGGAATACCCGGTACAACGCCCGGTGTACTTTATCAGTGAGGTGTTAACTCTCTCCAAACAACGATACCCCCATTGGCAAAAACTGGTCTACGGGGTGTTCATGGCGAGTCGGAAGCTTAAACATTATTTCCAAGAACACCCAATCACCGTGGTCAGTTCCGCCCCCCTCGGCGACGTCATCCAAAACCGTGAGGCGACAGGGCGAATCGCCAAATGGGCGATAGAACTTGGGTCACATCACATTCAGTATACCCCCCGCACGGCCATCAAGTCCCAGGCGCTGGTTGATTTCGTCAATGATTGGACGGAGCTTCAGGCTCCGGAAGATCGCCCCGATCTTACCTATTGGACTATTTATTTTGATGGATCCAGGCAGTTGGAGGGCTCGGGGGCTGGCGTGGTGTTGATATCCCCCCAAGGAGATAAGTTCTGCTACGTCCTCCGGCTCATGTTCCCTTGTACAAATAATGCGGCAGAGTATGAAGCTCTGCTCCACGGTTTGCGACTAGCAAAAGAGATGAACCTGACCCGAGTCAGATGTTTTGGGGACTCAGATCTGGTGGCGCAACAGGTTTCGGGCACCTGGGATTCTCGAGATCCTATGATGGCGGCTTACAGACGAGCCGTATCTGACGTGGCGGGCTATTTTCATGGATACCAGGTTGATCATGTCGATCGGCGACTCAATGAAGCAGCTGATGCCCTTTCGCGACTCGGCTCACAGAGAAAACCGGTCCCCCCTAATGTCTTTTTGGATATCTTGCATAAACCATCCGTGACTGTACCCACGGAGGAGGAATTGGCGATTCCAGATCCCGAGTCTCAGCTTGTGGCGGCTCTCCATATCGCTCCGGATTGGGCCCTCCCTTATCTAGCTTACCTTGCCCGTGGCGAGTTACCCACTGACGAAGTCTTGGCTCGCCAGATTGTTCGGCATAGCAAGTCCATGGTCATCATTAATGGCGAGCTATATAAACGGAGTGCGTCAGGAGTCTTTCAGCGGTGCGTCTCCTCCGAGGAAGGATGCACGATCCTTAATGACATCCATTCTGGAGACTGCGGACATCACGCCGGGTCACGTTCTTTGGTGTCAAAAGCCTTTCGACATGGTTTCTTCTGGTTGACGGCTCACGCAGATGCAGAAGATATAGTACGGCGGTGTGAGGGGTGCCAACGCTACGGGAGACAGGCTCACGTTCCGGCTCAAGAATTGAGGATGATCCCCATTACTTGGCCTTTTGCGGTCTGGGGGCTGGACATGGTCGGTCCCTTTAAGATGTCCTCCAACAAGAAAACTCACTTGTTGGTGGCGGTTGATAAATTCACTAAGTGGATTGAAGCGGAGCCAGTTGGGGCTTGCGACGCGGAGACTGCGGTAAAATTTCTGAAGAAGCTAATTTTCCGTTTTGGATATCCGCACAGTATCATCACAGACAATGGTACTAACCTGTCCCAAGGAGCGATGCTGGATTTCTGTCACCGTGAACATATACGGCTTGATATCTCTGCGGTTGCTCACCCGCAGTCAAACGGACAGGCCGAGCGGGCGAATCAGGAAGTTTTGCGAGGGATCAAACCTCGGCTCATAGTTCCCCTGGAAATAACTCCAGGATGTTGGGTGGAGGAGTTACCGTCGGTGTTATGGAGCATCCGAACCACCCCAAATCGGTCCACGGGGTTCACCCCTTTCTTCTTGGTCTATGGTGCAGAGGCCGTTCTCCCTACTGACATAAGGCATGATTCTCTTAGAGTCGCCGCATATGTGTAGCAGGACAACGAGCTGGCGCGTCAGGATTCTTTGGACGCCTTGGAAGAAGCACGTGACTTAGCAGCGGCTCGATCGGCGATCTATCAGCAAGATCTGCGGCGTTATCATAGTCGCCGGGTGAAGAGTCGTACCTTCCAGGAAGGCGATTTGGTGCTTCGACTGATACAAGATCGGACAGGCATGCACAAACTTTCGCCTCCTTGGGAGGGACCTTTCGTTGTCAGCAAGAACCTCCGCAATGGTTCTTACTACTTGATGGATCTTCGGTCCGATCGACCAACTACGGGGGCTGAGTCAACTCGCCCTTGGAATATCGCCCATTTGCGGCCCTATTACACTTGAGTTCTTAAAACTCCATGCTTTGTAAGTTTTTCAGTTTTTCTTATGGAATAATATAATTTTTCCCTGACCCGGGGGGCTTCTTCTTTAAAGAAAGAGCAATTTTCATGGTATCCTGTTGCGACCTTATGAGCCGACAGAACATGCATTAAGGGTGGGTGCACGAGCTTTCTGACTCGCCTCCCCCTGTCGCGACCGTATGAGCCGACGAAACCCGCATTAAGGGTGGGTGCACGAGCTTTCTAACTCGCCTCCCCCTGTCGCGACCGTATGAGACGACGAAACCTGCATTAAGGGTGGGTGCACGAGCTTTCTGACTCGCCTCCCCCTGTCGCGACCGTATGAGCCGACGAAACCTGCATTAAGGGTGGGTGCACGAGCTTTCTGACTCGCCTCCCCTGTCGCGACCGTATGAGCCGACGAAACCCGCATTAAGGGTGGGTGCACGAGCTTTCTGACTCGCCTCCCCTGTCGCGACCGTATGAGCCGACGAAACCCGCATTAAGGGTGGGTGCACGAGCTTTCTGACTCGCCTCCCCCTGTCGCGACCTTATGAGCCGACGAAACCTGCATTAAGGCTGGGTGCACGAGCTTTCTGACTCGCCTACCCCTGTCGCGACCTTATGAGCCGACGAAACCTGCATTAAGGGTGGTGCACGAGCTTTCTGACTCGCCTCCCCCTGTCGCGACCGTATGAGCCGACGAAACCTGCATTAAGGGTGGGAGCACGAGCTTTCTGACTCGCCTCCCCCTGTCGCGATCATATGAACCAACAAAAAATTTTCCCTCACTGCTTACTCATTGAAACTGTTTGTGATTCTTTTGTTTTCACAGATAATGTGCTCAAGGTTCTCATCCTTGGCGGGTTAAGCATTTCAGGCGATTCTACTAAAAGTTAACCAAATATTTTAAGCCGCCTCAAAAACGGTATAAGGGTTTTTTGCAGAAGATGTCATCAAGAGATAGTACTGACTATTACATGGCTCTTGGGCCAAATTCAAGGAAAACCTATTCCGCTAAGTTCTGGCGTGAGCTCTGACCAGCTTCGATTTGTAAGTCGCCCAAGACCCAGTTGCATCTGGACAAAGAGGTGAAATCGTCTTCATCACTCAAGATTGACGCCAGGTCCGTTTCCCAGTCAAAGGGATTCTTGGGTCGCCGAGGGATAAGGTTGGTCACCACGAAGGTTGGTGGGCTGATTTTCTTATTCTTGTCATCATAAGCCGCCTGATATTTTGTCAAGTCAAGGCTGGCGGCGAGTTGAGTCGCGGCCAGTCGAGAGTCCTTGACAACCTTCTGGTAGTCCTCCTCCACGAACTCCGAGCCGTCATCTTTAAGCTGAGGGAAGCCGGCAGCTACTTCTTCCAAATTGATTTCTGGAGCATATGCCAGGCAGCGACTCAGAGCCGTCAGGACGCCCTTCCGTGCGGCTGATCGGGTTAACTCGCCGATCTAGGGTGGCAGCGTGGATAGATATCCAAGCACCTTCTTGATAGAAGTTATGGGCTCCTTTGCACCAATCACAGCTTTGACGGTCAGCACACTGCCTGTGTACAGCTGTTCCGTCAGCGTGTAGATCGCCTTCAGCATCAACACGCTGTCATCTTGCAGGTTGGCGACTCTCGAGCCTGTGATTAGAAAACAGGTAAGTTAAACATTGAGGAATTTTACCCAGGGAAAAGGATAAGATTGGCGAGTTAGGTAAAGCTTACCAAAGATGGCTTGAGTCATGTTGGAAATATGGCGCTTTAAGCCAGATCCTGCTGCACCGTTGCCAGCTTTACTTCTGCTTTTTTGGCTCTCGTCAAAACCGCATTGTGGTCAGCCTGAGTTCTTTCTAACTCGTCTTTGAGTTTTTCCAGTTCAACCAGAGCCAGCTTATATTTGTCTTCCGACTGAGCTCGGGCGTCTTGTTGGTCAACCAAGTTTCTCTTTAAGTCGCCCAGGGCCAGTTCGGTCTGGGCAAGGCTTTCCTGTTCACAATTTAAAAAAAACAGAGACAAGTCTCAGAATTATTGCAAGGCAATACCCCTGACACTTGGGGGCTAATGTATAATTTTTCAAGGTAAATTATACAGAAATCAAGACCCGGCTCATCATTTTACTGATGACCCGGCCCTTGGGGGTTACTAGTCGCGAAGCTTTTAAAAAACACCCGGCTCATCATTTTACTGATGACCCGGCCCTTGGGGGTTACTAGTCGCGAAGCTTTTAAAAGACCCGGCTCATCATTTTACTGATGACCCGGCCCTTGGGGGTTACTAGTCGCGAAGCTTTTAAAAGACCCGGCTCATCATTTTACTGATGACCCGGCCCTTTGGGGGTTACTGAGGATAATATAGAATATAAATTTTTACCTCATGCTTGTTATTTAACATCTTCAACAGATTCTTTTCCATCTCGTAACTTGCTTCAAGGCGACTTGCGAAGCCAGAACAGAGTTCTTTGAACTCCAGACCTGCATAGTCAGAGAGTTTCGCCTTGGAAGGCCCAGATTCGAGAATTGATGGAGAAGGGGATGCTGTATGTTTGGAGAGGATTGTTTCTGCCGGCTTGGAGAAACCAAAACCAGTAATGACCACAGCATCTGGGTCATCAGCTGTCGCCGTTACGACCGGTGATCTAGGGACATCCGTTGATCCTTTGGGCGACTCAGGATGGTTTGCTTGAATTGTCGGCTCGTTTTGACCCGGATCCTCTTGAGTCGGAGTAGCTTTCTTTGGAGGTTCAGGAGTGGCGTCAGGATTTGATCCATCGGTCTTCCTCTTTTTGGCTTGCGCCCTAATGAAAGAAATAGGCATGTTAAAAAAATGTATACATAAAAGAGTATCATTCTCAAGGATCAGGACAAGGAACTTACCCCGGGACTCGGATCATTGGTGGAAGGGTCGACATCACTGAGTCGCCAGAAGTGGGGGGAGAATCCTGTGGAATTGGTACATCGATGATACTGGCGGGTTAGGACTGCGATCCAGAGCAGCACAAACAATGGTTGCTAACATAAGAAAAGGAGGTACCTCGCTTGGTTTTCTTTTGTTCCTTGTTGGCAAGCCAGGTGTCAGGTCGCCAGAATGACTTCGCGTTTTCCGTTTTAAGGCGTGCTGCGTTTTCTTCAGTAAGAAATTTGGGTCCAAATGGGCATTTGGATGTGAGAGAGGTACTTTTCCACATATTCGCCGGGCCGGCTTAGGTGGAGAAGGAGATGAATCGTAAGAGACGGAAATTACCTCGACAGAGTCTTCCTGGCTCTCGTTACCTTCATTCTGTTATAAAAGGAGCGAGAGATAAGTGAAAGATAAAAAGGTGATGAATGGCGAGTGAAGATGAGAACGGTTTGGTACCTCTGAGAGTGCGTTGCCGGCTTGGGACTCGTCGACTTCAGATGGCTCGGCCGCGGCCGATTTGCCTTTGCCTTTGTTTTTCTTGGAAGGCGGCTTAGCACTCTTCATGGCTTGTTTCTTAGGTCTTCTAGACCAGAACTTGTCACCTTTCTGGAAGGGGATATGGCATGAAGTCATGATGACCGTAAACCAGATGAAGTAAAAATTGAGGGCGAGTTAGCTTTGGTTACCTTGGGTGCCGGGTTGATCTTGCAGAAGGGCTTAAGGCCGATTTGGCCGCATTTCGCTGCAGGTTCGCCGGTCAGCTTCCTGATGATGGTGACTATGTCTTTTTCCGTCGACGCCGTGTGGAAGTAGCATTGGGGATGATCCAGGGTACCGTCAAAATCGCACATCAGGCCGTCTCGGCGGCTCAGAGGACGGATCCGCCATTCGACCCAGCAGCGAATCAAGTCAACCCCGGTGAGGCCGTTATTCGTCAAAGATCTCAGTTCGGACAGGATTGGGACGAATTCCAACTCTTCTTCCTCGGTGAGCTTGTCAGGGAGCTTGAAGTTGACTGGGAGGCGGCTTGGCCTGTAGCCCTGAAGTTTGTTTTCGCCGGCGGGGGATGTTTCCTTGCAATAGAACCAAGATTCACCCCAGCCCTTGGGATGGCTAGGCATAGTGAGTGCAGGGAACGGACTGTCCCGGCGACGCTGGACATTGACCCCGCCAAGTTCCAAACTAGGACCGTTGTGGAATTCTGTCTGGCGATTCAAGTGGAAGAAGTACCAGAACAGAGGGACGGAAGGCTCGATCCGCAAATAAGCTTCGCAAAGGACTTGGAATTGACTCAGGTTGCTTATGGAATTGGGTCCCAAATCCTGGAGTCGGACGTTCATGAAGTTCAAGGCGTCTCTAAGGAATTTAGATCCGGGCGGTTTAAAACCCCGTTCTAAGTATTCCACAAAAACTACTATCTCTCCTTCCTTAGGGTTGGGTAGGTCTTCTCCTAACCCGGTGCGCCATCCAATGACGTCTTGAGGATCCAAGCAGCCCGCTTTCACGTAATTCGCCAAAACAGCGTCGTCAACTTTGGTGGGGAGCCAATCGCTCTTGAAAACGGCACCCATGGTACAGATAGGCAAGAAAATGGTATTACGTGTCTCGAGCATTTATTATGTAAGTCGGAACTAGCGTCTGTTTAACCCGCCAAATTGGGAGGCCGGGTTGGATTGATGTGGCGACCTATCGGAGCAGGGCTATTTTCAGAAGCGATGTTGCTACGGGTGGTAGCGTTTATTCTTGTCCGAAACTCTAAGGGAAGAACGAGGGTTCCAAACAGTTTTTTGCAAACAGTGAAAGAGGAATGGATCTATCCAACAGATATGACATCTTACAGACATGGCTAAAATATGAGCGGTGTGTGAACAGGATGGTGCCTCATGTTCAAAAAGACTAATCTGTTGCGAAAATCCGCAAGGGCCCGGATGGATAGCATTGCCCGAAACACTGGGTGCCCTAATGGCGCTCGAACTAATCAGTTCAGCAGCTAAAATGGTGGCGAACGTAGAACTTCGAAGCTATGGCCATGGCGGGGGCAAGAACAAGAATTAAATCTACCCTTCGAGAAGGAGGCAGTGGCATAACCTGAAGATCTTGGTCGAAGAAGGTTGGTGACGATGGGGTCTGGCGATGGCGACGACGTGCGGGCGGCGCTGGAATCCCTCGGACGGCGCCGGAGCTCTTCGAACGGCAGCAACTTGCAGGCGGCGCCGGAGTTCTTCGAACGGCAGCGGCTTGTGGGTGGCGCCGGAGCTTCTCGGGCGGCGACGGCCTGCGGGCAGCACTGGAGGTCTCGGGCGGCGACGGCCTGCGGGCAGCGCCGGAGTTCTTCGGACGGAGGCAGAGATTGCGGCCGGCGGCGGAGCTTTCGGGATGCGGAGCGTCTTTTCCTCGCTGTGATGATGGTGGAGAAGTCGACGGGACTGGTAGGTGGACGGTGTCAGCCCTGTCCCTTCCGCCTATTTATAAGGATGGGCGCGAGGATCGAGGCGCCGTGAGCGGGAACCATTGAGCAAGACAAGATTCGTCATGATGACATCCGAAATTTTTGGGATAATGATGCGCCCAAAAGATCCGTTGAGATTGTGTTGGGGTTCCCGAGAACCAAGGGCTAAGGAGAATACTGATGGGAAATGCGTTGGCGGCTGAGAGACTTTTTCCGACACCAATTGGCGAGTTAAGATTTCTGGTGCAAGAAGGAACACAGAAGAGTGAATCGCCCTCGACTAAAATGAAGGTATTGGCATGAAGATTCAAGTCAATTCGGGGCCTAATGTTGGGGATATTGCCTGTAGTTATGACCCGCCAAATATGGGCCGGGTCACTGTTAAGGCGATTCATCCTTTAAGGCTAGTTGGGCCTCTGTCCGGGCGGTTCGAAGTCACTGGATGGTTATGATTTGTGGAAGGACTCTGGGTTCGGCAAGATGGCGGCTTAGAGACCACGGTGGTCACGATTTGTAAACCGGCTGGGACTCTTGTAAACCCTAAGGCTTCGACCTATATATATAAAGGCGAGTCTGGAGGGGGAGAGGTAGGTTAGAAATCATCGAGTGCTAGGTTAGGGCGAGTTACGCCTTCCTTGTAATCGAATCCACATCAATACATACAAAGCAGGACATAGGCTATTACCTCTATTCGAGGGGCCGAACCTGGGTAAATCGCCGTGTCTCTCCCGCTTAACCCCTTTGAGTCGCCACCAAGGTGCGATGGCTCCAGTATTAAGTCCTTTCACGAGGACATCTGCCGTGACAAAACCACGACAACTCCTCTTCTCACTCAAAAAAAATTAGGATCACGTGGGTATTTTGGAATCTATATGATGTCGATGTGACGAAGTTGTGTCTTGTTGCCTCCTGTCTGACTTGGTTTCTTCCTGGGAGTTGAGCTCCAGGGGATTCTTGAGCACATCATTATCATTCAGATTTCTTAGTATCTCAGGACGGAGGATGTTCGAAATTGCTTCAATACTAGTAGTAGCGAGAGTAGTCTGGCATCCCAGTACTGGTGGAGAGCATTTAGATGTACTCCATACTTAGTATCGTTGTGATTACGAGGGCCTGAGATAGATGAGTTTCCAAGATCTCTGGTTATGTGTTGACGGATGTGATACACTAGATGGGTAGTGTTATTGCTAGGAGTTGAGTGATGTATTTTACTCCTTGTATCCGTGGACCCGATTACGTGACCACAAAATTTCGGGAGTTCTTAGGTGGGATTTCAAGTAGTTACCTATAGGACAATCTTTCAACAGATGCATGATGTGAGGTTGGGGTTCGACATCTAGTGGATTCGTTTGTTCACGGTCGTTTTGACAGAGGATAGTCTCGATATATGTCATCAGTATGCTTCAACAAGCCTTGTAGTTCGCTACGTCTAGGGAGCATATTTGAGCGTCATTTCAATATAACAATCCAATGTACGATCGAGCCCGTGCAAACCTTACCACGAAAATATCGAGCAAAATCTCTGTCATGAATTTTTTATTGCTTGTTTTGTATGCCTCATCCTTTGTTTTGTTGGAGTATGGTAATTTGAGTTGCTTCGATGTCAAGTGGTGAATTCATATCTTTCCAAGTGGTGTTCTCATATGTGTATGGGAGTGCTAATTAATTCTTTTGCTCAATCAAGTTGTCTTATCAATTCTTTTCAACTGGAGTTGTCATGTCAATTCTTTTCAACCGGTGTGCTTCTCTTCAAGTTAATTCTAATCCTCTCCAATATTTTCAAGATCAATCTCTCATTTTTTCCTGAGTTCATCTCATCTGTCCCAAGTTGTCTTTGTTTTTCCCCTCCCTCCCACCCATTTCTTCAGTGATTTAATTATCATCCAAGTGTCTTCTTTTTAGTGTTGGCGTTTCGTTGTGAAGATTCTCAGGAGTTTCGAGTTCATCATCCTTCATTCTTGTTCCCTTGGATGGATTCAATTCAACCTTTCGGTGTTCATCATATTCTTTTCCTCCTTTAAATGATTCTTGTGTTGGAGATTCTTCTCAAGTCTTTCTTTTTTCATATCTCTCTTCCTAAGCAATTGTTTCAACGGTGGTTTCTTTTGAGTGGGCCCATAACCAACAGGATTTTACCTGGATATTCTAATCTTTTCGAGAATATCTAATTCTTTGCAAGTGTGACATAAGTATGAATTCCATCAGTCATATTCCTTCTCCAAGATCGCTTCAAATTTATTTTCATCATTGGCTCAACTTTTCCTTATTCATTATTCCGGAGTGTTCCAGGCCATCATTCTCTCCATTGAAGACGGAAGGAGTGTTTCTCTTAAATATCGTCCATTCTTTTGAAGATTGTCATCTCATCTCCGTGCTATATTCTCAAGTGTTTCCAATCATGAGTAATTCCTTCCATATCTAACCGGTGCATTTTAGAATTGTTTTCACTTCTTGGTCCTCCGAAGGCCATCATTTCAGAAGATTTATTTGTACTGAGCTTTCACCTTCCATTCTCAAATCCTTCTCAATTGTGGTCTCTTCGCCGTCTCTCAATTATTCGAGTGCCTTGTCCAAGTTTCTTCTAGGTGGATCATGATCTCTTCATTCTCAAGTATATTCATTCATTCATGGTTGTCACATTCGTTTCAATTCTTACCGGTGTTTCTTCCAAGACTTCTTCAGTTTGTGCTCTATCTCTCTATCTCCAATCTTTTAAAGAACAATAAGTCGTATGCTAATTTCGTTGCTTGTCATCAATTTAACATGGTGAAGGATAAGCATAACATATTTCTTATTCTTGCTTCGTCAAGTGATTTCAATATTGCTTCCAGAGTTGTTCATGATATCAATCCTTATCCCAAGAGTTTTTATCTTTTCTTTCCGGAGTTCCAAGTTTTTCTCAAGTATCACTTCGAGAAGCTTCATCTAAATCTTTGCAACGTCATAATCTTATTCTTTCATCATTCTTTCGTTCCGGAGGTTCTTCATGGTGGTTTGTTTAGGATGTAATTCATTCTCAAGGTGTTCTTCAACATTCTTGTTGGAGAACCTCAAGTATTTTTTTCTCTTGCATTTCCAAGTGCAATTCTTCATCCGTTAGCCTTGAGGTGGTATTATAGCATTCTTGTTAGTGGAGAAGTCTCGAAGAGAGTTGTTTGAAGAATGAAATATGTAAACCCACCAAATTCTTTGATCATGGGGTATTTGCAACCCATGATTTCTTCATTGAGCTATCTTGGTTTAGATTTCACCTAAAGCTTCCCCCTTGGATTGTTTCTATCATAGTTCTTGTCATTAATCCAAGTTCCCAATGTTTCCTCTTGGTGTAAGAAGTTTTGCATCTCTTGTGTCTCCCAAGCAATCCTTGTCCCTTTAGTGGTCGGCTGTCAACTCAATATTTGAGATGGTTTTCATAAGTCCACAACAAGCTTGTTCTTTCGTTGTTGGTTTTCCAACAACTCCGTTCAATTCTGCCTGCAAGGCTGCTTGTCAAACTCAATTGTGATAGTAGTTGGCATTTTCTTCTATATTCTTTTTTTCCAAGATCTAGTTTCTATTCTTTTGCTCCAGAGGCCTTGTGTTGTTGCTCTCTTCAATCTATCATCTTGTCTTTTCAAGATCATATCATTTCCTTGCTTATCAATTTAGTTCTTTTTATGAATCTTTTCGGTATCTTTCCATCTTATTGAATTTTTCCCTCTTTCCTACCGAAGTGTTGTCGAAATTTTGTTTGAATTCTTCTTTGTTCTCATATCGTTCTTCATCTCCTTGCAACCTCTAAGTTTTGTTGGTTTCACTCGTTTGTCAAAGAAGCAACTAAGTTTTACCTCTTGCTCTTTCTCTTCCCCTTGTCATTCTTAGATCTCGGAGTGAGATCTCTTGTTAGTGTAGGAGAGTTGTAACAGCCCGGGACCGACGCTCTATAAGATTCCCCTTTTATTTTGTTGTCACATTCATCATCGCATCATCCGCATTGCATCGCCACTCTGTTGCCGCTAGTTTTTGAAACTTGCATCTGTTCGTAGTTGTCGGTTCTCTTCGTTTTCTCATTCTCCGTTTTGAGACCAACCACACACGCACGCGCCCGCGGCACCGTTAAAATATTGTTTGTAAAAGTGTGTGTAAAATATTCTCGGGTTGAGTTGAAACTTTGCGTGCGGTCTTATTGTCATGTAGGTAGGCCGCCTGCCAAATTTCATCACAATCGGAGTCCGTTTGATACCCGGACGGTCGACCGTAGTGGCACCGTCATTGGTTTATTTATCGGATATTTCAATACTATGTCACGGGCCGCAAAATTTCCCTCTCATCCCTACATAGACCAACTACACAGCCCACGAGACCCACCTAGCCACTCCCTCCGTTCGTGGTCGTCGGATCGCGATCGGACGGACGAGGCCCATCCCACCATAAACCAAACCCGATATAAGAACGACCATATGGGGAGACCTCTCTCACTCCACTAGGGTTTCCCCCTAGCCAATTTGTAGCCACCCTCCTCTCTCCCCCCACCTGCTAGCTCCACCTCCTCTCTCCCCCCGAAAACCTACCCAGGTCTAGATCTGGACCATTGGATCCCCATCCAATGGCCCAAAATCGCCCAATCTCCCACCTACCGCACACGTCCGCCACCAACCGGACATGTCCGGCGACCGCAATGTCCACAGCCTCCCCGCAGCCATGGGCGAGCCCGAGCGCCTATGCCCCGCACCTCCTTCCGTGGTGCACGTGTCGGCCACCGGAGATCCACCGAGCCGCTGCACCCCGCGGCATGCCCGAGCCACCGCCGGAGCTCGTTCCTCGCCGCTTCGCCATGGTCGGCCGCTCAACGAGCGCCGCTGTCCTCCGCCTCAAGGCCCAGCCGACCGGATTCGGCCAGATCCGGTTCGGGAAGCCATCCCCGCCTCCTCTCTGCCCTGGCCCCGCTTCCGAGGATCGTCGCCACCGGCCCTCGTCGTGGACTCGCCCCGCTCGTGCTCGGTCGCACGTGCGACGAGGAGGACAATGCGCCTTCGCCACGGCCCAGGCAACGCCATGCCTCGCGCTGCCCAGCGAGGGCTGTCCAGCCGGCCTCCGCATTGCCCCTTCGGCCCAGCCAGCCTCGCGACAGCCAGCTCCGGCCCAAGTGGTCGAGGTGAGAACCCCCGTTGCCGCCCTCTATCATGCGCCATGTGTGTCCTATTGTATCCAGCGCTTACGAGTTTCGCCCTGTAGCCTTATTTTTTATTTAACCGCGATTTAGATAATTTCAGAAGACATGCATATTTTAAAATGTTCGTGTCTTTTAAACTGCGTCGGATAGAAATAAGTTTTATATGAAAAACGTGTAGAATTTCATATAGATTAATATTTTCCAACTTCCATGCATATTGAAAATTGTTTACCTGCTGGTTGCATAGCTTTGCGTGCTGTTTTATTAGGGTGATTTATTCCGTAGCTATTTAAGCATGCATCCGCATTGAACTAACCTAGTATGTAAAATGTTGATGTTGTTTGCACCCCTTACCATGCATATTAGAAATAGTGATCTTGTTGTTTTCATGTGAGTGGCATAAATAGTTTGCTAAGACGGGTTTATGTCATATTTCTCGCATATATGTGGTGGCATTAGTTTTATTTCAAAACCCTCATATTTTATATGTTTTCGGAGTAGAAAATTCCATAGATTTAAATGTGCATTTAGTTTTGTCTTTTGAGCAAGTTAGTGTGCATGATATTTTGCCATGATGCCCTTTTGTTTATTTTGTGTGAATTATTGTGTGCATGATATGAATTAGTTGTGAACATGAGATATGGCCTTGGACATGTGTCTTAGCCTTTGGTATTTTTGGTTGCAATAGACATCCATGTTTAGGTGTTGTTTTCTTGCTGCCAACATGCTAGAAAATAGTGTTGTTTTGAGATGCTGAAATATTTCAAAGTCTGAAATCTGTAATATTTTGTTGATGTCTTGCCATGTGTTTTGCTAGTGATCTACAACCCCTTTGGGGTTGGTGCAATGGAGTTAGTTGTGGTGATTAAGATTCTATAGCATGTTGTTAAGTTTCATGCCATTCTATGCCCTATAGCATATAATTTTACTGCTGCCAATATGCCATCTGGTTGAAAATTGCACTGTCAAAACTGTTATTTTCACTAGTCTGAAATTGTGTGCAACTTGCCATTTTGTGAGTTATTTTCCTAGTGATCCATGCTTCCATGATAGTTGTATTTAGTAGAGTGTTGTTGTGAATCTTGCCCACTAGTGCCGCGTGTCTTGTTTGAGAAATTTAGAATTATGTAGCTTGTTGTTTTGGGTGTAGAAAATGACATGTTGTTTTTGGCAGATTGTAGCTATTTCTTGTTTTGCTTCTAATTGTTGGACCGTTGCTCCGTTTGGAACGTGTCATATATGAAACTTGCTTAGAATCTCCTGTAGTTTCATAATATCTTGCTACCTTCATGGTTTGGAATGCTTGTGGCTGTCATTTGCATGCATATTGCATTCATGCATATAATCTTGTTGTGTTCATATCTTTTGAACCGTAGCTCCGTTTGCAATGATCCATATATGTAAATCGACTAGAATGACGTGTAGAATCACGTGAACCACTTTATTCTGCTGTTTAACAGATACTAAAACATGTTAGTTCAGATCTGGACAGATTTGGGAATTAACATATGGGGTCGTTTTGGAGATGCTATAAGTTGTTTCCGACCTCATTTAATATGCTTAGATAGGTAGTTTATTTATGCTTCACCTCTTGCCATGTTTAAAACATTTAATATTGATGTGTACCTAAATGGGAGTGAACTAAGTAATTCAATTGTGGAGCTTCGTCAATATGAAACTCGTTGCATATTGAGCTTCACTTAATGTGTAGTATTAGTTTGTTGTGAATTTCCTTGTCGTGCCTTGCATAATTAAACTGGACATGCATCATATGTGTTGTGCATCTTGTCCTGAATATGTGGTGGTGTTACCATGTGTTGAATGTTGTTCTGGATTGTTTCTTCTTGATAGAGTTCCGAACCGCTTCGGAGTGTGAGGATCCGTTCGACTTTGTCGGTTCGTCTGCTTCACGGATTCGTTCTTCTTCCAAGCGGGATCACATGCGAGATGACCATTTCACTAGATACCATTACTATCATTGCCATGCTAGTTGGCTCGTTTCTTTCCATATGTCTCGCTGCCTACCACCTGTTAAATGACAGCCTCCCAACATTGCCATGAAAACCTCTAACCTTTTTCACAGCCCAACAAACCACTGTTTGGCTATGTTACCGCTTGCTCAGCCTTCTTATAGCATTGCTAGTTGCAGGTGCATTTGCTTCCATGTGAAAACATGGGTTCCTTGTTATATCACCATATTATTGCTAATTGATTAATGCACATATATACTTGGTAAAAGGTGGAAGGCTTGGCCTTCTATCCTGGTGTTTTGTTCCACCTTTGTCGCCTTTGTTTCAGCTACTGGTGTTATGTTCCATAAACGAGTGCTCCTAACATGCTTGGGGTTGTTATGGGGACCCCCTAGATTTTCACTTTGGGATAAAACTCGTCTAGCAAGGCCCAACATTGGTACTATATTTGCCTAACATAATAATACTGAAAACATAGGGTGTCATGAACCCGAGGAGAAATTCAACATAATATAGGGAGGGCTAGTGCTGATGGTACTGGTCCTAAACAAAGCCACTTGCGGAGCCACCCAGGGCAACTCGGGGAATTTCTATCCGGCCACTGTACGTAGTGCTCATCCGTCATGTCCTGAGAATGAGATACGCGACTCCTATCAGGATCGTCGACACGCCGAGCGGTCTTGTTGGACTTGTTTTACCTTTCCCGAGCGTCTTGTGTGTGTGATTCCGAGGATACTTTGGGCTATCTCGAGGTTGAGGTTTTCCAATAGGAACCCAGGGAGATCACGTGGTTTCCCTCATCGAGGTCATTCCAGCGCAGTGTGTGATAGTTTGTGATGGACTAGTTGGAGCACCCCTGCAGGGTTAAATCTTTTAGAAAGACGTGCCCGTGGTTATGTGGCACCTCGAAAACTTTTTATAACATCCGGTTCTAGATAACTTGAAGTAAACTTAATTAAAAAACTTGCCAACTGAGTGCGTAACCGTGACTCTCTCTTTCGTGACCTCCTTCTCCGATCATGGACATGGTGGGGTTATGTCTGACGTAAGTAGGTGTTCAGGATCATTCAATTGATCATCATTAGTTCACATGCCTTATGCATAGATCATCCCCTCTTATTCTTCTACTCGTAAGTTAGCCAGCTCAAATAAATGCTTAGTCGCTTGCTGCAGCCTCACCACTTAACCATACCTCACTGATGACCCACCAGTATATGGGGTCAATTGTAGCCTTTTCGATAAGTAAGACTATCGAACCCAACGAGGAGCAGAAGGAAATGACAAGTGGTTTTCAGCAAGGTAATGTCTGCAAGTGCTAAAATTGTAAGTAGGGGAGTAGTTTGATAGCAAGATAATTTGTAAGAGCAAGTAACGAAAGTAGTAACAAAAGTGCAGAGTAGACCAATCCTTTTGAGGCAAAGGATAGGCAAAAACGGTCTCTTATGATAAGCAAAGTGTTCTTGAGGGTACACGAGAATTTCTTCTAGTCACTTTCATAATGTTGGCTTAATTCGTGTTCGCTACTTTGATAATTTGGTATGTGGGTGGACCGATGCTTGAAAAAACCTCCTGCTTATGATTAACCCTCTTGCCAGCATCCGCAACTACGAGAAAAGTATTAAGAATAAATTCTAACCATAGCATTAAACTTTTGGATCCAATCAGTCCCTTACGGAATAGCGCATACACTAGGGTTTAAGCTTCTAGCACTCTCGCAACCCATCATCTAATAACTACTCCACAATGCATTCCCTTAGGACCAATTATGGTGAAATGTCATGTAGTTGACGTTCACATGACACCACTAAGGGGATCACAACATACATATCATCAAAATATCGAACACATATCAAGTTCACATGATTACTTGCAACATGATTTCTCCCGTGACCTCAAGAACAAAAGTAACTACTCACAAATGATAATCATGCTCAAGATCAGAGGGGTATTAAATAGCATAATGGATCTAAACATATAATCTTCCACCAAATAAACCATATAGTAATCAACTACAAGATGTAATCAACACTACTAGTCACCCACAAGCACCAATCTATAGTTACAGTACAAAGATTGAACACAAGAGATGAACTAGGGTTTGAGAGGAGTTGGTGTTGTTGGAGATGTTGATGAGGATAGGCCTCCCAAAGATGGGAGAGTTATTGGTGACGATGATTTCCCCTCCGGGAGGGAAGTTCCCCTCGCGGAATCGCTCCGCCGGACGGCAAAAGTGCTCGTGCCCAAGTTCCCCCTCGAGACTCCGGCGCTTTGTCCCGAAAGTCCTCTCCCCTTTTTTCTAGGTAAAAATGACTTATATACCAGAAGAGGGCATCGAAGGTGGGCCTGGGTGAGCACAACCCACCAGGGCGCACCTGAGGGGCCTGGTGCGCCCTGGTGTCTTGTGCTCACCAGGTGGCCCCCCTCCGGTAGCTCATTGCTCCAGTATTTTTTATATATTCCACAAAAAATCTCCGTGAAGTTTCAGCTCATTTGGAGTTGTGCAGAATAGGTAACATGATATAGCTTTTTAGGTCCAGATTTCCACCTGCTGGTATTCCTCCCTTTTGTGCAAACCTTGCATATTATGAGAGAAAATGCATTAGAAATACTCCCAAAAGCATTATTATACAATAAAACAACATAAATAATAGTAGGAAAACATGATGCAAAATGGACGTATCAAGTCCCCCAAGCTTAGACCTCACTTGTCCTCAAGCGAAAACCGAAATCGAGAAACATGTCCACATGCTTAGAGAGAGAGGTGTCGATAAAAACAAAAATACGAACATAGCAGCATCATGTAACTTATTATAACAGCAACAAACTTTAACATAAAACTTTTATGATAGAAATTTTATCATAGGCTTCTCATGAACAAGTGAAAATTTATCACAACATCAAAATATAAAGCATAAACTCTATTGGAAACCAACAAACTATGTTCTCAGTCAATTTGCAACTACAATTCATCATCTTTTTAGGAAGGGTCACATATCGGAGCCTTTAGTAAGTCCACATACTCAACCATCATTTAGTATTCTATGATTTCTAACACTCACCGCGTACACATGAGCAAAACGATTCAACCAGACACATAGAAAGATAGGGGCTTATAGTTTCGCCTCCCAATGAATTCACCTCAAGGGTGATGTCAACAATAATAACTCATGCTACCCATATTCAACTGGATATATGTGCCTAGATCTTTCCTCACCACATGATTCTTGCCAAAGGAGAAAATAAAAAGGAATAGAGAGAAAAACTTTGACTCTTGCATGAAAGTAAATACATAAAAGTAAAAGATAGGCCCTTCGCAGAGGGAAGCAGAGGTTTCCATGCGCTTTTTGTTTGTATTCTCAACCCCTTAATGCAAGCTAACGTCACGTTATATTGCCCCTTGTGATGGCAACCTTTATTATGCAGTCTATCGCTTTTATTCTTCACCATCACAAGTTCGTACAACACTCAATTTTCCCTTACACTAAATGATCTTACACTTTTAGAAGCATTTTTATCGCCCTTTTTGCATCGATGACAACTTACTTGAAGGATCTTACTCAATCCATAGGTAGGTATGGTGGACTCGCAAACAAGATTTGGGTTTAAGGGTTTTGGATGCACAAGTAGTATCTCTACTTAGTGCGGAGTTTTTGTCTAACAAAGATAGGGGCAAGCACCACATGTTGAAGGATCCATGACAATGTAACTTCTATGTGAATATGAACAAACATAATTCATTATGTTGTCTTCCTTGTCCAACGTCAACAATTTTTGCATATAATATTTTGATGGGTGCTCACAATCACAAAAGATTTATAGGATAGTGTATTTTCATGTGAATCTTCTCTTCCATTATTAATTCTTTCATGAGTTGCATCATTGACCAATGATATGTTTGTCAATCTACAATAAAATTTCTACTTATACTTTTTCATGTGTAATGTCATCACTTACCATAAGATTAGCATATGACCTCTTTCATTTATTTCCTTTCTTTTTATTGAAACAAGAAAGTAAAGAAGGCAAAACTCAAACTAAACTTTATTATATATCTCGCACACGATTGCATAGATTGATCACTAAGCGAACTCTTGGAAAGAAAGGGTCGAACTAAACTTATATTCATCTAAAGAAAAAGATAACCATGGATCGAACTAAGAAAAGTAAAGGCAAAATATAGTGGAGATGGTACGATCCCGGGGCACCTCCCCCAAGCTTGGTGAAAGCCAAGGGGAGTGCCCATACCCGATACTCAATATTCTTTTGGTGATGAAGAAGGAGGTGGTGGTGATGAAGTAGAAGCAATCTTGTCCTCCGGTTTCCATGGCAGAGGCTCACCATCATAAGAGGAAGAGTGAGTCTCTCGGATCATGCAACTGGCAGCCAAACTCATACCTTTAAACCTTGCCTCATATTCAAAGACTTGGCTTTGAAGGTCGTGGATTTGGCTATGGAGGAAGTTGATTTGCTCGTTGAGGGAGAAAATGATGTCCTTCATGGACTTTCCATCCACCTAGAGATCACGGGTGTAGTCCGCGATCATGAGGTGACTGGCATTGAGCCCACGTTCCACCATCCCCTTGCACCGGAAGACTTCCTGCTCCATAGCTTCAAGCCTGGCCTCCACGGATCCAGTCCCCTTGGGACCTTGCACATCGTGGATGTGCAGCACCCCATCGCGCATCTGGATAGCTTGAGGGTGCTGCATCACTTCCCGCAAATGTGGGTTGATGATGTTGTCGAAGAACTTGTCCTTGGAGGAGCTTGAAGCGGCCATGGTGGATTGGATCTGATAGAAAATAGCAAGAAAATAAAATAGGAGATTTCTCCGCGATACAGAGGTCAACAAGTTCGGGGGGTATATAAAGATTTTTTATCTTGGGGAACAAGCATAACAGAAGAAAAACGGAGTCCGGAAAGTACCCGAGGTGGGCACAACCCACCAGGGCGCGCCTCGCAAGCCAGGCGTGCCCTGGTGTATCATGCCCGTCAGGGTCACCTTCCTTGAAGTTTCTTATTTTCCTAAATTTTTAAATATTCCAAAACTGACAAAAACTATTTTTGTGGATATTTCGGAGTCCGTTTACTTACCGTATCACGTACCTCCCTTTTTTAACGATTGTGGAGTGTTCCGGAAGGTTTATTTTATGTGTTCTTCCGGTGTCATAGTTTGGATAATGTTGCTTTCAACATTAATGGGCGTACCTGAGATATAATGTTTCATAGGTTTCCCATTGACAACCTTTGGGTTAGTACCTTTGGCATTA
Source organism: Hordeum vulgare subsp. vulgare (assembly GCF_904849725.1). Lineage (NCBI taxonomy): Eukaryota > Viridiplantae > Streptophyta > Magnoliopsida > Poales > Poaceae > Hordeum > Hordeum vulgare. The sequence continues at coordinate 228,550,535 of NC_058520.1, read as the reverse complement.
TTTATTTTGATAGCTCCAGATCGATAGACCTCCTCGATAACATAGGGTCCTTCCCATTTGGAGAGGAGTTTTCCTGCAAAGAATCTTAAATGAGTGTTGTACAAAAGAACATATTCTCCAACTTTGAACTCACGCTTTTGGATTCTTTTGTCATGCCATCTTTTAACTTTTTCTTTAAATAACTTTGCATTTTCATAAGCATGGGCTCTCCATTCATCTAATGAGCTAATATAAAATAACCTCTTTTCACCAGCAAGTTTGAAATCATAGTTGAGTTCTTCGATTACCCATTATGCTTTATGTTCTAACTCAAGAGGCAAATGCCAAGCTTTTCCATAAACCATTTTATAAGGAGACATACCCATAGGATTTTTATATGGTGGTCTATAAGCCCAAAGTGCATCATCTAATTACTTAGACCAATTCTTCCGGGACCTATTTACAGTCTTTTGTAAGATTAGTTTTATTTCTCTATTGCTAAGTTCAACTTGACCACTAGACTGAGGATGATAAGGTGATGCAATTCTATGGTTAACATCATACTTAGCAAGCATTTTACGGAAAGCACCATGAATAAAGTGTGAACCACCATCAGTCATTAAATATCTAGGGACTCCAAACCTTGGGAAAATAACTTCCTTAAGCATTTTAATAGAGGTGTTGTGATCAGCACTACTAGTTGGAATAGCTTCTACCCACTTAGTAACATAATCAACAGCAACCAAAATATGTGTATACCCATTAGAGGAAGGAAAAGGTCCCATGAAATCAAAACCCCAAACATCAAATGGTTCAACAGCAAGTGAATACTTCATAGGCATTTCTTGACACTTAACGATATTACCTATTCTTTGACATTCATCACAAGATGAGACAAACTTATGGGCATCCTTGAAGAGAGTAGGACAATAAAAACCATATTGCAATACCTTATGAGCGGTTGTGTCTCCCGCGTGGTGCCCTCCGTAAACTTCGGAGTGACATTTCCGTAGGATTTGTTCCTGTCATGCTCAAGTACACAACGTCTAATAATACCATCTACTCCTTTATAAAGATGTGGGTCATCCCAAAAGTAATGTCTTAAATCATAGAAGATTTTTTTTCTTTTGTTGGTATGTGAAGCTAGGTGGTATGTATTTAGCAACAATATAATTAGCATAATCGGCATACCAAGGTGTACTATTAGAAACATTTGTTGCAACTAATTGTTCATCAGGAAAGCTATCATTAATAGGTTGTGGGTCATGAAGAATATTTTCAAGCCTAGACAAGTTATCGGCAACGAGGTTCTCTGCTCCTTTCCTATCAGTGATATGCAAATCAAATTCTTGTAACAGAAGAACCCACCTAATGAGTCTAGGTATAGCATCTTTCTTTTCCATAAGATATTTAATAGTAGCATGATCGGTGTGAGGAATAACTTTAGAATCAACAATGTAAGATATGAATTTATCACAAGCAAACACTACTGCTAAGAATTCTTTTTCAGTAGTAGCTTAATTTCGTTGAGCATTGTCTAGAGTTTTACTAGCATAATGGATAACATTCAATTTCTTATCAACTCTTTGTCCTAGAACAGCACCAACAGCATAGTCACTAGCATCACACATAATCTCAAAAGGCAAGTTCCAATCAGGTGGTTGAACAACAGGTACAGTAATTAAGGCTTTCTTTAGTGTTTTGAAGGCTTCCAAACAATCATCATCAAACACAAAAGGAATATCCTTTTGCAAAAGATTTGTAAGAGGCCTAGAAATTTTAGAAAAGTCTTTGATAAACCTCCTATAGAAACCAGCATGACCAAGGAAACTACGAATACCTTTGATATCTTTAGGACATGGCATTTTCTCAATTGCATCAACCTTGGCTTTGTCCACCTCAATGCCTCTTTTAGAAATTTTATGGCCCAAAACAATACCTTCGTTAACCATAAAGTGGCACTTCTCCCAATTCAAGACAAGATTTTTTTGTTCACATCTCTACAAAACTCGATCAAGATTGCTTAAAATCATCAAAAGACTTCCCATAAACAGAAAAGTCATCTATGAAAACCTCAACAATCTTTTCACAGAAATCAGGGAATATAGCAGTCATACATATTTGAAAGGTGGCACGTTCATTACATAAACTAAAAGGCATACATCTATAAGCATAAGTTCCAAAAGGATAAGTAAAAGTGGTCTTTTCTTGATCAGGTTGTGAAACAGGTATTTGTGAAAAAACAGAATATCCATCAAGAAAGCAAAAATGTGTGTGCTTGGATACTCTTTCTAACATTTGATCAATAAAAGGTAGAGGGTAATGGTATTTTCTAGTAGCTTTGTTTAATTTTCTAAAATCAATTACCATTCTATAGCCTGTTACAATTCTTTGTGGAATAAGTTCATTCTTATCATTAGGAATAACAGTAATACCTCCCTTCTTGGGGACACAATGAACAGGACTTACCCGTCTACTATCAGCTATAGGATAGATTATACCTGCTTCCAGAAGTTTCAATATTTCCGTTCTTACCACTTCTTTCATCTTTGGATTTAACCGACGTTGGTGATCAACAACGGGTTTAGCATCAGGTTCCATATTAATCTTGTGTTGACATAGAGTGGGACTAATGCCCTTAAGATCATCAAGAGTATATCCAATAGCAGCTCGGTGCTTCCTTAGAACTTTCAATAATCTTTCTTCTTCATGTTCTGAAAGGTTAGCACTAATAATAATAGGATATATCTTTTTATCATCAAGATAAGCATATTTCAAAGTGTCTCGCAATTGTTTTAATTCAAACACAAGATCACCTTTAGGTGGAGGGGGGCTCCTAGAGTTTCAATAGTAAAATTGTGTTTAAGGAGAGGTTGTTGTTCGAAAAAGATTATATCTATTTCATTTCTTTCATGCATATGCAAATCATTTTCATGGTCTAGCAAATATTGTTATAAATTATCAGTATGAGGTACATCAATAGAAGCAAGACCAATAATTGCATCCCTACTAGGCAAATCTTTCTTATGCGGTTGTCTACTAAACTTGGTAAAGTTAAATTCATGAGATTCATCACGAAAGCTAACACCAACAGTTTGTTTCTTACAATCTATTTTGGCATTGACGATGTTCAAGAAAGGTCTACCAAAGATAATGGGACAAAAGTCATCTTGTGGGGATCCAAGAACAAGAAAATCAGTAGGGTATTTTATCTTCCCACACAAGACTTCAACATTTGTGAGAATCCCAATTGGTGATATTGTATCTCTATTGACAAGTTTAATAGTAACATCTATGTCTTCTATTTCAGCAGGTGCTATTTCATTCTTAATTTCTTCATATAAGGAAAAAGGAATAGCACTCACACTACCACCTAGGTCACATAACCCATGACAACAGTGATCTCCTATCTTAACTGAGACAACAGGCATGCCAACAACTGGTCTATGTTTATCTTTTTTGTCTGGTTTGGCAATTCTAGAAGCTTCATCACAGAAGTAAACAACATGCCCATCGATATTATCGACCAAGAGATCTTTAATCATAGCAACACTAGGTTCAACTCTATTTTTTCAGCTGGTTTGGGTGTTCTAACATAACTTTTGTTAACCACAGTTGAAGCTTTAGTATGTTCCTTCATCCTAACAGGGAAAGGTGGTTTTTCAATATAAGCAGTGGGAACAATTGGATCAACGTTGTAAATGATAGTTTCTTCGTTAGCTTTTACCGGTTCTTTAATTTTTTCTTAATAGGTGGGTGATATTTAAACCACTGCTCCTTAGGGAGATCAACATGAGTAGCAAAAGATTAACAAAAGGAAACTACTATCTCAGAGTCAAGTCCATATTTAGTGCTAAACTTTTGAAAAGCATCGGTATTCATAAAAGATTTAACACAATCAAACTTAGGTTCAATACCTGACTTTTTACCTTCGTCGAGTTCCCAATCTTCAGAGTTGCGTTTAATTCTTTCTAAAAGATCCCACCGAAATTCAATAGTCTTCTTCATAAAAGAACCAGTACAATAAGTATCAATCATGGATTGATCATTACGAGAAAACCGAGCATAAAATTATGAATAGTAATTTCTCTTGAGAGCTCATGATTGGGGAACGAATATAACATTGACTTAAGCATCCCCCAAGCTAGAGCGATACTTTCTCCTTCACGAGGCCAAAAATTATATATATAATTCCGATCACGATGAACTAGATGCATAGGATAAATCATTTGATGGAATTCCAATTTCAACTGATTCCAGTTCCAAGATCCAATATCATTGCATAGCCTATACCATGTCAATGCTTTTCCCTTCAAAGATAAAGGGAAAACATTCTTCTTAGCTTCATCTCTGGGTAAACCTGCAAGCTTAAACAATCCACAAATTTCGTCCACATATATCAAGTGCATATCACGATCTTTGGTTCCATCTCCTGCATAAGGATTAGCTAGCAGATGTTCTACCATACCCGAAGGAATTTCATATTCAATATTTTCAGTAGGTGCAGTAGGTTGAGGGGAAACTAATTTTGGTTCTGGTCGAGGTGAAGATACCCCGAACAAACCCCTCAAAGCATTGTTTTCCATCGTAGGAAGTGACAATAAATTTCAGCACGTAGTAATAATGTTTCCTTACCAATTTCCACTTAGCAAGAGCGCTTCACTCCCCGGCAACAGCGCCAGAAAATAGCCTTGATGACCCACAAATATATGGGGTCAATTGTAGCCTTTTCGATAAGTAAGAGCGTTGAACCCAATGAGGAGCAGAAGGAAATGACAAGTGGTTTTCAACAAGGTAATGTGTGCAAGTGCTAAAATTGTAAGTAGCGGAGTAGTTTGATAGCAAGATAATTTGTAACGAGCAATTAACAAAAGTAGTAACAAAAGTTCAGCATGGTAGCCAAATCTTTTTGAGGCAAAGGACAGGCCAAAACGGTCTCTTATGATAAGCAAAGTGTTCTTGAGGGTACATGAGAATTTCATCTAGTCACTTTCATAATGTTGGCTTAATTCGTTTTCGCTACTTTGATAATTTGGTATGTGGGTGGACCGGTGCTTAGGTGTTGTTTTTACTTGAAAAATCCTCCAGCTTACGATTAACCCTCTCTCAAGCATCCGCAACTACGAAAAAAGTATTAAGAATAAATTCTAACCATATGTGACATCCTCGACTTTTGCTACAGTAGTGATTGTAATTAAGCTACACTGATCACCCGCTAATGATGCCACGTCATCGAATTCCCATCTCAGACCCGCGTTGATTCGAGTTTTGTCCGGGTTCAAAAATTGAAGACAAACGAAGAGTACGTTATGAGTTCATTGCAAGTATTAAAAAATATGTATATGAAAGAGATGATTAAAAGTATGTATAATAAATTGTAAAAGAAAGTATATTAAAAGAAAGTATTTAAAAAGAAAAATCAGTTAGAGAAAAGAAAACTGAAAGAAAGAAATAATAGGAAAAGGAAAAGGGTAAAACAAAACAAAAACAAATCAAAAAAAAGGAAAACAACCCCCAACCGGCCCAACTCGGCTCAATGCCCAGCCGGCCACCCCCCTCATCCCGCAACCCTAGCGCCCCCCCCCCCTGGCGAGCAACCTCCCACGCCACCTCCTTCGCTACTCCCTCCCCCCCTAGGCGCCGCCGCCAGCCACCCACCCTCGTGGTGGGGCCCCACCCCACCCCCACGACAGCGCCCTCCCTCTCTCTCTCGGTCCTCTCCACCCCACCCAACCGAGAGCTCCCCCATCCCCCACGACTCCCTCTCCCACCCCATCTCGCCTCCCCCACCGAGCCCCTCCTCCCTCCTCCCACGGCGGCCCCCCTCGGCCCCCCTCACCACGCCGGCGAGCCGCCCCCCCACGGCTCCTCTCCTCCCCCGGCGGCCCCGCCCCTCAAGGCCTCCTCGCCTCCCCCCGCCGGCCTCCTTCCCGTCGGCCCCCTCCCTCCCTGGCCGGCGCGCCACCTCCTCCCGCGGCGAGCCCCGGCCGCCCCTCGGCCACCTCCTCCCGCGGAGAGCCCCGTCCGCCCCACGGCCTCCTCCTCCCCGCGGCGAGCCCCGGCCCCCCGTCGGCCATCTCCCGCTCGGTCCGGGAGGGACCGGGCAGGGAGACATCACCAACTCACCGGATCCGACCGGATCCGACCGGCTCCCCCTCGCCGGCACGTCACCACCATCGTCACCGTCACCGTCACCGCCTCCACGCCGTCTCCACCGTCACCTTCGTGCGAAGTCCGGCTTCACCGGGCCGTCACGTCACCGTCGGTGAGCCCCTCCTCGGGCTCCTCCCACCTTGTCGTTCTCCTCGACGTCCCGGTTCCGTTCCGGCAAACGGGGCCTCGATCCGTCGACGGTGGACTCCGGTAGGAGGATTTGAAGTTTGTGTTCTTCTAGGTGGAGTTAGAGAGAGTTCACTGTCTCTGTTAACAGAGAGAGAGATGAGTGTTGAGAGTTTTGAGAGAAAAAAATAAAAACAAATGTTGTATTAGATGCGTATGTATGTATGTATGTATGTATGAGATGTGATGTATGTATTTGCGTATATGGATATTTAGAGGAATACGGTATTTGCACGGTTAGGTATCTAATAAAAATAAATGAGAAAATAACCTTAGGCCACTTACCGGTGGGGCCAATGCACCCGCTGTCTATGACAGGGAGGCCCCACGCGATAATTAAAAATAATGTTTTTCTTAAATAAATAAATAAATAGATATATTAGTTAAAATAATTAATTAACATAATTAGAGTATGACACGTGGGTCCCTCATTGAATTAATCTGATTAATAAATATTTAATCTTAAATAAAAACTTGTGCCTATGACGTGCGGGCCCCGCTGGTCAGTTGACCGGTCAAATGTTGATGTCAGCATGACATCGCGATGATGTCATAATAGGATTTTATTAAATCTTTTAAATTTGTTTTTAATTCCTAAATAATTAATAAAACTTTGAAAATTAATATTAAATAATCCGTAAGTCAGATCAAAATAATTTTAACATGAAAGTTGATCAGCAAAGCGAGACGAACCCGGATACACGGCCCGTTCGTCTGTCACGCGTCCCTAGCATAGCAAACATGGAACTTTTCCATCGTTTCCAGTATAACCGGTAGTAGCCCGAGACCCGGAAAATATCGTCAGATATTCTTCCGACCCGTCTATGACGGATGTTGCTGCATTAGCTCATGTCTAGCCTGCATCTTGCCATGTCATGCTTTGTGTTGCATCGGTGCTATTATTTATTGTTTCTTCCCCCTCTTCTTACCGGTAGACCCCAAGACTGACGCTGCTGCCGGGTACATCTACGACCCTGCCGATCAGTCCTTTGCCGCAGAGCAGCAAGGCAAGCAAACTCCCCTTGATCATTCCTATATCGCCTATGTCCTTCTTCCTACTGCTTGCATTAGTATTTTGCTACTGTTGTAGTTAGCTCCTATATCTGATGCATAGCCTGTTTTTGATGAACTGCTACTTTCAGTCTTGTACCTTTAATATGCTTAGTATAGGTGGACAGTCATCCCCTCTGACCCCGTAGCTCAGTTGCCCCGCTTGTTTTCATATCTCGATCTCTGATCGACGAGCCAGACCCGACACAGCACGTTCACCCCCCTTTGTTGTACGACGCTACAGGGATACTATCGGGTACCGAGGGTGACACCTCGCTAAGTACTCCTGATGATATCTTTGTAGTATAGCTAGTCGGTCGTGGTTATCGAGGGTGATTCCTCTTTCACCACTCCCGATGACGTCTCTGTCGTGCCACCCCGCGAGTGTGGGACCCCCGAGGGTGATTCCTCTAAGCCCACCTTGACGGGTACATCGTTCGGAATCCAACGAGGGTGATACCTCGGATTCCCCCGATGTTACAACCACACAGTTACTCGACCATGTTACTGGGATCATTGGTGATTAGTTGTAAGACGGGTGGATTCCCGTGAGACTGTGTTGCTGGCCTAATTAAAATGCTAATGGATTTGGGTATTTGATCTGGGTTGGTCGGAGACCTTTTCGCACTAACCGGCTAAGCGGGAAGAATTATGGGTACTCGGCGTCGCGGTATCAGCCGAAGCTTTTCAGATGCCAGCAATGTAGCGGCGCGTGCCCGAGTGGTCCCGAGATGCATCGCGCTTGTGATTAAGGGATGCTAGGACTGACGTCGGCCGCCCACGCCACGTGCAGGAGCGTGAAGGGGAACTGGGCCCATGAACCCTTTGTGCTTAGGATATAGACCGGCGGGCTGGCCTCTCTGATTAGTCTTAGGTGGGGCTGCGACGTGTCGATATTCCAAGGCCGGGCAGGACCCAGAAAAGTATGTCCGGCCAGGGTGTTATCGAGCGTGACGGGACATGTGGTGCACCCGTGTAGGGATGAAAATTAACTATTCGGATAGCCGTGTCCACGGTTACAGGACGACTTGGAGTTGTGCCCCGATCTTATACAACTACAATTGTTACTTAACTGGAATTAGTGTGCCTCGGGATTGCTTCCTCGCAGGGAGTCGAGGGAGGATCTTTAGGCGTGACCTCACTTTAATATTGCTGCAACAATATGACTATTATTGTGTTCCCCTGTTCTACTCTCGTCTATTGCTGCAAGACCCTGAAGATGCTAGTCTTCGATAGGACTAGGCCTTCTCTCTCTATTCTCGCATTGCTGTAGTCAGTCCACATATAGCCCCCTTCTTTGATACTGATGCATAATTAGAATAGTTCTGATGTAAGACTTGCGAGTACTTTAGATGAGTACTCACCGCTGCTTTGCTCCCCCCTTGTTCCCTTGATCCGTTTGCTGTGACCAGATGATGAAGCCCAGGAGATGGAGGTCCCCGCCACCGACGACTGCTACCCCGACGGTGCCTACTACTACGTGGAGGCCGCTGATGATCAGGAGTAGTTAGGAGGTTCCCAGGCAGGAGGCCTCGCCTCGTTCGATCGTTGTATCTTTTGTGCTAGCCTTCTCTAAGGCACCCCATGTTGTTTTATGTCTGTACTCAGATATTGTTGCTTCCGCTGACTCGTGTGCTTATCGAGCTTTCGTATTCTAGCCCTCGAGGCCCCTGACTTGTAATATGAAGCTGATGTTACTTTTATTTGTGTCTAGAGTTGTGTTGTGATATCTCCCCGTGAGTCCTTGGGTTTGATCGTACGCATTTGCGTGTATGATTAGCGTACGATTAAGCCGAGGGCGTCACAAGTTGGTATCAGAGCCAACTGCCTGTAGGTAGCCCCCTTTCCAACTCCTTGGCCGAAGTTGAGTCTAGTGTTTGAAAAACTTTACTAACACTGATGTTGTGGCTTACGGGCCCACATCTCAATTGGGTGGTATTAGTATCTTTTACTCCTTTCCTATACTCTGGGCTCTACTTTCTCTTCTCTTTCGGGTCAAAGATTTTACTAACTCTAACATTAGGTTCTCGAATCACATCAATCCGGAGCACTGGACTATCTACTCTTTTTCTCCTGAATATGTATTACACACACTGTCATTGACATCCGTCAATCTTATTTTCAGATGCGTCCCGCAAGGCAGCACGTGCGCCTGACCCAGGCCACTGAGACGACTGGGTTCCCGGCCATTTTGGTCGATCTCCTGACCAGGCTGGGATATCGCTGGTACCCCGAGTACACTGTGTTCGAGGATTTCCGCGAGTACAACTAGTACCAGTACCAGGCTGAGGTTCGCATATTCGACCAGAGGGGCGGTGAGACCCTCGAGCGCCACGTGTTCTGTGGTATTGGAGTGTCGGTCGAGATGGCCGTCCATGATGCGGCCTACATCGCCATCACCCGTCTCCGTGGAGCGTACCCTCACCTGGAGGAGAGCCCTTTCAGATACATCCCGCATGCTCCTGCTGGGGATGAGACTGGGTCTGATCTCACTACCTACGCTTCTGACGTTCGGGAGCGCAGCGACCGTTCCTACGTCGCTGTCTGCGCCCCCTACGTGACGCGTCGCTACGACGCGCGGATTCTGGTGCAGTACACTGAGGCAATGGATCGTGCTTTCCGAGCTCTGACTGTGGAGTTGTATGCTACGCGCGCTCGTCTTTACGACGCGTTGACAGAGCTGCAGCCATCACACTGTCCGAGGGTTCCACCTATGCGCATCCGCGAGCCGAGCAGGACAGAGCTACCATCAGCTCTCGAGTGGACTGATGTTGGGGGTAGAACCCCTGCACTTGGACCTCAGCTGCTCGACTGGATGTGGTACCCTCACCAGAGTCACAACGGGACACAGGGTCTTGTCCCTACCTTCTATCACCGCCAGCTACCAGGATTCGATCGTCCTCTCCGACGTTGATGTAGCCTTATCGCTACATCTCGTTGTGGTACTCTTCCACCGCGTGCCTGCGCGCCGCCTAGTGAGTCCAGGGTATCGTCAAATGCGTCCGGGCTATCGCCAAATTTCGAGTTTTTAATCGTTAGTCTGTAATCGAACTTATGTATGGGTCTGTATGTCGAACTCAACTACTATGGAGTATCTATCGCATTTCCCTTTCATTATGCTTGATTACTTCATGAATGCCTGCGATGCCTTTCAATTACTTTAAGCTAAACTACCCCTGCTAAATATTTAACAGGATGGTTAGACCAGTTGGCCGCCCGCGTGGCCCTGCCAGCGATGCACCACCCCCGCCTCCTGAGTATATGGCGGCGATGATCCAACAGTTTGAGCTGAACCGCCAGTTTATGCAAGGGCTCATGGATCAGTTCCAAAGGCCGAACATGAACCAACCACAAGGCGTGACACTTCAAGACTTCTGCCGTCTCAACCCTGCAATCTACCGCAGCTCAACTCAGCCTCTAGATGCTGATGACTGGCTCCGTGACATTTCTTATGAGCTGGAGTCTGCCAATGTGCCCCTGGCGAGCTATGTCAACTTTGCCGCCTACTTTCTGAAGGGTCCCGCTGCTCAATGGTGGGACAGCCACAGGCGCTCTCAGCCCGATGGGACTATCATCACTTGGGCAGAGTTCAAGGCTGCTTTCCGTGCTCGATACATTCCCCAGGGAATCATGGACCGGAAGAAGCGTGAGTTTCGCAACTTGGTCCAGGGCAACAAGACTGTGGATGCTTATCAGCGGGAATTTCTGGAATTATCTCGCTATGCTGAAGAAGACATTGCGACTGATGCACGCAGGCAGGAGAAGTTCCGTGAAGGCCTCCACCCTGATATCAAGCTGACACTCCTCGTTCAGGACTATGCTGATTTCGCCACCCTGGTGAACAAGGCTATTCAGGTTGAGACTGGTCTGCAGGAATACAAAGATAGCAGCAAGCGCAACCGTGACATGGGCTCATCTTCGGGCTCATCTGCACAGAAGCGGAAGATCTGGATTCCCAACAACATGTATCATGCACCTGCTCCTACTCCGAGGCCGTCCTATGCTGCACCTCGCCTGCCTCCTCCACCACCTAGGCAGCCGAGGCTTCCAGCTCCACCGCCTCGAGTTCCTCCTTCCCGTCCTGAGGACGGGCTGTGCTTCAAGTGTGGCCATCCAGGTCACCGTGCTAGAGACTGCAGGCAGAATCAGAATCAGTTGGCACTTCCCGCAACTGGCCGTGGCAACAACCAGAACCGCAACTTCAACACTAAGCCTGCTTATGTTCGTGGTCAGGCCAACAACATTGATATGGGTCAAGCTCAAGACCAGCCTGCTACCGTGATGGGTACACTTCTCGTTAACTCAGTACCTGCTTCTGTATTGTTTGATACAGGAGCATCGCATTCTTTTATGTCGGAAAATTTTGCATACATGCATGACATTAGGAGCGAAGAGATGAACATCCCGATAGTGGTAAACACCCCTGGGGGCGAATGCCGAACCTCTGTGGTTTGCCCCCATGTTCCAGTTGAAATTGAAGGATTAGAATTCCTTGCCAACCCCATCCTACTAAAGTCATCCAACATTGATCTCATATTGGGGATGGACTGGTTGAAAGCTCATACGGCATCGATTGTTTGTGCCACCAAAACCGTCCACCTCCTACACCCTTCAGATGAACTAGTAAGCTACCATGCTCATCTCGTACGTAATGCTGAGGCACGGCTGTATGCTTTGAATGCATTAAATGCGTCGCCTCTTGAAGGGATTGAAAACATACCAGTGGTCCGAGAATTCCAAGATGTGTTTCCAGAAGAACTTCCGGGGATTCCCCCTGCTCGAGCTGTCGAGTTTGTCATTGACTTGGTACCCGGTACCACTCCTATTGCCAAGCGTCCTTATAAAATGCCTCCACATGAACTCCTTGAACTTAAGCAAGAAATTGACAACTCGCCCCGTCTAGGTTTCATCCGTCCGAGTTCCTCTGCTTGGGGAGCACCTTCTCTCTTTGTTAAGAAGAAGGATGGGACAAATCGATTGGTTCAAGACTATCGTCCTATCAACCAGGCCACTATTCAAAACAAATATCCTCTCCCTCGGATAAATGATTTATATGATCAACTTGCTGGTTCCACCGTTTTCTCTAAGCTCGACTTGAGATTGGGATACCACCAGATCCGTGTTCGCAAGGAGGATATTCCAAAGACCGCCTTTGTTACTCGATATGGATCATACGAGTACACCGTCATGTCCTTCGGCTTAACCAATGCACCGGCAACCTTCTCTCGATTGATGAATTATATATTCATGGACTACCTTGACAAATTTGTCGTGGTATATCTAGATGATATTCTGGTATTTTCGAAGAACAAAGAAGAGCATGCTGAACATCTTCGTCTTGTATTGGATAAGCTTCGGGAGCATAAACTCTATGCGAAGTATTCCAAATGTGAGTTTTGGCTAGACAAAGTGACTTACCTTGGTCATGTGATTTCCAAGGATGGTATTGCGGTCAACCCCGAACGAATTCAAGCTATTCTTGACTGGACTCCCCCGAAGAATGTCAAGCAAGTCAGAATTTTTCTCGGACTCACCAGCTATTGCCGCCGATTCGTCGAGAACTTCTCCAAGATTGCGAAGCCCTTAACCAACCTACTTCACAAAGGTGTTAAGTATGAATGGACTGATAAATGTCAGGAAAGTTTCCAAGCGCTCAAGGAAAAACTGACGTCCGCTCCAGTACTTGCTCCTCCAGATACGAAAAGGGATTTCGTCATATACTGTGATGCTTCTCGTCAAGGAATAAGTTGTGTCCTAATGCAGGATCGCAAGGTGATCGCTTATGCTTCACGTCAACTGCGTGCTCATGAAGAGAACTACCCAGTTCATGATCTCGAGCTTGCCGCAGTCATTCATGCCTTGAAGGAATGGCGACAATACCTTGTCGGTAATCGCTGTGAAATCTACACCGACCATCAAAGTCTGAAGTACTTGTTCACTCAACCGGAGCTGAACCTGCGTCAACAAAGATGGATGGAGCGTATAGCAGATTTTGACTGTAGTATATCATATACCCCTGGCAAGGCTAATGTAATGGCTGATGCCTTAAGTCGCAAGTCATACTGCAACCACCTCCAGGTTCATCAGGTTCACGATCGTCTGCAAGAGGAATTCCGTAAGCTGAACCTCCACATTGTTCCTCAGGGTTACCTTGTTCCCCCTCCTGAAGAGTATCAAAAGATGAACCTTCGTGTTGTTAATCAGGGTTCCCTCAGTAACCTAGTGGTTGAACCAGATCTTGTGAGCTCCATAAAGAATCTGCAAAACTTTGACGATGATGTTGACAGGATTAAGAGCTATATTGTGAAGGGTAAACCCTCCTTTTTCACTGTTGATGAAGGTGGCGCCTTGTATTTCAAGGGTCGCCTATTCGTCCCAAATAAGAAGGAAAATCTCAGGATGACTGGGAAGGTGATGGAAGAAGCTCATGACACACCATTGTCTATTCACCCGGGTAGTACCAAGATGTACCAAGACATCCGGCAGAGATTCTGGTGGCCCAATATGAAACAAGACATTGCACGCTATGTCGCAGAATGTGATATATGCCGGCGTATCAAAGCAGAACACCAAAAGCCTGCTGGAACTCTGCAACCTATCTCTATTCCCGAGTGGAAATGGGACTATGTTGAAATGGACTTTGTCACTGGTTTTCCCAGATCCCAGAAGGGTAATGATGCTATTCTTGTCGTCATTGATCGACTGTCCAAAGTTGCACATTTCCTGGCCGTCAAAGAAACGATTAATGCTAGTCAACTGGCAGATCTTTATATGTCAAGAGTTGTTTCACTTCACGGTATTCCGTTGGTAATCAGTTCGGACCGTGGCAGTTTGTTCACTTCAAAATTCTGGGAAAGTTTTCAGAAGGCTATGGGGACTCATCTCTCCTTCAGCACTGCATTTCATCCTCAATCCTAGGGACAAGTTGAACGAGTCAACCAAATTCTCGAGGACATGCTTCGAGCTTGTGTCATTTCTTTCGGTAAGAAATGGGAGGAATCTCTCCCGTATGCCGAGTTCTCTTACAACAATAGCTATCAAGCTAGTCTGAAGATGGCCCCTTTCGAAGTATTGTATGGGCAAAGGTGTCGGACTCCTCTGAATTGGTCAGAAACTGGGGAACGATCACTCTTCGGTCCGGATATTATTCAACATGCCGAAGATCAAGTCCGCATTATTCATGAGAATCTGAAGGCTGCTCAGTCTCGTCAGAAGAGTCAGTATGACCGTCATCATCAAGATATGGTCTATCAACCTGGCGAAAAGGCTTATCTTCGTGTCACACCAATGAGAGGTGCACACCGATTCGGAATCAAGGGCAAATTAGCTCCTCGTTATATTGGTCCTTTCACTGTTCTCGAAAGGCGTGGAAGAGTGGCTTATCGATTGGAACTGCCGGCGAACCTTTCTCAGGTTCACGATGTCTTCCATGTTTCTCAGCTCCGTCGCTGCTTCAAGGACCCTATTCGAGCAGTGGATCACGATATGTTAGAGCTACAACAAGACCTCTCTTATAAAGAGCATCCGGTCCGCATTCTCGACCAAGCTGAACGTAAGACTCGTCGCAAGGTCACCAAGTTCCTTAAGGTGCAGTGGTCAAATCACTCTGAAGATGAAGCCACTTGGGAACGCGAGGATCACCTTCGTGATGAATACCCCGGGCTCTTTCCCTCTACCTCTTAATTCTCGGGACGAGAATTCTTGTTAGTAGGGGAGAATTGTGACATCCTCGACTTTTGCTACAGTAGTGATTGTAATTAAGCTACAGTGATCACCCGCTAATGATGCCACGTCATCGAATTCCCATCTCAGACCCGCGTTGATTCGAGTTTTGTCCGGATTCAAAAATTGAAGACAAACGAAGAGTACGTTATGAGTTCATTGCAAGTATTAAAAAAATATGTATATGAAAGAGATGATTAAAAGTATGTATAATAAATTGTAAAAGAAAGTATATTAAAATAAAGTATTTAAAAAGAAAAATCAGTTAGAGAAAAGAAAACTCAAAGAAAGAAATAATAAGAAAAGGAAAAGGGTAAAACAAAACAAAAACAAATCAAAAAAAAAGGAAAACAACCCCCAACCGGCCCAACTGGGCTCAAGGCCCAGCCGGCCACCCCCCCTCATCCCGCAACCCTAGCGCCCCCCCCCCCCCTGGCGAGCAGCCTCCCACGCCACCTCCCTAGCTACTCCCTCCCCCCCCTAGGCGCCGCCGCCAGCCACCCACCCTCGTGGTGGGGCCCCACCCCACCCCCACGATAGCGCCCTCCCTCTCTCTCTCGGTCCTCTTCACCCCACCCAACCGAGAGCTCCCCCATCCCCCACGACTCCCTCTCCCACCCCATCTCGCCTCCCCCACCGAGCCCCTCCTCCCTCCTCCCACGGCGGCCCCCCTCGGCCCCCCTCACCACGCCGGCGAGCCGCCCCCCCACGGCTCCTCTCCTCCCCCGGCGGCCCCGCCCCTCAAGGCCTCCTCGCCTCCCCCCGCCGGCCTCCTTCCCGTTGGCCCCCTCCCTCCCTGGCCGGCGCGCCACCTCCTCCCGCGGCGAGCCCCGGCCGCCCCTCGGCCACCTCCTCCCGCGGCGAGCCCCGGCCGCCCCTCGGCCTCCTCCTCCCCGCGGCGAGCCTCGGCCCCCCGTCGGCCATCTCCCGCTCGGTCCGGGAGGGACCGGGCAGGGAGACATCACCAACTCACCGGATCCGACCGGATCCGACCGGCTCCCCCTCGCCGGCACGTCACCACCATCGTCACCGTCACCGTCACCGCCTCCACGCCGTCTCCACCGTCACCTTCGTGCGAACTCCGGCTTCACCGGGCCGTCACGTCACCGTCGGTGAGCCCCTCCTCGGGCTCCTCCCACCTTGTCGTTCTCCTCGACGTCCCGGTTCCGTTCCGGCAAACGGGGCCTCGATCCGTCGACGGTGGACTCCGGTAGGAGGATTTGAAGTTTGTGTTCTTCTAGGTGGAGTTAGAGAGAGTTCTCTGTCTCTGTTAACAGAGAGAGAGATGAGTGTTGAGAGTTTTGAGAGAAAAAAATAAAAACAAATGTTGTATTAGATGCGTATGTATGTATGTATGTATGAGATGTGATGTATGTATTTGCGTATATGGATATTTGGAGGAATACGGTATTTGCACGGTTAGGTATCTAATAAAAATAAATGAGAAAATAACCTTAGGCCACTTACCGGTGGGGCCAATGCACCCGCTGTCTATGACAGGGAGGCCCCACGCGATAATTAAAAATAATGTTTTTCTTAAATAAATAAATAGATATATTAGTTAAAATAATTAATTAACATAATTAGAGTATGACACGTGGGTCCCTCATTGAATTAATCTGATTAATAAATATTTAATCTTAAATAAAAACTTGTGCCTATGACGTGCGGGCCCCGCTGGTCAGTTGACCGGTCAAATGTTGATGTCAGCATGACATCGCGATGATGTCATAATAGGATTTTATTAAATCTTTTAAATCTGTTTTTAATTCCTAAATAATTAATAAAACTTTGAAAATTAATATTAAATAATCCGTAAGTCAGATCAAAATAATTTTAACATGAAAGTTGATCAGCAAAGCGAGACGAACCCGGATACACGGCCCGTTCGTTTGTCACGCGTCCCTAGCATAGCAAACATGGAACTTTTCCATCGTTTCCAGTATAACCGGTAGTAGCCCGAGACCCGGAAAATATCGTCAGATATTCTTCCGACCCGTCTATGACGGATGTTGCTGCGTTAGCTCATGTCTAGCCTGCATCTTGCCATGTCATGCTTTGTGTTGCATCGGTGCTATTATTTATTGTTTCTTCCCCCTCTTCTTACCGGTAGACCCCGAGACTGACGCTGCTACCGGGTACATCTACGACCCTGCCGATCAGTCCTTTGTCGCAGAGCAGCAAGGCAAGCAAACTCCCCTTGATCATTCCTATATCGCCTATGTCCTTCTTCCTACTACTTGCATTAGTATTTTGCTACTGTTGTAGTTAGCTCCTATATCTGATGCATAGCCTGTTTTTGATGAACTGCTACTTTCAGTCCTGTACCTTTAATATGCTTAGTATAGGTGGAGCAGTCATCCCCTCTGACCCCGTAGCTCAGTTGCCCCGCTTGTTTTCAAATCTCGATCTCTGATCGACGAGCCAGACCCGACACAGCACGTTCACCCCCCTTCGTTGTACGACGCTATAGGGATACTATCGGGTACCGAGGGTGACACCTCGCTAAGTACTCCTGATGATATCTCTGTAGTATAGCTAGTCGGTCGTGGTTATCGAGGGTGATTCCTCCCACCACTCCCGATGACGTCTCTGTCGTGCCACCCCGCGAGTGTGGGACCCTCGAGGGTGATTCCTCTAAGCCCACCTTGACGGGTACATCGTTCGGAATCCAACGAGGGTGATACCTCGGATTCCCCCGATGTTACAACCACACAGTTACTCGACCATGTTACTGGGATCATTGGTGATTAGTTGTAAGACGGGTGGATTCCCGTGAGACTGTGTTGCTGGCCTAATTAAAATGCTAATGGATTTGGGTATTTGATCTGGGTTGGTCGGAGACCTTTTCGCACTAACCGGCTACGCGGGAAGAATTATGGGTACTCGGCGTCGCGGTATCAGCCGAAGCTTTTCAGATGCCAGCAATGTAGCGGCGCGTGCCCGAGTGGTCCCGAGATGCATCTTGCTTGTGATTAAGGGATGCTAGGACTGACGTCGGCCGCCCACACCACGTGCAGGAGCGTGAAGGGGAACTGGGCCCATGAACCCTTTGTGCTTAGGATATAGACCGGCGGGCTGGCCTCTCTGATTAGTCTTAGGTGGGGCTGCGACGTGTCGATATTCCGAGGCCGGGCAGGACCCAGAAAAGTATGTCCGGCCAGGGTGTTATCGAGCGTGACGGGACATGTGGTGCACCCCTGCAGGGATGAAAATTAACTATTCGGATAGCCGTGTCCACGGTTACAGGACGACTTGGAGTTGTGCCCCGATCTTATACAACTACAATTGTTACTTAACTGGAATTAGTGTGCCTCGGGATTGCTTCCTCGCAGGGAGTCGAGGGAGGATCTTTAGGCGTGACCTCACTTTAATATTGCTGCAACAATATGACTATTATTGTGTTACCCCTGTTCTACTCTCGTCTATTGCTGCAAGACCCTGAAGATGCTAGTCTTCGATAGGACTAGGCCTTCTCTCTCTATTCTCGCATTGCTGTAGTCAGTCCACATATAACCCCCTTCTTTGATACTGATGCATAATTAGAATAGTTCTGATGTAAGACTTGCGAGTACTTTAGATGAGTACTCACCGCTGCTTTGCTCCCCCTTGTTCCCTTGATCCGTTTGCTGCGACCAGATGATGAAGCCCAGGAGATGGAGGTCCCCGCCACCGACGACTGCTACCCCGACGGTGCCTACTACTACGTGGAGGCCGCTGATGATCAGGAGTAGTTAGGAGGTTCCCAGGCAGGAGGCCTCGCCTCGTTCGATCGTTGTATCTTTTGTGCTAGCCTTCTCTAAGGCACCCCATGTTGTTTTATGTCTGTACTCACATATTGTTGCTTCCGCTGACTCGTGTGCTTATCGAGCTTTCGTATTCTAGCCCTCGAGGCCCCTGGCTTGTAATATGAAGTTGATGTTATTTTTATTTGTGTCTAGAGTTGTGTTGTGATATCTCCCCGTGAGTCCTTGGGTTTGATCGCACGCATTTGCGTGTATGATTAGCGTACGATTAAGCCGAGGGCGTCACACCATAGCATTAAACTTTTGGATCCAACCGGTCCCTTGTGGAATTAAGCATAAACTAGGGTTTAAGCTTATGTCACTCTTGCAACCCATCATCTAATAACTACTCCACAATGCATTCCCTTAGGCCCAAATATGGTGAAGTGTCATGTAGTCAATGTTTACATGACACCACTAAGGGAATCACAACATACATATCATCAAAATATCGAACACATATCAAGTTCACATGATTACTTGCAACATGATTTCTCCCGTGACCTCAAGATAAAAGTAACTACTCACAAATGATAATCATGCTCAAGATTAGAGGGGTATTAAATAGCATAATGGATCTGAACATATAATGTTCCACCAAATAAACCATATAGTAATCAACTACAAGATGTAATCAACACTACTAGTCACCCACAAGCACCAATCTATAGTTCCAGTACAAAGATGAACACAAGAGATGAACTAGGGTTTGAGAGGAGTTGATGTTGTTGAAAATGTTGATGAATATAGCCCTCCCCAAGATGGGAGAGTTGTTGGTGATGATGATGACGATGATTTCCCCCTCCGGGAGGGAAGTTTCCCCTACGGAATTGCTCCACCGGAGGGCAAAAGTGCTTGTGCCCAAGTTCCGCCGCGAGATGGCGGCGCTTCATCCCGAAAGTCCTATCCCCCTTTTTCTAGGTAAAAATGACTTATATACCAGAAGAGGGGCACCGGAGGTGGGCCTGGGTGAGCACAACCCACCAGGGCGCACTTGAGGGGCCTGGTGCGCCCTGGTGTCTTCTGCTCACCACGTGCCCCCCTACGGCAGCTCTTTGCTCTAGTATTTTTCATATATTCCACAAAAATCTCCGTGAAGTTTCACCTCATTTGGAGTTGTGCAGAATAGGTAACATGATGTAGCTTTTTCAGGTCCTGATTTCCAACTACCGGTATTCCTCCCTTTTGTGCAAACCTTGCATATTATGAGACAAAGTGCATTAGAAATGCTCCAAAAAGCATTTATTATACTATAAAACAACATAAATAACAGCAGGAAAACATGACGCAAAATGGACGTATCACTCACCCGTTAAGCTTTGCTAGTCTTGATACCTTTGGATATGAGATTGTTGAGTCCTTGTGGCTCACAGATTACTACAACACCAGTTGCAGGTACATGTAAATCAATACTTTGACGTGAGCGCGATGATTGTTCTATTTGGAGTTTCTTCTTCTTCTTCTTCATCGATCTAGGATGTGTTCCAGGTCGGCAGCCTGGGATAGCAAGTATGGACATCGTTCTTTTATCGTTTATTTTTGTCCGTAGTCGGACCCTGCTCTTCACTATATATTGTTGTACTGATGTGATCTTGATGTAGCTTGTGGCGAGTATAAGACAACTCCTTATACTCATCTTTTTAGTACATGTACTTGTAATGATATCCATTCTTGCGAAACAATGAGATGCGTTTCTATCCCTGTCGAGGCCTTGCGCCAAATAAGGATAGGATCACATCTTGGGCGTTAGAAAGTGATATTTAAGGGATTAGACAAGCATCACATTTGTAGGTGACATGTCATTTGTGATGGCTACCTTGCCAAACCCAAGTACATGTCCTTTAGTCCCACCACCAAATACAATGCTCATAAATGGTCGAATTGCTTCCATGAAGTCCATAAGCAATGTGCCATCTCCAGTCATATGATTTGTGCATCCGCTATCAATCACCCATTTAACTCCACCGGAGAAGGCAACCTACACACATTTCAAACCTTCGTTAGAGGTACCCATTTTACAATGGGACCCCTCATGTTAGTAACCAGGGTCTTAGGCACCCAAATTGCATAGAATCGAAAAGCATTTCGAGGGCCAACAAATTTAGAATAGACATCTCCATCTTCTGTCTTACAGAGCACATATAATGGAGGCATGCATTCTTTTGGCTTGTTGGGAGCAGGCTGGCCCCTAGTGGCCTTCCTACTAGCAACCTTCTCAATGTCCCCCCATATGCCTTCCATGTGCCCTTCCCGTACAAATATCTCCTTGAGGGGAGCAATGGATTTATGTATCGTTATTGCATTCCTATTTAGGGTTGGATCAAATCCAAGCCCTTCTTTAGCCATAACTTCCTTGTGTTGACTCAACACTTTGTTGAGGTTCTTTTGTCCTTGGTAACATGACATGAGCCCTTTTTCAATTTGAGCTTTTAGCAACTGGTTCTCCTGAAGAACACTAGCTAGGTCACCACTGGGGTTAGTAGCACATAAACAACATTTATAATAGGAGAGGAGTAAAGTTTGCCTAGAATGTTAAGGTATGTAAGCTTGAGTTCTTCAAACTTCTTTGTAAGAGTGTTGATCTCTACCTCCTTTTTCTTGAGAGACAAATGTAAGAGCTCACAATCTTTAGAAAGAGCGGAGTGAGACTCATCCAGCTTACACTCGTCTCTTTTTAACACTTCATAAGCATTTTCAGTCTTTGTTAAAGAGGCAAGTTTTTTTAGTGTTCTTGTCAATGTTTGCACCTATTTTTAAGCACAATTCGTCATTACCTGCTTCCTCATATAGGACTTTCTGCTCAAGGATTTCACATTTTTCCTTTTCCTCAGTAACGAGGGTTTCGAGATCCTTAATGGAGGTGGTGTGCTTACTCACCATCTCCATAAGCATATGAAACATAATGAGCTTCTTTCCTTTGAGGGAGCACATGACTTTCTTCATTTTAGCAAATAGAGCATCACTGATTTTAGTTTCATGATCATGATCCTCAACATCAAGATATTCATCACTAGATGTGTTGGAGGAAAATAGAGAAGAGTTAGGTCATGGAGTTACCTTCACCCTGTCTGAAGATGTCTGTCCCTCATCATCTTCCATCACATCTTGAGCCATGAGGCATCTGTGTGTATTACCTTTGTAGTCTTTCATGTAGTTGTATGTGACAACATCACCACCTTTGTTGACCAGTCTTAATGTGGTTTGAGTGTCTTGTGCTACGCGTGCAACACCCCCAACATCATCGTGGTTGGATTCATCTTGAGCAACCATTGCCTTCCCATCTCTTTTTCTGAACTTGGAGTTTAATGGGTTAGGCAACTTCTTCTTCACAAAGGTCTTCGGAAATCCTGGTTTGTCTTCTCTCTACTCATAAGGACACTCATTTGAGAAGTGGTTGGTTTCTTCACAATTGTAACAAGTCCTTACTTTCTTCTTTTGGAATCTTCCCTTGAATTTTCTAGCACTAAAATTATTGACAAATAGAGCCATGTCTTCATATGAGAGCATGTCATCTGGTTCATCTTCATATCCTTCCTCTTCATCTTCCTCTTCTTCTTCACTAACATCGTCATGATCCTTCACATGTTTGGCCTTCAAGGAAAGATTTGTCTTGCGTGATGAGGAGCCATGCATGGCAAGATGCCTTGTAGCATTTGACTTTGATTCTTCGAATAGTTGGAAGGTAGAGATGACATCATCAGGGGACATGTCCTGAAAACCATGTTCTCTCCTTATGTCCCATACCATTTGATGGTGGTATGTGGCAAGAGCATTCAACAGTTCATCCACGAGAAACAGTTTTGTTAGATTGAATCCATCTTGACTCTTGCCACAATCATATGATTCTATGTCGGCAGCAAGTGTCATTAATCTTTCAAGAAGATGCTTGGGGTTCTCTCCATTCTCCATGTAGAAGTATTGCAATGCTCCTTTTGCAATCTCATATTGTGCAAGACCAAGAGAGGATGTTCCTGTCTTGGTCATCACAATGCTATCCTAGAGTTCTTTTGCATTTGACAAGTGAATGTAAGGCCTTTTCTGCTTGTTAGACATGCCTTTTCTTATGAGCATGATCGCGGTGTCATTCAGGTGTTTGACATATACTTCACCCGGTGTGAGATCCTTGGGGTTCACAGGGTTGTAACCTTTCTACAAGATCTCCAGCATCTCATCATTGGCAAACCTAAGATGATCCTCCATACCAACTATCCACAAAGAAAAATCGGCAGCGTCATCAAGTAAAGGAGGATTTCCCCCAACATTATACTCTGGTTTCTCCACTCTAGGTTTAGCATATAGCCACGAAACACCGATGTAGTTGTGAGATGGAGGTTGTTGGCCAGAATTACGAATGTGTGCAGTTGATCATTTTAACACAGCAGTTGGGTTTTCTCCGGTGGTGTAATTTTCACACCAAATGCTTCCGACCACATTTTGACCAAAGCCTCAATAGAAGCATCATGCGCCTCTTTCTGCTTAGCGAGGGCCCGTTCAAAATCTTCAAAAGTGAAAGATCTCCCTTCATCCATGGATGGAGCTCCTCCTTCAAGAGGAGGATCAGGCAACGGGGTTCCCATCCTTACCCATCTCGCTCTAGGGCAGTTAAACCACTAAATTAGAGCACGAGGCTCTGATACCAATTGAAAGGATCGAGATGGACCTAGAGGGGGTGTGAATAGGTACAATTACAAATTTTAATTGTTTCTTAGCAATTTTAGGCAATAATGCGGGATGTGAAGGTGAGCCTAACAATTGCAAAGATGGTAGTCGTGCTACGCTTACTAAGCAAGACAACAATTAATTAAAGAGTTAAGCACAAATAATACAAGTACAATAAGAAATATCACAAGGACAAATAACCATAAGTAGAGAGTTTGGGTTAGGGATAACCGCAACTCCGAGAGACGAGGATGTATGCCGATGTTCACTTCCTTGGAGGGAAGCTACATCACCGTTTAGAGAGGTGGATGTTACCACGAAGGCACACCAACGCCACTAAGGCTCACCCTATTCTCTCTTTGAGACAACACCATGAAGGCGATTCTCAACCACTAGTGGTAGACCTTGGGTTGGTCTCCAAACCCTCACAAACTTTCTGGTGTTAATCACAATGAATGATTCCTCGACGGAGTACTCCTACCGCCTAGGAGTCTCCAACTTCCAAGAGTAACAAGATGCTCCACGAAAACAAGGGGGGATCAACTTTTGCTTTAGTGAATGTGTAGATGAGGCGCTCCTCCTTCACTCCTCAAAAGATCAAGAGCTTTGGTTGGCTAATGAGGGAGAACTCCAAGAAATAGAGGTCTGAAAATGGTGGAGAGAGAAAATGGATTTGCTTATCATCTCAGGGAGGAAGAAAGCTATTTATAGGTGGGGAAGAAATCTAGCCGCTGGAGGCCAGATTTCTGCCAACCTAAAAAATCCCGGGTGGGCCGGAGGTTCCGGACCTCGAAAGTTCCGAGCAGGTTCCGGCGGAAACAGAATATTTGCATACGGTAGGAGTCCCGCGAAAGCAGTCATGATGGGGACGGAAGATCCGGAGCCCGGAAGTTTTGGCCGCCCCGGAAGTTTGGACGCCTAGAAGTTCCGGCTAGGGTCCGACAAGGTTCTAACCGAAACAGAAACATTGCACAGAGGCTAGCAGTTTCTTTGGTTGGCCCGAAAGCTCCCCGGACCTTCCGGTCCCTGAAAGTTCCGGCCTAGGCATAGAGTTTGCACTATCAATTTTGACAGATCTCAGAAGTGGTTTTCGAGAACTTATTTTTATGAAGAGTTAATTCCCAGATAATTTTCACGATGCATCCCCTCTTAATAGTGTGGTTGCCCTAAGGACTCGAGAAACAAAGAAAAACTTTCATGGCATTCCGTCTTTTTCCTTTTTTCCAAGTAAAGGGAAAATAACCGTCCATGCTTCTCTTTACTTTTGTCGGAGCTGTTTACACTAGAGTATGTGGTTAGAAATACAAATGAAATTATCATATATGTCAAAAATAATTAAGGGCAATGATGCACCTTGACTATGCCCAAGTCAAATGATCCCGATGCCAAATAAAGTCATTATATTACATGGATTATCAAGTTTTTACTACAAATAAAAATTTCACAAAATAAAATACCTGAACTGTGCTACTAGAAGCTATGCCATCCAAATAAACTGCTTCCTGACTTTGTTTTAGATTGCAAATATTTTAGCTATTAAAAATAGTATTATTGAAGAACGGAGAACAAGAATCAAATATCGCATGTCCCATAAGATCTTGTTCTACAATACCAGCGTTTGATTGCTTCTTTGTATTATTGGACCTTTTCTTGTTTAAATTCATGGAGTGAGCCTAAAATAAATACAACATTATGTTGGAAATATGCCCTAGAGGCAATGATAAAATAGTTATTATTATATTTCTAGTTTCAAGATAATCGTTTATTATCCATGCTATAATTGTATTGAATGAAAACATAGATACATGTGTGGATACATAGACAAAACAATGTCCCTAGCAAGCCTCTAGTTGGCTAGCCAGTTGATAAAGGATGGTCAAGGTTTTCTGACCATATGCAAGTGTTGTCGCTTGATAACTGGATCACATCATTAGGAGAATCATGTGATGGACTAGACCCAAACAATGAACGTAGCATGTGATCGTGTCATTTTATTGCTATTGTTTTCTGCGTGTCAAGTATTTATTCCTATGACCATGAGATCATTTAACTCACTAACACCGGAGGAATACCTTGTGTGTATCAAATGTTGCAACGTAACTGGGTGACTATAAAGGTGCTCTACAGGTATCTCCAAAGGTGTCCGTTGAGTTAGTATGGATCAAGACTGAGATTTGTCACTCTGTGTGACGAAGAGGTATCTCCAGGCCGACTCGGTAAACAACAACACTAACAAGCCTTGCAAGCAATGTGACTAAGTGTAAGTCACGGGATCTTGTAATATGGAACGAGTAAATAGACTTGCCGGTAACGAGATTGAAATAGGTATACGGATACCAATGATCGAATCTGGGGCAAGTAACATACCGAACGACAAAGGGAATGACATACGGGATTATATGAATCCTAGGCACAGAGGTTCAACCGATAAGATCTTCATAGAATATGTAGGATCCAATATGGACATCCAGGTTCTGCTATTGGATATTTACCGAGAACTATCTCGGGTCATGTCTGCCTAGTTCTCGAACCCGCAGGGTCTGCACACTTAAGGTTCGATGATGTTTTAGTACAGTTGAGTGAAATGTGTGGTTACCGATGTTGTTCGGAGTCCCGGATGAGATCATGGATGTCACGACGGTTTCCATAATGGTCCGGAAATGAAGATTGATATATAGGATGGTTTCATTTGGTTACCGGAAAGTTTCGGGCATTATCGAGAGTGTACCGGGAGTGAAGAATGGGTTCCGAGTATTCACCGGGAGGGGCCCACCCACCCGGGAGTGAGCCGAGTGACCCTAGGGTGGCGCACCAGCCCTTAGTGGGCTGGTGAGGCCAGCCCAATAGGGCCATGGCACCACAAGGGAAAAATACCAAAGGAAAAAAAGGAAAGAGGGAGGTGGGAAGGAAGGAGTGGACTCCTTCCCCCAAACCGAATTGGGGTGGGAGTCCACCTCCTCCCTTCGGCCAGGGCCCTTGGGGCTCCCTTGAGCCCCAAGGCTAGCCCCTCCCCTCCTCCTATATATACTCATGGTTTTAGGGCTTTTGAGACACAACTTTGCCACGCGCAACTCAAACCTATACCACGTAGTTCTTCCTCTAGATTGGATTTCTGCGGAGCTCGGGCGGAGCCCTGCTGGAGTAGATCATCACCACCACCAGAGCGCCATCACACTGCCGCAGAACTCATCTACTTCTCTGTCTCTCTTGTTGGATCAAGAAGGCCGAGATCGTCATCGAGCTGTACATGTGCTGAACGCAGAGGTGTCGTCCGTTCGGTGCTAGATCGGAACGGATCATGGGACGGATCGTGGGACGATGGTGATTTGAATCATGAAGTTGTACCACTACATCAACCGCATTTCTTAACGCTTACCGCTTAGCGATCTACAAGGGTATGTGGATCTAATCTCCTCTTGTGGATGGACATTACCATGATAGGTCTTCGTGTGCGTAGGAAATTTTTTGTTTCCCATGCAACATTCACCAACACTGGCATCATGAGCTAGGTTCATGCGTAGATGTTATCTCGAGTAGAACACAAAAGGTTTTGTGGGTGTTGATGTTCGATTTGCTGCCCTCCTTAGTCTTTTCTCGATTCGTTGGTATTGTTGGATTGAAGCGGCCCGGACCGACATTACTCGTACGCTTACGAGAGACTGGATTCATCGAGTGACATGCAACTCGTTGCATAAAGATGACTGACGGGTGCCAGTTTCTTCAATTTTAGTTGAATTGGTTTTGACCGAGGCGGTCCTTGGAGAGAGGTTAAATAGCAATTTGCACATCTCCGTTGTGTTTTTTGCGTAAGTAAGATGGGATCATACTAGATACCCATAGCAGCCACGTAAAACATGCAACAACAAATTAGAGGACGTCTAACTTGTTTTTGCAGGGTATGCTTGTGATGTGATATGGCCGAAGACATGATGTGATATATTGGATGTATGAGATGATCATGTTGTAATATTTAATATCGACTTGCACGTCGATGCTACGACAACAGGCAGGAGCCATAGGGTTGTCTTTAAACTAACGTTTGTGTTTGCAGATGCGTTTACTATATTGCTAGGTCGTAGCTTTAGTAGTAATAACATAGATAGCATGACAACCTCGATGGCAACACGATGATGGAGATCATGGTGTGGCGCCGGTCACAAGAAGAACATGTGGTGCTTTTGTGATGGAGATCAAGAAGCACAAGATCATCACCATATCTTGTTACTTATGAATTGCATGTGATGTTAATCCTTTTATGCACCTTATTTTGCTTAGAGCGACGGTAGCATTATAAGGTGATCTCTCACTAAAATTTCAAGATGAAATTGTGTTCTCCCCGACTGTGCACCGTTGTGACAATTCGTCGTTTCGAGACACCACGTGATGATCGGGTGTGATAGACTCAACGTTCACATACAACGGGTGCAAAACAGTTGCACACACGAAACACTCGGGTTAAACTTCACGAGCCTAGCATGTGCAGACATGGCCTCGGAACACAAGAGACCGAAAGGTCGAGCTTGAATCGTATAGTTGATATGATTACATAGAGATGCTTACCGCTGAAACTATTCTCAACTCACGTGATGATCGGACTTGAGATAGTGGATTTGGATCATGTACCACTCAAATGACTAGAGATATGTACTTCTTGAGTGGGAGTTTATCAGTAATTTGATTACTTAAACTCTAGTTATCTTAAACATAGTCTAAGTCCACTTTGCAATATTTTATGTTGTAGATCAATGGCTCAGCAGTAGCAAACCTGAATTTCAATACGTTCCTAGAGAAAGCTAAGTTGAAAGATGATGGAAGCAACTTTGTAGACTGGGCTCGTAATCTGAAGCTGCTCCTGCAAGCTGGGAAGAAGTATTATGTCCTTAATGCAGCGCTAGGATATCAACCACCCGCTACGTCTAGCCAAGATGTTTTGAACGCATGGTTAACACGTAAGGAGGACTACTCAGTAGTTCAATGTGCAGTCTTGTATGGCTTAGAACCGGGACTTCAACATCGCTTTGAGCGTCATGGAGCATATGAGATGTTCCATGAGTTGAAATTTATCTTTCAGAAGAACGCCCGGATCGAGAGGTATGAGACCTCTGATAAATTCTATGCTTGCAAGATGGAGGAGAATTCGTCTGTCAGTGAACATGTGCTCAAAATGTTTGGGTACTCAAACCGTCTAGCTGAGCTGGGGATTGAACTCCCGCAAGAGGCTATCACTGACAGAATTCTTCAACCACTGCCACCTAGCTATAAGAGCTTTGTGTTGAACTGTAACATGCAAGGGATGAACAAGTCACCCAGCGAGTTATTCGCGATGCTGAAAGTCGCAGAGTCAGAACTCCGGAAAGAGAGTCGAGTGTTGATGGTCAATAAGACCACTGGTTTCAAGATAAACGGCGAAGGCAAGAAGGGTAAATCCAAGAAGAGCGGCAAGCCTGTTGCCAATCCGATGAAGAAACCCAAGGCTGGACCTAAGCCAGAAACAGAGTGTTATTATTGCAAGGGAATGGGTCACGGTCACCAAAGCGCAACTGCCCCAAGTATTTGGCTGATAAGAAGGCGGCCAAGGAAAAAAATAGGTATATTTGATATAGATGTTATTGATGTGTACTTAACCAACTCTCGTAGTATTGCGTGGGTATTTGATACCAGTTATGTTGCTCATATTTGCAACTCGAAGCAGGAACTTCAGAATAAACGAAGGATGGAGAAGGATGAAGTGACGATGTGTGACACCCCGAGACCGATGTTCCAGAAGATTCCCCTTTTATTCCGTTCTCGTCGTGTGGTTCGTTTGTCTGTCGCGTCATCGTTGCATCATGCGCATCATCTGCATTGCATCGGCACTTCGTTGCTGCCAGTTTTCAAAACTTGCATCCGTTATTAGTTGCCAGTTCTCTCCGTGTTCGTCGTTGACACTGTTGAGCCCGACCACACACGCACGCGCCCGCGGCATCGTCAAAACCTTGTTTTTAAATGTGTGTATAAAACTTTCTTTGATTGGGTTGAAACTTGGCGTGCGGTCTTGTTTAGATATAGATAGGCCGCCTGCCAATTTTCTTCGCAATCGGAGTCGTCTGGTACACGAACGGTCGACCGTAGCGGCACCATCTTCGGGCTATCGTCGGATGTTTCGGGGTTTTAAATATCGCGTTGCCAGGAGTGATATTTCCCTCTCATCTCCTCTTAAGCTACTCTACACGACCTTCTTCCGCCCCGTCGGGCCGCTGCCAGTCGGCCACCGAAGGGTCGCCGGAGCGTGCCCTCGCCGGATCCGAGGCCGAGCAGCGCGCGCCGCCGCCTGTCGCCGTTCTGGATCGGCTCGGTATCCAGATCCAGCCCGAGCAGCCAGCCCTATGATACATCTCCAACGTATCTATAATTTTTTATGGATCCAGGCTATTATCTTGTTAACTTTGGATGTTTTGTATGCTTGATTTTGCTATTTTATATCTTTTTTGGGACTAACCTATTAACTCAGTGTTAAGTGCCAGTTCATGTTTTTTCCGTGTTTTGGACCTTTTCTAGAGGAGAATATTAAACGGAGTCCAAACGGAATAAAACCTGCGGAATGATTTTTTCCATAACAGAAGACACGACGAAACTTGAGAACCAAGGCAGGGGACCTCGGAGGAGGTGACAAGCCACCCAAGCCCGGCCTAGGGGGCGGGCCTAGCAGGCTTGTGGGCCCCCTATGGCTCCCCTTCCCTACTTCTTCTGCCTATAAGTTCTCCAAAAATTTGAAAACACCAGAGAGAGCCACGAAAATACTTTTCCGCCGCCGCAAGCTTCTGTCTCCGCAAGATCCCATCTGGGGCACGTTCTGGTGCCCTGCCGGAGCAGGGATTCGGACACGGATGGCTTCTTCATCAACACCATTGCCTCTCTAATGATGCGTGAGTAGTTCACCACAGGCCTTCGGGTCCATAGCTAGTAGCTAGATGGCTTCTTCTCTCTATTAGATCTTCAATACAAAGTCTCCATAATCTTCATGGAGATTTATCTGATGTAATCTTGTTTTGCGGTGTGTTTGTCGAGATCCGATGAATTGTGGATTTATGATCAGATTACCTATGAATGTTATTTGAGTCTCCTCTAATATCTTATATGCATGATTTCATATCCTTGTAATTCTCTTCGAGTTGTGGGTTTTGTTTGGCCAACTTGATCTATAATTCTTGCAATGGGAGAAGTGCTTGGTTTTGGGTTCATACCGTGCGGTGTCCTCACCCAATGACAGAAGGGGTAGCGAGGCACGCATCATGTTGTTGCCATCAAGGGTAAAAAGATGGGGTTTATACCTATTGCATGAATTTATCCCTCTACATCATGT
The DNA here is from genome assembly GCF_904849725.1 of Hordeum vulgare subsp. vulgare. NCBI lineage: Eukaryota > Viridiplantae > Streptophyta > Magnoliopsida > Poales > Poaceae > Hordeum > Hordeum vulgare. The sequence goes on along the minus strand of NC_058520.1, from coordinate 228,519,659 downwards.
CATCTTGATTAAGGCGTTACTCTGTTTGTTATGAACTCAATACACTAGATGCATGTTGGATAGCGGTCGACGTGTGGAGTAATAGTAGTAGATGCAGAAAGTATCGGTCTACTTGTCTCGGACGTGATGCCTATATGTATGATCATTGCCTTAGATATCATCATGACTTTGCCCGGTTCTATCAATTTCTCGACAGTAAATCGTTCACCCACCGTAATACTTGCTATCATGAGAGAAGCCTCTAGTGAACACTATGGGCCCCGGGTCTACTTCACATCATATTTTCAGCTCTACACTTTTACTTTGTTGCACTTTCCACCTTCAGATCTCACCTTGCAATCAATTGTAAAGGGATTGACAACTCCATTATAGCTTTGGGTGCAAGTTTGTTTGTTTTTGCGCAGGTACTTTGGAGACTTGACTTGATACTCCTACTGGATTGATACCTTAGTTCTCAAACTGAGGGAAATACTTACTACTGCTGTGCTGCATCACCCTTTCCTCTTCAAGGGAAAAACCAACGCAAGCTCAAGAGGTAGCAAGAAGAATTTTTGGCGCCGTTGCCGGGGAGTATCTAGTCAAGAATAGTCTTCCTCCAACGTGTCAATTTCTGGCACCGGGGACTATTCTAAGTGAAGCTTATCCAAGTAACTGTCGCAAACTCATCTCTTGCGTTTACATTTTTGCCTCTCGTTTTCCTCTCCCCCACTTCTGAAAAATAAAAAATACAAAAATATTTGCCTTTTTCGTTTGCCCTTTTCTTTCGCTTCTTTCTGTTCGCTTGTGTGCTTGTCTGCTTGCTGAAGTCACCATGACTGAAAACACCAAACTTTGTGACTTCTCGAATACTAATAATAATGATTTTATTAGTACTCCGATTGCTCCCGCCACTAGTGCGGAATCATATGAAATCAATGCTGCTTTGCTGAATCTTGTTATGAAAGAGCAATTTTCCGGCCTTCCTAGTGAAGATGCCTCATCCCATCTTAATACTTTCATTGAGTTATGTGATATGCAAAAGAAGAAAGATGTGGATAATGGTGTGGTTAAATTGAAGCTATTTCCGTTCTCATTGCGAGATCGAGCAAAAACTTGGTTTTCATCTTTACCCAAAAATAGCATTGATTCTTGGAACAAGTGTAAAGATGCTTATATATCCAAGTATTTTCCACCGGCTAAGATTATCTCTCTCCGTAATGATATCATGAATTTTAAGAAACTAGATCATGAACATGTTGCACAATCTTGGGAGAGAATAAAATTGATGATTAGAAATTGTCCCGCTCATGGCTTGAGTCTGTGGATGATTATACAAATCTTCTATGCTGGTTTGAATTTTGCTTCTAGATATATCTTGGATTCCGCCTCCGGTGGAACTTTCATGGAAATCACATTAGGAGAAGCCACAAAACTACTAGACAATATCATGACAAACTATTCTCAATGGCACACTGAAAGGTCACCTACTAGTAAAAAAGTGCATGCTATAGAAGAAATTAACTCTTTGAGTGCTAAGATGGATGAGTTAATGAAATTGTTTGCTAGTAAAGATGCTCCTTTAGATCCAAATGATATGCTCTTGTCTTCCTTGATTGAGAATAGCAACGAGAGCTTGGATGTTAATTTTGTTGGTAGGAATAATTTTGGCAACAACAATGCTTTTAGAGGTAACTATATTCCTAGGCCTTTTCCTAGTAATCCCTCTAATAACTTTGGCAATTCCTACAACAATGCTCATGGAAGTTACAATAAATTACCCTCTGATCTAGAGAGTAATATTAAAGAGTTTATCAACTCGCAAAAGATTTTCAATGCGTCCATAGAACAAAAACTGCTCAAAATTGATGACTTGGCTAGGACCGTTATAGAATGTCTCTTGATGTAGATGCTTTGAAACTGAGATGTGCTCCTCCCAAGATTAATATGGATGAAACTTTGAAAGCAATGCGTGTTTCCATGAATGAGAGTAAAGAACGAACTGCCCAAATTCGAGCTAGACATGAATGGCTTAAAAAGGCGTGTTCTCGTGATGAGAATCACGAAGATCTTAAAGTGCTTGGTGTGACTCCTATTGAATCCTTGTTTTCTAATGTCAAACCTGATGATGATGGGTCTGGATATGAATCCACTTTGGTTGAGAAACGCACCAATGATTCGGAGTCTATCTATCTTGATGCTAAAAGCATTGAAAGTGGAGTAGAGGATATCAAAACTTTGAGTAGTAATGAAATTATTAATTTGGATTTCAAGGAATTCAATTATTATAGTTTCTCTTTGATTGAATGTATTTCCTTGATGCAATCCATGCTAAAATCTCCACACGCTTATAGCCAAAACAAGGCCTTTACAGATCATATCGTGATGCTATGATGAAACCTCTTGAAGAGAAACTTGAATTGGAAGTTCCTATTCCTAGGAAACTTCATGATGAGTGGGAGCCTACTATCAAAATAAAGATAAAAAACTATGAATGCAATGCTTTGTGTGATTTGGGTGCTAGTGTTTCCGCTATTCCAAAGTCTTTATGTGATGCTCTAGGCTTCAATGAGATTGATGAGTGCTCTCTTAATTTGCATCTTGCGGATTCTACTGTTAAGAAACCTATGGGAAGGATCAATGATGTTCTTATTATTGCAAATAGGAACTATGTACCCGTAGATTTCATTGTGCTTGATATTGATTGCAATCCGACATGTCCTAACATTCTTGTAGACCTTTCCTAAGGACTATTGGTGCTATCATCGATATGAAGGAAGGGAATATTAGATTTCAATTTCCATTGAAGAAGGGCATGGAACATTTTCCTAGAAAGAAAATAAGATTGCCTTATGAATCCATGATGAGGGCTACTTATGGTTTGAGTACCAAAGACGACGATACTTGATTCTATCTCCTTATGCCTAGCTAAGGGCGTTAAACAATAGCGCTTGTTGGGAGGCAACCCAATGAATTTATCTTTGCTTTTTGCCTTCTGTTTTGCTGTGTCCACACCATCATAATTCTGTCATGATTGTGTTTTTTGTGTTTCTCTTTGTGTTTGTGCCAAGTAAAACCTTTACGATTAGTTTTGGTGTTGGTTGTTTGATCTTGCTGAAAAAGACAGAAACTTTGCACTCACAAAATTGTTTTTAATTCCTATCCAGAAAGAACTTTTGAGTTGATTCTTTTTGCTGCTGGTTTATATGCCAATTACCCTAATTTTCATAATTTTTCAGTATTTTTGAGATACCATAAGTATACGAAGTATACAGATTGCTACAGACTAGTCTGTTTTTGACAGATTTTGTTGTTGTTATGTTGATTGCTTATTTTGATGAAACTATGGGTAGTATCGGGGGGTACTAGACATGGAAAAGTGAGAATACATTAATCTAACATCAATCTAAATAGAAATCAAGTTTGCTACACTACCTAAAGATGTGGTGGTTTGTTTTCTTATGCTAATGATATCATGAGTTTCTGTTTAAGTTTTGTGTTGTGAAGTTTTCAAGTTTTGGGTGATGTTCTCATGGACAATGGGATAAAGAGTGGAAAGAGCTCAAGCTTGAGGATGCCCAAGGCATCCCAAGCCAAATTCAAGGACACCAAGAAGCCTAAGCTTGGGGATGCCTCGGGAAGGCATCCCCTCTTTCGTCTTCAATCCATCCGTAACGTTACTTGGAGCTATATTTTTATTCACCACATGATATGTGTTTTGCTTGGAGCGTCGTGTATTATAGGAGTCTTTTCTTTTTTTGTGTCACAATCATCCTTGCTGCACACCTTTTTGAGAGAGACATGCACTCATCGTGAATTTGCTAGAATACTCTTTGAGCTTTGCTTATATCTTTTGAGTTAGGCAATTTAGCTCGCATGTGCTTCACTTATATCTTTTGAGCTAGATAATTTTGCTCTAAGTGCTTCACTTAGATCTTTTTAGAGCACGGCGGTGTCATATTTTGGAGAAATAAGAACTCTCGATCTTCACTTATATCTTTTTGAGAGTGCTCCATCTAAGTAACTTGGTAATTGGCTTGTGTTATGAAAGTAGTCCAAAAGATCATAGGCATCCAAAGAGGATATAATAAAAACTTCCATATTCATGTGCATTTATAATAAAGTGAAGTTTGATTCCTCTCAATTAGTTTTGAGACATGGATTTGGTAATATTAGAGTTATGTTAGTAGGGTGTTGTGAATCTAGAAATACTTGTGTTGAAGTTAGTGATTCCCGTAGCATGCACGTATGGTGAACCGCTATGTTAGGAAGTCGGAGCATAATTGATTTATTGATTGTCATCCATTTTGTGGTGGTCGGGATCGCGTGATGGTTAACACCTACCAACCCTTCCCCTAGGAGTATCGTTTAGCACTTTGTTTCGATTACTAGTAAAACTTCGCAAAAAGTATATGAGTTCTTCATGACTAATGTGAGTCCATGGTATAGATGCACTTTCACCTTCCACCATTGCTAGCCTCTCTAGTGCCGCGCAACTTTTGCCGGTGCACAAACCCACCATATACCTTCCTCAAAACAGCCACCATACCTACCTATTATGGCATTTTCATAGCCATTCCGAGATATATTGCCATGCAACTCCCACCATTCCGTCTCATGACTTGTGTCGTCACTTTCATATTGCCATTGCATGATCTTAAGATAGCTAGCGAGATGTTTCAGCGTCATACGCTAAGCTACATCGTTGCACTTCCCGGTACACTGCCGGAGGCATTTCCTTTAGAGTCATCATTGCTCTAAGTGTTGAGTTGTGAGTAAATAAAAGTGTGATGATCATCACTATTACAGCATTGTCCCATGTGAGGAAATAAAAAAAGGCCAAAGATGCCCACCAAAAAAATGAAAAGAGGCCAAAGAGCCCAAAAAAAAGAGAGAGAAAAAGAGAGAAGGGACAATGCTACTATCTTTTTCCACACTTGTGCTTCAAAATAGCACCATGTTCTTCATGATAGAGAGTCTCTTGTTTTGACACTTCCATATACTAGTGGGAATCTTCATTATATAACTTGGCTTGTATATTCCAAAGATGGGCTTCCTCAAAATTGCCCTAGGTCTTCATGAGCAAGCAAGTTGGGTGCACACCCACTAGTTCTTCTTTTGAGCTTTCACACACTTATAGTTCTCGTGCATCTGTTAAATGGTAATATCTACTCATTCACATTGATATCTATTGATGGGCATCTCCATAGCCCTTTGATACGCCGAGTCGATGTGACCATCTCCTCCTTTTTGCCTCACAACCTCCACCACACTCTATTCCACTTATAGTGCTTTATCCATGGCTCACGCTCATGTATTGCGTGAGAGTTGAAAAAGTTTGAAAAAGTAAGAGTGCGGAAACAATTACTTGGCCAATACCGGGGTTGTGCATGATTTAAATTCGTTGTGTGGGGATGATGGAGCATAGCCAGACCATATGATTTTGTAGGGTTAATTTTCTTTGGCCTTGTTATTTCAAAAGTTCATGATTACTTTTCTAGTTTGCTTGAAGTATTATTGTTTTCATGTCAATAGAAAACTATTGTTTTGAATCTTACGGGTCTGAACATTCATGTCACATGAAAGAAGTTACAAAGGACAAAGATGTTAGGTAGCATTCCACATCAAAAATTAGGTCTTTATCACTTCCCTACTCGAGGACGAGCAGGAGTTAAGCTTGGGGATGCTTGATACATCTCCAACGTATCTATAATTTTTGATGGTTCCATGCTATTATCTTGTCAACTTTGGATGTTTTGTATGCATGATTATGCTATTTTATATCTTTTTTGGGACTAACCTATTAACTCAGTGCTAAGTGCCAGTTCCTGTTTTTTCCGTGTTTTTGACCTTTTCCAGAGGAGAATATTAAACGGAGTCCAAACGGAATAAAACCCGCGGAATGATTTTTTCCATAACAGAAGACACGCAGGAAACTTGAGAACCAAAGCAGGGGATCTCGCAGGAGGTGACAAGCCACCCAGGCCCGGCCTAGTGGGGGGCGGGCCTAGCAGGCTTGTGGGCCCCCTGTGGCTCCCCTGCCCTACTTCTTCCGCCTATAAATTCTCTAAAAAACTGAAAACACCGGAGAGAGCCACAAAAATACTTTTCCGTCGCCGCAAGCTTCTGTCTCCGCAAGATCCCATCTGGGGCACGTTCTGGTGCCCTGTCGGAGGGGGATTCGGACATGGAGGGCTTCTTCCTCAACATCATTGCCTCTCTGATGATGCGTGAGTAGTTCACCATAGACCTTCGGGTCCATAGCTAGTAGGTAGATGGCTTCTTCTCTCTCTTGGATCTTCAATACAAAGTTCTCCATGATCTTCATGGAGATCTATCCGATGTAATCTTCTTTTGCGGTGTGTTTGTCGAGATCCGATGAATTGTGGACTTATGATCAGATTATCTATGAATGTTATTTGAGTCTCCTCTGATCTCTTATATGCATGATTTTGTATCCTTGTAATTCTCTTCGAGTTGTGGGTTTTGTTTGGCCAACTTGATCTATAATTCTTGCAATGGGAGAAATGCTTGGTTTTGGGTTCATACCATGCGGTGTCCTCACCCAGTGACAGAAGGGGTAGCGAGGCACGCATCGTGTTGTTGACATCAAGGGTAAAAAGATGGGGTTTATATCTATTGCATGAATTTATCCCTCTACATCATGTCATCTTGCTTAAGGTGTTACTCTGTTTGTTATGAACTCAATACACTAGATGCATGCTGGATAGCGGTCGATGTGTGGAGTAATAGTAGTAGATGCACAAAGTATCGGTCTACTTGCTCGGACGTGATGCCTATATGTATGATCATTGCCTTAGATATCATCATGACATTGCGCGGTTCTATCAATTGCTCGATAGTAATTTGTTCACCCACCATAATACTGCTATCATGAGAGAAGCCTCTAGTGAACACTATTGTCCCCGGGTCTACTTCACATCATATTTTCATCTGTACACTTTTACTTTGTTGCACTTTCCGCCTTCAGATCTCACCTTGCAATCAATTGTGAAGGGATTGACAACCCCTTTATAACGTTGGGTGCAAGTTTGTTTGTTTTTGCGAAGGTACTTTGGAGACTTGACTTGATACTCCTACTGGATTGATACCTTGGTTCTCAAAGTGAGGTAAATACTTACTGATGTTGTGCTGCATCACCCTTTCCTCTTCAAGGGAAAAACCAACGCAAGCTCAAGAGGTAGCACCCTAGCAGCCGCTCGCTCGCCCCCGAGCATTGACCGCGCCACTCCTGGGCCGGCCTCCTTCCCCACGCCGCTCCTCGGTCGGCCTCACCTCCAGCGCCCGAGGCCCAGCGCGCCTCCAGCTCCTCCTCTCCAGGCCGCCTCCAGGCCGTCCCCTCCGACCGGGCCAGGCCCACGAGGTGAGCTACCCTCCAGCCCCGCCTATTCCCCGCCCTAGGCGATATTTAGCTAAGATGCGCTCGTTGCCTGTTTATACCCGTTAGGGATTTCGGCCCGGTAGTATTATTTTAGGTTTATTCGTATTTATTATTTCAGGAAAGTGTCATATTTTAAAACGTGGGTAGCTTTTCAACTGTGCATCGGATCGCATCGAATTATATATGTAAATCGTGTATAATTTCGCATAGATTATGATTTTACAACTTGCATGCATGTTTGAAGTGGTTTGAACCGCCGTATGCCTAGATTTGCATGCTGTCCTAATAGGGAATTATTCCGTAGCTATTTTTACGCGTGTCCGGATTGTTCAAGTACCATAGATGAAATGTTCTAGTTGCTCGGGACCCTTTTCCATGTATTTTAGAGTAGTTGTTTGCATTTTTGCATGTAGGTTCCGTTGCTAGTTTGCTATGACATGTTTAGGACATATTCTCGCATATACGTGTGGCGTTATTTTTATTTTGCAACCCCACATATTATATATGTTTTTGGGGTAGAAAAATACATAGAATTTAACTGTGCATTTAGTTTTAGCTTTTGGGCAAGTTAGTGCGCGTGATAATTTGCCATGTTGCCCTTTTGTTTATTTTGTGGGATTTAATCTGTGCATGATATGAATGAGTTGTCAACTAGAGATATGCTCTGGGATGTGTAGGCTAGCCTCTGGTAATTTTGGTTGCAATAGAAATCCATGTTTAGGTGTTGTTTGCTTGTTGTCAACATGCTACAAAATAGTGCTGATTTCAAGATGCTGAAATATTTCTAAGTCTGAAATCTGTTATTTTTTGTTGCTGTCTTGTCATGAGTTTATCTCGTGATCTATAGCCCTTTTGAGGTTGGTGCAATGGAGTTAGTTGTAGTCCTTAAGATTCTCTAGCATGCTGTGAATTTTCATGTCATTCGGAGCCCTGTAGCTTATAGTTTTGCTGCTGTCAATATGCCTTCTGATCGAAAACTGCATTGTTAAAACTGATATTTTTCGGTAAGTCTGAAACTGTGTGTGAGATGCCATTTTGTGAGTTCTTTTCCTAGTGATCCATGCTGCCATGCTAAATGTTATTAGTAGGGTGTTGAAGTGTATCTTGCCCTCTACTGTATCATGCCTTGTTTGAGCATTTTGGATTTGTGTAGCTCGTTGTTTTGGGGTGTAGAAAATGCCATGTGGCTGATTTTGGCAGATTATGACTATTTCTTGTGTAGCTTGTATTTATTGAACCGTTGCTCTGTTTTGTTCGTGTCCTACATGAAACTTGCTTAGAATCTCATGTAGTCTCATATTATGTTGGTGCCTTCTTGTTTTGGGATGCTTGTGACTGTCATTGCATACATATTGCATTCATGCCATCATATCTTGCGGTGTTCGTATCTTTTGAACCGTAGCTCCGTTGGAGATGTTCTCTATGTGTAAATTGATTGGAACGATGCGTAGATTCACGTGAACCTATTTATTTTTCTGTTTAACAAATATTAAAACGTGTTAGTTCAGATCTGGACAGAATTATAAATTAATGTATGAGGTCATCTCGGAGATGCTATATGTCGTTTCCGACATCATTTAAAATGCCTAGATAGATAGCTTAGTTACGCTTCACCTCTTGCCATGTTTAACCCCATATAATGTCGACGTGTACCTAATCGGGATAGAACTAAATAATTGGTATATGGAGTTTCGTCAATATGCAACTCGTTGCATATTGAACTTCACTTAATGTGTAGTGTGTGATTGTTGTGAATTGCCATGCCATGTCTTGCATATATTCAACCGATCATGCATCATATGTGGATTGCATCTTGTCGTGCATATGCCATGGTGAATATCGTGTGTTGATTCTTGTTTTCGGTTTGCTTCGTCTCGATAGAGTTCCGCAAGCGTGTCGGAATGTGAGGACCCGTTCGACTATATCGGTTCGTCTGCTTCATGGAGTCACTCTTCTTCCAAGCGGGATCTCAGGCATGATGACCATTTCCCTAGATACCATTACTATCATTGTCATGCTAGTTTTATCATTTCTTTCGCTATGTCTCGCTGCCTACCACCTGTTAAATATCAGCCTCTCAACATTGACATGAAAACCTTCAACCTGTTCACAACCTAGCAAACCAGTGATTGGCTATGTTACCGCTTGCTTAACCATGTGTTATCGTTGCTAGTTGCAGGTGCAATTGTTTCCATGTGATAGCATGGGTTCCTTGTTATATCACCATATTAAATGCTATTTAAATTAAGGCACCTATATACTTGGTAAAAGGTGGAAGGCTCGGCCTTTCTAGCCTGGTGTTTTGATCCACCTTTGCCCCCTTAGTTTCGGCTACCGGTGTTATGTTCCGTAAATGAGCGCTCCTAACATGCATGGGATTGTTATGGGGACCCCCTAGATTCTCGTTTTAGGATAAAGCTCGTCTGGCAAGGACCAACATTGGTACTATATTGCCCAACATAATAATTTTGTTAATACTGAAAAACATAGGGCGTCATGAACCCGAGGAGTAATTCAACATAATACAGGGAGGGCCAGTGCTGATGGTGCTGCTCCAAAACAGAGCATTGTGCGGGGCCAACCCAGGGCAACTTGGGTGATGTCTATCACACCACCGTACGCGTAGCTTATCCGTCGTGTCCTGAGAACGAGATACGCGGCTCCTATCGGGATCGTCGACACGCCGGGCGGCCTTGCTAGACTTGTTTTACCTTTATCGAGCGTCTTGTGCGAGGGATTCCGAGGATGTTTTGAGCTAACTCGAGGTTGAGGTTTTCCAATAGGAATCCGAGGAGATCACGGGTTTCCCTGATCGAGGTCATTCCGTCGCAGGGTGTGGTAGTTTGTGATGGACTAGTTGGAGCACCCCTGCAGGGTTAAATCTTTTAGAAAGCCGTGCCCGCGGTTATGTGGCAACGTGGAAACCTTTTTTAACATCTGGTTCTATATAACTTGAAGTTAACTTAATTAAAATATGCCAACCGAGTGTGTAACCGTGACTGTCTCTTTCGCGAGCTCCTTCTCCGATCGAGGACACGGTGGGGTTATGTTTGACGTAAGTAGGTGTTCAGGATCATTCATTTGATCATGAGTAGTTCACGTCCGCTATGCATAGATCTTCCCCTCTTTATTCTTGTACTCGTAAGTTAGCCACCTCATATATTGCTTAGTTGCTTGCTGCAGTGTAACGACTAAGATGCGGTCCTTTCCGATTTAGGGAACGAGGCCCCGAATTGGAAAGAAGCGCATCTAAGCGTTTCGCAAGCACGGTAACATAGCACATACATAATAATAGTAGAATGACAATTAGGGATTCAACTGCCATCTCATAAATATATCAGAGTTACATCACGCATCCAAATAAGGTAGTTCCTCTACGGACTACAAAACATGAGAAATGACTATGCTACCCTGCATGCTCGCCCATGATCACGACCACGCCTCAGTCTTTTGGATAGTTCACGTATAGGCGGTCGTTGTCCTCATCGTACTACCACGCCAGCTGCGTGCCGTCGGGGTCACCTGTCTCCGGGGTACCTGTACCTGTTGGTGTGTCGAAGTAATCTGTGAGCCACGGGGACTCAGCAATCTATGACCTCGGTGCCAGAACTAGTCAAGTTATTAGGTAAGGAAGGTGGAGTATTTAGGTTGCAGCACCTTAAGCTTTTATGGTGGCTATCTTACGTAGAACAAGTATTGAAGGTGGTCTATACTAGCGATCGTTGATTAGCTGATCACTAAGTGATCCTGAACAACTACTTACGTCAATCATAACCCCACCGTGTTCCCGATCGAAGAGAGGTCTTCGAAGGGGACAATCACGGTTACGCACACAGTTGGCAATTTTATTAGAATTATGTTTAAGTTACTATAACCGGATGTTAACAAATATTCCAAGTTGCCACATAACTGCGGGCATGACTTTCCGAAAGATTAAACCCTGCAGGGGTGCTCCAACTAGTCCATCACAAATGGTCACGGGCCGCAAAGTAATCATCTATCACGAATCTCGTGATCTCGTCGGATTCCTTAGAGGAAAACCTCAACTCTGGGGAGAACCAAAGCTTCACCGGGATTCCTATACGCAAGATATATCGCTAAGGTAAGACAACTCTAGCAGGACCTCTCATCGTGTCGACGACCCCGATAAGAGTCGCGTATCTCAGTCTCAGGACACGACGGATGGAAAAGCCTACATGAACCAAACCTCAAGTTTCCCTGTGGTGGCCCCGCAGTCTGTCCATTTTGGACCAACACTCATGAGGAGCACTGGCCCGGGTTGTAGATTAAATTCCTCGGGGAGGCCATTCCCTATACAGATTATTATTAAGTGATTAGCAAATTAACACCAATGTTGGGTCCTGCCAGACAAGTCTTAACACTACACAATTTATCAAGGGGGTTCCCATAGCAACTCCGAACGTGTTAGGAGCGATCAGTTATGGAATCAAACACCGGTAGCCGGTATCTATGGCGGAAATAACGGAACAAAACACCCGAAAAAAGGCTAGTCCTTCCGTTATTTACCAAGTATATAGGTGCATTAATTAAATAACAGATTTAACATAATGATATCAAACTCATGTTATCACATGAGACAAGGCACCTACAACTAGCAACGCTAACATTAGAAGCTTAGCAAAGCCTACTTAGCCATTCAAGATTTTCTAGGAAGGGATAAGTGTTTGGGTTTCATGGCAAAATCAGGAGGCAATTATTTCAGTGATAGGCAGCGAGCATATGACGAAGAAACGTAATCTAGCATAACAAGTCTAGAGATGGAATCAAGGTCATATCATCTTGCCTGTGATGTCCTCAGCATGGAACTGCTCTTGTTCGTCCTGCACGTACTCTCCCCGATCCACGTACTCGTTCTCCGATTCCGGTGCTACCCAACATAAAAATAGCATCCAATGAACAACAGCACCACAAGATGCAACAAGCATATGATGCATGAGATGAAAATGAACATGCACCTCTATTCTACTCACTTGCAAATGCATGAGAAGATACTACAAGTTCCTGGATAGAACTGCACTCTGAGCTATCTTGACATGCATGAGGATGAAATGAACAGATGCGTCACGCGAAAACAATGCAAAAACATATAAAGAACATTACGAATAGAGCTACGGTTCAACCGGAAACAACGAAACAAGAAATAGGGTCCTACGTGTCAAATCCATCACCACACACTCCAATGGCATACTTCTGGTATTCCGAGGTTGCCATATCACAAAACAAACAAACATGGATGGGGTGGTGCAAGGAATATCACCACACCATCATCTATGCACTCACAAGCATCAAAACATCAAAACTATACAATCTGCCATAAACAGCATCATAGCAGTTTGAGAGCTACATGCAAAGCACCTACAGCCACCCAAATATGCCAAATAGGATATGTGGTAGAAGCTATTCAAAAGTACTACAATCATGAGCAACAAGATAATTCAAAGGAGTTACACACAGGAAGTTACACAACTGCTAACTTGGACAAAAATATCAGTTTTCAGGGACTTAGTGAAAATTCTAGATTCTCACTAGCTGTTTATGCTCTGAAGCATTTTGATAGCACCCAAAACAATATCTACAGGACTCCAAATGGAATGAAAATTGACAGAGGGCTATACAAACACAAAAGCTACATCTTCCCAGTTGATAGCCAGGGCTGATTCCCAACACATGGACTTCTACAAGCACAACAACAGGAGAAGAAAATATAAGCAGATTCTCAGACTTAGTGAAAATCACAGATTTTCACTAAACTGGAATTTCAGCCACATGCCTACTTTGTCTAAGCACCACTTGCACACATGAACTACTAAGCATGAAACAAAACCAACATGCCATAGAGGGGGTCACCCTCTAATGCCACAACAAGGAATCAACCTCTTGGGCTCACCACATCTCATGGAACCAAGCTCCAAACATTGAACAAATCTGAAATATGACATTGCCAAAAAGTGTTCCAAAGGCAAAACTGACTTCACAAATGGATTCCTGGGATGATTCTACCCCAAAAACATATATAATACATATGTACTTGCATAGAACAATTGGGCACAAACTTGAGAGGAAAAACCTACATGGAATCACATAGAGTGAATAGTGCATCATCACATGTGCTTCTCACTAGAACACCACCTACACAAGCACTTGCACACTCTCACAAGTCCAATGGTGACATGAGGGTTTAGACCTCATGCATGTGTGCCATAGCACATCACCATTCCCACTCACATACAACAAGCACAAGCATCACAATCACCTACACATGCTAAAAAGAATACTCCACTAACTACACACACATCATGCCTCTCTATCCTACACACACAAGCACATGTGTTTATCATGGCACATCATGCCATGGCATGTGTGAGACACACACACATAAGCACACACACAGTCACATACATCATCACAAGGTATGTGGGGGGGACCCACACACATACTCACATCACACTTGCACTCACTAGTGCCCAAAATCATCACCATGAGGATAAACAACGCACACTCATGCACCACACTAGACTAGTGCAAAACACACATACACACACTCTCACATCCATGGCAACTAGCTCATAAAACAAATATGCATACAACCTACACATGCATTTCTACCAAGAAAACCTACACTGCACTCTTATCATGCTAGCAACAAAAGTAACTAGTCACACCTACTTGTTGTGGGTAGAAAATAAATATCAGAAGGGTGCCAAGCCTACCACAGCAAGGATGCAAGTGAGCATATGCAAAACAGAAAGAAAAGACAAAAAAATATAAAAGGTTTGGGGGGATCGAACCCAAAGCCCCTGATCCACCAACAAACAAGCCACCACTCTGCTAACAGGCACTAGCTCAACAGAGAAGGGGAGCCAAGCAAGGTAAGCTGCTTCTGAATCCACAAATTGCTACTGTGCCGAAAATACCACACAAAAAGGGGGTTGTCTCCGCTGGGACTCGAACACACAACCGCTTGAACAACACACCACGACCCTACCACTACGCTATGCTTCGATACTTGACAACACAAGGGGGGAATAAACAAGGTACATCACCATGCACATAGCTCGCCCTGCTCTGCTCTGCGCAGAGAGACGGCAGCAACAGAGACGATCGTCGGTGCTTGGCCCCTACTACCGCTACTGCCACGCCCTCGAAGGGAACTCCTACGCCACCTACACATACTGCGCAGAGGGAGGCCCTGAGCCACGACGAGCCCGAGCACAATATCAAAACATCGACACACACCTGCAACCGGCCGCTCTCTTCTGTGATCAGAGAAGCACGACGATGACTACTATGCAGCATCCAACGAGGGAGAAGGGGGGAAGGGAGCAGCCTCACCTAGGGAAGAAGAAGGGGGCCGATCGGGAAGAAGGAGTCGCCTGGAGAAGAACGAAGACGCCCTGACGATGTACTGGATGTAGAACCGACGTAGAGGAAGGAGATCGCCAGGTACGCATTGTGGACGAGCTCCTGCCCGTCGCTGTGGTCACTCCCCGACCTCAACGATGGCGGGAATAGAGCATGGGCATCCTCCCCGAGCTCCCTAACATGGTGGCCGACGCCAGAGGTGGTGGATGCACGGGATCGACGGCGGCGGGCTACCTCTCTCTCTGTGCTACCTAGCTACACAGAACTTACCAGGGGGGAAGGAGGAGATGGAGGGAGATGGTGGCGGCGCAAAGAGGGGATGCGGAACCCTAGGGAAAGGGGGGCACGGACGCCAAGGTTATAAGGGGGCCTCGGATGGGACGGCGCCGTCATGCCTCTGGTTCCCTCTCTGATGCTCAGGCGGAAAGCAGACACTGGGTCGACGCCGTCAGGAGGAGGACGAAGGAACGCGCAGTGGGCTCGCCGGGGAAAACAGAGAGGAAATGCTGGGCCTCGGAGGGAGAAAAGGCCTAATGCTAGCGACAGGTAGAGGAAAAGAAACCCACTGGGTTTCTTAATTAAAAGCCACACCAGAAAAGAAATAATTACACAGGCTAACCTGTGATGCTAAAAAATAAAGCAAAAATATCCCTGGTCATAAGAAATTATGACTTATTTAATAAAAACAGAAAAGGGATTTTTGGAGCAACTAATTATTTGCAAAACAGAATTAAGTTGAGCTGTTTTGTGAATATTTGCACCCTTACAACATAGTTTCAAAACAGCAAATCACATCTTCACATCCACCACAAAAATATACTAAATCATGGACATTTTTAAAACAGGGAAGGAACAAGTAAATATTGGGCTTGAGATAAATGAGAGGAAGAAGGTTTTACAAAACATAGAGCACACCACATAGTGCTTACTACCAACACTTGCATCACTCCACACACTTCACATAAACCACATACATCACATGATATCACACCACATCCTATTCATCACATGGATCACAAGGCAACAAACACAAGACAAGGAATGATAGTGATGCATGCAAGCAAAGGAAAACAAAACAAGGTGACATCACATGAAATCATATGCATTGAGCTCTCATATCAAAGACAAGGTGGACCCACATAGAGAAGGTTCCAAATAGGGAAAGATACACTCTTGGGGCATTACATGCAACCTCACCACTTAACCATACCTCACCCATTAAGCTTTGCTAGTCTTGATACCTTTGGAAATCAGATTGTTGAGTCCCGTGTGGCTCACAGATTACTACAACACCAATTGCAGGTACATGTAAAGGATATTAAGACGCGAGCGCGTTGATTGTTCATTTGGAGTTTCTTCTTCCTCTTTATCGATCTAGGATGGGTTCCAGGCCGGCAACCTGGGATAGCAAGGATGGACGTCGTTTTGTTTTCTCGTTTGTTTTTCGTCTGTAGTCGGA
Source organism: Hordeum vulgare subsp. vulgare (assembly GCF_904849725.1). Taxonomy (NCBI): domain Eukaryota; kingdom Viridiplantae; phylum Streptophyta; class Magnoliopsida; order Poales; family Poaceae; genus Hordeum; species Hordeum vulgare. The sequence goes on along the minus strand of NC_058520.1, from coordinate 228,503,439 downwards.
CCCTGCTCTTCCTCGTGATGTTTATGTATTGTTCTGATGATACTCTGATGTAACTTGTGGCGAGTGTAAGCCAATTCCATATATCTCATCTTTTCAGTCTATGTACTTGTAACGATATCCATTCTTGTAAAACGACGAGATGCGCTTCTATCCCTGTCGAAGCCCTCACGCCATATTAAGGATAGGATCACATCTTGGGCGTTACACGATGCGCGTGGGAAATGGTTCCAAGGTTGATGGAATCGCTGTCGGCACAGTCTCACTTCAGTTACCATCAGGATTAGTTATGAACTTAAATAATTGTTATTTAGTGCCTGTGTTAAGCATGAACATTATATCTGGATCTTGTTTATTGCGAGACGGTTACTCGCTTAAGTCAAAGAATAATGGTTGTTCTATTTCTATGAGTAATACCTTTTATGGTCATGCACCCAATGTGAGATACATATATACATAACAATGAGACCAAAAGATGTAGAGTTAACAATGATAGCGCCATGTTTTTATGGCACTATCGCTTAGGTCATATTGGTGTAAAGCGCATGAAGAAACTCCATTCCGATGGGCTTTTGGAGTCACTTGATTTTGAATCACTTGACACGTGCGAACCATGCCTCATCGGCGAGATGACTAAGACTCCGTTCTCCGGAACAATGGAGCGTGCAAGTGACTTGTTGGAAATCATACATACCAATGTGTGCGGTCCGATGGGTGTGGAGGCGCGAGGCGGATATCATTATTTTCTCACCTTCACTCACGATTTGAGTAGGTATGGTTATATCTACTTGATGAAGCACAAGTCTGAAACGTTTGAGAAGTTCAAGCAATTTCAGAGTGAAGTTGAAAATCATCGTGACAAGAAGATCAAGCGTTCTGATCGTCGGGGTGAATATATGAGTTTCGAGTTTGGTGCTCACTTAAGACAATGTGGAATTGTTTCACAGTTGACACCGCCTGGAACACCACATCGTAATGGTGTGTCCGAACGTCATAATCGTACTTTGTTAGAAATGGTGCGATCTATGATGTCTCTTGTCGATTTATCGTTATTGTTTTGGGGTTATGCATTAGAGACAACAGCATTCACTTTAAATAGGGCACCATCAAAATCCGTTGAGACGACACCATACGAGCTTTGTTATGGAAAAAGACCAAAGTTGACGTTTCTTAAAGTTTGGGGATGTGATGTTTATGTCAAAAAGCTTCAGCCTGAAAAGCTGGAACCCAAAGCGGAAAAGTGTGTCTCCATAGGTTACCCAAAGGAGACAGTTGGGTACACCTTCTATCTCAAATCCGAGGGAAAAGTGTTTGTTGCTAAAAATGGAGCTTTTCTTGAGAAGGAGTTTCTCTCGAAAGAATTAAGTGGGAGGAAGATAGAACTTGATGAGGTTGTCGAACCTCTAATCCCTCTAGATGGTGGCGCAGGGCAAGGGGAAACCTTTGTTGAAGCAACGTCGGTTGAGGAGGAAGTTAATGATGATGATCATGAAACTTCGGATCTTGTTCCTATCGGACCTCGCAAGTCGACAAGATCACGTACTGCTCGTGAGTGGTACGATAATCCTATCTTATCAATCATGTTATTAGACAACAATGAACCTGCGAATTATGAAGAAGCAATGGTGGGCCTGGATTCCAACAAATGGCTGGAGGCCATGAAGTCCGAGATAGGATCTATGTATGAAAACAAAGTGTGGACTTTGGAAGTATTACCTGAAGGCCACAAGGCTATTCAGAACAAATGGATCTTTAAGAAGAAGACGGACACGAACGGTAATGTGACCGTTTATAAAGCTCGACTTGTGGCAAAGGGTTTTTCACAAGTTCAAGGAGTTGACTACGATGAGACGTTCTCACCGGTAGCGATGCTTAAGTCCGTCCGAATCATGTTAGCAATAGCTGCATTTTTTGATTATGAAATCCGGCAGATGGATGTCAAAATGGCGTTCCTTAACAATTTTCTTAAGGAATAGTTGTATATGATGCAACCCAAAGGTTTTGTCGATCCAAAGAATGCTAACAAAGTATGCAAGCTCCAGCGATCCATTTATGGACTGGTGCAAGCATCTGGGAATTGGAATAAGCACTTTGATGAGGTGATCAAAGCATTTGGGTTTATACAAGTGGTTGGAGAATCTTGCATTTAGAAGAAAGTGAGTGGGAGGTGTGTGGCGTTTCTAATATTATATGTGGATGACATATTACTGATTGGAAACAACGTGGAGTTTTTGGATAGCATAAAGGATTACTTGAATAAAAGTTTCTCAATGAAGGACCTAGGAGAAGCTGCTTACATTCTAGGCATTAAGATCTATAGGGATAGATCGAGGCGCCTGATAGGACTTTCACAAAGCACATACCTTGATAAAGTTTTGAAGAAGTTCAAAATGGAATAGTCCAAGAAGGGGTTCTTGCCAGTATTACAAGGTATAAAATTGAGTAAGACTCAGTGCCCAGCAACTGCAGAAGATAGAGAAAAAATGAGTATCGTCCCCTATGCTTCAGCCATAGGTTCTATCATGTATGCAATGCTGTGCACTAGACCAAACGTCGGCCTGGCCATAAGTATGAAAGGCAGGTTTCAAAGTAATCCAGGAGTGGATCACTGTACGACGGCAAGAATATTCTGAAGTACCTGAAAAGGACTAAGGAAATGTTTCTCGTTTATGGAGGTGACGAAGAGCTCGTCATAAAGGGTTATGTCGACGCAAGCTTTGACACTGATCTGGATGACTCTAAGTCTCAAACCGGATACATATTTATTCTTAATGGGAGTGTGGTAAGCTGGTGCAATTTCAAGCAAAGTGTCGTAGCAGATTCTACATGTGAAGCGGAGTACATGGCTACCTCGGAGGCAGCTAAGGAGGGTGTCTGGAAAAAGCAGTTCATGACGGATCTTGGAGTTGTGCCGAGTGCACTAAATCCAATAACTTTGTTCTGTGACAACACTGGTGTCATTGCTTTAGCAAAGGAACCAAGGTTTCACAAGAAGACCAGACACATCAAACGACGCTTCAACCTCATCCGCGACTACGTTGAAGGAGAGGACGTAAAAATTTGCAAAGTGCACACGGATCTGAATGTAGCAGATCCGCTGACTAAACCTCTTCCACGAGCGAAGCATGATCAACACCAGAACTGTATGGGTGTTAGATTCATAACAATGTAAATCGCATAGCGATGTGAGGACTAGATTATTGACTCTAGTGCAAGTGGGAGAGTGTTGGAAATATGCCCGAGGCAATGATAAAATAGTTATTATTATATTTCCTGTTTCAAGATAATTTTTTATTATCCATGCTATAATTGTATTGAATGGAAACATAGATACATGTGTGGATACATAGACAAAACAATGTCCCTAGCAAGCCTCTAGTTGGCTAGCCAGTTGATCAAGGATGGTCAAGGTTTTCTGACCATATGCAAGTGTTTTCACTTGATAACTGGATCACATCATTAGGAGAATCATGTGATGGACTAGACCCAAACTATGAACATAACATGTGATCGTGTCATTTTATTGCTATTGTTTTCTGCGTGTCAAGTATTTATTCCTATGACCATGCGATCATTTAACTCACTGACACTGGAGGAATACCTTGTGTGTATCAAACATCACAACGTAACTGGGTGACTATAAAGGTGCTCTACAGGTATCTCCGAACGTGTTCGTTGAGTTAGTATGGATCAAGATTGGGATTTGTCACTCCGTGTGACGGAGAGGTATCTCGGGGACCACTCGGTAATACAACATCACTAACAAGCCTTGCAAGCAATGTGACTAAGTGTAAGTCACGGGATCTTGTATTACGAAATGAGTAAAGAGACTTGCCGGTAACGAGATTGAAATAGGTATATGGATACCGAAGATCGAATCTCGGGCAAGTAACATACCGAAGGACAAAGGGAATGACATACGGGATTATATGAATCCTAGGCATAAAGGTTCAACCGATAAGATCTTCGTATAATATGTAGGATCCAATATGGACATCCAGGTCCCGCTATTGGACATTGACCGAGGAGTGTCTCGGGTCATGTCTGCATAGTTCTCGAACCCGCAGGGTCTGCACACTTAAGGTTCGATGATGTTTTAGTATAGTTGAGTTATATGTGTGGTTACCGAATGTTGTTCGGAGTCCCGAATGAGATCATGGACATCACGAGGGTTTCCAGAATGGTCCGGAAACGAAGATTGATATATATGATGGTTTCATTTGGTTAACGGAAAGTTTCGGGCATTACCGACAGTGTACCGGGAGTGATGAATGGGTTCCGTGTATTCACCGGGAGGAGCCCACCCACCCGGGAGTGAGCCCAGTGACTCTAGGGTGGCGCACCAGCCCTTAGTGGGCTGGTGAGGCCAGCCCAATAGGGCCATGGCGCCACAAGGGAAAAATACCAAAGAAAAAAAAGGAAAGAGGGAGGTGGGAAGGAAGGAGTGGACTCCTTTCCCCAAACCGAATTGGGGTGGGAGTCCATCTCCTCCCTTCGGTCGGCGCCCTTTGGGCTCCCTTGAGCCCTAAGGCTAGCCCCTCCCCTCCTCCTATATATACTGGTGGTTTTAGGGCTTTTGAGACACAACTTTGCCACGTGCAACTCAAATCTATACCACGTAGTTCTTCCTCTAGATCGAATTTCTACGGAGCTAGGGTGGATCCCTACAGGAGTAGATCATCACCACCACCGGAGCACCGTCATGCTGCCGGAGAACTCATCTACTTCTCCGTCTCTCTTGCTGGATGAAGAAGGCCGAGATCGTCATCGAGCTATACGTGTGCTGAACGTGGAGGTGCCGTCCATTCGGCGCTAGATCGGAACGGATCGTGTGACGACGGTGGTTTGAATCACGAAGCTTTACCACTACATCAACCACGTTTCTTAACGCTTCCCGCTTAGCGATCTACAAGGGTATGTGGATCTAATCTCCTCTCGTAGATGGACATCACCATGATAGGTCTTCGTGTGCGTAGGAAACTTTTTGTTTCCCATGCAACGTTCACCAACACATTAGTGCCACAAGCACCATCTATATCAAGATTCAAGGAAAAAAATCTTCCACACCATTCTGAATTGCTTTCGCTTGATCAGTTATAATAGCTTTTGGATGACGATTTTACATACAAGTAAGCCATGCTTCAAATAACCACACAAATGTTGCAGTATCTTCATTTGACAATAAAGCACACCCTAGCAACACTGATTGGCCATGATGATTCACTTCGACAAAACAAGCAAAAGGCATATCATATTTGTTCACCAAGTATGTTGCGTCAAAAGTAATGACATCATGAAAAGATTCATACACTGATTTGCTTCTCGTATCAGCCGATAAAACATTCTGAAGTCAGGATTCATCATCAACATCCATGACACTTAAAAAGTTTGGATTGTCAGATTGCATTTTGATAAAATAGTCATGAGCCGCTTCAACATCACACTACCAAGTTTTAACCTTGTTGTTTTCTCTAGAAAATTGCAACAAGTTTTCTCACCAAAAGTTAGGTTCTCATGACCATATGCTTCCACAACAAAAGAATTGAAATTCTTGGTTACTCTTATTCCGGCGCGGTCATTCAGCCCAGGCTTGCGCTTGACATGGAAATATAACTTCCTATTGCATCTAAATAACCGAGACTTATGTGGACTCAATGCATGATTGTGATCCAAAATTGCCTTCGAAAGATGAAGCTTCCCATCAGGACCACGTGTAACATATATTTTAGCTTTACATCCTATCCTGGCTGTTGGGTTTGGCTTCAACATATTTCTTGAGCTTGATTGAGTCTTACCATACCGAGAGCAACAAAGCGTAAGGTACTTTACTTGTCCATTATCATCACTATGTGAGCTTCTTCTCATCACACCAAAACCAATTGCTTTATCATATTTGATATATTACTCTTGCACTTCATTCTCAGTATCGAAGGTCATCACCAATTCTCCAAGTAACGCATCTGGTTGATCTTCAATATGGTCATGTTCAATTTCCAAGTTGCTTTCATTTTGTTGCTCAATGCCATCGTGATCACTTGAAATAGACATGTCACTTGATTCTTGAACACCAAATCTTCCATCATCCATTCTTGTGATCATGAAAAAAAGTCACTCTTCTTCGAAAGCAAAACTAAATTTGTAACAAAATGACCTAAATGTTGGCATGTTAACCATGAACTCGTGACCTTCATGTTGAACATAGCGAGATGATTAAATCAATAACAATACACATATTTGACCATGAACAATACTTTAGATATGTTAACCATGAACAGTACTCTCGATGCGCAATAACATGTAGATGCAAAGGTGTTGATCGAATGAAGAAGAGGTAAAATCTAGATGAAAGATGTAAAAATTAAACAAGAACTGAGCAGTAGTTACATCCAATTCAACAGGACAACCATGAGACATTACAGAATACAGAGAGTCCTGACTTAAGACAAACAAAACTCAAGCAGTAGCACACAACCAACACATTACCATGATCAAGAGAAGGTAGAAAGAACGATGCAGAATCTAAACTGAACCTTGTATCCCCCCATCGTCGAGCTAGGTCAGGCACACCACGCAGGCCACCAACGATACAAGCATTATGATCCGCAACGACCACCAGGCGAACCTGTTTTCCTGCCATGGAAATTCCTTCCAGCAGTACAAATGATCAAAAGTTGGAGGCGGCGATCTCACAATCTCGAAAAATGGATCTACATGTGACTTTCTGTTTTTCCCTTGTGTAAATAGCGACCCGTTATCCTTTATTTTCCCCTTTTCTTGCTCGAATCGGTCTACATGGCCAGGTCAGCTTCGTTCCTAATCAGCACGTAACTCACGTAACTCTTACGTAGGTGTAGCACTATTATATTGTGACAGTAAAATAATAGAAGAGAGATGGATAAGGGTGGGCCAGCAAATTAAATATGTAAAGAGAGATGGGTGGGTGGGTGACAAATGGGTCAGGCTGGACACAGGCGGACGACGTAGACACGAAAAACATCCGTGGATTTGTGTCCGCGTGCGACCCAAATATAACCCAACTTTGCGAAGTGGGTTCGCGCGGATGCTTTTTGGGTTTTGGTTGACGCGTTAGGCCTTCACTTTTGTCTGCGCTGACCCAAACAGAACCTGGCAAACGATTTAGGTCGCTGCGTTGCTCCGAGATGCCTAATTCGTTGCTAGTTGTATCTATTGCCACAAATCGACCGAACAGTTTTTTCAACCAGACCGTACTCGGTTTGCTAAATGGGCTGGCAGAAATGGCCCAATTAACCAAAGATCTTCGTTTTTTTCCCAGGAGCTGGAGCCCCTTAGAACAGAAGATCTACCGATCAAAAAAATCCACATAAAAAAATCAACAGCCAGAAACGCTAAATGCGTGAGAAGGCTGGAATTAGGTGTAATTTTACTGTCTTAAATTTTTATATTTTTTGAGGGGTTTTACTGTCTTAATAAATTAGTAAAATGCCGTTGCTCGGCTAAAAGTGTGCTACTCCAATTTGTTTTTTCCTGTCGACTGGAGATGCTCAAGTTCAATTTCCGTCTTATGTATGTACAGACTCATGGGCCAAAGTAATATCCGCGAGGCCCAGCAAGTAGACTCTCCTCGCTGTCGAGCTTTGGCTAACAACCTCCCTGTCCTCTCCTTCGCCACCACCAACTCCTCCCCGTTCTTCTCCGACCGCCGCCTCAGACTTATTGCCCGCGCGCCGCCACCCGCAGGAGCCGCAGATGGCTTCTTCGACGTCCACCCTAGAGATCGAGGCTCGCGAGTACGTACAAACCCTTCTTTCTTTTCGTGCCCTACACCTTACGGCAACGAAAGCAACCAAAGAACCCTAAACCCCACGAGCTTTTTCTTGAATCCGCCCATTCTCACAAGAACCCATCTAGTGCGTAATGTTCTTCAATCCGTCTCCGGCTTACACAGTGAAGCGGGAGACTGTGATTTCCATGATGTTTGCTAAATCTATACTAGTACAGTAGTAACTTACTTTGAAGAGGAAAATCTGGAAAGCTGGGGGTTTGATTTGCTTCTTGCATCCATTGATGCAGCGTGGTGAAGATAATGCTGCAGTTCTGCAAGGAAAACTCGCTTCATCAGACGTTCCAGACCCTGCAGAACGAGTGCCAGGTCTCGCTCAACACGGTGGACAGCATGGACACCTTCATCGCCGACATTAATGCTGGGCGCTGGGACGCCGTGCTGCCGCAGGTTGCCCAGCTAAAGTTGCCGCGCAAGAAGCTTGAGGACCTCTACGAGCAGATTGTGCTGGAGATGGCAGAGCTCCGTGAGCTTGACACGGCCCGTGCAATCCTTCGCCAGACACAAGTGATGGGCGTCATGAAACAGGAGGAACCCGAACGATACCTCCGACTAGAGCACCTCCTTGTCCGGACATACTTTGACTTGAATGAGGTTGGTAGCCTGCTCATGCTATTGAGTTACTGTTTATTTGTTGTGCTATTTTTCTTAACTGTGAAATGTTGGGATGTCACTCTGCCAACAGGCTTACCAAGAATCTACCAAGGAAAAGCGACGTGCGCAGATTGCCCAAGGTGAGGCTGCTCATTGTGTTTTCTTGAAGCATATATCTAAATGATTCTCATACTTTGTAGATAAGTCTTGAGTGCTTCTTGATTCTGAGATATGCTACACTTTCAGAATGTAACATACTTCCTGTGTTCCAAAATATAAGGTGTATTTTTTCTTTCTTTCAAAAATTCAAACGTTTCTTTGTTTTACCAAATATATCAGTATCTACAGTGCCAAATAAATAAATTATAAATTATATATCATGATGAACTTAATTATGCTGTATTGTGGATATTGATATTTTCTCCATAAGCTTGGTCAAACATAGAGAACTTTCACTTTTCAGAAAAATAACACACCTTATATTTTGGAACGGAACCACAGAGGGAATATTTTTCTTGAACATTTTTTTAAACTATAGAAATTGTATTGTTCAATATGCTGATGAATTGGAGGAACTGGTACTTATTAATGATGATTTAAAGTTGTGCAATGCTCATAGACATGTAGTCCTACTTTTGCAATGATAGCCACAATGGAAGTTCTGCCTTTCTGATCCTCAATACTAATGCTTTACCTGCCTTGCCGATGTCAGCAATTGCTTCTGAAGTTTCAGTAGTTCCGCCAGCTCGGCTAATGGCACTGATTACCCAGGCTTTGAAATGGCAACAGCACCAAGGTACCCTCTTGGTTGCACATTTTTAACCTTTGATACTGTGATGATCCCAGTTATTCCAATTGTGAACTCATCGTAGCTCCTTTTTTCTTGTTCCTCTTGCATAGGTTTGTTACCGCCTGGCACGCAGTTTGATTTGTTCAGAGGAACCGCTGCAATGAAGCAAGACGAAGAAGAGGCATATCCTACTGCTTTGTCACATCAAATAAAGGTTATCTTGTGGCTGTATCACCGTGCTTAGATTGGCTTTTCATGTACACCCAGGTTTTTTGGAAACTACAGAAGATAAATTAATGATCAACATATTCGATATCAATGACTTTCAGAAGCCTAAAATGATGATTTCGTACTTAAGCTGATAGCAGAAGAATATTGACACAACTAATTAATGATTTTTTTTTTGTGTTAGCTTAATTGCATATGACTCTGACTTCTATTGGGACATTAGGGCATGTACAATGTGACATATGGATACAGATGCCCCATGAGAAAAAGTAGCTTGAGGCCTCTATATTGATTTTTTCTCCCCAATGTACTACTAGTGGCCCTCATCAAAGAATAGAAAGTAGACTCCCACTACACATGCATCCCTACTCTCCGCTCCAACTTTTTCAGCTTTATGCACCGGACCACACTTTTTCTCCTCAAGCACCCGTCTCCTGCCGAGGATCCTGCTACACCATCCAAGCCTACTTTTCCTTACATCCGATCTTACATGGCATGCGGGGCATCACCCTAGAGCTATGCATTGGCCATGCCCTTATGGTGGCCCCAAAATTCTTTGGAAGATATTGATCCAAAACACAGTAGGACATGTGAACATGCTTTACGATGTAGTTAAAGATTCTACCATCTTCACTTCCATGCTGAAAGGGGGATATAGAAACACATGACTGCCAGGAGAATTGCTATTCTCGGGCTTTTCCTCATGGTTACAACTTGACATTTTGTTTTTTTATTTCAGTTCGGGAAGAAAACCCACCCTGAGTGTGCTCGATTCTCACCCGATGGTCAGTACCTTGTTTCATGCTCAGTTGATGGAATCATCGAAGTAAGTTGGTTGCTAGTGTGTTTTACAAGTTAGCTCTTTTGTCGTAACTCGACTAAGTTTTATTAACATTTTCAGGTCTGGGATTATGTCAGCGGCAAGCTGAAAAAGGATCTTCAGTATCAAGCCGATGTAAGGCCCTAGTATTGGAGCTTTTCGTCTTTAATGTGGAATTTACATGAGCCGTAATTGTGCATGTAGCCAAGCTATTCAAGATCAATAACTTAAGAGGGATATCAATAAATCCTGTTATTTGATTTAGATACTGACAAGATTGTTAGGTTCTGCATAACCTTTGTTTGAAAATACTTTCCAGGAAAGCTTTATGATGCACGAGGATGCTGTGCTCTGTGTTGATTTTAGTAGAGATTCTGAGATGCTGGCATCCGGATCACAGGATGGAAAAATTAAGGTACTCTCACTGTTCTCTCCCCCCTCCCCCTTGGCAATATTTATTGCAAGTTCAGTGTTCAGAGTGGTTACGGTGTTCGTAGTCATGTGTTAATTGCTATATATTTTCTTCCTCCTGTGGAGTGCAGTCATGTTGAGTACATTTATGCTTGGTATCATTGCTCATTTAATCACGTTTGACCACACAATCATCAGTTGGTAAAAGTACATCATTAGTCAATACATGTGGCCAATTAATTTCTTAGACCTTCATTCTGGATCATTATTTCACCAGCCATTCGGTCTGTTTGTGAGAGAAGAATTACATTGCCATATTTAACTGCATCCTTTCACTGATTTTCAGGTTTGGCGTATACGAACTGGCCAGTGCTTGCGACGCCTCGAGCGTTCACACGCGAAAGGTGTGACAAGTGTTGCATTTTCACGTGATGGAACTCAGATATTGAGTGCCTCTTTTGACACTACTGCGAGGTTTCTTACGATACCACCAATTTGAATTTACAATGGATATATACTTCTTTGCTTTTCACTGTTATATTATGTTTTCATGACAAAGCATGGTGGAAGATTATATTTTGCATATGTTGAGCTAGTGTGCATTATTTGGGAAAGCCTCATGCTTTTGTCCATCCCTGTGTTTGAGGACTCGTAACATAGTGCAGCTGTCCCGTTAAGCACTTCTGTTACTCTCCTATGGGTATATTCTCATACGGGCTCTCTTTTCAGTCTCTTTTAAGATAGTCCAGTTAAAAGATGTTTAGTTTGCGCACAGTATTCATGGCTAAATTGCATATCATTGAAATATTTGATCCATTTGAGAATTAGTCCGAATAAAGTTATGGGTTGTTTCCTGAACTGGGGGAAACAAAACTGCCTTTTCTCAGTGCATTGTTTTCTTGTTTAAAGTGGGAATGGAAAATGTTTTTCCAAATCGATCGTTCAGTATTGATGGTTTACGAAATTATCTTTACGGCCTTCCTCTTCCTCTATGTTATCTAATTTAGTGTTTATATAAATCAGGCTTAACAAAAGAATAAATCAGAACTAAATGTATTGATCAGTTATCAATTTTCCCCTGTTTTAAGTCGGAAAACAACCTGTGCAAGCGCCACAAATCTGAACCATGAATTGCATATTGAATTGTGTTTGATTCTGCAACATCCTGCATATTGCCATTTTCATGATGCCATTTTTTCTTCTCTTTTGGTGCTGCTGTGTTCATAATTTCGGTCTTATATATTCCAAGTGCCTATCCTGTTTCTGCTTCAGTCCCTGAAAATAATTGCAAGGTTATTTTCTTCATTTCTGCAGAATCCATGGCCTTAAGTCTGGGAAGATGCTAAAAGAATTTCGCGGTCATGACTCCTACGTGAACTATGCCATCTTTTCTGCTGATGGCACCCGTGTTATCACAGCTTCCAGTGACTGTATTGTTAAGGTGCAGATCTTGTGTATCAGCGTTTGAACTCTTGTTCCGATGAGAACTACTCCCTCTGTTTCTAAATACAAGTCTTTTTAGAGATTTCACAAGGGAACTACATACGGAGTAAAATGAATGAACACACACTCTAAAATATGTCTATACACATCCGAATTTGGTCCTCTAGTGGAACCTCTAGAAAGACTTATATTTAGGAACGGAGGGAGTATTATTTATTTATTCATCAATTTCCCACATCTATTGTTCTGTATGGTAGACAACTGTCTGCGCATTCATTTATGATTTCTCGATGTAGGTATGGGATGCGAAAACAGCAGACTGTTTGCAATCATTCAAGCCTCCTCCTCCTTTGAGGGTAACTATTTTTCACATTGTCGTACTCCTTCCACAACACATAGGCTTTCAGCCATGCTTTTTCTTATCCATATGTATTCTTAAATTTCCAGGGAGGAGATGCATCTGTTAACTCTGTCCATTTGTTTCCAAAGAATAGTGATCACATTGTTGTCTGCAATAAGACTTCGTCAATATACATCATGACTTTACAAGGACAGGTATATTGTTACGTTCACATTCCATCATGTTTTTCAACTGTTTTTTTAAAGTCAAGCATTAACTGATGACCAGAGACTTGACTTCTCTGCCAACTTAGTATTAAAGTCAGTTTTCTCACAATGATGGCACCCTAAATGCAACTGATGACCAGAGACTTCACTTGCACCATTCAACTTAAAACACAGCCTTTTCTAGTTTATACCAACTGGACACTTTTTGTTGTGATATGAAAAATGTCAGAAACAGAATAAATCCTGGTTTAATAGGAACCTATCAGTATATTTAGGACATAAAAAATCCAATAGAAATAGGAAAATAAAATGCATGCGTGGTTTGCAGGCAAAAGTTGGCAACATCAAAACTTGCTAAAAGTTGGCAACATCTTTAGAGGGGTTATTCTGTTTCTGGTCCATACTTTTTTGTGCCAATTTTTTGTGCTGGTCCATACTTTATCAAGCCAACATTGGGCATCAGACCAAACATGCACATAGTTTCATCCCTAAGCTTATCGGGTCCTGAGGTTTCACCCCTCATCTTTTTGGGTGTAATTTTCACCCTTAACTGCGAATACTGGGTGGTCCTCTAGCGGTTTGAGTCGGTCAAACCTGAAGTTGTCCACCTACCCCCTCCTCCACATTCCTGTTGTCATGCTTGCACATGTGTGGGCTAGGGTTTACAGATCAAACTCCACTAGAGATCCGCCCCAAACTCCACTAGAGATCCGCCCTTGCTGCCACCATCTGCTGCGAGTCCTAGGTGCTGGCTGCCTGTTTCAGTGCTCGAACCCCTTCTCCCTTTCTGAACATGCTGAGCTGTGTTCTGGGTCTTGGAGTGACAAGCGGCGGCTGCCTCTCTGCATTGGACGAGGACAGTACCAGGCCGGTCCCCGCTGGCGTTGACTTCTATGAAGGATGCAGCGGGAACGACGATGAGTGGGTTACTACTCAGGGGGGCTCCTGTGCCAGAATCCCTTGGCAGGCACACAGTGGCAGATCCAGGAATTGAACTTACGAGGGGCGAAACATTCAAGGTCTAAAACTTTCAACGTATAAATGCAAAATAAATAAATAAATAAATTTAACATACAAACGCAAGTCCGATCAACCAAGACTAATAAAATTCAAATATGAAGCCAGACGCCCGCAAAAATTAATAGCATAACTAATGGTCCAAAATAGTTCAAAATTCTTAACGACCAGGTTAACCAACAAAAACACAAAATACAACATAAACGTCACTGAGAACTACTACTAAAATGGACTTGTTTTGCGTCTGTCGTCCGGCGAGTCGGAGCTCCGAGTCGGTGGGAAGACGAGGGTTCGGCAGGACTGGCGATTGGGCGACGACTAGGTTAGACGCTCGATTGGGAATTTTTGGTGATTGCCTGCTACGTGGTTGCGGCATGAGGTAAGCCATCTAATTTGGGCTGTTAATAGCCCACGTTGAAGCGAACGGTTTTCGTGTTCGTGATCTAACAGTCACGTTGTTTGTGTCCTTATCCAAAACGAAGCAGAGTTCATGGCAGTTGGCCAATAGAATTCACCGTGGTTTGTTCACGGCTTAGTGTTGCATATATACACGCTGAAGCACACATCGGCAGGCTAGGTTACAAACAGAATCCGCTGTACAGACGGGAGCGTGGGCTTCTTGCGCGGTGACCGCGTGCCAGATGCAGGAAGCGGTCGATCAGGTGGAGCTGTAGACGTGGCAGACAACTTTTCCAACAGTGGCTTCATGCACATCGTGCAGATACCTGGGGTGGCCGCCCATGCCTGCCCCTATGGTGCCATCGCCCCTGCAGGCACATGAACCTGCAAGGAGATGAACGGCTCCAGGTCCTTGGACGTCGGCATCTGTGTGTATGACAATATGAGCATGGAGATATGGCCTCTCATCACATCTGCCCTCTCCTGTGGTGCTACGCCCTGGTTAGATTTGACAACCGAGTAACCGCTTAAGGTAGCAAAAATACCCGCTATTGACATTGAAGGGTAAAAATTACACTTGATGTAGATGAGTACTAACACAAATGCCCGTGCATTGCAACATGATACATTGTTACCTGTTTTAGCGTCCAATTATTTTTGTCTGTCCCGCCCTATTGTCCTCCTTCCAACCTCTTTTAATTATGCAGCAAGCCGTTTAATTGAGCATCACTTCTAACTAGTTGTTTAATTGAGCGTCACTTTAATTGATAGCAACGGGATACACTGTTACCTGTCTTTTAATTATGCAGCAAGCCGTTTTATTACTTGTCTTATCTTTTAGCGGGACGCGTTCTTTTCTTCTCACGTCATCATCCTCATCCTCCGCTTATTGATTCCCGTGCTGACTTTTTTAGTTGATCAATAATAGGTAACTCCAAGACATATATAAATTGGTGGTTTTGGTTTTAATGATAATAGGAGAAGCCTGCTTATTAACATGTGGTTTTCTTTTCGTGCCCAGCGGAGGTCCAACTTAGAACGCATTATGTAATTGCAGTCGACCTAATCAGAGTGTAGATCGATTACAAAGTAAACACTAATTTATATTTTGCATTTATTTTTTCCGTGTGGCCGAGCAGGCCCCTTGGCCCGCTTAGGGGACTGACTCCCTGTGGCCCCATAAAAAGAAGAAGATGCGGAGCAGGTCCCTTGTCTGCACGGTTTGGAGGCCCGAACCAATTTTTTTATATTCGTGAATGGACAATTTCTTTAGTACGAACTCAGATAGGTATGGAAAATAATAATTTTATGTGGTCAACCGACCAAATAATCAGAGAAACGGACCTCCCTTTAATATTATTATTATTATTATTATTATTATTATTATTATTATTATTATTATTATTATTATTGTAGGTATAGATAGATATAGATGGGAAGACAATGGTAGTTCCATTTTAGGCCCCACTAACTGTTGAATACTCCCTCCGTCCGGAAATACTTGTCCTAGAAATAGATGTATCTAGACTTATTTTAGTTATAGATACATCCATTCTATACATTTCTAGGACAAGTATTTCCGGACGGAGGGAGTAGTTGGTTTGAGTTTTTTTTTTGGATCCATGCAAGCCATTTCTAGTTGAAGTCATAAGGTACTATCCTGTTCCAGCCAGGAAGACAGCTTTATCTCACTGGATCTTCTATTTAAAGCCAAAGTCTAGAAAACCTATTTCAAATGAGTTTGGTCTCATCTTTTAGATGAGGGGCGAAACATACACACCCTGATAAGTTGAGGGGCGAAATTATACACCTATATTTCTCTAAGAGTAGATCTTTGTCTTCTCAAAGGCTTGATATTATCTTTCTTGAACCCTTGGAAGTTATCTTTTTTGACCCTTAGTAGACTTAAAGAGTTTCGTGGTTCGGGCTCTAAGGAAAGTGCATTGTAAGTTAGTCCCAGTTATCGGTTTAACCGTGCTATGTTGAATTTATTGTATAATATGCTATGGAGAAGTAGCCACAAAATAGGAAAAAGAACTGGTTAGTAAAACGATAAAAGGAGAATGGACATGCATTGCTAAATTCATCCTTACTGTTGAGTGTTATCATAAATTCTGTCTTGTTGTTATTCTTGCCTTGGAAACTTGTTGCAGGTTGTAAAAAGTTTCTCATCTGGTAAACGGGAAGGAGGAGATTTTGTTGCAGCTTCAGTTTCACCAAAAGGAGAATGGATATACTGTGTTGGTGAAGATATGTGAGGATATTATGTTTATTGCTACATTTATTCATACTGCTTCTGAGTGTCTTGATGATCATCCAGAGTTTTTCTACTTTTCTTGTAGGAACATGTATTGCTTTAGCCAACAGTCCGGTAAACTTGAGCATCTAATGAAGGTTTGTAGGATATCTCAAATGAAAAATCTTTACCTGGTTGTGTTGCACTGATTTTTATTGAAATGCTAAAAAACACCTTGACACCGTTGCAGGTCCATGACAAGGATGTGATTGGCATTACTCACCACCCTCACAGGAACTTGGTTGCCACCTATGCCGAAGATTGTATGATGAAGATATGGAAGCCTTGACTACATTCATTCATTTCCAGTTTTATTAATGTGAGTGGTAATTTAGAGGATGCATTTGGTTTTTGTAATGTGGATAACTCGCCTGCTCTAAATAGCTGATCAAGTTCAATATATCTGTACTGTAGCATATATAAAACCACTTGGAGTGATTGATCATATCGTTGTGTATTAGAGCATCCCAAACAGACGCGCTTAGGCGCGACACATAATTTTTTTACAGCACGTGCAACGGTCCTTCGATTTGTTTGATCATTCATCCTCTTATTTGTCCTATCCATTGGAAAGTCGGACATTGTTTGCACTATCAGCAAAGGCATCATGCGAAGGCATGTGAGGCACACCGAAAGCTCTCATGTCTCCTCCCTCTCCCCCCTCCCCTCTTGCTCTCTCCCTCCCCCTCCCTCTCTCTCCTTCTTCTTCTCGACCTCCACCTCCCCCTCCCATCCCTCTCCCTCCTCCTCCCCCTCTCCCTCCACCTCCCTCCCTTCCCCTCCCTCCTCCTCCCCCTCCTCCTCTCAAGCTCTCCCTCCCCTCCCTCTATCTCCCCCTCTCTCGCTCTCTCGCTCTCCCCCCTCCTCCCTCCTCCTCCCCCACCCCTCCCTTTCCTCCCCCTCCCCTCCCCCTCCTCCTCCGCCTCCCCCCTTCGCCTCCTCCTCCTTCACCACCTCCTCCCCCTACTTCTTCACCACCCCTCCCATCCCTCTCCCTCCTCCTCCTCCACCCCCTCCACCCCTCCCCTCCCTCTCCCCACCTCCTACTCCTCCCCCTCCCCCTCCTCCTTCTCTCTCGCTCTCTCGCTCTCCCTCCCCCTCCCCCTCCTCCTACCACTCCTTCTCCCCTCCCCTCCTCCCCCTCCTCCTACCCCTCCCCCTCCTCCTCCTTCTCCACCACCTCCTCCCCCCTCCCCTTCCCCTCCTCCTCCCCCTCCTAATCCTCCTTCTCCACCACCTCCTCCCCCTCCCCCTCCCCCCGCCTCCTCTTCTCCACCACGTCCTCCTCCACCTCCTCCTCCTCCTCCACCACCACCTTCTCCCACTCCCCCTCCTCCTACCCCTCCCCTCCTCCCCCTCCTCCTCCTCCTCCCCTCCCCCTCCCCCTCCAGCTCCTCCCGTCCGCCTCCCCCTCCTCCTTCTCCACCACCTCCTCCCAATCCCCCTCCCGCCCCCCTCCCCTCTGACTCCTCCTTCTCCACCACCTCCCCTCCCCCTCCCCTCCCCTCCTCCCCCTCCTAATCCTCCTTCTCCACCACCTCCTCCCCCTCCCCCTCCCCCCGCCTCCTCTTCTCCACCACGTCCTCCTCCACCTCCTCCTCCTCCTCCTCCACCACCTTCTCCCCCTCCCCCTTCTCCTCCTCACCCTCCTCCTACCCCTCCCCTCCCCCCTCCTCCTCCTCCTCCCCCCTCCCCCTCCCCCTCCAGCTCCTCCCGTCCCCCTCCCCCTCCTCCTTCTCCACCACCTCCTCCCAATCCCCCTCCCCCCTTCCCCTCTGACTCCTCCTTCTCCACCACCTCCCATCCCCCTCCCTCGCCCTCCCCTTCCCCCTCCTCCTTCTTCTCCTTCTCCTTCTTCTCCTCCTTCTTCTCCTTCTCCTTCTCCATCTTGTTCTTCTCCTCTTCCTCCCCCTCCCCCGTCCTCCTCCTCCCCTTCCCCTCCCCCTCCCTCGCCCTCGCCCTCCTCCCCCTCCCCCTCTCCCTCCTCCTACCCCTCCCCTCCTCCCCCTCCTCCTCCTCCTCCCATCCCCCTCCCATCCCCCTCCCCTACCCCGCCCCTCCGCCTCCGTCTCCCCTCCCCCTCCGTCTCCTGCTCCTCCCCTCCCCATACCCACCCCTCCCCCTCCCCCTCTCGCTCCTCCTCCTTCTTCTCCACCACCTCCCCCCCTCCCCCTCCCCTCCGACTCCTCCTTCTCCACCACCTCCACCACCTCCCCCTCCCCTCCCTCGCCCCTCCCCTTCCTCTCCCTCCTCCTTCTTCTCCTTCTTCTTCTCCTTCTCCTCCTTCTCCATCTTGTTCTTCTCCTCTTCCTCCCCCTCCCCCCGTCCTCCTCCCCCGTCCTCCTCCTCCCCCGTCCTCCTCCTCCCCCTCCCCTCCCCTCCCCCTCCGCCTCCAGCACCTCCTCCCCCTCCACCCCCTCCTCCTACCCCTCCCTCCCCTCCTCCTCCTCCCCCCTCCTTCTCCCCACCTCCTCCACCTCCTCCTCCCCCTCCCCCTCCTCCTACCCCTCCCCCTCACCCCCCTCCTCGTTCTCCAACACCTCCTCCCTCTCCCCTCCGCCTCCTCCTTCTCCACCACGTCCTCCTCCACCTCCTCCCCCTCCTCCGCCTCCTCCCCCTCCCCCTCCCCCACCCCGCCCCTCCGCCGCCCACTCCCCTCCCCCTCCCCCTCCTGCTCCCCCCATCCCCTCCCCTCCCCTCCCCCTCCTGCTCCCCCATCCCCTCCCCCTCCCCCTCCCCTCCTCCTCCCCACCTCCTCCCCCCTCCTCCCCTTCCCCTCCTCCCCTCCCCCTCCCCTCCCCCTACTCCTCCTACACCACCTCCTCCACCACCTCCTCCCCCCTCCTCCCCCTCCTCATCCTCCTCCTCCCCCTCCTACCCCTCCTCCTCCACCACCTCCTCCCCCCTCCTCCCCTCCCCCTCCCCTCCCCCTCCTCCTCCTCCTCCCCTCCCCCTCCCCCACCACCTCCTCCCCCCTCCTACCCTCCCCCTCCTCCTCCTCCCCCTCCCCCTCCCCCTCCTCTTCCAACCCCTCCTCCACCACCTCCTCCCCCCCTCCTCCCCCCTCCTCCTCCTTCTCCTCCTCCTTCTCCCCCACCTCCTCCCCATACCCCTCCCCTCCTCCTCCTCCCCCCTCCCCTCCTCCCCCTCCCCTCCCCCTCCTCCTCCCCTCCTCCCCCCTCCTCCTCCTCCTCCCCCCTACCCCTCCTACTCCCCCTCCTCCTCCTCCTCCACCACCTCCCCCTACCCCTCCTCCTCCCCCTCCTCCTCCTCCTCCTCCACCACCTCCTCCTGCCCGCCCTTCGCCTACCCTCCACCCCTCCCCCCTCCCCTCCCCCCCTCCCCTCCTCCCCCTCCTCCTCCCCCCTCCTCCTCATACTCATCCTCCACCTCCCCCTCCCCTACCCCTCCTCCTCCCCCTCATCCTCCTCCTCCACCACCTCCTCCTGCTCGCCCTTCGCCTCCCCTCCCCCTCCTCCTCCACCACCACCCCCTCCCATCCCCCTTCTCCTTGCCTCCCCTCCCCTCCCCTCCTCCTCCTCCCCCTCCCCTCCCCCCTCCAAATCCTCCTCCTCCACCACCTCCCCTCCGCCTCCTCTTCTCCACCACGTCCTCCTCCACGTCCTCCTCCTCCTCCCCCTCCTCCTCCCCCCTCCCCCTCCCCTACTCCCCTCCCCTCCCCCTCCCCCTCCTCCTACCCCTCCCCCTCCTCCTCCTCCTCCTCCTCCCCCACCACCTCCTCCTGTCCGCCCTTCGCCTCCCCTCCCCCCTCCCCTCCCCTCCTCCCCCTCCTCCTCCTACTCCTCCTCCACCTCCCCCTCCCCCTACACCTCCTCCTCCCCCTCATCCTCCTCCTCCACCACCTTCTCCTGCTCGCCCTTCGCCTCCCCTCCCACTCCTCCTCCACCACCATCCCCTCCCATCCCCCTTCTCCTCGCCTCCCCTCCCCCTCCCCTCCCCTCATCCTCCTCCCCCTCCCCTCCTCCTACCCCCCCCTCCCCCCTCCAAATCCTCCTTCTCCACCACCTCCTCCCCCTCCCCTCCGCTTCCTCTTCTCCACCACGTCCTCCTCCACCTCCTCCTCCTCCTCCCCCTCCTCCTCCCTCCTCAACCTCCCCCTCCTCCACCTCCCCCTCCCCCTCCTCCCCTCCCCTCCCCCTCCTCCCCCTCCTCCTCCCCTCCCCCTACCCCGCCCCTCCGCCTCCCCTCCGCCTCCCCCTCCCCCTCCCCCTCCGCCTACAGCTCCTCCCCTCCCCCTCCCCACCCCTCCCCCTCTCCCTCTCCCTCCTCCTCCTCCTTCTCGACCACCTCCTCCCCCTCCCCCTCCCCTCAGACTCCTCCTTCTCCACCACCTCCACCACCTCCCCCTCCCTCGCCCCTCCCCTTCCCCCCCCTCCTCCTCCTTCTTCTCCGTCTCCTTCTCCTTCTTCTCCTCCTCCTTCTTCTCCTTCTTCTCCATCTTGTCCTTCTCCTCTTCCTCCCCCTCCCCCGTCCTCCTCCTTCCCTCCCTCGCCCTCCCCCTCCTCCCCCTCCCCCCTCTCCCTCCTCCTCCCCCTCCCCTCCTCCCCTCCTCCTCCTCCTCCCCTTCCCCTTCCCCTACCCGCCCCCTCCGCCTCCGCCTCCCCCTCCCCCTCCGTTTCCTGCTCCTCTCCTCCCCCTCCCCACCCCTCCCCATCCTCCCCCTCCCCCTACCCCTCCTCCTCCTCTAACACCATCTCCTCCTGCCCGCCCTTCGCCTACCCTCCCCCTCCCCTCCCCTCCTCCCCTCCCCTCCTCCCCCTCCTCCTCCTACTCCTCCTCCACCTCCTCCTCCCCTACCCCTCGCCCTTCGCCTCCCCCCTCCTCCTCCACCATCACCCCTCCCATCACCCTTCTCCTCGCCTCCCCTCCCCCTCCCCCTCCCCCTCCCCTCCTCCTCCTCCCCCTCCCCTACCCCTCCCCTCCCCCTCCTCCTCCTCCTCCTTCTCCTCCCCTCCTCCTCCTCCCCCCTCCCCCTCCCCCTCCCCTCCTCCTCCCCCTCCCCTCCCCTCCCCCTCCCCCTCCCCTCCTCTCCTCCTCCTCCCCCTTCTCCCCTCCTCCTCCTCCTCCTCCTCCCCCTCCTCCCCTCCTCCTCCCCTCCTCCTCCCCCTCCCCTCCCCCCCTCCAAATCCTCCTTCTCCACCACCTCCTCCCCCTCCCCCTCCCCTCCGCCTCCTCTTCTCCACCACGTCCTCCTCCACCTCCTCCTCCTCCCCCTCCCCCTCCTCCCCCTCCCCTCCCCCTCTTCCACCTCCTCCTCCTCCTCCCCCTCCTCCCCTCCCCCTCCCCCTCCCCTCCTCCTCCTCCCCCCTCCCCTCCTCCCCCTCCCCTCGCCCTCCCCCTCCTCCTCCTCCTCCCCTCCCCCTCCCCCTCCTCCTCCTCCCCTCCCCCTCCTCCCCCTCCTCCCCTCCCCTCCCCTCCCCTCCCCCTTTCCTCCCCCTCGCCCCCTACGCCTCCTGCTCCTCCCCCTCCTCCTCAACCACCTCCTACCCCTCCCCCTCCCCCTCCCCTCCTCTCCCTCTTCCTTCTCCTCCTCCCCCTCCTTCTCCCCCACCTGCACCCCCTCCCCTCCCCTCCTCCCCTCCTCCCCCTCCTCCTTCTCCTCCCCACTCCTTCTCCCCCACCTGCACCCCCTCCCATCCCCTCCTCCCCTCCCCTCCCCTCCTCCCCCTCCTCCTCCCCCTCCCCCTCCCCCTCCTCCTGCCCCTCATCCTCCTCCTCCACCACCTCCTCCTGCTCGTGCTTCGCCTCCCCTTGCCCTCCTCCCCTCCCCTCCCCTCCCCCCGCTCCCCTCCACCTCCTCCCCTCCTCCTCCTACTCGTTCTCCACCACCTCCTCCCCCTCCCCCTCCCATCCGCCTCCTCCTTCTCCACCACGTCCTCCTCCACGTCCTCCTCCCTCAACTCCCCTCCCCCTCGTCCTACCCCTCCCCCTCCTCCTCCCCTCCCCCTCCCCCACCCTGCCCCCTCCGCCTCCCCCTCCCCATCCGTTTCCTGCTCCTCCCCTCCCCCTCCCCACCCCCTCCCCCTCCCCCTCTCGCTCCTCCTCCTCCTTCTCCACCACCTCCTTCCCCTCCCCCTCCCCCTCCCCCTCCCCTCCGACCCCTCCTTCTCCACCACCTCCACCACCTCCCCCCTCCCTCGCCGCCTCCCCTTCCTCCCCTCCCCCTCCTTCTTCTCCTTCTCCTTCTCCTTCTTCTCCTCCTTCTTCTTCTCCTTCTCCTCCTTGTCCATCTTGTTCTTCTCCTATTCCTCCCCCTCCAACCTCCTCCTCCTCCCCCCTCCCCTCCCCCTCCCCTCTCCCTCCGCCTCCTGTGCCTCCACCACCTCCTCCCCCTCCACCCCCTCCTCCTACCCCTCCCCTCCCCCTACCCCTCCCCTCCTCTCCTCCTCCTCCCCCTCCTCCCCTCCTCCTCCTCCTCCTCCCCTCACCCCCTCCCATCCCTTCCTCCCTTCCCCTCCCCTCCTCCCCCTCCTCCTCCCCCTCCCCCTACCCCTCCTCCTCCCCCTCATCCTCCTCCTCCACCACCTCCTCCCCCTCGTCCTACCCCTCCCCTCCTCCTCCCCTCCCCCTCCCCCACCCTGCCCCCTCCGCCTCCCCCTCCCCATCCGTTTCCTGCTCCTCCCCTCCCCCTCCTCCTCCTCCCCTCCCCCTCCCCCTCCTCCTCCTCCCCTCCCCCTCCTCCCCCTCCTCCCCTCCCCTCCCCTCCCCTCCCCCTTTCCTCCCCCTCGCCCCCTACGCCTCCTGCTCCTCCCCCTCCTCCTCAACCACCTCCTACCCCTCCCCCTCCCCTCCCCTCCCCCCCTCTTCCTTCTCCTCCTCCCCCTCCTTCTCCCCCACCTGCACCCCCTCCCCTCCCCTCCTCCCCTCCTCCCCCTCCTCCTTCTCCTCCCCACTCCTTCTCCCCCACCTGCACCCCCTCCCATCCCCTCCTCCCCTCCCCTCCTCCCCCTCCCCCTCCCCCTCCCCCTCCTCCTCCCCTCATCCTCCTCCTCCACCACCTCCTCCTGCTCGTGCTTCGCCTCCCCTTGCCCTCCTCCCCTCCCCTCCCCTCCCCTCCCCCGCTCCCCTCCCCCTCCTCCCCTCCTCCTCCTACTCGTTCTCCACCACCTCCTCCCCCTCCCCCTCCCCTCCGCCTCCTCCTTCTCCACCACGTCCTCCTCCACGTCCTCCTCCCTCAACTCCCCTCCCCCTCGTCCTACCCCTCCCCCTCCTCCTCCCCTCCCCCTCCCCCACCCTGCCCCCTCCGCCTCCCCCTCCCCATCCGTTTCCTGCTCCTCCCCTCCCCCTCCCCACCCCCTCCCCCTCCCCCTCTCGCTCCTCCTCCTCCTTCTCCACCACCTCCTCCCCCTCCCCCTCCCCCTCCCCCTCCCCTCCGACCCCTCCTTTTCCACCACCTCCCCCCTCCCTCGCCGCCTCCCCTTCCTCCCCTCCCCCTCCTTCTTCTCCTTCTCCTTCTCCTTCTTCTCCTCCTTCTTCTTCTCCTTCTCCTCCTTGTCCATCTTGTTCTTCTCCTATTCCTCCCCCTCCAACCTCCTCCTCCTCCCCCCTCCCCTCCCCCTCCCCTCTCCCTCCGCCTCCTGTGCCTCCAGCACCTCCTCCCCCTCCACCCCCTCCTCCTACCCCTCCCCTCCCCCTACCCCTCCCCTCCTCTCCTCCTCCTCCCCCTCCTCCCCTCCTCCTCCTCCTCCTCCCCTCACCCCCTCCCATCCCTTCCTCCCTTCCCCTCCCCTCCTCCCCCTCCTCCTCCCCCTCCCCCTACCCATCCTCCTCCCCCTCATCCTCCTCCTCCACCACCTCCTCCTGCTCGTCCTTCGCCTCCCCTCCCCCTGCCCCTCCCCTCCTCTCCTCCTCCTGCCCCTCCTCCTCCCCCTCCTCCCCTCCTCCTCCTCTCCTCCTCCCCCTCCCCTCCCCCCTCCAAATCCTCCTTCTCCACCACCTCCTCCCCCTCCCCCTCCCCTCCGCCTCCTCTTCTCCAACACGTCCTCCTCCACCTCCTCCTCCTCCCCCTCCTCCTCCCCCTCCCCCTCCTCCACCTCCACCTCCCCCTCCTCCCCCTCCCCTCCCCCTCTTCCACCTCCTCCTCCCCCTCCTCCCCTCCCCCTCCCCCTCCCCTCCTCCTCCTCCCCCCTCCCCTCCCCCTCCCCCTCCTCCTCCTCCTCCCCTCCCCCTCCCCCTCCTCCTCCTCCCCTCCCCCTCCTCCCCCTCCTCCCCTCCCCTCCCCCTCTCCTCCCCCTCGCCCCCCTACGCCTCCTGCTCCCCCCACCTCCTCAACCACCTCCTACCCCTCCCCCCTCCCCTCCCCTACTCCCCCTCTCCCTTCTCCTCCTCCCCCTCCTTCTCCCCCACCTGCACCCCCTCCCCTCCCCTCCTCCCCTCCTCCCCCTCCTCCTTCTCCTCCCCCCTCCTTCTCCCCCAGCTGCACCCCCTCCCATCCCCTCCTCCCCTCCCCTCCCCTCCTCCCCCTCCTCCTCCCCCTCCCCCTCCCCCTCCTCCTCCCCTCATCCTCCTCCTCCACCACCTCCTCCTGCTCGTTCTTCGCCTCCCCTCGCCCTCCTCCCCTCCCCTCCCCTCCCCCTGCTCCCCCCCTCCTCCCCCTCCTCCTCCTACTCGTTCTCCACCACCTCCTCCCCCTCCCCCTCCCCTCCGCCTCCTCCTTCTCCACCACGTCCTCCTCCACGTCCTCCTCCCTCTCCTCCCCTCCCCCTCCTCCTACCCCTCCCCCTCCTCCTCCCCTCCCCCTCCCCCACCCTGCCCCTCCGCCTCCCCCTCCCCCTCCGTTTCCTGCTCCTCCCCTCCCCTCCCCACCCCCTCCCCCTCCCCCTCTCGCTCCTCCTCCTCCTTCTCCACCACCACCTCCCCCTCCCCCTCCCCCTCCCCTCCGACTCCTCCTTCTCCACCACCTCCACCACCTCCCCCCTCCCTCGCCGCCTCCCCTTCCTCCCCCTCCCCCTCCTTCTTCTCCTTCTCCTTCTCCTTCTTCTCCTCCTTCTTCTTCACCTTCTCCTCCTTGTCCATCTTGTTCTTCTCCTATTCCTCCCCCTCCAACCTCCTCCTCCTCCCCCCTCCCCTCCCCCTCCCCTCTCCCTCCGCCTCCTGTGCCTCCACCACCTCCTCCCCCTCCACCCCCTCCTCCTACCCCTCCCCTCCCCCTACCCCTCCCCTCCTCTCCTCCTCCTCCCCCTCCTCCCCTCCTCCTCCTCCTCCTCCTCCCCTCACCCCCTCCCATCCCTTCCTCCCCTCCTCCCCCTCCTCCTCCCCCTCCCCCTACCCCTCCTCCTCCCCCTCATCCTCCTCCTCCACCACCTCCTCCTGCTCGTCCTTCGCCTCCCCTCCCCCTGCCCCTCCCCTCCCCTCCTCCTCCCCCTCCTCCCCTCCTCCTCCCCCTCCTCCCCGCCTCCTCCTCTCCTCCTCCCCCTCCCCTCCCCCCTCCAAATCCTCCTTCTCCACCACCTCCTCCCCCTCCCCCTCCCCTCCGCCTCCTCTTCTCCAACACGTCCTCCTCCACCTCCTCCTCCTCCCCCTCCTCCTCCTCCTCCCCCTCCTCCACCTCCACCTCCCCCTCCTCCCCCTCCCCTCCCCCTCTTCCACCTCCTCCTCCTCCTCCCCCTCCCCTCCTCCTCCTCCCCCCTCCCCTCCTCCCCCTCCCCTCCCCCTCCCCCTCCTCCTCCTCCTCCTCCCCTCCCCCTCCCCCTCCTCCTCCTCCCCTCCCCCTCCTCCCCCTCCTCCCCTCCCCTCCCCTCCCCCTCTCCTCCCCCTCGCCCCCCTACGCCTCCTGCTCCTCCCCCTCCTCCTCAACCACCTCCTAACCCTCCCCCTCCCCTCCCCTCCTCCCCCTCTTCCTTCTCCTCCTCCCCCTCCTTCTCCCCCACCTGCACCCCTCCCCTCCCCTCCTCCCCCTCCTCCTTCTCCTCCCCCCTCCTTCTCCCCCACCTGCACCCCCTCCCATCCCCTCCTCCCCTCCCCTCCCCTCCTCCCCCTCCTCCTCCCCCTCCCCCTACCCCTCCTCCTCCCCCTCATCCTCCTCCTCCACCACCTACTCCTGCTCGTCCCTCGCCTCCCCTCGCCCTCCTCCCCTCCCCTCCCCTCCTCCCGCTCCCCTCCCCCTCCTCCCCCTCCTCCTCCTACTCGTTCTCCACCACCTCCTCCCCCTCACCCTCCCCTCCGCCTCCTCCTTCTCCACCACGTCCTCCTCCTCCCCCCTCCCTCGCCGCCTCCCCTTCCTACCCCTCCCCCTCCTTCTTCTCCTTCTCCTTCTCCTTCTTCTCCTCCTTCTTCTTCTCCTTGTCCTCCTTGCCCATCTTGTTCTTCTCCTATTCCTCCCCCTCCAACCTCCTCCTCCTCCCTCTCCCCTCTCCCTCCGCCTCCTGTGCCTCCAACACCTCCTGCCCCTCCACCCCCTCCTCCTTCTCCTCCCACCTCCTTCTCCCCCACCTGCACCCCCTCCCATCCCCTCCTCCCCTCCCCTCCCCTCCTGCCCCTCCTCCTCCCCCTCCCCCTACCCCTCCTCCTCCCCCTCATCTTCCTCCTCCACCAACTCCTCCTGCTCGTCCTTCGCCTCCCCTCGCCCTCCTCCCCTCCCCTCCCCTCCTCCCGCTCCCCTCCCCCTCCTCCCCCTCCTCCTCCTACTCGTTCTCCACCACCTCCTCCCCCTCCCCCTCCCCTCCGCCTCCTCCTTCTCCACCACGTCCTCCTCCTCCCCCCTCCCTCGCCGCCTCCCCTTCCTACCCCTCCCCCTCCTTCTTCTCCTTCTCCTTCTCCTTCTTCTCCTCCTTCTTCTTCTCCTTCTCCTCCTTGTCCATCTTGTTCTTCTCCTATTCCTCCCCCTCCAACCTCCTCCTCCTCCCCCTCCCCTCTCCCTCCGCCTCATGTGCCTCCAACACCTCCTGCCCCTCCACCCCCTCCTCCTACCCGTCCCCTCCCCCTCCCCCTCCCCTCCTCTCCTCCTCCTCCCCCTCCTCCCCTCCTCCTCCTCCTCCCCTCACCCCCTCCCATCCCCTCACCCCCTCCCCTCCCCTCCTCCCCCTCCCCCTCCCCCTCCCCCTACCCCTCCTCCTCCCCCTCATCCTCCTCCTCCACCACCTCCTCCTGCTCGTCCTTCGCATCCCCTCGCCCTCCTCCCCTCCCCTCCTCCCGCTCCCGCTCCCCTCCCCCTCCTCCCCCTCCTCCTCCTACTCGTTCTCCACCACCTCCTCCCCCTCCCCCTCCCCCTCCCCTCCGCCTCCTCCTTCTCCACCACGTCCTCCTCCACGTCCTCCTCCCTCTCCTCCCCTCCCCCTCCTCCTACCCCTCCCCCTCCTCCTCCCCTCCCCCTCCCCCACCCTGCCCCCTCCGCCTCCCCTCCCCCTCCGTTTCCTGCTCCTCCCCTTCCCCACCCCCTCCCCCTCCCCCTCTCGCTCCTCCTCCTCCTCCACCACCTCCTCCCCCTCCCCCCTCCCCTCCGACTCCTCCTCCTCCACCACCTCCACGACCTCCCCCCTCCCTCGTCGCCTCCCCTTCCCCCCCTCCCCCTCCTTCTTCTCCTTCTCCTTCTCCTTCTTCTCCTCCTTCTTCTTCTCCTTCTCCTCCTTGTCCATCTTGTTCTTCTCCTATTCGTGGAAAATAAGCTTTGTACAAACCTGTGATGAGGAAGACATAAAGCGTAATCTGCATAATAAAGTTCTTTATCACACGAGGCAATATAAAGTGACGTTCCTCCGCACTAAGAGGACACACATTCAAACCTCAAAAGCGCATGACAACCTCTGCTTCCCTTTGCGAAGGGCCTATCTTGTACCTTTACTTTTTGCCCTTGTAAGAGTCATGGTGATCTTCACCAATTCCCTATTTTGCCTTTGTCTTGGCTACCGTCACATGCTTGGGAAAGATCTATATTCATATATCAACTTGGGGTTGAGTACTCATGCTTTATTATTGTTGACTTTACCCTTGAGGTAAATCGTTGGGAGGCAAAACTATAAGCCCCTATCTTCGTATGTGTCCAGCTGAAACTTTGACACCATGAGTACCACGTGAGTTGTAACAATTGTGGAAAACAAAAGAGATGATTAAGTATGTGGATTTGCCTTACAAGCTCTTATTTGACTCTTTCTGATGTTGTGATAAATTTCAATTGCTTCAATGACTTTGGACTGTTGTTGGTTACTTCTCGGTAAGGATTTTGCTTCATGCTTTGCTTTGTGAAGGAATTGTTACTTTCCCATAAGAATCTTTATGATTTACGCCTCCTCCTCCCCCTCCTTCTCCCCAACCTCCTTCCCCTCCCCTCCCTCCTCCTCCTCTCCCTCCCTCCTTCTCCCACCTCCCCCTCCCTACCCATCCTCCCCTCCTTCTCCCAACCTCCTCCCTCCACTCCCCCTCCTCCTCCCTCTCCCTCCCTCCTTCTCCCCACTCTTCCCTCCCTCCCCTCCTCCTCCCTCCCTCCCCTCACCTCCTAAGTTATTGAAAAGAGGTTTTGGACTTGGTGCAACTAAAGGGTTTTGAAGTGCTCTTGTTGCACCCACCACCTTCAGAAGATCCCTCAACCTTCCCCCCCTCCCTCCATCCACTCCTCCTCCCTCTCCCTCCCTCCCTCCCTCCTCTCCTCCCACCTCCTTCTCCCCCTCCTTCTCCCCACCTCTTCCGCTCCCTCCCTCCTCCACCCCTCCGTCCCCCTCCACCTCCTAAGTTTTGAAGAAAGGTTTTGGACTTGTGCACTAAGGGTTTTGAAGTGCTCTTGTTGCCCCACACCCTTGAGAAGATCCCTCCTTCCTCCCTCCTCCTTCTCCCATCCCCACCCTCACCCACCTCCTCCCTCCCTCCCCTCCTCCTCCCTCCTTCTCCCCAACCAACTCCCCTCCCTCCCCTCCTCATCCCTCTCCCCTCCCCTCCTTCTCCTCCACCTCTCCCCCTCCCCTCAGCCTCAGCCACCTCTAAGTTATTGAAAGAGGTTTTGGACTTGGTGCAACTAAGGGGTTTTGAGTGCTCTTGTTGCCCCACCACACATCAGAAGATCCCCTCCTTCTCCCTCCTCCTCCTCCTCCTCCTCCACATCCTCCCTCCTCTCACTCCCTCATCCTTCCTCTCACTCACTCCATCTCTCCATCCACTCATCTCATCATCATCATCACATCATCCATCATCATCATCATCACTCCATCATCATCATCACTCATCATCATCTCAGCATCACTCTATCCCATCTTCCCATCCCTCCTCCTCCTCCCTGCACTCCCTCCCTCCTCCTCTCCTCCTCCTCCTCCCTCTCCTCCTCCTCCATCTCCCTCCCTCCTTCTCCCCCTCCTCCTCCCCCTCCCTCCTCTGCCAGCCTAAGTTATTGAAAGAAAGGATTTTTTGGACTTGGTGCAACTAAGGGGTTTTAAGTGCTCTTGTTGCACCCACCACACTTAGAGATCCCTCCTTCCCTCCCTCCCTCCCTCCTCCTCCCCACCTCCTCCCTCCCTCCTCCCTCCTTATCCCCACCTCTTCCCCTCCTTCCCCCTCATCCCCCTCCCTCCCTCCCTCCCCTCCTCCTCCTCCCTCTCCTCCATCCTTCTCCCCACCTCCTCCCCTCCCTCCCTCCTCCTCCCTCTCCCTCCCCCTCCTTCTCCCCACTCTTCCCCTCCTCCTCCCCTCCTCCCTCTCTGCACCTCCTAAGTTATTGAAAGAAAGATTTTTGGACTTGGTGCAGCTAAGGGTTTTAAGTGCTCTTGTTGCACCTCACCACACTTAGAAGATCCTCCCTCCTCCTCTCTCTCCCTCCTTCCCTCCCTCCTCCTCCTCCCTCCTCCTCCTCCTCTCCTCACCTCTTATCACCCATCTTGCATCATTTCATAGTCCCGTCCATCATCCATCATCTCATCTCTCATCTCCATCATCTTTCGACTCATCTCATCATCCTCATCATCATCCTCATTTCTCACCTCTTCCCTCTTCCTCCTCCTCCTCCCCCCTCCACCTCCTAAGTTATTGAAAAGAAAGTTTTTTGGACTTGGTGCAACTTAGGGGTTTTGAAGTCTCTTGTTGACCCACACCACATTGGAAGATCCCTCCCTCCCTCCTCCTCCTCTCCTCCCCCTCCTTCCTCCACCCCTTCCCTCCCTCCTTCTCCCCACCTCTTCCCCTCCTCCTCCCTCCTCCCCTCTACCACCTCCTAAGTTATTGAAAAGAAATGATTTTTGGACTTGGGTAAGCTAAGGGTTTTAAGTGCTCTTGTTGCACCCCACACTTCAGAAGATCCCCTTCCCTCCCTCCCTTCCCTCCTCCTCCACCCTCCCCTCCTCCTCCTCTCACTCTCACTCATCCTCTCATCATCATCATCTCTCCTCCTCGTGTTTCCCACATCTTCCCATCATTACATCGTCCATCCTCATCATGCGTCCATCATCATCATCTCCATCCATCGTATCACACATCTTCCTCATTCCTCGTCCCATCCCATCCTCCTCCTCGCTCCTCATCCTCCTCTCCCTCCCTCCTTCTCCCCAACCTCCTCCCCCTCCCTCCCTCCTCCTCCCTCTCCCTCCCCCTCTCTCCCTCACCTCTTCCCCCTCCTCCTCCCCCTCCCCCCCTCCTTGCACCTCCTAAGTTATTGAAAAGAAAGGATTTTTGGACTTGGTGCAACTAAGGGTTTTGAAGTGCTCTTGTTGACCACACCACCTTGAGAGTCGCTATCTCCCTCCTCCCTCTCCCTCTCTCCCCTCCTCCCTCTCTCTCCCCTCCCTCCTCCTTCCTCCTCCCCTCCTCCTCTCCTCCTCCTCTCTCCCTCCATCTCTCTTCCCATCACTCCCTCCTCCTCCTCCCTCTCCTCTCATCCATCTCTCCTATCTTGACATCATCATCTTTATCACTTCTCCACTACATCGAGTCATCTTATCTGTCTATCATTGCACTCACATCCACCATCATTCAACGTCATCTCCTCATCCTCCTCATCACCTCCTCCTCCTCGCATCCTCACTCTTCCCTCCTTCCCTCTCTCCCTCCTCCTCCTCCTCCTTCTCCCTCCCCTCCTCTCTCCATCTCCTCCCTCCCTCCTTCTCCCTCCTCCTTCTCCCTCCTCTTCCCCTCCTGCTCCCTCCTCCCTCTCACCTCCTAGTTTTGAAAGAAAGTTTTGGACTTAGTCACTAGGTTTCAATGCTCTTGTTCACCCACCCTTAGAGATCCTCCCTTCCCTCCCTCCCCTCCTCCTCCCTCTCCCTCCTCCTTCTCCCTCCTCCTTCCTCATCTCTCCACCTCATCCCATCCTGCCCTCATCATCTCATTTCATCCATTCTCCTCATCATCATCATCATCCTCCTCATCACTCATCATCTCCATCCATCCATCATCATCCTCTCAC
The DNA here is from genome assembly GCF_904849725.1 of Hordeum vulgare subsp. vulgare. Lineage (NCBI taxonomy): Eukaryota > Viridiplantae > Streptophyta > Magnoliopsida > Poales > Poaceae > Hordeum > Hordeum vulgare. Next base: position 228,471,718 of record NC_058520.1, on the reverse strand, counting down.
CTTCCTCCATCATCTCCATCATCATTCCATCATCATCATCCTCTCCTCCTCTTCCACTATCTTCCATCATTCCTCGTCCTCCATCCTCCTCGCTCCTCCATCCTCTCCTCTCCTCCTCCTTCTCCAACCTCTCCCCTCCTCCCTCCTCCTCCCTCTCCTCCCTCCTTCTCCCTCACCTCTTCCCCTCCTCCTCCTCCCTCCCCCTCTCCCTCCTAAGTTATTGAAAGAAAGGATTTTTTGGACTTGGTCAACTAAAGGGTTTTGAAGTGCTCTTGTTGCACCCACACACACTTGAGAAGATCCCTCCCCTTCCTCCCTCCCTCCTCCTCCCTCTCCCTCCCCTCCTTCTCCCCACCCCTTCCCTCCCCTCCTTCTCCCCACCTCTTCCCCCCCTCCTCCCTCCCTCCCTCTGCCACCTCTAAGTTATTGAAAGAAAGGATTTTTTGGACTTTCAGAAGATCCCCTCCCCTTCCCTCCCCTCCCCCTCCCCTCCTCCTCCACACCCCCTCCCCCTCCCATCCCCCTCCCATTCCCTCCTCTCCTCCTCCCTCCTCCCCTCCCCTCCTCCCTCCCCTCTCCTCCCCTCTCCCCTCCCCCCCTTATCCCCCACCTTCCCCCTCCCCTCCTCCTCCTCCCCTCTCCCCTCCCCCTCCTTCTCCCCCAACCTCCTCCCCCCTCCCTCCCCCTCCTCCTCCCCTCTCCCCCTCCCCCTCCTTCTCCCTCACCTCTTCCCCCTCCTCCTCCCCCTCCCCCTCCCCCTCTGCCACCTCCTAAGTTATTGAAAAGAAAGGATTTTTTTGGACTTCGTGCAACTAAGGGGTTTTGAAGTGCTCTTGTTGCACCCACACCACACTTCAGAAGATCCCCTCCCCCTTCCCTCCCCTCCCCTCCTCCTCCCCTCTCCCCTCCCCCTCCTTCTCCCCACCCCCTTCCCCTCCCCCCTCCTTCTCCCCCACCTCTTCCCCCCTCCTTCTCCCCCACCTCTTCCCCCCTCCTTCTCCCCCACCTCTTCCCCCCTCCCCTCCCCCTCCCCTCCCCTCCTCCTCTCTTCTCCCCTCCCCTTCCCCTCCCCTCCTCCTCCCCTCTCCCCTCCCCCCCTCCTTATCCCCACCTCTTCCCCCTCCCTTCCCCCTCATCCCCCTCCCCTCCCCTCCCCTTCCCCTCCCCTCCTTCTCCCCTCTCCCCTCCCCCCTCCTTATCCCCCACCTCTTCCCCCTCCCTTCCCCCTCATCCCCCTCCCCTCCCCTCCCCCTCGCCTCCCCTCCTCCTCCTCCCCTCTCCCCTCCCCCTCCTTCTCCCCAACCTCCTCCCCCCTCCCTCCCCCCTCCTCCTCCCCTCTCCCCTCCCCCTCCTTCTCCCTCACCTCTTCCCCCTCCTCCTCCCCCTCCCCTCCCCCCTCTGCCACCTCCTAAGTTATTGAAAAGAAAGGATTTTTTTGGACTTGGTGCAACTAAGGGGTTTTGAAGTGCTCTTGTTGCACCCACACCACACTTCAGAAGATCCCCTCCCCCTTCCCTCCCCTCCCCCCTCCTCCCCTCTCCCCTCCCCTTCCTTCTCCCCACCCCCTTCCCCTCCCCCCTCCTTCTCCCCCACCTCTTCCCCCTCCACCTCCCCCTCCCCTCCCCCTCTGCCACCTCCTAAGTTATTGAAAAGAAAGGATTTTTTTGGACTTGGTGCAACTACGGGGTTTTTAAGTGCTCTTGTTGCACCCTCACCACACTTCAGAAGATCCCCTCCCCTTCCCTCCCCTCCTCCTCCCCACCCCCTCCCCACCCCCTCCCCCTCCCCTCCCCCCTCCCCTCCCCTCCTCCTCTCCTCTCCCCTCCCCTTCCCTCCCCTCCTCCTCCCCCTCTCCCCCTCCCCCCTCCTTATCCCCACCTCTTCCCCCTCCCCTCCTCCTCCTCCCCTCTCCCCTCCCCCTCCTTCTCCCCAACCTCCTCCCCCCTCCCTCCCCCTCCTCCTCCCCACTCCCCTCCCCCCTCCTCTCCCCTCTCCCCTCCCCCTCCTTCTCCCACCTCTTCCCCCTCCTCCTCCCCCTCCCCTCCCCCTCTGCCACCTCCTAAGTTATTGAAAAGAAAGGATTTTTTTGGACTTGGTGCAACTAAGGGGTTTTGAAGTGCTCTTGTTGCATCCACACCACACTTCAGAAGATCCCCTCCCCCTTCCCTCCCCTCCCCTCCTCCTCCCCTCTCCCCTCCCCCTCCTTCTCCCCACCCCCTTCCCCTCCCCCTCCTTCTCCCCCACCTCTTCCCCCTCCTCCTCCCCCTCCCCTCCCCCTCTACCACCTCCTAAGTTATTGAAAAGAAAGGATTTTTTGGACTTGGTGCAACTAAGGGGTTTTTAAGTGCTCTTGTTGCACCCACACCACACTTCAGAAGATCCCCCCCCCCCTTCCCTCCCCTCCCCCTCCCCTCCTCCTCCCCACCCCCTCCCCCTCCCCTCCCCCTCCCCTCCCCTCCTCCTCTCCTCTCCCCTCCCCTTCCCATCCCCTCCTCCTCCCCTCTCCCCTCCCCCCTCCTTATCCCCCACCTCTTCCCCCTCCCTTCCCCCTCATCCCCCTCCCCTCCCCTCCCCTTGCCCTCCCCTCCTCCTCCCTCTCCCCTCCCCCCTCCTTATCCCCCACCTCTTCCCCCTCCCTTCCCCCTCATCCCCCTCCCCTCCCCTCCCCCTCGCCTCCCCTCCTCCTCCTCCCCTCTCCCCTCCCCCTCCTTCTCCCCAACCTCCTCCCCCCTCCCTCCCCCTCCTCCTCCCCCTCTCCCCTCCCCCTCCTTCTCCCTCACCTCTTCCCCCTCCTCCTCCCCCTCCCCTCCCCCTCTGCCACCTCCTAAGTTATTGAAAAGAAAGGATTTTTTTGGACTTGGTGCAACTAAGGGGTTTTGAAGTGCTCTTGTTGCACCCACACCACACTTCAGAAGATCCCCTCCCCCTTCCCTCCCCTCCCCTCCTCCTCCCCTCTCCCCTCCCCCTCCTTCTCCCCACCCCCTTCCCCTCCCCCCTCCTTCTCCCCCACCTCTTCCCCCTCCTCCTCCCCCTTCCCTCCCCCTCTGCCACCTCCTAAGTTATTGAAAAGAAAGGATTTTTTTGGACTTGGTGCAACTAAGGGGTTTTTAAGTGCTCTTGTTGCACCCACACCACACTTCAGAAGATCCCCTCCCCCTCCCCTCCTCCTCCCCACCCCCTCCCCCCTCCCCTCCCCCTCCCCTCCCCTCCTCCTCTCCTCTCCCCTCCCCTTCCCCTCCCCTCCCCTCCTCCTCCCCTCTCCCCTCCCCCCTCCATATCCCCCACCTCTTCCCCCTCCCTTCCCCCTCATCCCCCTCCCCTCCCCTCCCCTTGCCCTCCCCTCCTCCTCCCTCTCCCCTCCCCCCTCCTTATCCCCCACCTCTTCCCCCTCCCTTCCCCCTCATCCCCCTCCCCTCCCCTCCCCCTCGCCTCCCCTCCTCCTCCTCCCCTCTCCCCTCCCCCTCCTTCTCCCCAACCTCCTCCCCCCTCCCTCCCCCTCCTCCTCCCCCTCTCCCCTCCCCCTCCTTCTCCCTCACCTCTTCCCCCTCCTCCCCCCCCCCTCCCCTCCCCCTCTGCCACCTCCTAAGTTATTGAAAAGAAAGGATTTTTTTGGACTTGGTGCAACTAAGGGGTTTTGAAGTGCTCTTGTTGCACCCACACCACACTTCAGAAGATCCCCTCCCCCTTCCCTCCCCTCCCCTCCTCCTCCCCTCTCCCCTCTCCCCTCCTCCTTCTCCCCACCCCCTTCCCCTCCCCCCTCCTTCTCCCCCACCTCTTCCCCCTCCTCCTCCCCCTTCCCTCCCCCTCTGCCACCTCCTAAGTTATTGAAAAGAAAGGATTTTTTTGGACTTGGTGCAACTAAGGGGTTTTTAAGTGCTCTTGTTGCACCCACACCACACTTCAGAAGATCCCCTCCCCTTCCCTCCCTCCCCCTCCCCTCCTCCTCCCCACCCCCTCCCCCTCCCCTCCCCTCCCCTCCCCTCTTCCTCTCCTCCCCCTCCCTTCCCTCCCCTCCCCTCCCCCTCCCCTCCCCCTCACCCCCTCCCCTACCCCTCCTCCTCCCCTCCTTCTCCCCCACCTCCTACCCCTCCCTCCCCCTGCTCCTCCCCCTTCCCTCCCTGCTCCTCCTCCCATCCCCTCCCCCTCCTCCCCCTCCCCCTCCCTTCCCCCTCATCCCCCTCCCCTCCCCTCCCCTTCCCCTCCCCTCCTCCTCCCCTCTCCCCTGCCCCCTCCTTATCCCCCACCTCTTCCCCCTCCCTTCCCCCTCATCCCCCTCCCCTCCCCTCCCCCTCGCCTCCCCTCCTCCTCCTCCCCTCTCCCCTCCCCCTCCTTCTCCCCAACCTCCTCCCCCCTCCCTCCACCTCCTCCTCCCCTCTCCCCTCCCCCTCCTTCTCCCTCACCTCTTCCCCCTCCTGCTCCCCCTCCCCTCCCCCTCTGCCACCTCCTAAGTTATTGAAAAGAAAGCATTTTTTTGGACTTGGTGCAACTAAGGGGTTTTGAAGTGCTCTTGTTGCACCCACACCACACTTCAGAAGATCCCCTCCCCTCCCCTCCTCCTCCCCTCTCCCCTCCCCCTCCTTCTCCCCACCCCCTTCCCCTTCCCCACCTCGTCCCCCTCCCCTACCCCTCCTCCTCCCCCTCTTTCTCCCCCACCTCCTACCCCTCCCTCCCCCTCCTCCTCCCCCTTCCCTCCCCACTCCTCCTCCCATCCCCTCCACCTCCTCCTCCCCTCCCCTACCCTCCCCTCCCCTCCCCTCCTCCTCCCCACCCCCCTACCCCTCCCCTCCCCTCCTCCCCTCCTCCCCCCTCCCCCCTCCTTATCCCCCAACTCTTCCCCCTCCCCTCCCCCTCACCCCCTCACCCCCTCCCCTACCCCTCCTCCTCCCCTCCTTCTCCCCCACCTCCTACCCCTCCCTCCCCCTGCTCCTCCCCATTCCCTCCCTGCTCCTCCTCCCATCCCCTCCCCCTCCTCCCCCTCCCCCTCCCTTCCCCCTCATCCCCCTCCCCTCCCCTCCCCTTCCCCTCCCCTCCTCCTCCCCTCTCCCCTCCCCCCTCCTTATCCCCCACCTCTTCCCCCTCCCTTCCCCCTCATCCCCCTCCCCTCCCCTCCCCCTCGCCTCCCCTCCTCCTCCTCCCCTCCCTCCCCCTCCTCCTCCCCTCTCCCCTCCCCCTCCTTCTCCCTCACCTCTTCCCCCTCCTCCTCCCCCTCCCCTCCCCCTCTGCCACCTCCTAAGTTATTGAAAAGAAAGGATTTTTTCGGACTTGGTGCAACTAAGGGGTTTTGAAGTGCTCTTGTTGCACCCACACCACACTTCAGAAGATCCCCTCCCCCTTCCCTCCCCTCCCCTCCTCCTCCCCTCTCCCCTCCCCCTCCTTCTCCCCACCCCCTTCCCCTCCCCCCTCCTTCTCCCCCACCTCTTCCCCCTCCTCCTCCCCCTCCCCTCCCCCTCTGCCGCCTCCTAAGTTATTGAAAAGAAAGGATTTTTTTGGACTTGGTGCAACTACGGGGTTTTTAAGTGCTCTTGTTGCACCCTCACCACACTTCAGAAGATCCCCTCCCCATCCCCTCCTCCTCCCCACCCCCTCCACCTCCCCTCCCCGTCCCCTCCCCTCCTACTCTCCTCTCCCCTCCCCTTCCCCTCCCCTCCTCCTCCCCTCTCCCCTCCCCCCTCCTTATCCCCCACCTCTTCCCCCTCCCCTCCTCGTCCTCCCCTCTCCCCTCCCCCTCCTTCTCCCCAACCTCCTCCCCCCTCCCTCCCCCTCCTCCTCCCCTCTCCCCTCCCCCTCCTTCTCCCTCACCTCTTCCCCCTCCTCCTCCCCCTCCCCTCCCCCTCTGCCACCTCCTAAGTTATTGAAAAGAAAGGATTTTTTTGGACTTGGTGCAACTAAGGGGTTTTGAAGTGCTCTTGTTGCACCCACACCACACTTCAGAAGATCCCCTCCCCCTTCCCTCCCCTCCCCTCCTCCTCCCCTCTCCCCTCCCCCTCCTTCTCCCCACCCCCTTCCCCTCCCCCTCCTTCTCCCCCACCTCTTCCCCCTCCTCCTCCCCCTCCCCTCCCCCTCTGCCACCTCCTAAGTTATTGAAAAGAAAGGATTTTTTTGGACTTGGTGCAACTAAGGGGTTTTTAAGTGCTCTTCTTGCACCCACACCACACTTCAGAAGATCCCCTCCCCTTCCCTCCCCTCCCCCTCCCCTCCTCCTCCCACCCCCCTCCCCCTCCCCTCCCCTCCTCCTCTCCTCTCCCCTCCCCTTCCCCTCCCCTCCTCCTCCCCTCTCCCCTCCCCCGTCCTTATCCCCCACCTCTTCCCCCTCCCTTCCCCCTCATCCCCTCCCCTCCCCTCCCCTTCCCCTCCCCTCCTCCTCCCTCTCCCCTCCCCCTCCTTATCCCCCACCTCTTCCCCTCCCTTCCCCCTCATCCCCCTCCCCTCCCCTCCCCTCCCCCTCGCCTCCCCTCCTCCTCCTCCCCTCTCCCCTCCCCCTCCTTCTCCCCAACCTCCTCCCCCCTCCCTCCCCCTCCTCCTCCCCTCTCCCCTCCCCTCCTTCTCCCTCACCTCTTCCCCCTCCTCCTCCCCCTCCCCTCCCCCTCTGCCAGCTCCTAAGTTATTGAAAAGAAAGGATTTTTTGGACTTGGTGCAACTAAGGGGTTTTGAAGTGCTCTTGTTGCACCCACACCACACTTCAGAAGATCCCCTCCCCCTTCCCTCCCCTCCCCTCCTCCTCCCCTCTCCCCTCCCCCTCCTTCTCCCCACCCCCTTCCCCTCCCCCACCTCCTCCCCCTCCCTTACCCTCCTCCTCCCCCTCCTCCTCCCCCACCTCCTACCCCTCCCTCCCCCTCCTCCTCCCCCTTCCCTCCCCACTCCTCCTCCCATCCCCTCCACCTCCTCCTCCCCTCCCCTCCCCTCCTCCTCCCCACCCCCTACCCCTCCCCTCCCCTCCTCCCCCCCTCTCCCCTCCCCCTCCTTATCCCCCAACTCTTCCCCCTCCCCTCCCCCTCCCCCCCTCCCCTACCCCTCCTCCTCCCCTCCTTCTCCCCCACCTCCTACCCCTCCATCCCCCTACTCCTCCCCCTTCCCTCCCTGCTCCTCCTCCCATCCCCTCCCCCTCCTCCTCCCCCTCCTCCCCCTCCCCCTCCCCTCCCCACCCCTCCCCCTCCCCTCCCCCTCCCCTCCCCCTCCCCTCCCCTCCTCCTCCCCTCTCCCCTCCGGAGCTCACTTCGGTGATGAGGGGATGCTCAGGCTGCTCGGGGAGGCACTGGATCCAGCGAATCGACGGTGGCTTGTCGGCGGTTGAAGGTGGAAGACGACGGTGACGAGGGTGATGCAGGGCTCGGGGGCTCTTCTCTTTTGGCAGGGACGACCAGCTCGACGAGGCGGAGCGAACGGCGCACTCAGAGGCGAGGGAGGACGGCCGGAGCAATGGCTAGCTCAAGCTCGAGCTCGCAGCAATGGCGGCCGAGAGAGGGAGAGACGCAGGGGGCGAGTGAGGAGGGGGAGAGGATGGGAATGAGCCCGGGGAGGCTTATCCTCCCTCTCGAGCTTATCCGGGCGAGCCAGTCACGCACATAGGTGCATGGGCGCGCCGGGAGAAGCGGCGGCCAGCTCCTGCTGTGACTCGTGAAGGAGGAAGACGACAGAAGGGGAGGAGTTGGGCCTGGGCCAGGTAAGCGTCACATAAGGTATTTTCTATTTTTTCATTTATGTTTCTGTTAAATCCTTTCTGACTTTGTTTTGTTTTATTTTTGGCGCCAAACTATTCCTAAAATAATTTGAAACATGCTGAAATGTTATTTGGGATAGTTCCAAACAAATATAAAAGTTTCAGCATTTTTGGAAACTTTGGAATATGTGAAATCAATTATATAGTTGATTTCAGTAACTTTTAAATTTAAAATAAAATGCCAAAAGCATTTTGAAAATATATTTCACCCCTGATATTTTGTTTTCAACATTTATCAGAAATGATGAACTTTTCTAATAGTCATTTTGGATTCTTTAATTTGCCACCAAATTTGGATTGCTTTTGAATATAGAGTTGCTAGGGTTTGCTTTTCTTTTCTTTGCTTTGCTTTTGATTTCATTTCATTTACTTGAATGCAAAGAAGAAGACATGAGCACAAACTTGCTATACTCTATTAGGGATTTAGGGATGTGACAACTGTCCTCGTAGTTGAGGGCAAGACTTTAGTTTTTGGATCTCTCGGATTCCTCATAGTGATGAGCACACGTAAATCCCAAGTGACTCAGAGAATAGAGCTATGCCTCCCCCCCTCCCCTCCTCCTCCCCTCTCCCCTCCCCCTCCTTATCCCCCACCTCTTCCCCCTCCCCTCCCCCTCATCCCCCTCGCCTACCCCTCCTCCTCCCCTCCTTCTCCCCCACCTCCTACCCCTTCCTCCCCCTCCTCCTCCCCCTTCCCTTCCCGCTCCTCCTCCCCATCCCCTCCCCCTCCTCCTCCCCCTCCTCCCCCTCCCCTCCCCTCCCCCTCCCCTCCCCTCCTCCTCCCCTCTCCCCTCCGACGCTCACTGCGGTGACGAGGGGATGCTCAGGCTGCTCGGGGAGGCACTGGATCCAGCGAATCGACGGTGGCTAGTCGGCGGCCGAAGGTGGAAGACGACGGTGACGAGGGCGATGCAGGGCTCGGGGGCTCTTCTCTTTTGGCAGGGACGACCAGCTCGACGAGGCGGAGCGAACGGCGCACTCAGAGGCGAGGGAGGACGGCCGGAGCGATGGCTAGCTCGAGCTCGAGCTCGCAGCAATGGCGGCCGAGAGAGGGAGAGACGCAGGAGGCGAGTGAGGAGGGGGAGAGGATGGGAATGAGCCCGGGGAGGCTTATCCTCCCTCTCGAGCTCATCCGGGCGAGCCAGTCACGCACATAGGTGTGTGGGCGCGCCGGGAGAAGCGGCGGCCAGCTCCTGCTCCGACTCGCGAAGGAGGAAGATGACAGAAAGGGAGGAGTTGGGCCTGGGCCAGGTAAGCGTCACATAAGGTATTTTCTATTTTTTCATTTATGTTTCTGTTAAATCCTTCTGACTTTGTTTTGTTTTATTTTTGGCTCCAAACTATTCCTGAAATAATTTGAAACATGCTGAAATGTTATTTGGGATATTTCCAACCATATATAAAAGTTTCAGCATTTTTGGAAACTTTGGAATATTTGAAATCAATTATATAGTTGATTTCAGTAACTTTTAAATTTAAAATAAAATGCCAAAAGCATTTTGAAAATATATTTCACCCCTGATATTTTGTTTTCAACATTTATCAGAAATGATGAACTTTTCTAATATTCATGTTGGATTCTTTAATTTGCCACCAAATTTGGATTTCTTTTGAATATAAAGTTGCTAGGGTTTGCTTTTGTTTTCATTGTTTTGCTTTTGATTTCATTTCATTTACTTGAATGCAAAGAAGAAGACATGGGCACAAACTTGCTATACTCTATTTGGGATTCAGGGATGTGACAGCTGTCCTCGTAGTTGAGGGCAAGACTTTAGTTTTTGGATCTCTCGGATTCCTCATAGTGATGAGCACACGTAAATCCCAAGTGACTCTAAGAATAGAGCTATGCCTCCGCCCTCCCCTCCTCCTCCCCTCTCCCCTCCCCCCTCCTTATACCCCACCTCTTCCCCCTCCCCTCCCCCTCATCCCCCTCCCCTACCCCTCCTCCTCCCCTTCTTCTCCCCCACCTCCTACCCCTCCTCCTCCCCTCCTTCTCCCCCACCTCCTACCCCTCCCTCCCCCTCCTCCTCCCATCCCCTCCCCCTCCTCCTCCCCCTCCTCCCCCTCCCCCTCCCCTCCCCACCCCTCCCCCTCCCCTCCCCCTCCCCTCCCCCTCCCCTCCCCTCCTCCTCCCCTCTCCCCTCCGGAGCTCACTTCGGTGATGAGGGGATGCTCAGGCTGCTCGGGGAGGCACTGGATCCAGCGAATCGACGGTGGCTTGTCGGCGGTTGAAGGTGGAAGACGACGGTGACGAGGGTGATGCAGGGCTCGGGGGCTCTTCTCTTTTGGCAGGGACGACCAGCTCGACGAGGCGGAGCGAACGGCGCACTCAGAGGCGAGGGAGGACGGCCGGAGCAATGGCTAGCTCAAGCTCGAGCTCGCAGCAATGGCGGCCGAGAGAGGGAGAGACGCAGGGGGCGAGTGAGGAGGGGGAGAGGATGGGAATGAGCCCGGGGAGGCTTATCCTCCCTCTCGAGCTTATCCGGGCGAGCCAGTCACGCACATAGGTGCCTGGCCGCCGGGAGAAGCGGCGGCCAGCTCCTGCTGTGACTCGTGAAGGAGGAAGACGACAGAAGGGGAGGAGTTGGGCCTGGGCCAGGTAAGCGTCACATAAGGTATTTTCTATTTTTTCATTTATGTTTCTGTTAAATCCTTTCTCACTTTGTTTGGTTTAATTTTTGGCTCCAAACTATTCCTGAAATAATTTGAAACATGCTGAAATGTTATTCGGGATATTTCCAAACATATATAAAAGTTTCAGCATTTTTGGAAACTTTGGAATATTTGAAATCAATTATATAGTTGATTTCAGTAACTTTTAAATTTAAAATAAAATGCCAAAAGCATTTTGAAAATATATTTCACCCCTGATATTTTGTTTTCAACATTTATCAGAAATGATGAACTTTTCTAATGGTTATTTTGGATTCTTTAATTTGCCACCAAATTTGGATTGCTTTTGAATATAGAGTTGCTAGGGTTTGCTTTTGTTTTCTTTGCTTTGCTTTTGATTTCATTTCATTTACTTGAATGCAAAGAAGAAGATATGAGCACAAACTTGCTATACTCTATTAGGGATTCAGGGATGTGACAACTGTCCTCGTAGTTGAGGGCAAGACTTTAGTTTTTGGATCTCTCGGATTCCTCATAGTGATGAGCACACGTAAATCCCAAGTGACTCAGAGAATAGAGCTATGCCTCCCCCCGCCCCTCCTCCTCCCCTCTCGCCTCCCCCCTCCTTATCCCCCACCTCTTCCCCCTCCGCTCCCCCTCACCCCCTCCCCTACCCCTCCTCCTCCCCTCCTTCTCCCCACCTCCTACCCCTCCCTCCCCCTCCTCCTCCCCCTTCCCTCCCGCTCCTCCTCCCCATCCCCTCCCCCCTCCTCGCCCCCCTCCTCCCCCTCCCCTCCCCCTTCCCTCCCCTCCCCCTCCCCCTCCCCTCCGGAGCTCACTGCGGTGACGAGGGGATGCTCAGGCTGCTCGGGGAGGCACTGGATCCGGCGAATCGACGGTGGCTTGCCGGCGGCCGAAGGTGGAATGCGACGGTGACGAGGGCGATGCAGGGCTCGGGGGCTCTTCTCCTTTGGCAGGGACGACCAGCTCGACGAGGCGGAGCGAATGGCACACTCAGAGGCGAGGGAGGACGGCCGGAGCGATGGCTAGCTCGAGCTCGAGCTCGCAGCAATGGCGGCCGAGAGAGGGAGAGACGCAGGGGGCAAATGAGGAGGGGAGAGGATGGGAATGAGCCCGGGGAGGCTTATCCTCCCTCTCCAGCTCATCCGGGCGAGCCAGGCACGCACATAGGTGCGTGGGCGCGCCGGGAGAAGCGGCGGCCAGCTCCTGCTCCGACTCGCGAAGGAGGAAGACGACAGAAGGGGAGGAGCTGGGCCTGGGCCAGGTAAGCGTCAGATAAGGTATTTTCTATTCTTTTCATTTCTGTTTTTGATAAATCCTTTCTGACTTTGTTTTGTTTTATTTTTGGCTCCAAACTATTCCTAAAATAATTTGGAACATGCTGAAATGTTATTTGGGATATTTCCAAACATATATGAAAGTTTTAGCATTTTTGGAAAATTTGGAATATTTGAAATCAATTATATAGTTGATTTCAGTAACTTTTAAATTTAAAATAAAATGCCAAAAGCATTTTGAAAATATATTTCACCCCTGATATTTTGTTTTCAACATTTATCAGAAATGATGAACTTTTCTAATAGTCATTTTGGATTCTTTAATTTGCCACCAAATTTGGATTGCTTTTGAATATAGAGTTGCTAGGGTTTGCTTTTGTTTTCTTTGCTTTGCTTTTTATTTCATTTCATTTACTTGAATGCAAAGAAGAAGACATGAGCACAAACTTGCTATACTCTATTAGGGATTCAGGGATGTGACAACTGTCCTCGTGGTTGATGGCAAGACTTTAGTTTTTGGATCTTTTGGATTCCTCATAGTGATGAGCACACGTAAATCCCAAGTGACTCAGAGGATAGAGCTATGCCTCCCCGACAACGGCGCCAGAAAATAGCACGTTGACGGGAGAATATTCTTGACTTGGCTTCCCCGGCAACGGCGCCAGAAAATAGTCTTGATAACCCACAAGTATAGGGGATCGCAACAGTTTTCGAGGGTAGAGTATTCAACCCAAATTTGTTGATTCGACATAAGGGGAAGCCAAAGAATATTCTCGAGTATTAGCAGTTGAGTTGTCAATTCAACCACACCTGAAAGACTTAGTATCTGCAGTAAAGTATCAGTAGCAGAGTAGTGTGATAGCAACAGTAGCAACGGTAACAATAGTAGCAGTGGCAACAGTAGCAACAGAGTAACAGTAGCAGCAGTCAGAGCAGTAGCAACAGAGTAACAGTAGCAGCAGTGACAGCAGTAGCAACAGAGTAACATAGCAAGGAGCAGTAGGAAAAGACTCGTAGGCATTGGATCGGTGATGGATGATTATGCCGGATGATATTCATCATGCAACAGTTATAACATGGAGAGATATGTAACTAGCTCCAGCTCGACAATGTAATGTAGGCATGTATTCCGTATATAGTCATACGTGCTTAGGGAAAAGAACTTGCATGACATCTATTGTCCATCCCTCCCGTGGCAGCGGGGTCCTAATGGAAACTACATGATATTAAGGTTCTCCTTTTAATAGAGAACCGGACCAACGCATTAACACTTAGTGAATACATGAACTCCTCATACTATGGTCATCTCCGGGAGTGGTTCCGGCTATTGTCACTCCGGGGTTGCCGAGTCATAACACATAGTAGGTGACTACAACTTGCAAGATAGGATCAAGAACACACATATATTGACGAGAACATAATAGGTTCATATCTGAAATCATGGCACTCGGGCCCTAGTAACAAGCATTAAGCATAGCAAAGTAGTAGCAACATCAATCTCAGAACATAGTGGATACTAGGGATCAATCCCCATCAAAAGTAACTTGATTACAAGATAGATCTCATCCAACCCATCACCGTCCAGCAAGCCTACGATGAGATTACTCACGAACGGTGAAGAGCATCATGGAATTGACGATGAAGGAAGGTTGGTGATGACGATGGCGACGATCTCCCCTCTTCGGAGCCCAGAACGGACTCCAGATCTGCCCTCCAGAGGAAGAACAGGTGATGGTTGCGCCTCCGTATCGTAAAAGGCAATGAACTCTTCTTCTTGATTTTTTGCCGGGCGAAAGGGACTAAATAGAGCTGTAATTGGAGGTGGTGGAGCTCCGTGGGCCCCACAAGCCATCTAGGCGCGGCCAGGGGGGCGCGCCTGATGGGCTTGTGGGCTCCACGCTCCACTTCTTCGGTTGATTCTTGCGCCATTATTTTTTATATATTTCACAAAAAATCCTCGTAAATTTTCAGGTCATTCCGAGACCTTTTATTTTTATGCAAAAACACCACCATGGCAATTCTGCTGAAAACAGCGTTAGACCGGCTTAGTTCCATTCAAATCATGTAAATTAGAGTTCAAAACAAGGGCAAAAGAGTTTGGAATAGTAGATACGATGGAGATGTATCACCCCTTCGATATTAAGCACACAATAGATAGTATTTTGTTGTCGTCTCCCTCAGGAGACGGAACCCCCAAACCCTAGCCGCCTCTCTCTCTCTCTCACGCCGCGACGGCGCCCAACCGCCGGCGACGGAGTCCCCAACCTCGTAGCCCGCACTTCCACCCCTACAACCTACGTCCGAGACCTGGTAGAACCCTAGACTTTACCAATTTGGTATCACGTAGCTTGGGTTCGATGAGTTTGTCGGACCTTTCCACCACCGCCGCCGCCGCCACCACCGCCTTCCCCGCCACCTCGCAGCAGCCGCCGCCGCCGCACCGGTCGCCTCCAGTACTGCGGCCTTGGGGGCCGAAGCCGCCCCCGTCCTCTCCCCAGCGGAGATGTCCTCGGCGATCCGCGACCTAACCCTGGTGGTCTCGAACCTCCGGACCTTCCTCCAGGCTCCATACGCGACCCCGCCACCACCGCCTCCGCCGGCGGCGCCCTTCGCGCCACCGCCTCCGGCCACCGTCGTGCCCCAAGGCATGCTGATCACCCAGGTCAGGTGGCCGCCGTCACCGTCCCTGCTGCCGACATGGATCGACATGTCGACCTATACGACGGCGCCGCTACAGCCGACGGTGTTGCAGCCGCCCGCCACCACCTTCGGGGGGTTCGGCCGGTATACTGACCCGTACGCCGGGAGCTCCATGGTGCCGTAGCACTCTCCTTCCGCCGCGCTGGGTCGCCACGAGGGCGCCTACGCGGCCTCACCGCACGTGCAGCAGCCGCCCCGCTTCACCAAGCTGAAGTTCGCCACCTACGACGGCACCATCGACCCCCTGAACTGGCTCAATCAGTGCGACCAGTTTTTCAGGGGGCAGCGGACCATGGCGACCGACCGCACGTGGATCGCCTCCTACCACCTCCGTGGCCCCGCGCAGACATGGTACTACGCCCTCGAGCAGGACGTGGATCGCCTCCTACCACCTCCGTGGGAGCGCTTTCGCGACCTGTGTCTCCTCCGGTTCGGTCCCCCATACGTGGGAGCCGCCTGGCCGAGCTCGGTCGCCTTCCCTTCACCACCTCGGTGCAGGACTTCGCCGACCGCTTCCAGACGTTGGCCTGCCATGCGCCTGACGTCACGGCTCACCAACGCACCGAGCTCTTCGTCGGGGGTCTTCCCGACCACATCTGCATCGACGTCGAGATGCGCGACCCCCAGGACCTGCACACGGCCATGTACTATGAGCGGGCATACGAGCAGCGCGCCAACGCCCTGCAGCACGCGTTCCCAGGGCCGCGGCACGCGTCCCCCGACCCGCCCCACCCCGGCGGGTGCCACTCCGACACGCCCCGCCCTGCCGGCCACTACTGCGGCTGCCCCCGCGCCGACACGCACCTTCCGGCGCTTGACGTCGGCCGAGCAGCTCGAGCGGCGCCGCAACGGCTTGTGCTTCAACTGCGACGAGTCGTATGCGCCAAGTCATACGTGCGCCCGCTTGTTCTACTTGGAGACCGTCGACGACGCGGAGGTGGAGGCCCTCACCGCGGAGCTCGACGCCAGCACACTCTCCGAGGCCGGCGTCACGACCTACGTGTCGGTCAATGCGACCGCCTTCGTCGTCTCCCTTCATGCCATGGCTGGCATCAAGACGGCAAAGACGATGTTGCTTCCGGTGACGATCAACGGGGAGCGTCTCACCACGCTCGTGGACACGGGCTCGACGCACAACTTCCTGTCTGGGGACGCCATGCGCCGCCTCGCACTCCAACCGGCGGGCTCGGAGGAGTTCAGTGTCACCGTCGCCAACGGGGACCGCCTTGCTTGCCAGGGCGTGGCGCGGCAGGTTCCCGTCCTCATCAGCGACGAGCCGTTCTCCATCGACTGCGTCAGCATCGACCTGCGCTGCTACAACTTCATCCTCGGCATCGACTTCCTGTCCACTCTCGGCCCCATCCTTTGGGACCTCGATGTGTTGTCCCTCATCTTCTGGCGTGAGGGCGGCCGTCGCGTTCAGTGGACGGGCATCGGCGGCTCTGGCACCGCGACCCCGGAGCTCCAGTTGATGGCGGCCGCATTGGACGAGGCGCATCCCCTCCTAGCCGACCTCGTGCAGCAGCACAGCGACATCTTCGACGAGCCATAGGGCCTCCCTCCCGCGCGGCCCTGTGACCACCGCATCCACCTGCTGCCGGACATGGCGCCTGTCTCCGTGCACCCGTACCGGTACCCTCAGCTGCAGAAACACAAGCTCGAGCGTCAGGTGGCGGTCATGCTCGGGCAGGGCATCATCCGGATTTCGACATCACCGTTCTCTGCCCCGGTGCTCCTTGTGCGCAAGGCCGACGGCACATGGCGCTTCTGCATCGACTACCGCGCCCTCAATGCCCTGACGGCCAAGGACAAGTTCCCCATTCCCGTCGTGGATGAGCTCTTGGACGAGCTCCACGGAGCGCGCTTCTTCACCAAGATCGACCTTCGCTCAGGCTACCATCAGGTGCGCATGCAACCTGACGACATCGAGAAGACGGCGGTCCGCACTCACCATGGCCACTTCGAGTTCTTGGTGATGTCGTTCGGCCTCTCCAACGCGTCGGCGACCTTCCAGGCCCTGATGAACGACGTGCTTAGTCCATACTTGCGCCGCTTTGCGCTTGTTTTCTTTGATTACATTCTGATCTACAGTGCATCTTGGACGGAGCACCTACAACACGTGGCCATCATCTTCAACGAGCTTCGAGCGCATCGTCTTCACCTCAAGCGCTCGAAGTGCTCGTTCGGCACGACCTCCGTCGCGTACCTGGGGCACATCATCTCAGCGAACAGGGTAGCGGTGGACGCGGATAAGGTCGCCGCCGTCGCCGCGTGGCCGACTTCGCGATCACCGCGGGCGCTCTGCAGCTTCTTGGGCCTCGTCGGCTACTACCGGAAGTACATCCGAGACTTCGGCCTCATCGTCGCGCCACTAACGCGTCTCCTTCGACGCGACGCCTTCTTCTGGGACGAGGAGGCGACTACGGCATTCGAGGCTCTCCAGCGGGCGCTCACGATAGGACCCGTCCTCCAGATGTCGGACTTCTATATGCCGTTCGTGGTGGACTGCGACGCCTCGGGCATCGGCTTTGGCGCCGTCCTCCACCAGGGCGAGGGACCGCTCGCCTTCTTCAGCCGCCCCTTCGCCGCTCGCCATCACAAGCTCGCGGCCTACGAGCGCGAGCTTATTGGGCTGGTTCAGGCGGTGCGCCACTGGCGGCCTTATCTTTGGGGCAGGTCGTTCCGTGTGCGCACGGACCACTACAGCCTCAAGTTCTTGCTGGACCAGCGCCTCTCCACCGTTCCGCGACACCAGTGGATCAGCAAGCTCCTCGGCTTCGACTTCACTGTTGAGTACTGCCCCGGTCGTCTCAACACGCTCGTCGACACCTTGTCCCGCCGCGACACTGAGGATGTCGCGGACGACGGCGCCATGGCTGGCACTATCATGTGCATCCGTTCCGGGCCATTTTTCGCCTTCATCGACGACATTCGTCGGCCAACTTCGACGGTCGCGCACACGCACGGCCTGCGCCAGCGCCTTGACGCCGGCGAGCTGGCAGCGCCTTGACACCTAGACGAGGGGCTGCTCCTCCATGGCTGCCGCATCTTCGCGCCCGACCATGGCGACCTGCGCCACCAGGTCCTGACCTTGGCGCATTTTGCAGGACACAAGGGCGTGCAAAAGACTCTCCATCGTCTCCGGGCTGATTTTTACATCCCCGGTGATGGCGTGATGGTCCGCGAATGGGTGCGATCCTGCGTGACGTGCCAGCGGAACAAGACAGAGACACTACGACCCGTGGGTCTACTGCAGCCGCTGGACGTCCCAGGTGTGGGCGGATATTTCCATGGACTTCATCGAGGGCCTTCCCAAGGTGGGCGGCAAGTCCGTCATCCTCACGGTGGTTGACAGCTTCTCCAAGTACGCGCAATCCATCGCCCCGGGTCATCCATATACAGCCGCCTCCGTGGCGCGGGCCTTCTTCGACGGCATCGTCCGCCTCCACGGTTTTCCTTCGTCCATCGTCAGCGATCGTGATCCCGTGTTCACGGGACATGTCTGGCGGGATCTCTTTCGACTGGTGGGCGTGAAGCTCCGCATGAGCACGGCGTTCCACCCTCAGACAGATGGCCAATCCGAGGTAGTCAACAAGGTGATCGCCATGTA
This sequence comes from Hordeum vulgare subsp. vulgare, assembly GCF_904849725.1. Classification (NCBI taxonomy): domain Eukaryota; kingdom Viridiplantae; phylum Streptophyta; class Magnoliopsida; order Poales; family Poaceae; genus Hordeum; species Hordeum vulgare. The sequence continues at coordinate 228,453,780 of NC_058520.1, read as the reverse complement.
CCTGCGCTATGTTACTAGTGATCGTCCACGAGCTTGGGTGGACTGGTTGGCATGGGCGGAGTACTGCTACAACACCTCCTATCACTCCGCCCTGCGCACCACGGCTTTCGAGGTGGTCTACGGGCGCCCACCTCCGGCGATGCTCCCTTACGAGCCTGAGACGGCTCGGTCCAAGACGGCGGGCGACTTACTCCGCACCCACGACGACATTCTGCTGAGGCGCGCCAGCGTCTTCTCCAAGCACAGAAGTTGGCCCGGAAGTACTACGATGCTCATCATCGCGAGGCGGAGTTCGCAGTGGGCGATTGGGTGTGGTTGCGCCTCCTCCACAGGACCACGCAGTCTCTGGACCCACGCTCCAAGCGCAAATTGGGACCTCCCTACGCCGGTCCCTTTCGTGTGCTGGAGCGTGTCGGCACACTCGCATACCGCTTGGAGCTGCCAGCTGGTTCTCACCTCCACGACGTCTTCCATGTCGGCTTATTGAAGGCCTACCGCGGGGACCCTCCTGCAGCGACGCCGACCCTTCCTCCTACTTCGGATGGCCGCCTCCTTCCAGCTTCCGCACAGGTGACGAAGGTGCTGCAGGCGCAGCAGCGTCGCGGCGTCTGGCATGTCTTGGTACAGTGGACCGGCCTGCTAGAGGAGGAAGCGACTTGGGAGAAGCTCGACGATTTCCGCCAACAGTTTCCAGATGTTCAGCTCGATGACGAGTTGTTTGAGAAGGCGGGGAGAGATGTTATGATCGGTACAACGTACCAACGGAGGAGGCTCAACGGGCAGGGTTAGTTACGGGCTTAGCCCAAGTTATCTTAGCTATCTTAGAGTCCAAGTTATATTAGAGTCCAAGTTATCTAGGGTTTAGTGAAGGTTGTCCTCCTATATAAACACATGTACCCCTTCGATATTAAGCAGACAATAAACAGTATTAAGCAGACAATAAACAGTATTCTGTTGTCGTCTCCTGAGGGAGACGGGAGCCCCAAACCCTAGCCGTCCCTCTCTCTCTCACGCCGCGACGGCGCCCAACCGCCGGCGTCCCCAACCTCGCAGCCCGCACTTCCACCCCTACAACCTACATCCGAGACCTGGTAGAACCCTAGCCTCTACCATCATGCTTCATGTGGTTCTCAAAATTTTAGGGCATAGGTTTCTGGGTTGCTCAAAAAGCAAAAACTTTTCTCTCCTCACCTATAACCATTTTTAGGGCAACAAATTTTGGGCATCCATGGAGATGTTCTTAGTTGTACAAAGGAACACATAAATATCCAAGTTGTTATTTCAAGGTACAAAATCGAATTATGTACTGTATCTTGAATTCTTGATCATACTGTTGATGAGTAAATAATAGAATAGAATAGAATTAAGATATCCGCACATATGGAGCAAGCACTCTACCTTCAAGAAAATTGTAGTATGTAGAAGAATTATGAATTTCACACACATAATGCACACCACATTCAGGCTAAATTACAGGCATGTATTATCTTACTGCAAGGTAGAGACTAGCTAGCTTCTTTAAGCCTCTTGATAAGGGTATCCAGAGATTTCTTCTTTGGATTCTGCCTAGCACCCCTAGTTCCAAATGTCGAGAAATAGCTCTCTGAGGTATCCCTTAACTTCTCCGAGATAATTGCCACTTTTTTGTAATCAAGCTTACTGTAGCTCTTCTCACGGATCACTGGGTTAAGGAAGTTCTCTGGGCTGTTGCTCATAAGAAGATTCACCAACTGCCTCGGCTCCACCAGTGCAGACTTCATTTCACTTGCTGCAGAATCCTGATTAGAGTCCAGGAACAAGCTCGATATGTTCTCTGCGAATGACTCAAACATTTTAAGATCAGTATCTATACCGGTAACCGCACTAGCACTAAACCGCTTGACTGAGTCATTCAAGAATAGACCAATAATCCTCTCAGAGATATGCACAAGAACTGCAATAAGAACACGACGGAGCACTGGAAGAGGAAGGATCTGTTGAGCAGTTGAAGTAAGAGTCTCCAGATATATAGTGACCTCATTGGCATACTCATTGCCCCCAGCAGGCGGGTCATCAGCTATCCAGTTGACACCATCAGATTGCCGCATGAATTCATCAACCTTGGAACACAATAGCCGCAGTAGAAGCGCCTCTGCAGCATCACGAGATTTGCGAAGTGGAAAGTCACGTCGCCCACGCTCTACTGCACGTAGAGGCACACCACACAGTTGCGCTGCGTGGTGTGTAAAAAACTCACATGCACGCTCCATTATGGACATGTTTGCAGCAACCTGCATTGCCTGAGAAACACTCAGACCACTGCCTGAATCCACAAGCTTCTGTATCGAAGCATTCACAACCTCTGAGAGTATCCGACCAAGGTACTTCTTCACTGCAGCATATGTGTCACCACCACCCCCATGTGCCATGAAGCTCACCGAGTCCTCAATGAATGACCGCACAATACGACAGATATCTGGCACAGTGCATGAAAACGGAGCGACATACGGGAATGCTGGTGTGATATCAGAGCTCTGAATCCCAAAAGCAAGCACATTCATTGAATACTCATACTCCTTCCTCATGAGCATCTGATCAAACTTATCTGCAGCCAGTGCCTCTGCCACCTGTCTCCGGCAATCAGCAAGTAGCAAGTCATGGTACTTGTCCCGATGCTTAGCCAGCACGTCGAGTAGCATCCCAACTGGATAACTATATCTCCTCATTGTGGCAGCAAGCAAGGCAGCATAATCAGTTATGAGAAGCAGGTGGTTTGCTGTCTGCATCCTAGAGAAATTATCTTCCAGCACGGAGATCATTTTTCCCACTGCAGCCTCCCACAATGCATCTACATCCACCCGGGATGTAAGCCCACCCCCTGTACGAAACACACGGTCCTCGACAATAAAAAACCCAGCAATCTGCGCGAAGAACACCTGATGAGACTCAAGAAATGGTGTTGCCGCAATCACATCAAAGTCAGATGTTAGCTGCAGCTTCCTGTTCTCCAGGTAGTACTTCTTGAATCGCTCCCCAAGCGCCAGTGTCTGGTGTATGTGCATGGCACGGTAGAGCTGTGTGAGGTCAAACGAGGCTGCCGCGGCACCATCCGCCCCATCAGACGTAGCCGTGGCTGCAGCAAAGTCGTCGAGGTCACCAGCTCCGTCATCGTCCAGGGTGATGGACTCCTCCAGCGGGCGGTGCTTGGAGCGGAGCTCCTCCTGGCGCTGCCTGACCGCGGCTGAGCGACCAATGGCCACCTGTCCAAGGTGACGCGAAGCAGCCCGGATGCTGACCATCCAGTCGGCAAACTCCCTGGAGATCTCGCGCTCAGCGTGGACGCGCGCCGCGGGAACGAGGCTGAGCAGCATGCGGCGAAGGGCAGGAAGAGGAAGCGGCTCGGGGCCAGAGGCAAGGTCGAGATCGATGGCATCGACGGCGCGGAGGGCGAGGTAGAGACTGTGGTTGCCGGCCTGGAGGTGGTCGTTAGCCCGAGCGGCGAGAGCGAGCAGGCGGACGCAGCGGTGGGAGGAGGCGAGAGCGGATGAGAGGTTCCCGGCGAGAGCTCGCGCGGCAAGGTACGACTCGAGCGAGGCTAGCAGCGGCGCGGCAGATGACAGGAGAGCGGAGTGGGAGGCGGAGAGGGAGCCCTTGAGCACATCGGCGTCGGCGAGGAGAGAGCGGAGGTCGTCGACGGCGCGGATGAAGTCGTGGAAATGCGCGCGACAGAGCTCCTCGATCTCGGACTCGCGGTCTCGCGCGACGGCGCGGAGCGAGGATAGAAGCGGCTCCGGCCGGCCGCAGGCGAACGCGCGCCGGACAAACGGGCCCAGGTCCTCCCCCGCCGAGATGGCAGTGGAGAGCTGCGCCAGGTCTGCTTCGGACGGGACTGAGCTACCGCCGGCCGAAGCTGACGCTGGCGCGTCGCCGGCGAGCTTGCGCCGCATCGAGATCTGGAGGAGGTGGGGTTGTGGGAGAGGGGAGTTGCCGAGTTGGGCAGGACAGGGGAAAAGGAACTGTTGGTATGCTACCAGAAGAAACAGCGGGTGGTCGGGGCAGCTGGCGTCGAGTGGCAATAGTAATACAGAAGTATGCGCGTGGACTAGTCGGGATGTCTTCTACACCGCACCCGGTCTCTCGAACGCTCGCGGGTCCATCCGGATATGTCCGTGGACACATCGATACATTTCCTCATATTTCCTTTCGTTTATCAATGTATCTTATTTTCGCACACTCAAATCCATGCAATACCGTATACGTCGATCACATAAACTAAATGTCGTATATAAAACAAATGTTGATACCGAATATAAGAAGTGTTTACATTAAATTTATTTGAAATGCACATTCAATCATGTGCTCTTTGATTTTCATTGTGGGTCCACATATGCTCCGTCGAGACTGGACGTGATAATTTTACATCACAGTTCTTGAATACCTTATCCGCAGGAGTGGATTTTGACTGGCACTGTCTTCCACCAAGAGGAAGATCTGATGGGATCTTACTTGGGGTGCGGTGCGGGTCACTTCAGGTTCGCGATGTGGTGTTGGGTGAGTTTGCGGTGAAGTTTAGGCTGCGCTCGAAAGTTGACGGTTTTCAATGGGCTCTAGTAGCGGTGTATGGTGCTGCCCAGTCAGAGCTGAAACCGGATTTTCTGGCCGATTTGGTCCGAATGTGTGATGACAGGTTACCTCTATTGGTTGGGGGTGATTTTAACATCATTAGACGCTCTGACGAAAAAAACAATGATAAGTTTGATGGCAGATGACCATTTATGTTTAACACTATTATTGAAAGTCTGGATCTCAGGGAGATTGAATTTTTAGGTAGAAAGTACACCTGGGCTAATTCCTTACAAGCACACACGTTCGAAAAGCTAGATAGGGTGCTCACTAGTACTGAGTGGGAACAGAAGTTCCCGTTAGTGTCTCGTGTGTGCACTTAATCGGGCTCTTTCGGATCATACACCATTACTTCTGGATTCCGGGGATGCTATCCACTCGGGTAATAAAAACAATTTCTCATTCGAATCCACTTGGTTCTTGAGAGAAGGTTTCATGGATATGATAGCACGGGAATGGAAGGTCGAGGGTGGAGGGATGTCTAATGTTGAAAGATGGCAAAACAAAATTAGACATCTTCGACAGTTCCTCCGAGGGTGGGCAAAAAATCAATTTGGGATTTATAAAGAGGAGCAGGATAGACTCCTAAAGTTTATTGACGATCTAGATCGAAAAGCTGAGTCTGGTTTGTTAGATGCAAATGAAAGGGCATCCAAGGATGAAGCTGAACACAGAGTTCGAGTACTCCTTCGAGAGGAGGAAATGAAGTGGGCTCTTTGAGCTAAAGTACGTACGTTTGTCTATGGGGATAATAATACGAAGTTTTTCCATTTGATAGCGAATGGCAAGCATAGGAAGAAGAGGATCATTCAGTTAGAACAGGATGAGGGTACAATAGTTGGTCATGAAAACTTAAAATTGTACATCTCAACGTACTATAGACAGCTCTTCGGAGCGTCGGCTAACAGTTCTATCACTATGGATGAGCAAATGGTAGCGGATATTCCTCAAATCGGAGATGCTGACAATGAGATACCATCCGCTCCTTTCACGAAGAAAGAGGTGCTTGAGGCAATTGGACAAATGAAAAATAGCAAGGCTCCTGGACCAGATGGCTTTCCGGCTGAGTTCTATAAGAAATGCTGGCATATCATCAAGGATGACCTAATGCCAATGTTTCACGACCTGTTTTGCGGGCGACTAAAACTCTTTCATTTGAACTTTGGTACCATTACGTTGTCACCAAAGAAAGAGGGGGCGACACGTATCGAACAATTTCGCCCCATTTGTCTGCTTAATGTTAGCTTCAAGATATTCACAAAGGTGGGTACTAATCGGTTAGCTCAGGTCGCTCACTCGGTGGTCCAGTCAACGCAGATAGCGTTCATGCCTGGGCGGAATATCCTAGAAGGGGTGGTCGTCCTGCATGAGACGTTACATGAAATTCACTCGAAGAAACTAGATGGGGTTATCTTCAAGGTGGATTTTGAAAAGGCGTATGATAAAGTTAAATGGTCCTTTTTGCAACAAACCTTACGTATGAAGGGGTTTGATCAGTTATAGCGGAAGCATATAGACTGTTTCATTAAAAAAGGCAGTGTCGGTCTAGATGCCTTTTAAGTAAGTAAGACCTTAGCACAGGTGACCGTTAAACTGAATGATTCTCCATTCTGGAAAGGATTGGTGAGGTGTAAAACTGCTTTTTTCAACCAGACTAGGTTTGTCATTTCTAATGGTGAATCAACTAGATTCTGGGAGGATACGTGGTTAGGGGATTTGCCCCTTGCACTGGAATATCCACAGTTATACAATATTGTCCAACGCAGACAAGCGTCTGTTGCGACAATTTTGAGTCACACGCCTCTAAATATTTAGTTCCGTAGATCCTTGATCGGGGAAAGATGGACAAGCTGGCTTCACTTAGTTAGAAGGTTAATGGCTATCCAATTGTCGGATAGACCAGATACCATTCATTGGAAGCTTACTAAGAATGGTGCCTTTTCGGTAAAATCGATGTACTTACATCTTATAGATTCGGGGTACATTCCAAGATCCAAACATATATGGGAGGTCTGTGTTCCGTTGAGAATAAAGATCTTCATGTGGTTTCTCCACAAAGGAGTTATTTTAACAAAGGACAACTTGTCTAAGCGTAACTGGAAAGGAAACCGGCGATGCAACTTTTGTGACAATAAGGAAAATAGCAAGCACCTCTTTTTTTAATGCCCGATGGCTAATATTCTATGGCGCTCTATACACATTGCTTTTAATATCAATCCCCCACTACTGTCAACACGTTGTTTGGGACGTGGGTGGAGGGCTTTAGTGGTCATTTTGCAAAAATTGTCCGGGTGGGAGCCTGTGCATTATTGTGGGCGATTTGGAACTGCAGGAACGATTTAGTGTTTAACAGATGCATATCTATTAATTTTTTGCAGGTTATTTTCAGGGCTACCGCACTGATCCACATGTGGTCATTACTCACTCCTGCGGAAACCAGGGAGCTTATGGTTACTGGGTGTGTCCGCTGGGAGATGGTAGCACAGGGTATCTTCAACCGGTTTGGATGACAGCAGGCTAAAAGGATAGGTGGCTAGTCATCGTCCTATATTTCAGTCGCTGGTTGGGGCGCATTGGGCGCTTTGTATCTCTTTATTTTTGTTGTTCGCGGATTGATGTACTCTTGGCGGACTCATTTTCTTTATTTTAATAAAAGGCTGCATGCATCATTCGATGCAGAGGCCGGGGCAATGCCTCCATTTCTAAAAAAACATATGCTCCGTGAGATCATTGAGTAGTTGCACGTGCATGTGATGATCTTGAAGATTCTGATGCATCTGTAAAAGTTCATAAGTTGAACTGCATCTTGATCTTGAGGGATTTCAACTTGTTCTCCACGTGCTTCAAAATTATTGGTTCGGGCTACACCATCACCATCATCCTCGATGATCATATTGTGCAAAAGTAACACAACATCTCATCAGCTGCCACAAAGTTTCTAATTCCACATTGTTGTGATGTATTTTTGTTTGTTGTGAAGTATTTCGAATGCCTTTTTCACATCCTTGTTAGATTGCATCACTTCGAATGCCTTTTTCACATCCTTGTTAGCTGCTTACTACATTGTTGTGAAGTATTTTTATTCGTTGCCATGTGGTTCGAGCCCACTGAGGATATATGCCATCGGTAAGATGGTATCCCATGTTGTAGTCTCGACCGTTGACCGTGTAGTTGCACGAAGGTGATTCTTCATTGTAAAGCCTCTTGAACACCGGAGATCGTTGAAACACTTGATGTCGTTGTGAGAACCTAGCATTTCAAAGTAAGCATGTCAAACCCATAAGTCATGGCATGCCACCGCTTCTAGTATGATGGTTGCCTCTTTTACGTGACCTTGATACATCCCTTGCAAACCTTTGGGGCCATTCTTCAATTGCCAATGCATCAAATAGATTGATCCGAGCATTCCTGGAAACCCTCTTGCCTCTCCAATAGCCAACAACTCTTCGTGTCCTGTACATTTGGCTCTCTCAGATACTATGCTCCAAACACCTCCACTACAAGACGGACAAACTTGACAGTAGTCTTCAAGCATGTTCTCTCCCCCCATCCTGACCATCTCACCAACAGCATCAGCCGCGATACCAGGTGCAAGCATCCTCAGAGAAGTTATGCACTTCTGCTTGGCGGAAAAAGAGAGTTGACCCCAATAATCCATTGTGAGCTTGAAGTAGTCATCATGTGCCTCCACAATGCACAAAAACAATGGTTTTCGCAAGCGAAAACAACGACGACACCATGGATCATCCGGGAAAGTTGGGTTTGGAGTAAAGTAATCCTTCCGCGGTACCTTTGCTCTGGATGCCCTATCCTGATTGATGACTCTTCTCCCTTTGATTGAGCCCTTGAAATTGAGAATATGCTACACTTCCCGGTCCATTTCCTCTTGCATGCTCATGAGCATAATCATGTCCACTGTTTTGTCTGAATCTGATGAATCGAAGAACCCATCTTGAATCAGTTGATCAAGCATCATCGGTCCATACTCCTCGTCCGAAGCATCAGAATCCATCGTTTCCCCTAAAAATTTGACCAAAAAATGTGGTCAGACATTCCATCGAACACATCAAGTGCAAGGCAGAGCCAAAAAGTTGTCGGACGTACTGTGGTGTCTTCCAGGCTGGAGACGACGTCCTCCACGGCGAGGTAGTGAGAGATGATCCCTGTGACGTAATAGGGGGAGGCAGAAGCTACTAGACGATGAAGAGCGCACTGTGGTGGAGCTGGGAGACGGACGGTGCAAGGAGAGAGGTGTCGGGGGAATGATCCTGACAATAGTACCTAGGGGTACGAAAAAAGGGGCGAAGTCTAACTAGGCTAAGTGGATACACTCGGACGTATGAGTTCAGGCCCCACACGGGAGTGGTAACAACCCTATGTCTCGAGCCCTGAGGCTGATGCTTGCTTATGGGGTATGAAAGAATACAAGGTGTTGAACCCTTGAGCTGGAGCCTGGGAGTGGCTTATATAGTACATGCCACGACCGGACAAGCTTCGTTACAAGCTAATTAATGCTAATAAATAAGGAACTTACAAGAAACGACAGCTATAACTCTCGGCATTACTCGTAACGTGGGTCTTCACTTCACTTCATATGATGGATTAAGCCTTAGCCGTTGTAGCCTCTTCAGTGCCTTCATCTTGCTGTAGTCCAAGTGTCAGGATGCATCCGACTGACATAAGGTTATCCGAGTGACTCCAGGCAGGCCGAGTGACGGCATGCTATGCCGAGTGAGGTTGAGGCTGCACCCGTGGCTTTAAGGACTCATGTTCGTAAGGGGTCCTAGGTGGGCCTAGGGAAGCAGGTCCGTAGGCCTACCCCTAATGTAAAACCCCATTAGTAGCCCCCAAATAGGTTGAGGTTTTGCAGACCGAGTGAATGACTTCCTTCGATGTCTTCGGCATTTTTGAGATTCTTGGGATGTAGCTCGGGGTTGCGTCAATTGGACTCTCGGCAAACGTCCACGGATTCAAGAGTGACAAATTCCGACTGCTTGGTCATACATGTATGACCGCAGTCGATAGTTATAGACTATCTTTCGGGAAGATAGATTCCACGAGTTGGGCGAACGGGAGTTTTGAACTCTACGTGCTCAATCGGCGAGTTGGGACGGATCCCCACTCACATTGAGGCAAGGACGATCAGGTTGTCCTCACTGATTTCCCGAATGATCGGGGTCTGATACGTCTCAAACGTATCTATAATTTTTGATGGTTTCATGCTGTTATCTTGTCATCTTTGGATGTTTTATGTACCTTTTATATCTTTTTTGGGACTAACTTATTAATTCAGTGCCAAGTGCCAGTTCCTGTTTTTTCTGTGTTTTTGGCTCTTTTCAGATCTGATTTTGGAACGGAGTCCAAACGGAATAAAATCCCCGAAATGATTTTTTTCCCGAACGGAAGAAGATCAGGGGGCTTTTGGGCCAAGCCAGGAGGGTTACACGGAGCTCACAAGCCCCCACTCCGCCACCAGAGGGGAGGCAGCGGTGGGCAGGCTTGTGGCCTCCCTGGCGCCCCCCTGACCTAGATCTTGCGCCTATATATTCCCTAAAAATCAGAAACAAATCAAGGGATCCACGAAAATACTTTTCCGCCGCCGCAAGCTTCCGTTTCCGCGAGATCTCATCTGGAGACCCTTCCCGGTGCCCCGCCGGAGGGGACTTTGGAGTTGGAGGGCTTCTTCATCATCATCATCGCCCCTCCAATGACTCGTGAGTAGTTCACTTCAGACCTATGGGTCCGTAGTTAGTAGCTAGATGTCTTCTTCTCTCTCTTGGATCTTCAATACAAAGTTCTCCATGATCTTCATGGAGATCTATCCGATGTAATCTTCTTTGGCGGTGTGTTTGTTGAGATCCGATGAATTGTGGATTTGTGATCAGATTATCTATGATATATATTTGAGTCTTTGCTGATTTCTTATATGCATGATTTGATATCCTTGTAAGTCTCTCCAATTCTTGGGTTTTGTTTGGCCAACTAGATCTATGATTCTTGCAATGGGAGAAGTGCTTGGTTTTGCGTTCTTACTATGTGGCGACCTTTCCCAGTGACAGTAGGGGCGGCAAGGGACACATTGTGTAGTTTCCATCAAGGGTAACAAGGTGGGCTCTGTCGTAGATATGAGATTGTCCATCTACATCATGTCATCTTGCTTAAGGTGTTACTCTGTTCTTTTGGACTTAATACACTAGATGCATGCTGGATAGCGGTCGACGTGTGGAGTAATAGTAGTAGATGCAGAAAGTATCGATCTACTTGTTTTGAACGTGATGCCTATAGATATAATCATTGCCATAGATGACGTCACGACTTTGCGCGGTTCTATCAATTGCTCCACACTAATTTGTTCACCCACCGTCTACTTGCTTTCATGAGAGAAGCCACTAGTAAACACTACGGCCCCCGGGTCTATTCACATCTATCGTTTCCACTTTTGCTTTTACTTTGCTTTGTTACTTTGTTGCTTTCAGTTCTCACTTGGTGAACAATCTATAAGGGATTGACAACCCCTTCATAGCGTTGGGAGCAAGCTTTTTGTGTTTGTGCAGGCTCTTGTGATACTCCTTCACTGGATCGATACCTTGGTTCTCAAACTGAGGGAAATAGTTACCACGACTGCGCTACATCACCCTTTCCGCTTCGAGGGAACACCAACACAAGTGTCCAAGGCCACGGTGGAAATACTTTGCATATTTGCCTAGGAAGTCCCTTAAGGCGTAGCCGTAGCAGAAGGATTCCTGGTGCCATCGACACACCTATTTCTGGCGCCATTGGAAGGTCTTTGGTTGCAGTAGCAGAAGTATTTCTCGCGCCGTTGCCGGGGAGGAGAGATCTATCCAAGTAGGTCTCACAAACTCATCTCTTCCATTTACTTTTTTTGCCAGTTGCCTCTTGTTTTCCTCTCCCCCACTTCACATTTGCCGTTTTCATTTGCCTTTCTCCTTTGCCGTCTTCTTTTGCCTTTGCCGGTTTTCTTGCTTGATTGTGTGCTTGTTTGTTTGTTGAAGCCATCATGGCTGAAAAGACCAAACTTTGCGACTTCTCGAGCACTAATAATAATGATTTTATTAGTACTCCGATTCCTCCCGCCACTAGTGCGGAATCATATTAAATCAACCCAACTTTGTTGAATCTTGTTATGAAAGAGCAATTCTCTGGCCTTCCTAGTGAAGATGCCGCATCCCATCTCAATACCTTCATTGAGCTTTGTGATATGCAAAAGAAAAGATATGTGGATAATGACGTGATTAAGTTAAAACTTTTTTCCTTTCTCGTTGCGAGATCGCGCAAAAACTTGGTTTTCTTCTTTGCCTAAAAAATAGTATCGATTCTTGGGATAAGTGCAAAGATGCTTACATATCCAAGTATTTTCCGCCGGCTAAGATCATCTCCTTACGTAATGATATCATGAATTTCAAGCAACTTGATCATGAACACGTTGCACAATCTTGGGAGAGGATGAAGCTTATGATTAGAAATTGTCCTGCTCATGGCTTGAGTTTGTGGATGATTATACAAATCTTTTACGCTGGCTTGAATTTCGCTTCTCGCAATATCTTGGACTCCTCCTCAGGTGGAACATTCATGGAAATCATGTTAGGAGACGCTACAAAACTCCTAGACAATATCATGACCAACTACTCTTAGTGGCATACTGAAAGGTCACCTGCTAGCAAAAAGGTACACACTATAGAAGAGATTAACTCGCTTAGTGCTAACATGGACGAGTTGATGAATTTGGTTGCTAGTAGAAACGCTACTATAGATCCTAATGACATGCCACAATCTTCTTTGATTGAGAGTAGCAACGCTAGTTTGGACGTGAATTTTGTTGGTAGGAACAATTTTGACAACAACAATGTTGTTAGAGGAAACTATGTTCATAGGCCTTTTCCTAGTAACCCCTCTAACAACTATGGCAATCCCTACAACAACGCTTATGGAAATCACAAAAAATTACCCTCTGATTTAGAGAGTAATATCAAAGAGTTCATCAACTCTCAAAAGATTTTCAATGCGTCCATAGAGGAAAAACTACTCAAAATTGACGATTTGGCTAGGAGTGTTGATATGATGTCTTGTGATATTGATGCTTTGAAAGTTAGATGCGCTCCTCCCAAGGTCAACTTGGATGAAACTTTGAAAGCTATGTGTGTCTCCATGAATGAGAGCAAAGAAAGAACCGCCCAAATTCACGCTAGGCATGAATGGTTTAAAAGGGTGCGTTCTAGTGATGCAAATCACGAAGATCTTAAAGTGCTTGGTGTGTCTCCTCTTGAATGTTTGTTTTTGTGTGTCAAACCTATTTATGGAGGGGCTGGATATGAATCCACTTTGGTTGAAAAACGCCCCAATGATTCGGAGTCCACTCATCTTGATGATAAAGGTGTGGAGAGTGGAGTAGAAGAAATCAAAATTATGGGTAGTAATGAAACTCCCACTTTGGATTTCAAGGAATTCAATTATGATAATTTCTCCTTGTTTGAATGCATTTCTTTGATGCAATCCATTGCAAACTCTCCACACGCTTATAGCCAAAGCAAAGCCTTTACCGCGCATATCGTAGATGCTATGATGAAATCTCTTGAAGAGAAGCTCGAACTAGAAGTCTCTATACCTAGAAAACTTCATGATGAGTGGGAACCTACTTTCAAAATCAAGATCAAAAACTATGAGTGCAATGCTTTGTGTGATTTGGGTGCTAGTGTTTCCGCGATTCCAAAGTCTTTATGTGATATTCTTGGTTTTCATGAGATTGAAGAGTGTTCTCTTAATTTGCATCTTGCGGATTCTACTGTCAAGAAACCCATGGGAGGATTGATGATGTTCTTATTGTTGCAAATAAGAACTATGTACCCGTGGATTTCATTGTACTTTACATAGATTGCAATCCTTCATGTCCCATTATACTTGGTAGACCTTTCCTAAGGACTATTCGTGCTATCATCGATATGAAGAAAGAGAATATTAGATTTCAATTTCCTTTAAAGAAGGGCATGGAGCACTTTCCTAGAAATAAAATAAGATTGCCTTATTAATCTATGATGAGGGCTACTTATGGTTTGAGCACCAAAGATGACTATACGTGATTCCATCACCTTTTGCCTAGCTAAGGGTGTTAAACAAAAGCGCTTGTAGGGAGGCAACCCAACGAATCTATCATTTTTATTTCTGTTTTGTGTTTTCCACACTTTCATAATTCTGTTATGATTGTGTTTTTTGTGTTTCTTTTTGCGTTTGTGCCAAGCAAAACCGTTATGATTAGTCTTGGGGATGATCGTTTGGTCATGCTGGAAAAGACAGAGACTTTCTGCTCACGAAAATAATTTTCATTATTTTCTGTAAGAGATGTTGAGTTGATTCTTTTTGCTGCTGATTTGTATGCAAATTCTTCAGACTGTCGTAATTTTGCAGAATTTTTGGAGTACCAGAAGTATACAAAATATACAGATTGCTACAGACTGGTCTGCTGTTAACAGATTCTGTTTTTGTTGTGTTGGTTGCTTATTTTGATGAAACTATGGATAGTATCTGGGGGTATTAGCCATGGAAGATTGAAAATACAGTAACCCAACATCAGCATAAGTAGAATTTAAGTTTGCTACAGTATCTAAGGAAGTGGTGGTTTGCTTTCTCATACTAATGTTATCACGAGTTTTTGTTTAAGTTTCGTGTTGTGAAGCTTTCAAGTTTTGGGTGAAGTTCTTATGGACAAAGAGATAAAGAGTGGCAAGATCTCAAGCTTAAGGATGCCCAAGGCACCCCAAGATATTCCAGGATGTCGTAAAAGCCTAAGCTTGGGGATGCCCCGGGAAGCCATCCCCTCTCTCGTCTTCAATCCATCGGTAACGTTACTTGGGGCTATATTTTTATTCACCACATGTTATGTGTTTTTGCTTGGAGGGTCTTGTATCGTAGGAGTCTTTTATTGTTGTTGTGTCACAATCATCCTTTCTGCACACCTAGAGGGAGAGACATGCACTCACCATGATTTTGTCGAGCTTCACTTATATCTTTTGGTAGACAATTCAGCTCACATGTGCTTCACTTATATCTTTCGAGCTAGATACTTTTGTTCTATGTGCTTCACTTATATCTTTTAGAGTGCAGCGGTGCGTGGCTTGGTAGTTGATCTATGCTTTGAAAGTAGTCTCAAAAGGGGTAGTTATCCAAAGGGATACGAAAACTTCCACCTTCATGTGCATTGAATAGTTAGAGAAGTTTGATTCATCTCAATTAGTTTTGAGTTGTGGTTTTGGTAATATTGAAGTTTGCTAGTAAGATGTTGTGGATCTAGAAATACTTGTGTTGAAGTTAGTGATTCACGTAGCATGCACGTATGGTGAACCGCTATGTGATGAAATCTGAGCATGATTAGTCTATTGATTGTCATCCTTTGCGTGGCGGTCGGGATCGCGCGATGGTTTATACCTACTAACCCTTCCCCTAGGAGTATGCGTTGAATGCTTTGTTTCGATTACTAATAAAACTTTTGCAACAAGTATATGAGTTGTTCATGACTAATGTTGAGTCCATGGTTTAGATGCACTTTCAGCTTCCACCATCACTATCTTCTTAGTGACGTGCAACTATCGCCGGTGCACAAAACCCACCATTAGCCTCCCTCAAAACAGCCACCATACCTACCTACTATGGCCTTTTCAAAGTCATTCCGAGATATATTGCCATGCAAATACCACCATGACATGTGCTGTCACGTCTACATTGCCATTGCATGATCGTAAGATAGCTAGCATGATGTTTCCATTAATGTCTATGCCATGCTAGATCATTGCCACGGTACACTACCGAAGGCATTCCATATAGAGTCATAGTTGCTCTAAGTTTTGAGTTGAAAGTGTGATGATCATCATTGATGGATCATTGTCCCATGTGAGGAAATAAAAGAGGCCAAAGAAGTCCACCAAAATATAAAAAAAAGAGGCCAAAGAGCCCACCAAAAAAATAAAAAAAATGAGAGAAAAAGAGAGAAGGGACAATGCTACCACTTTTTCCACACTTGTGCATATTAAGCACCATGATCTTCATGATTGAGAGTCTCTCGTTTTGTCACCACCATATAGCTAGTGGGAAATTTTCATTATATAACTTGGCTTGTATATTCCAATGATAGGATTCCTCAAAATTGCCTTAGGTCTTCGTGAGCAAGCAAGTTGGATGCACACCCACTAGTTTTCTTTAAGAGCTTTCACATACTCTTAGCTCTAGTGCATCATTTGTATGGCATTCCCTACTCATTCACATTGATATCTATTGATGAGCATCTCCACAACTCATTGATATGCCTAGTTAATGCGATCATCTTCCCCTTTTTTGTCTTGCAACCTCCACCACACTCCACACCATCTATAGTGCTATAACCATGGCTCACGCTCATGTATTGCATGAGAGTTGAAAAGGTTTGAGAAAGTAAAGGTGTGAAACAATTACTTGGCCAATACCAGGGTTGTGCATGATTTAAATTCGTTGTGCAATGATGATAGAGCATAGCCAGACTATATGCTTTTGTAGGGATAACTTTCTTTTGGCCTTGTTATTTTGAAAGTTCATGATTACCTTGCTAGGTTGCTTGAATTATTATTGTTTCCATGTCAATAGAAAACTATTGTTTTGAATCTAATGGATCTGAACATTCACGTCACATAAGAGGAGTTACAAAGGACATCTATGCTAGGAAGCATGAAAGCATCACAAATTCATTCTTTATCACTTCCCTACTCGAGGACGAGCAGGAGTTAAGCTTGGGGATGCTTGATACGTCTCAAACGTATCTATAATTTTTGATGGTTTCATGCCGTTATCTTGTCATCTTTGGATGTTTTATGTACCTTTTATATCTTTTTTGGGACTAACTTATTAATTCAGTGCCAAGTGCCAGTTCCTGTTTTTTTGGCTCTTTTCAGATCTGATTTTGGAAAGGAGTCCAAACGGAATAAAATCCCCGAAATGATTTTTTCCCGAACGGAAGAAGATCAGGGGGCTTTTGGGCCAAGCCAGGAGGGCTACAGGGAGCCCACAAGCCCCTACTCTGCCACCAGGGGTAGGCGGCGGTGGACAGGCTTGTGGCCTCCCTGGCGCCCCCTGACCTAGATCTTGCGCCTATATATTCCCTAAAAATCATAAAAAAATCAAGGGATCCATGAAAATACTTTTCCGCCGACGGAAGCTTCCGTTTCCGCGATATCTCATCTGGAGACCCTTCCCGGTGCCCTACCGGAGGGGACTTTGGAGTTGGAGGGCTTGTTCATCATCATCATCGCCCCTCCAATGACTCGTGAGTAGTTCACTTCAGACCTACGGGTCCGTAGTTAGTAGCTAGATGGCTTCTTCTCTCTCTTGGATCTTCAGTACAAAGTTCTCCATGATCTTCACGGAGATCTATCCGATGTAATCTTCTTTGGCGGTGTGTTTGTCGAGATCCGATGAATTGTGGATTTGTGATCAGATTATCAATGATATATATTTGAGTCTTTGCTGATTTCTTATATGCATGATTTGATATCCTTGTAAGTCTCTCCGAGTCTTGGGTTTTGTTTGGCCAACTAGATCTATGATTCTTGCAATGGGAGAAGTGCTTGGTTTTGGGTTCTTACCATGTGGTGACCTTTCCCAGTGACAGTAGGGGCAGCAAGGCACACATTGTGTAGTTGCCATCAAGGGTAACAAGGTGGGCTCTGTCATGGATATGAGATTGTCCATCTACATCATGTCATCTTGCTTAAGGCGTTACTCTGTTCTTTTGGACTTAATACACTAGATGCATGCTGGATAGCGGTCGACGTGTGGAGTAATAGTAGTAGATGCAGAAAGTATCGGTCTACTTGTTTTGGACGTGATGCCTATAAATATAATCATTACCATAGATGACGTCACGACTTTGCGCGGTTCTATCAATTGCTCGGCAGTAATTTGTTCACCCACCATCTACTTGCTTTCATGAGAGAAGCCACTAGTAAACACTACGGCCCCCGGGTCTATTCACATCTATCGTTTCCACTTTCGCTTTTACTTTGCTTTGTTACTTTGTTGCTTTCAGTTCTCACTTGGCGAACAATCTATAAGGGATTGACAACCCCTTCATAGCGTTGGGAGCAAGCTTTTTGTGTTTGTGCAGGCTCTTGTGATACTCCTTCACTGGATCGATACCTTGGTTCTCAAACTAAGGGAAACAGTTACCACCGCTGCGCTACATCACCCTTTCTGCTTCGAGGGAACACCAACGCAAGGCTCCAAGGCCACGGGGGAAATCCTTTGCATATTTGCCTAGGAAGTCCCTTAAGGCGTAGCCGTAGCAGAAGGATTCTTGGTGCCATCGGCACACCTATTTCTGGCGCCATTGGAAGGTCTTTTGTTGCAGTAGCAGGGTCCCGTGGGGGGACGAACCAAAAGAACATTCAGCTCACCTCGTCACACGCCGTGGATACGGAATCCATTCAAGATATGAGGTGGGACGTTTTTTCATAGAATTTTGAATTGAGGGAGCACGCGCGCAGGCGACGGTTTCAGCGGAGACGCAGGTAGTGGAAGTAGTGGGGTGACGCCCCAATTTCCGTGTATGTGATGTCGTCGTAATGCTAAAGTGCACACCATCCCCGGGATACTGAAGATCTTCCTCGGGACGACGATGTACTTGATGGGGAATCTCCCAGTTGGTTATTTTAGACGTGAGGTGGAAGGGAGAGGAGACCGCTCCTCAGAATCAGGCCCTTTGCATCTCCGCTTCCTCCTCTTAGCACCAAGAACAAGAACCATCAGCTGACCCCGTCGATTCCCGGCCTAGACCTCTCCGCCACCCAGCATGGTGAAAGGAGCGATGTCGAAGGCCGAGCGGGCCAAGAAAGGGTCGCATGGATCTTCCTTGAGCGCCGGAGTGCTCCCGCGAGGGTGGATCCAGGGCAATTGGATGTCGTCCCGAGTCTCGGAGGGGCGGTTGCTGGAGATGGAGGGCGAAGGCCTGGTCGCTCAGGGGAGCTGGCGATTGCCCGGGGACGGCGAGAAAGAGTCAGCACCCCAGAACGATAAGCGAGTGCTCTTGGTCACCCACATCAAGAGAGGGTTTTTTCTGCCTCCGCATCCCTTTTTCCGAGCATTTCTTGCTTTCTTCGGAGCACATCTCCACTGTTGGGTTCTACTATAGGTGCATCGCATGCAAATAAATTTTTCCTACATGAAGAACAACCAAGAACATGCTACAGAGATGGATCACAGATCGTTACCACTAGACACGCAGTGCCATCCAGCGGAAATAGATGTAGTAGCGCGTCCGTGTGGTTCGTCTCCTCCTCGTTCGATCTCCCTCGAACAACCGGTCACCGGATCCCACATAAAGGTTCGCCTGAGCAGCACAGGTGCACCGCCTCTCACGGTATCTGCGCGTGCAGGAGGAACACCGTGCAACAGACTGCTTGGTCCAGATCACACCATCGGTGGCGGCGAGTGGAGGTGGCTGGTTGCAACACATGCGAAGACCTAATGACGGTGTCGAAGAGATCAGCCGAATAGGTGTGCCGCACCTCCACTATATATAGGCGTCAGGCGCAGGCTCAACTCTTGGGCCTCGCACGGACCCCAAAGGCCATGTATTCCTTCCCTTAAGCGCATGACCCTTTAGGTTCTCGTTCACTTGGTCGCGAGTAAAACCACATCCAACTTGGCTAGTCGGTAGCGGTCTCTAGTAAGACGTGCAAACTCCAAGTGTCCGATGAAGCTGGTTAGGCAAACCTGTACTTCATATGTATGTTCCCTTTGCCAGACGATATACGTTGTCGTGCTCAAGGTGACATGGTCATCCTTGTTGCCGCACGACCTCTTTCTCGTTCAGGTGAATCTGACCAACATTCGGATTATCTCATAATCCTCATCGCATGGCCATGCTTATCTAGGTCAGATGACCCGAGGGGTAGAGTATATATCTCCTAATAGAGGGGCAAATCCCATCTTGCTCGACCACGTCTCGCGGCATGGGTGTGGACAAGCCTGAAACCTACCTTTGTAACTACCCAGTCACGGAGTAGCGTTTGGTCATCCCAAACAAGTCTATCACCATCCTGAGTACATGTGCCAACTCAGGTCAAATGTTGTACTGGAGACTCACAAATGACCTATCGCTGCATCTCATAGTTGGGTCTGTCCAACTCAGACCTTATCTCGACTCGGATCCAACTACGTCGAATCCGACCAGATCTTTCTCAGTCCATATTATCCGGCTAGCATCCAATGCTACATGGTCAGTGAGAGCGGATGATCCACCGTGTCATATGCTAGTCTAACTAGTTGTGCGTCCACACAACCCTTTCGACTAGGGACCATTTAGGACACCCATCATACAATGCATAGTCTCACAAATAAGTGACATACTTGTCGATATACATAATTGATAATGTCCAAGGACTATATTTATTCATAAAAACATAGGAAATATTATCATACATGATTTCCTCTAGGGCATATCTCCAACTGTCTCCCACTTAAACTAGAGTCAATTAAATAGACATCGAATGCCCATACACTACTGGAATCAGAGATTTTTCCGTCTGCTGCTTCTTTGCCGTCTGCTGGCTTATGGCAAAGACCCTCTTTACTATCAGCTAGCAAAAAACACATGGCAAAGATACTATTTGCCATCAGCTAGCTCTTTGCCGTCTACCAGCTCATGAAAAAGAGCATTCAGGCAGACGACAAAGAGCACGGGCGGCCCACCCCGCACCCCCTCTCTCCCCCCTAACGGCCTCTCTCTTTGCCGTCTCATTTTCTCCTCTGTGTCGTCCGGGGACACGCGGCAAATAGGATGCGCCCTAACGACCGTCACGCCCCACCCCCATGCGCCTCTCTCCCCTAACGCTCGTCGCGCCCCACCCCACACCCCTCTCTCTCACCTTCGAAACCACCACCACCGCCGCATCCTCCTCCTCCCTGCGCCGCCGTGCCCTCCTCCTCCCTACGTCGGCATGCCCTCCTCCTCCCTGCGCCCCCTCGTCCACCACGCCCCCTCCTCCTCCCCGGGACCTCCTCCTCCACCACCGCCGCCGGGGCTCGCCCCTTCTCCACCACCGCCCCCTCCACCACCACCGCCCTCTCCTCCACCGCCGCGCCCACCTCCTCCCCACGACCCCCTCCTTCACCACCGCGTCGTCCCTCCTCCACCACTACCGGCCCCTTCCTCCCAGCGCACCGCCTCCTCCCTACGCCCCTCCTCCTCTATGACTGCCCTTCCTGCGCCGTCCTCATCGCCCGGCCACCCTCCCTCCGGTGAGTCCTTATTTTTTTCCTTTTTTCGTTTAATTTGTTAATTAGGTTAGTTAGGTTAGTTGTTAATTACCTACTGTTAGTTCGGTTATTTAGGTTAGTTGTTAGTGGTTACCTACTGGTAGTTAGGTTAGTTAGGTTAGTTGTTAGTTCTTAGTGGTAATTAGGTTAGTTAGTGGTATTACCTACTGTTAATTAGGTTAGTTAGGTTAGTTATTAGGTTAGTCGTTAATTACCTACTGTGCGTTAGGTTAGTTGTTAGGTTAGTAGTTGCCCGTTTAGAGCCCTCCGGCCGCCGCCTATGCTTGCACTAGCCACAATGTTAGGAAACGTTGGTGAACTTGTCACACACCTGCCATGGCTACGACGCCATCGAGCTCATGGGCTACAACAACGATACTGCTGCAACCACCCCCATGAGGTAGGTGCCGAAACATTACTGCTGGGACCACCCCCTTGAGGCATCGGTGATATTCCACTGCAGCATCGAGGATACTACAATAGCTCGCAACAGTAGTTGTCGCACCGACACGACATCCCGACGACACCCCTGACACCCGACACGATGCCCCGAAACCCCGACACGCCGCCCCGACATGACATCTCGACGACACCCCGGCACGAAATATTTTTTTTATGGAACCCTAGATGACATCTATATAGGTTATATATTTGTGTTAGGTCACATATTTTTTGATTTTATTAATGAACACAAAATATTTGTGTTGATCGGGTGGATTTACATGTGACAGTTGTCTCGTTGCTGTGAGGTCTACTGTGCGAAGACCTCCGTTCTACGAGCTCCGCCCCTGCATTTGTGGGTGAGTACAAATGTCATATCCTCCTCGCCCCTTCATTTGATGTGGGTCGGTCTTCGGATGAAACTTGCTAGATATAGGTAATTAAATCAATTTATCAGTATGCGTGACCAGTATGCGTCTCCCGTTCGAAAGGGTTACAGTTATAAATATGCATGCGTTTGGATATATTTATAACCGTGATTCTTCCGAATTGTCCAACGTTATCCATGGACAGCCCGAATATGTGTAGATTGGGTTCGTTTTCCCATATGCTTTGTTCCGGATCCGATGCATAGTTTTGTCAGTGCCTCCCTGTTGTTCTCCGGATACACATCCTCTCTGTTTATTGCGGGGACGTGTATCAGGAGAACAACTGGGAGGTGCTGCCAAAATTTTGCGTTGGATCCGGAGCAGAGCATGGGAAAACGAACCCAATCTACACATACTCGCGTGGGATTAGGACCTATCTTTACCTATTAGCGTGTAGTTGCATGGACGTAATAAAACTGGCGAACTTGATTAACTGGTGAATATATATGCTGAATTATATATAAATATATTTCTTGTGTGTTTAGTAACTAGGCAAGATGAGTGATCGTGCGTGGATGTACACCGGTCACCCTACTCAGAAAGAGATGACGAAAGAATGGTTTCTACAAACAAAGGAGTTTGTGAAAATCGCATTTGCAAATGGCCAGGAAACAAACTGGTGCCCTTGTCATGAATGCGACAACTATAAAAAGAGGATAGAGGCTGTAATGATTAAATACCTGTAGAGGAGGGGTTTTAAGCCTAATTATACGGTTTGTACATTTCATGGTGAGTCTATACAACGCACCAGAGCTGAGGTGGTTTGTTGTCACACCGACGAGCTCGGTACCGGGATCGAACACATGGTGCAAGACTTTGATGATGCTTGGGATGCGGATGGGAATAAGATGGCAGTACACACATCGGATGGGGAAGCGTGGAAACATTTTGATGGATTGCATCAGGATAAATCGGTAGATCCAAGGAATCCTCGAGTATGCATCGCCACGCATGGTTTTAATCCATTCGGCATGACGACAACCCAATACAATAGTTGACATGTATTTGTCATTCCACTCAATCTCCCCCCCCCCGGGCAGATTATGCAAAGAAAGAACATATTTCTAACGTTGATAATTCCAGGGCCCAATTATCCAGGGAAGAATATGAATGTGTACATGAAGCCGCTTAAGGATGAATTACAAGAAGCTTGGGATAATGGGGTCAAGACATACGATGCCGCTAGAAAAGAAAACCTCAAAATGCATGTGTGGTACATGTACTCTATGCATGACTTGCCGGCGTATGCGCTATTCTCTGGATGGTGTGTGCATGGAAGGTTCCCGTGCCCCACATGCAAGGCAACTCTTCAGTTTTATTGGTTGTAGGAGGGTTGGAAGTATTCTTGCTTTGACTTGCATAGACAGTTCCTGGATCCTGACCATCAGTTCAGAAAAGACAAGAAGAACTTTACCAAAGGTAAAGTTGTCAAAAACTTGGCACCACCTGCCTTGACAGGCCAACAGATCCTTGATCAGTTAAACGCCCTCGAGCCTGATCCAGAGCGTCCAGGGTATTTCAAGGGGTATAATTCAAAACACGCCTGGACTCACAAGCAATGCTTGTGGGATCTACCTTACTTCAAAGACCTCCTTCTTCCACACAATATCAACATGATGCACACTGAAAAGAATATCGGAGAGGCTATTTTTGGTACATTGTTCGACATAGATGGGAAGACAAAGTGTAATACTAAGGCTAGAGTCGATCAAGAGACACTATTCACAGACCGTTACAAAACATGCGAGAAGGCAAAGGGAAGCAGAAGTTATCGAAGCCAAAGGCCTGGTTCAATCTTGGAAGGCCAGCTATGAGGGAAATTATCTTGTGGGTCAAAATGCACTTGATGTTCCCCGATGGGTATGCAACGAATCTAAAAAGGGGAGCGATTCTTGAAAAATTAAAAATCTTTGGTCTCAAGAGTCATGATTGGCACATATGGCTTGAGCGGGTAATGTCGGTGATGTTATGTCACTTTATTCCTGAGGATGAATGGCTAGGACTGGCAGAGCTGAGCTATTTCTTCCGTGTTCTTTGTGCGAAAGAATTGTCGCCTGGCATGGTAGATGACATGGAGGAGTTTGTACCGGAGTTTCTATGCAAGTTAGAGAATATCTTTCCGCTGGGCTTCTTTAATCCAATGCAGCATTTAATTTAACATCTACCGACCGAGGCAAGATTGGGTGGGCCCGTGCAAAATCGTTGGTGCTATGCAAATGAGAGGATGTAGAAGACGCTTCGAGCTAAATGTAAAAATAAGCGTAGAATTGAAGCATCGATGGCTGGGGCATTCATTACTCAGGAGGTGGAAAAGTTTGTGACAACACACTACGAAGCCAAAAATCATCATTTGCATAATCCGAAGCCTCGGTACAATGATGCAGACCCTAAAAAAGGTGGATCCAACCTCAGCCTATTCAAAGGGAAGATCGCACCAACCAGTGCTTCGAAACCAATAACGTTGGATGTTGAATAATGGCGAAACATTTCATTGTATATCTTCAACAACCTAACAGAAGTGCGGCCGTACATCGAGTAAGTTCTCAACATATTTTTTTCGTAACTTCTAATTCCTTTGAACTGCTCTTATTACCAGATATTTCATACAGCCGATACGTCGCCAAATTCTCGGATGGAGCGGTGATCCAAAATGATTCCGTCGAAGAGTATGAGCTTGTGGCAAAGCATGGAGGCGGCTATCCCGGTTTCATCTCTTGGTTCAAACAAACGGTAATTATCAATAATGGACCATTTCATTTCTTGGTCTAACTTTCAGCTAATGCAACAATCGTTTCGTATTAAACTTGTAGGCTAATTCAGAGTCTATGGACGCCAAATTGAGACAAGCCGCTAATGGTTTTGACTATAAGATCCGTTCATTTGAGAAATACAACATCAACGGGTATCTCTTTCGTACCTTTGGCAAAGAGCTATCTATGCCCGACCGGAAATCTACAAATTGTTGTGTCTCTACTATCGGCGAAGGTGGTATCGAGTATTATGGAAGAGTTGGAAGCAATTTATGAACTTCAATTCTGTGGTGAAAACCCACCGAATGTCGTAGTCTTCAAATGTTATTGGTTCCAACCGAAGGAGACTAGAAGGACTCATGAACATATAGGACTAGTCGAAATCAATCCAAACACCCATCTAGATGTTCCCGATGTCTATATTATGGCTCAACAAGCGACCCAAGTTTTCTATCTACCATGGGCATGCCAAACTGATAAGAATCTGGAAGGTTGGTATGTTGTTTATGAAGTGCCACCACATGTTAGACCACCTCCCCCAAATGAACAGGATTATGAAACTCACATTAACCCAGACACATATGATGGAGAATTTTTCCAAGAAACACGTCTTTCCAAGAAACGTTTCAAGAACCGCCGTGCTTCACCCTAGAACATGGAAGTAGATAGCGACAATGAATCCGACTTCACCCCTGAGCCGGAACTAGCAGAGCTGGAACTAGAAGATGTTACTGATGCGGATGACCTGTCAATGCTTGACCGATTACAGAAAGGCCATCCACAACTTCAAGCCGTTTAACCCGATGAGCACGTCATTCATGAAGACATGCGTGATAGTGATGATGATGATGCATTTATTGATGATGATTATTAGTTTGTAAGATTCCCAACTTAAATTATATATGTAAATATTATTATTCATGTCAGTTATTCAATTTTTTATGTTGTACTAATTTCTTTTAATCTTTATCATGGCAGGTCAGCAGGTGTTGAAAGATGGTGGGAGCGGGTCCAGATCGCTCGACGGGTTCTTCTTCGGCGGCCCGCACGAGGGGTGGTACTTCCATTCCACCCCTATCTCTCCATAGAGCCTTGGCAGATAGTCTCACGACACCACCCACGGGTGCTTCTTCGTCGACGGCATTGCCCACTAGGAGAGGTGCTAGTCGGGTAGGGAAGAAGGGGAAGGGTACAAGGAGAGGTGGTGGCCGTGGAAGAGGTAGGCGGACTGTTGCACCGTCCTCGCCACCACCACCAGCTCATTCACCCGAGCACAGGACTACTATGGTGGACCCGTTCGCGGAGGAGTCTACGGGGACTCCGGTCCAGGAGCCTCGGGTGGACGGGCATTCGGCCCATGAGACTCAGGTCCAGGATCAGCCTCGGGTCGAGGTGCCTTCGGACCACGAGACTCCGGTTCCTGAGTCTACGTCCCAGAAGAATCCTGCCACACACGCTTCGTCCGACGTGGAGACGTCCGGATGGGGTGCCTGGCCGGATCGGACAGAGGTGCCGGATTGGATTGAGGGTCCGGGTGGCTGTTCTGTTGATGGCGGGGATGAGTCTACGGATAGTGAGGGCAACGTGCAGGTGGACAGGGCCACCGTGTACAAGCATGGTAGTACATGTCTCCCGGTCGCGTCGGCTACCCGCGACCAGAGGCCGGTGATTAAGCCTGAAGGGGATAGGTAAGTACATTTACTCTTTTTTTAGTTTCTGCCTTCAAGTTTCTTCAAATATCTAATGCGTTGACCTTATCATACTGCAGGGGATGGAAACACCTTGGTGGAGTCCGGAAGCCGAATAGCGTCCTTGGTGTGCTTTGCCAGACAAATTTCCCGGGGTTTGTCACGTTGCCTGGTGAGGGCCAGGTTCCTACACTAGGATTTACCTGGGAGCACTACCAGGCTGCGCAGGCCCCGCCTAAGGAGATTATAGAGGGTGTCTTGTGCCACACGAGGGCCGAGATGGTGATCAACAACTTTTGGGTAAATTATCCTTTTACACAATCTAAAATTAACAATATAGCTAATTATTGTACTAATCGGTGTTGTCTCGTTTGATTGCAGACATTCTATAGGTGTGAGGAGGGATATGAGGAGGAGGCGGCAAAGGTTATCGAGGCCGAGTGTAGGCGGTTATTACAGAACTTACGCCACGAGGCTCGGCCGCAGGCCATTCGAGACTACAACGCCACGCGTGGTATTAAGAAGCAAAAGAAGGAGTGCCGCAGAAAGTATATGAAGAAGGAGCAGTACATGAAGGTAATTACCTATTCTTAAGGCCTTGTACGTAGTTTTATTGATTTTATTCATAGGCGTATCGCTCAAAATTATTTCTAATAACTTATAGGTTCCCCCGAGATGGTGTGCGGATAAGATGGATTGTTGGGAGGCGTTGGTGGATGAGTGGTGCACAGGCAACTGGCGAGCCGTCCACGACAATGCGAAGGATTGGCGTAGCCAAATGGTTGGTGTGCCACACCATCAAGGCAGCACCAACTTACTTCAGTTCGGACGAAACTGGGTATGTGGTTTGCTTCATGATTCGTGCAATTCATTCTTCATGCTAGCTTGAGCCCCTTACTAATACTTTGTTCTTCTCTTTTAGGCACATCACAATAAGACGGAGATGTTAGAGTTGTACAACCTTTATGGCATGGCCCATACCGCCTCCTACAAGAAGGCGAAGGCATTCTCTGAGTCTGACCTGGATGATCCAAATAACTTCACGAACATCTCATCCCACCACAAGCTCGTGAAATACAGGGACACGGGGAAGGCTTGGAAAGGGGAGGACTTTAACCCGAGCCAGGAACTTTTGGATCCAGAGCTGGTGATGATATCTGGTGGCGGGAGGCCCCACGGCTCGATAGCCATTGGAGATGGGATAATACGTTGTTCACTCACTCTCTCGTAGATCAAGGCGCGCCAGTCGAGCTCCTGTCCTGAGATAACGCCTTGTCCACGGCGAGTCGATCTTGCCATCGAGGTTAGTTGTACGGACTCAGAAAACTTTCATCCATTTCATTGTGTGTGTGGCCATCGATCATTACTATGGTAACGAGGAATGGTGTTGCAGGTTGCTTTTCAGAAAGAGAGAGCGGCAAACCAGGCTGCTCTTGAGAAAGAGAGATTGGCAAGCCAGGCTGCTCTTCAGGAGAGGGACCGAACCACGACTCGGTTGATTGAGGAGGAGAGGGCCCAGAATGAGGCGGCTCACCTGGCCATGTATGAGCTTATTGTGGTAAGTTTCTTTTTTTACATTAGCCAAATCATGTGTGTAATGTCTATTTCATTACTAACTAATACGACTGACTCTTCAAAACCGAATGTGCAGTCTATGTGCGAGAAGACCGGTCAAGCCCCTCCGCCGATGCCCGTCTTCTCTGCGATTGGCATGGTGAGTTTCATTTCAATGGTCATTATGAACTAGTATTCACAATTGTGTGTCATCATGCTAACTGAGACATTGCAAAATATCTTTTCTGCAGAATAACTCCCGAGCGGCATCGCACGACTTTTCTCTAGGGCAACAGTCTGCAAACGAAGCTGACACGAGCAACCCTCGTGTTTCTCCTCCTTGATGACCACCGTGGTAAGTTTTCCCCAAAATGACATAATAAGCTCCTACTTGATTTCTACTAGGAAAAATGGTTAGTGAAACATCATAAGAACCTTGGTTAGCTCATTAAAATGACTAATTAAGATTCTAAAAGACATAATAAGCTGAAAATGACATAAGAACCTTGGTTAGCTCATTAATATTATATACTTAGCTTGTTTTCCTCTAAAATGACATAATTAGCCCATTTAGCTCCCAAAAGACATACTTAGCTAATTTAGCTCCAAGAAGAGGAGAAGAGGAGAAATCAAAAGAAGGAAGAAGAAGAAGAATAGAAGAAGAAGAGAAGGAGAAGGAGAAGAAGAAGAAGGAGGAGGAGAAGAAGAAGAGAAGAAGGAGAAGGAGGAGAAGGAGCCCTCCTTCTTCTCCTTCTTCTGCTCCTTCTTCTTCTCTCCTCCTTCTTCTCCTTCTTCTTCTCCTTCTTCTTCTCTTCTTCTTTTCTTCTTCTTTTCTTCTTCTTCTCCTCCTCCTTCTCCTTCTCCTTCTTCTTTTTCTTATCCTTCTTCTCTTCTTTCTTCTTCTCTTTCTTCTTCAATTTAGCTTATTTTCCCCAACAAAGACATACTTAGCTAATTATCCTCCAAAATGACATAATTAGCTTAGTTAGGTAAAAACATCATAAGAACCTTGGTTAGCTCATTAAAATGACTAATTAAGCTCCTAAAAGACATAATAAGCTCAAAATGACATAAGAACCTTGGTTAGCTCATTAATATTATATACTTAGCTTGTTTTCCTCTAGAATGAAATAATTAGCCCATTTAGCTCCAAAAATACATAGTTAGCTAATTTATCTCCAAGAATAGGAGAAGAGGAGAAATTAAAAGAAGGAATAAGAATAAGAAGAAGAGAATAAGAAGAAGGAGGAGGAGAAGAAGAAGAGAAGAAGGAGGAGGAGAAGAAGGAGATGGAGCCCTCCTTCTTCTCCTTCTTCTCCTTCTTCTTCTCTCCGCCTTCTTCTCCTTCTCCTTCTCCTTCTTCTTCTCTTCTTCTTTTCTTATTCTTCTATTCTTCTTCTCCCCCTCCTCCTCCTCCTCCTTCTTTTTCTTATCCTTCTTCTCTTCTTTCTTCTTCTCTTTCTTCAATTTAGCTTATTTTCCCCAACAAAGACATACTTAGCTAATTATCCTCCAAAATGACATAATTAGCTTAGTTAGGTAAAAACATCATAATATTCTTGGTTATCTCAATAAAATGACTAATTAATCTCCTAAAAGACATAATAAGATTAAAATGGCATAAGAACCTTGGTTAGCTCATTAATATTATATACTTAGCTTGTTTTCCTCTAGAATGACATAATTAGCCAATTTAGCTCCAAAAAGACATAGTTAGCTAATTTAGCTCCAAGAAGAGGAGAAGAGGAGAAATGGAAAGAAGGAAGAATAAGAACAAGAAGAGAAAAATAAGAGAAGGAGAAGAAGGAGGAGGAGGAGGAGGAGGAGGAGGAGAAGAGAAGAAGGAGAAGGAGCCCTCCTTCTTCTGCTACTTCTTCTCTCCTCCTTCTTCTCCTTCTTCTTCTCTTCTTCTCTTCTTCTTCTTATCCTCCTCCTTCTCCTTCTCCTTCTCCTCCTCCTCCTCCTCCTTCTTCTTCTCCTTCTTCTCTTTTCGCTTCTTCTCTTTCTTCTTCAATTTAGCTTATTTGTCATATATATGTTGTTATTGTTGTTCTTCTGACTTTCTTATTCCTATTTTGTAGATTGGATGTACTACATGCATGGAAGCTGGCATT
Organism: Hordeum vulgare subsp. vulgare; assembly: GCF_904849725.1. Classification (NCBI taxonomy): domain Eukaryota; kingdom Viridiplantae; phylum Streptophyta; class Magnoliopsida; order Poales; family Poaceae; genus Hordeum; species Hordeum vulgare. The sequence goes on along the minus strand of NC_058520.1, from coordinate 228,423,910 downwards.
GATGGAGTGCTTTAGTTCTAGTTTTCATTTGAGTTGATGAACAATGTGGAATTATATGTATATGTATATATGGATGAATAGTAGATGTGGAACTATATGTATATGTATATATATGGATGAAACTTTGTGCTATGAATATGTGTTGTGACCTATATATGTGCTATGAATTATATGTGCTATGTATATGTATATGTGTTGTGACCTATATATGTGCTATGTATATGTATATGTGCTGTGAAATAAACAAAAAAACAAAATTGTGACAATATGGGCTCTTTGCCGTCTGCCAGCTAATGGCAAAGGCCTTTGCCATCGGGCAACAGACGACAAAGGTGCCACGTGGCACCCAGCTATGCAACCTAGGGCAGCAGCAGCTGGCCATATAGTCTCTTTGCCGTCCGCTACCTTGGGAGGCTGACGCCACAATGGGAGGGAGGCTGACGGCAAAGGGATGATTCCTGCGTTAGCCCAACTCTGTGCTAGCCCATAGAAGCACATGGCAAAGAGAGGGAGGGAGGCAGACATCACAGAGAGGGAGGAAGGCAGACGACACAGAGAGGGAGGGAGGCAGACGACAAAGAGAGGGAGGGAGGCGTACGACAAAGCCTATGTTAGCCCTAACGGAGGCGTTGCCTGTCGGCTGCCGTCTAAGAATGTGTGTTGTCTGCTTGGACCCAGAGACTGATGGCAAAGACCTTTGCCGTCCGCTTCAGGCAGACTGACGGCAAAGAAGGTGATATGCCGTCGAAAGTAGTCGTAGGAACATTGCCGACAGGAGGCTGATGACAAAGACTTTTGCCGTCGGTGGATCACCTCTTTGCCATCCGTTATGGAAGAAGGCAAAGAGTGTGATTCCTCTAGTGATAGCTCTAACGTGCCCCTCATGCTTGGGTTGTGGAAGCGGCTTTGTCAATGGATCTGCGACATTTGCATCCGTGTGAATCTTACATAATTTAGTATCACCATTCTGTATGAGCTTTCGTATCAGGTGATACTTTTGGTCTATGTGCCTGGTCTAGTGGTGTTGTCTCGGCTCTTTGGCCTGTGCGATGGCACCTGAATTATCACAATAAAGGTCCAACTGTTTTAACTAGCCCGGGAACACATCAAGATCCTCCGAAAACTTCCGAATTCAAACACTTTCCTTTGCAGCTTCACAAGCCGCAATGTATTCGGACTCTGTTGTGGAGTCAGCGACTGTATCTTGCCTGTAACTCGTCCAGCTCACTGCTCCTCCGTTCATGACATACACGAATCCAGTCTGCGATTGACAATCATCCCTGTCGGTTTGGAAACTAGCATCAATGTAACTCTTTACGCTGAGCTCCTCCTCACCTCTATAAACTAGGAACATCTCTTTAGTCCTTTTCAGGTACTTCAAGATAGACTTCACCGCTGCCCAGTGACTCTCACTTGGGTCGGCATGGTATCTGCTTGTTAAGCTTATTGCATAGGCAACATCAGGTCGTGTACATAGCATGGCATACATGATGGATCCTACTGCCGAAGCATATGGAATCCTACTCATCTAGTTTCTCACATCAGAAGTCAAAGGACTCTGAGTCTTTCTTAGCCTTATACCATGTGAGATGGGCAAGAACCCTTTCTTGGCCTCACTCATGTTGAACCGCTTCAACACTTTGTCTATGTACGTGCATTGGCTTAAGCCGAGAAGCCTCCTCGATCTATCTCCATAGATCTTGACGCCTAAAATGTACACTACCTCTCCAAGATCTTTCATTCAAAACTTGCCATTCAATGATTCCTTGACTGAATTCAGCATCGAAACATCATTTCTGGTCAGTAGTATGTCATCCACATACAAGATCAAAAATACTACCAAGCTCCCACTAGACTTCTGGTATAAACAATAGCCCTCTTCATTCTTGATGAAACCAAGGTCAACAATGACTTCATCAAAATGAATATTCCAACTTTGAGCTGCTTGCCTCAATCCATAAATGGATCTCTTGATCTTGCATATTTTACCAGCATTAGTTGGATTGACAAAACATTCGGGTTGTATCATGTATACATCCTCCTTTAAATTTCCATGAAGAAAATCCGTTTTGACACCCATCTGCCATATCTCATAATCGAAATATGCAACTATAGCTAGTATGATCCTCACCGATTTCAGCATCGCTACCGATGAGTAGTTCCCGTCTTAGTCAATTCCTTGAACTTGTCCATAACCTTTACCGACAAGCCGAGCTTTGTGGATCTAAATATTTCCATCCACAGTGGTTTTCTTCTTAAAGATCCATTTGCAACCAATGGCTACTACGCCATGCGGCAGATCAACCAAGTCCCAGACTTGATTATCATCCATGGACTTTAACTCGGATCCCATGGCCTCAAGCCATGCCTTGGAATCTGGGCACACCATCGCCTCGGCATACGTAGCCGGCTCGTCGCTTTCTAGGAACAACACATCGCACACTTTGTGAAATCTATCCGACCTCCATGGCTCCAGTGCCGACTCCACTATGGGTTCTCTGACCGACTCCGGTATGATCTCATCAGTAGATGAGTCGTCCCTAGTGGATCTTGAATTTCTTTGAGTCGCATCGTTCTCCCACTGGCTTCTCGACTGAGAAACTCTTTCTCTAGGAAAACCCCGTTCCGAGCAACAAACACTTTGTTCTCTTCTCGGTTGTAGAAGTTGTATCCCAAGGTTTCCCTCATATATTCCACGAATATGCATTTATCCTTCTTGGGTGTAAGCTTGTCCGACATGAGTCGCTTGACAAATGCTTCACAACCACAAATCTTTAGAAAAGACAAACTAGGACAATTGCCAGTCCACATCTCGTGTGGTGTCTTGTCTACGGATTTCGATGGTACCCTGTTAACTGTGAAAGCTGCAGTTTCTATAGCGTATCCCCAGAATGACAAGGGTAAATCCGATTTGCTCATCATCGATCGGACCATGTCCAGCAAGGTTTGATTTCTCCATTCTGACATGCCATTTCTCTGTGGTGTACCCGTAGGTGTGAGCTGAGGTACTATACCTAGGCTTCTCAAATGATCATCAAATTCATGGCTCATGTACTCACCTCCACGATCTGATCGTAGGAGCTTTATAATCTTCCTGAGCTGATTTTCAACCTTGTTCTGAAACTCTTTGGACTTTTCAAAAGTCTGTGGCTTGTGCCTCATCAAATAGATATATCCATATCTACTCAAGTCATCGGTAAAAGTCACGAAGTACTGATACCCACCTCTAGCCGTTGTGCTCATTGAACCACACACATCACTATGTATAAGCTCCAATAGCTCGGGCGACCTCTCGCAACTCTTTGCAATAGGATACTTAGTCATCTTGCCTAGCAAGCATGATTCGCATGTCTTGAATGACCCGAAGTCGGACGAAGTTAGGAGTCCATCATCATGTAGCTTCTTCATGCATTTCGGACTAATGTGTCCAAGCCGGCAATGCTAGAAGTATGTTGGATTTATCTCATTAGGCTTATGACTCTTAACATTCACGTTATAGACTGGTTCCGTTTCTAGATTCGAAATAAATAGCCCATCTACAATGGGTGCATAGTCGTGGAACATTCCATTCAAATAAAATGAACAACCATTGTCCTTTAAATTAAATTCATAACCTTGACTCATATTACATGAGGCAAAAATAATGTTCTGACTAAGTGCAGGAATGTAATAACAATTATTCAATTCCAAAATAAATCTAGAAGGAACCTAGAGCTGCATCGTGCCGACCTCCAATGCAACAACTCTTGCTTTGTTGTCGACCGTGATGTCAATCTCCCCTTGTGCCAGACGCCTAGTTCTTACTAGCCCATGCATCGACTTGCAAATATGAACAACTGATCCGGTATCAAATACCAAAGAGCTACTAGGTACGTGAGCAAGGTAAATGTCTATAACATATGTAACAAGTGTACTTTTGCCTGAAGAAGCATCTCCGGCCTCCTTGCCATGCTCAGCAAGCCACTTGCTATAGTTACTCTTCTAGTGACAAGCTTCCTTGCAATGATAGAAAATGGTCTTTGAGTTTGGTCCGGACTTTGGCTCAGCAGCGGAGACAACCTTCTCCGCGCCCTTTGCCTTACCCTTTTTCTAGGACCAACTCTTCTTGAACTTTGCCGAGTTCTGCACCATCAACACTTGATGTGTGCGTTTCTTAATATCCTGCTCTGCCACCTTGAGAATCCCATGCAATTCAGTGAGCTTATTATCCATGCCATGCATATGATAGTTCGAGATGAACGTCACATAGCTAGCTAGAAGAGAACCCGGAACTGCATTACTAGCTAGCTCATCCGAGAGTAGGAAGCCCAAACGATCCAAAGATTTCATGTATCCGATCATTTTGATCACATGCGGGCTCAGTGGATCACCTTCCTTCAGCTTGTAATTCATCAAGGATCGCCATACGTTGAACCTTTCGGTCCTAGCCTGCACCTGAAACATGCTCTTGAGACTCTCGATCATATCGAAAGCCGCAATGTCTACGAAATGCTGAGGCAACTGATCTCGTTTGATTCATCAATGAGTTTATGGTAGGCATTCTTGGTTTTGGAATTATCATTATCGGCAGGTACCTATGGAAGTGGATCCTCTAGAACATGTTCCTTTTTATCGTGCTTGAGAACAATTCTCAGATTTCTATACCAGGTGGTAAAGTTTGTTCCATTAAATTTATCCTTTTCCAGAATTGATTTCAATGCAAAGTTTTAAGCAGGTGGTGCCATTGAACTACAATAGAAAATATGCAATCACTAAGCAATGTGTTTATGTAGAGTAATTCAAGCCTTAAATAGAACTACTCCCACTGAAGTCGACATCCCTCCGCAAACTCTCAGTGATTCAGGATCCGTCTAGGGCGAGTGACTAGTGAGCTTTAGCATCACTGCTAGCTGATACATCTCCAACGTATCTATAATTTATAAAGTATTCATGCCATGTTTAAAATAATTCTATATGATTTTATTAGAACTAACCCGGGCTGATGTTGTTTTCAGCACAACTACCGTGGTGTTGTTTTTGTGCATAAATAAAAGTTCTCGGAATGGGATGAAAATTTACGGAGAATATTTTTGGAAAATATAAAAAATACTAGAGCAAAAAGATACCGGAGAGGAGTCCCTAGGCAGTCACAAGCCTAGGGGGCACGACCCCCTCCCTTAGGGCGCCCCCTTGGCTTGTGGGTCCCTCTAGAGTCCCCTTGATGTGAGACCGACGCCAAAAATTCCTATAAATCCCGAAACCCCCAGAAATAAACCTAGATCGGTAGTTCCGCCGCTGCAAGCCTCCAGAGCCACGAAAAACCAATCGGGAGCCCGTTCCGGCACCCTGCCGGAGGGGGAACCATCACCGGAGGCCATCTTCATCATCCCGGCGGTCTCCATGACAAGGAGGGAGTAGTTCACCCTCGGTCCTGTGGGTATGTACAAGTAGCTATGTGTTTCATATGTCTCTCTCTCGTGTTCTTGAGATGGCACGATCTTGATGTATCGCTAGCTTTAATAATATAGATGAATCATATGGAGTTTTCCCCTGTCGATCTTCTTGTGGTGAATTGAGTTTTCCCTTTGAAGTTTTCTTATCGGATTGAGTCTTTAAGGATTTGAGAACACTTGATGTATGTCTTGTGATGGGACATCCGTGGTGATAATGGGGTGTTCTATTGATCGACTTGATGTATGTTTTCGTGGTCAACTTGCGGGTTCCGTGACCTTGGGAATCTATGCATAGGGGTTGGCACATGTTGTCGTCTTGACTCTCCGGTAGAAACTTTGGGGCACTCTTCGAAGTTCTTTGTGTTGGATTGAACATGATGAATCTGAAATTATGTGATGCATATCGTATAATCATTCCCATGGGTATTTCTGGTGACATTGGAGTATCTAGGTGACATTAGGGTTTTGGTTGATGTGTATATTCATGTGTTATTTTAGTACGAACTCTAGGGCTGTTCGTGGCACTTATAGGGATAGCTCATAAGATTGATTAGAAAAGATAACTTTGAGGTGGTTTCGTACCCTACAATAATTTATTCGTTAGTTCTCCGCTATTTGTGACTTTGGAGTGAACTCTTTGTCGTACGAGAGGTATTTACATATGATTCAACTATGTTAGTATTGTTGAGACAACTTGCACTAGTGAAAGTATGAACTGTAGGCCTTGTTTCTAAGCATTGCAATACCGTTTGTGCTCACTTTATCATTAGTTACCTTTCTGTTTTTATATTTTCATATTAAAAAAACCTATATCTACCATCCATATTACACTTGTATCACCATCTCTTCGCCGAACTAGTGCACCTTTACAATTTACCATTTTATTGAGTGTGTTGGGGACATAAGAGACTCTTTGTTATTTGATTGGAGGGTTGCTTGAGAGATACCATCTTCATCCTATGCCTCCCACAAATTGATAAACCTTAGGTCATCCACTTGAGGGAAACTCGTTATTGTCCTAAAAAACTCTGCGCTTGGAGGCCCAACACGAGTCTACAAGAAGAAGGTTGTGTAGTAGACATCAAGCTCTTTTCTCGCGCCGTTGTCGGGGAGGTTAGGTAAGCGACACTCACATCCCGTCAACGAAGCTCTTTTCTGGCGCCATTGCTGTGGAGGTGAGTGCTTGAATGTATATCTTTAGATCTTGCAATCAAATCTTCTAGTTTCTTGTTTTTCACTAGTTTGGTTTTATAATAGAAAACTACAAAAGAATGGAATTGAGGTTGCCTCATATGCTTCATCTTTTCAATGTCTTTCGTGAAAATGATGAAAGGGAAAATTGTGCTCAAGTGTTAGAAGAAGAAGTTATTAAAATGTTTGGCACTAAATCTTTGAGTGATGAGCATGATAGCAATATTGTTAGTATGAATTCTCTGAATATTCATGATGCTAATGATATGCAAAGCCACAAGCTTACAAATGCTATGCTTGATGAATATGATATTTTTAGTCCCCCAAGTTTTGATGAGCAAAACTATTATGAGATAGCATGCCTACTATGTATGATGATTATTGCGATGACATGTATTCTATAAAGAGTGATAGTAACCATGAAACTTGTTATCATGATTTTAATATTCAAAGTGGTTATGTCAATCAAGTACCTCATGATAGTTATTTCGTTGAGTTTACTCCCACTATTAGTCACGAGAAGACATTTTCTTGTGTGGAGAGTAGTAAAATTTCTATGCTTGTAGATCATGAAAATAATGCTTTATGTGTTGGTTATATTGTGAAATTCCTTCATGATGGTACTGAAAATTATTATGAGGGAGGAACATATGCTTGTAGGAATTGCAATAATATCAAGTTTCCTCTGTATGTGTTCAAAGTTTTGAAGTTATGCTTGTTTTGCCTTCCTATGCTAGTTGATTCTTGCTCCCATAAATTGTTTATTCACAAAATCCCTATGCATAGGAAGTGGGTTAGACTTAAATGTGTTTGTCATGAGATTCATGATGCTCTTTTGCATGTTATAATTATTATTCCTATGTCAGCATCATTGAAATCAGAATGCCTAGCTAAAAAGCTTTAAAGAAAACCGCTTGTTGGAAGACAACCCAACACTTTTACTTTCTGTTTTTTGGTGTTCACATGATTAAGCTACTGTAGTAATCATGTTTTATGCCTTTTCTTTCAATAAATTGTCAAGTAAAGCCTTTGGGATAGTGTGGATGATAGTTGACTTGATTCTGTGCAAAAACAAAAACATTTGCTCTAAGTCCAGGAATTTTGTAAATTCACTGGAATGTGATTTTGATCTGTTTTTTACACATGATTGATATACAATTTTCCTGCATTTTCCTAATTCTTCAGAATTTTTAGAGACACGGGAGTATGGTTACACTACAGATCTTCACACACTATTCTGTTTTTGATAGATTCTGTTTTGCATGCATAGTTTGCTTGTTTTAGTGTTCCCATAACTTATATTCAGTGATATAAATTATGGGAATAGTATAATATAGTAGGTATCATGTGGTAACAATTAATAATCTTGTCTTCACTGTACCTAAGTGAATGATCATTATTTATTATACTAACCCATCTCACGAAGTTCCGTTAAGTTTTGTGTGATTGAAGTTTTCAAGTTTTGGGTGAGACACCGATATGAGGAGAATAAGGAGTGACAATAACCTAATATTGGGTATGCCCAAGGCACCCCCAAGGTAATATCCAAGGAAGACTCAAGCGCCTAAGCTAGGGGATGCCCCGGAAGGTATCCCCTCTTTCGTCTTCAACACTATCGGTATATCTTACTTGGAGCTCTATTTTTATTCGTCACATAATATGAGTTTTGCTTGGAGCATCATTTTATTTTGTTGTTCTCCATTAGGTGTTATTTAGAATCTTGTTTTTGAGAATAGGTGAAACCGTGATACGAGAGGATTGAACAAGATACAAAAGCTCAAGCTTGGGGATGTCCAAGGCACAATAAGTAAATATTTCAAGAACTCTCAAGAATCTAAGCTTGGGGATGTTATGCATCCCACCTCTCTTCGTCAACTATCGGTTAGCCTATGTTGAGCCTAAATTTTTATTCATTCACATGATGTGTCCTATTCTTGGAGTGCTATTTTTCTTTTGCTTGCTGTTTAAATAAAATACTCAGATATGAAAATCTTTATTAAGAGAAAGACAGAGAAAGTCCTCACATAGCTACTTAATTGTTTGACTACTCATTGATCTTCACTTATACATTTTGGAGTAGTTTTGTCATTTACCTATGAGTAAATGGTTGAATGAATTGAATATCATAAATCTCACATTATATGTGTTTTATATGCTTATCCCATGGGGAGTAATGTCTTCACATATAAGAAGTATAGGTGGTAAAATTTATTGAAAGTCAACAAACACCGCATTGGTCACTTGAACAATTCAGGAAAGAATATTGAAGGAAGAGATATTTCACATATAAATATACTATCTTGGAAATCTTGTATAACTGTGAATACCTGTTAATTATTTTCAAACTTGAGAAAATTAGTTGAAGTTGGACAAGGAAGACAACGTAATGAGTTATGCTTGGGTATATTTGTATAGAAGTTATATTGTTATGGATCCTCCAACATGTGGTACTTGCTTCCACCTCATACTAGCCAAAACTTCCGCACCAAGTAGAAATACTACTTGTGCATCCAAACACTCTTAAACCTAAAGTTGTTCCATATGAGTCCACCATACCTACCTATATGCGGTATTTACCTACCGTTCCAAGTAAATTTGCATGTGCCAAACTCTAAACCTTCAAATAATATTCTGTTTTGTATGCCCGAATCGCTCAATATAGTGACTAGGGGTTGTGTGTATCTTCCATGGTAGGTGAGTTATTCTCACGATATGTGTTGATTCACTATCATTCACGAGAAAGTGGCTGGTATTTGGGATGCCCAGTCCCATGCTCAAAAAATCAAATCAAAATATAATGAAACAAAACTCCCCCAGGATTGTTGTTTGTATGGACGGTACCCGTGGATTCGGCTCGCCGTGGAGTGTGGTTGATTGGTGGAGGGGGAGTAAAAACTTTACCATTCTGTTTGGGAACCGCCTATAATGTATCTAGCATGGAGGATATCGAGATCTCTTGGTTGTTATGTTTATAATGAAAGCATACCACTCAAAATAATTATTTCTCTCTGTTTTAAAAGCTTGAGCTCTCGCACATGTGCAAATCAATGCTTCCCTCTAGGAAGGGCATATCTTTTACTTTCTAGTACTTACCTTTATACAAGAGTCATGGTGATCTTCACCACTTCCTATATTTCGCCTTTTTCTCTTGGCAAGTGTCATGTGTTGGGGAATGATCTAGAGATATACATCCACACAAATATATTTGATCATGAATTATTATTGTTGACAACTATCTATATGACAAATAAGTTGGGAGGCGAAACATTAAGCCCCTATCTTTCTCTATGTTTGCTGGATGCTATTTGTTCTAAAAATATGCTTTGAGTGTTAGCAATCATGGAAGACTATATGATAGTTGAATATGTGGAATTTGCTAAATGAAAGCTCTTACATAGACCCTTCCTGAAAATAAGATGAATTGCAATTGTTCGATAACTAGGATTATGGTTGGTTAGTTTTCAAGAAACTTTTTGGTATATACTTTAACATGTGACTAGCTTGTTACTTGATCATGAGAAGTTTTATGAGATGAGCTACTGTTTATGCTATATAATGATGCTAGAAAAAGTGTTTGGAACTATCATTGATCAAATTTATGCACTATGCTAGCATTCACACTTCATAAAATAGTTCTTTTATCATTTACCTACTCGAGGACGAGAAGGAATTTAGCTTGGGGATGCTGATACGTCTCCAACGTATCTATAATTTATGAAGCATTCATGCCATGTTTACAATAATTCTATATGATTTTGGTATGATTTTATTAGAACTAACCCGGACTGACGCAGTTTTCAGCAAAGCTAACGTGGTGTTGTTTTTGTGCAGAAATAAAAGTTCTCGGAAGGGCTGAAAATTTACGGAGAATATTTTTGGAAAATATAAAAAATACTGGAGAAAAAAGATACCGGAGAGGAGTCTTGAGGTAGTCACAAGCCTAGGGGGCGCGGCCCCCTAGGGCGCGCCCCTGGCTTGTGGGTCCCTCAGGAGTCCCCTTGACGTGGGACCGACGCCAAAAATTCCTATAAATCCCAAAACCTCCAGAAAGAAACCTAGATCGGGAGTTCCGCCGCTGCAAGCCTCGAGAGCCATGAAAAAGCAATTGAGAGCCCGTTTCGGCACCCTGCAGGAGGGGGAAACCATCACCGGAGGCCATCTTCATCATCCCGGCGTTCTCCATGACGAGGAGGGAGTAGTTCACCCTTGGGGCTGAGGATATGTACCAGTAGCTATGTGTTTGATCTCTCTCTCTCGTGTTCTTGAGATGGCACGATCTTGATGTATCGCAAGCCTTATTAATGTAGATGAATCATATGGAGTTTTCCCCTCTCTATCTTCTTGTGATGAATTGAGTTTTCCCTTTGAAGTTTTCTTATCGGATTGAGTCTTTAAGGATTTGAGAACAGTTGATGTTGTCGGATTTCGTGCTCCGCAAAACGCATTCGAACTCAGGGGCATGTACGAAGATCTCTCACAGCCAAAACTCACCTAGCATGCTACTCAAAGGGAACGACAAAGAACTCACTCGACCGTGAGGGAAACACAAAACACAATAGTTTACCCAGGTTCGGGCCGCTGCGAAGCGTAAAACCCTACTGCTGCTTTGGTGGATTGCCTCTCGTGGAGGTTGGTGGATGAACTAGTACAACATTCTTCGGCCTCCTGAGGCTAGGTGGCCTTAGTGGTGTGACAATGAGTGAATAAATGGTTCGTCCCGGATCCCTCTCTATGAAGCAACCTATCCTCTATTTATAGTGGCGGCCCTGGTCCCATTCTCTTATCGTTTCGGTGGGAAGGGGTCCCATAGCGCCAATTTCGAAGGGGGACAGGGGAACATGCTCCCCCTGTCCAAAAGTGGTCTTCGCCTGCAAAGTTGCTGCCAGCGCTGTAGGGGCTGGTTCAGGGATGACGTCCGTCCTGCCGGCGGGCGGTGATACGTCTCCAACGTATCTATAATTTTTGATGGTTTCATGCTATTAGCTTGTCAAACTTTGGATGCTTTGCATGACTTTTATATATTTTTCGGGACTAACTTATTAACTCAGTGCCAAGTGCCAGTTCCTGTTTTTTCAATGTTTTTGACCCCTTTCAGAGGAGATTTTGAAACAGAGTCCAAACGGAAGAAAATCCTCGAAAATATTTTTTTGGAACGGAAGAAGATCGGGAAGCTTGGGAGCCAAGGCAGGGGAGCCTCAGGGGCCCCACAAGCCCCCACCCCGTGGCCAGGGGGGATGCCGCGCCATCCAGGCTTGTGGGCCCCCTGGACGCCCTTTGCCCTAGGTCTTTCGCCTATATATTCCCCAAAATTCTAGAAAAAATCCTGTTACTCCCGTTGGTTGGTCCCGGCACCGCCCGGTGCTGACTCCCCCTTGGTGCCCCGACATTTCTCCGTTGTCGTAGTTCACCCGCGCCGACGCCTCCGCCTTCTGCTGGCTGCGCCGGATGGAAGGGTCCTGTCTGGCCGCTCCAGACTGTCGCTGGCCGACCTGGTCTTGGCGATGCGCATTGGTGTGTGCATCGATCGTCCTGTCGTTTTCTTAGTGCCCATGGTGGTTGTCAGCGTGATGCGCCGCAGGGTCGGCCTTCGGAATCTGGAGGAGGAGGAGGGCTGCATGAGGCGCGTCTCTCTCAGGCCCGCCCAGCGTAGGGGGCCCCCATTGCTTGCAGCCCCGGGGGCCGGCATGAGGTGCGAGCCCCAGGCGCCCGACGCATGCGGGCTTGAAGAAGAGCGGGGTTGGATGGTTTTCTGGGCGATGGTGATCAGCTCCATGATGTGGTCCGCCCAGGCGTCGAAGCCCCCTTGCGTCGATCGTTGGAGAAGCATCTCGCTCCCCATCTGCAACGCGTCGTGTGCGCCGAGGTCCTCCAACTTGATGCGGCGCGTCATGGGTGCCGGGGGCGCCGCCTAGCACCCATGCACCTGGGTGGCACAGGTGGTCGCAACGGTGGAGATGATGTTGATTATCTGGTATGAGCCACCTGGTACCACAACACCGATATGCGTGCTTTCGACCGCTGTGATGTGGCGGTTGGTGGCTAGCTCGACGAGGCTCGAAGAAGCTGGTTAGGCGCTGGCCATCAGAGCAGCGGACCTAGGGAAGATGAAGCTCGGAGAAGACCTTAACACGCCCCTACCTGGCGTGCAAAATGTCAAATTTTGGGCTCCACAAAACCCTAAAGATTCAAACTCAGGGGCGTGTACGAAGATCTCTCACGGCCAAACCTCACCTAGCACTCTACTGGATGGGGCCGGTGAATAACTCACTCGATGGTGAAGGAAACACAGAACACAACAGTTTACCGAGGTTCGGGCCACTATGAAGCGTAAAACCCTACTCTTGTTTTGGTGGATTGCCTCTCGTGGAGGTTGGTGGACGAACTAGTACAGTGTTCTTCGGCCTCCTGAGTCTAGGTGGCCTTAGTGGTGTGAAGATGGATGAATGAATGGTTCGGCCGGATCCCTCTCTACGAAGCAACCTATGCTCTATTTATAGTGGCGGCCCCAGTCCTCTTCCCTTATCGTTTCGGCAGGAAGGGATCCCACAACGACCAATTTCAAAGGGGGACAGGGGAACATTCTTCCTCTGTCCAAAAGTGGTCTTCGCCTCCAAAGTAGCTTCCAGCGCTGTAGGGGCTGGTTCAGGGATCACACCCGTCCTGCTGGCGGGCGGCCATGGTATTGTTGCACTAGAATGGAAACCTTTAGGAGATGCCTAGGGAACCTGCATTCTCCCTTGCCCCCTTTTCATTAAATAGGAAACTATGCCGCCCCGCTCTCCGTTGCTTGCCTGTCCTTCTTCTGCATCATCCTTGACTCCTGAGGCTGGGCCTCGCCTTGGAATATCCGCCGCTCTGGAGGGGTTCTGAGGAGGCCCCCTGCGGGTCTTGATGCTGTTCATCCTCGCAAGGCCTGGCCCCTCGCGAGGGCCTTGTCTTGGCTGGTGCCGGGCCCGTTGGTTTTGGGTCGATGAAGTGGGCCATCCCTGGGCCGTAGGCAGGCAGGTCTGGGTACCCCCATTCCCAGAACACTGAGAGATGTATGTCTTGCGATGGGATATCCGTGGTGACAATGGGGTGTTTATTGATCCACTTGATGTATGTTTTGGTGGTCAACTTGCGGATTTCGTGACATTGGGAATCTATGCATAGGGGTTGGCACATGTTGTCGTCTTGACTCTCCGGTAAAAACTTTGGGGTACTCTTTGAAGTTCTTTGTGTTGGATTGAACATGATGAATCTGAAATTATGTGATGCATATCGTATAATCATGCCCATGGGTACTTGTGGTGACATTGGAGTATCTAGGTGACATTAGGGTTTTGGTTGATGTGTATCGGAAGGTGTTATTTTAGTATGAATTCTAGGGTTGTTCGTGACACTTATAGGGATAGCTCATAAGATTGATCAGAAAAGATAACTTTGAGGTGGTTTCGTACCTTACAAAAATTTCTTCATTTGTTCTCTGCTATTTGTGACTTTGGAGTGAACTCTTTGTCGCATGAGAGGTAATATGATTCAACTATGTTAGTATTGTTGAGAGAACTTGCACTAGTGAAAGTATGAACCCTAGGCCTTGTTTCTAAGCATCGCAATAACGTTTGTGCTCACTTTTTATCATTAGTTACCTTGCTGTTTTTATATTTTCAGATTACAAAAAACCTATATCTACCATCCGTTTTACACTTGTATCACCATCTCTTCGCTGAACTAGTGCACCTATACCATTTTCCATTGTATTGGGTGTGTTGGGGACACAAGAGACTCTTTGTTATTTGATTGCATGGTTGCTTGAGAGAGACCATCATCATCCCATGCCTCCCACAGATTGATAAACCTTAGGTCATCCACTTGAGGGAAAGTTGCTATTGTCCTACAAAACTCTACGCTTAGAGGCCCAACACGAGTCTACAAGAAGAAGGTTGTGTAGTAGACATGAGTATCCAGCTTGCCCATTCATTAAGCAACACCTTGCTAATCGTATCTCAATACGACTCGTGTCGGTTGGGTAGGTATCTTATACCCCGGCTCCCGACCTTCTTTGCCAGAAGGTCCAAAACAGTTTTGATAGCCTTGCCAAGTTAACCTGATGCAGTGCATGTCCGTGTCCGACACGAACCCTCCAGTTCAAGGACACCTACACTAGTAGAAAAAGGCCTATTTGTCCCAGTTCCAGAGGCTCATTAGCCCCGGTTCCGGAACCAGTACTAAAGTGTCGTGACTAAAGCCCAAAACCTTTAGTCCCGGTTCGCTTATGAACCTTTAGTCCCGCTGTGGGGAGCCCGGGCAGGGGGGGGGGGTTGGAGGGTTAATTTAGTGGTTTCACATTGTGTTAGCTAGCTAATAGAGAGAAGTGTCCTCTCTTTCTCCGTGCTTGGTGGGCGCTAGCTACTATACATATAGAGAGAACATGACACTAGCTAATAAGAAAATGAAGGAAACCATTTACAATCCTTAATATCTTTTAGAATGCTTAACATCATCTACCTAAGATCCAATCACAAATAGCTCACATGGTATTCTCCGTCTGAGGTATGACGTGGTCAAGAAAGAATCCCGCCAATTCCTCTTGAATTGCTCGTATGCCTTCATCTGATAGGGGTTCATCCCGCTTCTTCCAGATCTAATTTAAAGAAGGGGGTCAATACATGCATATATATGAATAAAACTCAACACAATTGATGGTAAAATATAAAATAAAATTGTGAATATTATTTACGTACTTCAAATTGTTTTGTCAGAGATGCCCCACCCAGAGGTCGAGAGGTGAATGAACTCGCATACGTAGTATGCACATTTTTCAGTCCCAGCTACCTGGTACAAGCACTTTATGAGAATAGAGTTCAATCAAACTAATAAGCAAGCATGGTAATTATATATTGATGAAAATTTGAATCAATTAGAGATGCGCGGAATTAGCTAGTACTACTTACTAGGGGGGTGCGTAAATTGCAACTTTTTGTTTAGAGCGGGAGACCTTGAGGTGAAATTCTTACAAATCGTGCCAGGCAAAGAAAATGATTACTTGATATCAGGAAATTAACGAAAGTTGCATCCCAGTATGGTCCTGGCATTCATCTTGATCTTGTGATCGTCACGCACATCGGCAATATCCAACTCCAGTATCATCTTCTCCTCTTCACCGGTTCGTGTCTGGAACCGGGACCAAAGTGGCCAGACGAACCGGGACCAATGGCCCATGAGGCCTGGCCGGCACCCTGGCCTCACAAACCGGGACTGATGCCCCCATGGGTCCCGGTTCATAAGTGAACCGGACTAATGGGATTTCATCAAGTGGACCAAAGCCCACTTTTCTACTAGTGCTAGTAGCACCTCAATTTTATGAGCCCACCACTAGACGTACTTGACGTGCGAAGGTTCACCATCCGGAATGGCAATGTGCTTGATATTAACGAGGGATCTTTCTACATTATAACATGCATAGAAAACAAGAATCACATATAATCATAAATATGTGAAATAGTATGGCTCCTTCATGGACGTCCTTCCAAGCCGGCTCCAACTGCAATGGCCATGGCGGAACTCCATCATGTTCGCCACGCCGGGGCGCCAAAACCTCGAACTTGATCTCTGTCCTCCAACTACTACAACTAGTAATGAATTTATAGAGAATCACAAGTCGACACACATGTCATTATACAATATAATGAGAACACTTTGGCTCTTGCCGGCTGACAATCATGACACGCAGGTCATGTTAAATTACACACATGCATCACATACATATGAGCCATACTATTCACATTAGACGCGCAAAACAAACTTATGCATACAATCGCATTCTACCCTTTTGTGTGGTCGTGTATGAAATATTCGGCGCTATGCACATGACGCCCGACGTTTTCAGAAATCACATATCGAATCTATACTCCGATCACACCGAATTTTCTGATCTCATTGGTCTCATCGATCATTCCAAACCCAATTTGGATTTACATTTCACTGTTAACCCTGATTGCGGAAACCAACCGGTAAGGGTAGGTTGTGTCACAACCTCATCTATTTCGATTGATAGAAAACATAGCCTCAATGATCCCGATGTGCAGTTGATCACATCAACCGTGCACATAGCCGATCTCAAGAACGATGACGGATCTCATGAGCCGCCTCCACATATCAAATATGCATCCGATCTGAATACCAAATCCTATAACAGAGGCTCTGATACCACTGTTGGGTTCCATCGTAGGCCCATTGCATGCAATCAAATTTCCTACGCGAAGAATAACCAAGAACATGCTAGGGAGATGAATCATAGATCGTTACCACTAGACGCGCAGCGCCGTGCAGCGGAAGTAGATGTAGGAGCGCGTCCGTGTGGTGCGTCTCCTTCTTGTCCGATCTCCCTCGAACAACTAGTCGTCGGATCCCACGTATAGGTTCGCTGGAGCAGCACAGGTGCACCGCCTCTAACAGTATCCGAGCGTGTAGGAGGAATACCGTGCGGCGAACTGCTAGGTCCAGATCACACGGTCGGCGGCGGCGAGTGGAGGTGGCTAGTTGCAACACATGCAAAGCCGTAATGACATCGTCAAAGCGATGAACCTAATAGGTGTGCCACACCTCCACTATATGTAGGCGTCCGACACGGGCTTAACTCTTGGGCCTCGCTTGGACCCTAAAGCCCATGTATTCCTTCCCTTAAGCATGCTAGCCTTTAGGTTCTCATTCATTTGGTCGCGAGTCAAACCACATCCGACTCGGCTAGTCGGTAGCAGTCTCTAGCAAGACGTGCCGACTCCAAGTGTCCGATGAAGTTGATTAGAGCATCTGTACCAGTTGCGCTATATAAGTGCCGCACTGAAAAATTAGTGTTTTTTGCGCGCGCGCTACCGCTCCGGGCGCTCCAGCGGACGCGAAAAAACTGCGTGAGCGGCATAACTAGTTCAGCGTGCAGGCCGAAACGCCATGGCGCGTCATTTATTTGCTGCACCGACTCGTGCGCGCTAGACACTCGAGCGCGCGTTCCCAGCTCCACCTACCCCATACAGCCGCTGGCGCCGCCACCGCCCACGCCACCCCATTTCTTCTGGTGCCCGTTCCGGCGCTTCCCCGGCCTATCCCCGCGCCGCCGCTACTTCCTCCGTCTCCCTCTAGTCACCGCCGCCCCTCGCACTCGGTAGTCCTCCGATGAACAGCGCCTGGCGGCCCACTGCTTTTTGGATTTTGCAAGCCGAATTTGCTATTGTGAGAGGACCGACTAGATTTTGGGATCAAAACATGCTTTGGTACATCATGCACGCTTGTGTGATCATGTACAACATGATCATCAAGAATGAGTGTGGCCAAGATTTAGACTACTCTCACTAGGAGCTCTTGGGACATCCCGTGCGAGTGCAGCGGAGGGCTAAAAGGGTGGCCCGTTTTGTTGCCTCCTATCATGCCATTCGACGTGCCAAAATGCATGATGATCTTCAAAAAAATCTCATTGAGGAGTGGTGGGCATGGAGTGGCAGACAAAGAGCATCATGATTTGTGTGTTTGATGTTGTATTGTTGAACTATTTGTTGTATTGTTGAACAATTTGTTGTATTGAAAGATAAATGACGGGGGCATAACCCCGGGGTAGGCTCATATAGCCTACTCCTCTATACTTTGGTATAGAAGGGAGCGAGAGCTTCCTCAACTGCCGGATCCTCCTGGCCAGCTATGAAATCCTTGCCGGCTAGGAGCGTAGCCGTCTACTCTTTGGCCGGCTTGCTAGCCGCCAGCCGACTGAAGGGCACCTCTTGCATCAATCCCTAGGATGTGACACGGGCCTTCGATTAAAGGTCAAGGTACCTCAGCACGGGTACGATGGAGAAGCATACACATGACTACAGTGGCGGCGGCCGTACCGCTGACCGTCGCTAGCTCCGATCCGTCAACCATGTATAGTGCCCGCGCGCCACTACCCACTCCCTGACCTGGCCCGACGTGGATACAGTGGAGGCGGCCGTACCGCTGATCGGCGCCGGATCCCGTAAGACGACGTCCATCGTACCGCACGCCCCCTGTGTGGGGAACACACACCAATCCCATAGGCTAGTCGGCGGGCCCTAGGACCACATGGGACCTTGCAGCCGGCGGGCCCCTCAAGGGACAAGACTAAACCTCAGTGGGCCCCATCGCCGGCCTGAGAGGCTGCGAGCCGGGCCCCCACAATGTAACTATTATCCATTTTGTAGGATGGTGGGTTCGACTATAAAACCCCCCGCCCCCTCCATGCAGAGGGTTGGCCATTCTCACACCACACACACCACACACACCACATAGGAGAGGTAGATTTCGAGCCGGCTGCTCCTTCTTCCTCCTCCATCGAACAACGCAAGGAGCATCATGTAATCACCTTGGTTCATAAACCACTCCGGCACGAGTAGGGATATTATCTCCCATGGAGAGCCTCGAACCTGGGTACATCGTGCATCTTGCATCGCTAGCTACCAATCTCGTTCCCAGAGCCCGCCGATGTCCCTTCGGTCCTAACCACTCTCGATAAGACTACCCATGGCATCTGTCGTGAGAAAATGACGAT
Source organism: Hordeum vulgare subsp. vulgare (assembly GCF_904849725.1). Classification (NCBI taxonomy): domain Eukaryota; kingdom Viridiplantae; phylum Streptophyta; class Magnoliopsida; order Poales; family Poaceae; genus Hordeum; species Hordeum vulgare. The sequence goes on along the minus strand of NC_058520.1, from coordinate 228,404,752 downwards.
AGTTGGTGCCCACCGTGCGGCCTTCCGCGGCATCGGTCGGAGTTAGGCTCCGGGCGGGACCCTTCGCCAACCCGACCGGATGCCTCGCGTCCGGACTGATCAGCACGCCCGTGGAGCCTGCCCCTGCGGAGGTTTCCGCGGTATTGATCGATGGCTCGGCCTGTCCTGCAGGCTTTGCCGTTGAGATCGCGAGCAAGCCGCTCAGCGGCGACGTTGCCCCTGACATCGCTCGCTTCTGCTTTCTCTTTGACAACCTGCACCTCGACGAGGAGCCTCACCAACTTGGCGGGGACGTCAACATCGACGCCCTCTGTGCGCACTTCAGGACACTCATTCTTGATGATGCACCTGAACCCTACGAGTACCGCAACGACGTACTCGTCTACAGTGATCCACCATCGTTCGCGGGGTGTCTTGCCCCGCGCGACGTCGCCATTCCCTCTGATCTCGTGGAGGTGATGGTTGCTAGCACTAGCACCAGCTCGGGCCACACCAAGGCCGCAGCGGACGCGGCTGCACCCCCTCCGGTCCCTTCCGACCTGCTTCATGTCACCCTTGCCGGGCTGACTATGCCCATCGCCACGACGGCGAACACAGCGACGTCAAGGGCTGAGCTGGAGGAAGCTCACAAACAACTACTAGTGGAGGGCACCGCCCTTGCCACCACCAAGCACCGGATGGAGGATACGCATCGCGAGTACAAATCCGCCTACGGCTTCACCCTGGCCGCTGATGGACCCAGCAGGCGTGGAGACGTCTGCGGTCGCGGTTGGGTTGTCGCCGAAATCCTAGGCGGCAAGCTGCCCATCTACGACACTCCTACGTCCAACATGCGGGAAGCCCACGAGGACCTTCAAGAGATGGGTGCTCTAGAGGGTGAAGAGCGTGTGCGCCAAGAAAAGTGCATCAAGGACCTCCTCACTGCTGCCAACGAGCAGCAGGATCGCCTCGATCCTGCACGAGCTTTCTCCATGTCTCTAGATTTCGACCTCGAAGGTTACCACATCCCCAGCGGCCGTCAACAAGCTTAGCATTCTTCAGCCCCTCGCACCTCTGGCCGGAGGGCCGAGGGAAGCCACGATCAGCATTCCCAACGTCAGAGCGAGCAACAGACAGTATCTAGCCGGCAGCGCGAGGCTGCTGGAGATGAAGGAGGCTCGGTCCATGAAGTTCCCCCGCTTGAGTGGCGGTAAAGGGCTAACACGCCCATGTCCCTGATCCAGCCTGAGGTTGTGGCTCGGATCAGCCCCCGCGTCCCTCACAACGAGAATGATGCTCGCACCCACCTCGACCTTCTGGCGTAGTCGGCCCTCCTGGAGGAGGAGGGTCCCATCGGTCCAACGTGCTTTGGCCCCCGTATCTGAGGGGAGTCGTTCTCTTGCGGCTTCATCCTTCCCCGCCGTACTCTAAAATACAACGGCTCCGCACAGATGGAAGACTGGTTGATTGACTACACCCGGGCAAGTCGGCATCCACCCGGGGCAACAAGCGCGTAGCCGTCCGCTATGTTCCACTCATGCTCACCGGCTCGGCAAGAACTTGGCTTAACAGCCTGCCAGCCGGCAGCGTCAACTCTTGGGTTGACTTTGAAGAGGCTTTCGTCCGCAACTTCACCGGCACCTAGAAGTGCCCTGGCCGCCCACGCGAGCTGGCCATGTGCATGCAGAAGCCCGACGAACCCCTCCGCGACTACGTCACATGATGGACGGAGTTGCGCAACTCCTGTGAAGGAGTGCATGAAGTACACGCCGTTCGGTACTTCGTCGAAGGCTGCCGAGACGGCACCCTTCTCAAGCACAAGCTCATGTGCTCCGAGCCTACCTCTTTGGCGACACTCATGGCCAAGGCGGTTAAATACGCCGCTGTCGACTCTGCAATGAGGATCAAGATCAGCGTGACGGATAAACCCGTCCAACCGCCGGCTACAACTAAGCCGACTGGCGACAACCGAGGCACGCAAAACAACAAGCGCAAGGCAGATCAGCTAGACCCGCGACCTGGGAGCTAGCAGGTGGCCAACGTGGAGGAACGACACCGAACCGGCAAGAACACATGGCAGCCCAAGCTCACCTTCGAGAAGATGCTCGACGCGCCCTACAATATGCATACCGGGGCGAAGCCGGCCACCCACACACTCCGAAAGTGCAGCATCTCACAGCGCTTGGCCCTGGGCGAGGGTCTGCCGGATCCCCCGGGGGCGGCTCCTCGAGGTCCAGCTCCCGGGCCAGGTCCGGACCCAGCTCAACCGCCTCCCAATGACGGCCGTCTCGACAACCAATTCCTGAGAAGGACGGGGCCTACGTCGTCTTCACTAGCAAGGGCGACGACAAGCACAGCCAGCATCAGCGCTGTAATGAGGTGAGTGCAACGGTCCCCTTGATTCCCCAATACATGCATTGGTCTAAAAAGCCAATTACATGGAGTCGGGCAGACCATCTTGCGGTGATGCCGAACCCTGTCACATACACGCTCGTCCTCGAGCCCACCCTCGTCTCCAAGAAACTCACCTATCGGTTCTTGCGGGTGTTAGTCGATGGCGGTAGCAGCATCAACATCCTCTACCGAGACACCTTGCTCAAGCTCAGGGTAAAGGAGAAGTACCTACAGCCAACCAGGACTGTCTTCCACGGCATTGTGCCGGGGCAGTCTTGCTCACTGATCGGAAAAATCCAGTTGGACGTCCTCTTTGGCGACAAGTTGCACTTCCGCCGCGAGCCGGTCTGGTTAGAGGTGGTGGACCTCAACAACCCCTACCACGCGTTGCTAGGCCGGCCAGCGCTGGCCAAGTTCATGGCTATCCCCATTACGCCTACCTCAAGATGAAGATGCCGGGTCCCAAGGGCATTATCACTGTTGTCGGCGACTACAAGAAGTCGATCGAGTGCGCGCGCGAGAGCAGCTGGCTGGCCGAAGCACTGGTGATTGCCAAGGAGAAAAGGCAGCTCGATTGGCTCGTGGTTGAGGCCATCGAGTAGCCGGCCCTTCCTACTCCTTCGTCCCAATCAGCCAGCAAGGCTTCATTCGAGCCGTCCAAGGAGACCAAGCAAGTGCCCCTCGACCCAGCCAACCCCAAGTAGTGCGTCACCATCGGGCAAACCTCAGCCCCAAATAGGAAGGCGAGCTCGTTGACTTCCTCCATGAGAATCAAGATATCTTCGCATGGCCCCCAAAGGACATCACGGGAGTCCCGAGGAAGTACGCCGAGCACAAGCTTCATGTGCATCCGGACGCAAAGCCGGTCAGACAACCTTTGCGCCCCTTCGCTGAGGCGAAGCGGTGTACAATCAGAGAAGAGATGGCCCGACTGCTCGTAGCCGGCTTCATAATGGAAGTTTTCCACCCGAACTGGCTAGCTAACCTAGTCGTCATGCTGAAGAAGAACAAGACATGGTGCATGTGTATCGACTACACAAGCCTGAATAAGGCATGTCCAAAAGACCTTTTCGCCTTGCCACAGATAGATCAAGTGATCGACTCCACGACTGGCTGTGAATTGTTGTTCTTTCTCGATGCTTATTCCGGCTACCACCAGATCAAGCTGGACCTGGCAGACCGGCTCAAGACCTCCTTCATCACACCTTTTGGAGCCTACTTCTACACGATGATGACGTTCAACCTGAAGAACGCCAACACCACCTTCCAGCGCTGCATGCAACAATGCCTCCTGCCGCAAATCGGCAGGAACATTCCAAAAAGCATTTCAGTCTCCTTGATGATTTGCAGGAGACCATCTTCAACCTGCGCGAGTACAAGAACCCGCTTAATCCGGAGAAGTGCGTCTTTGGAGTACCAGCCGAGAAGTTCATGGGTTCCTTCGTGTCGGCATGCGGCATTGAAGCTAACCCCGAGAAGATCAAAAGAATCGAGCGCATGGCCAAGCTGGTTTGAATCCTTGATGTTCAAAAGTTTGTCGGCTGCCTGGCATCCCTCAGCCGGTTCGACAGCCGGCTGGGTGAGAAGGCGCTACCACTCTATGAACTGATGAATAAGACAACCAAATTCGAGTGGAATGATCAAGCGGACGAAGCCTTCCGCGACCTCAAGCGCATGATCTCCAACACACCCATCTTGGCCGCGCCGGCACAGAGGGAGCCTATCCTCATCTACATTGCGGCAACCATGCGTGTGGTCACTGTCGTCTTGGTGGTGGAGTGAAAGGAGGAGGGCAAGGTGCTGATGGTGCAACGCCCCGTCTACTATCTAAGCGAAGTCCTGTCTGCCTCCAAGCAAAACTACCCCCACTATCAAAAAATGTGCTATGGCGTGTATTTTGCCGCCAAGAAGTTGAAGCAATACTTCCAGGAGCATGCCATCACGATGGTGAGCACAGCTCCACTTTCAGAAATCATGGGCAACCATGATGCCACGGGCCGGATCTCCAAGTTGTCCATCGCCATGGCCAACCACGACATCCGCTATGAATCGCACACCGCCATGAAGTCTCGGGTTGTGGCCGACTTCCTTGTTGATTGGGCCGAGACCCAGTTCCTGCCGCCGCCTCCTGAGTCCACACATTGGCGAATGCACTTCGATGGCTCAAAGATTCAAACCGGACTGGGAGCCAACATTGTCTTGACATCCCCGAAAGGGGACCAGCTCAAGTACGCTCTCTAGGTACACTTCACCTCCTCCAACAAAATCGCTGAGTACGAGGAGCTCGCACACGGCCTCTGGCTCGCCGGAGAGATCGGCATCCGACAGATTCTTTGCTTCGACAACTCTGATCTTGTGGTGCAGCAAGTCTCTAGCGAGTGGGACGACAGGGACGCCAACATGGCCAGCTACTGCTTCCTCATCCAGCAGCTCAGTGGCCCCTTTGAGGGCTGCGAGTTCCATCATGTCCCCCGGGCGGACAAGGAGGCGGCAGATACATTGGCAAAAATCGGCTCCAAACGGTAGGCAATCCCAGCCGGCGTCTCCCTCGAGCAGTTGCACAAGCCCCCCATCAAGCCGTATCTGGAGTCGTCATCAATATTCATGCCTGCAGACCCGTTTGTCCCAATAACTTTGGGTCCGTAGAAGCTGCCAGCCTCACCAACTCCGTCGGCTCCGCCCGCTCTACCGACTCCGACAACCTTGCCGGTTTTGGCGGCTCCATCAGCTATGCCAAACCTCGAACCGAGTCGGCTCAACACCCACTGGGTGGCCGTCATGGAGGTTCATGGCATGCCGGCTGCCACTACCATGCCAGAGATAGAAGGTGAAAAACCGAGGACCACAACGAGAAGCTCAGGAGCTTCAACTGACCTAACCTTCAAGCCGAGCCGACTCCCGTGTCGGCTCCCACATGGGCACACCCCATCCTGGCTTTCCTCCTTCGCAGCGAGCTCCCTCTAGACAAGGCAGAAGCATGGTAGATCCAATGCCGATCTCCCCCGTACGCTATCATCAACCGCGAACTGGTTCGGTGCAGTGTAACATGCGTATTTCAACACTGCATCGAATTTGAGGAATGGCAAGAAATTCTCAAGGATATACATAAGGGTGACTGCGAGCATCATGCCGCCTCCAGAACCCTGGTGGCCAAGGTGTTCTGCCGTGGATTCTACTGGCCCACGGCCCTGGTCAACAAGTGCGAAGGATGCCAGCGCTTCAGCACACAAAGCCACTTGGTGGCCTCGGCTCTCAATATCATTCCCCTCTCATGGCCCTTCGACGTATGGAGGCTGGATATGGTAGGCCCATTCAAGACCGCTCGAGGCGGCATGACGCATCTCCTAGTAGCCGTCAACAAATTCACCAAGTGGATTGAGGCCATGCCAATCAAGAAGCTTGACGGTCCCATGACCGTCAAGTTCATCAAGGACATTACCATCCGCTACGGCGTCCCCCACAACATCATCACTGACAACGACACTAACTTGTCCAAAGGTGCAATGGCGCTCTTCTGCACCAAAGAGGGCATCCGGCTCGACCTGGCGTCAGTGGCGCACCACAGTCAAACGACCAGGCGGAAAGGGTGAACGACCTAATGCTGGCTGGCATCAAGGAAAGAATCGTGGCGCCGCTCGTCAGGTCAGCCGACAGCTAGATAGAAGAGTTGTCGGCTATGCTGTGGAGCCTCCGCACCACGCCGAACCAATCAACCGGTTTCACGCCATTCTTCCTCGTCTACGGGTCCGAGGCAATCATCCCTGCGGATGTCGAGTTCATTTCGCCTCGCATCACCCTGTACACAGAGGCAGATGCAAAAGAGGCAAGAGAAGACGATGTCGATCTACTTGAGGAGGCACGGGAGCTGGCCCTGAGCCGTACGACCATCTGATGACGAGTTGATGGATATACTTCTCGCCCCTTGTTTGTTAGCCCAAGTGGAAGGTGGAGATGTAGACAGTAGTAGATTTCCCTTACACGGAGAGCGTAAGGTTTATCGAACCAGGAGAACTCCTAGGATCAACAAGTAGGTGTATTCCACCCTGGCGCTAGTAGAAGACATGGACCTACACACACAACAAATAAATTTGCTCCCAACGAGTACAAACAGGTTGTCAATCTCTCCAGTCTTGTAGTTTGCAAGCGGGAAAGTAATAGTGATTGAAACAGAAAAGTAAATGAAAGAGGTAAATGATGGAGGTGTAAACAATGATGGTGATATTGACCGAAGTCACATGATGTTCACTAGTGATGTCCCTCTCCCAAAAGACGATAAACAACTATGCTTGGGTAAACAAATCACAGTTGGGCAATTGACAGAATTATGATTGCACCGCAATGCTAATTATGCTACTTGATAGTTAGAGGTTCAATAGTAATGGGAAGTAAGCCAAGACAAGTAGACCGTTTATTCATCAGCATCTATTTACTAATCATCCACCTTGAGATATCTATCCATAACATCTCTCTGATATTAAGTTGCGAGCCCCATCCAAAGTGTAAACTCAAAGAAATGGACAACTGCATTAACGAACTATGCGTAAGGTAAACAATCCTTGCAACTGTGGTCACAAGCACCGTTGTTTTCTCCCTGGTGGCAACAAGCACATCCCCTAGTCTCATGTTTCTCTGACTCAAGCTAGACATTGAGGGGCATGAACCCACAATCATGCATAATGCTCCCTCTTGGACTTACAATCTACTACTCGGCCAAAGCAATAAATAGCAACGGAGAACATGCATGAATGACTAAGGAACATAATATAAAAGGATAATAAAAAATATAACTGATAACAATCTGAACATAATCTCATAATCCATCGGATCCCAACAAACCAATCATAGAAATACCAAGAGAATTACATAGATGCCTTAATCATGTAGGGCAGCTGACATGGACTAACCATTGAAGCACAAGATTGTAGAGAAGACATCACATAGCTACTGGTCATGGACTCATGGTCTAAGGAGGACTACTCACGGCACGCCCGGGAAGTGTCCATTGTGGTGGAGAAGTGCCCGGAGGTCAGTCATCCCTCCGACAGGGTTCCGGGAAGAGGTGTCCTGACGCTCCCGATCTCGGAAGCGCTGCGGCGGTGGAACGATGGAGAAATTCGTGATTCCAGAAGTTGTTGAAGGGTTTCCTCCCAGGACTCTAAATATAGGCCAAAGGAGGGCGCCAGAGGAGGTGGGACCCACCCAGGCGGCCTCTTGGCACGACCTAGGGCCTTGCCGCGCCAGCAAGTCGCCTGGGAGGCCCCTGACCCCCCCTCTGGCCCATCTTCGGTGATCTGGAAGCTTCTGTTTCACTGATTTTTTATATATTATTTCTGGAATTTTTAGGGCTTCGAAAAATTGGGTAAAGGCCGCTGCAAAATAGACATCAGCAGATAGAAACTAGCACTGGGTGCACTGAGTTAGTAGGATAGTCCAAATATGTGTAAAATGATATAAAAGTGTAGCAAAACATATAACAATGTCACCCAAAAGATCATGGAACAAGCAAAAATTATAGATACGTTTGGGACGTATCAACATCCCCAAGCTTCATTTCTGCTCGTCCTCGTGTAGATAAATGATAACACAATAATTTCTGTGGTGACATGCTAACACACATATAAGAAATTCAAAGTAAAGCAAGTGAGATATGCAAGTCAAGACAAGAAAATAACAAGCAAGAGTCTGTATCTAGTATTGAATTGAGCAAAGTAAGAACATAAAGGTGCAAGAGCTCTCGCTGTCCATGACTCGAATGTCTCTAAATGGTGTTTGCGTGCAAGAAGTAGGAGATGGGTTGAGACCATATAATATTTTTTTAATTGAGAACTCAATCTACTAAACCTCACACTTAGTCTGCTTCAGAATCTTATTTTGACTCATCCCCAAACCACTAGTCAGGCACAAGCCAAAATGATTCTCTTCCTTTCGACTTTAAGCACTCATGCAATGGATGAGCGTAAGCAAGATATGTTGGAACTTAGGATGGCAAAATAGAATAATGATGGGGAAGGAAGACAAATAGGTGCGATAGGCTCACATCAATGAGGATAACCATAGGCGAGAGAAATACAAATGATAGATATGATGTGAGGAGTAGGGATAGCCATGTAACGGATGCACATATGAGTTAAGATAAGCTCTCCAATGGAACTAGTGGGGGTGCATCCAACTTGTTTTCTCATGAAGACCTAGAGCTCATTTGAGGAGGCTCATCATTGGAATATGCAAACCAAGTTCTATAGTGTAAGGGTCCCCACATAGTTATGCATGAATGATAATCTCTATGTAGTACCAATATAGCAATGGAGTACGAGTCTGGATCTTTCAAAATGAATAGTAGTGTTGCCACCTTCTCTCTTTTTTTTCTTTTTTTCTTTTTCTCTTTAATTTTTTTTGTGGCCTCTTTGGCTCTTTCTTTTTATCTCTCATTTGTCAACTTTGGGATCTTTTGTTTTGTCCTCTTTGGGATCTTTTCCTCACTTAAGGGAAACCCTCTATGTTTTACATGAATAACAAGAAAAATCATCACACCTTATAAGAAGTACTCAACATAAAGACAAGTTAAAACTATCATGATGTATGCAAATGTATGCCTCTGCGAGTGTAGCAGGATATGCAATAATACTAGCGCGTCATGTAGCAGTAATAAGGGCGAGGCCCAACTATCATGCGGCTCTACGAGCAAGCAAAAGCATGTATGGCATGAAGATAAAGTCATGAGATGGTGGATGTTGCATGACAATGTATCTCGGAAAGGCTATGGAAATTCCTAAGTAGGTAGGTATGGTGGATGTTTTGAGGAAAGATATAATGAGGCTTATGTATGACAGATCGTATCATGTCATGGGTTTGGATGCATCAGCGGAGTTTGCACCAACTCTCAATGTGAGAAAGGGCAATGCACGGTACCGAAGAGGCTAGCAAAATATGGATGGTGGAAGTGCCAACAATCGAATACTCACATTATTCTCAAGAACTCATACACTTATTATCAGTAACTCTTTATCTAGTTAGGAAATTCACAAAGAGACAAGTACCTCGAGGAGGAGTGTTTGGGGGTTTGGTTATCCTTGCGCATCCTCGACTCTTGGTAACGTGAGGGTACTCTATATATTCCAACCCCTCAAGAGGTTAGCGATTAATTTAGTAGTTAGAGTTCTCAACTAATTTTAGTTTTTAAAAAACACACAGATTTACCAAAATATGACACCTGTCACTAATAGGTTCAAGCTCTTGGCACCAATAGTCCAAACATTTCTCAAATCAATACCTCAAAGCTATTGCAAGTTACTACTATACTTGAATAGCAACCTCAGTTACCTACTCATGCAAGACACATAACTCAGTACAACGAGCCAATTCTCTAAACAAGATAAGCATGATAACTCAAGAGAGTTCCAAAATCAACCTAAATAAAAGCTCTTAAAAAGATAAGCATGACAGTAGCTACAAAAAGATGAAGAACACACAAAAAGGGTAAGCATGAAAACCTATGTTGTGTTCTAGAGTGGAATGGAGGGTATGTCTCTCCCAAACAAGGTAGGCTAGGTTCCAACTTGTTATGAACAACAAGCAAAACTAAAACAAACTAAAAAGTAAAGAGCGGGACGTTCCAAGCATAACACATATCATATGAAGTGATAAAAATATAGCATGGAGATGGACGAACTTATGCTTGTTGATAGAGAAGGGGATGCACGGGGGCATCCCCAAGCTTAGACGCTTGAGTTTCGTTTGAATATATCTTGGGGTGCATGGGGGCATCCCCAAGCTTGAGCGCTTGACACTCGAGTATCTTCTTTCATCATCTCCCATCGCATACTTGAAAACTTCCTTCATGCGAAACTCATCATAAGCTGATTAGAGTGGTTAGTTCCCTCAATAAAATAATTCGTTACCTGCTTGAAATAAAGATTTTCATGAAAAGATACTGCTTATTATGAATGCCAAAAGATTTTTGCAAATAAAAAGTAAGCTTAGGATTTACCAAACAATGAAAACGCAAAACATGACAGAATCTGGGAAAAACAGAACAACACGTAGTAAATAATTTATTTGGGGCACTTGTGCAACTCAAATAAAAAAACCTCAAAACATTTGCTAGAAAGGAAATTATATATAGCATGCTGGCAAAAAAAGTCAGATCAAAAAGATGATCTGGTGATTTTTGGCGAATTTGTCCGTCAAGCAGACATAATCTGTTTCTGGACAACATGTCACAATTTTTGAACTTTCTTGCAACCGGAGGCTAAAACTTGGCACAAATCTTAGAAATAAAGATACAATGATGTTTCTACAGTAGTAACACACATCAAGACCACTAAAACTGAAAGTAAAAACTCAAAGTAAAGAGAACAAGGGTTGTCTCCCGAGAGCTCTTTCTTTATAGACATAAAGATAGGCTTAAGATTTTAATGATGCTCTTGTAGGAATAAGAGTTGTAGAACAAAAGAGAGCATCAAGAAGAAAATACAAAACACATTTAAGTCTAACATGATTCCTATGCATAGTAATATTGCAATAGAATAATTCACTGAAGCACAAAGTAATAACCATAGGAAGGCAAAATAACTGCAGCTTCAAAACCTTCAACATAAAGAGAGGGAACTTGATATTATTGAAATATCTATAAGAATATGTTCCCTTCTCATAATAATTTTCAGTGGGATCAGGAATAAACTCAACAATATAAGTATCAGATAGAGCATTGTTACCATGATCCACATGGACTTCATGAAGAGGATAAAACTTGGAGTAAAAGAGAGACTGAATCTCTTCCTAATCCAGTAGGTGAGAATCATCTAGTAGCGTATACCATTCAAATGCTTTTCCTTTAAGTGAAAAGGAAAATAATTTCCTCATGACTCCATATCTTGTCAAACCTGAAATCTTAAACAACTCACAAAGTTCTGTAAGTTTCAAAAAATGAATACTAGGATTGACTGTTCCGTCTCGTGCATAACTATCATTCCAAATTATTTCAATTGTCCCAAGTGGTATTTTGAATGGGATACATTCAGTAGTTGGAGGAGAATTCTCTACCATGGGTGTGGTAAAGCGCCTTCCCCAAGCAGCGAACCAAGAGTGCAGTTTTTCATAAGCCTAACTAGTGAAGTCACACAACTTAGTGTTCTTAGTGGAACCCATAGCAGCAGTAACAAGCAAGAACAAAGCAACTATTTTTTTGTGGTTTTTGGTATAAGACTCTAAAGAAAAACTAAAAAACAAACTAACAAGACTAAAAAGCAAAAGTAAAATATAGCGTGCAACTCCCATATCTTGAAGAATGGAGTCCCTGACAACGGCGCCATAAATTTGCTTGATGACGAGTTGATGGATATACTTCTCGCCCCTCGTTGGTTACCCCAAGTGGAAGGTGGACATGTAGACAACATCAGATTTCCCTTACAGGGAGACTGTAAGGTTTATCGAACCAGGAGGACTCCTAAGTTCGACAAGCAGGTGTCTTCCACCCTGGCGCTAGCAGAAGAATTGGACTTGCACACACAACAAATAACTTTGCTCCCAACGAGTATAGAGAGGTTGTCAATCTCTCCGGCCTTGTAGTTTGCAACAGATCAAAACACAAGCGGGAAAGTAATAGTGATTGCAACGGAAAAGTAAATGAAAGTGGTAAATGATGGAGGTGTAAAAAATGATGGTGATATGGACCAGAGTCACATGATGTTCACTAGTGATGTATCTCTCCTAAAAGACGATAAACAACTATGCTTGGGTAAACAAATCACACTTGGGCAATTGACAGAATTATGATCGCACCGCAATGCTAATTATGCTACTTGATAGTTAGAGGTTCAATAGTAATGGGCAATACGCCAAGACAAGTAGACGGTTTATTCATCAACATCTACTTACTAATAATCCACCTTGAGATATCTATCCAGAAAATCTCTTCGGTATTAAGTTGCGAGCCCCACTAAAAGTGTAAACTCAAAGCAACGGACAACTGCATTAACGAGCTATGCACAAGGTAAAAAATCCTTGAAACCATGGTCACAAGCACCATTGTTTTCTCCCTGGTGGCAAAAAGCACATCCCCTAGTCTCATGTTTGTGTCAGTGAAGCTAGACATCGAGGGGCATGAACCCACAATCATTAATAACGCTCCCTCTTGGAGTTACAATCTACTACTTGTCCAAAGCAATAAATAGCAATGGAGAACATGCATGAATCACTAAGTAACATAATATAAAAGGATAATCAAATATATAACTCATAACAATCTGAACATAATCTCATAATCCATCGGATCGCAACAAACTGAGCATAGGAATAGCAAGAGAATTACATAGACGCCTTGATCATGTAGGGGACCTCACAAGGACTAACCATTGAAGCACAAGATTGGAGAGAAGACATCACATAGCTAATGGTCATGGACTCATGGTCCAAGGAATACTAGTCACGACACGTCCGGGAAGCGTCCATGGCGGTGGAGAAGCTCGCAGAGGTCAATCCTCCCTCCGGCAGGGTGCTAGGAAGAGGTCTCCTGACGCTCCCGATCTCGGAAGCGCTGCGGTGGAGGAACAATGGAGAAATTCGTGATTCTAGAAGTTGTTGAAGGGTTTCCTATTAGGACTCTAAATATCGGCCAAAGGAGGGCACCGGAGCAGGTGGGACCCACCCAGGCGGCCTCCTGTCGCGACCTAGGGCCTGGCCGCGCCAGCAGGTCGCCTGGGAGGCCCCTAGCCCCCCTCTGACCCATCTTTGGTGATTCGGAAGCTTCTGTTTCGCTGATTCTTTATATATTTTTTCTGGAATTCTTCGGGCTTCGGGAAATTGGATAAAAGTCCGTGCAAAATAGACATCAACAGACAGACACTGGCACTTGGTGCACTGAGTTAGTAGGTTAGTCTAAATATGTGTAAAATGATATAAAAGTGTTGCAAAACATACAATAATGTCAGCCAAAAGATCATGGAACAAGCAGAAATTATAGATACGTTTGGGACGTATCACCATCTACCAGCAGAAGCTGAGGCACTACCACAAGAAAAGGATCAGGCCCCTCTCCTGCCGTGAGGGGGACCTGGTACTTAGAAGAATCCAGCGAACAGCTGGCCAGCACAAGCTATCTTCCCCATGGGAGGGACCCTTCATCATCAACAAGGCGCTGCAAAACAATGCATACTATATAATAGACGCTCAGAAGTCGCAGAAGCGCAAGAGAGATGCCTCGGGTGAGGAAACAAAGCATCCATGGAACGTGACACTGCTTCACCCGTTCTACTGGTAGAACAAGAGAAAGAAAAAAAATGTGTACGTATGTATCCTTTACCCTTTTGGGATTTCAATGAATGCAATGGGTGCTCCAAGACAACACTTGGGGCATGCTTGTTTGATTTCATAAAAAGAGTTTTCATTACAAGAGTGGGCTCTCCGGTCCGACTCCTCGGGCTCGGGGGCTCATTAGCCGGCCCGAACTAACTTCCTAGTCGTAGTCGAACATATAATGCATGTCAAGCCGAAACCCTTAACACCCCGTGCAAGCTAAAGACCGGCTCCCGGCTGTCCGATTAAAGGGACCGTGGGACAGAAAGCCGGCTATGCGCAAAATTCGACTATGAAGGGGTCACCGGCTCGAGTTAGTTCGATCGCTTCTGATCTTCATTTCTTGCCGGCCTCTGTTGACTTGCTCCAAGTTTTAAGTATCCTTGCAGCTTCAAGAAATCCAAGGCAAACACCTTTGAAGGCAAAAGTCCTGTCCCAGTCACTGACCGTCTCCCGGGTGCCAGGCTGGCGGGGAGGATGCTGGAAGGGGCAAAACTTTTGGGCAAATGGAAGCCAAGGGGAGACGAAAGACAGAAAAGAGAGTCGGCAAGCACAGCCTTCACACGCACAATTCAAGCAGACAAACATATATCACATTCAAAAACATATAAAGACCCACGACAAAAGTTCATTACATAACACCCCTAGTGGGTGGAACTGCTGGACTGACAAAGACATGCAGAAAATAAAAAACTTCAGTCGGTGTCAGCTCCACCCGTGACTCCGGCATCGCCAGGGGCACCTGAGGCGGAGACACCGGCATTGCCACCTGAGGTAGAGGCGCCGTCATCCGCCCCGGCACTTTCGGCACCGCCCTTCGCGGTGGAGTCAGCATAAGCCTCATCGCTGGAGTCGGCGTCCTCAAATGTCGTCTCATCGGAGCTGCCGTGAGCGTCATAAAGGGCCAGCTGATACTGATCCTCTGGGATCGCAGCTCCGTCAGCCTCCCGCTCGAGGGAGTATTCGTTCCACGCAGCAAAGGAGGCAATGTCACTGGCCCACACCTGCAGCTTGTCTTTGATGGCTGCCAGCTCTGCTTCCGTGCCGACGCGTTGTGCTGCGAGCAGGCCCAAGTTCAGGTTCTTATTCCATAACTTGGCAAGGCGAAGCGCCATGTACGCCCTGGCTCGCGCAGCCGACGCGCGCCAGGCGTCCAATCGGGAACTTCCCACCTCGAGCCATCTGGAGAGCCTGCTCATTGACGCCGGTTCTACCGCGTCCGGCCAAAGGGCCTTCACCATCGCCAGCCCAACTCATGTAGCCAGGTCAGAGACTGTGCTAGCACTCGCATGCGGGCCCTAGCGCCAAGGGCCACCTCTTCCATGGTCCAACCGGCAGTGACATCCACCTCGACACCGGCGACACGTCGTTCATCCAGGTGGGCCTCCACAGCTGCGTCCGCCGCATCCCGTGTCCTTGGGAAGAGTTCTCGGGAGCAAGGGCGGGGGCGTGGCATGAGAAAAGGAAAAAAGAGAAGTTAACAATAAAAAGACGAGACATGGTAGGGACGACTCACGGTTAAGGACAATGTCGACCTCGCCTACCTCCTCTTGAGCCTCGCGTTCCCGAACCACGCTCTCTTGAGCCACACTGGTGAGCTCGTCCCGGAGGGTCTGTGCCGCCTCAGCCTCCTTCGCCAGTTGGGTCTTCATTCCCTTCATGGCGGCATCCTGCTGCGCCTTTTCATCAAGGAGCAACTTCTCCAAATGCTCTAGATCGGCGGCTTGGGAGGCATCCTTCCGCGTCACAGTGTCATTATGGGCGGTGCGCAACTGCTCCAGGTCCGTCTGATGGGCCGCCTCACGGTCCTGATTCTCCGACTAGAGAAGCTCCACCTCCTCACGTAGCCGGCCATCCCCACCGTGCAAGGCGTCGCGCTCCGTGACGGCTCGGTCCACCCGGTCTTGAAGGTCGCGTGTGCGCCTCTCGGCCTCTTGGAGCTGGGCCAATAGCGCGTTATGAGCCTGTGCTTGGTTGTTGTGGTGATCCTGCGACGAAAAGAAACAAAACAAATCAAGAATAAGATTTGGTCCAGCAGATTCCCAACCGGCCCGACTGTCGGGGGCTACACCTAGTGGTTGATCTTGCGCGCCCCCACTGAAAGGAAAAGAAGAAACAAGCCGCCGCGAGTAAGACTCGAGCTGGCTAACTTTCAGCCGGCCCGACTCTCGCGGGCTACACCCAGTGGGTGCGCTCGCGCCCCCCAACCGAAGCAAAGAAAGAAGAAGAAAAATCTAGACAGAAAGATGCAGGAATTAAAAGCATACCGTGGTCCATTCGTCGAGGAGGTTCAGGTCTTCCCGAGCCACCAGGGCCACTTGCACCACCTTGTCACGGCTACACGAAAACGCCACCACAAGCGCGGGGACCCCACTCAGTGTAGCACCAGGAGGCAGGGTCGCGTGGGTCGCCCTGGCCGCGCTCCAGGATTCTATGGGCTAACTCCAGGAGAGGGGGCCAGCTCCGGAGGTGGACGGGCCGTGGCCGGCCGCGACCATGGTGCCGTCTCCTGGTGGCATGGTTCGGGTGGGTTGTTTCGATGCGTTGGCGCGGCGAGGCGCATGCGTGCCCTTGGTCCACACGACCTTGTCCTTCGGCACAAGTGGTATATCCATGCTCGGTGGTGGGATCTCTGCCCCTGGCGCATCGAACGGCGCCTCCGGCATGGTGTTTGTCCCGGCGTTAGGCATGTCGGGCGTCGCATCGAGATCCACCGGCGCAAAGGCAGATCCTGACCCGGCGGCCTTGGCGATCTCGGCAGCGCTTGCTCCGACACGAGCCGGCTCGCTGGTCTGGGCCTCCACATTCGCCCGCGAAGCGGGATCATGCTTCGCCTTGGATCGTTTCTCCTTGGTTGGCGGCTTTTGGGCGGGGCCGGTTGCACGCTTGTCGGGTTGATCCCGGCTTGCGGCAGCCTTTCGGGCCGCCTCCTCCCAGGGATGGTTCTCCTGCTTGAGCAACGCCTTCTTGGTGGCATCTGCCTCAGCCCACGCGGCCTGCTGCGCAGCGGCGGCGTCATCCTCCCCCGTCGTGTGGGCGTCCCTGTTTATCATTACCTGATAAGAAGGGATTTCGTGCCAAGGAATCGAGAATGAGGTGAAGAAAAGAAAAACACGGTTACTTACCCAATGACGATGAGAACCGGCCGTCTACAAACAATGGCCAGGCCGACTCATTGCTTCTTCGAGCCACTCCCACGACCTCCCACACGAGGCCCTGGCGCGGTTCGCTTGAAGGCCGGCTTGGAGGTAGCGGCCTTCTTGCCTTTCTGCTGTGCTCCTTCGCCGTCCACGACTAGCTCGCGGGAGGCTCGACATTGCCATCTCACGGGAGGGCTGGAGACGTCCTCTAGCTCTTCCATGTCTTCCATATCGACTGCACCGTGCAATGGAGGCGACACTTCGTCATCGTCGGTCCAGTCAAGCAATCCAGACACAAGAAACTCACCGACCGGCTTGGTTCCCTCTGACTCCGTCACCTCCTCAACTTCTTCGGAGGCTGTTGTTTGAGGCTCCACCTCGTCCTCATCCTCGATCTCGACGGGGTCCAACACCTCCACGTTGGCAGCCGATGGCTGGTAGGCTTTGATAATCCACAAGTATAGGGGATCGCAACAGTTTTTGAGGGTAGAGTGTTCAACCCAAATTTGTTGATTCAACACAAGGGGAAGCAAAAGAATATTCTCGAGTATTAGCAGTTGACTTGTCAATTCAACCACACATGAAAGACTTAGTATCAGTAGCAAAGTTTCAGTAGCAAAGTAGTGTGATAGCAACAGTAGCAACGGTAATAGTAGCAGCAGTGACAACAGTAGCGGTAACAGTAGCAGAAGTGACAGCAGTAGCGGCAAAGTAACATAGCAAGGACCAGTAGGAAAAACTCGTAGGAATTGGATCGATGATGGATAATTATGCCGGATGACATTCATCATGTGACAGTTATAACATGGGGTGATTTGTAACTAGCTACAGTTCGTTAATGTAATGTAGGCATGTATTCCGTATATAGTCATACGTTCTTAAGGAAAAGAACTTGCATGACAACTATTGTCCATCCCTCCCGTGGCAGCGGGGTCCTAATGGAAACTAAGGGATATTAAGGTCTCCTTTTAAGAGAGAACCGGAACAAAGCATTAGCACTTAGTGAATACATGAACTCCTCATACTATGATCATCTTCGGGAGTGGTTCCGGCTATTGTCACTCCAGGGTTGCCGGGTCATAACACATAGTAGGTGACTACAACTTGCAAGATAGGATCAAGAATACACATATACTGATGAAAACATAATAGGTCCAGATCTGAAATCATGGCACTTGGGCCCTAGTGACAAGCATTAAGGATGGTTGATGATGACGACGACGACGATTTCCCCTCTTCGGAGCCCAGAACGGACTCCAGATCTGCCCTCCAGAGGAAGAACATGTCGTGGCGGCGGCTCCGTGTCGTAAAACGAGATGAACTCTTCTCTCTTAATTTTTTCTAGGCGAAAGAGACTAAATAGAGCTGGAGTTGGAGGCGGCGGAGCCTCGAGGGCCTCACAAGCCTGCCAGGCGCGGCCAGGGGGGCCCGCACCTCCTGGGCTTGTGGGCTCCTCGCTCCGTCCCTCCAGGTAATTCTTGCGCTAGTATTTTTCATATATTCCACAAAAAATCCTCATAAATTTCCAAGTCATTCCAAGAACTTTTATTTCTATGCAAAAACAACACCATGGCAATTCTGCTCAAAACAACGTCAGTCCGGGTTAGTTCCATTCAAATCATGCAAATTAGAGTCCAAAACAAGGGCAAAAGAGTTTGGAGAAGTAGATACAATGGAGACGTATCAGGCTTGTAGACGCGGGAACAACTGATGACGTAGTCGGCGTTCGGCATAACAAGACAGATGGTATGCAAAGGAAAACAGGAAACATTATCATGAAGAAGCGTAGTGTTGGGGCCGGATGGTCCCGGTTGTAAGGGGCCATGCCCCATTCCCACACACCGCCGTCATCCATGGAGGTGGAGGAGATCAGGTTAACCAGCTGTGCTATCCTGTCGGCTCGCAGGTTCTTCGTCGAGAGCCGGCATGGGTCATGCCAGCCGCCGATCTAGCAAATCAAGTGTGGCCAGTGTTGGAGAGGCAGAATCAGGCGTGCCACCATGGTGGCAAGCAGATCCTCGGCCAAAAGGCCTCGGGTCTTCAGAAGTTCGAGGTGGGCGCATATCTGCTTCACCTCCGGGATCGGCTTTGGTAGCGAGCTCTTCCAGTTCAGCTTCGCAGTCAGTGGAGCTATGGCGAAGGGGGCAGGTTGATGTAGCCATTCAGGGGATCCATATTCTTCACATAGAAAAATCATGTGTGCCACTTCTTCACTGAATCCTGGAGAGGAAGCTTCGGGAAGCCGGAGACGGTCCGGTGATGAACGAGGGCGGCGCCACAAGGAGTCATCCTCATGACGCCGGGAACATCGTTCGCCACCGACTATTGCTTGAAGAAAGACAGTTGGCGCCACAAGTCCAACCGGGGCTCGATCCCCACCAATCCCTCGCATAGGGTGACGAAGGCCGCCAACTGAAGGACGACGTTCACCCCGAGGTGGTGCGGTTTTAGGATGAAGTGTACCAGGAAGCGCGAGAAGAAGTTGCTTGCTGGAAGCCTGAACCCGTGAAAGAAATGCTCATTGAAGACCGCCACGTCGTCCTCTCGTGGGATCAAAGATCCTTCTCCGTCGGGGAGGTGCACTGCGACGAGTTCTGCTGAGGGCAACATACGGTGATGGCGGAGGACCTCTATGTGCCCCTCGGTGACGAAGCTACTTTCCCAGGCACCCTGGGCTTTTGCCTTATTGGCGGCGGCACTGGACATGGTGGAGCCACAACGAGAATCCCTAGGGAATGCTCAAAGCTCCGGCGGTGAACGGCGGTGAAGACGCGAACGTCGTCTCTCTCTCTCTCTGTCTCTATTTCTCTCTTGCTTTGGGAGGGAGGGGCGTTGGAGCGGAGCAGGATGGGGGAAAAATGGCTTCTTCGGCGCCTCTGCCCATCCATTTAACCGGAAAAGAGATCGTGGGGAGGGGATCCGGTGCGCACGATTCCCACTCCCTCCGGGTTGTGCGGGAGCCTTAATGCGCTCCGAAATGCCAACTATCGTCGTGTATCCACACAGGATCCCCACGCGCGAGCCAAGGTTGTGGCGTGGCGGGCCCCATTGCGCAGGCCCAGTCCCGTCATGCACATGGTTTGTCAAGGCACGACACCGAAAGCCCAACACGTGGTGCACCAGCGCTGCAAGCAAAGAACCGAGGCGTCCAACGGAAGCCAGTCAGCTCCGGCCCGAGCGTCTCCCATGCCTGGGCTCACGTATAGCGGCTCCCCAGACCCGCGAGCTGGATACTCAAGCCAGCAATGCCCTTCTCCTCGAGAAGGCGGACCTCCCCTGCTTTGGGGACTACTGACGGGGGGATAACCCCGGGGTAGGCTCATCAAGCCTACTCCTTTATACTTCGGTATAGAAGGGAGCGGGATCTTTCTCAACTGCTGGCTCCTCCTGGCCGGCTATGAAGTCCTTGCCGGCTAGGAGCGTAGCCGTCTACTCTCTGTCCGGCTGGCTAGCCACCAACCGGCTGAACAACACCTGTTGCATCAATCCCCAGGATGTGACGGGGCCTTCGATTAAAGGTGAAGGTACCTCAACACGGGTACGATGGAGAAGCATACACATGGCTAAAGTGGCGGCGGCCGTATCGCTGACCGTTGTCGGCTCCGATCTGTCAACCATGTATAGTGCCCGCGCGGCACTACCCAATCCATTACTTGGCCCGACATAGCAACAAGGGAGGCGGTCATACCGCTCACTGGTGAACACACACCAATCCCATAGGCTAGCCGGCGGGCTCCAGGACCAGATGGGACCTTGCAGCCGGCGGGCCCCTCAAGAGACAAGACAAAACCTCAGTGGGCCCCTTGACCGGCCTGAGAGGCTGCCAGCTGGCCCCTCACAATGTAAGAGTTATCCAATTTTGTAGGCCGGTCTGTTCGACTATAAAACCCCCGCCCCCTTCATGCAGAGGGTCGGCCATTCTCACAACACACACACCACATAGGAGAGATAGATTGTGAGCCGGCTGCTCCTTCTTCCTCCTCCATCGAACAACTCAAGGAGCATCCTATAATCACCTTGGTTCATCAACCACTCCGGCAGGACTAGGGGTATTATCTCCCACAAAGATCCCCAAACCTGGGTACATCATGCATCTTGCATTGCTAGCTACCAATCTCGTTCCCGGAGCCCACCCGTGTCCCTTTGGTCCCAACCACTCTCGATAAGCCTACCCATGGCATCTGTCTTGAGAAAACATCGATAATAAACTTTTTGTTTGAGTTATAATAACGAAATTGAACTATTTTTGTTCATTTATTTTGTTTGTGATTGATCTTTATTATTGTGTTTGGAGCGCATATGTTGTTCTCTCGAGAGCATGTGCGCTGCATTTTAGCGCGCGTGCTGGAACTATGCGTGCGCGTTAATGTTTACAGGACCTGCCAGAGCCAGCGGTCCCCGCTGCGCCAAAACAACCGATCGACGCGCTGGAAATGCATTTTTAGCGCGCCGCATGTTGGGCGGCTGTTGGAGATGCTTTTAGGCGTACCTCTACTTCATATTTCTATTCCCTTTGCCACACGATATACGTTGTCGTGCTCAAGGCGACATGGTCATCCTTGTTGTCGCACGATCTCTTTCTCGTTCCGCTGAATCTTGACCAACATTCATATTATCTCATAATCCTTATTGCATGGCCATGCTTATCCAGATCATATGACCCGAGGGCCCCAGATTTTATCTCTCCTGATCGGAGGGGCAAATCCCATCTTGCTCGACCACGTCTTGCAGCATGGGTCTGGACAAGCCTAAAACCTACCTTTGTAACTACTCAGTTACGGAGTAGTGTTTGGTCGACCCAATGCAAGTCTGTCACCATCCTGGGTACATGCGCCAGCTCAGGTCTTAGGACATAGAACATATGTCGTACTAGAGACTCACTGATGACATATCGCCGCGTCTAATAAATGGGTTTGTCCAACTCAGACCTTATCTTGACACGGATCCTACTACGTCGAATCCGACCAGATCTTTCTGAGTCCATATTATCCGGCTAGCATCCAATGCTACATGGTCAGGGAGACCGGACCATCCACCATGTCATATGTTAGTCTAACTGGTTGTGCGTCCACACAATCCTTTCGACTAGGAACCATTTAGGACACTTATCACACAATGCATAGTCTCACAAACAAGTCACATACTTGTCGATATACATCATTGATAATGTCCAAGGACTATCTTTATTCATAAACACATAGGAAATATCATCATACATGATTGCCTCTAGGGCATATCTCCAACATCCACCACCTTCCCCCAACGTTGTGTTGTATCTAGCCGCATTCGTGTCTCTATGTCAGAATTTCCTCGGGTGTCACCCGCATTGGAGTTTGTTCAAGCGCCTGTTCACGTGTCAAGTGATGACCTTGAAGAAGTATTCCTCCTCGGGGGGAAGAACCAATGTAGCACAACTTTGTGGTGTCTTAGGCATTCATCTCAGGGGCAAGAGTATCTTCCCCCAGATGAGTTTCCCGGACTAAGTGATGAACTGGAAAGACTCTTGCTTTTATTGCCGAGATGTCCCAGTTAGCGAGGGTCACTCGGGCCTCCCGCCTATACTGTTGATAGGATCCACCCGACCCCTACCTTGACCTTGTCCAAGGAGGAGTACACAGATCCATATATCTTGATGATAGCGGTGGTTTCCTTGATCTGGAAGGGTGTGAATGGGATGGACCTCCTGGAGGTCTTCTTCCAACATAGGATCCAGTCTCTTCAGGCCAGAGTCCATCCAATGTGCAAATATGAAGGACCGGATGATCCGACTCGAGTCCATCCTGAGCAGATCGGGGAAGAGGCGATGGAGAATAAACTCAAGGCCATTACCTGAGTGAGAGATAACCCGAGGGGCTCTAGGCACGTGCTTCCTTTCACGATGGATAATCAGCTGAATGAGGTGAGTCATCGAGCGTCTGTACCGAGTGAATATCTTCGTTGTTTCAACTCCCGTTTGTGATTTTGATTCCTTCATTCGACACGCTTTCACAAGACCGGTAAGTTCCATACTGGCGGTCGACCGCTCGCGCATTGACGTGGAGAGTGACACGGAAAACCAGGACACCGAGCTCCCGGAGGGCTCGGAGGACGATGAAGGCGACGATGAGGAGAGAGAGGAGAGCAAGGAGGAGCATGGAGACGAGGCGGAATCCTCTCCGTCCAACAAAGTCCAGGTCAAGGACCGTTCCAAGGCACGCCAGGACCCTGGAGTCGTACACGCGCCCTAAAGACTCCCTTGCCGGTGACGGCGAGTGCATCTGCCATGCCAACTAGAAGCTCCAAGCTGGGTCGTAGCAAGCCCGAGGTGCTGCCGGAACAGGTTGCCAAGCAACCCAAGATCTCGAGCTCCAAACCTTGTAAGGCCGTTCTGTCGCGCATCAAGGTCGACGTGCCTGTGGCTTCGGAGTAAGTATATTTACCGAGTGATTTGTCCCAGTTTGAACAATGTCTTCCGAGTGATGATTGGTCTTTTTTGTTTCTGTTGTAGGCCTGATACTTCGACTACTTCACTGGATTCCAAGATGTGTGACAAAGGTAGAGTTGATGCGGATGTCACTTCATTGAAAGGTAACCCTTGAGCTTTTACAACAATTCATTCGAAACTCGGTCTTTGGATATTTGAGTGGTCTTTGGACTGTCTTGTGGACATGTGCAAAACCGCATGACGTGGTTGAACTCGACGCTGATGTCCCTTATGCAGCTGGAGAAGTGCTGAAGCTGGCTCCGACTCCCAACCGAGTGAGCATAAAGGCCAAGACTCCTGTGGTGAAGGAGGTCGCCTTGGCTGGGGCCTCTCTCGGATAGTACCCGCTGACTAGTTCGTCGTCTGACCCCAAGATTGCAACATCTTCTAGTTCCACCCTACCCCGGAAGACCAGGAGGGGGCACGTAAGGAGGTCTTGTCTCAGCTGGACGTGATGGTTGGGCGATTGAAGGAGGTGTACAACGCGAGTGAAGCCATGGCAAAGAGCATTCGGGTAATTCCTTTACGCATGTATTTTTTTGAATCTGATCCTTAGTAGGAATCTTGAGTGGGCATGCCCAGTAGATCACCCACTGGGTGTTAGTGGGAGCGTGCTGAGCGCACCCAGTGGGTGTAGTCCCCGAGGCTACCGTCGACTGTGTCAGTCGGAAGTAGTCTTTTTTTCTTTGTATGTTCGACAGAGTCCAGTAGGGTGTGGAGCCATTTTCTTTCTTCCATCTTTCCTGTGGGGGTGCGCTGAGCGCACCCACTGGGTGTAGTCCCCGAGGCGACTGCCGATTGAAGCAGTCGATATGAGTCTTAGTTTCTTTGTTTTGATTAATAGAGGCCGGTCGGGTACAGATCCCTTATCATCTATCATTCTAGTGGGGGCGCGCTGAGCGCACCCACTGGGTGTAGTCCCCGAGGCTACCATCGACTCTGGTAGTCGGAGGTAGTCTTAGAGTCGCGACATAATGTTATGCCTTTCTTGTATTTGTTGAGTGCAGACTGCTTGTGGGCCCGTGGGCCATGAGGACGACATGGAAAATGAGTTACAGGAACTCCAACTAAGCCTCAATGCTAGAGCAAGCGACTGGAGCATGAAAACAAACAGCTGAAGGTATGTCCTCGCCATCCGACTAACGCTCCATTAGGTTGTCTTTTGTTATCCTACCGAGGCTGTCTTGTGAGATTACCTTTCTGAGAGGCCAAAGATTTCCATTTCTCTAGTAACCATAAAGGAAACCCTCGAGAAGAGGGACGAAGAACTCGCATCCGCTTGGAAGGATGTCAAGCAGAAAACCCAGGAAGATGAGGCCAAGCTCAATACGGTTGGCACTTTGGAGCAAGAGAATCGGCTTCTGAAAGCCGGTGCGGAAAGACCACAACGGAGCTTACCAAGCTGAAGAAGCATTGCGCCGAGTGGGAAACCAACCTCGAGAAAGCATTGCCAAGAAAGCTGAGCTGCAGAAGTTCGTCGAGGACTTGAGCGTGGAACTCTGTGAGAAGCTCAAAGGTATGTCGAGCGTCCGAATACTTCCCCACAATCATTCTACAATTTCCGAGTGACGTTTATCATCCTCCATTTTTCGTTGAATGTAGCCTTTTGCTGCCGATGTTAAAGAAGAGACGACACGAATAGAGAAGGAGCTTGATCCCAAGAGAGGGCTTCTGAGGGACAGCGCTGCCTTGTCTCTCCTCAGGCTGGAGGATCGCGTTGATGACGGAATGGCTTGCTTCAAGCTGCTTCCGTCGGCCATTGGAGGGTTTGACCAGGATAAAGCGAGTGAACATGCTCCCATGAAGGATGCCAAGTCCATCGTGAATCGTGTGAAGGCCATTCCCAATGAACTCAAGTCATGTAAGAAGTCGTCAGCAAGGGACAGATCTAACACTGCCCTTTTTGTCGTCCGTGTCCATTACAAGGGGGTGGATGAAGAGAAGCTGAAGAATCTTTGAGTAGTCAACCGCAAAAGCGCCAAGTTCGAATATTTCATGGAGATGTTCATGGCGGTGGCCACACAGATAGCAGAGGGAATCAATCTCGACACCTTTGTGGAAGCAGTGGATTCTTTGGCCTCCGAGTGATACTCGGAGGAAAAACACTTTAGCTTTAATTTGCCTCGGGATGCCGAGTTATTATATGTAACCTCAAACTTCGAGTGGGCTCTGGGCCCTCTCTTTTGCGTACCTTTAGATGAACTTGATCCTGTTTATATGCAATTGATTTTGGATCTTATTTGCTTGGTTGTCTTTATTTGGGGTTGTTTATACTCGGTCGAAAGGTAGTTTGCGTCCGAGTCCTTGTGTGTGGAAGTTGTCCTCACTCGGGATTGTGTGTGACTTAGGCGAAAGCTGGTTTGCAGCTAATCCCCCAAGTGTGGAGGTTGCATTCACTCGGGATTGTTTGTGAGTTAGGAGAGAGATGGTCTGCGGCTAAGCCCCCGAGTGTGCAGGTTTTCCTCTGTCGGGGTTGTTTGTGACTTAGGCAAGAGCTGGTTCATGGCTAAGCCCCCGAGTGTGGAGGTTGTCCTCACTAGGGCTCGTTTGTGACTTAGGCGAAAGATGGTTCACGGCTAAGCACCCGAGTGTGGAGGTTCTGCTCACTCGGGATCGTCTCTCCCTAGGCAAAAGCGGAATCACAGCTTGTATGATTGTCATGTTCATCTTGGCGTGTGAATGAAGATCTTGCCTTCATTCAGAACAACTTTAACTTAGGTGAAGGCTGGTTCGCGGCTAAGCCCCCAAGTGTGGAGGCTGTCCTTACTTAGAGAAGGGTTTACCTTAGGCGATATAGTTTTGCTGCCAAGAAATGTTTGTTTTCTTCATCTTGACATCGAAGATCTTGTCTACATTCAGAACCGCTTTAACTTAGGCGAAGGCTGATTCACAGCTAAGCCCCCGAGTGTGGTTGTTTCCACGATCACTCGGGGAAGGGTCTACCTTAGGTGAAATAGATTCACTACCAAGATGGTTTTGTTCTTGCGAACATGGCTTAGGCGGAAGCTGGTTCGTAGCTAAGCCCCCAAGTGAGGAGATTGTCCGCACTCGAGGCAGGTTTTACCTTAAGCAAAAACAGGTTCGCCTTTAAGGATTTTCCACCCACTGGGGGTGTGTTTCACCGGAGTGAAGTGTGTGAGGATAATTGAAGAAAGTAAGCACTTTATTATTTTATTCATTCGGATTCATTATAGGAATGAAAAAAGGGAAAGTTCTTTGTGTAGAACGTGCGGAGCAGGTTCGTGTTCCAGATTCTGGGTTCCTCCGCGTTGTTATCAATGTTGTACACTCGATAAGCTCCATTGTGCAAGACTTTGGATATAGAGAATGTCCCTTCCCACGGGGGTGCCAGCTTGTGGGGTTTCTGTTGGTCGAGTCGGAGGACCAGATCCCCCTCTTGAAATGCTCGGCCCATGACTTGTTTGTCATGGTAGCATCGAAAGTCTTGCTGGTACGCTGTGGACCGAATGGGGGCTAGCTCCCTCGCTTCCTCGAGAAGATCCAAATTGTCTTGGCGTGCTTCTTCAGCTTCGGCTTTGTTGTACTGCTCTACTCGGGGAGAGTTGTGACGTAAGTCACTCGGTAGGATGGCTTCCAACCCATACACCATGAAGAATGGAGTACGCCTGGTTGAATGATTCAGATTCGTTCGCATACCCCAGAGGACAGATGGTAATTCTTCGACACAAGCGCCAGTGGCATATTTGAGGTCTGTCATCAGTCGGAGCTTCAATCCTTGAAGTCTCATGCCATTCACCCATTCCGCCTGCCCATTCAACTACGGATGCGCCACAGAGGTGTAGTTAACCCGAGTGCCCTGGGAGTGGCAGAACTCGTGGAACTCATCTGAGTCGAAGTTGGTCCCATTGTCGGTGATGATCTCGTGAGGGACTACGAACCCAAAGATAATCTATCGAATGAAGTTAATGGCAGTCACCGCGTCCATGTTTTTGATGGGTTTAGCTTTGACCGACTTGGTGAACTTATCTACCGGGACTAGCAGGTGGGTGAATCCGCTCGACCTGGTGCATGATACGATGGTTCCGAACTCTTTTGCCCTTGTTTTGGACTCTAATTTGCATGATTTGAATGGAACTAACCCGGGCTAACGCTGTTTTCAGCAGAATTGCCATGGTGTTGTTTTTGTGCAGAAATAAAATTTCTCGGAATGACCTGAAAATTTACGAAGAATTTTTCTGGAATTAATGAAAACTACCTGCGCAAAGATCCACCGGAGGAGGTGAGCCAGTGGGCCACAAGCCCAGGAGGCACGACCACCCCCCTGGCCGCGCCTACCAGGCTTGTGGGGCCTACGTTGCTCCACCGCCTCCAATCTCAGCTCTATTTAGTCCGTCTCTCCTGGGAAAAATCAAGGAGAAGAGTTCATCGCGTTTTATGATACGGAGGCGCCACCAACTCCTATTCTTCATGTGGAGGACAGATCTGGAGTCTGTTATGGGCTCCGGAGAGGGGAAATCGTCGCCATCATCATCATCGACCTTCCTTCATCGCCAATTCCATGATGCTCTTCATCGTTCGTGAGTAATCTCATCGCAGGCTTGCTGGAGGGTGATGAGTTGGATGAGATCTATCATGTAATCGAGTTAGTTTTGACGGGGATTGATCCCTAGTATCCACTATGTTCTGAGATTCATGTTGCTACTACTTTGCTATGCTTAATGCTTGTCACTAGGGCCCGAGTGCCATGATTTCACATCTGAACCTATTATATTGTCGCCAATATATGTGTGTTTTAGATCCTATCTTGCAAGTTGTAGTCACCTACCAAGTGTTAATGCGTTGGTCCGGTTCTTTATTAAAAGGAGAACCTTAATATCCCGTAGTTTCCATTAGGACCCCGCTGCCATGGGAGGGATGGACAATAGATGTCATGCAAGTTCTTTTCCCTAAGCACGTATGACTACATATGGAATACATGCCTACATTAGATTGACGAACGGGAGCTAGTTACTTATCTCTTCGTGTTATAGCTGTTACATGATGAATCACATCCGGCACAATCATCCATCACCGGTCAAATGCCTACGAGTCTTTTACTACTGGTCCTTGCTACGTTACTTTGCTGTTGCTATTGTTACTCTGTTGCTACTGCTGTTACTCTGCTGCTACTGGTTACTGTTGCTACTGCTGCTATCATACCACATTGCTACTGATACTTTGCCGTAGACACTAAATCTTTCAGGTGTGGTTGAATTGACAACTCAGTTGCTAATACTTGAGAATATTCTTTGGCTTCCCCTTGAGTCGAATCCATAAATTTGGGTTGAATACTCTACCCTCAAAAACTGTTACGATCCCCTATTCTTGTGGGTTATCAAGACATTTTTCTGGCGCCGTTGCTGGGGAAGCATAGCTATATTCTCTGAGTCACTTGGGATTTACGTCTGCTGGTCACTATGAGGAATCCGATAGATCCAAGAACTAAAGTCTTGCCCTCAACTATGAGGACAGGTAAGGAACTGCCATCTAGCTCTGCACTTGATTCACCTTCAGTTATGAGTAAGTTTGCAACATCACCTCCTGCTAGAAATAGTGATATGTCGCATGTGCTTGATGATGCTACTTCTGCTGCCCATGAAGCTTATGATGATGCTATGCTTGATACTGCTTTGCCTGATGATGCTATGCTTGATACTGCTTTGCCTGATGATGCTATGCTTGATACTGCTTTGCCACTAGGTGCATTCCTTGATGCACAAATTGCTAGAGTTGCCGCTAGATGTGATGATACTTCTGAAACTGCTGATACTATTGAAATAGAACCTGCTATTATGCTTGAATTGCCTGTTATGCCTGAACGTTATGTTATGGAGGGAGAGATAGCTTAGGATTTTCTACCGTGTAAGGACAGCTATGATGTTGAGAAATTACTGCGCAAGTGGAAAGAAAAATCTCTGAATGCTAAAATGAAATATGACCCTTAGTTTGCTACTTCGCCTATCTTTGTGACCGATAAGGATTATGAATTCTCTGTCAGCCCTGAGTTAATCACTCTGGTCGAATCTGATCTTTTTCATGGTTATGAGTCTGAAACGGTTGTAGCTCATCTTACCAAACTGCATGATATAGCCACCCTATTCACTAGTGAGGAAAAGATCCGCCACTACTATATCCTCAAGCCGTTTCCTTTCTCGCTAAAGGATGATCCTAAGACCTGGTTCACTTCTCTTGCTCCTGGTTGTGTGTGTAGCCCCCAGGATATGGTCTACTACTTCTCTGAAAAATGTTTCCCTGCCCATAAGAAGCAAGCTCCCTTGCAGGAAATATACAACTTTGCTCAAGCTGAAGAAGAGAGTCTCCCACAAGCTTGGGGGAGGTTTATCCAGCTACTAAATGCTTTGCCTGATCACCCTCTTGAGAAGAACGAAATACTTCATATCTTCTATAATGGACTTACCGATGCTTCTAAAGACCACCTAGATAGTTGTGCTGGTTGTGTTTTTAGGGAACGAACCGTAGAACAAGCTGAGATTCTATTGAATAACATCTGGTGCAATGAGAATGCTTGGACTATTCCCGAACCATCTCCTAAGCCAACTCCGAAGAAAATAGGTATTCCATTCCTCCGTCCTGAAGATATGCAAGAAGCTAAGAGATCTATGCGAGAGAAAGGCATTAAATCTGAAGATGTCAAAAATTTACCACCTATCGAAGAGATCCATGGTCTTGCTAACCCGATACAGGTAGTAGAAGTAAATTCTGTGTGTAGGTTTGATGAGTGATATTCCTTTTGATAAACCTGCTAGCCTATGCCTGGATGAATTTGATAACTTTGTTGCCAAACAACAGAGTTTCAAAGATTATGTTAGCAGACAATTGGAGCAGAATTCTCGTATGCTTAGTCATTTAAGTGCTTGTGTGGACAGAAATGTCAATGATCTTAAACTTCTAAGTAAACATGCTTCTATGGTTACTACTCAGGTAGAACAAGTACTTAAAGCTCAAAATGACTTGCTCAATGAGTGGAATGACAATTCTGTCACAGTCGTCACTAGAGGCGGTGGAATGACCTAGGAACCCTTGTATCCTAAGGGTCATCCGAAGAGAATTGAACAAGATTCTCAAGGAGTTAGCACTAATGCACCTATTCATCCTAGAAAGAAGAAGAAAGATGATAGGAACCTGCATGCTAACAACCATGTTGCTGCTACACCTGAGAGTCCAAACGATGCCTCTGACTCTGATGCTGAAACACAATCTGATGATGAACATGAGCCTAATGATAATATCAATAGTGATGTTCATGAAGATGCTCAACCTAGCAATGAAAAGGATGTGGAGATTGAACGTGATCTTGATAACCCACACCCTAAGAATAGAAGATACGATAAGAATGACTTCGCTGCTAGGAAGCACGGTAAAGAAAGGGAACCATGCGTTCAGAAACCTATGCCCTTTCCTCCCAAACCTTCCAAGAAAAAGGATGATGAGGATTTTGAGCGCTTTGTTGAAATGATTAGACCTGTCTTTCTGCAAATGCGTTTGACAGATATGCTCAAAATGTCTCCATATGCTAAGTACATGAAGGATATTGTGACTAATAAGAGGAGGATACGTGAGGTTGAGATTTCCACCATGCTCGCTAATTTTACCTTCAAGGGTGGAACTCCCAAGAAACTAGGTGATCTCGGAGTGCCCACTATACCTTGCTCAATTAAAGGAAACTATGTTAGAACTGCGTTATGTGACCTTGGAGCCGGTGTTAGTGTTATGCCTCTTTCTCTTTATCATAGACTTGAACTGGATAAGTTGACACCCACTGAAATCTCTTTACAAATGGCCGAAAAATCAAGTGCTTTCCCTATCGGCATTTGCGAGGATGTGCCTATTGTGGTTGCCAACATCACTATCTTAACAGACTTTGTTATTCTGGATATTCCCGAGGACGATGCCATGGCGGTCATCCTTGGAAGACCCTTTTTAAACACTGCAGGGGCTGTTATAGATTGCAGCAACGGGAATTTCACTTTCCATCTCAACGGTAATGAGCATACGGTGCACTTTCTGAACAAACAATATCGAGTACATTGCGTCAATGCTATCGAAAAAACTTCATCGATTCTTATTTGGAGCTTTGAATGCCATATTCCTCCTGTTAAGATGAAGTATGATTTGCTTGTTGGGGAGATACACATCCCCATTGAGGTAACCTAGTGACTATTCGAAAATTCTCCGTTCTCTTTTGCGATTCGAGAAAGTTTGTCAAGGAGATTTGATCAACCTCATTGACGGATTTCTTTAGATGACCATGAGATGGATGAATCGAGGAGTCACAAACCTCTGTTCCAAGCTTTCACCTTCGGTTGCTTAGAAGAAAAATGATAGGTTTAGTTTAGTTTTCCCTGTCTTCTGTTTTAGTGTCCCGTGGAAAAGTACCCCAAAAATAAAAGTTCTCCGAATGTCCTGAAAATCATGTATGATTTTTTCTGGATTTTATTAAAAATACTGGGACGAAGAGCTAGTTTGGCGGCTGCACCAGAGGCCCACAAGCCGTGGAGGCGCGGGCACCCCCTGGCCCCGCCTACCTGGCTTGTGGGGCCCACGTGCACCCCCTCCACTCATTCTAGCTCTCATCCACCTGTCCTACCACCAGAAAAAATCGTTTCGCAGCTCAAACCCGTGTTCTTGCTCCTCTTGCTAGGATTTTCGATCTCTTTGCTCAAAGCACCATTCTCCGAACTGTTTTGGGGAAATTACTCTTTGGTAAGTGACTCCGCCATTGGTCCAATTAGGTTTTGCTCTAGTGCCTTATACTTCGCGTATTTTTGCTGCCTTGGTGACCTTGTTCTTGAGCTTTGCATGCTAATTTTAGTTGGTCCCAAGTAGTTTTGATGCGTAATATAGCCTCTAGGCACTTGTGGGAGTAGTTGCTATGAGTTTTGTTGAGCCTTATTCACTTTTCCTTAGAATCACCAAAATTTTCAGAAATTTTCGGAGATAGGAAAAGGGAAAGATGAGGAGGTTCTTAAGAGGCTCGTCAAGCCGTGACCCCAAGGCTGATGGGAGTGAGAAGAAGCCCAGGTATCCGGTCCCTCGAGTCGTAGAAGTTCGAGCGTGCAAGTGGCCAAGCAATGTGTTCTTACGCGACGCCGGATTTTATGAGGACTTTTACCACTTGGTGGAGAAAGCAGGCCTTACCGCCTTCGTTGAAGATAAGTGTCCGCAATACCTCCTCCTCTCTAATATCTTCGTACAAAGCTTTAACTTCTATCCGAGGAAGAATCCTCGTCCACGGGACTTTGGAGCTTTATGATATCCCCCAGCGCATGTCACTACAGGATTTTTGCAATGTTTGGAAATTACCTTACGTTGGGGATATTCATGAACCTCGTCCACGGGACTTTGAAGCTTTCATTGATACAATTGATGTAGGAGAGGAGAGAGGAGTGTCTTGCGCTAGAGCTCCTAGCATTCATTTTCCCGTGCTTCAGTACTTCTCACTATTTGTGGAAAATGTTTGATTGGCCGTGGGAAAGCTGGGTCCCTTAGCTCCCCAGATCTTGCGGTCTTGCGCTAAGCCCTTTATAGCGATAAAACTTATAGCTTGGGCGCTATAGTAGCTCAACGGTTGAACATGAACTGTTCTAAAGGCGTTGTATATGGAGGTATCTATGCTACTCGTCTTGCTAGACACTTTGAGATACCCATTAGACTGGACGAGGAAGAAGATATTCTTCTTCCCGAGAGATATCTAGATTACGATAGCATGGTTCGCCCTGACTTTCTTGATAGAGATATAAACAGAAGGATGATTTATAACCTGGTATTTAGTCAGGGTACTCGTGAGACTATTACTTTGCCTGCTCCTTCTTTGTTCAATCTACATGCAGGCAGGTACATTATTATGCCCTCGGACATCTACGCATATTGGGGCTTGGCCCAACCACAGGTGCCCGTGCCCGAGCCACCAGTTGAGTACCAGACGCCATGTTATCAGTGGGAGCTAGAGGAGCTCACACAGTAGTGGCATCCTCAGTCCACTCCAGAGTACCCCGGAGCTGGTTATTTCCCTCCTTCGGAGTGGATCAACTTAGGCCAAAAGCCTAAGCTTGGGGGAGTACGTGTTTCTCACCGACTTTACATTCTTGCTTATGCTTTCACTTTGTTCGTTGGTGTTTACACTTT
Organism: Hordeum vulgare subsp. vulgare; assembly: GCF_904849725.1. Lineage (NCBI taxonomy): Eukaryota > Viridiplantae > Streptophyta > Magnoliopsida > Poales > Poaceae > Hordeum > Hordeum vulgare. Next base: position 228,371,338 of record NC_058520.1, on the reverse strand, counting down.
GCCACTTTATCATCTATGCTAGTTTATTTTCTTTTTCTCGTTTTATTTTCGTGTGTCTGTCTAGTTTGAGAAAACCCAGAAAGAATTTCTTATTCTTCTTTTGCTTGTTGGGAGCTTTCCCATGTAAATAGTTTTCTTTTTCTTTGGCTCAAGGTAGAAGACCATGTTTACAATGTTTAGTGGCTCTCGCATGCATACCTGTTGAGCTGTCATAGAGCCATATTACTTTGTCTTCTCCTTTGTGTTTGCCTGCAGATTCCATCTTTAGTCCATTGCACGAGCACTCTTATTATTGTTCACATCGTTCGGTCGTGCAAGTGAAAGGCAATAATGACGATATATGGTGAAGTGACTGAGCGTGGAAAAGCTGGTATGAACTCGATCTATTTTGTTTTTATAAATATGACTAGCTCATCATGCCTGATTCAGCTTTGTTGTGAGAGAAACATGTTTGCAATGACAACTTAGAGATCATAGTTGCTGATGCCATGCTTACTTAGCTAGGAGCTTATAATGGTTTGCCTTGGTTGCCAACATGAATTTTGAGATGACTATGATGTAGTATGATAGGATGGTATCCTCCTTTAATGATTCAAGTGGCTTGACTTGGCGCATGTTCACGCATGTAGTTGAAACAACATCAACATAGCCTCTATGATATTCATGTTCATGGTGATTTATGTCCTACTCATGCTTGCACTCAATGTTAGATAATCTCAATGCATTTTGATGACTGTTGTCGCTCTCTAGTTGGTCGCTTCCCAGTCTTTTGCTAGCCTTCACTTGTACTAAGCGGGAATACTCCTTGTGCATCCACTTCCATAAACCAAAAGTTGTTCCATATGAGTCCACTATACCTACCTATGTGCGGTATCTACCTGTCGTTCCAAGTAAATTTGCATGTGCCACTCTCTAAACCTTCAAGAAATAATCTGTTTTGCATGCCCGAACCGCTCATGTGGTGAGAGGGGGCTATTAGTATATTCCATGCTAGGTGTGTTATCCTCGATATGTGTTTATTCACTATCATTCACGAGAAAGGGGCTGGTAATTGGAATTCCCAGTTCCATGCTCAAATCGAAAAGATAATTGCAAACAAAACTCCCCAGGAGTGATGTTGGTATGGACGGTACCCGAGGATTCGGCTAACCGTGGAGTGTGATTGATTGGTGGTGGGGGAGTGAAAACTTTACTTTTCTGTTTGGGAACCGCCTATAGCATGTGTAGCGTGGAAGATGTTGAGAACTCTTAGTCATTGTGTTGACAATGAAAGCATGCCACCCAAAACTATTATCTCTGTTTTCAAAGCTTGAGCTCTGGCACCTCTGCAAATCAATGCTTCCCTCTGCGAAGGCCATGTCTATTTATGTTCCTGTTGAGTCATCCTCCTGTTATAAAATCACCAATCAGAGAGCGCCTCTGTCATTTTTATGCTTTGCTTTTAACTGTGTTGAGTATGACTATGACTGGATCTTCATGCCATGAATTACAATGTTTAGTCACCCCTTGGTCTTTGAAGGTGCTCTGCATTTATGGTTTGCGGTCTCAGAAAGAGCTAGCGAGATACCATCTATTCGTACTCCTTCATGATTGTTTTGATTGAAGTGTTGACGTTTGAGACTTATTATTATTTGCTCGCTAGTTGATTATGCCATTGATATGAGTTTACCGTGAGACCTATATGTCATTTGCTTATGTGGTTTGCTTGTGATCTTGCTGAAACTCTGGATATGAGTTAGACATAGTGGCAACAAGAAGATCAAACAGAGTTCGTCAAAGTTTTTCTTTTGTCTGTTTTAGTTTGTCAACTGAATTGCCTGAGGACAAGCAAGGCTTTAATCTTGGGGAGTTGATACGCCTCCGTCATATCTACTTTTCCGAAATCTTTTGCTCTTGTTTTGGACTCTAATTTGCATGATTTGAATGGAACTAACCCGGACTAACGCTGTTTTCAGCATAATTGCCATGGAGTTGTTTTTGTGCAGAAATAATAGTTCTCGGAATGACCTGAAAATTTATGGAGAATTTTTCTGGAATTAATGAAAAATACCTGCGCAAAGATCCACCGGAGGAGGTGAGCCAGTGGGCCACATGCCCAGGAGGCGCGGCCACCCCCCTGGCCGCGCCTACAAGGCTTGTGGGGCCCACATTGGTCCACCGCCTCCAATCTCAGCTCTAATTAGTCCGTCTCGCCCGAAAAAAAACAAGGAGAAGAGTTCATCGCATTTTACGATATGGAGGCGCCGCCACCTCCTTTTCTTCATCTGGAGGACAGATTTGGAGTCCGTTCTGGGCTCCGGAGAGGGGAAATCGTCGCCATCGTCATCATCAACCTTCCTTCATCGCCAATTCCATGATGCTCTTCACCGTTCGTGAGTAATCTCATCGTAAGCTTGCTGGACGGTGATGAGTTGGATAAGATCTATCATGTAAACGAGTGAGTTTTGACGGGGATTGATCCCTAGTATCCACTATGTTCTGAGATTGATGTTGCTACTACTTTGCTACGCTTAATGCTTGTCACTAGGGCCCGAGTCCATGATTTCGGATCTAAACCTATTATGTTGTCGCCTATATATGTGTGTTTTAGATCCTATCTTGCAAGTTGTAGTCACCTACTATGTGTTATGACCCGGCAACCCCGGAGTGACAATAGCAAGAACCACTCCCGGGGATGACCATAGTATGAGGAGTTCATGTATTCACCAAGTGTTAATGCGTTGGTCCGGTTCTTTATTAAAAGGAGAACCTTAATATCCTGTAGTTTCCATTAGGACCCCGCTGCCATGGGAGGGACGGACAATAGATGTCATGCAAGTTCTTTTCCCTAAGCACACATGACTACATACGGATTACATGCCTACATTAGATTGACGAACTGGAGCTAGTTACTTATCTCTTCGTGTTATAGCTGTTACATGATGAATCACATCCGGCACAATCATCCATCACTGATCCAATGCCTACGAGTCTTTTACTACTGGTCCTTGCTATGTTACTTTGCTGTTGCTATTGTTACACTGTTGCTACTAGTTACTGTTGCTACTGCTGCTATCATACCACATTGCTACTGATACTTTGCCGTAGACACTAAATCTTTCAGGTGTGGTTGAATTGACAACTCAGCTGCTAATACTTGAGAATATTCTTTGGCTTCCCCTTGAGTCGAATCAATAAATTTGGGTTGAATACTCTACCCTCAAAAACTGTTACGACCCCCTATACTTGTGGGTTATCAGGACATTTTTCTGGCGCCGTTGTCGGGGAAGCATAGCTATATTCTCCGAGTCACTTGGGATTTACGTCTGCTGGTCACTATGAGGAATCCGATAGATGCAAGAACTAAAGTCTTGCCCTCAACTACGAGGACAGGTAAGGAACTGCCATCTAGCTCTGCACTTGATTCACCTTCGGTTATGAGTAAGTTTGCGACATCACCTCCTGCTAGAAATCGTGATATGTCGCATGTGCTTGATGATGCTACTTCTGCTGCCCATGATGCTTATGATGATGCTATGCTTGATACTGCTTTGCCTGATGATGCTATGCTTGATACTGCTTTGCCTGATGATGCTATGCTTGATACTGCTTTGCCACTAGGTGCATTCCTTGATGCACAAATTGCTAGAGTTGCTGCTAGATGTGATGATACTTCTGAAACTGCTGATACTATTGAAATAGAACCTGCTATTATGCCTGGATTGCCTGTTATGCCTGAGCGTTATGTTATGGAGGGAGAGATAGCAGAGGATTTTCTTGCGTGTAAGAATAGCTATGATGTTGAGAAATTACTGCGCAAGTGGAAATAAAAATCTGTGAACGCTAAGATGAAATATGACCCATAGTTTCCTACTTCGCCTATCTTTGTGACCGATAAGGATTATGAATTCTCTATCGACCGTGAGTTAATCACTTTGGTCGAATCTGATCGTTTTCACGGTTATGAGTCTGAAACGGTTGTAGCTCATCTTACCAAACTGCACGATATAGCCACCCTATTCACTAGTGAAGAAAAGATCCGCCACTACTATATCCTCAAGCTGTTTCCTTTCTCGCTAAAGGATGATGCTAAGACCTGGTTCACTTCTCTTGCTCCTGGTTGTGTGCGTAGCCCCCAGGATATGGTCTACTACTTCTCTGAAAAATATTTCCCTGCCCATAAGAAGCAAGCTGCCTTGCAGGAAATATACAACTTTGCTCAAGCTGAAGAAGAGACTCTCCCACAAGCTTGGGGGAGGCTTATCCATCTACTAAATTCTTTGCCTGATCACCCTCTTGAGAAGAACGAAATACTTGATATCTTCTATAATGGACTTACCGATGCTTCTAAAGACCACCTAGATAGTTGTGCTGGTTGTGTTTTTAGGGAACGAACCGTAGAACAAGCTGAGAGTCTATTGAATAACATCTGGTGCAATGAGAATGCTTGGACTATTCCCGAACCATCTCCTAAGCCAACTCCGAAGAAAATAGGTATTCCATTCCTCCGTCCTGAAGATATGCAAGAAGCTAAGAGATCTATGCGAGAGAAAGGCATTAAATCTGAAGATGTCAAAAATTTACCACCTATCGAAGAGATCCATGGTCTTGCTAACCCGATACAGGTAGTAGAAGTAAATTCTCTGTGTAGGTTTGATGAGTGATATTCCTTTTGATAAACCTGCTAGCCTATGCCTGGATGAATTTGATAACTTTGTTGCCAAACAACAGAGTTTCTAAGATTATGTTAGCAGACAATTGGAGCAGAATTCTCGTATGCTTAGTCATTTAAGTGCTTCTGTGGAGATAAATGTCAATGATCTTAAACTTCTGAGTAAACATGCTTCTATGGTTACTACTCAGGTAGAACAAGTACTTAAAGCTCAAAATGACTTGCTCAATGAGTGGAATGACAATTCTGTCACAGTCGTCACTAGAGGCGGTAGAATGACCTAGGAACCCTTGTATCCTAAGGGTCATCCGAAGAGAATTGGACAAGATTCTCAAGGAGTTAGCACTGATGCACCTAGTCATCCTAGAAAGAAGAAGAAAGATGATAGGAACCTGCACGCTAGCAACCATGTTGCCGCTACACCTGAGAGTCCAAACGATGCCTCTGACTCTGATGCTGAAACACAATCTGATGATGAACATGAGCCTAATGATAATATCAATAGTGATGTTCATGAAGATGCTCAACCTAGCAATGAAAAGGATGTGGAAATTGAACGTGATCTTGATAACCCACACCCTAAGAATAGAAGATACGATAAGAATGACTTCACTGCTAGGAAGCATGGTAAAGAAAGGGAACCATGGGTTCAGAAACCTATGCCCTTTCCTCCCAAACCTTCCAAGAAAAAGGATGATGAGGATTTTGAGCGCTTTGTTGAAATGATTAGACCTGTCTTTCTGCAAATGCGTTTGACAGATATGCTCAAAATGTCTCCATATGCTAAGTACATGAAGGATATTGTGACTAATAAGAGGAGGATACCTGAGGTTGAGATTTCCACCATGCTCGCTAATTTTACCTTCAAGGGTGGAACTCCCAAGAAACTAGGTGATCCCGGAGTGCCCACTATACCTTCCTCCATTAAAGGAAACTATGTTAGAACTGCGTTATGTGACCTTGGAGCCGGTGTTAGTGTTGTGCCTCTTTCTCTTTATCATAGACTTGAACTGGATAAGTTGACACCCACTGAAATCTCTCTGCAAATGGCCGAAAAATCAAGTGCTTTCCATATCGGCATTTGCGTGGATGTGCCTGTTGCGGTTGCCAACATCACTATCTTAACAGACTTTGTTATTCTGGATATTCCCGAGGACGATCCCATGGCGGTCATCCTTGCAAGACCCTTTTTAAACACTGCAGGGGCTGTTATAGATTGCAACAAAGGCAATTTCACTTTCCATGTCAACGGTAATGAGCATACGGTGCACTTTCTGAAGAAACAATATCGAGTACATTGCATCAATGCTATCGAAAAAACTTCATCGATTCTTATTGGGAGCTTTGAATGCCATATTCCTCCTGTTAAGATGAAGTATGATTTGCTTGTTGGGGAGATACACATCCCCATTGAGGTAACCTAGTGACTATTCGAAAATTCTCCGTTCTCTTTTGCGATTCGAGAAAGTTTGTCAAGGAGACTTGATCAACCTCATTGACGGATTTCTTTCGATGACCATGAGATGGATGAATCGAGGAGTCACAAACCTGTGTTCCAAGCTTTCACCTTCGGTTTCTTAGAAGAAAAATGATAGGTTTAGTTTAGTTTTCCCTGTTTTCTGTTTTAGCGTCCCGTGGAAAAGTACCCTGAAAATAAAAGTTCTCCGAACATCCTGAAAATCAAGTATTATTTTTTCTGGATTTTTTGAAAAATACTGGGACGAAGAGCTAGTCTGGCGGCTGCACCAGTGCGCCACAAGCCCTGGAGGCGCGGGCATCCCCTGGCCCCGCCTACCTGGCTTGTGGGGCCCACGTGCACCCCCTCCACTCATTCTAGATCTTATCCACTTGTTCCACTCCAGAAAAAATCGTTTCACAGCTCAAACCCGTGTTCTTGCTCCTCTTGCTAGGATTTTCGATCTCTTTGCTCAAAGCACCATTCTCCGAACTGTTTTGGGGAAATTACTCTTTGGTAAGTGACTCCTCCATTGGTCCAATTAGTTTTTGCTCTAGTGCCTTATACTTCGCGTATTTTTGCTGCCTTGGTGACCTTGTTCTTGAGCTTTGCATGCTAATTTTAGTTGGTCCCAAGTAGTTTTGATGCGTAATATAGCCTCTAGGCACTTGTGGGAGTAGTTGCTATGAGTTTTGTTGAGCCTTATTCACTTTTCCTTAGAATCACCAAAATTTTCAGAAATTTTCAGAGATAGGAAAAGGGAAAGATGAGGAGGTTCTTAAGAGGCTCGTCAAGCCGTGACCCCAAGGATGATGGGAGTGAGAAGAAGCCCAGGTATCCGGTCCCTCGAGTCGTAGAAGTTCGAGCGTGCAAGTGGCCAAGCAATGTGTTCTTACGTGACGTCGGATTTTATGAGGACTTTTACCACTTGGTGGAGAACGCAGGCCTTACCGCCTTCGTTGAAGATAAGTGTCCGCAATACCTCCTCCTCTCTAATATCTTCGTACAAAGCTTTAACTTCTATCCGAGGAAGAATCCTCGTCCACGGGACTTTGGAGCTTTATGATATCCCCCAACGCATGTCACTACAGGATTTTTGCAATGTTTGGAAATTACCTTACGTTGGGGATATTCATGAACCTCGTCCACGGGACTTTGAAGCTTTCATTGATACAATTGATGTAGGAGAGGAGAGAGGAGTGTCTTGCGCTAGAGCTGTTAGCATTCATTTTCCCGTGCTTCGGTACTTCTCACTATTTGTGGGAAAATGTTTGATTAGCCGTGGGAAAGCTGGGTCCCTTAGCTCCCCAGATCTTGCGGTCTTGCGCTAAGCCCTTTATAATGATAAAACTTATAGCTTGGGTGCTATAGTAGCTCAACGGTTGAACACGAACTGTTCTAAAGGCGTTGTCTATGGAGGTATCTATGCTACTCGTCTTGCTAGACACCTTGAGATACCCATTAGACTGGACGAGGAAGAAGATATTCTTCTTCCCGAGAGATCTCTAGATTACGATAGCATGGTTCACCCTGACTTTCTTGATAGAGATATAAATAGAAGGATGATTTATAACCTGGTATTTAGTCAGGGTACTCGTGAGACTATTACTTTGCCTGCTCCTTCTTTGTTCAATCTACATGCAGGCAGGTACATAATTATGCCCTCGGACATCAACGCATATTGGGTCTTGGACCAACCACAGGTGCCCGTGCCTGAGCCACCTGTTGAGTACACAGACACCATTTTATCAGTGGGAGCCAGAGGAGCTCACACAGCAGTGGCTTCCTCAGTCCACTCCAGAGTACCCCGGATCTGGTTATTTCCCTCCTTGGGAGTGGATCAACTTAGGCCAAAAGCCTAAGCTTGGGGGAGTATGTGTTTCTCACTGACTTTACATTCTTGCTTATGCTTTCACTTTGTTCGTTGGTGTTCACACTTTGCCACTTTATCATCTATGCTAGTTTATTTTCTTTTTCTCATTTTCTTTTCGTGTGTCTGTCTAGTTTGAGAAAACCCAAAAAGATTTTCTTGTTCTTCTTTTGCTTGTTGGGAGCTTTCCCATGTAAATAGTTTTCTTTTTCTTTGGCTCAAGGTAGAAGACCATGGTTACAATGTTTAGTGGCTCTCGCATGCATACCTGTTTACTGTCATAGAGCCATATTACTTTGTCTTCTCCTTTGTGTTTGCCTGCAGATTCCAGCTTTAATCCATTGCACGAGCACTATTATTATTGTTCACATCGTTCGTTCGTGCAAGTGAAAGGCAATAATGACGATATATGATGAAGTGACTGAGCCTGGAAAAGCTGGTATGAACTCTATCTATTTTGTTGTTATAAATATGACTAGCTCATCATGCCTGATTCAGCTTTGTTGTGAGAGAAACATGTTTGCAATGACAACTTAGAGATCATAGTTGCTGATGCCATGCTTACTTAGCTAGGAGCTTATAATGGTTTGCCTTGGTTGCCAACATGAATTTTGAGATGACTATGATGTAGTATGATAGGATGGTATCCTCCTTTGAATGATTCAAGTGGCTTGACTTGGCGCATGTTCACGCATGTAGTTGAAACAACATCAACATAGCCTCTATGATATTCATGTTCATGGTGATTTATGTCCTACTCATGCTTGCACTCAATGTTAGCTAATCTCAATGCATTTTAATGACTGTTGTCGCTCTCTAGTTGGTCGCTTCCCAGTCTTTTGCTAGCCTTCACTTGTACTAAGCGGGAATACTGCTTGTGCATCCACTTCCATAAACCAAAAGTTGTTCCATATGAGTCCACTATACCTACCTATGTGCGGTATCTACCTGTCGTTCCAAGTAAGTTTGCATGTGCCACTCTCTAAACCTTCAAGAAATAATCTGTTTTGCATGCCCGAACCGCTCATGTGGTGACAGGGGGCTATTAGTATATTCCATGCTAGGTGTGTTATCCTCGATATGTGTTTATTCACTATCATTCACGAGAAAGGGGCCGGTAATTGGAATTCCCAGTTCCATGCTCAAATCGAAAAGATAATTGCAAACAAAACTCCCCAGGAGTGATGTTGGTATGGACGGTACCCGAGGATTCGGCTCACCGTGGAGTGTGATTGATTGGTGGTGGGGGAGTCAAAACTTTACTTTTCTGTTTGGGAACCGCCTATAGCATGTGTAGCGTGGAAGATGTTGAGAACTCTTAGTCATTGTGTTGACAATGAAAGCATGCCACCCAAAACTATTGTCTCTGTTTTCAAAGCCTGAGCTCTGGCACCTCTGCAAATCAATGCTTCCCTCTGCGAAGGCCATGTCTATTTATGTTCCTGTTGAGTCATCCTCCTCTTATAAAATCACCAATTAGAGAGCACCTCTATCATTTTTATGCTTTTCTTTTAACTGTGTTGAGTATGACTGTGACTGGATCTTCATGCCATGAATTACAATGTTTAGTCACCCCTTGGTCTTTGAAGGTGCTCTGCATTTATGTTTGGCGGTCTCAGAAAGAGCTAGCGAGATACCATCTATTCATACTGCTTCATGATTGTTTTGATTGAAGTGTTGACGTTTGAGACTTATTATTATTCGCTCGCTAGTTGATTATGCCATTGATATGAATTTACCGTGAGACCTAGATGTCATTTGCTTATGTGGTTTGCTTGTGATCTTGCTGAAACTCTGGATATGAGTTAGACATAGTTGCAACAACAAGATCAAACAGAGTTCGTCAAAGTTTTTCTTTTGTCTCTTTTAGTTTGTCAACTGAATTGCTTGAGGACAAGCAAGGCTTTAAGCTTGGGGGAGTTGATACGCCTCCGTCGTATCTACTTTTCCGAAATCTTTTGCTCTTGTTTTGGACTCTAATTTGCATGATTTGAATGGAACTAACCCGGACTAACGCTGTTTTCAGCATAATTGCCATGGTGTTGTTTTTGTGCAAAAATAAAAGTTCTCGGAATGGCATGAAAATTTACGGAGAATTTTTCTGGAATTAATGAAAAATACCTGCGCAATGATCCACCAGAGGAGGTGAGCCAGTGGGCCACAAGTCCAGGAGGCGCGACCACCCCCTGGCCGCGCCTACAAGGCTTGTGGGGCCCACATTGCTCCACCGCCTCCAATCTCAACTCTATTTAGTCCGTCTCGCCAGAAAAAACCCAAGGAGAAGAGTTCATCGCGTTTTACGATACGGAGGCGCCGCCACCTCCTTTTCTTCATCTGGAGGACAGATTTGGAGTCCGTTCTGGGCTCCGGAGAGCGTAAATTGTTGCCATCGTCATCATCAACCTTCCTTCATCGCCAATTCCATGATGCTCTTCACCGTTCGTGAGTAATCTCATCGTAGGCTTGCTGGACGGTGATGAGTTGGATGAAATCTATCATGTAATCGAGTTAGTTTTGACGGGGATTGATCCCTAGTATCCACTATGTTCTGAGATTGATGTTGCTACTACTTTGCTATGCTTAATGCTTGTCACTAGGGCCCGAGTGCCATGTTTTCAGATCTAAACCTATTATGTTGTTGCCAATATATGTGTGTTTTAGATCCTATCTTGCAAGTTGTAGTCACCTACTATGTGTTATGACCCGGCAACCCTGGAGTGACAATAGCCGGAACCACTCCCGGAGACGACCATAGTATGAGGAGTTCATGTATTCACCAAGTGTTAATGCGTTGGTCCTGTTCTTTATTAAAAGGAGAACCTTAATATCCCGTAGTTTCCAATAGGACCCCGCTGCCACGGGAGGGATGGACAATAGATGCCATGCAAGTTCTTTTCCCTAAGCATGTATGACTACATACGGAATACATGCCTACATTAGATTGACGAACGGGAGCTAGTTACTTATCTCTCCGTGTTATAGCTGTTACATGATGAATCACACCGGCATAATCATCCATCACCGATCCAATACCTACGAGTCTTTTACTACTGGTCCTTGCTACGTTACTTTGCTGCTGCTACTGTTACTCTGTTTCTACTGCTGTTACTCTGCTGCTACTGGTTACTGTTGCTACTGCTGCTATCAAACAACTTTGCTACTAATACCTTGCTGCAGACACTAAATCTTTCAGGTGTGGTTGAATTGACAACTCAGCTGCTAATACTTGAGAATATTCTTTGGCTTCCCCTTCAGTCGAATCAATAAATTTGGGTTGAATACTCTACCCTCAAAAACTGTTACGATCCCCTATACTTGTGGATTATCAGTGTGCAAAGGGCCGACCATGTTGAGGCCCCATACGGTGAATGACCAAGTGAGAGGAATCGTCTTCAGTGCGGATGGAGGTTTGTGCGACTGATTCTTTTAGATCTGGCACCCGACACACAGGTCCACCAAGTCCCTTGCTGCCACATTGGCTTGGGGCCAATAAAAACCTGCTCGGAAGGCCTTGGCCACTAGGGTCTGAGAGGACGCATGGTGTCCAGAGGTTCCCAAGTGGATCTCGTGCAGGATTTGTAGTCCTTCTTCCGGAGAGATGCACTTTTGGTTGACTCCTGTAACACTCTTCTTGTACAGTTTTTCTATGAGTACTGCGAAAGCTTTAGACCGTCGAACGATTTAGCGGGTTTCCTCTTCATTCTCGGGAAGCTCTTGCCAGAGTAAGTAGGCTAGATAAGGTTGTGTCCATTCGGGAGTGATGACCAACATCTCATGGATGAGGTCAACGACGGCCGAGACGTCGATCTCAGTTGGATTAGACGGATCGATTGCTTGTGGGGGATCTATAGTGAAGGGATCCTCCTTGACTCAGGGGCGCGTAAGTGTTTGAGGAACACACCCTTCAATACGATATTCCGAGAGGACCCGTTCTTCGCCAAGTCGTTGACTGCTTGGTTCTTGGCTCGGGGCACATGGTGTAGTTCCAACCCTTAAAGTTTTCTCCAGCTTTGTGACCGCGTTGCAGTAGACTGTCATTGCTAGGCTTCGGATGTCCCATTCCTTCATTACTTGGTTGACAATGAGATCCGAGTCGCCATAAACCATTAATCGGCGGATCCTGAGTGAGATGGCCATGCAGAACCCGTACAAGGGGGCCTCATACTCAGCCTCATTGTTGGATGAATCTCCTCTAGTTATTCTTCGCTCCAATATTTCTAATTTCCTCTAGAAAATAGTATAAAAAAGTTTCGGGCGATTCCGAGAACTTTCATTTTTTGCACAAAAACAACACCATGGTAATTCTATTGAAAATAGCATCGGTCCGGGTTATGTCGGTACAGGTGTGCACACGATCACCTATGGGACCTTTGTGCCCCATTGTGGTTTGGCAGGGAGGTCGTACCGCACAAAGAGCAGAGACTACGAAGCAACACGATGATGAGACTTGGGGTTTTTAACGAGGTTCGGGATGGCGTGAAGCGTAAAACCCTACTCTTGCTTTGGTGGATTGATTGGGGAAGATGAAGTTTTCAGGGATCTATATCCCGGCAAGGGTTTTCGGGGAAGGCTAGCACGTGCGTACACTTACACTTGGTTCTAATCCCTTGGGGACCTAAACTACCAAGTGTTGAATATCTAAGTGTTCGAATACCCAAAGATGAAATCCTTTGATAGGTTGCCTCGGGCCTCCTTTTATAGCTCAAGGGGCATCCAAGATAGCAACAGACATGATCAAATAACTAATAGTTCTATCATACCAAACTCTGGCACTTAAGACACAACGCCATAAATGTGGCCTGAGGTGGTAAGCGGGGGTGCATTCCCGGCAGGCTTATGCCACCTATGAGCTGGCCATGGCTTGGGATCTTGACACGCCTCTGGACGGGTGTCTCAAGTTGTAACCTGCCTTCCAGCGTTGCATCACATAACCAGTGAGAGCCACCTAACCACCAGGGGGCTCAAGACCTCGTTGATAAGTGACTGGTGTAGCGATGGGGTGGAGATGTGGCAGGTTGGCTTTACCGGGTCTTGGTGAGGATGGTTGTGCCTTCGCCCCTATCAGGTGCCAGGGGTCCTTGGTGCGTATTGGTCTATTAGTGTTGGTGGTTGCTCTCGAGAGGTGATGCCCTGTCGGGACCCCGATCCTAAGCCATAGGAATCCAGCCTGTAACACATCGCATCCCTTTGCGGTCTCACACACGGTTAACCCCAGGGCTGCAGCCTTACCTTAGCCGGGACCATTTGCGTCTTTTGACTCACGTATGCAATTATGTCGCTAGCATTCCAATGTCAAAGAACCCGGATCGACAAGTCTAGTCATAAACCAGAGTGGCAGTACCGCACAAGGACATGCATACATGACCCAACAAAGCAGGTGTCGGTCACCAGCGAGTGTAGACGAGTCGTAGCAAGCTACAAGGACTCCATTACATCGCGTGACTTTTCCCCAAAGGGGACAGACACATCAGCTAAGAAGGACATATGCCGGTCAACCAATGTATCCGGAGCAGTAGCGAGCTACCATGGCTCGTTGGATCACAAAGGGGCATTTCCCTGTAAGGAGTGCTACTAAAGTTCACGGCTAGGTAGTCGAACCCCATACATATCAAGTACAACACACGTACGCACGGCATACCGATATGTATAGATACATCGATGGCATCACAACATAACCATAAACATACAAACTTCATTTAAGAGGCTCGGAAGAGCCACACACATAATATTACACAGTTAGGGTCCCACGACCCATAATAGCAGTCATTCAGTTACAAGCCAGCGGAAGTGTTTAAAACTGTCTGAGTATAGACAGGTGCAACTAGAAGGCACATGGCCTGATTATACTACATACCCAACCTAGGGCCAGATCGTAGCTGGGACACCAGCTACTCGTCGTCGTCGATGTCTATGAAGAACCCTCCATTAGGGTCATTAGCAACCTCTGCAACATTTATTAAACAAACATGAGTACGGAGGTACTCAGAAGACTTTAGGATAACTAACTACTCATGCAATGTATCAATAAGGTATGGTGGGGTTTCATGCGGAAAGCCAGCAATTGACTCGTGGCTAGACAACTTGCACTTTTAAATAATTTTGACATCTTGATTTCTCGCACACAAGTCCACTAACACCACAACAATACACCATCGTGGAATCATTTCATCTCCATACGGAAATGCCGTCCACGACACTCACGCTTATCTTGACAATTTTATGAGTAGCCATTGAAGTTATCTATGAACAACATATGTCTCCAAGTAGTCCATATCCGCGGACGCGGCTATTCAAATAGATCATAACCCTGTAGGGGTGTACTTCATCACACACGCTCTCGCCACTTATCGCCATGTGCATGTCATGCACCTCGGCAACCTTCAAGCGGAAGCCCAGCGAGGGAGTCGGCCACGTCCGTTAACCACACTAGTACCTAGTCCAGGTTTATCGCCTATCTAAGAGTAACCCGTACGGAAGTCCGACCAAGGTTTCCGTCACGGCCTCGAACGATGTGCGCAGGGTTCCCAAGCCCACCATCCGGGTGCCACTTGTTACTCCGTGCCACCGCCTACCGCATCACAGCCCACCTCTCAGGTCAGCACCATGCACGGCCTCCAGCATGACTATAAACACCAGAAACTACTTGCAACTCCTGGACCGAGTACTAAGCGATTAATAAGTCGAGAGGGTCAGTTAAGTATCCCAACGTGTGGTAGTATCTAGTCTTGGATTACATACACGGAACTCAGTTCCTAAGGACGGTTCCAATGAAACAACCCTCCATGTACTCCTACACAACCTTTCATCGGTACCTTTACCAAATCAGGTTCAACACACGGCCTTTGCTTACCGAATACATTCTCACAATTCTGTTCATCTCCCAGATGACAGACCATACACAACTCTAAGCATAGCATGCATAGCAGGATAAGGCACATCATGGCTCAAGCAACTACCAGGTATGCTAGGTTGCAGGGTTCAGCTATTTACTGTGACAAGGATAGGTCATGCAAAGGAAGTGGGTTCAACTAACGTGGCAAAAGCATTTGAAGCACTTGATCCTAATGCAATAAGTAAGTGCAGGAGCAAGAACATGGGATTTATCGGGATAATAAAAATTGGTTGCTTGCCTTGTTGCTCAGAGGAGTGACAATATCCGTCAGACGGATATTCGGTGGAATCCCGGGAGCGGAGCCTACCGAAAGGAATGACAACAACCAATATCAAACATATACAATCAAGATGATGCATGAGCATGGCATGAGAATGCAAGATGGTAAATTATTATAGCTAACATGTATTAGGTTTGAAGTTGATTTGAATCAAGTTCAAATACCACTTCAAACGAGGTATTCTCGGATACCATTTTAATTGATTCGACCTGATGCTCAGATCGACTTGATGTTAACATGCATGGGATAACATGTTAGGTTGCTGGTTTGTAGTTAGGACAGTGTTTGATCATGTCATTTATAGTGAAATTTAAATATTTTCCAAATTCCATCTACAAAGTATTTATAAGAATTAACTTATTCATTAATCTACATGTTTGGGTTCTGTAACATTTTCAAACATGTTTGAAAATGACATATTCAGATTCCTTGAATTTTTCTGATACTTATTCATATATAAATTATTTTCATTGGAGTTACAGATTAATTTCTGT
This sequence comes from Hordeum vulgare subsp. vulgare, assembly GCF_904849725.1. Classification (NCBI taxonomy): domain Eukaryota; kingdom Viridiplantae; phylum Streptophyta; class Magnoliopsida; order Poales; family Poaceae; genus Hordeum; species Hordeum vulgare. The sequence continues at coordinate 228,355,695 of NC_058520.1, read as the reverse complement.
GAGTTTTAGAAGTTTTAAACATTTCTGGAATTATTTTTATACTGGAAAACCCCTTTATTGCGTCAGCCTGACATCAGCAGGTCAACTCACCTGTTCAGGTCAAACATGACAGGGGGGCCCACTGGTCAGCGTCTCAGGGGCTAATCCCGCGCTGACCAGCCACTAAGTGGGTTTGACTTGGCCATGGGCCCACTGTCAGTGAGTGTTTAGGCTTTAAACTTCTGGGTTAGGCTGGCCACGTCGGCCCCCACCGGAATATGGCCGGCGGCGACCACGGGCGCGGTGGAGGGCTCGCCGGAGAGAGCTAAACAGCGCTACGGCCGTCGGTTTTGGGCGCAGAATAGTGCTACGGGCAGCTAGTGCAACGCCGCATCTAAAGGGAGTGGAGCTGGACCCGGTGGTCACCGGAATCCACGCCGGCGACGAGGTCAGCGGCGGCTGCGGCTCGGGCATCGACGGGAGTGCCGATGCAGGGGACTAGCGAGCTGGAAGAGAGGCCCTACGCCATCTACAGAGCTCGAGGAGCTCATTCCTGAGCTCGGCCTCGCGAGTTGAGTACCACAACAACGGCAATGACACGGCCGGCGACGAGGTCCTTCGGGCTCCGGCGGCTAACGTGGTTAACGGAGGGGGAAAGCCTCGGGAAGAGGGGGAACGGGAAGAGGAGCTCATGGAGGATCTTGTGAGGCTGCCGGCAGGGTCGGGGAGGACCGGGAGAACACGGATCGACGGCGACCGGAGCTTCGGGGGGAGAGAGATCCGAGAGGGGTAAAGGGGATCGAGGCTTAGGGGAGAGGATAGAGCCGCGGGGAGGAGGATAAGAAGGCGCAGGCGTCGTGCTGGCGCTCCTGGAGGCCTCCAGCAGCGGGTAGGTAGGCAGGAGGTGGCCCAGCTCGGCCGCCGTTCTCATCTTCTCCCCTGCCTACTGGCAGGAGGAGGAAGATGACTGGGGAGCCCCTAGTGGGCTGGGCCGGCGACAGGTAAGGTTTTTCCTTTTTTTTCCTTTCTCTTTTGTTTTCTGTTTTTTTTCTGTTTTGCTATTTCATTGACTTACTATTTATTTCAGCTCCCAAATAGTTTGCAAAAACTATGTTGAACACCCGAGAATATTTGTTGGAATATTTCAACCATTCCTAAAGTTTTCAACATTTTTGAAAGCTTAAAGTTTCTGATTTAAAATTTAAAGCTTGAAACCAGTAGCTTTTGCATTTATTTAAAATGCCAAGAGTATAAAATAAATGGTTTCCTTTATTTCTTATTTGTTTTCAAGAATTATCAGAAAAGTTAAACTTTTCTTGAGGCCATTTTGGGTTCATCGATTTTAATTAGTTTGAAATTTCCTATATTTTAAGAAGTGACTAGGGTTTTGAGTTTTCCTTCACCACTTACTTTATTCTTGTTGAAAATTTCCTAGGTGCAATGCAAAGAAAACATGAGCACAAAGCTAACTTGCTTAAGGTGTCAGGGATGTGACATGCCCCCAATGCCTGTGCACAAGTCAGGAGAACTAAGTACCCCATTACTAGTGCACCGATAGGTGCCCTCGGTCCTGGCCCATACGCGCTCTCCTAGCCTTGTTGGGTCAGGCCCAAAGGTTGTGCATGGGTGTGAAATCCGCGAAGAGGTAACCTCCATCCCACAGTTCCGGGCTATCCCACCACTTCAGGCTGTTTCCGCCACACGCGCCCATTGCGCGAACTTCACGGTGGGTGCGCGTGGCTTAAAGGCCTGGTCGCGGCAAAAGCCGCAATATCGGGGATTGGATTGATGGGGCGATTACTTGTTCACCCATGATGGGAAATGGCATAGGTGGACATTGGCGGCGACCCTTGGAGTATAGGACATCCAGCCACTACCCCTACCCCCGCGCCCTCCCATCCTTCTCCTCTTCTCCAAAGGTCTCCCATCCCTCTCCGCTTCTCTAACCAAGGGTTGCCCGATTTGCTCTTCTCTTCTATATCTTTGAGGTGGCTTCAGTTGTTGTCCATGATAGGGAAGCGTGGGTGTCTGCTGCCTCTTGAGCTTGCGTTGGTTTTCCCTTGAAGAGGAAAGGGTGATGCAGCAAATTAGATAAGTATTTCCCGCACTTTGTTGAGAACCAAGGTATCAATCGAGTTGGAGGAACAAGCGAGACTCCAATAGTCGTACCTACACAAATAATCAAACACTTGCACCCAACGCTATAAAGGGGTAGTCAATCCCTTCAACGTTATTTGCAAGGATGAGATCTGATAGAGGTAGATATAAACTATTGATAGATCTGAAAGTAAAACTAAATTAAATAACTTGCAGCAAAGTATTTTTGGTATTTTTGGTTTATAGATCTGAAAATATAATATGGAAAATAGACCCGGGGGCCATAGGTTTCACTAGAGGTTTCTCTCATAAGGGAAAATAATACGATGGGTGAACAAATTACTGTCGAGCAATTGATAGAAGAGAAAATAATTATGAAGATATCCAAGGCAATGATTATGCATATGGGCATCACCTCCGTATCAAGTAGACTGAAACGATTCTACATCTACTACTATTACTCCGCACATCGATCGACTCCTGCGTGCATCTAGAGTATTGAGTTCATGAAGAACAGAGTAATGCATCAAGCAAGATGACATGATGTAGATGGATAAACTCAAGCAATATGATGAAAACCCCATCCTTTTACCCTTGATCGCAACAATACAATACATGCCTCACTGCCCCTACTTTCACTAGGTGAGGACACCACAAGATTGAACCCAAAACTAAGCACTCTTCCATTGCAAGAATTACCAATCTAGTTGGCCAAACCAAACAAATAATTTGAAGATACTTGCAAAGATATGAAATCATGCATATAATAATTCAGAAGAGACTCAAATAATATTTTTGGATAATCTGAACATAAAGTCACAATTCATCGGATCTCGACAAACACACCTCAAAAGAGTATTACATCGGATAGATCTCCATGAAGATCATGAGGAACATGGTATTAAAGATCAAACAGAGAGAAGAAGTCATTTAGCTACTAGCTATGGACCCATAAGTCTGTGGTGAACTACTCACACATCATCGGAGGGGCAATGGAGTTGATGTAGATGCCCTCCGTGATCAACTACACCTCCGACAAATTACCGGAAAAGGCTCCCACATTGGATCTCTTGGGAACACAGGCTCCCGGCATCGTAAAAGTATTTTCATGGCTCTTTTGGCGTTACTAGAAATTTGGGGTTTTATAGGCCAAGAATTAGGGTTAGGAGACCTGCACGATGGGGGGCACAAGCCAGGGGGTGTGTCATGGTTTTGTCACAGCAGATGTCCTCGTGAAAGAACTTAGTGAAGGAGCCATTGCACCTTGGTGGCGACTCAAAGGGGGTGAGCGAAAGTGAGACTTAGATTTACCCAGGTTCGGCCCCTCGTGTGGAGGTAAAAGCCTACGTCTTGCTTTGTGTACATTGATGATGGATTCGATTACAAGGAGGGTGTAACTTGCCTGACCTAGCTCTTGATGATTTCTAACTTTCCCTATCTGCCCTAGAGACTCGCCTTTATATATAGGTCGAGGCCCTAGGGTTTACAAAAGTCCTAGCCACGCTACAGATCGTGGTCTTCCATATCTCTAAGTCATCATGCTTCCCAAGACAGGAAACCTCCTTGGCGGCTTATCTTCTGCATCAAACCTGAACCACCATCCGGCTCATCGGCCCCTGGGTAAGGCTTGCATTAACCATGTATGAGTCGCTCCTTTAGTGCCCCGGCCCAATTAGGGCGGGTTACACCGCAGGTAATATCCCCAACATTAGGCCCCAAATTGACTTGAATTTATTCATGCCAATGAACTTCCACACTCACTTTGGGCGACTTTTATTGCTTCCACCTTCTGAAAAATGACAAGCCGCCATCCCTCATAAATTATCTGAGCCGCCAGATAGTTATTGATGACATCACCTTTTCCCTCCATTTTCGGGATTCGTTGACGTAATTTCCCAACAGATCTTTTTTATCGTCACCTTGTTATCTCGAAAATCCAGGCGCCATCATTGCGCGTTTTCAATCTGTTGCCTCTATTCCCGCGTCTACCGTTTCGTCTCCAGTGCCGAGCCTTTAAATAACCGCATGGGGGAGTGGGGGCGTCATCACCTACCCCCACTTCATCTTGCTCGACAGCTTCGTCTTCCTCGCAGCTGCGCTTTGGCCTCCTCGCCGTTCCTTAAGCTCCGTCACCGGCCACCGCAGTCCGGACGTCTCAAGGCCAGTCGAAGGTGCGATCTCCGTCGCGGATCTTCCGCATCCATCTCCTGGCATCATCCTCCTCTCTCAGGTAAACACCCTCCCTCCATTAGGGTTAGACCTCGAATCCCATGTTCTTCTAGGTCAGCCTTGGAATGCGATGAACATCTCCCCTCTCTCTCGGATTCGTCCGGCATGCTCATGGTAGATCCACTGTAGTAGTAAATCACGGTAGTTTCACCGCATCTCACGACCATTTGATGTTTACTTCATAGATCCATATGGCATCCCTGTCGCATTCTTGCGTTCATAGCTTTCGTAATTTCGACATGCATTATTTCTTTATTTGGCCCACCCATAGATCCGTAAATTATTGCTCGTTTTTAGAAATATGTTTATCCTCCTCCCGGGAATATCCCTAAGGGAAAAACCCTTTTAGAGTTGATACTCACCTCCTTCGACCATGGTTAGTTAGAATATCCCCATAGCTACGCCTTTGATTACTGAATGGCGAGTCATAATGTCCCTGTAGACATACTGTAGATCACGCAATTGGCGAGTTACCACTTACATGGTTTCTAACAAACCGCCTTATTCCTTACTTTTGTAGTCATGGGCAATATCTGGAAATGCAACTGGTTACCATCCAAAATCATTGACGCCTATATTGATAAATATGTTATGGCGGGTTATCTTGATCCCAAAGAAATTCTTGGCTGGCGGACTGCCCCAGGCGAGGCGACTCCCCACCGTGCCGAGGGGGAGGTAGTCGTTTTTGTTGATCACCTTGAACGAGGCTTCAAGACTCCCGGGCCAAAGTTCTTCAGAGACATTTTGCACTTCCTCAATGTTCACCCTCAAGACCTCGTGTCAAACTCCATCAACAACCTATGCCAATTCCAGGTGTTTTGCGAGGCCTATCTGCAGATGGAATCCAAAGTGCTACTATTCAGGAACTTCTTCTATCTGAACCGCTAGACCAAATTCACCAACGGGACTTGCTTGGAACTTGGGGGGTTAACATCCAGCGACGTCGTGAATGTGGGTTCCCACTTGTCATTCTACCCAACCATCCCAAAGGCTGGGCCGAGTCATGGTTCTATTGTCGTGACACATCTCCTCCCGAAGAGAATCCACTTCCAGGTTACAGAGAAGATCGCTTGCCCATGGATTTCAAGCTGCCAGAAAAACTTACTGAAGAAGAAGAATCAACCTTTATCCCCGTTTTCTCCCAGCTAAGGTCTTTGACCAAGAATGGGCTTACTGGGATTAACCTAGTCCGTTGTTGGGTGGAGTGGATGATTCTTCCTTTGAGTCATCCGGATGGCCTGATGTGTCAGTATGATGGTAGCGCGAACCACCGCCAATGTTTCCTCCATACAAGACTCACCGAAGAAGACATTCTCTAAATGATCAAGAAGTTTACTAGCGAGCCCTTAGAGAACTGCGTCAAGATTGGGCTCAAGCCTTTCTGCCTCTCCAACCCGGCTCGAGTGGTAACAATCTAAGTCGCCTCCTTTCATTCTTTCAATACGTTTCCCAATGCTCCTGATGTGAACTGTCGTTACGTCAATCAGAAAGGATCAGCATTTTGGTCTCGAAGGCCCAAGGTGACTGTCCAGAAAACAACCAAGCCACCTCCTAAGAATAAATAGAAGAACAAAGGCAAAGCCGCCACTAAGGAGTCATCTGTCGTGGGCGAGTCTCGAGCCGGCGAAGAACAATCAGAGGTAAAAATTTACCCTTTTGCTTGTTATCACTATCTTCTGACTTATGCTTATGCCCCGTTACCTTTGTTCGTAGGAAGATGACTATGAGATCCAAGATGACATCGTCGAGGTAATTTCTATTTCTTCCGTCTCAACTTCTTCTTCTCCTAGGCCAGCCAGGTGTATTTGTGGAAAAGTTCCCATGTCTCACCCAAATTCTCATCTTGACCCTGATTTCCTTTTGAAGAAGGCGAGGTATACCCCCAAACGTCATACCCGAAGCCATTCTGGCAACTTAGTTTCCGAGTTACCCGAAAAGACAACTAGTCAGAAAAGACAAAGTGAGGTATACTCCTGTTAACACCTTTCCCTTCTTGTGAAAAATGTTATTCGGAATTTGTTCACTTCTTGAACTCTTGTCCATCAGGTCTCTCCTCCTTCATCCGGCGACTCAGTAATGTCAGCTCTTCCCCAATGATTCGTGTACATGGGTAAGTTCTTTTATTAACCTTTTTCCTCCCCAATAATGATACCTGTCCTAACTTTGGTGTCTTTTCATCTTAGAGCATAAGCAAAGAAGAGGAAAACTGGCGACTTGTCTTCTGCTCCTAAAACAACTGAGGTGTTTGGTATGAGCACCTCTGTCCCAGAACTTGATGAAGACCCAGTGGCGACTCATGATGACCTTGTGGATGACATTCCTGATGTCCAGACTGATCCTTCAAGCCCTCTGAAGGAGGTAACTAAAAATGTTAACCCGCCAAGCTCTTCCAAGGCGGCTGAAGATCCAGATACCGTAGTTGTTACTGGTACGGGCTATTCGAAGCCTGCCACAACGGTGTTAACAAAACATGCCTCCAAAGAGACCCACTCTTCTACAGAACCATACATTACCAAGCTGAAGCTTCCCAATTATGAGAAACTTGAATTTGAGCAACTCTGTTCTGGTTTCGTAAGTCGCCTGGAAACATTCTATGTAATGGAAAATAGCTTGGTCAACATGATGCGGATCAAACATGAGGTACATCCTTTGTTACATGTATTTCCACCAATTAGCCTTCTAGAATACTAGTTTTCTTTAATGAATTGCGTTATCTTGTGAAACCCATATTTTCCTGTAGCCCCCAAGGGCCGGGTCATCTTTTGAAAGATGAGTCGGGTCTTGAATTTAGTAAAAAGCTTGAACCTGTAGCCCCAAGGGCCGGGTCATCTTTTGAAAGATGAGACGAGTCTTAAATTTAGTAAAAAACTTCAACCTGTAGCCGCCAAAGGCCGGGTCATCTTTTGAAAGATGAGCCGGGTCTTGAATTTAGAAAAAAACTTCAACTTGTAGCCCCCAAGGGCCGGGTCATCTTTTGAAAGATCACCCGGGTCTTGAATTTTTAGTAAAAAACTTCAACCTCTAGCCCCCAAGGGCTGGGTCATCTTTTGAAACATGAGGCGGTTCTTGAACTTTGTATGACTTGAAAAGAATCATACATTAGCTCCCAAGTGTCAGCGATGTTGCTTGCACTAGTTCTGAAACTTGCCTCCCCAAAATTTGTCGGCAGGAATCCTTGACCCAAGCCGACTCATCCTTAGCTAATTTGAAGAAAAACTTAGCCGAACAGCAGGATGCTCAGGCTAAGTCTGAAGAGAAATATCGGTCGGACCTTGCTAACATGGAGAAAATGAAGGCTGGTCATAAATTTTTTGAGAAGAAATCCCATGCTGATCAAGCCGCCATCATGAAGCGGGCGGAACAAGCCGAGGAGAAGCTAGAAGCCGGTCTGCAAGAGCTCTCCGGTTTAAAAAAGCATATCTCCAACATGACCTAGGCCATATTTGGTAAGGATCAATTGCCTTCATCTGAAAAAGAGCCGTAATACAGTTTGCAAATACTAATTGTCACATGTTATCCTTTGTAGGTCCGCGAGCCGCCAATCTAGAAAACGACTGCATCCTGAAGCTGAAGGCGATTTACACCTTTACAAATCAGCTATATACGGGAGGCATGATGACGGTGAAGGCAGTGATGGGCAACAAGGAGCCAATAAAATCTATCAAGCATATGTTGGGTTGTTTGTCAACACTCCCACCTCAAGCAGAAGAACTGAAGAGATCAGCCGCCCGCAAGGGAGCACTGACTACCCTGAGTCGGTGCCTGGCCTATGCTCCCGAACTTAAGCCAGAGGAGGTAGCTGTTGGTTATCCGGAATTGAAAGATGACGAATCGGAATTCACTAAAGAGGATTATCACCAGTGTGTGAAGGCGTCTCGCTCTGCGGCGACTCAGTTAGTGGCCAGCCTAGATTTGAACAAATACCAGACGACATATGATGACAGCAATAAAAGGGTGACCCCCCCTTCGTACGAAGTTACCAGCCTGACTCCACGATGGCGTCAGAATCGCTTCGATTTTGATGCTGACCTATCTGTCATCTTGAGTGATGAAGACGAATTTGTCGCCTTGTCCAAGTGCAATTGGAAACTAGGCGACTTACAAATCGAAGATGGAGAGAGCTCAAGGCAGGGTGACCCAGAGGCAGTTTGAGCTTACTCTACATGTAATTGGTTCTGTAAAAACAATTTGATCTATTTCTGACGGAGAAATGATGCGCGGTATGGCCGAGTGAGCCATGTAATACTCTTTAGGTTTCAGGGAAACAATCTTCCACCCATGCCTTATGCTTGACAGTTCTAAATTTTCATCCTTTCAGCGAATCATGAATCGCCTTTCCCAATCCTTATGCTTGATAGTTTGTAAGTGTCATAGTTTGACAAGACATTTCTTCAACCTGTTTACCAGGGAAAACCTCATAAACTGACTCAATGAGGCGCGACAAGTGATAAACCAGCCCAGTGGGTCATGGCGAGTTATAAATGAGGAGCCGGCTCGGTGAGTCGCGGCGAGTCTTAATAATGTTTTACGAAACCTTGCGGCAGTGCCGCGAAGATATTCATAAAAATTTGTCGGCTCGATGAGTTACGACAGGATAGGACGAGTTTGCAACACTCTAGTGCTACCCCAAGAAGGCTTTTGCAACAGCCCAAGTTTTTTTAGACTGGTTGATTAGGCGCGATTCAAGCTTCAGTGAACCAACGGTTTATCTATTTTCCATGTGTGGCTCTGGCCGGTACCTTTCATGTTTTAACCAAGGCGAGTTCAGGGTCCAAAAAGTGGATTGACTCGCCAAGAGTACACGGGTCCATAGGGCGACTCGTCCAACACATAGTCTAGTATAACCATTTGTAATGCGGTAATTTTTAGCTAGCTCAGAGGGTATTCAGGATGAACTCAGTGAGTGGAAGCCCCCAAGTGACCTATGATCAGGTAAAAAACCAGACATAGGATTGCAGAAGCGTATCCTCTCTTACTGGAAAACCACTTGGGAGCTAGTAGCCCCCAAGTAAGCCGGTTTATTTCTCAAAATCATATAAGGCGCCCATGTTTGAACCGTGCAACGTGGCAACTCTGGTCCTCTTTGGCTTACCAGTATCCAGTTTTGAAATAAGTGCAACATGGCGACTTACGCTCTTTGATACTGATAGCGCCCATGCTTGGGCGGCTCATGGAACAATAAAGACTCATGCTTTCAAGAAGCTGAAACGGCAAAGGACCCCGAACTTCATGGGTGCCGGCTTTATTTCTTTATAAATAAAATATTACAAACTTAACATTGTAAAGATAAATAAGGAGCCCATTGCTCTAAGTGTAGTAACACCGCAAGTGGGCGATGTTCCATGGGCGAGTTGTCTCGACCTCTGTCGTTGGCCTATCAGGGCGAAGAACTACCAAGTAATATGAACCGTTCTGGAGATTCTTGCTGATGACAAACGGTCCTTCCCATGGTGGTGACAACTTATGCATACCAGTGTGGTCTTGAATCAACCGGAGTACTAAGTCTCCCTCTTGAAAGGTCCGGCTCTTGACGCGGCGACTGTGATAATGTCGCAAATATTGCTGATAGATCTTCGATCGTGACGCAGCCAAGTCTCGCTCCTGCTCCAAACCATCCATCGAGTCTTGATGTGCTAACTCGTTGTCCTGTTCCACATAAGAAGTGACTCATGGTGAGTCGTGTCTGATGTCACTTGGCAATACTGCCTCTGCCCCGTAGACCAGAAAAAAGGGAGTAAAACCCGTAGAGCGATTTGGGGTAGTTCTGATGCTCCATAAAACCGAGGGCAGTTCTTCAACCGAACATCCTGGGGTATGTTCCAGAGGTACCATAAGCCGGGGTTTGGTTCCTTGTAGTATATCTTCATTCGCCCTCTCTGCCTGTCCATTAGACTGGGGATGTGCGATTGCAGAAACGTCAAGCCGGATCTGCTCCCTTCCGCAAAACTCTTGTATTGCGCCCTTTGATAGATTAGTACCATTATCAGTAATGATACTATGAGGATATCTGAAGCGGAAGATCAACTTTTTCAGGAATTTGACAACTGTGTCTGCGTCGCAACTACTAACTGGTTCTGCTTCGACCCACTTGGTAAACTTGTCAACCGCCACCAATAGGTGAGTCTTTTTGTTGGACGACATTCTGAAAGGACCAACCATGTCCAGCCCCCACATCGCAAACGGCCATGTGATTGGAATCATCCATCATTCCTGAGCCGGCACGTGCATCTCACGCCCAAATTTTTGACCACCATCACATCAGCGAACTATATCTTCAACATCTGCATGAGCCGTCAGCCAATAAAACCTATGCCTAAAAGCTTTGGAGACCAGGGAGCGTGACCCAGCATGATGACCACAGTCGCCTGCATGAATTTCATTGAGGATCATACATCCTTCCTCGAAAGAGAAACACCTTTGAAATACTCCAGAAGTGCTTCACTTATGCAACTCGCCATTATGGATGACCATGGACTTGCATCGACGGATGATTTGTCGAGCCAACAACTTATCAGTGGGTAACTCGCCTCGTGTGAGATACGCCATGTAGGGAACCGCCCAATCCGGGGTAGCACGAAGAGCCGCCACAAGTTGAGACTCAGGATCTGGCACTGCCAAATCTTCCTGTGAAGGCAGCCTTACCGATGGGTTATGTAACACATCCAAAAAGACATTAGGGGAAACCGGCTTTAGTTGTGAACCGAGGCGTGAAAGGGCATCTGATGCTTCATTAAGTCGCCGATCGATGTGATCCACCTGATAACCATGAAAATGACGTGTCACGTCCGACACAGCTCGCGTGTAAGCCGCCATCAAGGGATCTCTAGAATCCCAGGTTCCAGAAACCTGCTGTGCCACTAGATCTGAGTCGCCCAAACATCTGACTCGAGTGAAATTCATCTCTTTGGGGAGTCGCAACCCGTGGAGCAGAGCATCATATTCTGCTGCATTGTTGGTACATCGAAACATGAGTCGGAGGACATAGCAGAATTTGTCACCTTGAGGCGAAGTCAACACCACGCCAGCCCCCGAGCCTTCCAATTGCCTAGACCCATCAAAATAGATCCGCAACTCGGTACAGTCGTAGATGAAGTCCACTAGTGCTTGAGAATTAATGGCCGTACGAGGGGTATATCGCACATGGTGAGGTCCTAACTCGATGGCCCACTTAGCAATCCGTCCAGTCGCCTGTCGATTTTGTATAATATCACCGAGGGGGGAAGAACTGACCATCGCGATGGGATGCTCTTGAAAGTAATGTTTTAGTTGCCGGCTCGCCATAAACACCCGAAAGACTAGCTTCTGCCAATGCGGGTAGCGTTGTTTGGAGAGGTTAGGACTTCGCTGATAAAATATACTGGTCGCTGAACCGGATATCACTTTCCTTCTTCTTTTCGCTCGACGACCACTACCACGCTCACTGCCTTAGAATTAGCCGCTATCTACAAGAGCATAGGCTCCTTGTCCGTCGGAGCAGCCAATAGAGGCGGCTTAGCTAGTTGTTCCATCAGGGATTCAAAGTCTTCGTTGGCTTCATTCGTCCAAACAAAATGATCAGTCTTCTTGAGTAACTGATAAAGAGGGATGGCTTTCTCCCCAAGGCGACTTATAAAGCGACTTAGAGCCGCGATGCGACCCGCCATGCACTGAACTTGGTTGATATTGGCCGACTCGGCGAGCGAAGTGATCGCTCCAATTTTATCCGGGTTAGCTTCAATGCCTCGCTCTGACACCAGAAAACACAATAACTTTCCTGCGGGAACAGCAAAAATACACTTGGTAGGGTTAAGCCTCATCTGGTATACGTGCAAATTGTCAAAAGTTTCCTTGAGATCCCCCAAAAGAGACTCCTTCTTCTGGGACCTGACTACGATGTCATCAACATAGGCGTGAACATTGCGTCTGATCTGGCTATGCAAGAAATTCTGGATGCAATGCTGATAAGTCGCCCCTGCACTCTTGAGCCCGAACGGTATAGACACGTAACAGAAGGCTCCGAAGGGGGTTATGAAGGACCTTTTCTCCTGGTCCGCCATAGACATCTTGATCTGGTGGTATCCCGAGTAAGCATCCAAAAAACACAACCGCTCACAACCCGCCGTAGAGTCAATAATTTGATCGATGCGGGGAAGGACGAAGGGATCCTTTGGACAGGCCATGTTGAGGTCGGTATAGTCAATGCACATGCGGAATGCGCCATTCTTTTTGAGCACCAGGACCGGTTTAGCCAACCATTAAGGATGGAAAACTTCAATGATGAACCCGGCGACCAAAATCCGGAGGACTTTCTCTCCAATTGCCTTGCACCGTTCCTCATTAAACCGGCGAAGATACTTCCGAACCGGCTTCACTTTAGGGTCAATATTAAGATGGTGCTCAACAAATTCTCTCGGTACACCTGGCATGTCTGAAGGTTTCCATGCAAAGATGTCCCGATTCTCACAGATGAATTCGATGAGCGAGCTTTCCTATTTGGGATCCAGACCCGTCCCAATGGTGAACTGCTTGGTTGAGTTGCCAGGCGTGAAGTCTATCACTTTCGTGTCATTCGTTAGTTTAAACTTGAGGGGTGGCTCTAAGTCGATCGTTCGTCTCTTGAGCGGCATCATATCTGCCGGGTCACCATTGGCTTGGTGAAATTTGAGTTCCTCGGCCGCGCAAGGCGTCTCGGCGTAAGCTGCGTCCCCTTCCTCGCATTCTCGGGCTATTTTCCTGTCTCCATTGATTGTGATAGTCCCCCTAGGGCCAGGTATTATGAGCTCCTCACACGTGGGCGAGCCATGAACCGAGCGTGAGCCGGCCTTCCAAACAACGCGTGGTAAGGGATCTTGATTTTCACCACCTCAAACATGAGTGACTCGCTCCTGTAATTAGACATTGTGCCAAAATCCACGTTATGTTTGATCCGCCCAATAGGGTATGCCGACTTACCCGGAACAATGCCGTGTAAAACCGTTGACGATGGCATCAAGTCTTTCTCTGATAAGTTCATCCTTCGAAAGGTATCGAAATATAAGATGTTCATGCTGCTTCCACCATCCATAAGGACTTTGGAAAGGGTGTATCCGCCGACTTGGGGAGCCACGACCAAAGCCAAGTCGCCAGGGTTATCGACTCGGGGCGGGTGATCTTCCCTACTCCAGGTAATGGGCTGCTCACACCAATTGAGGTACCCGGGGAGCGCCGGCTCGACCACGCTAAAAGTTCTATGTTTCACCTTTTGATCCCGTTTGCAAGTGCTAGTGGTGAATACGTGATACTGTCCACTGTTCAGCTGCTTAGGATTATTCTGAAAGCCGCCATTGTCGTTCTGCCGCTGGAGATCTCCCTATGGGGGTGGTTTCTGGAACACGCCCTGCGGGTTGTAGCGCTGTTGATTGTGGACCTGGTATTGTCCGGCATTAGACTGTGACCCGCCCTGCGGTCCCAGGTTAGGGAATCCACCGAACGGGCTTCGGTGTGACCCGGGTGTGCCGAACTGTTCCTGTCGCCCACCTTGGTCACCTCCTTGACCTTTCTTGAGTGCCTCAGCACGGAACTCCTGCATCACGTTGCAATCCTCCCAAGAGTGGGTAGCCGGTCCTTTAGCAGTGGTGTGATGTGGGCAGGGGCCTTTGAGCATCTCGTGATAGTTGCGCGGCTTCTTCCCGCTGAAGCCCCGTTTCTTATGGCGTTGGTTCCCGTTGTTGGCATTCGTATTGGCGACGAAGTCTGTGGGACCTTCTTGTTGTCTCCTCTTATTTTTCCCGGCGTGGTTGTGGTTGACCCGCCCCTGAAACTCGGAGTGACCTTTTGATGACTCGCCTCTCCTAGCGGTGCTAACCTTGTCATCATCCTCCCCGGGATCCTTAGTGTCATCTGACTTGGCATACCTAGTCAGGGTGTCCATCAACTCGCCCATTTCGTGCACCTTACGCTTGAGTCACCCAAGCTTCAGTATCAAAGGCTCGTAATGACAATTTTTCTCCAGAATTAGCATTGCCTAAGCTGCCGAGATGCCATCTGATGAATGAATGACCTCTGAAACTCGCCGCGTCCAATGATGGGCCGACTCGTCTGGCCGTTGGACGCAGTGTTGTAGGTCAACGATGGTTATCAGGCGTTTGCAAGTCCCTCGAAAATTCCTGATGAAACATTCCTTCAACTTGGTCCAAGTGCTGATGGAGTTGGGCGGTAGGTTTTTCAACCATGTGCGTGTCGTACCCTCGAGCATCATGGTAAAATAATTGGCGCAGACCGCCTCATTTACATCGAGCATATCCATGGCAAGCTCGTAAATTTCGTTCCATGACCCTGGCTCGAGATCTGGTGTGTAATTGGGCACCTTTCTTGGCCCTTTGAAATCCTTTGGCATATGCTCATTGCAGAGAGCGGGCATGAGACTGGGAACCCAACGTGCGTGCCGCATGTATTGTTCGACGCGGGTGGAGACTGGGCGTAAGCCGGATAGCCTTGACCCGCGGCAGCCGCCGTCTCCGTCAAGCGGGCGGCTCACGCAGCATCCACAATGTCTTGGGCTCGGGCATCGTTCACCCCGGGCGGGTTGGTCTGCGGTAGACGCCATTGCTCGCTGGTCACCGCGGGCGAGTCGTCATGGCGACTCCTGGTGTGACTCGCCTGGGGTGTGGAATGTAGCGGATCACGGCTATGCGAATATTGTGCATGTTGGACCACCGCCGTTTCCAGCATCTCGATGGCGTTCCTAGCTTCTACTTCGGCCGGGGAGTTTCCGTAAATTGGGACAGACTCCAAGCGGCGGGTTGCCGCCAGCACGTTATCCACGGGATTCGAGAAGTGCCCCCACGGTGTCTGGAAGTGGGGCGCATGGGTCTCCGTTGGCTGAGGCGGTGGCGGGTTAGGTGGTGGCTGAGCCGGACCATCCCCTGGAGCGGCCTGCCATGGCCGATCGGGTCCCATCCAGGGGGTGTGTGGGCTGTCGAAGAGGCGAGTCAGGTTTAGATCGGCCGGCAGGCGACCATGATGTCTTCTCTGGTGGATAGCATCAGACGCACGTTGATGTCACTCGAGCCGCCAACCTTCGGTGTTCAGCCGTTCCGTCTCCACGGTGATCCGGGCCTACTGTGTCGCCATCCTGGCGGCTTCCGCTTCCATGTCCCGTTGAGCCTTGGCCATCTCTTCCCACAACTTCGCCAGTTCACCACTGATCGCTTCCTGATTCTCCGTCGTTACAACGACCGACATGAGCTTGGCTGTCTCCGCCGCCAAGTCCGCTATGACCTGAGCCGGAGCTTTGGATGACCCGCCAGTCTCATTGTTGCCCGACGGGTTCGGCTGAGGTGGTGTTGTGCCCGCCATGTAGATGGCGACTTGTTAATGGGGTCCCGCAAGGTCCTCGGAGTTTGCCGCCAGCGGCAACCCTCCGAGCTGTCCCGCGTAGAGAGGGTGGATTGAATCTGTGTCTCCCATAGAGGACTCATCGTCCGAGTTGACGGGGGTGATCTCCTAGATCACCGTCTCGTCCTGCAGGCTAGCTCCCTGCGTAAAGCCGACATAAACGCGACGTCCCTAGCCTTGATGTGTGATGCGGTGGGCGTACTGGGCTTTCTCGACGATGTCGGTGAAGGTGTCCGGCTCAGGTACGGGCACCCCAATCTTGCCGATGAAGACGTGGATCTTGCCTAAGGGGACCTTGTAACCAGATTCGACCGAATAGGCTTCAAGCCCCCACTTCGAGTTATCGATGTAGTATTTTCGACGACGGCTTTTCGTCATGATGCCGACCACATAGCTTCCTGACCCTGGAAGGGCTCCCTTTGAGAACTCAACTCCACCGTGCGCTAGCCCCACGGTGGGCGCCAACTGTCGTGGTTTTGTCATGGCAGATGTCCTCGTGAAAGGACTTAGTGAAGGAGCCAGCGCACCTTGGTGGCGACTCAAAGGGGGTGAGCAAAAGCGAGACTCAGATTTACCCTGGTTCGGCCCCTCGTGTGGAGGTAAAAGCCTCGTCCTGCTTTGTGTAGATTGATGATGGATTCGTTTACAAGGAGGGTGTAACTCACCTGACTTAGCTCTCAATTATTTCTAACTTGCCCTATCTGCCCCAAAGACTCGCCTTTATATACAGGTCGAGGCCCTAGGGTTTACAAAAGTCCTAGCCATGCTACAGATCGTGGTGTTCAATATCTCTAAGTCGTCGTGCTTCCCAAGACTGGAAACTTCCTTCGCGGCTTATCTTCTGCATCAATCCTGAACCGCCATCCGGCTCATGGGTCCCTAGACTAAGGCTTGCATTAACCATGTATGAGTCGCTCCTTTAGTGACCCGACCCAATTAGGGCGGGTTACACCGCAGGTAATATCCCCAACAGTGTGCGGCCACCCCCAGGGTGCGCCCTGCAGACTTGTGGCCTCCTGGCAACTGCCTTGCCCCCTACTCCAAGCCTGTTGCATGTCTTCTGGTCCAAGAAAAATCTTTCCAGAGATTTTATTCCGTTTGGACTCCGTTTAATAATCTTTATCTGCAATATTCAAAAACGTGGAAAAAACCGAAACTCGCACTCGGCTCTAGGTAATAGGTTAGTCCCAAAAATAATATAAAACAACATATAAATGCATATAAAACATCCAAAACATATATAGCATGGAACAATGAAAAATTATAGATACGTTGGAGACGTATAAGCGTCCCCCATCCTCCATGGGGGCAGCAAGAGCTTCTCGTTCGGATCATGCAGCCGCTCCAATCGTGGTACCGACGGTTGACAAACCGGTGGGAGTGTGGCTCCGTTTGTGCGGTGGTCCGAAGGTGGAGGCAGCGGCGGTTCTGTGGCTATCTCGGCAGGGTCCCTCGCCCATGGCGCCATGGTTGGTGCACATGGGTGAGAGATTTTATCCGGCATGTTCTTCTCGAAGGTAGGGAGGATTCCCCGCCTTTGGCCACTAGGGTCGACCTTGCTCTCTATGAAGGATCGAGGGAGCATGGCGTCTCCTTTGGACGTGGCGGGGGATCCAAGGTTGGTGGAGGCGTCTACGCGGGCGATGGAGATGAGGGAGGACGTGATGGCAGTGACCTCTGGTGCTCCGGGGGCGGGAAGGAGACTCCGACCTGTCATGATCGCCGGCAGCACCATCATCAACAAATGGCCTCGACAGCGACATCGTCTGCACCTACCCACTTCTCCCCTACCGGTTTCTATGCCACTCTAGGCGTCGGGGCCCCTTGGTCCCGACGGGGAGGCGTTCCTCTGGTCTTGCAATCTATAAAGAAAGAGCTATAAGCAAGGCATTACGAGGAGCTTATGTTTCTATAAAGCTAAAGGTTGTAGGACTTTGCTAAATTTTTACTAGTGTAAATGCAATCTATTTTATCAATTTTGTACTGAAGAAATGAATAAAATGATCATCGTTCATCCTCCTCGAGTACTATACCTTTGTCCTTCTATCTGCATTGTGTTGTATGTTTCTGCCACACTAGGTTCCTTGCATGGTTCGCGTGAGGTGCAAATGTTGAAGGCGGAGCAAGCCCCCTGGCGACAGTCGATCATCGTCCCCAGGCAAGATCCCTTGTTGGTATCTGCACGGTCCTCCTACCGAGGCTAATGAGTGACGAGAGATGAAGGACGGCTTGTCCTGACAAGGGTCCCTATCATGAAGAGAGTTCGATCACACAAAACCGAAAAAGGGGTGGCAAGGATTTCCTCAAAGGAAAGAACGGAACCACACTTAAGATAAGCTAGTTGAAACTTATCTCGTTGTGAGAAGCCCCCTTGATGGTGCAATGGTTCCTTGTCCTTGTCTTTGTGCTGCCTTCCATTCACCTAGAGGCAAAACATACAGAGCAAAGGAGAGGCTCCATCCTCTTGAAGAGAGGGGAGCCCAGTTACAAGAACCAAAAGTCCATCAAGCACTCTTAATAACTGGTAAACTAGGGTAGAAGTGACAGCATAACACAAGTAAATGTGTAATGCATGATGCATATGCAAGTGATGATGTGATGCAATGCCTAGCTTTATTTATGCACATGGTCTGTGCCTGGCTTTGTACAAAGGGTTACATGCAACTTTGGCAAGGCTTGTACAAAAGGTGCTTGCCGGGGACTAGGTCCGGCAACAATGCCTTAGGGGTAGAACTTAAGAAGATGCTCAATATTCCATGAGTTAAGCACTTTGATGCCGTCTTCGGTCTCCAGATGGACTGCGCCGGGCCTGGTGACTCATACTACCCGGTAAGGCCCTTCCCACTTTGCCTTCAACTTGTTGGAACCCTTGGAGGACTAAGCACGCCTAAGGACAAGGTCGCCATCTTCAAAGCTCCGGAAATGGACCCTGCGACGATGCTAGCATCCCAGGGCCTGCTGGTAGAGTGCAGCACGCGTAGAACCCTAGAGACGATCTTCCTTGAGGAGCGTGGAATCATCATGCCGCAGCTACGGTTGCTCGACTTCATCGTAGGCTAGCACTAGAGGTGACCCGTATATGAGTTTCAAGGGGAGAACTGCTTCTGCCCCGTATACTAGGGAGAAAGGTGTCTGGCTGGTAGCTTGATTTCCTGTCATTCTGAGGGACCAAAGAACCACCGACAGCTCATCAATCCAACGCTAGCCGCATCTTCGCAGTCTATCGAAAGTTCTTGTTCTGAGCCCATGCAGCACTTCAGCATTCATGCTCTCGACTTACCAGTTGCTCCTTGGTTGTGCAATAGAGGTGAAGGAGGCCTTGCTTCTAAGGCTTTGGACATACTACATGAATACGCAGCTCATGGCCTCGGTGCCATTGTCAGTGATTACTCTATTGGGTATTCCAAAGCGGCACAGCAGTCCCTCCATGAACTTGATAGTTGAGTGCGCGGTCACCTTTCTCACCGGCTCAACCTCAGGCCATTTCGTGATCTTGTCGATTGCTACGTACAAGAACTCGAAACCCCCGGCAATGCAGGGCAAGGGCCCTAGAAAATCTAGCCCCCAGACCGAGAATGGCCAAGATAGAGGGATTGTCTGGAGGGCTTCTGCTGGCTGATTGATGTTCTTGGAATGGAACTGGCATGCTTCACACTTGGTGAGTAGCTTAGTTACATCCTGGAGGACTGTGGGCCAATAGAAACCATGGCGACAAGGTTTCTCGACAAGGTCCCTTGATCCTATGTGCGACCCACACATGCCTTCGTGAATCTCCGCCAACAGCTTTAGTCCTTCTTCTCAGTAGATGCACCTTAATTTCACACCGTTGGGTCTCGTTCTGTACAAAGTGTCGTCGAAAAATTGGTACATACTAGACCGGCAGGCTACTCTTTCGATCTCTTCTTATTCTTCGGGAAGTTATCATGTCTGGAGGAATTGAACGATGTGTTGTGCCCTAGCTAGAGCCTGTGGCTCGAGGGCAAGGACTAAAGGCATTTCCGTGTTCGTGGGAACGCTTGCCTCTATTGAGAGAACCTTGGGTACCATGGGAGGGAGCAGCTCACCAGTAGAAACGGAACCGCCTCCCGCAACTTCTCTACCGGAGGCTTCAGGAATATCTACCGGGAAATGTTTTCTAGAGTTCAATTTTCGTCTCTTCTTGGTCATCGTCGAGGGGGATACGGAGTTGAGTGAGGTGAAGGACAAAAACCCTTGGTTCCACAGGAAGCTTGTGTGCAGCACACATTGATAGGTGATTGGCAATGCCGTTTTCTGCATGTAGCACATGTTCTGCCTGCACCCCGTTAAAGCGTTTTTCCAACTTCCCCACTTCCTCTACATATGCCTCCATCAATGGACTCTGATATCTTTGTTGACCTACTTCACCACAAGCTAGGAGTCTCCTCTGATGATCAGCTTCTTCATCCCCAACTCCACCACGGTTCTGAGTCTCTCAAGGAGCCCTTCATATTCAGCGGCATTGTTGGTACCTTCTTCCTGGGGAAAATTCATTTGGACCACATACTTGAGGTGCTCTCCGGTGGAGCTCATGAGGAGCAGACTTGCCCTGGCTCCCTGGAGTGAGAAGGCACCATCAAGTACATGACCGATTCCTTAGGTCTTTCCCTTTCGGAGAGAATGGTTTCTTGGACTTCTTCATCTGGTGTTGGCATCCATTTGGCGATAAACTCCGCCAGGGTTCTGCTTTGATGGTGGAAGTGCTTTCGTACTTCAATCCAAAACTTGATAGCTCCAGCGCTCACTCGAATATCCTGCATGTGGCTTCGGGGTTCCTCAAGATGCGTTGCAGTGGGTAAAGGGTGACAACCGTGATCCCATGGGCTTGAAAGTACTGGTGCAGCTTCCTCAAGGCCGTGATGATGCCCATAGTACCTTGATCTAGCCCTTGTAATAGGGAGCTGACAAAGTACACTGGCCGCTGCACCATCTCCTTCTTCACCAACTCCTTGGAGCTCTCATTGCTAGCCTGTGGGGTCCTTCTTAGTCTGTGTTGGGCATTGCCGTAGATACTTTGGCTTCATCGCTCATAACATCTGCCACAACTGCTGCATCCTTGTTCATCTCCCGCTGTGCCACCAAGCACGCCATAACCACTTGATTCGTTTCTACGAGGTATAGAAGCAACGACTCTTGTGGCTTGGGTGCGACCAAGGTGGGAGCGAAAGATAGATATGTTTTCATATCTTGCAGCGCCACGTCTGCTTCTGGGGTCCACTTCATCAGGCCAGCCTTCTTCAGGATCTTGAAGAATGGCTAGGCCCGTTCAGCGGATTTGGAAATGAATGTGCTCAATGCGGCAACATGGTCAGTCAGGCATCTAACGTCCTTGACAGCCTTCGGCACTTGTATCTGCTCGATAGGTTTGATCTTGTTGGGGTTGGCTTCAATTCCTCGTTGAGACACGGAAACCCAAGTAACTTGCCGGATGGGACACCAAACACACACTTCTCAGGGTGGAGCTTTAGATTGATATTGGGCAAGTTTGCAAATTTCTCTTCTAGGTCTTGCACAAGGGTAGCTTTGTCTCTGGTCTTAGCCATGATCACTACAGGAATTAGCTTCTTTGTCGTGTGCCATCACATACGACAAAGAGGTCTACACCGACGACAAAGAGCTTTGTCGTCTGCCAGCTATCGGCAAAGATTCCGCGTCAGCCTACGACGGCATTATAGCTTCTTTGTCGTCGGCCTACCCTAAGTGGACGACAAAGCTCTTCGCCGTCCGTGTCAGACACTGAGCAGTTGGCAAAGAGATTGAGACGGCAGCCGACAGGTGACGCCTCTGTTAGGGCTAACGAAGGCTTTGCCGTCTGCTTCCCTCCGCATCTTTGTCGTCTGCTTCCCTCCCCATCTTTGTCGTCTGCTTCTATGGGCCAACACAGAGTTGGGCCAGCGCCCGTCGGCTTCTTTGCCATCTGCGTCCCTACCGCTTTGCCGTCAGCCTCCTGCGGCAGCGGACGACAAAAGAGCCCATATGGCCAGCTGCTGCTGCCCAAGTTGCACATCTAGGTGCCACGTAGCATCTTTACCATTAGCTGCCTGAGAGAGAGAGTTGTCGTTTGAGAGAGAGAGAGAGGGCCGGGGTGGTTGCGGCATGACCATTACATAATTCCTGAACTTTGTTGTCAGCTGGCGGACGATAAAGGGTCTAGACTCTTTGTCGTCTGCCTCCAGACTCTTTGCCGTCCGCCAGCAAACGACAAAGAAGGGGCGTAGTTTGACCTAACCTTTCCCTGGCCAGATGGGCCCAGCCCAAAGCTTTGCCGTTTGTTGTCCTCATCTTTGCCGTCTGCAGCTGACACAAAGAATTGACTGCTGGCAAAGACCTTCTTTTCCATCAGCCAGTTCTTTGTCGTCTGCTTTGTGGGAGCTGATGGCAAAGACACTCTTTGCCATCGGCCAGGAGACGACAAAGATTTGGCAGACGGCGAAAAACTCAATTCCAGTAGTGGATGTCATCCATATAAGCTTCCACAGTTCTGTCTAGCAGAGGTCTGAATCCAATTTGCACTCCTTTGGCAAAGGTAGAACCAGCGTTCTTTAATCCGAAGGGCATTCGTACAGAACAATACGTGTCTCATGGAGTTATGAATGAGGTCTTTTCCACATCCTTTTTGGCGAAGAAAATCTGATGATATCCGGTATACGTGTCGAGGAAGATAAGTCGATCACACACGGTAGTGGCGTCGACTATGTGATCGATGCACGACAATGGAAACGGGTCCTTCGGGATGCTTTGTTTAAGTCTATGAAATCAATGCAAAGCCTCCATTTCCCATTAGCATTGTGTACCACTACCAGGTTAGCTAACCATGTTGGATGCAGTACTCCTCGGACCAAACCAGCTGCTTCCAGCTTCTTGACTTCTTCGGCGATAAAATGTTGCCTCTCCAAGGCCAATTTTCTAACCTTCTACTTGATGGGTCTGGTGTGAGGGCAGACAGCAAGGTGGTGCTCAATTACCTCTCTCGGAACACCGGTGATGTCACAAGGTTGCCAGGAAAACACACCGACATTCGCCTCCAGAAAGTCAACGAGCGTGTTTTCCCATTTGTCACTAAGGGTGGCGCTGATGGTGAATGCACCATCAGAGCCATCCTCCCTTGCCGGGACCTTCTTCATCGTATGGTAGGAGACCTTGGATTTCCTGCTAGCGGAACTCTCTAGAAGATCATCGACGGGTGCAGCGCACACCACAAAGGCATGCTTCCCGGAGTCATTGTCGTTGTTTCCGCTAGACCTCTTCTGCTTCTTCTGACTTCTCGCAGGAGCGGATTCTCATGCGGCTTCGGCTTCCACCGCGTCTCCATACATCTGATCTATGCAAATGATGGTGTACTTCTTGTCGGACGGGATGGAGAGTACTCCCATGGGGCCTGTCATCTTCAGAACATTTTTAAGCATAGTGGGATGCTGCCATGAATTTTTCCAAGCTGGGCGTCCTAGGATTCTATTGTATGGCAGGGAGAGCTCGACCACGTCGAACATGACCTTTTTGGTCCGGTAGTTGAGCTCTCCCCCGAATTTAACCGGCGGGGTTATCTTTCCCTTTGGATAGCCTCTTTCAGGGTTGATCCCTTCGAATGAACCCCTCGGTTTGAGATCTCTGTCAGGGATCTGCAGCCCCTAGACCACCTCCAGAGAAATTAGATTCTTCCCCACCCCACTGTCAATTAACATCTTGCTGACCTTGGGGTTGCGGACTGTCGGGGAAACCAACAATTGCAGACACCTAACCACGGTAACACGGTTAGGTTGATCCTCTTTGTCAAAGATGATAGGTGTGCGGGACCATTCTAGTGGTCTTTGAGACTGTGTCGCTGCCACCATGGCGTTAACCTCGCGCACCCACTTCTTGAGCTGGTGGTGAGGGGAGTGCAAGGATGCACCCCCTTCAAGACACATGGCATTGGTTGCCTTCTGGAACTCCCAGTCACCGGAATCCTCTCCATCATCTTCGTCGTCACTCAGTCGTCATCTTCTTTCCTCTTGCGGCCTATGGCAGTCTTTTCCTTTTCCTACGAGGCTTTGCTACGGCGGCCTTCTCTGCCACCGTGGCCCTTCCTGGCAGCATTATCTTGGCCCTTCTCCTTGTCACGCTTCTCGTATTCAGCCTTCTCCTTCTCAGCAAACGGCTCGACTTGGCGGCACTGTTGGAGATCGTGGACCTTGGTGTGTTGGATCTCGTAGTATGGCCTGTCACACTTTCTGGCTTTCTCTATCGCAACAGCCTTCTGATAATCAGTGCATGAAGCAACTCCCTTGCCAAGGGTTTCGGCTCTCGCCTTCTTGCCAGCACTGAGACTGCCAGAGCCTTTGACAGCGAAAACTACCTTGCCCTTGCGCTTCCGGTTCCTCACCTTCGATCCGGGGGCATGGTCATCGTCATCGGATTCGACTTCGATACCCACCTCCTCTCCAGGGAGTCGCCTTCCTTCTTCAGGTCGGGCACACTTGTTTTCCAACGTATACAGATTGTTCACGGTCTTGGGGAGTTTGACGTTCATCTTGGCACGCATCCTCCTGTTCTGCACATTCATGTGGAACGCAACAATCATGGATGCGGGGTGCATCTCCAGAGTGTTGAGGTGCACTCTGTTGATCCTCTGAATGTATTTGCACGGGGTTTCTCCCTCCTTCTACGGGAGGACCTACAAGTCGTTGGCTTGTCCTGGCTCATGGTGGCCACCCGTGAAGGCGCCAAAAAACTCGTTGCACAGTTCATCACATGACGCAATGGAATTTTCAGGCAGGTGCATCAGCCACGATCTTACATTTGGTTGAGCGCCAAAGGGAAATAGTTGGCAAGCCCCTTATCATCTCTTCCCCGGCGGATTGGACGTCAATTGTGTAGATGCCTAAGAACTCCGTCAGGTTGAGCTTTCCATCATATTTTCCCATCAGTTCGGGCTTGAAATCCCGACTGGACAGCCTGCGGACGTGCCGCAGCTCGCGAGAAGGCGGGACACCCGACCTCGTAAGGTATGTTCCTGCTAGCACTGTGCACGGGGTCCCCATTGTTTACGCCATCGCGCTTGTCGGATTGACAGTGTGCTTCCCGCCATCGTTCGATGGTGGTACGCGCGGGCCGATCGAGGCCATAGATGCCTCGTCGGGCCCGTCATTGCGCGCAGCTTGTTGCAGATGTCCTTGATCTTGTTGTCGAGGAGCGGACTGCACCATCAGTGAGCCCCCCTCGACACGACCATCTGTTTGGGCCGCCGTTGGCGTCCATGTAAGATGGGACGGCCCTGCTTGCTATGATTTGCTGGATTCTACGAAGCCAATCAAACTTTGGATGATGTCTCTCCACTCGCCCATCTTGTCAGCCGCTGGTGGGAAGTTCAGTAGCAGCTGAGTCCGCGCCATCGCCTCCGCAATCGTGTCCTACGAAATGAGGAAGACTGCGACGTTGCTTGACTCCTGTTGGAACTGGGAGGTGCCTCGCCGCATCGTTGTTGCCGTGTGTCGTTTGTCGTGGTGGCCTGACATGCGCAAGGCTGGGCTCGTGGATCCATGGCTCCGCTCAGCACTCCATCTTGTTCTGGACGAGGCACGCGTCGAGAAGCCGGGCATGTGGCCGGCGCACCTGGTGGACCACGGTTTTCCTCGGACTGTGCGCCGCTGTTGCGAGCGCGATCACTCATGCGGCGGATGCGTGGGGCTTGCAGTTCACTTTCACCCGCGGCACCAGGGGCACTTTCGCTAGGACATCGCAGTTGCTCGCCTCCGGCGCCACTTGTTTTGGCTTCTACCGCGGGGGACACGATGGCGGCGCCTCCTACGCCGACTGCCCGCCCACGATGCCCGCCTCGCCAGATGCCGCGGCGGTGCTAGCAGCGTCCACAGCTACAAGCAGTGTGGCCCTCGAAGTAGAAGGATGAGCAGGTGCGCCAGTCTTCTTATGTAAAAAAGTAAGCAACGATGAATATCAACAAACTGCTCATATTCTTAGGTTTGCACGAACGAAGTCCCTTGCATGGCGCACCAAAGATGTCGGTACAAGTGTGCACACGATCACCTATGGGACCTTTGGGCCCCTTTGTGGTTTGGCAGGGAGGTCGTATCGCACAAAGAGCAGAGACTACGAAGCTACATGATGATGAGACTTGGGGTTCTTACCCAGGTTCGGGCCGCTGTGAAGCATAAAACCCTAATCTTGCTTTGGTGGATTGAATGGGGAAGACGAAGTTTACATGGATCTATACCCCGGCAAAGGTTGCACGGGAAGCCTAGCACGTGCGTACACCGACACTTGGCTCTAATCCCCTGGGGACCTAAACTACCAAGTGTTCAAATACCCAAAGATCTGAATCCTTTGCTAGCTTGCCTCGGGCCTCCTTCTATAGATCAAGAGGCATCCACAGTGGCAACAGACATGATCAGATTGCTTAAAACAGAGCGTCATAAAAGCGGCCTTAGGTGGCGAGCGGGGGTGCATTCCCGGCAGGCTTCTGCCACCTATGAGCTGGATAAGGCTTGGGATTGGGACAGGCATATGGAAGGGTGTCAACAGGTTGTAACCTGCCTTCCGGTGCGGTGCCACATAGCCAGCGAGAGACACCTAGCCACCTGGGGGCTCAACACCTTGTTGATAAGTCACTGGTGTAACGATGAGGTGCAGCTGTGGCAGGTTGGCTCACACTTGCCGGGGTGGTGCCTTGTGGTGTCTTGGTGAGGATGGTTCTTCCGTCGCCCCCGACAGGTTCCAGGGGTCCTTGGCGCGTCTTGGGCTGTTGGTTTGGGTGGTTCTTCTTGAGAGGTGATGCTCTGAACGCATGTTTACAAGTCAGGGGCAATAGGTACAACATTACTAGTGCACCGATAGGTTAGTTCTAAATGAATCATATAAAGTGCATCAAACCATATAGAAGTATTACAAACATATGAAAAATGGCATGAGTACTTCATAAACTATCAATACATTGGAGAAGTATCAGTACCCGATCTTTATGGTTCTCCTATCCTACTAACGGAACTCACGAGTTTTCTGTTGAGTTTTGTGTGCTGAAGTTTTCAAGTTTTGGGTGTTATCACGATGGATGAAGGATTAAGGAGCGATAAAGAGCATAATCTTGGGTATGCCCAAGTAACCCCAAGTCAAATTCTAGGAAGACTCAAGCGTCTAAGCTTGGGTATGCCCGAGAAGGCATCCCCTCTTTCGCACCAATCCATCGGTATGTCTCTTGGAGCTATATTTTTATTCATCACATGATATGAGTTTTTCTTGTAGCATCGTGTATTATAGTTTACTTTTATTTAGGTTTCCACAATTATTGTTTGGTGGACACACCCAGTTGAGAGAAACACCTGTTCACCATGATTTGATATAATACTCTATGTGCCTCACATATAACTTTTGACCAAAGCAGTTGCTCTATTGCATCACATACATATTTGAGAGCATGGTGGCATACATATTTTATAGAAATAATTGAACTGTCTTTCTTCATATAAATTTGTTTGAGATGTAGTAAGCAGTGATGATAATTTGCATGGTTTATAAAACTAGTCCAAAAATTAATAGGTATTGAAGGAGTGCATAATAGAAGGTTTTCGTAATGTGAAAAATACAAAAGCAGCAAGGTAAGAATTAGTAAAAGTGAGAATAAATGGTCTTCCAATGCTTGGAAATAAGGCCTAGGGTTCATAAATTCACTAGTGCAAACCCTCAACAATGCTAACTGGATAGAATCATATGATCATCCCTCAATGTGCAACAAAGAATCACTACAAACTTCATATGATGCGAAGAACACAAGATGAAATTGTTGTAGGTAGTAGAATCACCTCAAATTTATTCTTTTCGACCAACCTATTGAGATCTTCTTATAAGTGTCACAAACAGCCCTAGAGTTCATACTTGAATAACACCTATAATACGCATCAATCATCCCTAATGTCACCTAGATACTCCAATGTCACCACAAGTATCCGTGCCTTGATTATTTGACATGCCTAAAACGATTTCACATTCATAATATTCAATCCAACAATAGGACTTTAAATAGTACCCCAATATTTCTATCAGAGGCAGTAGGACAAAAACATGCATCAACCCATATGCATAGATCCCCCAATGTCACGAGAATCCACAAGTTGATGCCATAACATATATCAAGCCAATCAATAGAATTCCCCATTGTTACCATGGGTATCCACATGCAAGACATACATCAAGTGTTCTAATCGAAAGTCTTCCATCGAACATAATGAAATCTCGAAGGGCTTGATTCAATTCATCACATCAAGATTGCAAGGGACAAACACCATATGATCCAACTATATTAACAAAGCCCTTGATACATCAAGATTTTGACATCTCAAGAACATGGGAGAGAGATCAAACACATAATACAGGTACATACCATCAGCCCCGAGGGTGAAATACTCAATCTTTGACATGGATACCACCATGATTATAAATATGGCCTACAGTGATGATTGTCCCCTCCGACAGGGTGCCGAAAGAAGGCTCTGGCTTAATTTTCTTTAGTATTGAGACTTGCGGCCGTGAAGCAGAAGTTTTAGGTTAACTTATGGGGTTTCGAGATTTATAGTATTTTTCAGCATTGGAATCACAAGGACCGGAGCCATGGGGTGGTCACAAGTCACCCCCTGTGTTGGGGATATTACCTGTGAATGACCCACCCTAGTTGGGCCGGGTTATTCATTAGGCGATTCACCCAAACAGTTAATTGGGCCTTGTCCTAGCCGGATCAAGGTTGGGTGACGGTTTATGATTCCTGGAAGGTCTCCAAGCTTCGGAAGATGGCGACTTAGAGACCATAGGGGTCACGACTTGTAGGAAGGAAAGTATCCTTGTAAAGCCTAGGGGTTCGAACTGTATATAAAGGCGAGTCCCAGGGGAGGAAAGGGCAAGGTTAGAATCATCGAGTTCTAGGTCTGGCGAGTTACGCCCTCCTTGTAATCGAAACCACATCAATACAAACCAAAGCAGGACGTAGGCCTTTTCCTCCTCACGAGGGGCCGAACCTGGGTAAACCGCCGTGTCTCTCCCGCTTAACCCTTTTGAGTCGCCACCAAGGTGCGATGGCTCCAGTACTAAGTCCTTTCATGAGGACATCTGCCATGACAAAACCACGACAGTTGGCGCCCACCATGGGGCCTACGCACGGTGGAGTTGAGTTCTCAAAGGGAGCCCTACCAGGGTTTGGGAGTTACGCGACGGGGTTCATGACTCGGAGCCGCCGCGGGATAACCTACATCGACAACCAGCAATGGGGACCTGAAGCGGATTCGATTGAATCTGGTTACAGGGTCTCCTTCGGCAAGATCAACATCTTCATCGGCATGATCGGATCATCCGCGCCTGAGGCGGACATCTCCACCGACATCGTCGAGCCAGCCAGGTACGTCCGCCAAGTCATAACTCCAAATCTGACTCGACCGGTCTTCGTGGGGTTCATGCAGGGATCGGAGGAGCCAGAACGCTCGGCGACTCAGGACAACCCAGAGGCGGAGGGCGAGTTGGGGTAACATGCTTGTCCCCTACCCTTCGTAACGAAAAGATGCCCAAGGACTTCAAAGGGCCAAGGAAAGTGCCTAATTATACCCCGGACATCGAGCCGGCATCACGGATCGAAAGTTATGAAATCGCCATGGACATGCTCGACGTGAACGAGGCAGTTTGCGCCAGATACTTCACGATGATGCTCGAAGGGTCGGCACGCACTTGGTTGAAAAAATTACCTCCCAATTCCATCCAGTCCTGGGCCGAGTTGAAAGAACGGTTCATCAAAAACTTCCGAGGAACTTGCAAACGTCCGATGACGATCGTCGATCTACATCACTGTGTTCAGCGCTCGGATGAGTCGGCCCACCATTGGTCACGGCGGGTTGCAGAAATTATCCATTCATCATATGGTATTACGGCGGCTCAAGCTGTGCTCATCCTCGAGCATAATTGCCATTACGAACCCTTGGTGCAAAAATTGGGGCGACTCAAGCGAAAGGTCCAAGACATGGGAGAACTGATGGACACCCTCACTAGATACGCTGAGGCCGATGATACCAAAGATCCTGGCGAGGATGGTAAGGCTAACTCTCCTAAGAAGGGCGAGTCATCCAAAAATCATACCCGGTTCTAGGGGCGTAACCATCACAATCAAGGGACCAATGGCAAGCGGAGACCGCAGGAGGAGCGCTCGGACTTAGTCGCCAACACCAACGCCAACAACGACAAGAAGAAGAATTGGGGGTTCAGCGGGAAGAGGCCGCGTAACTACGAAGAGATACTCAAAGACCCTTTCCCGCACCATGCCACGGCAGACGGTCCGGGGACTCACCCTTGGGAAAACTGCTTCGTGATGCGAGAGTTTTGGGCGGAGGCGATTAAGAAGAGCCAAAATGATGACCCGGACCAGCGTCAGGAGCAATTCACCGCACCCAACCAAAGACAAAACCCTTTCGGCGGCTTTCCCGAACAGGGGGCTCAGGGAGGCCCGCAGCCAGGCGGCGGCCAATACCCGGTGCACCACCAGCGGCGGTATATCCCGCCAGGAGTTTTCCAGCAGCCACCCCCAGAGGGGGCTCCGCAGGGTCAGGACGATAATGGGGGCTTCCGCAGCAACCCCAAACACTTAAGTAATGGGCAGTATCATGTTTTCACCACTAATGCTTGCATGCGTGATAAGAAGGTGAGTCACCGGGCGTACAGTGTATCTGAACCAGCGCTTCCCAGATACCTCCATTGGTCTGAGCAAACCATAACGTGGAGCAGGGAGGATCACCCGCCAAAAGTTGATAACCCGGGCGATCTGGCGTTGGTCGTGGCTCCCCAAGTCGGGGGTTACACCCTATCAAAACTGCTAATGGATGGTGGCAGCAGCATCAATATCCTATACTTTGACACTTTCCAAAGGATGAACCTATTGGAAAAAGATCTGATGCCTTCAACCACGGTTTTCCACGGAATTGTCCCAAGCAAGTCGGCTTATCCCATAGGCCGGGTCAGGCTCACAGAGGCGTTTGGAACTGCGCAGAATTATAGGTCGGAGTCACTGATCTTCGAGGTGGTCAAATTGAAAAGCCCCTACCATGCGCTATTTGGGCGGCCGACTTACGCCCGCTTCATGGCTCGCCCGTGCTATGTCTATCTCAAGCTCAAAATGCCGGGTCCCAAAGGACCCATCACGATTGATGGAGATAGAAGGATTGCAAAGGAATGTGAAGAAGGGGACGCGGCTTATGCGGAAGTCGCCTGTGCTGCGGAAGAACTCGAACACCATCGGGCCAACGTTGACCCGGCGGATATGTCACCCCTGAAGAAACCAACTACAGATTCCGAGTCGCCCCTCAAGTTCAAACCAACGGATGACACTAAGACAATTGATTTCGTGCCTGGCGATTCATCCAAGCAGTTCACCATTGGGACCGGTCTGGACCCCAAATAGGAAAGCGCGCTCATCGAATTCATCCGTGAGAATCGGGACAACTTTGCATGGAAACCTTCTGACATGCCTGGTGTGCCGAGAGAATTCGCTGAGCACCATCTTAATGTTGACCCAAAGTGCAAACCCATCCAGCAGTACCTTCTCAGATTTAACGAGGAGCGACGCAATGCGATTGGGGAAGAAGTCGCCCGCCTTTTAGCCGCCGGGTTCATCGTGGAAGTTTTCACCCCAAATGGCTGGCTAACCCGGTTTTGGTACTCAAGAAGAATGGTACTTTTCGTATGTGCATCGACTACACAGACCTCAACAAAGCTTGTCCAAAAGATCCCTTCGCTCTTCCCCGCATCGACCAAATCATTGACTCTGTTGCGGGATGCGAACGATTGTGCTTTGTGGACGCCTATTCAGGATATCATCAAATCAAGATGGCCGTGGAGGATCAAGAGAAGACAGCCTTTATAACCCCCTCCGGGGCCTTTTGTTATGTGTCCATGCCCTTTGGACTCAAGAGTGCGGGGGCGACTTATCAACGCTGCATCCAAAATTGCCTCCGTAACCAAATTGGTCGCAATGTCCATGCCTATGTCGACGATATTGTGATCAAGACCCACTAGGGGGAGACGCTACTGGAGGATATCAAAGAAACGTTTGGTAATCTACGGGTATATCAGATGAAGCTAAATCCCACCAAGTGTGTTTGTGGTGTACCTGCAGGGAAGTTACTGGGTTTCGTGGTATCGGAGCGCGACATTGAAGCTAACCCGGACAAGATCGAAGCGGTTACATCCCTTGGAAAGACGGCGAATGTTAATCAAGTTCAACGACTGGCGGGTCAAATTGTGGCCCTAAGTCGTTTTGTGAGTCGCCTGGGGGAGAAGGCGATCCCTCTTTATCAGTTATTGAGGAAATCCGATCGGTTTGTTTGGATAAATGAGGCAGATGAGGCGCTCGAAGCCTTGAAACGCCAATTGGTTAACCCGTCGGTCCTGGCTGCCCCAACTGAAAAGGAGCCCATGCTTCTGTATATCGCGGAAAATTCCAAAGCAGTGAGTGTGGCGGTTGTCGTTGAGAGAAAGGAGGAAGGGAAGGAATACCCAGTGCAACGTCCGGTATATTTTATCAGCGAGGTGCTAACTCTTTCCAAGCAGCGGTACCCACATTGGCAGAAATTGGTATATGGGGTGATTATGGCGAGTCGAAAACTTAAGCATTATTTCCAAGAACACCCTATCACAGTGGTTAGCTCTGCCCCCCTTGGGGACATCATCCAGAATCGGGAGGCAACAGGGCGAATCGCCAAGTGGGCAATAGAACTTGGGCCCCATCACATACAGTATACTCCTCGCACAACCATTAAGTCCCAGGCCTTAGTTTATTTCGTCAACAACTGGACGGAGTTACAGGCTCCGGAAGAGCGGCCTGATCTCACTTACTGGACCACTTATTTTGATGGGTCTAGGCAGCTGGAGGGCTCGGGGGCTGGAGTGGTGTTGGTATCCCCTCAAGGAGATAAGTTCTGTTACGTTCTCCGACTCATGTTTCCGTGCACTATACAAGGCAGCGGAATACGAAGCTCTGCTTCACGGTTTGCGACTCGCTAAGGAGATGAATCTAACATGAGTCAGATGCTTTGGCGACTCTGATTTGGTGGCACAGCAGGTTTCGGGTACCTGGGATTCTCGGGACCCCATGATGGCGGCTTACAGGCGAGCTGTGTCTGATGTGGCGGGTCATTTTCATGGTTATCAGGTGGACCATATTGATCGGCGCCACAACGAGGCAGCTGATGCCCTCTCACGACTTGGCTCCCAGAGAAAACCGGTTCCTCCTAATGTTTTTCTGGATATCTTACATAAACCATCCGTGACTCTACCATCGGAGGAGGAATTAGAAATACCAGATCCTGAGTCTCAGCTTGTGGCGGCTCTCCATTTCACGCCGGATTGGGTTCTTCCTTATCTGGCTTATCTCGCTCGGGGCGAGTTACCGGCAGATGAAGTTTTGGCTCGTCAAATCGTTCGGCGCAGCAAATCCATGGTCATCATCAATGGTGAGTTATATAAGAGGAGCGCCTTTGGAGTTTTTCAACGATGTGTTTCCTCCGAAGAAGGATGCATAATCTTAAATGACATTCATTCCGGAGACTGTGGGCATCACGCCGGGTCACGTTCTTTGGTATCGAAGGCTTTCCGTCATGGTTTCTTTTGGCTGACGGCTCATGCAGATGCAGAAGATATAGTTCGTCGGTGCGACGGGTGCCAGCGTTATGGGCGGCAGGCTCATGTGCCGGCTCAAGAATTAAGAATGATCCCCATCACTTGGCCTTTTGCGGTCTGGGGGCTGGACATGGTCGGCCCCTTTCAAATGTCCTCTAACAAGAAGACCCATCTGCTGGTGGCGGTTGACAAGTTCACCAAGTGGGTTGAGGCGGAACCTGTTGGAGCTTGCGATGCGGAAACAACGGTCAAATTCTTGAAGAAGTTGATTTTACGGTTTGGATATCCGCACAGTATCATTACTGATAATGGTACTAACTTGTCCCAAGGGCGATGCAGGAGTTTTGTCGTCGAGAACATATCCGACTTGACGTTTCTGCAGTCGCTCACCCACAATCTAATGGGCAGGCAGAGCGGGCGAATCAGGAGGTGTTGCGAGGGATTAAACCCAGACTCATGGTTCCCGTGGAAAAAACCCCAGGGTGTTGGGTTGAAGAACTATCTTCAGTGTTGTGGAGTATTCGGACCACCCCGAACCGATCCACGGGTTTCACCCCTTTCTTTCTGGTCTACGGAGCAGAGGCTGTTCTCCCTACTGACATAAGACATGACTCATTGAGAGTCGCCGCGTATGTGGAACAAGACAATGAGCTGGCGCGTCAAAACTCTTTGGACGCCTTGGAGGAGGCGCGTGACCTGGCTGCGGCCCATTCAGCTATCTACCAGCAGGATCTGCGGCGTTATCACAACCGCCGAGTTAAAAGTCGGACCTTTCAGGAAGGCGACTTAGTTCTTCGGTTGATACAAGATCGTGCAGGCATGCACAAGTTGTCACCACCTTGGGAAGGGACGTTCGTCATCAGCAAGAACCTCCGCAATGGCTCTTATTATTTGGTGGATCTCCGGCCAAACCAGCCAACCACGGAGGCTGAGTCAACTCGCCCCTGGAATATTGCCCACCTGCGGCCTTATTACACTTGAGCTCTTAAGCTCTACATTTTGTAAGTTTTTTAGTTTCATTATGAAGTAATAAAGTTACAAATACTCCCTGGCTTGGGGGCTTCTTCATTAAAGAGAAATTGTGTCATTCTGTTGCGACCTTATGAGCCGACAGAGTCATCATTTAGGGTGTGTGGTTGAGCTTTCTGACTTGCCTCATCCTATCGCGACCTTATGAGGCGAAAAAACCTACATTTAGGGTGTGTGGTCGAGCTTTCTGACTCGCCTCATCCTATCGCGACCTTATGAGCCGACGAAACCTGCATTTAGGGTGTGTGGTCGAGCTTTCTGACTCGCCCTATCCTATCGCGACCTTATGAGCCGACGAAACCTGCAGTTAGGGTGTGTGCACGTGCTTTCTGACTCGCCTCATCCTGTCGCGACCTTATGAGCCGACGAAACCTGCATTTAGGGTGTGTGCATGAGCTTTCTGACTCGCCTCATCCTGTCGCGACCTTATAAGCCGACGAAACCTGCATTTAGGGTGTGTGGTCGAGCTTTCTGACGCGCCCCATCCTGTCGCGACCTTATGAGCCGACGAAACCTGCATTTAGGGTGTGTGCACGAGCTTTCTGACTCGCCTCATCCTGTCGGGACCTTATGAGCCGACGAAACCTGCATTTAGGGTGTGTGGTCGAGCTTTGTAACTCGCCCCATCCTGTCGCGACGTTATGAGCCGACGAAACCTGCATTTAGGTTGTGTGCTCGAGCTTTCTGACTCGCCTCATCCTGTCGCGACCTTATGAGCTGACGAAACCTGCATTTAGGTTGTGTGGTTGAGCTTTCTGACTCGCCCCATCCTGTCGCGACCTTATGAGCCGACGAAACCTGCATTTAGGGTGTGTGGTCGAGCTTTCTGACTCGCCCCATCCTGTCGCGACTTTATGAGCCGACGAAACCTGCATTTAGGGTGTGTGCACGAGCTTTCTGACTCGCCTCATCCTGTCGCGACCTTATGAGCCGAAGAAACCTGCATTTAGGGTGTGTGCACGAGCTTTTTGACTCGCCTCATCTGTCGCGACCTTATGAGCCGACCAAACCTGCATTTAGGGTGTGTGCTCGAGCTTTCTGACTCGCCTGATCCTGTCACGACCTTATGAGCCGACGAAACCTCCATTTAGGGTGTGTGTTCGAGCTTTTTGACTAGCCCCATCCTGTCGCGACCTTATGAGCCGACGAAATTGTTGTTTGCTATTTTTTCTTCGTGGCATAGTCTCGAGGGTTTTTAACCTTTCTTTTTGATGTCTATTAAAAATATTTGTTATCATTTGTTTGGTTTCACATATGCTATTTTCAAAGCTTAAGTCAGGATAATGATCAGAATTACTTCGTCCATGGCAAATTAAGCATCATAAAGGATTCTCGAAGGACAGGTCAAATATTTCAAATCGCCTTAAGGGCGATATAAAGATTCCTTCGAAAGGGTATCACAAAAACAGTACCGACTTATGAAAAGGACCTATTACATGGCTCTCAGGGCAAATCAATGAGGTTTATTCTGTTGGCACCTTAGGATCATTCTGTTGTGAGCTTTGGCCGACTTCAATTTGCAAGACGCCCAGTACCCAATTGCAATTAGCGAGAGTTGCGAAGTCATCATCATCAGTCAGGATTGATGCCAGGTCTGCTTCCAAGTCAAAAGGGTTCTTGGGTCGCCGAAGAGTTAAACTGGTCGACACAAAGGTTGGCGGGTTGACCTTCTTGTTTTTGCTATCATAAGCTGCCTGATACCTTGATAAATCAACACTTGCTACGAGTTGGGTTGCTGCCAGCCGGGAGTCCTTGACAACACGTTGGTAGTCCTCTTCAACGAATTTTGACACATCGCCTTTAAGTTGAGGAAAGCCTGCTGCTACTTCTTCCGGGTTGATCTCTGGAGCATACGCCAAGCAGAGACTCAGGGCAGTCAGAACACCCTTTCGGGCGGCTGACCGAGTTAGCTCGCCAATCTGAGGGGGAAGTGTGGATAGGCAGCCAAGCACCTTCTTTATGGAAGTTATAGGCTCTTTGTCACCCATCACAGCTTTAACAGTCAAGACACTGCCGGTGTACAGTTGCTCTGTCAGCGTGTAAATCGCCTTCAGCATCAGCATGCAATCTTCTTGAAGGTTGGCGGCTCTCAGACCTGAGTAAGCGGTCATGATGATCAGCGACTTAAGATAAGAATTATTTATAAAAAAGAAGAGGAGATCAAAAGTTTGAGTAAGCTTACCGAAGATGGCTTGCGTCATGTTGGAGATATGACGCTTCAAGCCGGACAATTCCTGTTGCACGGTGGCCAGCCTGGCTTCAGCTTTCTCTGCTCTTTTTATGGCAGCATCTTGGTCAGCCTGTGCTCTTTTCAACTCGGCTTTGAGTTTTTCCAGCTCAGCCAAGGCCAATTGATATTTCTCCTCCGACTTAGCTCGGGCGTCTTGCTGACCAGATAAGTTTTTCTTTAAATCGTCAAGCTCCGATTCAGTCTGAGCAAGAGTTTCCTGTTGAAAGTACAAAGCAAGGGCAAGTCTCAGAACAATTGCAAGCAATATCCCTGACACTTGGGGGATAATGTATATTTTTTCTTTTCAGATGAAATTATACAATATCAAGACCCGACTCATCTTTTTACTGATGACCCGGCCCTTGGGGGTTACTGGTCGCGAAAGTTTTTCTAAATTTTTTAAGACCCGGCTCACCTTTTTTACTGATGACCCGGCCCTTGGGGGTTACTGGTCGCAAAGTTTTTTCTAAATTTTTTAAGACCCGGCTCATCTTTTTACTGATGACCCGGCCCTTGGGGGTTACTGGTCGCAAAGTTTTTTCTAAATTTTTTAAGACCCGGCTCATCTTTTTACTGATGACCCGACCCTTGGAGGTTACTGGTTGCAAAGTTTTTTTCTAAATTTTTCAAGACCCGGCTCCATCTTTTTACTGATGACCCGGCCCTTGGGGGTTAATGGGAGTAATACAATATAACAAACTTACCTCATGTTTGTTTTTCAACATCCGCAGCAGGCTTTTCTCCATCTCGTAGCTCGCCTCCAGGCGACTTGAAAAACCAGAGCAGAGTTCCTTGAACTCCAGATTTTCATATTCAGAAAGCTTCGTCTTGGAGAGTCTAGATTCGGGAATGGCTTGAGAAGAGGATGCCACATGCCTTGACAAAACCGTTGCTGCCGGCTTAGAGAAGCCGGTACCTGTAATAACTACAGCATCCGGGTCTTCTGTTGTCATCAATGGGCTTGGCGACTTAGGGGCATCCATTGCTTCCTTGGGCGAGTCTGGAAGATCCATTTGATTTTCAGGCTCGCCTTGGTCCGGCTTGTCCTGAGTCGGCATTGATTCTTTGATGGGATCTGAAGTTGTGACAGGAGTTGATCCGCTGGGTTTCCTTTTCTTGGCCTGTGCCCTAAAAGAAGGGAGAAGCGCATTAAGGAACAGGAAGTCTATTACCCTCGGAATTCAAAGTAAGATTATCAAAAGACTTACCCAGGAACTCGAATCATTGGCGGAAGTGTCGACATCAATGAGTCGCCAGATGTAGGAGGAGAGTTCTACCAGAATTATACGTCAAAAATATAGGCGGGTTACAGATGTAATCCAAAGAAACATGAAAAATATTTGGTTTCCTTTTGTTCGTTGCTGGTAAGCCGGACACCAGATCACCGGAATGACTTCGGGTCTTCCGATTTGAAGTATGCTGTGCTTTCTTCAGTAGGAAATTTGGGTCCAAACTAGCATTTGGGTGTGAGAAGGGAACTTTCCCACAAACTCGCCTGACCGGCTTAGGTGGAGAAGGAGATGAATCGGAGGAAACAGAAATTACCTCAACAGAGTCCTCCTGGCTTTCGTTGTCTTCATTCTATTTCAAGAGAGACAGAGATATAAATACAAAGATTAACAGTAGTGAATGGCAAGTAAAAAGAGGGTGAACTTTTACCTCCGAAAGTGCATCGCCGACTTGAGATTCATCGATTCGGACGGCTCAGCCATAGCAGCTTTGCCCATACCCTTGGTTTTCTTTCAAGGCGGCTTAACATTTTTCATGGCTGGCCTTTTGGGCTTCCTGGACCAGAACTTATCGCCTTTGTGAAATAGCATATGTTACAAAAACCACAATACAAATAAAGCATAAGGAGTAAAGACCAAAGGCGGGTTAGATTTGTTCACCTTGGGCGACGGGTTAATTTTGCAGAAAGGCTTGAGGCCGATTTGGCCACATTTTCCCGTAGGCTCGCCAGTCAGCTACTTGATAATGGTAACAATGTCCTTTTCTGTTAAAGCCGTATGGAAATAACATCGAGGACGATCTAGGGTGCCATCAAATTCGCACATCACACCGTCCCGGCGACTCAGAGGGAGCATACGCCATTCGACCCAGCAGCGTATTAGGTCAACCCCAGTAAGGCCATTGTTCGTCAAGGATCTTAATTCAGACAGTATGGGGATGAATTCCGATTCTTCTTCCTCGGTGAGCCTGTCTGGAAGCTTGAAGTTGGTTGGAAGGCGAGTTGGCCTGTAGCCCAGAAGCTTGTTTTCGCCTGCAGGAGAAGTCTCTTGACAGTAGAACCAAGACTCGCCCCAACCTTTGGGATGGCTAGGCATGGCGAGTGAGGGAAACGGGCTATCCCTGCAGCCTTGGACATTGATGCCGCCGAGTTCCAGGCTGGGGCCGTTGTGGAATTCCGTTTGGCGATTCAGATGGAAAAAGTGCGAGAATAAAGGAACAGAGGGCTCAATCCGCAGATAAGCCTCACAGAAAACTTGGAATTGGCATAAGTTACTTATGGAATTGGGTCCCAAATCCTGGAGGCGGACGTTCATGAAAGCCATGGCATCTCTAAGAAACTTCGATCCGGGCGGCTTAAAACCTCGCTCCAGGTGTTCAACAAAAACGACTATTTCCCCTTCTTTGGGGTTAGGGAGATCTTCTCCGAATCCGGTGCGCCAGCCGATAACATTCTGAGGGTCCAAGTTGCCCGTTTTCACATAATCAGCTAGTATGGTGTCATCAACCTTGGTAGGAAGCCAGTCACTTTTGAAGACGGAGCCCATGCTACAAAGAAGTAAAGTATGAACTTACATGCCTCGAACATCTACTGTAAGGGGTGAAATAAGTTCATTTAACTCGCCAAGTACTTTGTCCATGGACTAAGGGAAGGGCTTGACCCGCCATATCAAAAGGCCGAGTTGAGTTACTATGGCGACTTACGGAGTGTGGCTATTCACAAGAGCTGCGTTCTAAAGATGATGGAGACGTTCGTTCGAAATATCAAAGTGTGAAGGCTACAAACAGCTTTCCGCAAACAGTAGGTAAATGATGGATCTACCAGGCAGATGAAAAAACCTGAGAAAAATGACTGGATGCAGCAATTTATTACCAGGGCAAGATGACGCCCTTCGCTTGATGAAACACTATTCTAAAGATTCACAAGTAAAGGTGGATAAATAAAGGTATTCAAAGCATTGGCTATCTCATCGACATTCATGCTAATCGGTTCGGGGTAGGCGACGTCCGCTCGCAAGGAACATCAAGAACATGGCAATGGCTGGAGCTTCAAGCAGAGATTGGATCTATTCCTAAAATGGGCGGAGGCCTAACCTGATCCTTTCGGACGAAAGAGGCCGACGGTGACGAAGGTTGTTGGAGAAGCACGGAGGTTCCGTCGAGCGAAGAGGTCTTCAACGGTGGTGGAGTTCGTGGCGAACGACGAGATGGTCGACGATGATGCGGTGGTCAATGGCGGCGGACGGATCGTCCGCGGTGCAAAGCTTGACGACGGCGAAGGCCTATGGGCGGCGTCGAAGCTTCTTGGGCGAAGACGGAGAGTACGGTCGGCGGCGGAGTCCTCGGGAGGCGATGAGATTTCCTCGCTGAAATGATGGGGAGGAGGTTGACGAGACTGGTAGGTGGGAAGCACCAGTCCTGTCCCCCCCCGTCTATTTATCAGGGCGGGCGCTGGAATCAAGGCGCCGTGAGCGGGAACCGCCGGGGAATAAAAATATTTGCTACAAATGCGTGCCGAAGGTTTTGGGATAACGATGCACTAAGATCCGTTGGAGTTGTGTCAGTCTTCCCGTAGATCGAGGGATAAGGAGGGGCCAACAAGAAATGGTTTGGCGACTTAAAGAATTTTCGGTGCCAGTTGGCGGGTTACAATTTATGACGTATGAAGAAAAATGAGGAATGAATCGCCTTCAACTAAGCGGAAGTATTGGCATGAAAAAGAAGTTCAAGTCAATTTGGGGCCTAATGTTGGGGATATTACCTGTGAATGACCCGCCCTAGTTGGGCCGGGTTATTCATTAGGCGATTCACCCAAACAGTTATTTGGGCCTTGTCCTGGCCGGATCAAGGTTGGGTGACGGTTTATGATTCCTGGGTGGTCTCCAAGCTTCGGAAGATGGCGACTTAGAGACCACAGGGGTCACGACTTGCAGGAAGGAAAGTATCCTTGTAAACCCTAGTGGTTCGACCTGTATATAAAGGCGAGTCCCAGGGGAGGAAAGGGCAAGGTTAGAATCATCGAGTGCTGGGTCTGGCGAGTTACGCCCTCCTTGTAATCGAAACCACATCAATACAAACCAAAGCAGGACGTAGGCCTTTTCCTCCTCACGAGGGGCCGAACCTGGGTAAACCGCCGTGTCTCTCCCGCTTAACCCCTTTGAGTCGCCACCAAGGTGCGATGGCTCTAGTACTAAGTCCTTTCACGAGGACATCTGCCGTGGCAAAACCATGACACCCTGGGCGCGCCCTGTTGGCTTGGCACCAACAGGTGGCCCCCTCTGCTTGTTCTTCTCTCAGGTATTTCTTATTTTCTCAAGAAAAAATTAACAAAAAGTTCTGGTGATTCCGAGAAATTCTATTTTCTATAAAAAAACAACACCACGATAGTTCTGGTAAAAACAATGTTAGTACAGGTTAGTTTAAATGAAATTTATGAAGTGCATCAGAACCATATAAAAGTATTGTAAACATAGGTAAGTATGGCATGAATACTTCATAAATTATCGATACCCTGGAGACGTATCACCACACCCAAGCTTAATTCTTACTCCTCCCCGAGTAGGTAAATGATAAAACAAGTAATTTATTATGTGTAAATGCTAGCATAGTATAAAACTTTGATCAATGATAATTCTATTCACTTTTTCTAGCATCATAAACAACAACTCTTTTCTTATAAAACTTGTCATGATCAAGTAGTAAGCAATTCACATGTTAAATTATAGACCTTGAATTTCTTGAAAACTAACAAACTATGTTCTCAGGAATTAAACAATAACAATTCATCTTATCTTTAGGAAGGGTCTATGTGAGAGCTTTGATTTAGCAAATTCCACATACTCAACTATCATTTTGTCTTCCATGATTGCTAACACTCAAAGCATATTTTTAGAACAAACAATTTCATTCAAGCACATAGATAGATTGGGGCTTAATGTTTCACCTCCCAACTTATTTATCTCAGGGATAATGTCAACAATAAGGAATCACGACCAACTATATTCGACTACATATATGTGCCTTGATCTTTCCCTACCACATGATGCTTGGCAACTAAAGAATTAATAGATTGGAATGGGGATGAATATTATTGACTATTGCATAAAACTAAATATAGGAAAGCAGCAATACAAAAAGGTAAAAGATAGGCTCTTCACAGATGGAAGTAGATATGCTCATGCACTTTTCATTTTTGGATGTGCAAACTCTTAATGGAAAGGAAAGTGACTTTATATTTCCCCTTGTGATAGCAACCTTTATTATGAAGTTCTTCGCTTTTATTTCTTCACAATCACAAGTTTGTACAAAGCTTATTTTCCCTTTGAATAAAAGATCATACACATTTAGGATCAATTTTTATTTGTTTTTCACTAGTGACATCTTTCTTGAACGTTCTTATACAATCCATAGGTAGATATGGTGGACTCTTATGGCAAGAAAGTGCGTTTAAGGGTTTTTTGGATGCACATGTAGTATCTCTACTTAGTACAAATTTTTGGTTAGCAAAATATCCTAAGCAAGCACCACATGTTAGAGGATCCATGAAAATATAAGTTTTATGTGAATATAAACAAACATAACAGTTATATTGTATTCCTTGTCCAACATCAACTACCTCATCAAGTTTGAAATTAAATTAATGGGGGCTCACAATCATATAAGATGTCCAAAGTAGTATATTTATATGTGAAATCTCTCTTCCTTCAATATTCTAACATGAATTGTTCAAGTGACCAAAGTTATGTTTGCAAACTTCCAGTAGATTTTACTATTTATAATCCTAGTATGTGAAGTCAATAGTCACCATTAGACAATCACATTTAGCATGCATAATTTCATATTTATTACATTCAGTTTATTGAACATTTTCTCTTAGGATATAAGTGAAGCACAAGAATGAACATAAAACTACTCTCAAAAAGATATAAGTGTAGATCAATGAGTAGGCAAACAATTAAGTAGCTATGTGAGGACTCCATTGCAATAAAGATTTTCAAATCTGAGAGTTTTATTCAAACAACAAAGAAAACAAAAATACACTGCAAGAATATCACATACCATGTGAACGAAATAAAACTTAGGATTGACATAGGCTAACTGATACCTGTTGACGAAGAGAGGTGGGATGCATAGCATCCGAAAGCTTAGACGCTTTAGACTTCTTGTAATATTTACTTGGGGTGCCCTGGGAATCCCCAAACTTGAGTTTTTTGTATCTTGTTCAATCCTCCCATATCCCGGTTTCACCCAAGTCTCAAAAACTTCATCCACACAAAACTTGAAAAGAACTCGTGAAATAGGTTAGTACAAATAGTAATAAATCCACAGTTCATGTACTACCAATACAATTGCATAATTTTGAAACATTAGGTGATGTATACTATCATTTCCACAATTTATATCTACCAATATAACCAAGAAAACTCTAGGATAAGTAGATAACAAAACTCTGACAACAATCTGTCCAAATAAAATAGTTTGTATGAATATATTTAAAACATGTTCTTATGTATATTAAAAAATTATGATCCTTTAG
Organism: Hordeum vulgare subsp. vulgare; assembly: GCF_904849725.1. Taxonomy (NCBI): domain Eukaryota; kingdom Viridiplantae; phylum Streptophyta; class Magnoliopsida; order Poales; family Poaceae; genus Hordeum; species Hordeum vulgare. The sequence goes on along the minus strand of NC_058520.1, from coordinate 228,312,361 downwards.
GACATGCCAAAGAATTAGTATGAAGTAGTTTGTAGAAATTTCAGAAACTTTTCACATTATACAAAAATCACATAATTCAAATACTATTGGAAAAGTTTGAGTTTTTGTACAACACACATCACACATGCAATTCAATCGTTGTAAAGGAAATTCTTTGAATTTTTATGAAAACCATGTTTTTAAATAACAGCACGCAAATAGTATCAAAATAAAACGACGATGCAAGCAAAACAAATATCATGTGACGAGTAAAAATATATCTCCAAGTAAGATATACCGGTAGTGTTCAAGACAAAAGAGGGGATGCCTTCTGGAGCATCCGCAAGCTTAGACACTTGAGTATTCCTTGGATATTACCTTGGAGTGCCCTTGGCATCTCCATCTTAGGGTCTTTCCACTCCTTATGATCCTCATATCAACATATCAGCTAAAACTTGGAAACTTTAATCATACAAAACTAAACGGAACTTCGTGAGATGGGTTGGTGTAGTAAAGGTATATAATTCACTCAGGTACATCCAAGACCATATTCATATGTTTCTCACATAATACATATTGCATCTATCATACACATAATTTATATCACTCAATATAAGCTATGAAACACTAAAACAAGCAAACTATACATGCAAATAAAATCTGTCAAAAATAGAATAGTATGTAAAGATATGAACTTAAACCATACTTCACCTTCTCTCCAAAAAAAATTAAAACGTAAAGAATTTGCATAGAAAACCTGTGTAATAAGTTCCAACTTTCTGACACTCTAGTAAAATCACATAATTCATATACTGGACGCAAAAGTTTATGTTCTTGCGGAATCAAATCAATAAATATCCACGTTATCCCAAAGGCTTTACTTGGCACCTTATTGAAATAAAAGAAATAGAGCATGATTAATAAAGTAGATTAAGCATGCAAGCGAAAAAAAATAGTAGCTATAAGTATTGGTTTGTCTCCCAACAAGCATTTTTCTTTAATGCCTTTTAGCTAAGCATGATGATTTCAATGATGCTCAGATAGATGTAAAGAATTGAACAAAGATAACATCACGAATCACATGTCAAGCACATTTAAGTCTAACCCAATTCCTATGCATAGGTAATTTTCAAGAAAACAATTTACTGTGGCAAGAATCAACTTGCATATGAAGACAAAACAAGCATGACATCAGAACTTTGAACACATAGAGACAAAACTTAATATTATTGCAATACCTAAAAGCATATGTTCCTCCCTCAAAATAATTTCAAGTTGCACCATGAGGAATTAAAAATATAACTATCACATAAAGAATTATTTTCATGATACAAAAGCATATAATTATCATTACTCTCCACATAAGAAATGTTCTTCTCGTTCATAGTAGTGGGAGAAAACTCAACTAAATATTTATAATGCGGTACTTGATTGTCATAACCGAATTGAAAATTAAAATCATGATGACAAGTTTGATGGTTATCATTACTCATTATAGCGTACATGTCATCATCATAATCATAATAAATAGGAGGCATGCAATCATCATACTTAATTTGCTCATCAAAACATCGGGGGCTAAAAATATCATCTTGGTTAAACATAGCATCTCCAAGCTTGTGTCTTTGCATATCATTAGCTTCGTCGATATTAATACTAACAACATTGCTACCATGCTCATCAATCAAGGATTTAATGCCAAACATTTTATTGAACGCTTCTTCTAACAATTTGGCTCAATTTCCAAACCATCAATTTCACAAAAGGCATTATAAATACAAAGCATTAGAGGACACCGAAATTCGAGTTTTTGGTAGTTTTCTTTTCATAAACCAAACTAGTGATAAACGAGAAGCTGAAATATTAAATTTCAAGATATAGATAGATAACTTCAAACACTCACCTCCCCATCAGCGGCGCCAGAAAAAAGCTTGATGTCTACTACGCAACTTTATTGTTGTAGATGTTGTTGGTGTCAGAATCGGGGCTCCGTAGGCCCAAAAAGGTTTGAACTCTGGGGTGCGCTGACTCTCCTACCCTATTCTAGCTCTCAACTTCACGATCACTTTCCGACGACTCGAGCTAAGGAAGACAAACTCGAACACGCACGCAGTTTACCTAGGTTCAGGCCACCTTGCGGTGTAAAACCCTACTCCTGCTTGTCTTGATTTCTTGAGATGGGAGATGAGTACAAAAGGGGGTTCTTGCCCTACAGGAGATGATGGATCTCTACGGAGGACGGGCCTCTCTTTTATATTGGCCCCAGTCCTCTTCCCCCCAAAACACTCGACGGGAAGGGTTGCCACAATGGCCATTTCGAAAAGGGACAAGACTGCAGTCCACCCAGATAAAAGTGGTCTTTGCGTGCCAAAGCTCTTCGTCGTGACGTACCGGTGGGCTCGAGGGTGAAATCCGTCCTTCCAAGCCCCCAATCTTGGTCCTCTTGCACCAAATAGGAAGCCTTTGGCGGTTCCTTTGGGAGCCGGAGTGACACGGCCTAGGTGCCCCCTGTGCAGCCCGTGTCAGCCACTTGAACATTTTTCTAACAATTTGGCACAATTTCTGATCCGTCAATTTCATGAAATACATTATAAAGACAAAGCATTTAAGATATAAACCAAACTATTGATAAACAAGAAAGTAAAAGATATGATTGCAAGATATAAAGATATATCTTCAAGCACTCACCTCCTCGACAACGGCGCGAGAAAAGGGCTTGATGTCTACCTTGGGCATCCTCAAGCTTATGTTCTTCCTACTCCTCATTCTCCTCATATTGATATCTCACCCAAAACTTTAAAACTTCAATCACACAAAACTTAATGGAACTTCATGAGATGGGTTACTATAATAAAGATAGACCATTCACTTAGGTACGGTCAAGACAAGATTCATAATTGTTCTCACTTGATACTTAATGTATTATATCATTCCCATAATTTATATCACCAAGGCTATGGAAACATTAAAATAAGAAAATTATGCATGCAAAACAGAATATGTCAAAAATAGAACAATGTGTGAACATCTGAATGAACACCTTACTTCCCTGACTCTAAAATTCTTAAAAATTAGGAAACAAGATCATTTGCATACCAAAACTGTGTCAAAATTTAAGAATTTTTGACGCACCAGTTAAATCAGAGAAATTCTATAATGGACATAAAAGTTTGTCTTTTTGCACAGAATCAAACAAGCACGTATCCACACTATCCCAAAGGTTTTACTTGGCACTTTATTGAAATAAAAGCTATGAAACATGATTAATACAATATTTTAATCATGTGAACACTCAAAAACAGAAGGGTTACATATTGGGTTGTCTCCCAAAAAGCGTTTTCCTTAATGCCTTTTAGCTAGGCATAACGATTTCAATGATGCTCACATAAAAGTAAGGAATTTAAAGACAATGGGAGCATCTTGAAGCATATGACAAGCACATTTAAGTCTAACCCACTTCCTATGAACATGGACTTTGTGAGAAAAAAATTCATGGGATCAAAGAATCAACTAGCATCTAAAGGAAAAACAAGTGTGACTTGAAAACTTTAAACGCATAGGGGGGAAATTTGATATTATCGCAATTCCTACAAGCATATGTTCCTCCCTCATAATAAGTTTAATTAGCATAATGAATGAATTCAGCAATATAACTATCACATAAAGCATTCTTTTCATGATTCACTAGCATAGAATTTTAATTACTACCCACAAAAGGAAATTCTTATCATTGATAGTAGTGGGAGCAAACTCAACAAAATAACTATCATGAGATACTTGATTGATATAGTCCATGTTAAAATTAAAATCATGATGACAAGTTGCATGGTTATCCTTATTATTTGTAGCATAACTATCTTCACAATAATTATAATATATAGGAGGAATGATTTGATCATAATAAATTTGCTCATCAAACATTGGGGGGCTAAAAATAGCATCTTCATCAAACATAGCATCCCCAAGCTTGTGGCTTTGCACATCATTAGCATCATGGATATCCAAAGAATTCGTACCAACAATATTGTATTATACGCATCATTCAAGAACTTCACATTAAGCATTCTCGTAAATTCTTCCTCTAGCAACTGAGCACAATTTTCTGAACCATCATTTTCACGGAAGACATTATAGAGACGAAGCAAATGGGGCAACCTAAACTCCATTTTTGTAGTTTTCTTTTACAAACCCAAACTAGTGAAAAACAAGAAACTAAAATATTTAATTGCAAGATCTAAAGATATACTTTCAAGCACTCACCACCCACGCAACGGTGCCAGAAAAGAGCTTGATATCTACTACACAACTTTATTCTTGTAGACTATGTTGGGCCTCCAAGCACGGAGTTCTGTAGGACAGTGGCAATTTTCCCACAAGTGGATGACCTAAGGATTATCAATCGGTGGGAGGTGTAGGATGTAGATGGTCTCTCTCAAATAACCCTGCAATCAAATACAAAAAACCCTTGTGTCCCCAACACACGCAATACAATGGAAAATTGTATAGGTGCACCAGTTCGGCGAAGAAATGTTGATACAAGTGTAGTATGGATAGTAGATATTGGTTTTTCTAATGTGAAAATATAAAAATAGAAATGTATCAAGTGTAAAACAGCGAGAAAATTTTTGTATAAGTGCTTGGTAATAAGGCCTAGGGTTCATACTTTCACTAGTGCAATCTCTCCACAATGCTAACATAGTAGAATCATATGATCATCCCTCAACATGCAACAAAGAATCTCTCCAAAGTTCCTATATAGTGGAGAATAATAAGATGAAATTGATGCAGGTAGTAGGAGCACCTCAAAGTTTTTCTAATCAATCTTTTTAGCTATTCCCATAAGTGTCACAAACAGCCCTACAGTTCGTACTAGAATAACGCACATGATACATATCAATCAACCTTAATGTCACCTAGATACTCAGATGTCACCTCAACTATCCGTGCGTAAATTATGTGACTTGCATCAAACAATTTCAGACTCTTCATATTCAATCCAACACAAAGAACTTCAAGGAGCACCCCAAGATTTCTATCAGAAAACATAGTATGAAGACGTGCAAACAACCCCTATGCATAGATCCCCAAGGTCACCGAAATCCGCTAGTTGACCATAACATATATGGAGTGAATTAGTTGAATACTGCAATGTAACTACGGGTATCCGCATGCAAAACATACATCAAGTGTTCTCAAACCTGAATATTCAATCCAACATAACGAGATCTCAAAGAGAAAGATTCAATTCATCACAACAATAGCAAGGGATAAACACCATATGATCCATCTATATTAAAAAGCCCATGATACATCAAGATCGTTACATCTCAAGAACGCGCGTGCGAGAGAGGGATGGAACACATAGCTACTGATACAAAACCTCAACCTCAAGGGTGAACTACTCCCTCCTCGTCATGGCCTCCCCCGGGATGATGAAGATCTTCACCGGATATGATTCCCCTCTCCGGTAGGGTACTAGAACGTCTCCAAATTGGTTTTCGTCAATACAGAGAGTTGCGGCAGCGAAGTGAAAGTCCTCTTTTACTTTCGAGGTTTCTAGTATATATGGGCTTTTTCAGATTTGGAATCACACCAAACTGAGCCATGTGGGCCCCACAAGCTATCGGGGCGCAGCCTAGGGGTTGCACCCTGTTGGCTTGTGGCCCAGAGGTGGCTCTCCTCTGGTGGTTCTTTTCTCCAATATTTCTTATTTCCTCCATTAAAAATATAAAAAAGTTTCGGGCGATTCCGAGTACTTTCATTTTATGCGCAAAAACAACACCATGGTAATTCTGCTGAAAACAACGTCAGTCCGGTTTAGTTCTAAGTAAATCATATAAAGTGCATCAAAACCGTATACAAGTATTGTAAACATAGAAAAGCATGGCATGAATACTTCATACATTATCGATACATTGGAGATGTATTAGTACCAGATATTTATGGCACTCCTATCCTACTAACGGATCTCATTAGTTTTCTCTTGAGTTTTGTGTTCTGAAGTTTTCAAGTTTTGGGTGTCATCACGATGGTGAAGGAATAAGGAGCGATAAAGATCTTAAGTTTGTTTATTGCGAAGTAACCCCAAGTCAATATCTATGAAGACTCAAGCATCTAAGCTTGGGTATGCAGCGGAAGGCATCCCTTCTTTCGTCCCATTCCATCGATATGTCATTTGGAGAAATATTTGTATTCATCATACGATACGAGTTTTGCTTGGAGCATCATGTATTACAGTTTACTTTTGTTTTAATTTTCCACAGTCATTTTTTGCTAGACACACTCTCTTGAGAGTGACACATGTTCACCATGATTTGTTAGAATACTCTATGTGCCTCACATATATCTTCTGAGCTAAGCAGTTGGTCTAGTGCATAACTTATATCTTTTAGATCATGGTGGCATGTAGATTTTATAGAAATAATTGCACACTCGCTCTTAACTTAAGTTTGTTTGAGAGTTAATAACTAGTTATGATAATTTGCATGGTTTACAATACTTTTCCAAAAAATAATAGGTATTCAAGGAGTGCATAATAGTAGGTTTTTGTAATGTGAAAATATACAATCAACAAAGTAACAAGTAGTAAAAGTGATAATAAATGGATTTCCAGTGCTTGGAAATAAAGCCTAGGGTTCATAATTTAACTAGTGCAATCCCTCAACAATGCTAACATGATAGAATCATATGATCATCCCTCAATGTGCAACAAAGAATCACTGCAAAGTCCATATCATGCGGAAAACACAAGATGAAATTGTTGTAGGTACTAGAACCACCTAAAAGTTATTCTTTCCAATCAACCTATTGAGATATTATTGTAAGTGTCAATAACAGCCCTAGAGTTCGTACTAGAATAACACCTATGATACGCATGAATCAACCCCAATGTCACCTAGATACTCCAATGTCACCACAAGTATCCGTGGGTTTATTATTTGACATGCATCAATCGATTTCAGATTCATAATATCCAATAAAACATAAAGAATTTCAAAGAGTACCCCAAGAGTTGTACCAAAGATTGAAGGAAAAAAACGTGGATCAACCCATATGCATAGATACCCCAATGTCAGGAGAATCCGCAAGTTGATACCATAACATATATCAACCGAATCAATAGAATTCCCCATTGTCACAACGGGTATCCACATGCAAGACATATATCAAGTGTTCTAATCCAAAGTATTCAATCAAACATAACATAACCTCTAATGGATAGGTTCAATTGGTCATATCAAGATTGCAAGTGACAAACACCATATGATCCAACTATATTAACAAAGACCGTGATACATCAAGATTTTGACATCTCAAGAACACGGGAGAGAGATCAAAGACATAGCTACATATACATACCATCAACACCGAGGGTGAACTAGTCCCTCTTTGACATGGAGACCACCGGCATGATGAATATGGTCTACAGTGATGATTGCACCATCCGACAGGGTGCCGAAACAAGGCTCTGGCTGAGTTTTCTTCAGTAAAGATGCTTGCGACGGTGGAGCGGAAGTTCTAGGTTAACTTATGGGGTTATGGGGAATTATAGGATTTTCAGTGTTGGAATCACGAGGACAGGAGCCATGGAGTGGTCCCAACATATTAGGGCGCGCCCAGGGAGTGGGCGCGCCCTATTCGCTTGGCATAGACAGGTGGCCCCCCTCTGCTGGTTCTTCGCTCTCGTATTTCTTATTTTCTCAAGAAAAAATTAATAAAAAAATGTTGTTGATTCCGTGAACTTCTACTTTTTGTACAAAAACAATAACATGGCAACTCTGCTGAAAACAGCGTTAGTCCAGGTTAGTTCTAATTAAATATATAAAGTTCATCAAAACCATATAAAAGTATTGGAAACATAGGTAAGAATGCCATGAATACGTCATAAATTATTGATACATTGGAGACGTATCAGCATCCCCAAGTTTAATTCTTACTCGTCCTCCAGTAGGTAAATGATGAAAGAAGTAATTTATTATGTGTGAATGCTAGCATAGTATAAAACTTTGATTAATGACAATCCCATTCACCTGTTCTAGCATCATAAACAACAACTATTTTCTTATAAAACTTCTCATGATGAAGTAGCAAGCTATTCACATGTTAAAGTATAGACCTTAAATTTCTTGAAAACCAACAAATTATGTTCTCACTCATCAAACAATTAAAATTCAACTTAATTTCAGGAAGGGTCTATGTAATAGCTTTGATTAGAAAATTTCACATACTCAACTATCATTTAGTCTTCCATGATTGCTGACACTCAAAACATATTTTTAGAAGAAATAGTTTGAGTCAAGCACATAGGAAGATAGGGTCTTAATGTTTCACCTCCCAACTTATTTATCTTAGGGATAATGTCAACAATAATAAATCATGATAAACTATATTAAACTAGATATATGTGCCTTGGTCTTTCCCTACCACATGATGCTTGCCAACTAAAGAATTAATAGACTGGAATAGGGATGAATATTATTGAATCTTGCACAAAACTAAATATAGGAAAGGAAATACAAAAAAAGTAAAATATAGACCCTTCATAGAGGGAAGCAGAGGTTGTCATGCACCTTTCATTTTTGGATGTGCAAACTCTTAATGGAAAGGAAAGTCACTTTATATTTCCCATTGTGATAGCAACCTTTACTATGAAGTCCGTCGCTTTTATTTCTTCACCATCACAAGTCCGTACAAAGTTTATTTTCCCATTGAATAAAATACTATACATACTTCGAAGCAATTTTTATTTCTTTTTCACCGGTGACAACTTACTTGAAGGATCTTATTCAATCCATAGGTAGATATGGTGGACTCTTAAGGAAAGAAACGAGGTTTAAGGGTTTTTTGGATGCAGAGGTAGTATCTCTACTTAATACAAATCATTGGCTAGCAAAATATCCTAATCAAGCACCACATGTTAGAGGATCCATGAAAATAGAACTTCTATGTGAACATAAACATACATAACAGTTATGTCGTATTCCTTATCCAACATCAACAACTTGATCACGTTTTAAATTAATTAATGGCGGCTCACAATCATATAAGATGTCCAAGATAGTATATTTATATGTGGAATCTCTGTTCCTTTGATATTCTTTCATGAATTAATCAAGTGATCAATGCTATGTTTGCTAACCTCCGGTAAATTTTACCGCATGTGAAGTCTTTATTCCCCATTGGACAATTGTATTAAGCATACATAATTTCATATTTATTACATTCAGTTCATTCAACATTTTCTCTTAGGATACAAATTAAGCACAAGAATGAACATCAAACTACTCTCAAAAAGATATAAGTGAAGATCGGTCGGTAGGTAAAGAGTTAAGTAGCTATGTGAGGACTATCTTGCAATAAAGGTTTTCAGATCTGAGAGTTTTATTCACACATAAAGAAAACAAAAATACACTCCAATAATATCACATATCATGTGAACGAAATAAAACTTAAGATTGACATAGGCTAACCGATACTTGTTGACGAAGACAGGTGGGATGCATAGCATCCGAAAGCTTAGATGCTTGAGACTTCTTCTAATATTTACATGGGGTGCCTTGGGAATCCCCAAAATTGAGCTTTTTGTACCTCGTTAAAACCTCCCATATCCTTTTTTTCACCAAAGTCTCAAACAAATCATCCACACAAAACATGAAAAGAACTTGTGAAATAGGTTAGTACAGATAAGAATAAATCCACACTTCATCTACTACCAAGACAATTGCATGATAATTTTCAAACATTAGGTGACGTATACTATCATTTACACAATGTATATCTACCAATATAACCATGAAAACTCTAGGATAAGTAGGTAACAAGACTACGAAAACAATCTGTCCAAACATAACAGTCTGCAGGAATCTATTTAAAACTTGTACTTATGTATATCCAAAAATTATGAAACTTTATGACATGATAAAGAATTAGTATGAAAGTGCTTTGTATAAATAAATAAAAAATTCTCATTCCACTAAAATCACATAACTCAAATACTACAGAAAAAGTTTCAGTTTTTATACAACACACATCACCCATGCAATTCAATCATTCTAAAGGCACTTCTTGGAACTTTTTATTAAAAGATGATTTTGAATAACATACATGAAATAATAGCAAAATAAAATGATTCTCCAAGAAAAACACATGTCATGTGATGAATAAAAATATAGCTCCAAGTAAGATATGCCTTCCGGAGCATCCCAAGCATAGACGCTTGAGTATTCCTTGGATATTACCTTGGGGATGTGTAATAGCCCAGGTGCTTTACCTTGTCATATTTATATTATTCTATGTATAAACCTTCCATGTTGTGCCCTCTTCTGTAGGGTTTAATAAAATTGCCTCATGTCATTCATTTGCATCATAGGACGATATCATCATCTCATGCCTTTTTTTATGTCTGCTAGTTGCTTGTGTGGTTGGAATGAAGTGTTATTGTGGTGATGTTCTTGCATGAGTAGTTGGTTCATGAATGAAACCCCTCCCTTCAAATGTTGTGATAAATCTCTCTCCCCCTCTCTCTCTTTAATACAAGTTATGCTATGAGGTGAAATATTTCTTTGGCCAACACCATCTTAAAAAATGTTGCAACAACTGTAATCATCATGTTGGTAATTTAGAAGTATTCTCAGGCTTATTTTAATTTTTTCCGCTGTTTCAAAACCTTTAAAAACAGATTTAAAATGGTCCAAAGGTGCATTTAAATTCCATCTTCAGATTTCCCCCAAACATTTTTTAAATAGGTCATATTTCCATGAGTATAAAACATGTTCCCTTTCTTCCAAAACCTTCCATGTTTTTTGTACGAGATTTTTTGCATTCTTTTCGTTTTGATAAATAGGAAAGATTTGTTCAAGGGAGATAAAGGAACCTGGGCCTTCTCCTTCGCTCACGGCCCAGCTTCGCAGCCCACCAGCCCACTGATACGTCTCCAACGTATCTATATTTTTTGATGGTTTCATGGTATTATCTTGTCAAACTTTCGACGTTTTGTATGCCTTTTATATCTTTTTTGGGACTAACTTATTAACTCGGTGCCAAGTGCCAGTTCCTGTTTTTTCCCTGTTTTTTACCCTTTTCAGAGGAGAATTCTAAACGGAGTCCAAACGGAATAAAATCTGCGGAATGATTTTTCCATAACAGAAGACACGCGGGAGACTTGAGAACCAAGGCAGGAGACCTCGGAGGAGATCACAAGCCCACCAGTCCTGGCCTAGGGAGGGGGCGGTCCTAATAGGCTTGTGATCTCCCCATGGCTCCCCTGCCCTAGGTTTTTCGCCTATATATTCCCTCAAATCCCAGAAAAAATCAGGAGATCATCGAAAGTAATATTTTGCCGCCGCAAGCTTCTGTCTCCGCAAGATCCCATCTGGGGCACGTTCTGGTGCCCTGTCGGAGGGGGGATTCGGATACGGTGGGCTTCTTCATCAAAACCATGACCTCTCCAATGATGCGTGAGTAGTTCACCATAGACCTACGGGTCCACAACTAGTAGCTAGATGATTTCTTCTCCATCTTGGATCGTCAATACAAAGTTCTCCATGATCTTCATGGTGATCTATATGATGTAATCTTCTTTTGCGGTGTGTGTGTCGAGATCCGACGAATTGTTGATTTATGATCAGATTATCTATGAATCTTATTTGAGTTTCTTCTGATCTCTCTTATGCATGATTTCATATCCTTGTAATTCTCTTCGAGTTGTGGGTTTTGTTTGGCCAGCTTGATCTATGATTCTTGCAATGGGAGAAGTGCTTGGTTTTGGGTTCATACCGTGCGGTGACCTCACCCAGTGACAGAAGGGGTAGCGAGGCACGTATCGTGTTGTTTCCATCAAGGGTAAAAAGATGGGGTTTTCATCATTGGTTTGAGATTATCCCTCTACATCATGTCATCTTGCTTAAGGCGTTACTCTGTTCGTCATGAACTCAATACACTAGATGCATGCTGGATAGAGGTCGATGTGTGGAGTAATAGTAGTAGATGTAGAAAGTATCGGTCTACTTGTCTCGGACGTGATGGCTATATGTATGATCATTGCCTTAGATATCGTCATGACTTTGCGCGGTTCTATCAATTGCTCGACAGTAATTTCTTCAGCCACCATAATACTTGCTATTTTGAGAGAAGCCTCTAGTGAACACTATGGCCCCCGGGTCTACTCCACATTATATATTCAGCCTTACTATTTTTCTTCGTTGCACTTTCCGCCTTCAGATCTCACTTTGCAATCAATCTTGAAGCGATTGACAACCCCTTTATAGAGTTAGGTGCAAGCTCTTTTGTGTTTGTGTAGGTACTCTGGACTTGACGAGATTCTCCTACTGGATTGATACCTTGGTTCTCAAACTGAGGGAAATACTTACTGCTCCTGTGCTGCGTCGCCCTTTCCTCTTCAAGGGAAAAACCAACGCAATCTCAAGAGACGACAGAAGATCTCTCTCGCCGTAGCAGAAGAATTTCTAGCGCCGATGCCGGGGAGGATCAAGTCAAGAACTCATCCAAGTAAATGTCGCAAACTCATCTCTTGCATTTACCTTTTTTGCCTCTCGTTTTCCTCTTCCCCACTTCTGAAAAAGAAAAAATTACAAAAAGATTTGCCTTTTTCATTTGCCTTTTTCGTTCGCCCTTTTCTCCCGCTTGCTCTTTGTTCGCCTCCGTGCTTGCTTGCTTGCTGAAGTCACCATGACTGAAAACACCAAACTTTGTGACTTCTCGAATACTAATAACAATGATTTTATTAGTACTCCGATTGCTCCCGCCACTAGTGCGGAGTCATACGAAATTAAATGCCGCTTTGCTGAATGTTGTTATGAAAGAGCAATTTTCCGGCCTTCCTAGAGAAGATGCCGCATCCCATCTCAATACCTTCATTGAGCTTTGTGATATGCAAAATAATAAAGATGTGGATAGTGATGTGACTAAATTGAAGCTTTTTCCTTTCTCGTTGCGAGATCGAGCAAAAACTTGGTTTTCGTCTTTGCCCAAAAATAGTATCGATTCTTGGGATAAGTGCAAAGATGCTTATATATCCAAGTATTTTCCGCCTGCTAAGATTATCTCTCTCCGTAATGATATCATGAATTTTAAGAAACTTGATCATGAACATGTTGCACAATCTTGGGAGAGAATGAAATTGATGATTAGAAATTGTCCCGCTCATGGCTTGAGTCTTTGGATGATTATACAAGTCTTTATGTGATGCTCTGGGTTTTAATGAGCTTGAAGAGTGTTCTCTTAATTTTCATCTTGCGGATTCTACTGTCAAGAAACCCATGGGAAGGATCAATGATGTTCTTATTATTTCAAGTAGGAACTATGTACCCGTGGATTTCATTGTGCTTCATATTGATTGCAATCCTACATGCCCTATTATTCTTGGTAGCCCTTTCCTAAGGACTATCGGTGCTATCATCGATATGAAGGAAGGTAATATTAGATTTTAACTTCCTTTAAAGAAGGGCATGGTGCACTTTCCTAGAAAGAAAATAAGATTGCCTTATGAATCAATGATGAGCGCCACTTATGTTTGAGCACCAAAGACAACGATACGTGATTCTACCGCCTTATGCCTAGCTAAGGACGTTAAACAATAGCGCCTTTTGGGAGGCAACCCAATGAATTTATTTCTTTTTCATTCTATTTTGTTGCGTCCACACCATCATAACTATGTTATAGTTGTGTTTTTTGTGTTTCTTTTTGTGTTTGAGCCAAGCAAAACCTTTATGACTTGTCTTGGTGATGGTTGTTTAATCCTGGTGGAAAAAGACAAAAACTTTTCGCTCATGAGATGATATTTCATTTTTATTCAAAAATAGATTTTGAGTTGATTCTTTTTGCTACTGGTTTAGATGCCTTTTTCCCAAGCAGTCGTAATTGTTTAGAATTTTTGAGGTACCAGAAGTATACAAAGTATACAGAGTGCTACAGTCTGGTCTATTTTTGACAGATTCTGTTTTTGTTGAGTTGGTTGCTTGTTTTGATGAAACTATGGATAGTATCGGGGGGTACTAGCCATGGGAAAGTGAGAATACAGTAGCCTAACACCAATATAAGTAGAAATCAAGATTGCTACAGTACCTAAAGTGGTGGTAGTTTGTTTTCTTGTGCTAATGTTATCACGAGTTTCTGTTTAAGTTTTGTGTTTTGAAGTTTTCAAGTTTTGGGCGATGTTCTCATGGAAAAAGAGATAAGGATTGGAAAGAGATCAAGCTTGGGGATGCCCAAGGCATACCAAGCCAAATTCAATGACACCAAAAACCCTAAGCTTGGGGATGCCCCGGGAAGGCATCCCCTCTTTCGTCTCCAATCCATCGGTAACATTACTTGGAGCTATATTTTTATTCACCACACGATGTGTTTTGCTTGGAGAGTCTTGTATCTTAGGAGTCTTTTCTTTTTTTTGTGTCACAATCATCCTTGCTGCACACCATTTGAGAGAGACATGCACTAATCGTGATTTTGCTAGAATGCTCATCATGATTCACATATATCTTTTGAGCTAGATAATTTTGCTCTATGTGCTTCACTTAGATCTTTTAGAGGACGGCGGTGCGTGACTTGGTAGTTGGATTATGCTATGAAAGTCGTCCCAAAGGTGATAGGTACCCAAAGAGGATACAAAAACCTCCATCTTCCTGTGCATTGAGTAGAAAGAGAAGTTTTGATTCCTCTCAGTTAGTTTTGAGGCGTGTATTTGGTAATATTAAGAGTTGTGTTAGTAGGGTGTTGTGAATCTAGAAATACTTGTGTTGAAGTAGAAAGAGATTCCCGTAGCATGCACGTATGGTGAACTCCTATGTTAGGAAGTCGGAGCATAATTGATCTATTGATTGTCATCCTTTGTGTTGAGGTTGGGATCGCGCGATGGTTAACACCTACCAACCCTTCCCCTAGGAGTATGCGTTTAGCACTTTGTTTCGATTACTAATAAAAACTTTCGCAACAAGTATGTGAGTTCTTCATGACTAATGTGAGTCCATGGTATAGATGCACTTTCACCTTCCACCATTACTATCCTCTCTAGTACCGTGCAATTCTCGGAGGTGCACAAACCCACCATATGCCTTCCTCAAAACAGCCACCATACCTACCTACTATGGCATTTTCATAGCCATTCCGAGATATATTGCCATGCAACTCCCACCGTTCCGTCTCATGACTTGTGTCGTCACTGTCATGTTGCCATTGCATGATCGTAAGATAGCTAGCGAGATGTTTCAACGTCATACGCCAAGCCATTCCGAGGCATTTCCTATAGTCATCATCGTTCTAAGCTTTGAGGTGTGAGTAAATAAAAGTGTGATGATCATCATTATTGGAGCATTGTCCCATGTGAGGAAATAAATAAAAAAGGGTCCAAAGAGCCCAAATAAAAAAAATAAAAAAGGCCCAAGAGCCCAAAATAAAGAGAGAAAAAGAGAGAAGGGACAATGCTACTATCTTTTGCCACACTTGTGCTTCATAATAGCACCATGTTCTTCATCATTGAGAGCCTCTCGTTTTGTCACCACCATAAACTAGTGGGAATCTTTATTATATAACTTGGCTTTTATGTTCCAATGATGGGCTTCCTCAAAATTGCCCTAGGTCTTTGTGAGCAAGCAAGTTGGATGCATACCCACTAGTTATCCTTTTGAGCTTTCACATACTTATAGCTCTAGTGCATCATTTGTATGGCAATCCTTACTCGTTCACATTGATATCTATTAATGGGCGTCTCCATAGCCCTTTTGATATGCCGAGTCAATGTGACCATCTCCTCCTTTTTGTCTCACAACCACCACCACACTCTATTCCACCTATAGTGTTATATCCATGGCTCGCGCTCATGTATTGCGTGATAGTTACAAATGTTTTGAGAAAGTAAGAGTGCAAAAACAATTACTTGGCCAATACTGGGGTTGTGCATGAATTACATTAGTTGTGTGAGGATGATGGAGCATAGCCAGACTATACGATTTTGTAGCGATAACTTTCTTTGGCCTTGTTATTTTGAATGTTCATGATTACCTTGCTAGTTTGGTTGAAGTATTATTGTTTTCATGTCAATAACAAACTATTGTTTTGAATCTTACAGATCCGAACATTCATTTCACATGAAAGAAGTTGCAAAGAACAACTATGCTAGGTAGCATTCCACATCAAAACTTCAGTCTTTATCACTTCCCCACTCGAGAACGAGTAGGAGTTAAGCTTGGGGATGCTTGGTACGTCTCCAATGTATCTACAATTTTTGATGGTTTCATGTTATTATCTTGTCAAACTTTGGACGTTTTTTATGCCTTTTATATCTTTTTTGGGACTAACTTATTAACTCAGTGCCAAGAGCCAGTACCTGTTTTTTCCGTGTTTTTGACCCTTTTCAGAGGAGAATTTTAAACGGAGTCCAAACGGAATAAAATCTGCGGAATGATGTTTTCCATAACAGAAGACACGCGGGAGACTTGAGAACCAAGGCAGGAGACCTCGGAGGAGGTCACAAGCCCACCAGGCCCAGCCTAGGGGGGGCCTAGCAGGCTTGTGAGCTCCCCGTTGATCCCCTGCCGTAGGTTTTTCGCCTATATATTCCCTAAAATCCCAGAAAAAATCAAGAGATCATCGAAAGTACTTTTTCATCGCCGCAAGCTTCTGGGGCACGTACTGGTGCCCTGCCGGAGGCGGATTCGGATACGGTGGGCTTCTTCATCAACACCATGACCTGTCCGATGATGCGTGAGTAGTTCACCATAGACCTACGGGTCCATAGCTAGTAGCTAGATGGCTTCTTCTCTCTCTTGGATCTTCAATACAAAGTTCTCCATGATCTTCATGGAGATCTATCCGATGTAATCTTCTTTTGTGGTGTGTTTGTCGAGATCCGATGAATTGTGGATTTATGATCAGATTATCTATGAATCTTATTTGAGTTTCTTCTGATCTCTCTTATGCATGATTTCATATCCTTGTAATTCTCTTCGAGTTGTGGGTTTTGTTTGGCCATCTTGATCTATGATTCTTGCAATGGGAGAAGTGCTTGGTTTTGGGTTCATACCGTGCGGTGACCTCACCCAGTGATAGAAGGGGTAGCGAGGCACGTATCGTGTTGTTGCCATCAAGGGTAAAAAGATGGGGTTTTCATCATTGGTTTGAGATTATCCCTCTACATCATGTCATCTTGCTTAAGGCGTTACTCTGTTCGTCATGAACTCAATACACTAGATGCATGCTGGATAGCGGTCGATGTGTGGAGTAGTAGTAGTAGATGCAGAAAGTATCGGTCTACTTGTCTCAGACGTGATGCCTATATGTATGATCATTGCCTTAGATATCGTCATGATTGTGCGCGGTTCTATCAATTGCTCGACAGTAATTTGTTCACCCACCGTAATACTTGCTATTTTGAGAGAAGCCTCTAGTTAACACTATGGCCCCCGGGTCTACTCCACATTATATTTTCAGCCTTACTCTTTTTCTTCGTTGCACTTTCCGCCTTCATATCTCACTTTGCAATCAATCTTGAAGGGATTGACAACCCCTTTATAGCGTTGGGTGCAAGCTCTTTTGTGTTTTGTGCAGGTACTCTAGACTTGACGAGATTCTCCTACTGGATTGATACCTTGGTTCTCAAACTGAGGGAAATACTTACTGCTCCTGTGCTGCATCGCCCTTTCCTCTTCAAGGGAAAAACCAACGCAAGCTCAAGAGACGACAAAAGATATCTGTCGCCGTAGCACCCACCAGCGATGAAATCCATGACGATCATCTGCTACCAATACGACACTTCATACAGAGGCTCCACGTCAACATCCCTAGCGAATTGACGGCTGGTGTAGCTCCTAGCTATCTATATAAGTTGTCATAGACCTCACCCTGGAACCCCCTCACCCCGTTCCGCCCTTCTCCTCGTCCTACCGCTGCAGGTAAGCCCCTCCCACCCCATAGCTGTTGCCATGCCCACCATGCTCTGGCCGATCTTGTGCTTATGCTCGGGGTGACCTCCCCATCACGCATCTGGCACTCTCGTGTCATAGGAAGGAATCCCCGCTATGCTCTCTTCTTCCCCGACGTCCAAGGAAGCGCAAAGCTGGTAGATCGCCGTCGTCCAGGGCCTCTTCTTCCTATACTTCAAGGAGAAAAAGACCCACCACATTCGTCGCCTCGTCATCGTATCACCGGCATGCCCTGCGCCATCTTTTCGTGTCCTAGGTAGGGGACATACACCCTTCTTCCATTCCGCTCATTTTCATCGTTTTTAGCATCGTGTGCTGGTCGTTCCATCCTTGTCAATCTCGTGTCCTCGGTGCTCCGGTCATAGAGATAGTGTACACATACTAATGTTTTTGCAGGCTTGTTCTTGCTCCCCGTGCGTTGTGTAACTGTCTCGCTCATGTAGGCAGTTCGCCTTCTCCCTCGAGCGCCTCGCCATGCTCCCTCCATGGCTCGTGCGCCTCGCTATGGCCACGAGCTGAGCAAGAGCCCGAGCTTGAGCGCCACGGCCTCCTCTAACCCCCACGTCGTGTAGCCGCTCCAAAGCAGGGAATGGAACACCCGGGAAATGTCGCAGACCCGCTGGTGACTTTCAATTCCGGTGGTTGCTGCCTATTTTGACAACGCGTCGTTTTCCTTCACCTCATCCAGGTAGAAGCAGGCCAGCCTCCGGTTGGGGCTAGCTCAAATACTACTGAGCCCCCTTTAGTTCAAATCCCTCCATCCTAGCCTAGCGGTGGAGCGCCCACTCCTCCACAGGGGAGACTGCTACTGCGACAACAGACCTTCCCTGGCAACGCACCAGGAATCCTGCTGCTACCATACGCCTATAGGGACTTCCTTGGAAAATATGCAAAGGATTTCCCCGCGGCCTTGGAGCCTTGCCTTGGTGTTCCCTTGAAGAGGAAAGGGTGATGTAGCACAGCGGCGGTATGTATTTCCCTCCGTTTGAGAACCAAGGTATCAATCCAGTAGGAGGAGCGTTCAAGTCACAAGTACATGCACAAACACAAAGAGCTTGCACCCAACGCTATGAAGGGGTTGTCAATCCCTTATAGATTGTTTGTAAAGTGAGAACTGAAAGCAAAGAGTAAACAAAGCAAAGTAAAAGTGAAAGTGGAAACGATAGTGGTGAATAGACCCGGGGGCCGTAGTGTTCACTAGTGGCTTCTCTCATGAAAGCAAGTAGACGGAGGGTGAACGAATTACTGTCGAGCAATTTATAGAACCGCGCAAAGTCGTGACGTTATCTATGGCAATGAATACATCTATAGGCATCACGTCAACAACAAGTAGACCGATACTTTCTGCATCTACTACTATTACTCCACACGTCGACCGCTATCCAGCATGCATGAGGTGTATTAAGTTAAAAAGAATAGAGTAACGCCTTAAGCAAGATGACATAATGTAGATGAACAATCTCAAATCTATGATGAAATCCCATCTTGTTACCCTTGATGGCAACAACACGATGCGTGCCTTGCTGCCCCTTCTATCATTGGGAAAGGTCACCACATGGTATGAACCCAAAACCAAGCACTTCTTCCATTGCAAGAATCATAGATCTAGTTGGCCAAACAAATCCCAAGACTCGGAGAGACTTACAAGGATATCAAATCATGCATATAAGAAATCAGCAAAGACTCAAATATAACTCATAGATAATCTGATCACAAATCCACAATTCATCGAATCTCGACAAACACACCGCCAAAGAGGATTACATCAGATAGATCTCCATGAAGATCATGGAGAACTTCGTATTGAAGATCCAAGAGAGAGAAGAAGCCATCTAGCTACTAACTACGGACCCGTAGGTCTGAAGTGGACTACTCACGAGTCATTGGAGAGGCGATGATGTTGATGTAGAAGCCCACCAACTCCAAAGTCCCCTCCGGCAGGGCACCGGGAAGGGTCTCCTGATGAGATCTCGCGGAAACAGAAGCTTGCGGCGGCAGAAAAGTGTTTTCGTGGATGCCCTGATTTTTTCTGCGATTTTAGGGAATTTATAGGCCAAAGAGCTAGGGCAGGGGAGCGCTAGGGAGGCCAGAAGCCTGGTTGCCGCGGGCCCCCCTGGCCGCGGCAGCTGGGCTTGTGGGCTCCCTGTGGGCCCCCTGCCTTGGCCCTCACGTCCCCCGATCTTCTTCTGTTCTGGAAAAATTTATTTCTGGGATTTTATTCCGTTTGGACTCCGTTCCAAAATCAGATCTGAAAAGAGTCAAAAACACCGAAAAAACAGGAACTGGCACTTGGCACTGAATTAATAAGTTAGTCTCAAGAAAGCTATAAAAGGTATATAAAACATCCAGAGTTGACAAGATAACAGCGTGAAACCATCAAAAATTATAGATACGTTTGAGACATATCAAGCATCCCCAAGCTTAACTCCTGCTCGTCCTCGAGTAGGGAAGTGATAAAGAATTTATTTTTGATGCTTTCATGGTACCTAGCATAGATGTCCTTTGTAACTCCTCTTATGTGACGTGAATGTTCAGATCCATTAGATTCAAAACAATAGTTTGCTCTTGACGTGGCGACAGTAATACTTCAAGCAAACTAGCAAGGTAATCATGAACTTTCAAAATAACAAGGCCAAAAGAAAGTTATCCATACAAAATCATATAGTCTGGCTGTGCTCTATCATCCTTGCACAACGAATTTAAATCATGCACAACCCCGGTATTGGCCAAGTAATTGTTTTCACACCTTTACTTTCTCAAACCTTTTCAACTCTCACGCAATACATGAGCGTGAGCCATGGTTTTAGCACTATTAGGGTGTGGAGTGTGGTGGAGGTTGCAAGACAAACAAGGAGAAGATGGTCACATTGACTAGGCATATCAATGATCTATGGAGATGCTCATCAATAGATATCAACGTGAATGAGTAGGGATTGCCATACAATATATGCACTAGAGCTAAGAGTATGTGAAAGCTCTTAAAGAGAACTAGTGGGTGTGCATCAAACTTGCTTGCTCATGAAGACCTAAGGAAATTTTGAGGAAGCGTATCATTGGAATATACAAGCCAAGTTATATAATGAAAATTTCCCACTAGCTATATGGTGGTGACAAAACGAGAGAATCAATCATGAAGATCATGGTGCTTAATATGCACAAGTGTGGAAAGGTGGTAGCATTATCCCTTCTCTATTTTTCTCTCATTTTTTGGTGGGCTCTTTGGCCTATTTTTTTATTCTTTTTTATATTTTGGTGGGCATCTTTGGCCTCTTTTATTTCCTCACATGGGACAATGCTCCATCAACGATGATCATCACACTTACAACTCAAAACTTAGAGCAATGATGACTCTATATGGAATGCCTTCGGTAGTCTACCGTGACAATGATCTAGCATGGCATAGAAATCAATGGGAACATCATGCTAGCTATCTTATGATCATGCAATGGCAATGTATAAGAGGTGGAACATGTCATGGTGGTAGTTGCATGGAAATATATCTCGGAATGGCTTTGAAAAAGCAATAGTAGGTAGGTATGGTGGCTGTTTTGAGGGAGGCTAATGGTGGGTTTTGTGCACCGGCTAAAGTTGCACGACACTAAAGAAGATAGTGATGGTGGAAGGTGACAGTGCATCTAAACCATGGAGTCATCATTAGTCATGAAGAACTCATATACTTGTTGCAAAAGTTTTAGTAGTAATCGAAACAAAGCATTCGACGCATACTCCTAGGGGAAGGGTTGGTAGGTATAAACCATCGCGGGATCCCGACCGCCACACAAAGGATGACAATCAATATACTAATCATGCTCAGACTTCATCACATAGCGGTTCACCATACGTGCATGCTACGGGAATCACTAACTTCAACACAAGTATTTCTAGATCCTCAACACCTTACTAATATAACTTCAATATTACCACAACCACAACTCAAAACTAATTGAGATGAATCAAACTTCTCTAACTATTCAATGCACATGAAGGTGGAAGTTTTCATATCCTTTTGGATAACTACCCCTTTTGAGACTACTATCATACCATAGATCAACTACCAAGCCACGTGCTTCTGTGCTCTAAAAGATATAAGTGAAGCTCATAGAGAAAAATCAACTAGCTCAAAAGATATAAGTGAAGCACATAGAGCAAAATCAACTAGCTCAAAAGATATAAGTGAAGCACATGTGAGCTGAATTGTCTAACCAAAGGATATAAGTGAAGCTCGGCAAAATCACGGTGAGTGCACGTCTCTCTCTAGGTGTGCAGCAAGGAAGCTTGTGACATAACAAAAATAAAAGACTCCTATGATACAAGACGCTCCAAGAAAAACACATAACATGTGGTGAATAAAAATATAGCCCCAAGTAACGTTACCGATGGATTGAAGACGAAACAGGGGATGCCTTCCCGGGGCATCCCCAAGCTTAGGCTTTTATGGCATCCTTGAATCAACTTGGGGTGCCTTGGGCATCCCCAAGATTGAGCTCTTGACACTCTTTATCTCTTTCTCCATAAGAACTTCACCCAAAACTTGAAAACTTCACAACACGAAACTTAAACAGAAACTCGTGATAACATTAGTATAAGAAAGCAAACCACCACCTCCTTAGGTACTGTAGAAAACTTAAATTATACTTATGTTGATGTTGGATTACTGTATTTTGAATCTTCCATGGCTAATACCCCCCGATACTATCCATAGTTTCATCAAAATAAGCAACCAACTCAACAAAAATAGAATCTGTTAACAGCAAACCAGTCTGTGGCAATTAGTATACTACGTATACTTCTCGTACTTCACAAATTCGGAAAACTTATGACAATCTGAAGAATTTGCATAGAAATCATCATCAAAAAAATCAACTCAAAAGCTCTTACAGAAAAAATGAAAATTCTTTTCGTGAGCAAAAAGTTTTTGTCTTTTCCAGCATGACCAAACGATCATCCCCAAGACTAATCATAATGGTTTTGCTTGGCACAAACGCAAAAAGAGACACAAAAACACAAACATAACAGAATTATGAAAGAGTGGAAAACACAAACAGAAAGAAAAAGGATAGATTCGTTGGGTTGCCTCCCAACAAGCGCTATTGTTTAACGCCCTTAGCTAGGCAAAAGGTGATGGAATCACGTATAGTCATCCTTGGTGCTCAAACCATAAGTAACGTGATCATTTATCATCTGAAGATTTTCGTCTTTATTGCATGACTCGCCACTAGATTTAGGAACAAAAACAGACTTGGCGGTCTTTTTGAGAGTGAGATTCATAGTATTTTGCACAGCGGCAAAAGCGGAACCCCAGTTGGTTATGACATCTTCTAGTTTGCCAATTCTAGAGGAATCGTTAACTATAGGTTCCTTCTCCCTTAATTTTTCAAAACCATTCCCACTTTGGATCCATACTGAGTAATTTGATTGTGGATCTTTCTATCCAAACCATCAATAAGTTCAATTGTGGCAATTTTGTTTTCAATAGCGTCAAGCCTTTGCATCACGTGTTCCAAGGTCAAGGTAGTTCCATTAACAATGAGCGGGGGTGAGCCTACCAAATTCATGATAGCTCCATAGGAGTCAACAGTATGGCTCCCCAAAAAATTCCCACCTACGATGGTATCAAGAATATACCTATTCCAAGGAGAGATTCCAACATAAAAACTGTGAAGAAGAATGGTAGTGGATTGCTTACGAGTAGATCTACTTTGAGCATTGCAAATCCTGTACCAAGCGTCCTTTAAATTTTCTTACTCGATCTGCTTGAAATTGAGAACTTCGTTCTCAAGGGTATCGTTTGGAGTGGTGGGTCTAGCCATTGATGGACTATTCCCACACACAAACGAGCAGGAAGTAAGCGAGTGAAACGGGCAAAAGAGAACAGCAAAAAGGCAAAAGAAAATGGCAAGGGAGAAAGGCAAAAAGGGAAAATGAAAACGGAAAGGGAGAAAGGCAAATGAAAACCGCAAATGTGAAGTGGGAGAGAGGAAAACGAGAGGCAACTGGCAAAAAAGGTAAATGCAAGAGATTAGTTTGTGACACCTACTTGGATAGATCTTGACTTGATCTCTCCTCCCCGGCAACGGCGCCAGAAATCCTTCTGCTACTACGACAACAGACCTTCCCTGGCAACGGCGCCAGGAATCCTGCTGCTACGGCTACGCCTATAGGGACTTCTTTGGCAAATATGCAAAGGATTTCCCCACGGCCTTGGAGCCTTGCGTTGGTGTTCCCTTGAAGAGGAAAGGGTGATGTAGCACAGCGGCTGTAAGTATTTCCCTCAATTTGAGAACCAAGGTATCAATCCAGTAGGAGGAGCGTTGAAGTCACAAATACCTGCACAAACAGAAAGAGCTTGCACCCAACGCTACGGAGGGGTTGTCAATCCCTTATAGATTGTTTGCAAAGTGCGAACTGAAAGCAAAGAGTAAACAAAGGAAAGTAAAAGTGAAAGTGGAAACGATAGTTGTGAATAGACCCGGGGGCCGTAGTGTTCACTAGTGGCTTCTCTCATGGAAGCATGTAGACGGTGGGTGAACGAATTAATGTCGAGCAATTGATTGAACCGCGCAAAGTCGTGACGTTATCTATGGCAATGATTATATCTATAGGCATCAGTCCAAAACAATTAGACCGATACTTTCTGCATCTACTACTATTACTCCACACGTCGACCGCTATCCAGCATGCATCTAGTGTATTAAGTTCAAAAGAACAGAGTAACTCCTTAAGAAAGATGAGATGATGTAGATGAACAATCTCAAATCTATGATGAAAGCCCATCTTGTTACCCTTGATGGCAACAACACGATGCGTGCCTTGCTGCCCCTTCTGTCACTGGGAAAGGTCACCACACGGTATGAACCCAAAACCAAGCACTTCTCCCATTGCAAGAATCATAGATCTAGTTGGCCAAACAAAACCCAAGACCTGGAGAGACTTACAAGGATATCAAATCATGCATATAAGAAATCAGCAAAGACTCAAATATAATTCATAGATAATATGATCACAAATCCACAATTCATCGGATCTCGACAAACACACCGCCAAACAGGATTACATCGGATAGATCTCCATGAAGATCATGGAGAACTTTGTATTGAAGATCCAAGAGAGAGAAGAAGCCACCTAGCTACTAACTACCGACCCGTAGGTCTGAAGTGGACTACTCACGACTCATTGGAGAGGCGATGATGGTGATGTAGAAGCCCTCCAACTCCAAAGTCCCCTCCGGCAGGGCACCGGGAAGGATCTCCAGATGAGATCTTGCGAAAACGGAAGCTTGCGGCGGCGGAAAAGTGTTTTCGTGGATGCCCTGATTTTTTCTGTGATTTTAGGGAATTTATAGGCCAAAGAGCTAGGGCAGGGGAGCGCCAGGGAGACCACAGGCCTGGTTGCCGTGGCCCCCTGGCCGCGACAACAGGGCTTGTGGCCTCCCTGTGGGCCCCCTGCCTTGGCCCTCACGTCCCCCGATCTTCTTCTGTTCTGGAAAAATTTATTTCGGGGATTTTATTCCGTTTGGACTCCATTCCAAAATCAGATGTGAAAAGAGTCAAAAACACAGAAAAAACAGGAACTAGCACTTGGCACTAAATTAATAAGTTAGTCCCAAAAAAGATATAAAAGGTATATAAAACATCCAAAGGTTACAATATAAAAGCGTGAAACCATCAAAAATTATAGATACGTTTGAGACGTATCAGAGAACCGGGTTGAAATCCCACCAGCGCCCCTTTTTTTCCATTTAAGCTTGCCCTGATAGTGGGCCCAAGGGCCCACATGTCAACCCCTCTGGAACCCTTGTTTCTATGCCAAGTAGCCCAATTTTTATTTTATTTTTTTAATGTCTTTATTTCCTTGGTTTAAGTTGTTTCCTTTTAGGGTAATTTCCAGATTTGGATGATTCCATTTCTATCAATGCCATTTGTGGATATGCCTATTTTGGCATGTACTAAGATATAAGTGGATCTTGTTATTTTGTGCTCGCATTTGTGTCGGTTTTGTCTATAGTAAACTATGCTTATGATATATGAATTTGGGGTAGAAAAATCCAAGGAATTCAATGGCGGCGGTAGTTTTGCCATTTGTGCAACGTTACGGAAATGTTATTTTGTGTGTAGGTGTCATTTTGTCGTTTTCACATGAATTAATTCTTGCATCATATGATAAACTTGTCACAATGAATGTGGTAGAGTTTTGAGGGTAATAGGCCCTTGTATTTATCTTTGCTATTAGGAGTTTGTGGATTAGTGGGCTTCTTGTTGTAAACATGCTAAGAAAATGTTGTTGTTTCAGATGCTCAAATTATTCAAAGTGTTAGAATATGTTATTTTTTTCCCATGTTGTCTTGATGATTCCCATGAATACATTGTACCTTTGTTGTTCGCCCAATGCTTTCAATTGTAGTGATTGTGGCCCTTTGCCAAATGGTTCCACCACCTTGCCAAATATATTTTGCATCTTAGAGTTTAATCCCGTCAAATATGCTATGATGTTATAACCACTTGTAAGTTCGCTTGGTGCAATTTGACTAAGTTTAGAAATCTCCTCTTATTTTCATGCCATGTTTAGGGGATGCTACCATGGATTCTATGCAGTTTCAGGTCATGCTTAGTGAGAGTTATTTGTAGTAGTTGTTTCCCTCTATCATCATGTTAAATTTCATGCCATGAAACCTACTGTAGAATAGAGTTTTATTGCTGTCAACATGCCACCAGGTTAAAAAACTGTAAGTGCAAACTGAGATTTTCATTAAGTCCTAAACTGTGATATTTCTTGCCAAGTTGTGAGCTTGTTTGCCATTGTTTAATGAACCTATCCATATTTCTGTTAGTTAGGTATTATTGTGCTATTTTATAGATTCATATTCATGTCTTGATTGGACCTGTTGAGTGGTTTTAGCTACAAGTTCTCATATGATCAATGTGGTATGTTGTTGTTTGTGGACACATTGGTTGCTAAATTGTTTTGTGTTTTGTGTGAGTTGTACTCCTTTGTTTTGCATGATCTTTAGGTCTATTCCACCTAGAATTTTGTGCCCAATCTAGTGGCATATTGGAGTGACAAGAAGATGCACATAGATCCCTCTCATTGTTGTTTAGTCATTGTTGCCTTATGTTTCTTCTTTTGTGGTTTCCTAGATGCATGTGAAAGGTGGCTAGTTAGCATTGCCATGCTGCATCCATTCATACACTCATGCATCATGTTGTTTGGAGCATTGCACCTTGCTGTGTGTTCATTGGATGTGTATTTTCTTTGGGTAGCAAGGGGAGCTGAGAAAAGTGTGAGGATTACATTGAGTACATTTCTGGAGAGCAAGAGTTGTACCCATTATTATAACTAACAGGCAAGATGACCATGACCTTCATATCATTACTAATTTCGTTGTGTTTAGTTGACTCGTTTCCTTCGCTATCTATCTCTGCCTACCACCCGAATAATTATCCTCCAATCATTCCCATGAAAAGCCTCTAACCCTCCACAACCTAGCAAATGTTGATTGGCTAAGGTTGCATTTGCTCAACCCTCTTATAGAATTGCTAGTTGCAGGTGTAGACTGATCCATGTGTTAACATGGACTTTTGAATATCATCTTATTACTTCTATTTAATTTGGTGCACCTATATACTTGGTAAAAGGCGGAAGGCTTAGCCTTTTGCTGGGTGATTTCTTCTGCTTTTGCGGCCTTAGTTTCGCCTACTTGTGTTATGTTCCATAATTGAGCGCTCCTAACACCCTTGGGGTTGTTATGGGGACTCCCTTGATAACTCGATTTGGTTTAAAACTTGTCCGGCAGGACCCAACATTGGTTTTAAATTTTCTAAACAACCTAATAAAAATTAGTTACCCCGTGGATGATTAATCAACCCATGGACCAGTGCTCCTCATGAGTGTTTGTCCACCAACCTAGAAGTCGGCGGTGCCACCTCGGGGACACTCGAGTCCTTTTGGTTTTCATCCACGGTTGTGTCTTGAGAACGTGATACGCGGCTCCTATCTGGTTCATCGACACACTGGGTGGTCTTGCTAGATTTGTTTGACCTTATCGAAATATCATGTGCATCGGGATTCCTAGGATACTTTGGGCTATCTCAAGGTTGAGGTTTTCCACTAAGGTATCCGAGGAGATTACAGGTTTTCTATGGTGAGGATTCCTATGCAGCTTGTGGTAGTTTGTGCTGGAATTGTTGGAGGATCCCTACACGGATAATATCTTTTGGAAAGTCCTGCCTTCGGTTATGTGGCAACTTGGAAATTTCTGTAACACCTTGTTCTAGATAACTCGAAGTAAAGTTAACTAAAATATGCCAACTCTGTGAGTAACTGTGACTACCTCTGTCGCGAGCTCCTTCTCCGGATGAGGACACGATGGGGTTATGATTCGCGTAAGTAGGTGTTCAGGATCACTTAGTGATCATTATGTAGTTCCGACCAGCGTGTGTATACTACTCAATATACATTATGTTCTCGTAAGTTAGCCACCATATATGCTTAGTGTTGCTGCAACATCAACACTTTACCTTCCACACCCAATAACTTGATTAGTTCCGGTATGACGGTCACAGTATTGTTGAGTCCCTGTGGCTCACAGTTTATTACAACACAATAGGTCCATGTATCGCAGATCTAGAGGCATTTGATGCTCCATAGCTTTAGTGGGAGTTCGATGATGGCAGTGGCCGCATGTACGTGACATATCCCGATGATTATAGACCTTGGTCGTCTCCTGGGCTAGCAAGACAAATTCATTGTTTTTGTCATTTATCTTGTCCGTCATCGGACCCTGTGTTATGGATGATTGAATAATGTTATGTAGCATGTAACTTAACTTGTGGAGAGTGTAAGCCATTCCATATACTCATCTCTTCATGCATGTATTGTGATGATTTCTGTACTTGCGAAACACTAAGACGTGTCTCTTTCCTTACTGAGGCCTCGTCCCAAATATGGAAAGTGCCTCATCTTGGACATTACAATTTGGTAATCAGAGCCACACGACGTTCGGAGCCTTTGATTGATCGAACTTGGCTGAGTCGAGTCTAGTAAAAATTATTTTGAGTGTTAGTTATATCGGACAGTAGGATTCGCTTTACTCCTCTTACCCGCTCTGGTGAGGTTCACGTCTGAGGAATTTAAATTATACTCCTCTTCTCGCTCAAAATAAAATACGATCACTCCGATATTTTGGAATCTGTACGATACCGATGTGAAGAAGTTTTGACTTGGTGCCTCCTATCGGATTTGATTTCTTCCGGGGAGTTGAGCTCCAGGGGATTTTTGAGCACATCGTTATCATTCAGATTTCTTAGTATCTTGGGATGGACGATGTTCGAAATTACTTCAATACTAGAAGTGGCGAGAGGAGTTCAGGATCCCCAGTACTGGTGGAGAGAGTTTGGATGTACTGACATACTTGGTATCGTTGTGATTTCGAGGGTCCGAGATAGATGAGTTTCCGATGCTCTGGTTATGTGTTGACATAAGAGAAACATTGCAGCGTAGTATCATATTAGGAGTTGTGTGAAGTTTTGCTCCTTGTATGCGTGGACCCGATTGCATAACTGGAAGTTTCGGGAGTTCTCAGGTGGTAATTCCATTAGTCACCTACGAAATCCTTTCATCGGGTGTATGTTGCGATATACATTTGTTTCAAGCAATTCTAGCTCAAACTTGACATTTGCAAGTGGCTTTTGAATCAAATGTCGTTAACGCTAATTTTGTGGAAGCATCCTTACTAATTCTAGTTCGAATGCAAATTGCTAAGACTTTATGTTGCAATATTCAATCCTTTAATTCAGCTTATCACCTACATCTTTCATTTGTGGTCTAATGTTGTTGTCCGTCTCCAGGATGGCTCCAGCAACTCGCAAGAACTCGGGTCGTGATGGGGAGAATTCAAACCCTCCACCACCCCCTCCTCCTCCTCAAGAGGCGTGGACGGCTTTGATGGCTGCAACCAATGCAAACACTAAGATGCTGCTTCAAATTATGCAAGAGAGGAACCAATGAAAGCAAGGAAATTTAAACAACTAGTAGTAGTTTGCGTATCTCAATCAATTCCTGGCAAATCAGCCAAAGTCCTTCACTTGTTGTGAACAACCTTTTTATGTGGATGATTGAATACGTGACATGAGGAAGCATTTCGAGTGCAGAAAATGTCAGGCCTGAGGACTTTGTCAAATTTTCTACTTTCCAGCTGAAGGGTTAGGTAGCCGAGTGGTGGAAGCAGCTCAAGGATTCTAGAGATGACCGTCTGATCAATTGGTATGATGTCTATCATGATTTCAGAACCCGTCATATTCCGGCAAGCTTTGCTGACGGCATGCGTGAGAAGTTCACGTGTCTGAAGCAAGGAAGCTGATCTGTGTACAATTACAACATTGCGTTATAGGACCTTGCATGCTATGCCAAGCAGGATGTTCCACATGGGAAGAGCAAGATCTATCAGTTTTGAGGTGGTCTCGACAAAGATTTGCACCTTTCTCTTGCTCTGCACCACCCTCCGGAGTTTGATCAGGGCCAAGAAATCAAGTAAGCACTTCAAGGACTCTAACTCTTCTTCGTCCTTAGCTTAGATTGTCCCAAAGCAGCGGAAGTTCTCGGTTCCTCCTCCGCCTCACCAGCCTCAACAGTTCAAGCAGTCTTGTGGTTGTGGATCTTCCCACCCACCCAACCCATCTTTCAAGCAGAATTCTCAGCCGACTAAGTCCGGAGCTCCTCCAGCTCATTTTCGTCCGGTGTCAGAGGTGATTTGTCACAAGTGTGGTCAGAAGGGCCACTACTCCAACAAGTGTACCAACCAGTGGTGTCTTCAGCCTCCTCCTCCAATAAGGTCCCCCAGGCCATGCAACAGTGAAGCATAATCCCAACTACACAAGAGTGAACAATGTGAAAGCAGCTTAAGCAGAGGACTCCTCAGATGTGATTATGGGTAATCTCCTGGTTAATCCTATTCCTGCAAAATTGCTCCAATTGTTCTTGGCAATTCAGATATTGATCTTATTCTTGGCATGGATTTTCTGGCAATGAACAAGGCATCCATTGTTTGTTAAGCCAAAGAAGTCAAATTGACTCATCCTTCTGAAGACATGATCATTTTCGTGGCTCGCGATGACACGATTCGTCTATTCTCTCTGAATGAGAAGGGAGAAATCTCAGCCATTTCTCAAGTGCATGTTGTCTGTGAGTATGAAGATGTCTTTCTAGAAGAATTTCCAGGAATGCCTCCTCACTGGCCACTGGAGTTTGTGATTGAACTCGAACCTGGGACCGAACCGGTTTCCAAGCATCCTTACAAGCTTGATCTCGAAGAGCTGAAAGAGTTCAAGAAACAGATAGATGAACAAGAACGCCTCAGTCTGATCACACCAAGTTATTCTCCTTGGGGTTGTGGTGTTCTTTTTGTCAAGAAGAAATATGGCACGGACCGGCTTTGTGTCGACTACCGGTCATTGACTAAGAAGACAATCAGAAGCGGGATGCACAGGAAAAACAACATCTATGGCGACTCCCACCTCCCACCTCCCGCACGGGCGACTCCATAGCGATCTGGATTTCTAGCCGGCGTGCTCCTCCTTCGCTCGGTGCATCATCTCTAGTACACCGCCACGATCACGTACGTACTTTTTCATGGCTTGCATGGGTGGTTCCACGTTTGATCTGGATTTCTCCCCTGGTGCATCTTTTGCGGACAAGTTTTTCTACTCCTGTGGCTTCTCGGTACACCTGATGCATCGTCGTTGACCTTTCATCATGGTGGTATCTTTTGGTCGTCATGCTTTTCGCCTAACTGAAGATTTCGTAGCTGCGGTGTTGGAGTCTACCGTTGGGGGTTCTGCCATTGATCTTATGGTGACGAAGATCTCGGACTCAGTTTTCTATTTCCTGGTTTCTTGCAAGCAAGTTGGTTTTCTTGGATTTACGTTCTTACAAGTGCTCCGGTTTTAAATGTTTCTTTCATTTATGGGTTAATGGTGGCCCGAATTGGAACCGGGAATTCTCTCTATGGAAGAAACAATGTGATACTGAATGGGTTTTGGTCAGCCCCTCTAAGCAACGAGATGCACTAGGTCTGATGGCAATGCATTCCAGGCACGAAAATCATGTCTGAAATCTGGATCATCTACACGTAAGAAGCTCTCTTTTGCAACTCTCCAACAATATGAGGTTTGCAAGGGTTACCGATGTCCAGTCACGCAGGACGAGCTGTTGACTTTGCAATCTGCTGGCTATTCTGTGCCAACGCACGAGCGTGTCATCATGAGTGCAACCCCGCCGGCTGAACTCCGGTGGACGACGGCGACACCTCACATTACTTTCGGTACAGTTTGTCAGCCGACATCATCTCTGGATTGCACGGCAAGGAAACAAATATCCCCATGATTGATGGGATTTCTCCCTCCCACTGCTCTGATCGGGTGACTCCCTCACCCTCAAGAGGGATTTCAAAATCTCTGGATTTCTCTGGGATGGATAAATTTACCTCTGGGCCCGTCTCTCCTAAACCTAATGGGCCATCGGTAAGCTCTCCTTTGATGGGTCCAGAAATTCCTTCTCCGCAGGAAGCCCACCAACAGTTCGATGAACTCATCAACAACATGGTTCAGGAGATATTTTCCTGCACAATCTGCTCAGAACGTGGGCACCTAGCTCCCAACTACACGTCACTGATATGCTCCTCCTGCGGCTATGTGAGCCATTCCAAATCAAATTGTACTTCCTTTATGCGTGATAATTGTCTTACTTGGAAACGTAAGAGCCCCACCACCTCCCCTATCACCGATTTCTCGGGAACCTCTATTGTTCTTGGGGAAGACGCACCGCCTGCCGAACAGTTCCTTCCTGTCCTATCACACTCAACGCCTCCCAGGACTCCATCAGAGCCACCGCCATTGACGCCTCCTCCACCTGAATCTCTCCCCGACATGGCCAACTTCGAGCTCGACCCCGAGAGGTTTGTGCCTCGAGGCCACAACATCATCGACGGAGGCCTTGACCGCCTCCAATGGACGCTCATCACGCCAACAAACCCCATTGCTCGCAGACGTGAACAGTATGTCATCGCCGAAGTCATGCCTTCCTCCCTGCTGATCAAGTCGCTCAGGTACGACAAGAGGTTGTTGATCTTCTCCACAACCTCAGCTTCCATGTCCGCTCTACTCAACCATGGATTGAGGGGGTAGGTTTATTTGAGCTTCGGGATGCTGGAGAAAGCTTTGTTGCTGCTAGGATGGTTCCCCAAGCTATGGGGGACGATACTTTTGTCAGATGCATGCGCCACAACGAGGGTGTAGGTTTTAGAGGGGTTGCTGGTTTTCGTCAGGGATGTCTGATGTTCTTAGGCGTTCCGTTGGATTATGACAATACTAATGATCGAAGGGTTGCGGTTAATACTTTTGAGGAATTTCATCATTGGGTGAGTGATGATCCATATCTTGTCCGCTCCATAGTCTTTGCATCCTTCCCAGAAGATATGATGGTGCCATGCAGTGTCCCTTTTTCGGAATATGCTGCTTGGGGGCGAGGGTTTCTTGGTCTGCACTTAGGTGCAGGTTTTGTTGAGCAAATGCCGAATGATGAGGACCCTATGCCCCTTGATGGCAACCCTCATCCACTGCCAGGCCAGTTGGAGCAGAACAACATGCTCTTCGCTCTTCCTCCATACCCAGCGATGGGCTAGAATTTTGTGCCACCACCCCCAATGCCTGAGCCGTCGGCTCAGCATGATGATGGGATTGGGGTTGGCCCCTGAAGCTGCTCCTGAGGAGGAACCTGCCGCTCTAGACCAAGACCAGGAGTCTATGGTTGTTGATCAACCAACTTCTGCTGACTCTGTTCGGGAGATTGTGGTGGTTGATTCTCAACCGGCTGCTGATGCCGCTGCAGAAGATGATGTTGCAGGAGAAGAGGCGGCTGATGATGATGTTGTCAACGCCCCCGCCGTTCCTAATGGGGTCAATGCTGATGTGGAGGAGGCTGCCGAAGACTTGGCACCTGAGGAGGACGCTGCTGCTGAGGAGGAACCTGCGGATTTTAATCCTCTAGCGATTGTTCCCTACCAACAGCCACTGTTCCGATCTGATCAGCTGTTGATCGGAGCAGTTCTGGTGGCCTAAGGTCCTCTGCTTCCGCCGGTGGTGTCTTGTACACGCTCTTTTCAAGCACTGATGGGAGTCTTCACTGCCAAGGATGTTCCTCGACACCTCGCCATGCCTGCAACCATGCCAATTGTGCTTCCCAAGCGCTCCTGGTCATTGGCTTTTGATGAAGAGAGCACTGAACCCTGCATCGTCTACCTCGACAACAACCCTGCTCCTGCTCCTGATGTAACGGCGTCGTCTGACAGTGTTTCCGCTCCATCAGGTGAACTGTTCTCCTTTGAGAATCCGGTTGTCCCGAAGTGGGGGCCACGCAAGAAGGCCACGCCCATTGTGGACTCCTCGGTACGTGGCGGTACAAGGGGGTCCATCAAGAGGGATGGGTTCAAGCCGGTGCTGCAGGAGCTTCCGATGCATGTGCCTGATACGTCCATTTTGCATCATGCTTTTATGTTGATATTTATCGCTTTATGGGCTATTTTTACACTTCACGGTACAATACTTATGCCTTTTCTCTCTTATTTTATAAGGTTTACATGAAGAGGGCGAATGCCGGCAGCTGGAATTCTGGTCTGAAAAGGGAGCAAGTCTGAGATACCTATTCTGCGCAACTCCAAAAGCCGTGAAAATCAACGGGGAATTATTTTGGATTTTATGAAAAATATTGGGCGGAAGAAGTACCAGAGGGACGCTACCAGGAGGCCACAAGCCTGCCAGGCCCGGCCTACCCCCCTGGCCGGGCGTGGGTGGCTTGTGGGTCCGATGTTGCCCCTCCGGCGCCCATCTTTTGCTATAGGGAGGGTTTCGTCCCAGAAAAAAATCATAAGGAAGCTTTCGGGAGGACCCGCCGCCGCCACGAGGCGGAACTTGAGTAGAACCAATCTAGAGCTCCGGCAGGGCCGTCCTGCCGGGGAAATTTCCCTCCCGGAGGAGGAAATCGTCGCCATCGTCATCACCAACACTCCTCTCGTCGGAGGGGACTCATCTCCATCAACATCTTCATCAGCACCATCTCATCTCCAAACCTTAATTCATCTCTTGTAACCAATCTTCGTCTCGCGACTCCGATTGGTACTTGTAAGGTTGCTAGTAGTGTTAATTACTCTTTGTAGTTGATGCTAGTTGGATTACTTGGTGGAAGATTATATGTTTAGATCTTTTATGCTATTCAATACCTCTCTGGTCATGAACATAATTATGCTTTGTGAGTAGTCACTTTTGTTCCTGGGGACATGGGATAAGTCTTGCTATAAGTAGTCATGTGAATTTGGTATTCGTTCGATATTTTGATTTGTTGTATGTTGTTTTTCTTCGAGTGGTGTTATGTGAATGTCGAGTACATAACACTTCACCATTATTTGGGCCTAGAGGAAGGCATTGGGAAGTAATAAGTAGATGACTGGTTGCTAGAGTGACAGAAGCTTAAACCCTAGTTTATACGTTGTTTCGTAAGGGGCTGATTTGGATCCACTAGTTTAATGCTATGGTTAGACTTGTCTTAATTCTTCTTTTGTAGTTGCAGATGCTTGCGAGAGGGGTTAATCATAAGTGGGATGTTTGTCCAAGGAAGGGCAGCAGCCAAGCACCGGTCCACCCACATATGAAACTATCAAAGTACCGAACGCGAATCATATGAGCATGATGAAAACTAGCTGGACAGAAATTCCACAGTGTCCTCGGGAGCGCTTTACCTCATATAAGAGTTTGTCCAGGCTCGTACCTTTCTACAAAAGGGATTGGGACATCTTGCTGCACCTATTTTACTATTGTTACTTGCTACTCGCTACGAATCATCTTATCACACTACTATCTGTTACCGATAATTTCAGTGCTTGCAGAGAATACCTTGCTGAAAACCACTTGTCAGTTTCTTCTGCCCCTCGTTGGGTTCGACACTCTTACTTATTGAAAGGACTACGATAGATCCCCTACACTTGTGGGTCATCAAGACTCTTTTCTAGCACCGTTGCCGGGAAGTCAAGTGCCTTTGGTAAGTGGAATTTGGTAAGGAAACATTTATATAGTGGGCTGAAATTTATTGTCACTTATCACTATGGAAACTAATCATTTGAGGAGCTTGTTCGGGGTATCTTCACTTCGAACGGAAGCACAAGGATTTGCTCCTCAACCTGCTGCACCTACTGAGAATATTTGTTATGAAATTCCTTTGGGTATGCTAGAGAAACTGTTGGCTAATCCTTTTAGAGGAGATGGAACATCACATCCCAACTTGCATCTAATCTATGTAGATGAAGTTTGTGGTTTATTTAAGCTTGCAGGTTTGCCCAAGGATGAGGTCAAGAAGAAGGTCTTTCCCTTATCTTTGGGGGATAAGGCATTGACATGGTATAGGCTATGTGATGATACTGGATCATGGAACTACAACCGATTGAAATTGGAATTTTATCAAAAGTTTTATCATATGCATCTAGTACATCGTGATCGGAATTATATTTATAATTTTTGGCCTCATGACAGAGAAAGCATCGCTCAAGCTTGGGGCAGGCTTAAGTCAATGTTATATTCATGCCCCAACCATGAGCTCTCGAGAGATATTATTATTCACAACTTCTATGCTCGGCTTTCTCGTGATAATCGTACCATGCTTGACACTTCTTGTACCCGTTCTTTTATGAAGAGAGATATTGACTTCAAATGGAATTTATTGGAAAGAATTAAACGCAACTTTGAAGATTGGGAGTTTGATGAAGGTAATGAGTCAGGTATGAATCTCAAGTTTGATTGCGTTAAATCCTTTGTTGAAACAAATACTTTTTGTTATTTTAGCACCGAATATGGACTTGACTCTGAGATAGTAGCTTCATTGTGTGAATCATTTCCTGCTCATATTGATCTCCCTAAAGATAAGTGGTTTAAATATCATCCTCCCTTAGAATTCAATGTAGTTAAACCCAATCCAGTTGAAGAGAAATTCATTGCTTATAATGATCCTATTGTTCCTAGTGCTTACAGTGAGAGACCAACTTTCCCTATTAGAATGAAGGATCATTCTAAAGCTTCAACTGTGATACATAGGGGCTACATTATAACACCTACACCCCGTGAGCAAATTAGAGTTGAACCTAGCATTGCTATTATCGAAGATCTCCTGTCCGACAATGTTGGTGGGCATGATATTCACTTCTGTGAAGATGCTGCTAGAATTGCTAAACCTCATACAAGAGACAAACATAGGCCTGTTGTTGGCATGCCTGTTGTTTCTCTTAAGATAGGAGATCATTTTTATCATGGTTTATGTGACGTGGGTGCTAGTGTTAGTGCAATACCTCAATCTTTATATGAGGAAATTAAAGACGAGATTGCACATATCGAGATGGAACCTATTTATGTCACTATTCTTCTTGCCAATAGATATACTATATGCCCTTTGGGAATTGTTAGAGATGTTGAAGTCTTGTGTGGTAAAACTAAGTATCCTACTGATTTTCTCGTCCTTGCTACCACACAAGATAGCTTTTGTCCCATCATATTTGGCAGACCTTTCCTCAACACTGTCAATGCTCATATTGACTGTGAGAAGTAAACTGTCACTGTTGGCTTCAAAGTTGTGTCACATGAGTTCAATTTCGCCACGTTTGGTAGACAACCTCATGAAAAAGAGTTGTCTAGTAAGGATGAAATTATTGCTCTAGCTTCTATTGATGTGCCTCCTACTGATCCTTTAGAGCAATACTTGCGTAAGCATGAAAATGGTATGCCTATGGATGAAAGGAACGAGATAGATAGAGCTATCTTTGAACAACATCCAATCCTTAAGAATAATGTGCCTGTTGAGCTGCTTGGAGATCCACCCCCACCAAAGGGTGATCATGTGTTTGAGCTTAAACAGTTACCTGATACTCTTAAGTATGCCTATCTTGATGAAAAAGAGATATATCCTGTTATTATTAGTTCTAGCCTTTCAGAGCAGGAAGAAAAGAAATTATTGAAAACTCTGAGAAAGCACCATGCTGCTATTGGATATAGTCTTGATGATCTTAAGGGCATTAGTCCCACTCTATGCCAGCACAAAATTAAAACCGATCCTGATTCCATACCAGTTGTCGATCATCAACGGAGATTAAATCCTAAGATGAAAGAGGTAATAAGAAAATAAATACTAAAGCTCCTGGAAGAAGGTATTTTCTATCCTGTTGCTCATAGTGATTGGGTAAGTCCGGTGCATTGCGTCCCTAAGAAGGGAGGTATTACCGTTGTCCCTAATGATAAAGATTAATTGATCCCACAGAGGATTATTACTGGCTATAGGACGGTAATTGATTTTAGGGAATTGAATAAGGCCACTAGGAAAGATCATTAACCTTTGCCTTTTATTGACCAAATGCTATAAAGATTGTCCAAACACACACACTTCTGCTTTCTAGACGGTTATTCTCGTTTCTCCCAAATACCTGTTGCACAATCTGATCTGGAGAAAACCACTTTTACCTGCCCTTTC
Organism: Hordeum vulgare subsp. vulgare; assembly: GCF_904849725.1. Taxonomy (NCBI): domain Eukaryota; kingdom Viridiplantae; phylum Streptophyta; class Magnoliopsida; order Poales; family Poaceae; genus Hordeum; species Hordeum vulgare. Next base: position 228,273,899 of record NC_058520.1, on the reverse strand, counting down.
GGTACCTTTGCTTACAGACGTATGCATTTTGGCTTATGTAATGCACCGGCTACCTTTCAAAGATGTATGATGGCTATATTCTCTGACTTTTGTGAGAAGATTGTTGAGGTTTTCATGGATGACTTCTTCGTTTACGGGTCTTCTTTTGATGATTGCCTCAACAACCTTGATCGAGTTTTGCAGAGATGTAAAGATACCAACCTTGTCTTGAATTGGGAGAAGTTCCACTTTATGGTTAATGAAGGCATCATCTTAGGACATAAAATTTCTGAAAGAGGTATTGAAGTCGATAAGGCTAAGGTTGATGCGATCGAGAAAATGCCATGCCCTACAGATATCAAAGGTATAAGAAGTTTCATTGGTCATGCTGGTTTCTATAGAAGGTTCATTAAAGACTTCTCTAAGATTTCTAGGCCTCTTACCAATCTCTTGCAAAAGTATATTCCTTTTGGTTTTTGATGATGATTGTGAGGAAGCCTTCGAAATACTTAAGAAGGCCTTGATAACTGCACCTATTGTTCAACCACCTGATTAGAACTTACCTTTTGAAATGATGTGTGATGCTAGTGATTATGCTGTTGGTGTTGTTCTAGGACAAAGAGTTTATAAGAAGTTGAATGTTATTCACTATGCTAGTAGAACTCTAGGGAGTGCCCAAAGAAACTATGCTACCACTGAAAATGGATTTTTAGCAGTCGTGTTTGCATGTGAAAAGTTCAGGTCGAACATTGTTGATTCCAAGGTGACTATTCACACTGATCATGCTGCTATCAAGTATCTCATGGAAAAGAAAGATGCTAAACCTAGACTTATCAGATGGGTTCTCTTTCTACAAGAATTTGATTTGCATGTTGTTGACAGGAAGGGTGCTGAGAACCCCGTAGCAGATAACTTGTCTAGGTTGGAGAATGTTCTTGATGATCCACAACCTATTGATGATAGCTTTCCTGATGAGCAATTGAATGTCATCAATGCTTCATGTAGTACACCGTGGTATGCGGATTATGCAAATTATATTGTTGCCAATATATACCACCTAGTTTCACATACCAGCAAAAGAAGAAATTCTTCTACGATTTGAGACATTACTTTTGGGATGATCCTCACCTTTATAAAGGAGTAGATGGTGTTATTAGACGTTGTGTACCTGAGCCTGAACAGGGACAGATCCTACAGAAGTGTCACTCCGAGGCTTATAGAGGACTCCATGCGGGAGATAGAACTACACACAAGGTATTGCAATCACGTTTCTATTGGCCCACTGATACGTCTCCAACGTATCTATAATTTTTGATGGTTTCATGTTATTATCTTGTCAAACTTTGGATGTTTTGCATGCCTTTTATATATTTTTTGGGGCTAACTTATTAACTCAGTGCCAAGTGCAGGTTCCTGTTTTTTCCATGTTTTTGACCCCTTTCAGAGGAGGATTTTAAACGGAGTCCAAACGGAATGAAACTGCCAAAAAGATTTTTTTTCAAAACAGAAGAAGATCGGGAAGCCTGAGAATCAGCGCAGGGGGCCTGCAGGGACCCCATAAGCCCCCTAGCCGCGGCCAGGGGGCCCCGCGCCTCCCAGTCTTGTGGGCCCCCTGGGCCACCTCTGCCCTAGGACTTTCGCCTATAAATTCCGTAAAATTCCAGAAAAAATCAGGAGATCACTGAAAGTACTTTTCTGCCGCCGCAAGCTTCTCTCTCCACAAGGTCCCATCTGGGCACGTTCTGGTGCCCTGCCGGAGGGGGATTCAGACACAGAGGGCTTCTTCATCAACACCATGACCTCTCCGATGATACGTGAGTAGTTCACCATAGACCTATGGGTCCATACCTAGTAGCTAGATAGCTTCTTCTCTCTCTTGGATCTTCAATACTAAGTTCTCCATGATCTTCATGGAGATCTATTCGATGTAATTTTCTATTGCGGTGTGTTTGTCGAGATTCGATGAATTGTGGATTTATGATCAGATTATCTATGAATCTTATTTGAGTTTCTTCTGATCTCTCTTATGCATGATTTCATATCCTTGTAATTCTCTTTGAGTTGTGGGTTTTGTTTGGCCAACTAGATCTATGATTGTTGCAATGGGAGAAGTGCTTGGTTTTGGGTTCATACCGTGCGGTGACCTCACCCAGTGACAGAAGGGGTAGCGAGGCACGCATCGTGTTGTTGCCATCAAGGGTAAAAACATGGGGTTTTCATCATTGGTTTGAGATTATCCCTCTACATCATGTCATCTTGCTTAAGGCGTTACTCTGTTCGTCATGAACTCAATACACTAGATCCATGTTGGATAGCGGTCGATGTGTGGAGTAATAGTAGTAGATGAAGAAAGTATCGGTCTACTTGTCTCGAACGTCATACCTATATGTATGATCATTGCCTTAGATATCATCATGACTATGCGCGGTTCTATCAATTGCTCGACAGTAATTTGTTCACCCACCATAATATTTGCTATTTTGAGAGAAGCCTCTAGTGAACACTATGGCCCCCCGGGTCTACTCCACACCATATTTTCATCCTTACACTTCTACTTCGTTGCACTTTCCGCCTTCAGATCTCACTTTGCAATCAATCTTGAAGGGATTAGCAACCCCTTTATAGCGTTGGGTGCAAGATCTTTGTGTTTGTGTAGGTACTCTAGACTTGACGAGATTCTCCTACTGGATTGATACGTTGGTTCTCAAACTAATGGAAATACTTACTGCTCCTATGCTGCATCACCCTTTCCTCTTCAAGGGAAAAAACGACGCAAGCAAGTCTCCGTCAACGTGTCAATTTTTGGTGCTGTTGTTTGAGAAGTAGCAAGAAGAATTTCTGGCGCCGTTGCCGTGGAGGATCAAGTCAAGAACTCATCCAAGTAAGTGTCGCAAACTCATCTCTTGCATTTACTTTGTTTGCCAGTTGCCTCTCGTTTTCCTCTCCCCCACTACCCCAATTTGCCTTTTTAGTTTGCCTTTTTCGTTCGCCCTTTTTCTCGCTTGCTCTTTGTTCGCTTGTGTGCTTGCTTGCTTGCCGAAGTCACCATTACTGAAAACACCTAACTTTGTGACTTCTCGAATACTAATAATAATGATTTTATTAGTACTCCGATTGCTCCCGCCACTAGTGCGGATTCATATGAAATCAATGCCGCTTTGCTGAATCTTGTTATGAAAGAGCAATTCTCCGGCCTTCCTAGTGAAGATGCCGCATCCCATCTCAATACCTTCATTGAGCTTTGCGATATGCAAAAGAAGAAAGATGTGGATAATGATGTGATTAAATTGAAGCTTTTTCCTTTCTCGTTGTGAGATCGAGCAAAAACTTGGTTTTCGTCTTTGCCCAAAAATAGTATCGATAATTGGGATAAGTGCAAAGATGCTTATATATCCAACTATTTTCCACCGGCTAAGATTATCTCTCTCCGTAATGATATCATGAATTTTAAGCAACTTGATCATGAACACGTTGCACAATCTTGGGAGGGAATGAAATTGATGATTAGAAATTGTCCCGCTCATGGCTTGAGTCTTTGGATCATTATACAAATCTTCTACGCTGGCTTGAATTTCGCTTCTAGAAATATCTTGGACTCCGCCTCAGGTGGAACGTTCATGGAAATCACGTTAGGAGAAGCCATGAAGCTCTTAGACAATATCATGACGAACTACTCTCAGTGGCACACTGAAAGGTCACCTACTAGTAAGAAAGTACACGCTATAGAAGAAATTAACTCGTTGAGTGCTAAGATGGATGAGTTAATGAATTTGGTTGCTATTATAAGTGCTCCTTTAGATCCTAATGATATGCCCTTGTCTTCCTTTATTGAGAGTAGCAACGCTAGCTTGGACGTTAATCTTGTTGGTAGGAATAATTTTGGCAACAATAATGTTTTGGAGGAAACTATGTTCCTAGGCCTTTTCCTAGTAACTCCTCTAATAACTTTGGCAACTCCTACAACAATACTCATGGAAAATACAATAGATTAGCCTCTGATCTAGAGAGTAATATCAAAGAGTTTATCAAGTCGCAAAAGATTTTCAATGCGTCCATAGAGGAAAAACTACTCAAAATTGACGATTTGGCTAAGAGCGTTGATAGAATTTCTAGTGATGTTGATGCTTTGAAAGTTAGATGTGCTCCTCCCAAGATCAATATGGATGAAACTTTGAAAGCTATGCGTGTTTCCATGATTGAGAGAAAATAAAGAACCGCCCAAATTCGTGCTAGACATGAATGGCTTAAAAAGGCGTGTTCTCGTGATAAGAATCACGACGATCTTAAAGTGCTTGGTGTGACTCCCATTAAATCTTTTTTTTTCTTGTGTCAAACCCAATGATGATGGGGCTGGATATGAATCCGCTTTGGTAGAAAAGTGCCCCAATGATTCGGAGTCCATCTATCTTGATGCTAAAAGCATTCAAAGTGGAGTAGAAGATATTAAAACTTTGAGTAGTAATGAAATTACTACCTTGGATTTCAAGGAATTCAATTATGATAGTTGCTCCTTGATTGAATGCATTTCCTTCATGCAATCCATGTTAAACTCTCCACACGCTTATAGCCAAAACAAGGACTTTACCGATCATATCGTCGAAGCCATGATAAAATCTCTTGAAGAGAAACTTGAATTGGAAGTCACTATCCCTAGAAAGCTTCATGATGAGTGGGAACCTACTATCAAAATCAAAACTATGAATGCAATGCTATGTGTGATTTGGGTGCTAGTGTTTCCGCGATTCCAAAGTCTTTATGTGATGTTCTGGGTTTTAATGAGATTGAAGAGTGTTCTCTTAATTTGCATCTTGCGGATTCTACTGTCAAGAAACCCATGGGAAGGGTCAATGATGTTCTTATTATTGCAAATAGGAACTATGTACCCATGGATTTCATTGTGCTTGACATTGATTGAAATCCTACATGCCCTATTATTCTTGGTAGACCTTTCCAAAGGACTATCGGTGCTATCATCGATATGTAGGAAGGGAATATTAGATTTAAATTTCCTTTAAAGAAGGGTATGGAGCACTTTCCTAGGAAGAAAATAAGATTGCCTTATGAATCCATGATGAGGGCCACTTATGGTTTGAGCACCAAAGACAACGATACGTGACTCTATCGCTTTTATGCCTAGCTAGGGGCATTAAACAATAGCGCTTGTTGGGAGGCAACCCAATGAATTTATTTCTTTCTCTTTCTGTTTATGCATCCACACTATCATAATTCTGTTGTGATTGTGTCTTTTGTGTTTATTTTTGTGTTTGAGCCAAGCAAACCTTTATGGCTAGTCTTGGTAATGGTTGTTTGATCCTGCAGGAAAAAGACAGAAACTTTTCGCCCACGAGATGATTTTTCATTGTTATTCAGAAAGAGATTTTGAGTTGATTCTTTTTTCTGCTGGTTTATATGCCTTTTTCCCAGGAAGTCATAATTTTGAGAATTTGTGAGGTATTAGAAGTATACGAAGTATACAGATTGCTACAGACTAGTCTGTTTTTGACGGATTATGTTTTTGTTGAGTTGGTTGCTTGTTTTGATGAAACTACGGTTAGTATCGGGGGGTACTAGCATGGAAAAGTGAGAATACAGTAGCCCAAAACCAATACAAATAGAAATCAAGATTGCTACAGTACCTAAAGAGGTGCTAGTTTGTTTTCTTGTGCTAATGATATCATGAGTTTCTGTTTATGTTTTGTGTTGTGAAGTTTTCAAGGTTTGGGTGATGTTCTCATGGACAAAGAGATAAGGAGTGGAAAGAGCTCAAGCTTGGGGATGCCCAAGGCATCCCAAGCCAAATTCAAGGGCACCAAAAACCCTAAGCTTGGGGATGCCCCGGTAAGGCATCCCCTATTTCGTCTTCAATCCATCGGTAACATTACTTGGAGCTATATTTTTATTCACCACATGATATGTGTTTTGCTTGGAGTGTCTTGTATCTTAGGAGTCTTTTCTTTTTGTTGTGTCACAATCATCTTTTCTGCACACCTTTAGAGAGAGACATGCACTCGTCGTGATTTTGCTAGAATGCTCATTGTGCTTCACTTATATCTTTTGAGCTAGATAATTTTGCTCATTGTGCTTCACTTAGATCTGTTAGAGCACGGCGGTGCATGATTTGGTACTTGGCTTATGCTATGAAAGTAGTACCAAAGGTGATAGGTACCCAAAGAGGATACAAAAACCTCCATCTTCATGTGCATTGAGTAGAAAGAGAAGATTTGATTCCTCTCAATTAGTTTTGAGGCGTGGATTTGGTAATATTAAGATTTATGTTAGTAGGGTGTTGTGTATCTAGAAATACTTGTGTTGAAGTTAGTGATTCACGTAGCATGCACGTATGGTGAACATCTATGTTAGGAAGTCGGAGCATAATTGATCTATTGATCGTCATCCTTTGTGTTGAGGTCGGGATCGCGCGATGGTTAACACCTACCAACCCTTCCCCTAGGAGTATGTGTTTAGCACTTTGTTTCGATTACTAATAAAAACTTTTGCAACAAGTATGTGAGTTCTTCATGACTAATGTGAGTCCATGGTATAGATGCACTTTCACCTTCCACCATTGCTAGCCTCTCTAGTGCCGCGCAATTTCTCGCCGATACACAAACCCACCAAATGCCTTCCTCAAAACAGCCACCATATCTACCTACTATGGAATTTTCATAGCCATTCCGAGATATAATGCCATGCAACTCCCACAGTTTCGTCTCATGACTTGTGCCGTCACTCTTATATTGCCATTGCATGATCGTAAGATAGCTAGCGAGATGTTTCCACGTCATACACCAAGCTAGATCGTTGCATATCCTGGTACACTACCGGAGGCATTTCCTATAGAAGTCATTTCTAAGCCTTGAGCAGTCAGTAAATAAAAGTGTGATGATCATCATTATTAGAGCATTATCCCATGTGAGGAAATAAAAAAAAAGAGGCCAAAGAGCCCAAAAAATAATAGAGAAGAGAAAATAAAATAGAAAAAGGAGGCCTAAGAGCCCAAATAAAAAAAAGAAGAGAGAAAAAGAGAGAAGGGACAATGCTACTATCTTTTTCCACACTTGTGCTTCATAATAGCACCATGGTCTTCATGATTGAGAGCCTCTCGTTTCGTCACTCCTATATCCTAGTGGGAATCTTCATAATATAACTTGGCTTGTATATTCCAATGATGAGCTTCCTCAAAATTGCCCTAGGTCTTCGTGAGCAAGCAAGTTGGATGCACACCCACTAGTTTTCCTTTTGAGCTTTCACATACTTATAGCTCTAGTGCATCCTTTGTATGGAAATCCCTACTCATTCACATTGATATCTATTAATGGTCACCTCCATAGCCCTTTGATAAGCCGAGTCAATGTGACCATATTCTCCTTTTTGTCTCACAACCGCCACTACACTCTATTCCACTTATAGTGTTATATCCATGTCTCACGCTCATGTATTGCGTGATAGTTATAAAAAGTTTGAGAAAGTAAGACAACGAAAACTATTACTTGGCCAATACCGGGGTTGTGCATGATATACATTAGTTGTGTGAGGATGATGGAGCATAGCCAGACTATATGATTTTGTAGGGATAACTTTCCTTGGCCTTGTTATTTTGAAAGTTCATGATTACCTTGCTAGTTTGCTTGAAGTATTATTGTTTTCATGTCAATAGCAAACTATTGTTTTGAATCTCATGGATCTGAACACTCATGTCACATGAAAGAAGTTGCAAAGGAAAACTATGCTAGGTAGCATAACACATCAAAAATTCATTCTTTATCACTTCCCTACTCGAGGACGAGCGGGAGTTAAGCTTGGGGATGCTTGATACGTCTCCAACGTATCTATAATTTTTGATGGTTTCATTCTATTATCTTGTCAAACTTTGCATGTTTTGCAAGCCTTTTATATATTTTTTGGGACTAACTTATTAGCTCAGTGCCAAGTGCCAGTTCCTGTTTTTTCCATGTTTTTGACTCCTTTCAGAGGAGGACTTTAAATGGAGTCTTCTGTTTCGGAAAAAAGTAGGAGATCATCGAAAATATTTTTCCGCCACCGCAAGCTTCTATCTCCGCAAGATCCCATCTGGGGCACGTTCTGGTGCCCTGCCGGAGGGGGGATTCGGACAGGGAGGGCTTCTTCATCAACACCATGACATCTCCGATGATGTGTGACTAGTTTACCATAGACCTACGGGTCCGTAGCTAGTAGCTAGATGGCTTCTTCTCTCTCTTGGATCTTCAATACAAAGTTCTCCATGATCTTCATGGAGATCTATTCGATGTAATCTTCTTTTGCGGTGTGTTTGTCGAGATCCGATGAATTGTGGATTTATGATCAGATTATCTATGCATCTTATTTGAGTTTCTTCTGATCTCTCTTATGCATGATTTCATATCCTTGTAATTCTCTTCGAGTTGTGGGTTTTGTTTGGCCAACTAGATCTATGATTCTTGCAATGGGAGAAGTGCTTGGTTTTGGGTTCATACCGTGCGGTTACCTCACCCAGTGACAGAAGGGGTAGCGAGGCACGCATCATGTTGTTGCCATCAAGGGTAAAAAGATGGGGTTTTCATCATTGGTTTGAGATTATCCCTCTACATCACGTCATCTTGCTTAAGGCGTTACTCTGTTCGTCATGAACTCAATACACTAGATGCATGCTGGATAGCGGTCGATGTGTGGAGTAATAGTAGTAGATGCAGAAAGTATCGGTCTACTTTTCTTGTACGTGATGCCTATATGTATGATCATTGCCTTAGATATCGTCATCACTTTGCACGGTTCTATCAATTGCTCAACAGTAATTTGTTCACCCACCGTAATATTTGCAATTTTGAGAGAAGCCTCTAGTGAACACTAGGGCCCCTGAGTCTACTCCACACCTTATTTTCAGCCTTACACTTTTACTTCGTTGCACTTTCTGCCTTGAGATCTCATTTTGTAATCAATCTTAAAGGGATTGACAACCCCTTTATAGCGTTGGGTGCAAGCTCTTTGTGTTTGTGCACGTACTGTGGACTTGACGAGATTGTCCTACTGGATTGATACCTTGGTTCTCAAACTGAGGGAAATACTTACTGCTCCTGTGCTGCATCACCCTTTCCTCTTCAAGGGAAAAACCGACGCAAACAAGTCTCCGTCAACGTGTTGTTTGAGAAGTAGCACCCACTCTCTTCAAGGATGCCCGTAAGTTTGTCTTGTCGTGTGATGAATGTCAAAGAATAGGTAATACCAGTAAACATCAGGAAATGCCTATGAATAACTCACTTGTTGATGGGGTCATAGTCCTAGGGTAGGGTCATAGGCCTGCCCTACACGTCCTACCCAAGGGCTACCCCACACAAGGGACAGGACCTTAAGTATGCCCCGACTGAATTAAGGTCCCCCATCATCCAGTCGGTAGCAGGCCCGGAATCATCCAGTCGGAGACTAACATTCGGAGAACACCGGGCCTACCGACTGTATACACTCGGTGCGCCGTAACCTCTCTGGAGGGAAACTGCTGTACGTTTCCGGGTGCATTTACTAGCATTTAGAGCATACGTTACCTGTAACGTATGCATTCAATCGCCACTACTCCACCCTTGAATCAGAACCGTTGTGGAGGGCAGCGCACTCTATATAAGCCACCCTCCCCCACTGGTAAAAGGGTTAGCAAATCTTTGTACTCCATATCACACTCGGTAACAAGCTCCGAGAGCACTGAGACGTAGGGCTGTTACCTCCACCGTAGAGGGGCCTGAACTCAGACAACCTCGCCATAGCTAGGACTCTGCCCATCTCATTCGTACCCTACACATCTACTGTCAGGCTTATACCCACGACAGTTGGCGCCCACCGTGGGGCAGGCGTCTAAGCGACTTTCGGCGAGTTTGCGACGACTTCCTTTCGTCATGTCGTCCGGTGGAGGTTCGAGCATGGGTCACCAGATCCTTTTCGGCGCTCTCTCCTTCGTCGTCGACGATTCAGCATGGCTTCGGGAGGCACCTCTCGACGTCGAGGCGCTTCCCCGTCACGGGGCCACACACTTCCGTGTCGGCGCTCGCGGCGTTCTTCTTCTCCAACAATCGGCTCCATTGCCGCCTTGCACCTTCGTCACATGCCGCAACAAACGATCTCGCAGTCCGCGTCTACCGCGTTGGGTGCAGCATGCCCGAGCGCGTCAGTTCGCGTCCTCTCAAGTGGCGGTTCTGGAGTCTCTTGTGGTTGCCCCGCGTCCCCAGTGCTCGGGTTCGGTTCCGACTGAGCTCCCTTCCGAGTACATGGGCCTCGGGCCTGCAGCAGAAGTTCACATGGCCAACACCCATGAAGATCCCCGTCAGGCTGGCCAGAACGAGCGCGAAGCCGGTGAAGCATCCGGTGCACGCCGTCCGCCTCGCCGTTCTGCTAGTCGGCACACCCGGCAGAGCAACGTAGAGTTGTTCCGCACACCTCTCCTCAACTTGGCTGCGGCAGCCAAGATCGCCGATTCCCTCCAGTCGACTGATTCAGAGGCAGGAAGAGGAATCGAGCAGATCCGTGCTCTGTTGCACATGGCGCAGCAGCAGAATTCGGCAGTCTCCCAGTCGCACAATCGGATCCACAATAGTTCCGCCCATGCAAACACGCATCGGTCGGTTCACAGCCCTGGCTCCTATCAGCACAACAGGGGAGGCAGTCGTTCCATGGTCCGTGAAGATCATCGCTGTTCGTGCACCCCTCCGCTGGGTGGACTCTATGGGTCCCGACATCATGATGATCGACGTTCAGTCGGCGACACTTACGACCCGAGACCCGACGCAAGAGGGCGAATCGCCCAGCGAAGAGTCGACAGGGGTCGAACCCACCGCGATGGCCACGATCTAGATCGTCCAAGTGGCGGCAGAACCATCGTGTCCGGCCCCGAGTGTTTTAGTCGAGCCATCCGCTCGGCTGACATCCCGCCCAACTTCCGATTGGCTGCGGGAATCGATAAATTTACAGGGGAGTCCAAGCCCGAAACATGGCTAGACGATTACCGAGTGGCAGTCCAGATCGGAGGAGGGGACGACTATGTCGCTATGAAGCACCTCCCTCTGATGCTCGACGGCTCGGCACGAGCTTGGCTGAACCAGTTAGCCCCCTCAAGCATTTACAGTTGGGCAGATCTTGCCCGAGTGTTCATCAGGACCTTCGAAGGGACGTGCAAACGCCCTGCAGGCCTTGTGGAGCTTCAGCATTGTGTCCAGAAGCCGAATGAGCCCTTGCGCGACTTCATCCAGCGATGGACGACTCTTTATCACACGGTGGAGAGCGTCACCGAGCATCAAGCAGTCTGCGCATTCAAGGCAGGCATACGGTACAGAGAGTTGTACCTAAAGTTCGGCCGGACAGGCGACATCTCCATGAGCAAGATGATGGAGATAGCTACTCGGTATGCAAATGGCGAGGAAGAAGACCGCATCCGGAGCGGCAAACACAAGACAGTCGGCGATACCGACGGAGGTAACACTCGGAAGCAGAAACAGAAGGTTCCGCCCACACCGCAAGCAGAAGCTGCAGCTGTAACCAGCGCCAAGGTCAAGGGCAAAGGGAAAGCGCAGTTTACCCCCAAGAAGAAGCCGTTCAGTAATCCCATCCTGGATCAGCCTTGTCCAATTCACACGAAGATGGACGAAGAAGGCAATCCCATATACGCGAAGCATACCACTCGGCAGTGTCGTCTCCTGATCCAAGGGTTCAGCGAAGGACAACCGAGTGAGAAGAATCCTGAACAAGATGAGGAGGATAAGGAGGATCCGTTCCCCCAAGTCCATGCAACCCTCATGATTTTTGCTGACGTCGAAAGCAAGAGTCGACTGAAGCTAGTGAACAGAGAGGTCAACATGGCCGTTCCGACTGCTCCCAAGTTCCTTAGATGGTCTCAGACTGCGATCACCTTTGATCAGTCAGATCATCCAACGCATGTCCCCACTCCAGGAAGACAGGCTCTGGTCGTCGACCCAGTAGTGGAAGGAGTCCGACTGCGCAAAGTCCTCATGGACGGCGGTAGCGGACTGAACATCATGTACGCTGACACCCTCAAGGGAATGGGCATTCCGATGTCCAGACTCAGCGACAGCAATATGCAGTTCCACGGAGTCGTCCCGGGGCGGAAGGCCAAGTCACTCGGCCAGATCGCGCTGGACGTCACTTTCGGCTCCGACAAAAACTTTCGCAAGGAGAAGCTCACATTCGAGGTGGTGGATTTCCAGAGCGCTTACCATGCGATTCTGGGCCGCCCGGCGTACGTGAGTTTCATGGCACGCCCGTGCTATGTGTACTTGAAGTTGAAGATTCCGGGTCCAAAAGGCGTTATCACCATCACCGGCAACCGTCAGCGAGCTGACGAGTGTCTGCAAGAGGGATCAAGGATCGCCGACCAGCAAATGGCTGTACTTGAGCTCGAAGAGTACAAGAAGACAATCGACCCTGCCGACCTGATGCGCTCGAAGAAACCAGCTTCTGACTCCGCGTTCCAGTCGGCGGGAGAGACGAAGAAAATCAACATCCACCCGACGGACGAGTCTGCCGCCCCGACGAACATCTCCACCACCCTCGATCCTAAATAGGAAGCCGAGCTCACCCAATTCCTCCATGAGAACTGGGACATCTTTGCATGGAAGCCTTCTGACATGCCGGGTGTTCCCAGGGAGTTGGCTGAGCACCGACTGCATGTGGATCCCGTCGCTCGGCCCGTCCGAGAGCGCTTACGTCGGTCCGCCGCGCACAAGACGAAGGCAATCGGAGAAGAGGTGGCCAAGCTGCTGGCTGCCAACTTCATTCGCGAGGTTCACCACTCCGAGTGGCTCGCCAATGTCGTCATGGTGCCCAAGAAGGACAAGTCACTACGAATGTGCATTGATTTCAAGCACCTCAATAAGGTCTGCCCGAAAGACCATTTTCCGCTCCCCGCATAGATCAAATTGTCGATTCGACTGCGGGATGCGAGCGTTTGTCATTCCTCGATGCCTACTCGGGTTATCATCAGATCCGTCTTTATGGTCCCCATGAGTTGAAAACAGCCTTCATCACCCCATTTGGGTGCTTCTGCTACATCACCATGCCTTTCGGTCTAAAGAATGCATGAGCTACCTTTATGTGCATGATCCAAAAATGTCTCCTCGACCAGATCGGTCGCAATGTGGAGGCATACATGGATGATATCATAGTCAAGTCACGCAAAGGTTCCGACCTGCTGACTGACTTGGCAGAAACATTCGCCAACCTTCGTAGGTACGATATCAAGCTAAACCCAGCCAAGTGTTCATTCGGTGTTCCCATCAGAAAGTTACTCGGTTTCTTCGTTTCCGAATGAGGAATCGATGTTAACCCCGAAAAGATCGGGACCATCGTCCGAATGGATAGGCCGGTCAGAATACACGATGTTCAACGGCTCAGAGGTTGCCTAGCGGCTTTGAGCAGGTTCATCAGTCGACTCGGCGAAAAAGCACTTCCTCTGTACCGACTCATGAAGAAGTCAGATACCTTCGAGTGGACAGATGAAGCCCAAGTCGCATTCGACGACCTCAAAGTCCTACTTTCCACCCAGCCGGTTCTTTCTGCTCCGCTCAGTAAAGAGCCCCTTCTTCTATATATCGCGGCTACAAATCAAGTCGTCAGTACTGTTCTTACAGTCGAGCGAGAAGAAGAAGGCAAAGCATACAAAGTTCAGCGGCCAGTGTACTACGTCTCCGAAGTCCTGACCCCTTCCAAGCAGAGGTATCCCCATTATCAAAAGCTTATCTATGGGATCTATTTGACTGCGAAGAAGGTGGCCCATTATTTCCAAGAATACTCGGTATCTGTCGTTTCTGATGCTCCGTTGTCGGAAATTCTCCACAATCGAGACGCATCGGGCCGAGTGGCGAAGTGGGCGATGGAGATGCTGTACTGCGACATCAAGTTCGAGGCCAAGAAAGCTATTAAGTCTCAAGCCCTGGCTGACTTTATAGCAGAATGGTTAGAACAATAGCAACCGACTCACATCTACTCGGCTCATTGGACAGTGTTCTTCGATGGGTCTAAGATGTTGAATGGATTCGGCGCTGGTGTTGTGATCATATCGCCAAAAGGTGACAAGCTCAAGTACGTGCTTCAGATACACTTTGATTCCTCTAACAACGAGGCAGAGTATGAAGCTCTTCTCTACGGATTGTGCATGGCCATCTCACTCGGCGTCCGTCGCCTGATGGTCTACGGCGATTCGGACTTAGTGGTCAACCAAGTGATGAAAGAGTGGGACGTAAGGAACCCCACCATGACGACATACTGCAATGCAGTCAGGAAGCTGGAGAAGAAGTTTGAAGGTCTAGAACTTCATCATGTTCCGAGACTGAATAACCAAGCAGCTGATGAGTTGGCGAAACTCGGATCCACTCGGAGACCAGTCCCGAGTGGCGTGTGCCTCGAGCACCTCCATCTTCCCTCAGTCAAAGAAGATCCCTTCACTGAAGAACCAGTACAACCCAAAAGCGCAACTGATCCGACTGAAGTCGATGTGCCTGCTGTGGTTGATCTGGTCATAGAGATTCTGGTAGTCGTTCCCGACTGGACTGTGCCGATCATGGCATTTATCTTGAGACAAGAACTTCCAGAAGATGAAGTCCAAGCCCGACAAATAGTTCGCAGGTCAAAGGCATTCACTATCATTAACGGTCAATTGTACAAGAAGAGTGTTTCAGGCGTCCTCCAACGTTGCATTTCCCCAGAAGAAGGACAGTTGATCTTAGAGGAAATCCACTCGGGAACCTACAGCCATCACGCTTCTTCGAGAGCAATCGTCGCCAAGGCGTTCAGAGCCGGATTCTTCTGGCTGCAGGCTAACGAGATGGCCAAAGCTATGGTCGACCGTTGTGAAGGCTGTCAGTTCTACTCCAACAAATCCCACAAGCCAACATCTGCGCTAAAGACAATCCCACTTGTGTGGCCATTTGCAGTTTGGGGATTAGACACAGTCGGACCATTCAAGACAGGCCAAGGAGGCTACACACATCTGTTGGTGGCAGTCGACAAGTTTACCAAATGGGTAGAAGCCAAGCCCATCAAGAAACTCGATGCCTCAACAGCTGTCAAGTTTGTCAGGGACATCATTTCTAGATTCGGGGTGCCTCACAGCATAATCACAGACAATGGGACGAACTTTGACTCAGACAGATTCAAAAGCTTCTGTGCAAGTCATGGTATCCGAGTGGATTTTGCTTCCGTAGCACATCCGCAATCCAATGGACAAGCTGAGCATGCGAATGGACTTATCCTTCAAGGTTTGAAGCCTCGACTCTTGCGTGAGGTAGGACATGCTGCTGGTGCATGGGTCACCGAGTTACCTTCAGTACTTTGGGGCCTCCGCACCACTCCAAACCGATCAATGGGGCGATCGCCGTTCTTCTTCGTCTATGGAGCAGAAGCGGTCCTTCCGAGTGACCTGCTTCACAATGCCCCGCGAGTCGAACTCTTCTCCGAAGCCGAAGCGGAACAAGCAAGGCAAGATGGAGTCGATCTTCTAGAGGAGGAGCGCGAGATGGCACTCACTCGCTCAACAATTTACCAGCAAGATCTGCGATGCTTTCACGCACGTCACGTCAGGAGTCGTACATTCCAAGCTGGCGATTTAGTGCTCCGAGTAGATCAGCAAAGACCACACAAGTTGGCTCCGGCCTGGGAAGGGCCTTTCATCATTTCCAAGGTGCTGAACAACGGAGCATACAGACTATACAACATTCAGAGGGAGACAGACGAGCCGCGTGCATGGAACGGAGATCTCCTCAAGCGTTTTATACGTGATCGTCGACTGAAGCAGTGTAACGAACAAGTTTGAAGAAATAATATATTCAGCAGATTCAGTTTTGTGCAGATTCAGAGTTCTCACACACACAAAAAAAACTTAGTTGCGGTCCTGCATCGCCTAAGTACTCGCTTCCTCCGAGTGTGCACTATACGTCACACGCAGGGACTTAGCTGCGATCCTGCATCGCCTAAGTACTAACCTCCTCTGAGTGTGCACTATACGGCACACTCGGGGACTTAGCTGCGATCCTGCATCGCCTAAGTACTAACCTCCTCCGAGTGTGCACTATACGTCGCACTCGGGGACTTAGCCGCGATCCTGCATCGCCTAAGTAATAACTTCCTCCGAGTGTGCACTTCACGTCGCACTCGAGGACTTAGATGTGATCAAGAATCGCCTAAGTACTAACCTTCTCCGAGTGTGCACTATACGTCACACTCGGGGACTTAGCTGCGATCCTGCATCGCCTAAGTACTAACCTCCTCCGAGTGTGCACTATACGTCACACTCGGGGACTTAGCCGCGATCCTGCATCGCCCAAGTAATAACTTCCTCCGAGTGTGCACTTCACGTCGCACTCGAGGACTTAGATGTGATCAAGAATCGCCTAAGTCCTAACCTCCTCCGAGTGTGCACTATACGTCACACTCGGGTACTTAGCTGCGATCCTGCATCGCCTAAGTACTAACCTCCTCCGAGTGTGCACTATACGTCACACTCGGGGACTTCGCCGCGATCCTACATCGCCTAAGTAATAACTTCCTCCGAGTGTGCACTTCACGTTGCACTCGAGGACTTAGATGTGATCAAGAATCGCCTAAGTACTAACCTCCTCCGAGTGTGCACTATACGTCACACTCGGGGACTTAGCTGCGATCCTGCATCGCCTAAGTACTAACCTTCTCCGAGTGTGCACTATACGTCGCACTCGGGGACTTAGCCGCGATCCTGCATCGCCTAAGTAATAACTTCCTCCGAGTGTGCACTTCACGTCGCACTCGAGGACTTAGATGTGATCAAGAATCGCCTACGTATTAACATCCTCCGAGTGTGCACTTTACGTCGCACTCGGAGACTTAGTTGTGATCACGAATCACCTAAGTAATAACTTCCTCCGAGTGTGCACTTCACGTTGCACTCGGGGACTTAGATGTGATCAAGAATCGCCTAAGTCTTAATCTCCTCCGAGTGTGCACTTCACGTCGCACTCGGGGACTTAGATGTGATCAGGAATCGCCTAAGTCTTAGTCTCCTCCGAGTGTGCACTACAAGTCCCACTCAGGGACTTCGACGTCACCAGGAATCACCTAAGTCTTACTCTTCTCCGAGTACGCACTAAGTGTTCCACTCGAAACAACATTTCAACAAAAGACTAAATGTTTTCATTCCGACAACATAAGTCCAAAAACAATAGCTGACTCAGTGCGGATCAAGATTACCCACACCGATCTAAAAGTATGACGGCCAACAGAAGTGGCCACAGTATCTTACAGGTAAACACTCGGCATACCGAGGATAAAGTTTGATCATGCGTCAGCTGGGCCGGCGTCAGGACTAGAGGGCTCCACAAAAGTGTCCAAGTCGATTCCATCATCGATGCGGGTGGCAGTCTCAAGGAAAGTCTCCATGAAGTCTTCGAATTGAAGCTTCTTCGTGTTGGCGACCTTCAACGCTTTCAGCTTATCTTCCCGCACCTCCTTGCAATGGACTCGGACCAGGGACAGCGCAACGTCAGCACCGCAACGCGCTGCCGATTTCTTCCAGGATTGTACTCCGTCCGGAATCTCCTCGAGTCGCCCCAACAGAGTCTCCATCTCCTGCCGCGATTCGTCTGCCGGCCAAAGCTCCTTCTCAATGCGGCCGATGACTTCTCTCAGTCGGCTCACGAACGGACCCACTTTGCCTACACGGATATCCGCCCGGAGCAGATCCCAGTTGGCGTCCTCGCCGAGTGGCACATTGTCCTTCATGGACCGCTCTACAGCTGCCGCTTCAGCTTCGGCGTCACCACAAAAATCTGCACCAAACGAACAAACAGACAGTAAAAACCGAGTGTTCGTCACACGGTACAACCACTCGACAAAGCATCAGACTTACCTGCCAGACGAGTCATCATCTGGACAGCCCAGTCGTTGACATACTTCTCCTGAGCTGTCCATCGTTTGTTCCGAACAGCCATTTGATTGTGCAGTTCAGTCCTCTGTTTCTTCAGTCTCTCCACTTCCGCCACCAACGCCCTGTTTGCCTCCAGTGCCTCCTCCAAGGACTTCTTTCGAACTTCCAGCGCGTCCTTCATGCCGGCCATGGCGAGCATTGTAGCTTCCAGTTCACTAGCATACTGGTTCCTCTCCGCCCTCATGGCTTCATAAGCAGTTCCCATTTCACAAGTTTTCTACACCACGAAACAAAGAGTAATCAGCAAGTTTCTCAATACACAGTATTAGTTCTTCAGACCCCTGCCGACGCAAGCAGTCGACAGCGGTCTCGGGGACTACACCCATTGGGTTCACTAAGAGTGACCCCACTGGCATGCACCTCAAGCAGGCCCGCCCTATTGAGATGCACGTTTTCACCTACGCCTCAGGGGCTAATACTACTCCACCTGCGTGCAACTTACTCTCGGAGAGTTTTACCGCAAGAGCGCTCCGACTGCAATAAGTACTCGCATTCGGAAATATTGTCTACGGACACAACTAAACTAAAGACCAAATGTATAAAGACAACTGTCGGTGCAAGCACTCGACAGAAGTCTCGGGGACTACACCCACTGGGTTCACTCGGAGTGAACCCATTGCAAACAGCAGACAACACCCAGTGGGTTACAGAAGAAAAGTAAGTACTTACTAGACTACTTACTCGGATGTGATCGCGCAGCTCCAAGCTCCGTCGGTACAAGGCCGCAACGGAGTCATAAGCCCTCTTGGCCTCTCCGGCCATCAGCTCCGCCTGGATCATGGCCCCCTTGGCCGCCCCCACCCGCTCCTCTGGGACACACCGAATGCTGAATTCAGCATTCGACGTACCGGGAATCGTGGGAAGTTCCTGGGGCATCCCAAGGTTCGCCCCAGTAGGTTCCTCACCCACCGGCACCGGTTCAGTCGGTGGAGGCACTTCGGTCGGGGGAGCGTTGGTGGCAGGGGCGGCAACAGGAAGAGCGACCTCAAGGACAGGCTCCAGGACAGGCTCCAGGACAGGCTCCACGACGGGGTCGGCTCTCCCCTGGTCACCCTCGTCCAGGCAGATCGCCCCTGACAAGCCAAATGACATAACGCCTCAGAAAAGGAAAAGGGTGGTGCAGTCTACAGGAATAAAATACCCGACTCTCCCACAACATACCTGGCTAAGACGAAACGACGTCGTTCGTGTCCATGGGGTCGTCCCCTTGGCGGGCCGGCGAGGTCGCAGAAGTGGCAACCCTGTCGAGTGAAGTCCAGTCGACTTGTAAATCAGGAGTTCACTCGGTCAACAGAAAGAGCCGAAAGTAGATTCACTTACGTGGAGGTGAGGGGGATGGCCATCCTCATCCGCGGCAGAGCCTTCCTTGGTTTGGGCCCACTCGGCTTGGGCGCCCTGGAGGACTGGCCAGCAAGTTCAGCGGCTGCGTCCCTGGCCCTTTTGGTGCCTCGAACACTCGGTACCACCGGGGCAGCAGGCGGAGCACTCGACGACGTAGGAGGGGCAGAAGGGACGGCAGGCTCATGCCAACGCTTACTCCGATGCTCTGGCCGCGGAGGGAGCGAATCTGGCTCTTCATCCTCTTCCTCTTCCTCGTTGTCTTCCTCCTCCGACTCCCCGCTGTCGGAGACATATTCGGCGCTCTCCACGCTCCCGTCCTGGCTGCCTTCTTCCTCCTCCTCCTCCGGATTCCCGTTCGAGACGGGGGAAGACCAGTTGGTCCACTCCTGCATGAGGTTCAGTCGGAAACATTAAGCATCACACGGGGATATAAATAAACGACTGAAATCAAGACAGTTCAATGCACTCGGCTAATGCTACTCACCTGATTTGGTGGAGGGTTGTCCGCGCTGTAAGGCGTCACTCGGCGGGCTCCTTTGGGGTTCTCACAAGGACCCGTGATTTGGAGCACCCATGAGGTCACCTTCTCCTCGAGAATGCCCTCCACGTTGGTCCGAGTGGAATCCTCGGGCCCTGTGTAGTGCCACATAGCATGGTGGCGGGCCTGCAAAGGCTGGATTCGCCGACCGATGAAGACTTCCAGCAGGTCAATACCGGTGACCCCCCTCCTGACAACATCCACGAGTGCCTCGACCAAAGGCTGGATTTCGTTCTTCTCGGCTTTCGAGAGGGCGAGTTGTTTGGGCGGGGCAGGGCGGTCTAGACTAAATGGAGGCAGTCCAGTCGACGCGTTCGGGCATGCTATGTCCTGGCAGTAGAACCACGTCGACTGCCAGTTCCTAACCGACTCGCTCAACTGGAGGGCAGGGTAGCTGCTCCGACTCTTCTTCTGAAACCCTAAACCCCCGCAGAGCTGGAGGTGATGCGTCTTGTCATCCGAATGACTAAGACGTTTGATGGTTTGAGAGCGGGCGGAGAAGATATGTTTGAATAAACCCCAATGGGGGGCAACCACTAAAGCACTCGCACAAAACAATGAAGGCAGAAAGGTGGGCGATGGCATTCAGAGGGAAGTGATGGAGTTGAGCACCAAAGTGATTCATGATACCTTTGAAGAAAGGGTGAGGGGGCAGAGAGAAACCTCTGTGAACATGGCTGAGGAGTAAGACGCGCTCCCCCTCCCGTGGCGCCGGCTCGACCTCGTCATCCGCTGGCAGCCTCCAGGACTTATGCACGAGCTGGGCGTGCTCTACCAGCTCCAGCAGGTCCCCCTCCGTCACCGTGGAGGGGAGAAAGTCTCCCTGGATCCACCCCGCCGGCAACGGACGCTGCCGCCGCCTTGGTCTTCTTCTTCTTCCTCGCCTCCATCTTGCTGGTCTGACCTTTGGTCATGGCGGCGACGGTGAGCTCTCGAGAAGGAGGGGAAGAGAAGGGCGTATAGGCGCAGGAGGTGGCGAGGAAGACGGAGCAAGCAAGAGCAAAGGATTCGGCGAGCGTAACCAAAAGATCTCGTCGCCCAGAGTTAAATAGAGCACCGACTGGGTCGCTGACGAGTGGGCCCGGAATCTTATCTGCCCAACCGGCCACGGCGGTATCAGTGGAGGAGTTGAAGGCGCGAGGATCGAGGAGTCAGGTGCTACTCGAGCGCGCTGACGTCGTCCCCGCTAAGCGTGCGGAACCCGAAATTTGAGATCCCGGAAAATCCGCCGCTGTCAGTTGACCGGTCGCGTCAAAAGATGTCGTGTAAGCACTCGGCTCCCGACAGTCTGTCTCACAAGAACTTCCACTCGGAGCGTTGGTCGAGAGAGAGAGATAAAATGGATAAGGGCAAGCAACGCCCAAGCCGAACCTAGTTCAGTAAGATCTGAACCTCAAGCACTGCTTCAACGTTTCAACCCCAATCCATTCGGGGACTAATGATGGGGTCATAGTCCTAGGGTAGGGTCATAGGCCTGCCCTACACGTCCTACCCAAGGGCTACCCCACACAAGGGACAGGACCTTAAGTATGCCCCGACTGAATTAAGGTCCCCCATCGTCCAGTTGGTAGCAGGCCCGGAATCATCCAGTCGGAGACTAACATTCGGAGAACACCGGGCCTACCGACTGTATACACTCGGTGCGCCGTAACCTCTCTGGAGGGAAACTGCTGTACGTTTTCGGGTGCATTTACTAGCATTTAGAGCATACATTACCTGTAACGTATGCATTCAATCGCCACTACTCCACCCTTGAATCAGAACCGTTGTGGAGGGCACCGCACTCTATATAAGCCGCCCTCCCCCACTGGTAAAAGGGTTAGCAAATCTTTGTACTCCATATCACACTCGGTAACAAGCTCCGAGAGCACTGAGACGTAAGGCTGTTACCTCCACCGCAGAGGGGCCTGAACTCATACAACCTCGCCGTAGCTAGGACTCTGCCCATCTCATTCGTACCCTACACATCTACTGTCAGGCTTATACCCACGACACTTGTCATCGAACCATTTGATGTTTGGGTTTTTGATTATATGGGACCTTTTCCAAAATCCAACGGGTATACTCATATCCTAGTTGCTGTTGATTACGTTACTAAGTGGGTAGAAGTTATCCCAACTAGTAGTGTTGATCACAACACCTCTATCAGGATGCTTAAAGAAGTTGTTTTCCCTAGATTTGGAGTCCCTAGATATCTAATGACCGATGCTGGTTCACAATTCATTCATCGTGCTTTTCGTAAAATGCTTGCTAAGTATGATGTCAACCATAGAATTGCGTCGCCCTATCATCCTCAGTCCAGTGGTCAAGTAGAGCTAAGTAATAGAGAGATTAAACTAATTCTGCAAAAGACTGTTAATAGGTCTAGAAAGAATTGGTCTAACAAGCTTGATGATGCACTATGGACTTATAGAAATGCTTATAAGAATCCAATGGGCATGTCTCCGTACAAAATGGTTTACGGTAAAGCATGTCATTTACCTCTTGAGCTAGAGCATAAGGCTTATTGGGCAATCAAAGAGCTCAACTTTGATTTCAAACTTGCTGGTGAGAAGAGGTTATTTGACATTATCTCACTCGATGAATGGAGAGCTCAGGCATATGAAAATGCCAAGTTGTTCAAAGAAAATGTTAAGAGGTGGCATGATAAAAGGATACAGAAACGTGAGTTCAATGTAGGTGATTATGTCTTGCTATACAATTCTCGTTTAAGATTTTTTGCAGCAAAGCTTCTCTCTAAATGGGAAGGTCCTTACATTGTTGAGTAAGTATATCGTTCTGGTGCCATCATGATCAACAACATGGAAGGTAATTTCCGAGAGTTGTAAATGGGCAAAGCATCAACCACTATATCTCAGGTACTCCCATAAATGTTGAAAGAAATATCATTAATACCATAACTATGGAGGAGTACATAAGGGATATTTAACAGCCTATTTCAGACTCCGAAAACGAAGAGGTATGTGATTCGGTAAGTAAACAAACTCCAAAACTTTTCCAGTAGCAATTTTCCTCCATTTTGGATTTTTTAGAAAATTAGAAAAAATTAAAGTTGTCCAGAAAGCACACGAGGAGGCGACAAGCCTGCCAGGCCCGGCCTACCCCCCTGGTTGGGCCTGAGTGGCTTGTGGGCACCTCGTGTGCCTCCCGGACTCCGTTTTCTTGTGGAACACTCCTTTTGGTCGGGAAAAATTCATTATATATTCTCCCGAAAGGTCTGACCCTCGTATCATGAAAATATCCTCTGTTTTCATTTCGAGCCTGTTTCTGCCGCAGATTTAGGGCAAGGATGTCATCTGAGGAATCTGTCGGCGAGAACAATCTCCCTCAGGTCTATGAAGAAGTAAATGCTGATTTGAAAAGAATGGAGGTCATGGAGGCAAATGAAAGGCTGCTTGAATAAACTAAGGGCAAAACTAAGGAGGAGAATCCGTTGGACGAAGGGCAGTCTGTGCTCAACAAGGAAGAAGCTGAGGAAGAGGATTTTCTTCAACCCTACCTTCACCTTTTACCTCCTTCCTTGATCGAACTCTTGAGGTTATGTGAAATAACTCATGTTCGTAATACTTATCTCACCCGTGAAGTTGTTATGCTGGAGAAACATATCACAGAGATTCAAGGTATAAATCAAAGATTCATGGTTCTCTTGGAATCAAAAGACAGGACGACTCCACCACCATCACCTTCGAAGGAAGACAACTGAGCACGGGTATGGGCAATCCCCTTGGCTTGTGCCAAACTTGGGCGATTTGCCCCAGTATCGTATCACCATCACATCTTTTGCTTTTACCTTTTTCTTAGTTCAATCCTTTTTGGTTTTATCTTTTTCTAGTAGAATAAAAGCTCATAGTATGTTCTAGGCTTGAGTTTTGCTTTGTGTCACCCCCGATGTAATCGAGCTCGTGAGTCATATAATAAAGAGTGCTTTAGTTAAGGGCCTTGCCTCATGCCATGATCTAAAGAAAAGAATGATAAAGGAACAGAAGCATGAAATATCATGTAAAGATCTTATGGGAAGTGATGGCTTCACATATAAAAAGAATGATGATTGAAACTTGTTGCGGGTGGACAAACGTAGACCTTGGTCATTGTTGCAATTAATAGGAAGTAATAAAGAAGGAGAGGTTCACATATAAATATATCATCTTGGGCACCATCTATGATTGTGAACACTCATTAAACTATTACATGCTTAGAAGTAGATGTTCGACAAGGAAGACAATATAATGAATTATGTTTGCTTGGTTCCGAACAATGTTATATGAATAGAGATCCCTTAGCATGTGACGATTGCTTCCACCTCATATCAGCCAAAACTTCCGCACCAAGTAGAGATACTACTTGTGCATCCACAAACCTTCAACCCAGTTTTGCCATGAGAGTCCACCATACCTACCTATGGATTGAAGAATATCCTTCAAGTAAGTTGTCATCGGTGCAAGCAATAAAAATTGCTCCCTAAATATGTATGATCTATTAGTGTGTGGAAAATAAGCTTTGTACGAACCTGTGATGAGGAAGACATAAAAGCGACAGACTACGTAATAAAGTTCTTTTCACAGGAGGCAACATAAAGTGACATTCCTTCACGCTAAGAGGTCACACATGCAAACCTCAAAAGTGCATGACAACCTCTGCTTCCCTCGGCGAAGGGCCTATCTTGTACCTTTACTTTTTGTCCTTCAAAGAGTCATGGTGTCGACACCAATTCCCTATTTCTCCTTTATCTTGGCTAACACCATGTGCTAGGGAAAGATCTATATTCATATGTCAACTTGGAAGTAAGTACTCATGAATTATTATTGTTGACATTACCCTTAAGGTAAGTCATTGGGAGGCGAAACTATAAGCCGCTATATTTCTCTGTGTCCAACTGAAACTTTGATCTCATGAGTACCACGTGAGTTTTAGCAATTGTAGAAGACGAAAGGATGATTGAGTATGTGGATTTGCTTTACAAGATCTTATTTGAATCCTTCCGATGTTATGATAAGTTGCAATTGCTTCAATGGTTAAGGGCTATTGGTTGTTAATTCTCAATAAGGTTCTTGATTCATACTTTACTCTATGAAGGAATTGACACTTTAGCATAAGACATTATATGACAATATTGCTGTTCTAATTATGATCATGATGCCTACATGTCCGTACTTTGTTTTGTCGACACCTATATCTCCAAACATGTGGGCATATTTGTTGATCTCGTCTTCCGCTTGAGGACAAGCGAGGTCTAATCTTGGGGGGGTTGATACGTCCATTTTGCATCATGCTTTTATGTTGATATTTATCGTTTTATGGTTTGTTATTACACTTCACGGTACAATACTTATGCCTTTTCTCTCTTATTTTATAAGGTTTACATGAAGAGGGAGAATGCCGGCAGCTGGAATTCTGGTCTGAAAAGGGAGGAAGTTTGAGATACCTATTATGCGCAACTCCAAAAGCCGTGAAAATCAACGGGGAATTATTTTGCATTTTATGAAAAATAATGGGCGGAAGAAGTACCACACGGGCGCCACCAGGAGGCCATAAGCCTGCCAGGCTCGGCCTACCCCCTTGGCCGGGCCTGGGTGGCTTCTGGGGCCTCTGTTGCCCCTCAGACGCTCATCTTTTGCTATATGGAGGGTTTCGTCCCAGAAAAAATCATAAGGAAGCTTTCGGGAGGAGCCGCCGCCGCCACGAGGCAGAACTTGAGCAGAACCAATATAGAGCTCCGACAGGGCCATCCTGTCAGGGAAATTTCCCTCCCGGAGGGGGAAATCGTCGCCATTGTCGTCACCAACACTCCTCTCGTCGGAGGGGACTCATCTCCGTCAACATATTCATAAGCACCATCTCATCTCCAAACCCTAGTTCATCTCTTGTAACCAATCTCCATCTCGCGACTCCGTTTGGTACTTGTAAGGTTGCTAGTAGTGTTAATTACTCTTTGTAGTTGATGCTAGTTGGATTACTTGGTGGAAGATTATATGTTCAGATCTTTGATGCTATTCAATACCTCTCCGGTCATGAACATAATTATGCTTTGTGAGTAGTAACTTTTGTTCCTGAGGACATGGGATAAGCCTTCCTATAAGTAGTCTTGTGAATTTGGTATTCGTTCGATATTTTGATGTGTTATATGTTGTTTTTCCTCTAGTGGTGTTATGTGAACGTCGACTACATAACACTTCACCATTATTTGGTCCTAGAGGAAGGCATTGGGAAGTAATAAGTAGATGATGGGTTGCTAGAGCGACAGAAGCTTAAACCCTAGTTTATGCGTTGCTTCGTAAGGGGCTGATTTGGATCCACTAGTTTAATGCTATGGTTAGACTTGTCTTAATTCTTCTTTCGTAGTTGCGTATGCTTGCGATAGGCGTTAATCATAAGTGGGATGTTTGTCCAAGTAAGGGAAGCACCCAAGCACCGGTGCACCCACATATCAAACTATCAAAGTAGTGAACGTGAATCATATTAGCATGATGAAAACTAGCTTGACAGAAATTCCCATGTGTCCTCGGGAGCGCTTTGCCTAATATAAGAGTTTGTCTAGGCTTGTCCCTTTCTACAAAAGGGATTGGGCCATCTTGCTGGAGCTTTGTTACTATTGTTACTTGCGACTCGCTACGAATCATCTTATCACACTACTATCTGTTACCGATAATTTCAGTGCTTGCAGAGAATACCTTGCTGAAAACCACTTGTCAGTTCCTTCTGCTCCTCGTTGGGTTCGATACTCTTACTTATCAAAAGCACTACGATAGATGCCCTACACTTGTGGGTCATCAGTGCCCAAGAAGAGGAAACCACGAGCAAAGCCCCTAGACACCCCGGATGTTCAGGCAGCGCCGTCTTCATCTCAGGAGGAGGCTCTCCCCCGGCAACTCCCCGCGGGTTATTCAAGCGGTGGGTCAAAGCCTTGGCATTGCGTCGGAGAAGCTGTCAGAGGATTGTCTTATGGAGGATCCTGATGTTCCCAAGCCTGCACCTTGTGATGATTGAACTACGTCTCATGTATCTATGTCCTTGGTACTGTCTGGTTTATTTTTCTACCGCTGGCTGTGTTTCTTGGCCGTCAAAATTTGGATGCGTGGGTTATTATGTAACTTCGCTTTTACTTCTCTTTATACTTGCTATGGATAGTCGATCTACAAGAAGCTGGGGTGTTCTTTGCTGGAATGTGCGTGGTTTAAACTCTGATTCACGACAATGGGCAGTTAGAAACAAAATTGATGAAAGCATGGCTATAGTTGTTTGCCGTCAAGAATTTTAGGCTTTCAGATTGTTAGGAGGTTTTGCCCCAAACGATTTGATCAATTTTCTTACATCCCCTCGTGTGGTGCATCTGGTGGATTGATCACCCTGTGGAACTCATCTGTCTTAGGTGGCACTCTGCTTGAAACGCAGAATTTTGGCTTAATTGTGTCATTCATATCCAAACACACATCGGAGGCCTGGACTCTGGTGATTGTATATGGCCCTTGTCATGGAGAAGCTCGAGACCATTGTGTCAGCTGGCTTTATAATCTTAATATTCCTGCCAAAGCTTATTGGATGCTGCTTGGAGATTTCAATTTTATTCGATCCCATTACAATAGAAATATCCCAGGTGCTGATGTGAATGACATGTTCATTTTTAATGAGATCATTGGCCATCTGGGCCTTCTAGAATTGCCTCTCGAAGGTAGGTCTTTCACTTGGTCAACATGCAATAGTCACCCCTCCTGCAGCAACTGGATTGGTTCTTCACTTCTACTAACTGGATATCATCATATCCCCTGACTCAAGTCCTGCCTTTAGCAAAGTCTGCATCTGACCATGTTCCCTGTGTGGTAACAATCAATACTTCCATCCCTAAATGTAACCTTTTTAGGTTTGAAAATTATTTGGTGGAGATGGATGGTTTTCTGGACTGTGTACAGAAGTCTTGATCATCATGGATAAGTTTAAACAGCTGAGGAAAGCCCTAAAGAGCTAGCAAACTGGTATTTCCAAACTAAAAACACTTATCAATAAGTGCAACCAAGTGGTGCTCTCTCTGGATGACCTTGAAGAGCTCAGACCCCTTTTTAGACCTGAAGCTAATTTCAGACTGATTGTTAAACTACATCTAGATCATTTGCTGCATTTGCAATTCTTGTACTGGAAAAAGAGAGCTACCATCAGGTTCATCAAGGTGGGAGAGAAAAATACTAAAAAATTTCATGCCATGGCTACTGAAAGATACAGAAGAAACTCCATATCATCTCTTAAGTTGGAAGATGGCTCTACTATCACTAACCATGAGGAGATTGCTGGCTGCTTTTGGTCTTCTTTCAAAAGCAGAATGGGTTCTTCTCAAGGAATCAACTTGGAATTTGATCTCCAATCTCTCATTCCAAGAGTAGATGGGCTTGATGTTTTGACACTGACCTTCACCCATGAAGAAATGGATAGGAGTGTCAAATAAATGCTCATTGATAAGGAACCTCGTCCAGATGGTTTCAATGGTCTTTTTTTCAAGAAATGCTGGCATATCTTTAGTTCTGATTTCTATCAGCTTGCAGCAGACTTTCATGCAGGGATTGCCAAGTTGAAAAATATGAACTGCTCCTACATCGCTTTGATACCCAAAAAAAGATCCCCTGAACAAGTTGGTGATTTCACGCCTATCTCCTTGAGTGGGATGGGTCTTAAATTCCTCTCCAAGATGATTGCCAAGAGACTGCAGTTGCATATCATGAAATGTATCCATAAAAACCAGTATGGTTTCATCAAGTACAGAACCATACAGGATTGTGTTGGATGGACCCTGGAATATTTGCATCAATGTCATCAATCCAAACAACCAATTGTCATCCTCAAGCTTGATTTTGAAAAATCTTTTGACTCTATGGAGCATGAATTCATATTTGAGATCCTAAAGTACAAAGGTTTCAATTGTAAGTGGATTTTATGGACACAGCAGCTGCTCAGTTCTGGTTCCTCCTCTGTTCTTCTTAATGGAGTCCCTCGTAAAAAAATTATGTGCAGAAAAGGGGTGAGACATGGAGATCCCATGTCCCCTCTACTTTTTGACATTGTTGCTGATTTCCTCCAAACATTGGTCAATAATTTGTTGCATGATGGCCTCATTCAGCTGCCAATACCCTCTCATGAAAAGATTTCCCAATTGTTCAATATGCAGATGACACCCTTATTATTTTTCCTGCTGTTGAGTCGCAGCTACTAGAGTTCAAAAAAATACTCCTCCTTTTTTCCCAATCCACACGTCTTCAAGTAAATTATCACAAGTCTGCTTTGGTGCCCATTAATATTGATCAGGGACAGCTTCAAACACTTGGTGACTCTATTGGTTGTAAGGTTGGATCCTTACCTTTCACCTATCTTGGTTCGTCTGTGGTGACAACAAAACTAAGAATTATTGATCTAATGCCCTTCGTTGACAATATGGAAAGGAGACTTTCTGCTAGCTCCTCTTTCTTGGCTCAGGGAGGGAGATTGCAATACCTAAATTCTACCTTGTCCTTTGTTCCCATTTTTTTCCTCTAAAGTTTGGATATACCACTAGGGATTCTTAAAAAGTTGGGAAGGATACAGAGACAGTGCCTGTGGAGGAAAAATGGACAAGATCATGCCCCTTCCCTTGCTGCTTGGAACTTAGTATCTAGACCAAAGATGAAGGGGGGTTTGGGCATTATGAATCTGTCTCTCCAGAATAAAGCCCTGTTTCTTAAACATGCAGACAAATTCTTGAATAAGTTTGATATACCCTGGGTACACTTAATCTGGAACACATATTATCATAACACAGTTCCTCAGGGTACCACACTCTGTGGCTCCTTTTGGTGGAGGGATATCTGCAAAAAACTGGATAACTACACAGTTGTCACATATATACAGCCCAACAGGGGAGACACTTTTCTCTTTTGGTCTGACTCTTGGGCACTAGGTGACTCTACTTTACCTCTAGCTATTCAGTACCAAAGATTGTTCTCATTTTTCATTGACACTTTCTGCATTGCTGAGGAAGTATTCCGGGCTCATCAAGCTGGTACTTTGATCAATTTGTTCCATATACCTTTATCTGACAGGGCTCATCAGGAGTTGGGTTCAGTCACCTCTTTACTTGAAAATCTTGATAATGATCCAACCTGCAAAGATAGCTGGTTGTGGAATAGTGATGGTAAATCTTATACTTCCAAAAAATATTATATTCATGTGCACCTGCCCATTAGTCCCAACCCACTCCTTGTATGGATATGGAAAAGTTGTTGCACAATGAAAATCAAGATGTTTGCCTGGATGCTCATCATGGACAGGCTCAACACACAGGACATACTGGAAAGAAGGAACTGGAAGGTGTCTGATTCAAATCTCTGTATTCTTTGTCATGATAGAATCAAAGAGGACAAAGATCACCTCTTCTTTACCTGTATTTTCAGCAACAGGGTTTGGAACTATCTCCAGATCTCATGGCAGGGTAACTCTATGTGGACCACTTCACTGACAGCCAGAAGGGAGTTTCATCATCCTTTCTTCACTGAAGTTGTGTTTATGGCCTGTTGGAATATTTGGACAGTTCGAAATGCCAAGATCTTCAACCATGAGAGACCATGCTTTAGTAAATGGAAATGTGGTTTCCTACATGATATATCCCTTTTAGCTCACAAGATCAAGGCTAGTTTTAGGGATGACTTACTTAAGTGGATATCTTTCTTACCTCCTTGAGGTTTGTACTATTCTCACATCCCTCCTCACTTGTACATCCCAACCTCCTCTCATGTACATATAATCTGTTAATGGAATAAAAGAAAAGTTGTGGGGTGTTTCCCTACAGTAGCTTGTCAAAAAAAGAAGACAATCAGAAACAAGTATCCACTTCCCAACATCAATGAATTGTTTGAGTAATTGAAAGGGGCCAAGATTTTCTCTAAGCTTGATATTCGGATGGGCGATCATCTGATCAACATTCGTGAAGAAGATATTCCCAAGACTGCCTTTAGGACCAGCTTTGGCTCTTATGTGTACACAATGATATCTTTTGGTCTTGCCAATGCTCCTCCGACTTTCTCTCGTGTAATGAATTATGTATTCTCTCCCTTTAAGAATGAGTTCGTCTTAGTGTATGTTGATGACATTCTAGTCTTCTCAGAGACTGGGAAAGAACATGCAGAACATCTCCGATTGTGCTTGATAAGCTAAGAGAGCATAAATTCTATGCTATGTTCTCAATGTGTGAGTTTTGGCTCAATGAAGTTGTGTACGTTGGACACACCATATCTGCCGATGGCATCAAGGTAGACCCCTAAAAGGTTCAAGACATTGTTCAGTGGGAGCCTCCTCGGAATGTGAACCATCTTCGAAGCTTTCTCGGGCTTGCAAGCTATTGCATAAGATTCGTTGAGAACTTCTCCAAGATTTCTAACCCTCTATCCAACCTTCTTTATAAGAGCGTAAAATATGTTTGAACTCCAGGGTGTGATTTGGCCTTCAATACACTCGAGGAGAAGCTCACATCAACACCGGTTCTGACTCCTCCTGATGATTCCAAGCCATTCCAAGTGTTATGTGATGCATCTCCCCAAGGTCTTGGTGGTGCTCTGATGCAAGAGAAGAAAGTGGTAGCTTATACATCTAGGCAGCTAAATCAAAGTGAGAAAATATACCCCACTCATGATCTTGAGTTGGAAGTAGTTGTTCATGCTTTGGGGACTTGGAGACACCTGTTGTTGGGAAGACAGGTTGAAGTCTACACCGGTTACAAGAGTTTGAAATACATCTTCACTCAACCGAATTTCAATCTTCGTCAAACTCGTTGGGTGGAGATGATCCACGATTACAATCCAAGCATTGATGATACTCCAGGCAAAGAAAATGTGATTGCACATGCTTTGAGAACAAAGGCTTACTACAACAGTCTCATCCTCAAGCCATTCCAGCGTGATCTTTGTGAATCCTTCATGAAGCTCAACCTGCAAGTAGTTCCTCATGGATTTCTTGCCAACCTCCAGATTTCTCCTACCTTGAAGACCAAGTCTGCCAAGCTCAACTTCTTGATTCTATGGTGAAGAAAGTGAAGATAGGCTTGGCAAAGAGCATTACAAACTATAAGTGCTTCCGTGTTGATGACAAAAGATACTTTGCTCTTCGAGGATCTCCTTGTGGTTCTGAAAGAAGAGCTCGGGAAAGTTATCACGGATGAAGCCCATAATCCCCTTCTCTCGATACACCCAGGCAACTCTAAGATGTATCAGTATCTAAAGAAAACCTTCCGGTGGACTCGCTTGAAAAGTGAGATTGCTCACCTCGTGAACAAGTGTAATGTGTGTCGTAGAGTGAAGGCGGAACACCAACGTCCAGCAGGTCTTATTCATCCTTTGACTATACCCGAGTGGAAATTTGATTATGTGGAAATGGATTTTGTAACTGGGTTTCCTAAGTCCAAGAGGGGCAACGATGCCATCTTTGTGGTCATCGACAAGTTGACTAAAGTTTCTCGTTTTCTTCTGGTCAAATAGTCTATCTTGGTATCTCAACTGGCAGAGTTTTACACTTCAAGGATAGTTTCTTTGCACGGTGTACCTATGATCATTTATTTTGATCGTGGAAGCACCTTTACTTCCAGGTCCTGGGATTCCTTTCTGACTACGATGGGCACCAAGGTCCATTTCAGTACTTCATTCCATCCTCCGACTAGAGTTCAAGTGAAGAGAGTCAATAAAATTCTTGATGACATGCTCAGAGCTTGTGTGATTTCTTTTGGCATGAACTGGGAAGACTACCTCCCGTTTGCCTAGTTCTCATACAACAATAGTTATCAAGCAAGTTCAGGCAAGGCCCCTTTTGAGATTCAATATGACAGAAAGTGACGTACCCTCTCAATTGGTGTGAAACTGGTGATGATCAAATTATTGGGAATGACATGATCACTGAAGTAGAAGAAATGTGTCATGTCATTTGGAATAATCTAAAAGCTACTCGATCCCTTCAAAAGAGTTATTATGATAGCAAGCATCGTGACATGACTTTTATGATCGATGATTTTGTCGATCTTAGAGTGTCTCCCATGAAGGGCACTCGATGCTTTGGCATCAAAGAAAAGCTTGCTCCATGCTTTGTCGGTCCTTTCAAGATTGTTGGCAAAAGAGATGACCTAGCTTATCAGCAAGAGCTTCCACCCAATTTCTCCAATGTGCATAATGTGTTTCACGTCTCTCATCTTCGGAGGTGTTTCAAGACTCCCGAGCGTAGAGTGGAGTTCCAAGAAATTGATGTTCAACCAGACCTTTCCTATCATGAGCATCTATTTGCCATTCTCAAAGAGACCGAGCACAAGACTCAGAATAAGTCTATCAAATTCCTCAATGTTAAATGGTCACACCATTCTGATAAAGAAGCCACTTGGGAACACGAGGACCTTCTCCATTCTGAGTATCCTGAGTTCTTTCAATCCTAGATCTCGGGTCGATATCCACTTGTAGTGTGGGAGAGTTGTAATAGCCCAAGTGCATTACCTTTCCGTCTTTGTATTATTCTATGTATGTACCTTCCATGTTGTGCCCTCTTGTGTTGGGTTTAATAAAATTGCTTCATGTCAATCATTTGCATCATACCACCATATCATCATGTCATGCATTTTTTATGTCTCCTTATTGCTTGTGTGGTTGGAATGAAGTGTTGTTGTGGTGATGTGCTTGCATGACTAGTTGGTTCATGAGTGAAACCCCTCCCTTCAAATGCTTTGAGATATCTCTCTCTCTATTTAAGACAAGTTATGTTATGACGTGAAATTTTTATTTGGCCAACACCCTCGTAAAAGATGTTGCAAAAATTGTAATTATCATGTTGGTAATCTAGAAGTATTCTCAGGCTTATTTTATTATTTTCTGCTATTTTGAAATCTTGCAAAACAGATTTAAAATGGTCCAAAGGGGAACTTAAATTTTGTCTTCATATTTCCCCAAACATTTTTTGTTAAATAGGTCATATTTCTCTCATTATAAAATGCATTCCCTTTCTTCCAAAACTTTCCCTGTTTTCTGTAGGAGATTTTTTGCATTGTATTGGTTCTAATAAATAGGAAGGATATGTTCAGGGGAGAGAAAGGAACCTGGGCCTTCTCCTCCCCTCATGGACCACCTTCGCAGCCCACCAGCCCACCAACGATGAAATCCATGTCAATCGTCTTCTACCTATCTGACATTGCATCCATAGGCTCCACGTCGACATCCGAGCCGTCTATATAAGCTGTCTTAGACCTAGCCCTAGAACCCTTTAGCCAATTTGGCACTTCTTCTCGCCCCATCACCACAGGTAAGCCTCTCCCATTCCATAGTCGTCGCCATGCTCGCCATGCTTAGGCCGACCTTGTGCTTTTGCTCGGGGTGACCTCCTCATCGTTCATCAGGTGCTCACGTGTTGCGGGAAGGAACCCCCGCTATGCTCTCTTCTTCCGCAATGTCCAAGGAAGCGCCAAGGTTGTAGATCGTTGTCGTCTCGAGCCTTTTCTTCCTTTTCTTCACATGCAGGAAGACCCGCCGCGTTCGTCGTCTCGTCGTTGTTGCACCATCATGCCATGCACCATCTTTCCTTGTCCTAGGTAGGGGAGGTATACCCCTTCTTCCATTCTGCTCATCCTCATCGTTTTTAGCATCGTGTACGTGTCGTTCCATCTATGTCAATCTTGTGTCCTTGATTCTCCGGTCATAGGGAGAGTGTAGTCGTACTAACCTTTTGCACGCTTGTTCTTGCTCCCCGCACGTCGTGTATTTGTCCCGCACATGTAGGAAGTTGACCTTCTCCCCCAGCACCTCGCCATGCTCCCTCCCTGCCTCGTGCGCCTCACCCTTGCCCTGAACCGAGCAAGAGCTCGAGCTCGAGCTCCCTGGCCTCCTCTAACCCCCGCGCCATGCATCCACTCCAAAGCCGGGCATGGAACCCCCAGGAAATCTCGCGGCCCCTCCGGTGACTTCCAACTCCGTTGGTCGCCGCAGGTACCGCCAACGCATCGTTGTCCTTCTCCTCGTCGAGGTAGAAGAAAGTCATGCTCTAGTTGGGGCTAGCTCAAATACGATTGAGCCCCTTTACTTCGAATCCCTCCCTCGTAGCCCAGGGTGGAGCGCCCACTTCTCCTTGGGGGAGACACGGGTTCAAATCCCAACAGCGCCCCATTTTATTTTCAATTTAAGCTTGGCCTAACAATGCGCCCAAGGGCCCACATGTCTATCCCTCTGGAACCCTGGTGTCTATGCCAAGTGGCCCAACCATTTATTTTGTTTTCTTTCATGTCTTTATTTCTCTAGTTTAAGTTATTTCCTTTTAGGGTAATTTCCAAATTTGGATGATTCCATTTGTGCCAATGCCATTTGTGGATATTCCTATTTTCGCATGTACTAAAAAAGAAGCGGATCTTGTTATTTTCTAGGGAAATTAGTGTGAGTTTTGTCTATAGTAACCTATGCTTATGATATATGAATTTGGGGTAGAAAAATCCCAGGAATTCAGTGGTGGCATTAATTTTTCCATTTGTGCAACTTTCTGAAAATGTTATTTTGTTTGTAGCTGTAATTTTTTCTTTTTCACATGAATTAGTTCTTGCATCATATGATAAACTTGTCAACATGAATGTGGTAGAGTTTTGATAGTACTAGGCCCTGGTATTTTTCTTTGGTATGATGAGCTTGTGGTTTAGTGGGTTTCTTGCTATAAACATGCTAACAAATGTTGTCGTTTCATATGCTCAAATATTCTAAGTGTTAGAATTTGTTATTATCTTGCCATGTTGTCTTGATGAATCTCATAAATATATTGTTTCTTTGTGGTTCGCCGAGTACCATGAATTGTAGTTCTTTTTCCCTCTATCAAATGGTGCCACCGCCTTGACAAATAGGTTTTGCATATTAGAGATTCATCCTGTCAAATATTCTATGATGTTATAAGTTGCTGTAAATTTGCTTGGTGAAATTTGAAAAAGTTTGGAAATCTGTTGTTACTTTCATGCCACGTTTAGGGGATGCTACCATGGATTATATGCAGTTTTAGCTGATGCTTAGTGCCAGTTATTTGTAGTAGTTGTTACCCTCTTTCATCCTGTTAAATTTCATGCCATTAAACCTATTGTAGGGTAGAGTTTTATTGCTTTCAACATGCCACCAGGTTAAAAACAACATCAAGTGCGAACTGAGATTTTCACCAAGTCCTAAACTATGATATTTGTTGCCATGTTGTGAGCTTGATTGCCATTTTTTCATGAACCTATCCACATTGATGTTAGTTAGGTATTATTGTGCTCTTTGATAGCTTCATATTCATGTCTTGGTTGGACCTATTGAGTGGATGTAGCTACTAGTTCTCACATGATCAAAGTGGTATATTGTTGTTTGTCGATAGATTGGTTGCAAAGTTGTTTTGTGCTTTGTGTGAGTTTTACTTCTTTGTTTTGCATGATATTTAGGTCTATTCCACCTAGAATTTCGTTCCCAATCTAGTGGAATACTTGGAGTGCCAATAAAATTCCCATAGCTCCATCCCATTGTTATTTAGGGTGTGTTTGGTTGGAGGGATATCCTCCCAGGGACAGGGATAACCACTTTTTTCTGTGGTTGCCATGCGTTTGGATCTGGGGCGAGGAGGGATAGAGTCAACCAGATGCTGGGAATATTCTCCAAAAAAAGGGATGTGGCCAACCGCCAAAAACGGGTGGGCGGTGGCAACCACTCTGGGGCGGCCGTCGCGGGAGGCGTGGCCGGCACGGGAGGAGGCGGCCGACACGGGAGGCGCGGCCGGCGCGGGAGGCGCGGCCGACGTGGGAGGAGGCGGCCGGCGCGGGGGGAGGCGGCCGGCGCGGGTGGAGGCGGCCGGCGCGGCCGGCGCGGGTGGCGCAGGAGGAGGCCGACGCGGCAGGATTCCATCCTCCCAACCAAACAAAAAAAAAGGGATAACCCTACCTTCCAACCAAACAAAAAAAGGGCTATCCCCAGCCACCTGGTTGGGGATACCCACAACCACCCTAGCCTATCCCTCCAACCAAACACACCCTTAGTCATTGTC
The DNA here is from genome assembly GCF_904849725.1 of Hordeum vulgare subsp. vulgare. Lineage (NCBI taxonomy): Eukaryota > Viridiplantae > Streptophyta > Magnoliopsida > Poales > Poaceae > Hordeum > Hordeum vulgare. The sequence continues at coordinate 228,237,081 of NC_058520.1, read as the reverse complement.
CCCTTTTGTTTCTTGTTTTGTGGATTCTTAGAGATCCATAACACCCTTTGCGACGTTCCTTATATGTTTTTGCACCGTTTTATCATGATGCATACATTCATGCCATGTTCATGCATTTACAAATAAATAAACTTGAGGTTCTGTACAGAATGCTAATAACTTAATAAATGCATGTCAAAGATGACTAGTTAGCACTGCCATGCACCTTTCATACCCACACTCACGCGTCGTGTTGTTTGAAGCATTGCACCTTGCCATATGTTCATTAGATGTGTATTTTGTTCTTGTAGCAAGGGGAGTTGAGAACAAGTGCGAGGATCACGTCGAGTACGTTCCTGAAGACCAAGAGTTATACCCGTCAGAAGAACCAACAGGCAAGATGAATGTGACCTTAATATCGTTACTAATTTTGTAGTGCTTAGTTGACTCGTTTCCTTCGCTATCTATGCCTGCCTACCATCTAAATAAATAGCCTCCAAAAATTGCATAGAAACCCACTAACCCTCCACAAGCTAGCAAATATTGATTGGCTAAGGTGGCGCTTGCTCTAGTCTCTTATAGCATTGCTAGTTGAAGGTTCAGGTTGATCCGTGTGTTAACATGGGCTTTTTAATATCATCTTATTACTGCTATTTAATTTAATGCACATATATACTTGGTAAAAGACGAAAGGCTTGGCCTTTTGCTGGCTGTTTTGTTCCGCTTTTGCCACCTTAGTTTCGGCTACCGGTGTTATTTAACATAACTGAGCTCTCCTAACACGCTTGGGGTTGTTATGGGGACCCCCTTGAGAACTCGATTTGGTTTAAAACTTGTCTGGGAAAACCCAACATTGGTTTTAAATTTGCTAAACAAGTTAATAAAAATTAGCAACCCCATGGATAATTAATCAAGCCCCGGGCCAGTGCTCCTCATGAGTGTTGGTCCACCTACCTAGAAGTCGGCGGTCTCACCTTGGGGCAACTTGAGTCCTTTTGGCTATCGTCCACTATGCATAGATGGTTGTGTCTCGGGAATAAGATACACGGCTCCTATCGGGCGTCGACACACCTGGTGGTCATGCTGGATTTGTTTTACTTATTGAAATATCTTGTGCATTGGATTTCGAGGATACTTTGGGCTATCTCAAGGTTAAGATTTTCCACTAAGGAATCAGAGGAGATCACAGGTTTTCTATGGTCGAGTCTTCCTATGGAGCTTGTGGTAGTTTCTGATGGACTAGTTGGAGCACCCCTACAGGGCTAATATCTTTTGGAAAGTCCTGCCTAGCACTACAAGAATATGAGAATCTGCTGTCTGCCATGGCTGATGCCAAAGGGGCGAACCCCAGACGGGAAAGGCTTTGCCGTCCGTCAGCTGACGGCAAACTAGACGACAAAAAAATATCCGGTGAATGGGTTATTTGCCGTCTGCTTTTGTAAGGTGGAAGGCAAAGAATCTTTGCCATGACGAGGAAGACGACAAATAAAATGGATGGCAGATCCACATATGCTCCCATCAAGTGCTAACGGTAGGCTTCTCCTCTTTGCCGTCTGCCCTACCCTCTTTCCCGTGAGCCATGTTTAGGGCCGACTGCAAAGGGTGGCACCCAACCCCTCTCTCCCTCACACCTTTGCCGTCAGCTCTCCTCCGTTTGCCGTCAACCCTCCTCTCTTTGCCGTCAGCCATATTTCAGGCCGACGGCAAAGGGGGCACCCAGCCCCTCTCTCCCTCCACCTTTCCACCCAGCCCCTCCACCTTTGCACCTAGCCCCTCCCACCTTTGCTGTCTGCCCTATGGCCTTTGCCGTCGGTGGGCGGACGGCAAAGGCTCAAAACAACCCCTGTTTATTTTATTTTCTATTATACCCCGCAATTTTCACAATAATCAGGATATATATATATATATATATATATATATATATATATTACAGAAATAAATTTGTTTCCGTACTCATAACCATGTTAAAATAACTTTCATCCATAGTACATACATATTATGCAAAGTTGCATCCATACCAAACCATATATTACACCAGTTTCATCCATGCATATACAAAGTTTCATATATATCCATATACTACAATAGTTTCAATACAAGCTTCCGCGAAGCCATGGTACAAGAAACCATATTCAAGCATTCCATCAATATAATCCAAGCTTCCCGTGAAGTGAATGTAATCTGCAAAATAACAAATAAGAAAGTTAGAAGAAGAATACTTGATGAAGAAGAGAAGTATAGGTTATTTCGGGGAGAAATAGCTAAGTATAGGCCATTTAATAGCTAAGTTAGGTGGAATAGGTCATCTTGGAGCTACATAGGTCATTCTAGAGCTAACTTGGATAAAATATGTCATTTTGTAGCCAACTATGATTATTAATCCATTTTGACCTTATTATGTCATTTTGGAGCTAAATTAGTCATTTTAATGAGATAACCAAGGTTCTTATGATGTTTTTACTTAACTAAGCTAATTACGTCATTTTGGGGGATAATTAGCTAAGTATGTCTTTGTTGGGGAAAATAAGCTACGTAGAAGAAGAAAGAGAAGAGCAAGAAGAGAGGAAGAAGGAGAAGAAAAAGAAGAAGAAGAAGAAGAAGAAGGAGGAGGAGGAGGAGGGGGAGGTGGAGAAGGAGGAGGAGAAGGAGAATGAAGAGGAGAAGGAGAAGAAAAGAAGAAGGACAAGAAGAAGGAGAAGAAGGAGGAGAAGAAGGAGAAGGAGTTTCTCTCCTCCTTCTCCTTCTTCTCCTTCTTCTTCCTCCTTCTCCTTCTCCTTCTTCTTCTCTTCTTCTTCTCTTCTTATTCTTCTTCCTTCTTTTCATTTTTCCTTTTTCTTCTCCTCTTGTCCTCTTCTTCGGGCTAAATTAGCTAATTATGCCTTTTTTGGAGCTAATTATGTCACTTTGGCAGATAATTAGCTAAGTACAGGTCATTTTTATTAAATAGGTCATTTTGGTGCTAACTAAGCTAATTATGTCATTTAGGTGGAAGCCAAGCTAAGTATATGCCATTCTAGAGCTAGCTTGGGTAAAATATGTCATTTTGGAGCGAACTATGATTGTTAAGGCATTTTGGAGCTAAATTGGCTAATTATGTCATTTCGGTGGAAGCCAAGCTAAGTACATAATATTCATGAGCTAACCAAGGTTCTTATGCCATTTTGAGCTTATTATTTCGTTTTGGAGCTAAATTAGTTATTTTAATGAGCTAACCAAGGTTCTTATGATGTTTTCACCTAACTAAGCTAAGTATGTCATTTTGTAGGATAATTAGCCAATTTAGTCTCTGTTGGATGAGTCTAAGCTACGTAGAAGAAGAGAAAGAGAAGAAGAAGAAGAGAAGAAGAAGTAGAAGTAAAAGAAGAAGGAGGAGGAGGAGAAGGAGAAGGAGAAGGAGAAGGAAGAGGAGAAGAAGAAGAAAAGAAGAAGGAGAAGAAGAAGGAAAAGAAGGAGAGAAGAAGAAGGAGGGCTAACTCCTTCTCCTTCTTCTCCTTCTCCTTCTTCTTCTCTTCTTCTTCTTCCTTCTTTTCATTTTCCTCTTTCTTCTCCTCTTGTCCTCTTCTTCGAGCTAAATTAGCTAATTATGCCTTTTTGGAGCTAATTATCTCATTTTGGAGGATAATTAGGTAAGTATAGGTCATTGTTTATTAAATGGTCCATTATGAGCTTATTATGTCATTTTGGAGATAAATTGGTCATTTTAATGAGCTAAGCAAGGTTATGATGATGTTTTTACCTAACTAAACTAATTATGTCATTTTGGAGGACAATTAGTTAAGTATGTCTATGTTTGGGAAAATAAGCTACGTAGAATAAGAAAGAGAAGAAGCAAGAAGAGAAGAAGAAGGAGAAGAAAAACAAGAAGAAGGAGGAGGAGGAGGAGAAGGAGAAGGAGAAGGAAGAGGAGAAGAAGAAGAATAGAAGAAGGAGAAGAAGAAGTAAAAGAAGGAGGAGAGAAGAAGGAGGATAACATACCATTATAGTCATCATGGCAGTGAAGCACGATGGCTCTGGCTTGTTTCACCTGGAGAAGGCTACCCTGGAGAAGGATCCACTGTAGAAGGGTCGTGCGATGCGTTTCAGGAGATATTCTGCACCAAACATCGTTTGCAATGTGTCGTTAGCATGATGACACTCTTAAGATCACTGCATTGAAATGAAACTCACCGTCCCCGCCATGTTAATGACTGGCATCGCCGGAGGGACCCTGCCGGTCTTCTCGCACATAGACTGTACATTTGGTTTCGACAAGTCAAACTTTTTCGTTATTAATGAAACGGACATTAAAATGCAAGATTTGAAATAATATGAAGAAGAAATTTATCACGAAGAGCTCGTATATGGCCGTGTTAGACGCATCATTCCGTGCCCTCTTCGCCTCCACCAATGCAGTCGTCCTCTCCTCCAGCTCCTTCATCTCCTTATCCTTCTCCGCCAAAACAGCCCGCATTGCCTCTCTCTCTTTTAGAATAGCAGCCTGCAACACAACTCATTGTTAGCATTGTAATCATATTGGTTCCAACGCACAACATAATGCAGAAAGATAGTTGAGTCCATTAAACTAACCTCGATGGCGAGCTCGACTGGCCGTGGATGAGGTGTTATCTTAGGACATGAGCTCGTTTGGCGTGCCTTTATCTGCCCAAGAGTGCTAGGACAACGTATAAGGCCGTCTCCAATGGCCATTGAGCCATGGGGCCTCCCGTTGCCAGCTATCATCACGAGCTCTGGATCAATAGCCCCTCGCTTGGTTTAAAGTCCTCCCCTTTCCTCGCCTTCCCATGATCTCTGTACTTCACGAGCTTGTGGTGGGAGGAGATGTTGGTGAAGTTTTCTGAATGCTCGAGGTCAGACTCAGAGAATGCCTAGACCTTCTTGTACGAGGCAGTATGGGCCATTGCATACACATCGTAGATCTGTGGCACCTCCGTCTTATTGTGACGCGCCTAAAAGAGAGAGAGGAAAATTGTATTAGTAAAGGGCTCAAGATAGCATTAAGAATGAATTGCATGAGGCATGAAGCAAACAACATACCTAGTTCTTGCCAAATTGGATTAACTTGACGCTCCCTTGATGGTGTGGCACACCAACCATTTTGCCATGCCTCTCCTTGGCGTTGTTGTGGCTGGCCTCCCACGCTTTGGAGCACCACTAATTCACCAAGGACTCCCAACAATCCATCTTATCCACACCATCTTGGGGCACCTAAGGTAATAAAGAGAAATTTGATCGCGTAAGAACCAAATCAAGGAAACTAACTACAAATCCTTAATAATATGTAATTACCTTCATGTAATGCTCCTTCTCCATCTTAGAATCACGACACTTCGCCTTGTCCTTCCTAATACGCTGCAAGGCATAGTAGTCTAGAACAGCCTGCACCCGAGCCTTGTGCCGAAAGTTCTGAAGTAGGCGGCGACATTCGGTTTCGATAACATTTGTCGCATCCTCCTCGTATCCCTCCTCGCACCTGTAGTAGGTCTGCAAAGGAGACAACACTGATTAGTACAGTAACTAGCTATGGTTGATTTATAATTGTGTAAAGGAGAAATTACCCAAAACTGCCGGATCACCATGTCGGCCCTCGTGTGGCGCAAAACACCGTTGATCTCCACCTTCGCTCATTCCTACCTCTCGCCCCCGAGCGGGTAATGTAACAAACCTTGGGAAGTTCTGACGGCAAAGCACACCAAGGACGCTGTTGGGCTTGCGGACACCCTTGGCAACAATCCAACCCCTGCAGTATGACAAATTAAAGCCAAAACATTAGATATTTGAGAAAATGTGAAGGCAACAGGTTAAATAAGAGCAAATTAACTTACTTGTCCCCATTTGGCTTAATCGACCACCTCTGCTCGCGGGTCGCTGGCACGAGCGGGAGCCCCGAACTACCACACTGGTAGACGGTAGGCCCCTCACCCAGCTCCTCGTCGCTATCAGCATGGCCACTTGGCTCAGGCCAGTATCCCACTGGGTCTCTGGGGACGTACCCTCATCCCTGCTTTGCTCCGCAGTCGCCAGGAACGAAGCCTCTGGGACACGAGTCTCGTGGGTCGAAGGCTCGTCGACCCGAGGCTCGTCGACTTGAGGCTCGTCGACCTGAGGGTCGTGAACTGGAGAACGTGTACCCTACACCTCAGATGAATCCACCCTAGAAGTCATGTCCTCAGGTGAATCTGCTTGGGGTGGCGGCGAGGAAGGCATGGCAGCCACCGCCATACCTCTCCCATGGCCACGTGTACCTTTAGTACAACATAAATACCAACATGAGTAATAAAATTTATATAAATACCAACATGCCTACAACATAAATACCAACATGAGTACAACATAAATACCAATATAACTTTAGTACCTCTCGGCTTCGCGAGGGGTCGACGTCCTCTCACAGGGTCCGCGGGAGTCGAAGAAGCGGCCACTCCATGCAGAGTAGAGATCAACACTCTCCGAAGAGGCGAGGCAGGAATGGAAGTACCCATCCCACCACCCACCGACGGAGAACGAGCCACGGAGTGCATTCGACCCTTTCCCACCATCTTTCAACACCTATCATGACAAAGAGTCGGGGGTCAGCGGCATCAGGTGTCGAGAGTTGGTGGTCGGGGGTCGGGGGTCAGTGGCGTCGGGGGTCGAGAGTTGGTGGTCGGGGGTCGGGTGTCAGTGGTGTCGGGTGTCGTGGGTTGGGGGTCGGTGGCGTTGGGCGTCGGGGGTCGGGGGTCGGGGTTAGTGGCGCCGGGGGTCGGCCACTACTTATTCTAATTTTTGTTCTTCTCCTTCATCTTCTTCTTCCTCCTGCTACTTATTCTTCCTAGCACTAAACTAATCTTGCACTAAACCTAACACTAACCTAATCTTATCTAACATTAACCTAGCACTAAACTACATACATAGTCTAATCTAACAATTAAGCAGCAAAAAAGAAGAAGAAAAATAGGAACAAAAACAAAAAAGAAGAACAACACTCACCGGAGGGCGCCGGGGTCGCCGGCACAGGGGAGGTGTGGCTGGGCCGGCGACCGGGAGGGAGGTAGAGCTCGGGCGGCGTCCGGGAGGGAGGTGGGAGGGGGCAGCGACCAGGAGGGTGGTGGGAGGGGGCGGTCGGGAGGAAGGTGGGAGGGGGGCGGCGGCCGGGATGGAGGTGGGAGGGGGTCGGCGGCCGGGAGGGTGGTGGGAGGGGGCGGCGGCCGGGAGGGAGATAGGAGGGGAGCGGCGGCCGGGAGGGAGGTAGTAGGGGGGCCGGGAGGGAGGTGGGAGGGGGGCAGCGGTGGCTGGGAGGGAGGTGTGAGGGGGGTGGCGATCGGGAGGGCGGCGGCGCGGGTGTCTGTGGATGAGGAGCTACGACGGCAGCGGCGGGTGGGTAGGGAGGGCTTTGTGTACGACGAGAGAGAGAGAGAGGGGGGTGGGCGGGCAGGGGCAAGCCGGCCGTTAGGGAAGCAGGCGGGGCATGGGGAGCCGTTAGGCCACATCCCCTTTGCCGTCTGCAAAGGGTGGGCGGCGGACGACAAAGGGGTGGGGTGGGTGGGGGTGGGGTTTCGGCCATTTGGGCGGGGGGGGGGGGCTTTGTCGTCTGCCCTCCCTTTGTCGTCCCCATAGGGGTCCTTTGCCGTCTGCCAGCAGACGGCAAAGAGGTGGCCGACGGCAAATGAAAACTTTGCCATCAGCCACCTCTTTGCCGTCAGCATTGTGCCAGTTGACAACAAAGAGTATCTTTTCCATGCGTGAGCAGGCGGCAAAGGCAAGGCAGACGGCAAATTTCTCAATTCCAGTAGTGTAGGGTTATGTGGCAACTTGGAAACTTTGTTTCACACCCGGTTCTATATAACATGAAGTAAACTTAACTAAAATATGCCAATTGTGTGAGTAACCATGACTGTCTCTGTCGTGAGCTCCTACTCCGGCTGAGGGCACGATAGGGTTATGACTGACGTAAGTAGGTGTTCAGGATCACTTAATGGTCATTATGTAGTTCCGACCGGCATACGTATGCCACTCAATATACATTATGTTCTCGTAAGTTAGCCACCATATATGCTTAGTATTGCTGCAACCTCAACAACCTTCCAGATCCAATAACTTGATTAGTTCTGGAATCATGGTCACAAGATTGTTGAATCCCCGTGTCTCACAATTTACTACAACACCACAGGTCCAGGTACTGCAGATCCAGAGGCGTTTGATGCTACGTAGCTTCAGTGTGATTTCAGTGAAGGTAGTGGCCGCATGTACGTGACATACCCCGACGATTAGAGGACCTTGCTCGTCTACTAGGCTAGCGAGGCAGAGTCATTTCTTTTGTTGTTTATCTTGCTCGTAGACGGACCCTATGTTATGAATGATTAAAGAATGTTATGTGGCGTGTAACTTAACTTGTGGCGAGTGTACTCCATTCCATATACTCATCTCTTCATGTATATATTGCGATGATTTATGTACTTGCGAAACGCTAAGATGTGTATCTTTCCCTATTGAGGCCTCTCCCCCAAATATGTAAAGTGTCGCATCTTGGACATTACAGGGTCCCCTGGGCATCCCCATCTTTGGATATTTCCGCTACCTATTCTCGTCATATCGGCATCTCAGCCAAAACTTGGAAACTTCAATCACACAAAACTTAACATAACTTCGTGAGATGGGTTGGTGTAGTAAAGGTAGATCATTCACTTAGGTACTTGCAAGACCATATTCATACATTTATCACATAATACATATTGTATCTATCATTCAAAAATTTATATCAATCAATATAAGCTATGGAAACACTAAAACAAGAAAACTATGCATGCAAAACATAATCTGTCAAAAATAGAACAGTCTCTAAAGATGTGAACTTAAACCATAATTCACTATACCTAGAAATTCTGAAAAAATAATTAAACATAGAGAATTTGCATAGAAAAACTATGTAAAAAGTTCAGAATATTTTGATTCTCTAATAAAATCACATCATTCATATACTAGACGCAAAAGTGTATGTTCTTGCAAAAAATCAAATCAACAAGTATCCACACTATCCCAAAGGCTTTACATGGCACCTTATTGAAATAGAAGACACAAAGCAGAAAGATAGTAGGTATAAGCATTGGGTCGTCTCCCAAAAAGCGTTTTTCTTTAATGCCTTTTAGCTAGGCATTATGATTTCAATGATGCTCACATAGAAGTAAAGAATTGAAACACAAAGAGAGCATCATGAATCACATGTCAAGAACATTTAAGTCTAACCCAATTCCTATGCATAGGTATTTTGCAAGCAAACAATTTATTGTGGCAAGAATCAACTTGCATATGAAGACAAAACAAGCATGACTTCAAAACTATGAACACATAGAGACAAAACTTGATATTATGACAATACCTACAAGCATATGTTCCTCCCTCATAATAATTTGAAGTTGCACCATGAAGAATTAAACAATATAACTATCACGTAAAGCATTCGTTTCATGATCCACAAGAATAGAATTTTCATTACTCTCCACATAAGCAATTTTCTTCTCATTCATGGTAGTGGGAACAAACTCAACAAGATAACTATCATGCGATACTTGATTGTCATAACCAAATTGAAAATTAAAATCATGATGACAAGTTTCATGGTTATCATTACTCATTATAGCATACATGTCACCACCATAATCATCATAAATAGGAGGCATGCAATCATCATAATAAATTTGATCATCACAACATGGGGCTCTAGAAATATCATCTTCATCAAACATAGCATCCCCAATCTTGTGTCTTTGCATATCATTAGCCTCATGGATATTCATACTAACAACATTGATACCAAGATCATCAAATCAAGGATTTAATGCCACATCAATTCAATTTTTTGCTAGTTTCCGTTTTGTAAACAAAAATAGTGATAAACAAGAAACTAAAAGTTTCAATTGCAAGATATATAGATATACCTTCAAGCACTCACCTCCCCCGCAACCATGCTAGAAAAGAGCTTGATGTCTACTATGTCTGTTCGCCCTTGATAACCCCGCCCCCGCGAGGGCCTCATGTGTGGCCCCAGGACGGGTCGTTGTAGCGGGAAACCTCTGATGGTCCTTGGCAAGGATCCTCTTGTGCTTGCGTCGTGAGGTGAGGGCCCTCGCGAGGGTCTTGCCGGTCGGCCTGCTGCCAGGCCGAATTGAGCTAATGCAGCGCATTACGCCTAGGGCCATAAGCCGACAGGCCTAGGTACCCATGGTCCCAGCGTCCGATGGTAGCCCCCGGCCCCGCGTTGTGCACGATTGCGCCCGACGGGAGGGGCGAAGCAACGTGTGCACCAACCGCCTGCAGTCTAGGCTCGATGCATGGCGCCTGGCCAGTCGTGGGATGCTCCTTCTCCCACACAACACCTTGGTAATTGCCCCAAGCTCCCATAAAGCTTGCAGGCATAGCCGGTCCATCATTGCTCTTCCTTGTCTTCCGCTATCTCCCTATGCCTTCCTTCCCACATAAGATTATCCCAATTTTCCAAGCGAACATCACCCCTTCTCTCACAACATCGACAGAGCTCCCGCAGGCAGGAAGAGCAAGGAAATGGCAGCAGAGGAAGGGCGCCAGGCATCGGAACCCGCCCTGGGTATGTCCATAGTGCTGAATCGCAAGGGGCTCTACAAGGTCCTCCCCACGGTCATGGCTTACTGTAGCGAATGGGGGCCAACCAAGATCTTGCTGGCTTCGACTCTCCTCGCTGAGCTGGCTGCAACCTCCATCACCCTTCGTCTTTCCACGCTCTTCTCCGGCTTTCTTCCCCCATTCTCGGAGTTCTTCAGTGTCATGCTAATGCATTACCAAATTCATGTGCTGCATCTTGATCTGAGATCCATTCTTCTTCTCTTGTTGTTTGCCTTCCTCTGCGAGGCCTTCTTGTGTGTTCTCCCCTCAGTTGCAATGTTGTGATACTTCTTCTCTCTACAGCTGACCGCACCCAACTAGCACTCAATGTGCACATCCTTCCTGGCCATGAACATGAAAGAGTGTGAGTTCATCAATATGAGGATCAATCACACTGTTAAAGGCTTCACACAGTAGTGGGTGTATGCGGAGGCAGGGTAGTACAGCCCCTCCTACCCCATCGTCCTTGGTGGCGCCAAGCTACGGGTGGGGGCACGTGACGCTTGACGACCCAAGGTTGTCGCCGGTGTGGAGGAGGTTAGAAACCTTGACGCAGGCGGGGGTGACCGCTGCAGTGGTCATGAGAGAGTTCCTTAGGCGACGGTTTGCCCCTTTCAATGCCACTCCCGTCCGATGTAGACCTTCTCGAGCCAAATGACCCCATGCGGCTACATCCGGAGCGCCTGCAGGTCGACGCGCTCGACGGCGGGCTCCAGATCGTCATTGGTGAGACCATCGGCGGCCTTCCCCACGAGGGGAACCCCTTGTACAAGTACAAGAGCGGGGAAGACCTTGTTCGGATAATGTCGTTCTTCGATCACTAGGGGCTACTTCCGAGGGGGCACGAGGGGCCTCAGGACAGCCTTGTCCTAATGGCTTCTGAACCGGGAGCCTTGACGGGCCCCAAGCCCCCACCCGGGGTGGCATGGGGCAGTGGGCCCCCACCTTGGGCCTAGTCTGAGGGAGTGCCGACTCGCTGGCGAGGGTGCTGAAGAGGAGGAGATGAGCCGCCATAGATGAGTGATTGCCGCACCTTTGTCTTGCTTGCTTTTCTGCCCCAGGTGTGGCTGACCCCTCCTTCAATGCAGGCTTTTGGCGAACAAGAGGACAAACAAGCCCCCTAGCCGGGCGCGTGCCCTTCCGCCATCGACCTGGGCCGGGGGAAGTGGTCCAGACGTGACGGACAACCGCACAAACGATGTGCCCGATCACAACGTGACTCCACCCTCGCCTCTCGAGGACGCAGGGCGAAGGGCGGCGACTCCCCCAACACATCCCGCAGGAATCTCTACGGGTGAAGACATGTTGACGGGCTCCTTCGGGAGCCCCCCCTTTGCCATGATGCACCGGTGGGCTCGGGTGTAACCTGCCTCCTACCGAGCCCCCATCCTTGGTCCTCTTGCACCAAATGGGAAGCCTTTGGGTTTGCTTTGGGAGCCCGCCAGCTGGCCCCACTTCTTTAGCACGAAAGTGGAAAGTATCCTTGTCCGTGCCCACTAGCACCGCTCCTCTGCCACTGGTCAGCCCGTGTCACCAACATGAAGATGCAGGGTAGCAACACCTTGCACTACTAGAAAACAGTAATTTGCCATCAGCCAGTTCTTTGTCGTCTGCTGGCTGATGGCAAAGACCCTCTTTGCCGTCAGCTGACCTAAAGTGGATGGTAAAGGGCTCACTGATGGTAAAAAGAATATTTGACATCTGCCAGGGCTTTGCCGTCTGCCTGCGGACGGCAAAGAGACCTAGGGCAGACGACAAAGAGGGCAGATGGGTCCCACTAGACCTTGGGCCTGGCCAGGTCCAACGGACAGGCTCTTTGCCGTCAGCCTGGCCTTTGCCATCTGCCGTTGGACCCTTTGCCGTCCGGGGGCAGACGGCAAAGCTGACGGCCGTTATCCCCTACCCCCCCCCCCCCCCGCTCCACTTCCCCACTCCTCGCTCTGTCTCTCCTTCAAACCATCGTGCGCGCCTCCCTCCTGCACCACCGGCGGCCGGCCACCCCTGTGTCGCCCCCTACGTCGCCCCTCACCTGCCCCCCACCGCCGCCCCCTCACCCGCCCCCACCGCCGCCACCACTGCCCCCACCGCCGCCACCACTGCCCCCCACCGCCGCACAGCACCCCACCGCCGCCACCACTGCCCCCCGCCGACGCACTGCCCCCGGCGACACCCCACTGCCCCGTCGCACCCGTCCTCCTCGCCGCCCCGACGCCCCAGCCGCCCCCGCCGGTGAGTCCCCCCATTTTTTTTGTTTTTCCTTATTTTTATTTATGTTAAATTAGTTAGGTTAGTTTTTTAGTTTATTAGGTTAGTTAGGCTAGTTATTTAGGTTGTTAAATTAGCTTAGTTTAGGTTCAGTTTTAGTTTAGGTTTAGTTAGGTTAATTTCCTGTTTAGTAAAGGAGAAAAGGAGAAGAAAGGAGAAGAAGAAGAAGGAGAAAGGAGAAGAAGAAGAAGGAGAAAGGAGAAAGGAGAAGAAAAAAATAAGAAGAAGAAGGAAAAGAAGAAGAAGGAAAAAGAAGGGAAGGAGAAGAAAGAAGAAGAAGAAGAATAAGAAGGAAAACGAAGGGAAGGAGAAGAACAAGAAGAAGAAGAAGAAGAAGAAGAAGAAGAAGAAGAAGAAGAAGAAGGAAAAGGAAGGGAAGAACAAGAAAGAAGAAGGAGAATAAGAAGGAGAAAGAAGAAGAAGAAGAAGGAGAAAGGAGAAGAAGAAGGAAAAGAAGAAGAAGGAAAAGGAAGGGAAGGAGAAGAAAGAAGAAGAAGAAGAAGAAGAAAAATAGGAGAGGAAGAGAAGAATAAGAGGAAAAAAGAAAAGGGGGATAAGAAGAAGGAAAAGGAGAAGAAGAAGAAGGATAAAGGAGAAGAAGAAGAAGGAGAAAGAAGAAAAAGAAGAAGGAGAAAGGAGAAGAAAAAATAAGAAGAAGAAGGAAAAGAAGAAGGGGAGAATTGATTATCACCCCCCTATTCCTAGGCCACCACAACATAAGCCCCCCTGTTTGCCGGGCTCCCTTTTAACCCCACCCCCCAGTTTTCACCATGATGTAGCTGATGCCCCCCTTTGCAATGTTTAACAGACTTGTCAATGGATAAATAACAAATGGGTACATCAATAGAGAAAACTAGTTCACCGTTCACTTAATTTCTTCTTCTTTGGAGTCATATTCTTCTTCTTCCCTTTTGCTGGAGACTTTGTTGGTGTAGCAGCAGCAAAAGTAGTTCATGGCAGCACAAACGAGTTCACCGTTCACTTAATTTCTTCTTCTTTGGAGTCATCTTCTTCTTCTTTCCTTTTACTGGAGATTTGTTGGTGTAGCAGGAATGGGGCGGCTAGGGAAGGGAAGAGGCTTGCCTTACCTTGGAGCAGCAATGGAGATGGGGCGGCTCGGGCAGATGCGGCGGCTGGGGCAGGTGCGGCGGAGGCGAGGCGCAGCAGTGCTTGGGGCGGCGAGGTCAGGGAGGGGAACGAGCAGAGAACGGGAGCAGCTTTTGCCCAGCTCGTGTGACTTATACTAGATGAGAGAGGGCAGTTTTGTCATTTCGGAAAATAATTAGACAAGTCGGTGCTATTATTTGCTTAATGTAGTGCTAATCAACTCAAAGGGGGCCATTAGCAACATCGTTAGCACAACTGGGGGGTTAAAAGGGAGCCAGGCAAACAGGGGGCTTAAGTTGTGGTGGCGCACGAACAGGGGGGTTAAAAGGAAAAGGAAGGGAAGGAGAAGAAAGAAGGTGAAGAAAAAGAAGAAGAAGAAGAAGAAGAAGAAGAAGAAGAATAAGAAGGAAAATGAAGGGAAGGAGAAGAAGAAGAAGAATAAGAAGAAGAATAAGGAAAAGGAAGGGAAGGAGAAGAAAGAAGAAGGAGAAGAAGAAGAAGGAGAAAGAAGAAGAAGAAGAAGAATAAGGAGAAAGGAGAAGAAAAAAATAAGAAGAAGAAGGAAAAGAAGAGAAGAAGGAGGAGGAGGAGGAGGAGGAGAAGGCCAAGGACCTTCTAGTCCTTCTCTCCTTCTCCTCCTCCTCCTCCTTCTTCTTGATTTCTTCTTCTTCTCCCCCTCCTCCTCTTTTTTCTCCACTTCCATATTATCCTTGCTTTAATTTCCCCAACAATGACATAATTAGCCCATTTAGCTCCAAAATACCATAATAACCTCAAAATGGCATAAGAACCTTGGTTAGCTCATGAATATTATATACTTAGCTTGTTTTCCTCTAAAATGGGATAATTAGCCCATTTAGCTCAAAAAAGACATAATTAGGTAATTTAGCTCTAACAAGAGGAGAGGAGGAGAAAAAATAGGCAAAATGAAAAGAAAGAAGAAGAAGAAGAAGAAGAAGAAGAATAAGAAGAGAAGGAGGAGAAGGAGGAGTAGGAGGAGGAACAGGCCAAGGACCTTCTAGTCCTTCTCCTCCTCCTCCTTCTCCTCCTTCTCCTCCTTCTTCTTGATTTCTTCTTCTTCTCCTCCTCCTCCTATTTCTTCTCCTCTTTCATATTATCCTTGCTTTAATTAACCCAACAATGACATAATTAGCCCATTTAGCTCCAAAATACCATAGTAAGCTCAAAATGGCATAAGAACCTTGGTTAGCTCATGAATATTATATACTTAGCTTGTTTTCCTCTAAAACGGGATAATTAGCCCATTTAGCTCAAAAAAGACATAATTCGGTAATTTAGCTCCAACTAGAGGAGAAGAGGAGAAGAAATAGGCAAAATGAAAAGAAAGAAGAATAAGAAGAAGAAGAAGAAGAGAAGGAAGAGAAGGAGGAGGAGGAGGAGGAGAAGGCCAAGGACCTTCTAGTCCTTCTCCTCCTTCTCCTCCTCCTCCTCCTTCTCCTCCTTCTCCTCCTTCTTCTTGATTTCTTCTTCTTCTACTCCTCCTCCTCTTTCTTCTCCTCTTTCATATTATCCTTGCTTTAATTTCCTCAACAATGACATAATTAGCCCATTTAGCTCCAAAATACCATAATAAGCTCAAAATGGCATAAGAACCTTGGTTAGCTGAGGAATATTATATACTTTGCTTGTTTTCCTCTAAAATGGGATAATTAACCCATTTAGCTCCAAAAAGACATAATTAGGTAATTTAGCTCCGACAAGAGGAGAAGAGGAGAACAAATAGGCAAAATGAAAAGAAAGAAGAAGAAGAAGAAGAAGACAAGAAGGAGAAGGAGGAGGGGGAGGAGGAGAAGGCCAAGGACCTTCTAGTCCTTCTCCTCCTCCTCCTTCTCCTCCTTCTCCTCCTTCTTCTTGATTTCTTCTTCTTCTCCTCCTCCTCCTCTTTCTTCTCCTCTTTCATATTATCCTTGCTTTAATTAACCCATTTAGCTCCAAAATACCATAATAAGCTAAAAATGGCATAAGAACCTTGGTTAGATCATGAATATTATATTCTTAGCTTGTTTTCCGCTAAAAATGACATAATTAGCTGAAAAACATCATATTTTGTTCTTCTTCTGACTTTCTTATTCACATTTTTGCAGATTGGATATGCTACATGCATGGAAGCTGGCATTCATGGAGTTGAACAATGTCGATGGATGAACTTTATATGTATATCATCTAGTTTTGATTTGAGTTGATGAACAATGTTGAACTATATGTATATGTATGTATGGATAAACAGTGCAATACTTTGTATGTTGGTTCTTTGGATATATGGGGATGTACATTGATTTATATGTATATCATATATGTGTGGTGAATTATATATATGTGTTGGCAAGTATATGTGTGGTGAACTATATATCATATATATGTGGTGAATTATATAAAGGTGTTGTCAAATATATATATATATATGTGTGTGTGTGTGTGTGTGTGTGTGTGTGTGCTGTGAAATAATATAAAACAAAAGAAATAGGTACTATATGGGCTCTTTGCCTTCCACCAGCTGATGGCAAAGACATGTGCCATCAGCTGGCATATGGCAAAGGTGCCACATGGCAGCCAGCTGTGCATCCTGGGGTGTCTATATAGTCTCTTTGCCGTCAGCCTCCAGGGTGGGCAAATGGCAAAGAAGAGGGCACAGAGGAGGGGGAGGAGGAGGCAGACGACAAAGAGTGGAGGGGGGAGAGGCAGACGGCAAAGAGTGGAGGGGGAGGGGAGGAGTAGGCAGACGACAAAGATGGAGGGGGAGGGGAGGAGTAGGCAGACGACAAACATGGAGGGGGAGGTAGACGGCAAAGATGGAGGGGGAGGCAGACGACAAAGCCTCCGTTAACCCCTAACGGAGGCAACGCCTGTCGACGGCCGTCTCGAGCACTTTGCCGGCTGCTCTTAAGGAAAGCTGACGGCAAAGCGCTTTGCCGTCCGCTTTGGGGGGGGCAGACGGCAAAGAAGGTCCTATGCCGTCAAAGGCTGACGCAGATATTTTGCCGGTCGTGAGAATCTTTGCCGTCTGTGATTTTGTCTTTGCGGTCAGTGATTTTGTCTTTGTCGTCTGTGATGGCAGACGGCAAAGAAGCTGATTCATGTAGTGTTGCCTGGTCGCCCTTGATGAGCCCGCCCCACGAGGGCCTCAGGGGTGGCCTCAAGACGTGTCCTTGCAGCGGGTGACCTCCCGTGGTAATTGGCAACAATCATCTGGTGCTTGCCTCACGAGGCAAGGGACCTCGTGAGGGTCTTGTCGGCTGACCTGTCGCTAGGCCGAGTTGGGCTAATGCAGTGCGTTGCGAGTCGGGCCGCAGGCCGATGGGCCTGGGTATCCCCGGTCCCACAGGCATGACAATTCGGCCTCCAAGTGCAGAGTTTTGTAGGACAACAGCAAATGTCCCTCATGTGAATGACCTAAGTTTTATCAATCCATGAGAGGTGTAGGGTGAAGATGGTCTCTCTTAAACAACCCTGCAATCAAATACAATAAATCTCTTGTGTCCCCAATACACCTAATACAATGGAAAATTTTATAGGTACATTAGTTCGGCAAAGAGATAGTGATACAAGTGCAGTATGGATAGTAGATATATGGTTTTGTAATCTCAAAATATAAAAATAGCAAGTTAAGAAGTAGTAAAAGCGAGCATAAATGGTGTTGCAATGCTTGGAAATAAGGCCTAGGGTGCATACTTTCACTAGTGCAATTTCTCAACAATGCTAACATAATAGAATCATATGATTATCACTCAATGTGCAATAAAGAATCACTCCAAAGTTCATATCATGCGGAGAACACAAGATGATTTTTTCTAGGTAGTAGAACCACCTACCTCAAAGTTATTATTTTCATTCAATGCATTGAGCTATTCCTATAAGTGTCAGAAAAATCCCCAGAGTTTGTTCTAGAATAACACCTATGATACGCATGAACCAATTGACACCACAAGTATCCATTGTTGATTATTTGACATGCATCAAGCAATTTCAGATTCATCATATTCAATCCAACACAAAGAACTTCAAAGAGTACCCCAAGATTTCTATCAGAGAAACTAGGACAAAAACGTGCATCCACTACAGGAATCAGCTTCTTTGTCGTCTGCCATCACAAACGGCAAAGACAATATCCCGGACGGCAAAGACAGTATCACAGACGGCAAAGATTCTCACGGCCGGCAAAATTTCTGCGTCAGCTTACGACGGCATAGGACCTTCTTTGCCGTCTGCCCGCGCAAGGTGGACGGCAAAGCTCTTTGCCGTCAGCTTTCCTTAGGAGCAGTCGGCAAAGCGTTTGAGACGGCAGCCGACAGGCGTTGCCTCCGTTAGGGGTTAACGGAGCCTTTGCCGTATGCCTCCCCGTCAATATTTGCCGTCTGCCTCCCCGTCAATCTTTGCCGTCTGCCTTCTCCTCCCCTCCCCTCCCCTCCATCTTTGCCGTCTGCCTCCACGACCATCTTTGCCGTCTGCCGGGTCCTCCCCTCCCCCCTCTCTCCACTCTTTGCCGTCTGCCTCCTCCTCTGTGCCCTCTTCTTTGCCGTCTGCCCCCCAGGACGCAGACGGCAAAGAGACTATATGGCCAGCTGCTACTGCCCAGGTTGCACAGCTTGGCGCCACGTGGCACCTTTGCCGTCGGCTGGCTGACGGCAAAGGCCTTTGCCATCAGCTGGCAGACGGCAAAGAGCCTCTATTGTCACATTTTTATGTATTTTTTCTATTTCACAGCACATATACATATAATTCATAGCACATATATCATAAATAGATCACAACACATATATGATATACATATAAAGCTCATCAATGCCATTTGTTCATCAACGTACATCCCATATATCAAAAGAACCAACACATACAAAGTTTCATCCATATATACATACATATAGTTGCACATATATTGTTCATCAACACATTGTTCATCAACACATACAAAGAACCAACACATTATTCATCAACTCAAATAAAAACGGAAACTAAAGCACTCCAACGCCAGCTTCCATGCATGTAGTACATCCAATCTGCAAAATGGGAATAAGAAAGTCAGAAGAAGAAGAAGAACAACAACATATATATGACAAATAAGCTAAATTGAAGAAGAAAGAGAAGAAGCAACAAGAGAACAAGGAGCAGAAAAACAAGAAGGAGGAGGAGGAGGAGGGGAAGGGGAAGGAGAAGGAGAAGGAGGAGGAGAAGAAGAAAAAAGAAGAGAAGAAGAAGGAGAAGAAGGAGGAGAAGAAGGAGAGAAGAAGAAGGAGAAGAAGGAGGGCTCCTTCTCCTTCTTCTTCTCTTCTTCTCCTCCTCCTTCTTCTTCTTCTTCTCCTTCTCCTTCTTCTTCTTCTCCTTCTCCTTCTCTTCTTCTTCTCTTCTTCTTCTTCTTCTTCCTTCTCCTTCTTTCTGAGCTAAATATTCCAATTATGTCATTTTAGAGGAAAACAAGCTAAGTATATAATATTCATGAGCTAACCAAGGTTCTTATACCATTTTGAGCTTATTATGGTATTTTGGAGCTAAATGGGCTAATTATGTCATTGTTAGGTTAATTAAAGCAAGGATAATATGAAAGAGGATAAGAAAGAGGAGGAGGAGGAGAAGAAGAAGAAATCAAGAAGAAGGAGGAGGAGGCGAAGGACTAGAAGATCCTTGGCCTTCTCCTCCTCCTCCTCCTCCTCCTCCTCCTCCTCCTCCTTCTCCTTCTTCTCTTCTTCTTCATCTCTTCTTCTTCTTCTTCTATCTTTTCATTTTTCCTATTTCTTCTCCTCTTCTCCTCTTGTTGGAGCTAAATTACCTAATTATGTCTTTTTTGAGCAAAATATTCCAATTATGTCATTTTAGAGGAAAACAAGCTAAGTATATAATATTCATGAGCTAACCAAGGTTCTTGTGCCATTTTGAGCTTATTATGGTATTTTGGAGCTAAATGGGCTAATTATGTCATTGTTGGGTTAATTAAAGCAAGGATAATGTGAAAGAGGAGAAGAAAGAGGAGGAGGAGGAGAAGAAGAAGAAATCAAGAAGAAGGAGGAGGAGGAGGAGAAGGATAGAAGGTCCTTGGCCTTCTCCCCCCCCTCCTCCTCCTCCTCCTTCTCCTTCTTCTCTTCTTCTTCTTCTTCTTCTTCTTCTTTCTTTTGATTTTGCCTATTTCTTCTCCTCTTCTCCTCTTGTTGGAGCTAAATTACCGAATTATGTCTTTTTTGAGCTAAATGGGCTAATTATCCCATTTTACAGGAAAACAAGCTAAGTATATAATATTAATGAGCTAACCAAGGTTCTTATGCCATTTTGAGCTTATTATTGTATTTTGGAGCTAAATGGACTAATTAATTCCAAAAAACTAAATACCAAACATGTGAT
Source organism: Hordeum vulgare subsp. vulgare (assembly GCF_904849725.1). Classification (NCBI taxonomy): domain Eukaryota; kingdom Viridiplantae; phylum Streptophyta; class Magnoliopsida; order Poales; family Poaceae; genus Hordeum; species Hordeum vulgare. The sequence goes on along the minus strand of NC_058520.1, from coordinate 228,216,771 downwards.
CTTCTTTTTGTCTTCTCCTCCTCCTATTCTTCTTCTTCTTCTTCTCCTCCTCCTCCTCTTCTCCTCTTCTCCTCCTCCTCCTCTTCTTCTTCTTCCTATTCTTTCTAGTAAGCTAACTAACTAACTAACCTAACTAACCAATCTAACTAAACCTATCGCTAAACCTAGATAGCACTAAACAGCAAAAAAATAACAAAAACAGAATCTATCACTAAGTAACTAAATAATAATCTAGCTACCACTAAATAACAAAACAAAATCTACCACTAAACTACCTACTAAATCTACTAATTAACTAACTAAATCTACCAACTAATTAAACTACCACTAAAACTACTAATTAAGTAACCTACCAACTAAACTATATATGCCACAACAACTACAATAACAACAACAACTACAATAACAAGAACAACTACTACAACAACAATAAAAAATCATGCCGGTAGTTATAATCTAATTCGAAAAAACTAAATATCAAAAAATAAAAAATCAAGGGGGCGGGGGTGGATGGGCTTACCGGCTGTGGGGCTGCGGGGGCGGAGCCGAGGCCTGTGGGGCAGTGGCTGGGCTGGCGGTGCCGGCGGTGGGGCTGCGGGGGCGGCACCAGGGGCGTCGGGGGTGGGGCAGCGGGGGCGCACCAGGGGCACCACGGGGCGCCGGCGGTGGGGCTTCAGGGGCGGCACCAGGGGGCGCCAGGGGGGTTGTGGGGCTTCGGGGCAGCACCAGGGGCACCGGGGCGGCGCCGGGGGTGGCCGGGCGACACTGGTGGCGGCGTTGGGTGTCGGGGGAGGAGGAGAGAGGGAGGGGCCGTTTGAGAGAGAGAGAGGGCCGCGGTGGGGGCGGGACAGCCGTTACTAGATTCAAGACCTTTGCCGTCTGCTGGCACACGACAAAGGGGTCTATACTCTTTGCCGTCTGCCTCTGGCATCTTTGCCGTCAGCCAGCAGACGGCAAAGAAGGGAGTAGTTTGACCTAAGGTTCCCCCGGCCAGATGAGCTTCTTTGCCGTCTGCTGGCCCCTTCTTTGCCGTCTGCGGCAGACGGCAAAGAGTTGACTGCTGGCAAAGACCTTCTTTCCCATTAGCCAGTTCTTTGCCGTCAGTTTTGCTGAAGCTGATGGCAAAGAGTGTCTTTGCCGTCAGCTAGCAGACGGCAAAGACTAGGCAGACGACAAAATCTCTGATTCCAGTAGTGATCAACCCATAGACATTGATCCTCCAATGTCACCGGAATCCGCAAGTTGATTCCGTAACATATATTAATTAAATCAATAGAATAACCCATTATCACCACGGGGATTCACATGCAAGACATACATCAAGTGTTCTAATCCAAAGTATTCAATCCAACATAATGAAATATCAAAGGGAAAGATTCAATTTATCACATCAAGATAGCAAGGGGGAAACACCATATGATCTAACTATATTAACAAATCTCGTGATAGTCAAGATCGTGACATCTCAAGAACATGAGAGAGAGAGATCAAACACATAGCTACAGGTACATGCCCTCAGCCCAGAGGGTGAACTACTCCCTCTTCGACTTGGAGACCACCGGGATAATGCATATGGCCAGTGTTGATGATTCCCCCTCCAGTGGGGTGCCGGAACAAGGATTTGGCTTTAGCAGAAGTTCAAGGTTAACTTCTGGGTTTTCGGGATCTACAAGATTTTACAATGTTGGAATCATGCGTACCGGACCCACGGGGTGGTCCCAAGCCATCAGGGCGCACCTAAAGGGGTGGGAGCGCCCTGCTGGATTGTCACCAACAATTGGCCCTCCTCTAGTGGTTCTTTGCTCTGGTATTAGTTATTTTCTCTGGAAAAAACATTAAAAAGTTTCGGGTGATTCCGAGAACTTTTATTTTCTATACAAAACACAACATTACGGTAATTCTGTAGAAAACAACGTCACTCCGGGTTAGTTCTAATTAAATCATATAAAGTGCATCAAAGCCATATAAAAGTATTGTTAACATTGGTAAATGTGGCATTATTACTTCATAAATTATTGATACGTTGGAGATATCAAGAGCCTAGAGCATGACTGATACCCACTCTTTAGGATCGTTTGAGGGGCTAAATTTGCGTGGGGAGGAAGCAGCCAAACTTTAAAAATCAGAATGGGAAGAGATGATACATGAGGTTATTTGATTTGCTCTATGTAATAGCCATACAAATAAATCACATAGTCAGGCGACACGATTCAATGCTATGAGGGTTGAATGGTTATTTTGCCTAGGACATGCGTGCAAGGTAAATGTAGAAAATTTGATGTGGTACGGGTTCACTGGCTTGGCAATGGTAAATGATTAGAATCATCCGGCTAATTCTATGCCTCTCGTCCCCCGCGTCGAGAGTCAAACACGTGTTGGGATAGTCACATACACCGCCAGTCTTTGGATTTTGAAACATTGACTGTGTTTCTGAAACATAGAGAATGTTGTAGTGGCAATACAATGGTGCGATGATGACAAAACAATTTTTTGCTACACAATCTTTGTTGTAACAATTATATGTAATACAACATGTGTTACAAATGTCTTCTATAATATGAACTTTGTTACAAATGTTTTTGCAACATAATCTCTATTGCAACAAAAAGTCTACAACACAATCTATGTTACAAATGCCTTCTACAACATGACCTTTGTTATAAAAAAGTTCTACAAGAGAACCTTTGTTGAAAAGATGCTAAATAAAAAGACAATGCTCAACACAAGATTATGTTAGATTTGACGGCTCGTGAGATCATGATCTTTTAAAAATATCCACCTTCAAAATTTCAACGTGTAGCGCGACCCTTACTTGAGATGGAGGAGTACACTACATCAGATATCTAGGTTCAAATGTGGTCATATCTTCTTATTTTGCTATGTCTCCCACTTGTGCGCTCGAACTTGCTAACCTAATCGACATATAGGTTCCACATCCTGACTAGTCCATGCGCATACTTCTATATTAGTGTTGTCTTCCCCAACTACTTCACTAGTTAAAAAAACATAGTGTGTGTTCAACCGAGAAGCCATATGATCCCCTAGCAGCTAGATAGCTTGCCAGCCATCCACTTTGTCGTGGGTCGCCACCCTCGCCATTGTTGGCTGCCAACCTCAACCACCTCCTTGTCGCATGGGTGTCCTCCCGGTCGTCGGGTCCTCTGTAGCGTCCCTGTCTCTTGTTCTAAGCATGGCCTGTCCCAGTCATAGCAACGCCGGTCACCGTGGCTCTTGCCGGCTCCATCACATGCAACTCATGTTCATGAAGGTTGCGGATGGGATGAGGGAGTGTCGCCATTGCATCAATGGTGACTAGTGAGCTGCCAGTTCCAACTTTTTGTTGTCGATCGAAGGTTTTCATGTAAACGATTGCAACAATTTTGTTGTGTACTCGTTAGTTCAAGCTTTCTATAAAACCGGCTGAAACTTTTCAATTCAACATTTGAAGCTTTTAGTAAGTGAGGGTTGTAGATTTTCGTTACATAATGGTCAGATGAAACTTCTCTATTGCGACATTTGAAGCTTCTCCAATTATGGTTTAATGCTTTCACATGAACTCTTGAAGCATTTTTCACTTGTATGGGGGTCCGTCGAAGCTTTTTCAATTGTAATTGAAGATTTTGTATGATTGATTGTAGTTTTCTTTCAGTGCATTGTGTCTAGTTGAAGCTTTATATACCGCTGGTTGAAGCTTTTAAATCAAACGATTGTAGATTTGTTGTTCATCGGTTGCAACACATGTAGAGGAGCAAATGCTTTCAGTTTCATTTGGGATAAGATGGTTGCAACGGTGAGGGGATTCGGCCAGCGCCGCCATGGTTGTAGCATCGTGTAGAATCCGAGGTATGTCTAGAGAGTGGTGATTAGACTACTTGACCAAATAAAAACTTAACCTTTTCCCAATTTTAGTTGTCGGCAAGTTTTAGCAATTCTCACAAGTCAAGCACACCCTACACATGCAAGTCCAAGAGTATAGAAATGGAAATTAAAGACATGCACATGTAAATGGAGGGTAGGGATAGGAAGGTAAACGCAAAGATTGACACAACGATTTTTGCATGGTTCCGATAGGTGGTGCTATTGTATGTCCATGTTGATGGAGACTTCAACCCACAGAAGGTAACAGCCGCGAGTGTCCATGGAGGGTTCAACCCACGAAGGGTCCACCGAGAAGCAACCTTGTTTATTCCATCACGGATTACTTCCATGAAGGACTAGCCTCACTCGTGGTAGATCTTCATGAAGTAGGTGATCTCCTTGCCTGTACAAACTTCTAGGTTCAACTCCACAACATGAAGTAGGAGGCTCCCAAGTGACACCAAACAAATCTAGGAGAGTAACACCCTATGTTTAGCTTTATTGACTAATTAACTTATTTCAAAAATTAGGACTAATTAAAAAATTTGTGAATGCTTGTGATGCTTGAAGTAACTGTGGTTTGCTTGCTTGCTTGTATGCTTGTGTTTGATTCTCAATAATTCCTGTTACTCTCCGGACTCACCTCCTTGACCAAAACTCCTGCCTAATGATCATGCCATGTGGTTAGGACCAAAAACTATTTTTACCAAATATTCTTTTCATCAAAAAGCAATTTTTTGAATTGAGCTTTCAAAACCCCTCCAATGGGATTTGTATTACAAGTCCTCAAATTAGGGAATTTATTTTGCACCAATTATTTTATTTAAAACGCATTATCAAAATAGCTTCACAAAACCACGATATTATTATCTTAAAACTTATTTCTTATTTTATTTAAATGCCTTCTTGTGAGGCTAGAAATGGTCTCTTATGAAGGAAAGTTATCTTTATTTCTTTAATTATATTTTAGAAAATTTAGGGAAACTCAATGGATATTCAACACATGGTCGGGTTCAAAATATTGGGCAAACCCCTTCAAAACCCTTCCTCCCTATTTCAAGCTCTTGGAATATTTCTATAAGAAATATTCTCCATAAATTCCACTGAAATTATAGCATGTCACATATGATATGTTTGATGATCTTGCCAAGTTTCATCTCAATCCAAGTTGATTTGACTCTCCTAATTATTCTGAAACCCCATTTGTCTAGATCCAAATTTGAGAAACTCTACATTGTCAAGTGTCTCAATTGTGCTCAAATTTGGTGGACATGTTCTGATACTCCAATAATGCATCCACACCAAGTGCTGCATCAAGGAGAGTAGAAGGCCACATGCCCCTCAAAACCCTCTCCGTTGATTCTGACTTCGGGAAACTTTACATTATAAAGTTTATCCAATTGACCCCAAACTTTCGGGCATGTCTTAATGCTCAAATAATGCCCCCACATTAAATATTGGATTTTTGGGAATTGATTTCAGTAGTTTTGTAAGCAGAACTGCATTTCTGCCCATTTCATGGGTTTTCCAAGTCTACATTGGAAACCTTCTCCACCAAATCCCAAATTTAGTGTCCAAGATTATTTTCATTTATCAATTGATCATGTTAAGTTTAATATCCATTGAAGTTCATCTCGTTGCTCTCACACTCATCAAACACCTTGTGTGCACTCACTTTGATGGCTACTTTGGCCCCTTCCACTTTTACCCTTGAGCTCAACTTTCTACCACAGACCTCTCTAGTTACAGTTTACCTCTAGTAACATTTCCATGGCCACTGGTCAATTATTGGAGAGATACCGTTGTAGCGATTCCTCATTTTTACCCTAGGAACGACATCTTTACCCCTCTTGACCCACTTCTTGAACCAAAGCATCCACCTCTTCCCAGAGGATCCCTAGCATCCCAAGGCATTATTTAAAATCAAGATATGGCATGCTCATGTGGAGAAAATGAGCAGCACATCTACATCTAGATTTCTAGTTGAAATGTAGCTTTCTACAACAAGTACTAGCTACCCTTCATTGCTTGAGCTCAAACTTGGCAGTGGTGTAGTGCTTGCACAGATAACATTGCCAAACATAATGTTTTCCCAAGACTCCCCATTTGAGACCCACTTTCCTTAACTCTAAATTTTCTGTTGCAAACTTAACAACAGTCAAACCCAGTCTAAACTGGTCCTCTTGGGTTCAAACTCCACCAATGCTTCGTGGCACGCATGCCTTGCATGCTTGACACCTTGGACTGGCCAAGGGGTGGCCTAGGGCACTAATTGGGGTGGTGACCACCACCCCGACATGCAAAAGCGGTGTTCTACACCTTGTCTCCTTCCCACAGCTCGATTCGGGCGACCTTAGCTTGTCTCAACACGCCACGGGATTCCCCTTGACAAATCCAACCCCACCCTGACACCAGCATGCCTCCAAACACCTTCTGGCACGCGTGCTCTCGCCATGCCCAGAACATCCAAAGAGCTCCCGAGCTCCACCACGTGGCCCCTCTCCTTTATCCTCTACGCCCGAGCCCTCTCTATCACTATATCGCTCCCCCCTTCTCCAGGAGCCTCCTGGATCGAGCCATAGTACCTCCCGAGCTCCCCATGCCTCTCATGGACACAAGGGTGCCGCTTCGGCCTGGGGCAAATGCGAGCAGCCCCGCCTCTATTCCTTTCCTCCAAAGCGCACCTAAGGCCCCAGTCCCTCCGAGGAGATCCCATGTGCTTCCCCTCTCCCTCATGTCGCCGGAGCACCATAGCCACGGCCAACCATTGGCCTGCCTCCCGCGGCCAAGGGCCCGCTCGTCCCCCGTGTTTCGATGGCCAAATAGGCCCCAGGCCGACGCAGCTCGTTGCCCCGAGCGTGTTGGTTGTCGAATCGCTGCGGGAGATGGCTGGAGCAGCCAGATCAGTACTGGCGCCCGCGCGGCCCAGCATCCCCTGCCCTCCTCTATGTCGAGCGGGACAAGGATGAAGGAGCTGACGGGTGGGCCCCTCGGTCAGCGGCTAGGACCCCGGGCCACTGGTTTAACTGGCCACGCCTCTCACCGGATGCCACATCCCTGCATGGGAGGCGTATTCAGCAGAATACGCCTTCGGCGTTGCTCCTTCGGTGGCGAGCCGAGCACATGGGCCGGCCCAATGGCCATCCTGTGCCTGAGCGCATCTTCACCCTAAGTAATCCCCTTTTCTTTTTCTTTTTCTAGTAAATTCAAAAATCAATAGATAATTCATTTGAGCTCTAATTTTGATGATTCAAATTTCTACAGGTTCCTAAAATCAAGACCTATCCAAATATGTGTTTTGCACCTTTTTCCAGGCAACTTCTCTCTTATGCTATTATTCAAAAACAGATTCAAATACTCCTAGCCTCACCTTTCAAAAATCCTAGAGGATTCAAATCCACTCCAAAGGGAGTGATTATAAATTCCAGAGCCTTCTAATATCATGCCCTATTTTTGGGGCCATAGACAACATTTTTATTTGGCATATTTCTGCTGCAATAAATAAATAGCTTTTTTGGTATTTATAGAGTATTGGAAAATCCCTAGAATATTCACTTCAACTCCAAATCCAGTGAAACAACTTCCTAAATGTTTCTAAAATTGTTCTCTATTAATTGAGTGCCTCCACTCATTTTTCTCGTAATATTTTCTGTGGGCTTCATAAAGGATCCCCTATTCCTCCTCTCATCCATTCAAAAATCCATGATGGTACAAACCTCCTATACCAAGCTTCAGGTATTTTTCTTATGACCAGAATGGTCCAAGAAAATGTAACTTCTATTTATTTAGCCCTTTTTGTTTCTTCTTGCTGTGTGGCTTACTCTGTGGTTTTCGACGATAGTTGACGGAGTAGACGGAGTACTCGGAGTTGGACCGGAACACCTCGAAGACCCGAGAACTTATGAGAACAAAGGCAAGTAGCCCTCTGACCATGTGTGAGCATATCTTATATTGCATGGTAGTGTAGCAAATATTTCTGTTGCATGTGATCATAAGTATCGGTAAATCATTTAAGTGATGTTACGATGGGTCCTCCAGAGCACCTGCACGTTGAGCATGATCCTACCACCTATGAGGGTCACGCTTATATCATGTTGACAAGTAGAGCTAAGCATAGTAGCCTGAGCATGTTGAGGGTATAAATCAAAGGTTGATGAAAACCCCATCGGGTGCCACTAATGCTCGACGGTGATGATGAGTTAGGTGGCCACTTTTGGTGCAGTGGTGCACCGGATATTTTGAGTGTGTATGTTTTCGGAAATGGGATTAGATTTATGATGTCTCGACCGTCCAAACCTTACATGTAAGACCACATTACCCTTTTATGGGACGGGGCTTTGTTGATTACTCCGGTCGGTGCTAGCAAAGAGCCAAATTACTAGTGGCGGGAGTGATGTGTGGTCACTCTCGTGATGCGGTCGTGCCAGGTAGGGCGACTATGCCGTTTTTACGTGTTCCACGCACACCGTTGGTCCCCGCATGGATGATACTGTTCAGAGGCGGTGCTCGTAAGACGTACATCATGTGGGCTGCGTACCAATCGAGTGGACCTCTTTGTCTAGTATCGTCAGGGGAAAGGCATTGATCGGGTAATTACCTTGGGTATGTTATATACCGTGAGTCGTGGATGACATGGAAGTTTCCCGAATCTCGTGGGTCCAGCGTACTATAGCTACAGAGTGTAAAACTATTCGAATAGCCGTGTCCACGGTCAAGAACAGTTGGGTGGTGCTGCTTAAACTACGTCCAGCCATTTCCGCATAAACCAAGTGTGTCTGAGTGTGTGGTAAATGGTGTTAATATAAAACAGTTGATATGACCAACTTTGGTCACTTGGAATATCGGGTGAACCCGGAGTGTTTAGCCTATGACAGATATATTGATATCTGTATCCAGTTTTTCTAATACCATCTAGCTTATGATGCACATCCATCTATGATCATGTTTATTCACATTTAAGCTGCTCTCCACCAAAATTGAATATTACTTGTTACCATACCAACTGCATTATCCATATCATGGGTTGTTTGCGAGTACATTCAAAGTACTCATTGGCTTGTCGTTGGTTATTTCATTGACCAGGTATGAGAGAACATGATATGGTGAAGAGTAGCTTGGTGACGTTCCTCCGAGCTAGGACGCTTCCCAGTAAGAATGCCTGTAGGTTAAGGTTGATGGCATGGGTTCACGCTTTCGACCAGTATTTCCGCTATTGGTCAAGTTTGGTGTGTTGGCCCTCAAGGCCCTATATATGTAAGACTTGGCTGCAACGGTCATTTGTTGTATGAAACAGAACGTATGGATGTAAGACTCTTGTATTCAGTTTATCTTTGTTCGGTGAGCATTGATCTCTAGGATCACTGCTCAAGTTCATTCGGTGGTCTCGACCCGTAAGTCGGGGTCCTCACAGAGCTGGTATCAGAGCCATCCTAACTATAGGAAGCCCTTAGTTAGCACGGACGTTAGTTAGGATAAAACTGCTTTCCAGACCCTTCAAAAGTACTTGCAAAACCTATATATTTTCTCGCATCTCCTAAATCTTCAAAGAAAATGAAGGTTATACTTTAGCCTTCCACCCTTATTCTCTGAGACTCCTCCCCTACCTTTTCAAAACTTGCAAATGGTTGCTAGCACCCTTATGCCCTCTGACCAAGGGATTACTTGAAATCCTTGTGGGCAACTTGAAACGAAGCAACCTTTCCAAACAATCACCCCCGTGCTGAAGAACAAAGATGAAAACTCTACGACCAGAGGACACCAATAGTAGTACCTCCAAGAGGAACAAGGACATCGAGGATTAGAAGATGGCGACACACTCGGCACTGTTCCAGAGTGACGCCACCTTCACCTACGATAATCAGGACATAATGTGTGCAAGACCATGATCTGCATCGCTAATAGAGCGACCATGTCAACATTAAGGTTGTGTCTACCAGCTCCGGTGGATAAGAACATTGCCATTTGGTCTGCCTCACCTTAGTGAGCAGGAAAACGGTTCTCTTCATCCCCCGCTCTAGGTGTCAATATCGCAATCAGTATGACTCACAGGTTGGAACTCTATCATGCCTTGCAAATGTCATTGCATGAAGTTGTCCACTTGGAACTCTCGAAGCCTCAAAAGACAAGAAGCCAATGACAAGATTATGAAGACAAGACAAGACCCTATCAATGACAGCCATAAAGAACCACCATCATTAGCAACTCCCCAGACAAGAAGACATCAAGAGCTCTTGCCAACTCAACCGAGTCGCTTAGGCAAGCAACAACAAAAGGCATGACAACACCACGAGAAGGTCCAGAATACTTAGCAGACTCCTCCCGGAGCACAAAGCAAGCACGACTGCCGAGTCCGAGAACCCCTAGATTAGGATGTGTCGTAAATCCCCTGTGCAAAGTCGAGTCCGTGAAATGGTTCAGATGGAACCACATTGTGTGTGGTTTGTTTTTGTTGTTTGTGCCTTGATATAAGTCGCGCTTTTGCTCTAGGAAACTCGCACGCTATTATATCACCTGTCTTATCTTGATGTTCGAAATGACTTTGACACTTGTTTGAGTTGACTTTCCAACACTTGTTTGATTGCACTCGCACTGTAGCACCCCTTAGGCACTCCCCTCTGAGCTACTATCTCTCTCTCACCCCTCTCGACAACTGAAGACCAGCAAGACAAGATGCACCAAGGATCCACTTCGACGGACGGCTCACACTGAATACACTGACTATACCATGCTTAACCACACACAACCGTAGGAGTTATACTTTTCCCTCAAGATCGGAAACCCTCTCTAGACCAGACTAACCTCACCAAGCCTTTCGGCTCTATTTTCTAGTCACGTGTCTAATACACGGATTTGCTAATACACCCGTCGAGCCCTGATAAACCCCCGCTTAGCATCGGGTTCTTTATGGAACGAGTGATCACGGTGAACGAGTATCCTTCATTCTTAATCTAGCACCATAACCCTGATGCCATAAGAAGGACCATTCCTGGATATAAAAGTATTAGACTAAAGATAGTTGTGATGATCATAGTTGTCTGGAGGATATAGCTAGACTATCTTGGTGGATCGTGAGACCCTTACAAAGGTAGGTGAATTTGGTGGAACAATGTTGATATAATAGCACAACTTACATGTTCCTGGAGTAAGTTTGGATTCAGTAGGATGATTATGATTGCGAGTGATAATTTTTGGTGGTTAATTGACTTTATCGAGTAGTTGACATGATTTGATGCTTTTACCATAATGACTTGGAGTATCGAATAAGAGTTCTTATTGACCTTGAGTTTTGGATTTAAATAGGTAGTATCAATAGAGTATTGGTGATGCCAGAGACCACATGGTTTAGAGTAAATTGGATTTAGCCCGATGATCCGGATCACGATACCATGATTCTAGGTGGATAACAAGTGGAAGTAATTGGAGTTGTAGAAATAACTTACGAACCTGTATAAGCATGGCCTTGGAGATTAGTTTGCCATGATATTGGAAGTTAGCGAATACACTGCGACATAGTTCTGGCAATAATATGTGAATTATGAGGACTCTAAGCGATTATGTAGAACCCCATCAATATTTGGTTTGTAGGAGTGATGGTTCCAGTAATGATCGACCGGATTGGTGAACCACTTGATCGGATTAGTAGGAAGGAAACCAGATCTTGGATTGAAATACTACGTGTTTCCTTAATATAGAATACAAAACCCTGTCCATTGGATGATCTAGCTGGACATTTGGATTTGTAGCATCCCAGTTCAAGCTTACCAGCTTGTATGCTTCCCCGAGGTTCCCACATAGGGACACATGTGCAATGTATGTTGTATGATACTTGTAGTGTTTGGGTTTAGTTCTTTCCTCAACCCTCGTGTTGACTAGGATGAGCGGTGTGGAGTGGACTTATGTGATATGGTATATTGATGAAAAAGGGTGATATTGTATAGAGTGAGAGGTCATACTATTGGCATCTAAGGAATGTGCTTAGAGATAACATGGTGACTGCTCACCCACATCCTAAGTTCCTTGAGACCCTAAAGCTGCATCCAACCATAAGGTGGTCGGATTACGACCATAGAAGACGACTCTAAGTCGTTGGAATATGTCCAGCACTCCGCTCAACCACCACCCATCGTGTCCATGACGAACATGGGCATGAAGAACTAGATCGTGTTGGACCACGAACCCCTCGGCCAACGACCACCCATAGCAAGTTCCTGTTCTCCTCACCCGTATCATGAGCACTCTGCTTATGTCATGCTTGGGGAAAATATGTTGTTATCCTCACGGATGACATACTTATTCACCCGATAAGAGGAAGAACACCTTATTCCTGTTTGGACGAGCCCTAGGAACGCCGATCGCTATGCCTCTTGAGAGTAGGGTGTTATGTCAACAAGGTGAGCTTCTCGAAGCATCCTCAAGGCAGCTAAAGTCTATCCTACCCAAGACAAGACAAAGAACCACCATGGTTGGGAAACCACGGCAATGACAAGGAAGCAGAAGACGTCAACCACCGATTCCACGCCGACTACATCAACGATGTTAAGAAGCCTTCGCGATTCAAGACGATGAAACCTTTCGACAGCGAGGGAAATCAGAGAACCTCTTCTTAGTCCCAACCAAGGACGAGAGTCCTAATTTGTATCATGGTGAAAACCTGCTAAAGGTCATTCACCTGCTTGGTGAGCCGCAAACCTTGGGAGGGGATCATTGGTCTATACTCTTCGGTAGCTAGCCCATCCAGAAACCCTCGCGAACCCTCCGACATGGTAGGGCCTGTTATGTACTCTGAGTCTCCGTGCTTAGACTCATGTGCAACACCCAACCCAGACCCTTCGCGAGAAGCCTTTGAAGATCACTGCAACACCCTCGAGGAAGAAGACCACCCGAGACCATAGCTTGCTTGCCTTAAGGGAGTCTCTGACTTCCCCGTCAGCGGGGATCTACGTGAAGGCCTTGACCTTTATGTTCTAACGCGAGACATCTAGATATCACTAACCGGCATGAGCGGCCCCTGGACCCAAACCAGACACATTATCTTGCAAGCCAGAACCTTGCACGAACTTAGTTCACCAGGCCCTTGACCCTTGGTCAAGCCTAACTTAATGCCAGAACCCTCTCAGACAAGCAAAGACGTGCGGAGCATTTTAAGTTGTATCATCAAGCACCTCAAGACCCACAACAGCAACATGGGGACATGAAGACTACATATGACTCAAGATTTTGTATCTCTCCAACCCCTAGCCTAGAAATCTCGGGGACAAGATTTTCTTAAGGGGCTAAGGTCTATAACACCGTATGTTTAGCTTTCCTGACTAATTAACTTATTTCAAAAATTAGGACAAATTAAAAAAATTGTGAATGCTTGTGATGCTTGTAGTAACTGTTGTTTGCTTGCTTGCTTGTATGCTTGTGTTTGATTCTCAATAATTCCTGTTACTCTCGAGACTCAACTCCTTGACCAAAACTCCTGCCTAATGATCATGCCATGTGTTTAGGAGCAAAAATTATTTTTACCAAATACTATTTTCATCAAAAAGCATTTCTTTTGAATTAAGCTTTCAAAACCTCTGAGATGGAATTTGTATTACAAGTCCTCAAATTAGGGAATTTATTTTGCACCAATTATTTTATTTAAAACCCATTATCAAAATAGCTTCACAAAACCACAATATTATTATTTGAAAACTTATTTTCTATTTAATTTAAATGCCTTCCTATGAGGCCAGAAATGGTCTCTTATGAAGGAAAGTTATTTTTATTGCTTTCAAAATATTTGAGAAAATTTAGGGAAACTCAGTGGACATATATATTTCATATATGTGAGTTTCAACACATGGTCATGTTCAAAATATTGGGCAAACCCCTTCAAAACCCTTCCTGGCTATTTCAAGCTTCTCGAATATTTCTATAAGAAATATTCTCCATAAATTCCACTAAAATTCTAGCATGTCACATATGATATGTTTGATGATCTTGCCAAGTTTCATCTCAATCCAAGTTGATTTGACTCTCGTAATCATTATAAATTCATATCTATCCAGATCCAAATTTGAGCAACTCTACATTGTCAACTGTCTCCAATTGTGCTCAAATTTGGTGAACATGTTTTGATACTCCAATAGTGCATCCACACCAAGTGGTGCATCAAGGAGAGTAGAAGAACGTGTCCCAATCCCCTCAAAACCCTCTTTGTTGATTTCTGACTTTGGTAAACTTTACATTATAAAGTTTCTCCAATTGACCCCATACTTTTTGGGCATGTCTTAATGCTCAAATAATGCCCACACACCAAATATTGGATTTGTGGGAATAGATTTGAATAGTTTTGTAAGCAGAATTGTATTTCTGCCCATTTCATGGGTTTTCCAAGTCTACATTGGAAACCCTCTCCATAAAATCCCAATTTGGTGTCCAAGCTTATTTTCATCTATTAATTGATCCTGTTAAGTTTCATATCCATTGAAGTTCATCTGGTTGCTCTGACACTCATCAAAGACCTTGTGTGCACTCACTTTAATGTCTACTTTGGCCCCTTCAACCTTAACCCTTGAGCTCAACTTTCTATCACAGACCTCTCTAGTTACCTCTTACCTCCAGTAACATTTCCATCGCCACTGGTCAAATATTGGAGAGAGAGACCCCTGTTAGCTATTCTCATTTTTACCCTAGGATCAACTTCTTTACCCCTCTTGACCCACTTCTACTTAAACCAAAGCCTCCACCTCTTCCCAGAGGGTCCCTAGCATCCCAAGGCATTATTTCAAATCAAGATATGGCATGCTCATGTGGAGAAAATGAGCAGCACATCTATATCTAGATTTCTGGTTGAAATGTTGCTTTAAACAACAAGTTCTAGCTACCCTTCATTGCTTGAGCTCAAAGTTGGCAGTGGTGTAGTCCTTGCATAGCTAACACTACCAGACATAATGTTTTCTCAAGACTCCCCATTTGAGACCCACTTTCCTTAACTCTACGTTTTCTGTTGCAAAGTTAACACCAGTCAAACCCCAGCCTAAACGGGTCCTCTTGGGTTCAAACTCCACCAGTGCTTCGTGGCACGCATGCCTTGCATGCTTGACACCTTGGCTGGCCAAGGGGTGGCCCATGACACTAAGTGGGGAGGTGACCACCACCGTGGCATACAAGAACGGTGCTCTGCGCCTTGTCTCCTTCCTACAGCTTGATTCAGGCGACCACAAATTGTCTCAGCACGGCACGACATTCCCCTTGACCAGTCCAACCCCTCCCTGACACAAGCTTGCCTCCAAACCCCTTCTAACATGCGTGCTCTCGCCGCGCCCAGAACATGCAAAGAGCTCCCGAGCTCCACCACGTCGCCCCTCTCCTTTATCCTCTCCCCCCGAGCCCTCCCTATCCCCATATCGCTCTCCCCTCCTCACAGGAGCCTCCTGGATCGAGCCATTGGAGCTCCCGAGCTCCCTATGCCTTCCATGGCCGCGAGGGTGCCGCTTTGGCCTGGGGCAAATGCGAGAAGCCCCGCCTCCGTTCCTTTCCTCCGAAGCGCACCTAGGGCCCCAGTCCCTTCAAGGAGCTCCCATGTGCATCCCCTCTCCCTCCCATTGCCGGAGTACCATAGCCACGGCCACCCATCATCCGGCCTGCCGTGGCCAAGGCCCCGCTCGTCCCCGTGTTTCCTCGAACGAAATGGGGCCCAGGACGACGCAGCTTATTGCCCCGAGCGTGCTGGTGGCTGAATCGCCGCAGGAGATGGCCGAAGCAGCCAGATCGGTACCGGCGCCCGCACGGCCCAGCCTCCCCTGCCGTCCTCCGTGTCGAGCGGGAGGAGGACGAAGGAGCTGACGGGTAGGCCCTTCGTTCAGCGGCTAGGACCCGGGGCCACTGGTTTAAGTGTCGCACCCGGGGCCTCCCCTGCCGTCCCTGCATGGGAGGCGTATTTAGCAGACTACGCTTTCGGCGTTGCTCCTTCGGTGGCGAGCCGAGCAGAAGGGACAAGCTAAAGGCCATTCTATGCCTGAGCGCATCTTAACCCTAAGTAATCCCCTTTTCTTTTTCTTTTTCTAGTAAATTCAAAAATCAATAGATAATTCATTTGAGCTCTAATTTTGATGATTCAAATTTCTACAGGTTCCTAAAATAAAGACATATCCAAATATGTGCTTTGCACATTTTTCCAAGCAACTTCTCTATTATGCTTTTATTCAAAAACATATTCAAATACTCCTAGCCTCACCTTTCAAAAATCTTTGAGGATTCAAATCCACTCCAAAGGGAGTATTACCAAATTCTAGAGCCTTCTAATATCGTGCCCTATTTTTGGGGCCATAGCCAACATTTTTATCTGGCGTATTTCTGTTGCAATAAATAAATAGCTTCCTTTTGCTATTTATCCAGTATTGGAAAATCCCTAGAATATTCACTTCAACTCCAAATCCAGTAAAACATCTTCCTAAATGTTTCTAAAATTGTTCTCTCTTAAATGAGTGCATCCACTCATTTTTTCATAATATTTTCTGTGGGCTTCATAAAGGATCCCCTATTCCTCCTCTCATCCATTCAAAAATCACTGATGGTCCAAACCTCCTATAGCAAGCTTCAGGTATTTTTCTTATGACCATAATGGTCCAAGAAAAATATAACTTCCATTTATTTAGCACTTTTTGTTCCTGCTTGCTGTGTGGCTTACTCTCTGGTTTTTGACGATAGTTGACGGAGTAGACTTATGAGAACAAAGGCAAGCAGCCCTTTGACCATGTCTGAGCATATGTTATATTGCATGCTAGTGTAGCAAAAATTTCCGTTGCATGTGATCATAAGTATCGGTAAATCATTGAAGTGATGTTACCGATGGCTCCTCCGAAGCACCTGCATGTTGAGCATGATCCTACCACCTATGAGGGTCACGCTAATATCATGTTAACAAGTAGAGCTAAGCATAGTAGAGTGAGCTTGATGATGGTATAAATCAAAGGTTTATGAAAACCCCGTCGGGTGCCACTAATGCCCGAGGGTGATGATAAGTTAGGTGGCCACTTTTGGTGAAGTGGTGCACCGGGTATTTTGAGTGTGTATGGTTTCGGAAATGGGATTAGATTTATGATGTGTCGACCATCCCAACCTTACATGTACGACCATGTTACCCCTTTATGGCACGAGGCTTTCCTGATTACTCTGGTCGGTGCTAGCAAAGAGCCACATTACTAGTGGCGGGAGTGATCTGTGGTCACTCTCGTGATCGGGTCGTGCCAGGTAGGTCAACTATGTCGTTTTTACGTGTTCCACGCACACCGTTGCTCGTAAGACGTACATCATGTGGGCTGGGTACAAATCGAGTGGACCTATTTGTCTAGTATCGTCAGGGGAAAGGCATTGATCAGGTAATTACCTCGGGTATATTATATACCGCAAGTCATGGATGACACGGAAGTTTCGTGGATCTCGTGAGTCCAGCGTAGTACCTCTGCAGAGTGTAAAACTATTCGAATAGCCGTGTCCACGGTTAAGGACTGTTGGGTGGTGCTGCTTAAACTACGTTCAGTCGTTCCCGCATAAACCAAGTGTGTGGGAGTGTGTGGTAAATGGTGTTAATATAAGACAGTTGATACGACCAAGTTTGGTGACTTGGCATATCGGGTGAACCCGGAGTGTTCAGTCCATGACAGACATATTGATATCTGTAACCTGGTCTTCTAATACCATCCAGCTTATGATGCACATCCATCTATGATCATGTTTATTTAGAGTTAAGCTGTTATCCACCAATATTGCATATTACTTGCTATTCAAAGTACTCATTGACTTGCCCCTGGTTATTTCATTGACTAGGCATGACGGAACATGATATCGTGAAGAGTAGCTTGGTGACGTTCCTGCGAGCTAGGACACTTCCCAGTCAGAATGCGTGTAGGTTAAGGCTGATGGCATGGGTTCACCCTTTCGACCAATATTTCCGCTATTGGTCAAGTTTGGTGTATTGGCCCTCAAGGC
This sequence comes from Hordeum vulgare subsp. vulgare, assembly GCF_904849725.1. Classification (NCBI taxonomy): domain Eukaryota; kingdom Viridiplantae; phylum Streptophyta; class Magnoliopsida; order Poales; family Poaceae; genus Hordeum; species Hordeum vulgare. Next base: position 228,198,951 of record NC_058520.1, on the reverse strand, counting down.
CCTATATATGTAAGATTTGACCGCAACGGTCATTTATCGTATGAAACGGTATGTATGGATGTAAGACTCTTGTATTCAGTTTATGTGTGTTAGGTGAGCATTGATCTCTGGGATCACTGAGTACGTTCGTTCGGTGATCTCGACCCATAAGTCGGGGTCCTCACAAAGCTGGTATCAGAGCCATCCTGACTGTAGGAAGCCCTTAGTTAGCACGGACGTTAGTTAGGATAAAACTGCTTTTCATACCCTTCAAAAGTACTTGCAAAACCTATATATTTTCTCGCCTCTCCTAAATCTTCAAAGAAACTGAAGGTTATACTTTAGCCTTCCACCCTTATTATCTGACACTCCTTGCCTACTTTTGCAAAACTTGCAAATGGTCGCTAGCACCCTTATGCCCTGTGACCACGGGATTACTTGAAATCCTCGTGGGCAACTTGGAAGGAAGCAACCTTTCCAAACAATCACCCGTGTGATGAAGGACCAAATGGGATGTTGGTGGCACCGAGATGCTAGGGTTTGCCATGGGATCTGCATGGTGGTAAACTCAGTGGTGGTGAATGGAAAATTGGTGGCACCAAATTTTTGACTTTGTGGATTTTGACACAATATTTATGGGAGAATTTCATGAGTACTTTTGGTGGCTATATATAAGCACTTGAGAAACCTGATCATCATAGACCCTCATCCCCTTTCCATAGTATTAGCTTTCCTATGGACTCAAATGTGATTTCTCACAAAATATAAAATGTACAGTCTCCAGGCTTGTTCCGAGTAGATGTTCCTTACATCTAGTGGTTCTCCTCACAATCCTTAGCCAATGCATCTTTGAGCTTTTCTGAAATATACTAGATAGAATCCTTACTTCAATGACACGTATGTTGTTATTAATTACCAACACCACCTTAGGGGGGAATTGTGCTTTCAATCTCTCGCGTTTTGATAATTTATGACAACATATAGATCAAAGCTTGGACATAAGATATAGTCAACAAATAGCATCGTCGCTTTGATAAGTATGTGCAAATCAAGAGCCCTCCACCCCTAAATTTGTGCATTTATTTAAATTTGTTTTTGAATGCAAATGCACAGTCGATTAGGAGCATGGGTCACTCTTCCATGTCACAAACATCTTGGTGGTGTGCGTAAACAATATGAATGAATAGTGATGCACATTACACCAAACAAATGAATGAGTGATCATCATATAGATCAAACAATCAAAGTGTATGATCAAATACAATAGAGTTTAAGACATCCAAAGGATCAAATGTTTTAGAAAAAACAAAGAGAGCAATAAAAGCAAGACACACTCTCTCAAAGTCCTATTCATCTATACACTTCTCGCCCTTTGGCAACAAGTTACCACAAAGTTCAAAGGTCTAGAACTAAGCGTCGGTCTAGGCTCGATCTCCTCCGCTAGCTATTCATGGAGTCGACACGAGAGCATCGACGAAGGCTTCGGTAGATGTCCTCTGAGGTGATTGTGTAAACACTAGAGGTGCAAGAGCTAGTGGAACTGATGGAGCTCATACTTGGGTTGATGAAGACGGACTAGACTCCGGAACTATCATAGTTGCAGATCTGGTCTTGGTCCTGAACTAAGTGGTATTAGGAGAGACATATCATCATCATCACCACTATTGTATCTAGGAGTGTGCATTGTATCAAATTCATCCTTCAACTGATTTACAGTGGTTGTCAACTCGGTCACCTTAATATCCTAGTCATGGAATTTGGTTTCCACGATCCTCTCAAGACTTTTCTGATTCAGCAAGTTGTCAGTAATGTTCTTCTCCATCCCTTGGATGGCACTAATGAGAAATGCCATTTGATCTACTTTGTTCCTCAACTTTGGAGTTCTAACTACTCTACATGCCTCTGCCTATGCCTCAGCACGTATCTCTACTTGTGTTGTAGCTGAACTAGGATGCATGGGGTCCATCACAACTTCATTATATTCAAAGTCTGGCTAGAGTGGTAGATGTGGATGATCAAGCAGATATACAGTCTTCCCAATCTTGGAATTGATCAACATCTGAATGTATGGTGCATATCCATAGGATCTCTTTTGATCAGCAGCAACCCTTGTGATTGTCTCAACAATCAGGTCTATCACTCTAATCCTTGTATGGGTGTCTATATGGTGCAACATATTTATATAATACCCCCTGATCATCTTATGATCACGTGATTTAGGCATCAAAGTGTATCGCATTATGGTGTTGTTGGTGGGTATTCCTACTTGCAGAAAGTAGACAAATCCAAGCTTGTGGGTCTTTAGGTACTTCTAGGGCACTCTCTTATACATGTTGGCCATTGAATTGTGGTCAGCAAGATCTTCTTCTTATACAACAACATCTCTAGATTCAGAGCCTTTGTTCTTCTCTATTGCGGGTATATCTCTTGTAGTCCTTTTGGGTTTAGGAAATACTGCCTTCTTAGCCGTGGGAGCAGTAGTCTTAGACTTAGTTGCGGGCTTGCTCGGCGTAGCATCTCCCAATAGCTTCTTCTTCTTGGAAGGAGGTGTATTAGCAAGTACCTCTTCTTCCTCAATTTTTGCTGGATCTTCATACATGGAGGTTGGCCCTGCAACAACGTGCACAACCCTCTTCCTAACTCTCTTCTATCCTGGCTTCTTGGCTAGCTTGGAGGGTTTAGCAGCCACTAGAGATTTAGCACCTCTAGCTCTCTCAGGAGCTCTCACTGTTTCAGGATTTGCATACTCCTTTCTCACAGTTTTCTTGACTATGACTCTCTCCTACTACTTCTAAGATGTGCTTTACTCACGAATAAAATCAGAAACTTCTTCATGTGAGTTCATCCTCTTCCGGGACCTGGTACCTTCCTTGGGGATATCATGAGGGTTGGGCGTGCGTGGATCAGAATCACTCTTCTTGGGACTAGTGCATGAGTCCACTTCCATGCTCTACTCTTTGTAAGCATTTTAACTATCTTCGGACCCTGACAAACTCACAAGCAAACAAGTTGACCATGTGAATAGGTTTAGAAAAGTAGGAACGGATGAGCATCACAACACACATAGGTTTTCAAAAAAATTAACTCAAAATCTTAGTCTTAAGTTCAGCTATGTGTGTTTCGGTTCCACCGAGTTGAAAAAGTCGGAGCCTCCGCGACTCACCATCTCATTAACAAAAACTCGGCCACACTTTTTGGTCACATCGAAAAGTGAAACTCGGTTCCACCGAGATGGTTCTTAGAAGCCCTAATCCAGGAATCTATGACACCAATCCAAATCCACTTGGTGACTCCGGGATGCACAAACCTAACCCTAAAAATTTCGTTCATCTAATCTATGTGATTTTTCTTGTGCTTGGATCAATCTCAAACTATGGCATGATGAAGCACAAAGCCAAATGCACATCATTTAATAACTAAGAGCACAATAGGTGAGAGATATTTACCCTAACTCGGCGAAGATCTCCTACGGCGGTGATGGGAGGTGAGATTGTCGTCGACAACGAGGACTCCTGCGACAAGGGTTCACGGGACATGAAGGGCGACGTCCTGGAGACAGGAGCACGACAACAGGGGTTTGCGGGAGGTGATGGTTGAAGTGAAATTTCAAAGGTCGGGTCCGCTGGGTATATATATCCCCATGTTCTCGGTGACCCCGATTCTGAAATTTTGGTGCCATCGAGTTTCCTAAATGCCAAGGGTAGAGAAACTCAGTGAGACCGGGATTGCAAAATCGGTTGTACACAGGTTTAAAAACTAGATCAACCCTGGTGCTTTGATGAGACCGAGTTTGGGGAGTTGGTCACACAGAGTGGCACATGGGAGGTTTTGGAAGTTACTTTTTGTCGAGACGGATCTCCGAGTTCTCCTCGCATAGAGTGTGTGAAAAGTGCTTGCTCAAATTTTTTGATGAAGGATGAATAGAATTTGAGACGAGAAAGCAACGATAGCTACAGAGGGGTACTTGGGCATTCTCGTATGTCCCATTGGCCAAATAAAATGAAAAGCCAAATAACAACAATTGGATATCCTCGGATGGGAAAATATATGCATACCAACATGCTCACAAAATAAGATGTCAAACAAAGCATGGCAAACATTCACAACCACTCTAGTATCTACCAAGCACTTTGGCGATGGAAGTCATCTATATATGAGTATATTGACTTAGGAGCCAAGCAAGACTACTTGATCTTAGGTCATACTCATCATCTAAGCACAAGTGGGGTTGCCACTTTTATAATAAGCGTTCAATGCGTTCACATCTTTAGACATGCTTTAACTCAAGACTTAGATTAAATATCCCCCTTGATGCGACATCCCCCCTAAGGGGGATAAACTAACCTTGGGTTTTATTGTAGAAGACTACATGTAGGTGTGTAGTGGTGGATGCTCATTGTTGACTAAGATCATCTTGACTTGGGAGCTATCCTTGTTGTTTCTTGCTCTTCGCACCTACATGGGTTAGTCCCACACAAGGAACAAATACAACGATATCTATGGACATGGAACAAATTACATATGAGATGATGTACATTGATACATTAATTACTTTGTCCCTTGCTTACCTTTGAGGGAAGGTGTGACTCCTTGAACTAATGCATATGGTTGAAGTTGATTGGAAATAGTTCTTGCCAGGATGAATAAGAGTGAATTTCATTGGCTGCGGTCAGCCCTCAAGAACTTCTCTAGTTCTTCTTCTAAGGGACCCACATCAACTTGATGGGGATCCTTGGAGTCGAGGTAGCTCTTGATGAAGTAGAGCTAGTGGCGGAGTAGGGAATCCACTTGACCATGTCTAGGGATTGTTCTTCAAATGAGTCGATCTCCTCTTGAAGCTTGTCCTCACCCTTGAACTTGTGGTCTTGTGGTGGAAGGTCATCTTGAGCATTTGTACCCTTGGGGAGAGTAGGATCATACTTCTCCTTTTGTAGAACAAACTTTGGGTTGGGGTATTGACCTTCTTCCCATTCAACTCCATTGACATTGAAGTAGCCAATGCCTTCTTTCTTCCGATGCCCTCCATGCTTGCATACAATCTCCTCGAATTGCTTACTTCCGCAAGACTCTTGAAGACACATCTCTCTACAATTCCTTTCAATATATCGTTTTCTTGCTCAAGTGTAACTTGGCTAAGAGAACTGTTGGTGGAATCAAGAGAGCTACTAGCAGCAACATCATTAGATTTAGCATTAGTGTTATTGGTACAATATGAAGAAATTTCTTCCCTTTGTTACTACTTTTCTTGGATTTAACTTGTGGAACAAAATTAGACACGAGTAATCATTTAGCTAGATAAGAAGAACTCTTATTTTGAAGATCATCACTGGTTGCTTTTAGAAAATCATGCTCTTGCTCTCAATTTAGCTTCTCAAAGTATAGCTTCTCATAATTTCTGGCAAGCTCTCTATGATCTTCTATTGTAGATTCCTGAGCCAACTTAAGAGTGTTTAATTCTTTTGTTAGATGCTCAGTATCCTTCTTGTCATCATCACACGACTTATGTTGACTAGCATAATTATCATCAAGTTCATTTTCATTGCTATCACTAGTTTTATCAAACAACAAGCCATCATCTCTAAGTAAGTCATCCTCATAGCTACTAAAGTTAAAGTACTCGGGGTGTGATACCTTGGGGCCTTTATCCATGAAGCAGTTTCCAATCCCTTCATTTGGTGAATCAAATATGTCATAGGTGTTGGAGGATATGAGTGCAAGACCAGCAACACCTTCATCTTCACTATAGTCAGAGTTGGAGTGATAGCTTCTCTCGGATTGGTTGTCGGACTTGGAGCCATATACCCATTCAACAACATGAGTTTGTTGTCTTCTTATTGAGTGGCTCTTGGTGTACTTGTCCTTCTTCTCTGATTCCCTGCTTCTCCGGGAGGGTCTTAATTCATAATGATCTTTTCTACCCCTTCTCTATCTTCGAGGTGATTGATCTCTTGATCTTCATCTTCTAGGTGAATCTTCTCTTCTTTGGCGGGGGGTTGAGCACTCGTTGGAGTAGTTTTCCGGCCTTCCAGAACTGTAGCAGTTTCGGTCACGACTAGATGAATGCGTCTCTTCATATCTTGAGTTGGAGCTTCTCTCTTTGCCTCTACTCTTGTAGAACTTGTTGATTTTCTTGACCATGAAGCGTATCTCTTCATTGGTGAAAAGGTGGTTGTCGTGGGTATAAGTTTGACAGTAGATGTATGGGGTACGAAAGGATGGGCAGAGCCTTAGCTACGGCGAGGATGTATGAGTTCAGGCCCCTCTACGGTGGAGGTAAAATCCCTACGTCTCAGTGCTCTTGGGAGCTTAGTGTCGAGTGGAATATAGGATTACAGTAAATGCCAACCCCTGCACAAGTGGGGAAGGGCGGCTTATATAGAGTGCGCTGCCCTTCATAATGGCCCGGTGGACAGGGGTGGAATAGTGGCGAATAAATGCCTAAGTTACACGTAACGTAAGCCTTAAATGTTAATAATGGTGTATGAAAACGTATGACCGTTGCCCTCCTGGGAGGTTACGATGTACAGAGTGGAATCCAGTCGGTATGTTAAATACGCTCCGAGTGCTCGTCACCGACTGGATGATGGAGGGGTCCTTAGTTCAGTCGGAACTGTCTAAGGGCCTTGTCCTCTACGAAGGGTAGTCTTTGGGTAGGACCTATAGGGCAGGCCTATGACCCTACCCTGGGACTATAACCCCATCATTAGTCCCCGAATGGATCAGGGTTGGAACGATGAAGTGATGTGTGGAGTATGGATCCGACTGGTATGGAGGTGACTTTGGCGTTATTTTCCTCGATCCATTTTATCCTTTCGACCAGTGATCCGAGTGAATATACCAGTGAAACGAACCATCAGGGATCGAGTGCTTCCGCAGAATCTTTCGATGTGACTGGTCAAACTGACAGCGGCAGATTTTCCGGGATCCTCAAATTTCGGTTGCCGCGCGCTCAGCGGGGATGACGACATCGCCATCGAGTAGGTTTTGCCGCCTCGATTACCGCACCTTTATCTTGTCCACTAACATCGTAGCAGCCGGTCGGGGAGATAAGATTTCGGGTCCACCTGTTAGTGACCCAGTCAGAAGCTTATTTAAGCCCCTCCGGCGGGATTTCTTGTTGCGCTGCTCATCTTCCTCACATTAACCCCACTCCTCCCGCAGCTCTCTGCACGCCCCAAGCCTCCTCCTTCCTGTCCTCCTCTGTGGATCTGTTGCCTTCGCCATGACGAAGGGATAGCCCAGCAAACTCGAGTCGCAGAAGAGGAAGAAGAAGGGGGCGGCCCCTGCTCAGCGGCGACAGCGGGCACTGCTGGCGGGTTGGATCCAGTGGGATTTCCTCCCCTCCACGGTAACGGAGGATGACTTGCTGGAGCTGGTGGAGCACGGCATGATCGTCAACAAGTCCTGGAGGCTGTCGGAGGGCGAGATGGAGCCGGCGTCGAAGGAGGGGGAGCGCGTTCTGCTGCTCAGCCATGTGTTGAGGGGCTTCTCCTTGCCTCCCCACCCCTTCTTCCGAGGTATCATGACTTACTTCGGGGCGCAGCTCCATCATTTTCCTCCGAACGCAATAGCCCATCTTGCTGCATTCGTCACCCTTTGTGAGTGCTGTATTGGATGTCCCCCCCACTTGGGGCTCTTTAAGTACATCTTCTCCGCTAGATCCCAAACCGTCAAAAAGCTTAGCCAGTCGGATGACAAGACCCATCTCCTCCAGCTCTGTGGGGGTTTAGGCTTCTAGAACAAAACAAAGAGTAGCTACCCCCTTCTCCAGTTGTCCGAGTCTGTTAGGAACTGGCAGTCGACCTGGTTCTATTGCCAGGACATTGCTTGTCCGAATGCTTCGAGTGGGTTGCCACCTTTTAGCCTAGACCGTCCGGGCCCTCGCAGGCAGCTTGCGCTCTCTAAGGGGGAAAGGATCCAGATCCAGCCTTTGGTCGACGCGCTGATAGCCGTCGTCCGCAAGGGAGTCACCGGCACGGACCTGCTGGAGACTTTTCTGGGTCGGCGTATCCAGCCGCTGCAAGCCCAACACCACACCATGTGGCACTACGCGGGGCTTCGGATTCCACTCGATCTCATCGAGATTGCGTGACCGGGGAGACTGTGAGAGCATGGGTCGCGGCATCACAGGCGCATGTGACAACCCTGAAGGAGCCCGGCAGGTGAAACCCTTCTGCGCCGACAATCCTCCTCCGAATGAGGTGAGCACATCTTGTCGAGTGCTTTTAATCTTCTTAGATTTATCGCTTTTCTAGTCCCGTCACCTGACGTTGCCGACTGCGTTTTGTGCAGGAGTGGACCAACTGGTATTCTGCTGTCTCGAACAGGAATCCAGCCGAGGAAGAGGAGGGCAGCCAGGAGGGCAGCATGGATAGTGCCGAGTACGTCTCCGACAGTGGGGAGAAGGAGGAGGAGCCGGAAGAGGAGGAGGAGGAGGATGGGGAGCAGAGCTCGCCACCTTCACCACCAGAGCACCGAACTAAGCGCCGTCACGATCCCGCTGCTCCGTCGGCTCCTCCAGCGGCCCCGAGTGCTCCGCTAGCCCCTCCCGTGGCTCCGAGTGCTCGGAATGTGAAGAGGACCAGGGACGCTGTTGCTGAGCCCATGGACCAGCCGTCCAAGGTGGCCAAACCTAGTGGGCCTAAGCCTCGGAAAGCTTTGCCTCGGATGAGGATCGTTGTTCCAGTCGCCTCGGCGTAAGTGTCTTGTTCTTCAATCTTCCTTCAGTATTTGATTGAACTCGTGCTTATCCGTCGAGTGGATTTCACTCAAAAGAGTTGCTACCTCCGCCACCTCTCTGCCGCGCCAGGACGATGATCTCATGGACACGGATAACGCCGCCACGTCCCAGCAAGGTACGTTGTCACGACTCCGAGAGTTTGTGTTATTGTTTCGCGAGTTCTGTCTTTAATCTTGCCCTTTTTCTGTAATTTCATGTTGTTCAGTCGGGCTTCCTTGGGAGGTGATCCATCTGGAGGACGACGACCAATGGGGGTCGGAGCCAGCTTTGGCGCCGATCCTTGAGGTTGTCCCATCTGCTGCTGCTCGCACCATGAACGTGCCGCCAACTAAGACGGTGTCGCCGACTGAGACGGTGCCCCTCACGGCGGAACCGACTGGAGTGGAGCTCGGGATGCCCAAGGAGTCTTCTGTCTCGCCGGGTCCGTCAACCATTCAATATGACACCCGACACCTCCCGGAAGACTAGGTGGGGGCCGCCAAGGACGCCATGGTGCAGGTGGAGCTAATGGTGGGTGATGCCAAGGGAGCGTATGACTCCATCGCGTCTTTGTACAAGAAAAGCTTGGAACTCCGGGACGATATCCGAGTAAGTGCGCTAGTAAGTGATCACTTTCCTCCAGTGACCCACTGGGGGTTTCAGCGATATACTCGAATACAGTAGGACGATTTTGCAGTGGGTTCACTCTGAGTGAACCTAGTGGGTGTAGTCCCCGAGACTTCTGCCGAGTGCTTGCGCCGGCAGTTGTCTTTATATGTATTTTCCGTAATCTGAACCGATCAGAGCTGATCTACCCGAATGGTACCAGTGGGGGCACTCCGAGTGCACCCACTGGGTGTAGTCCTCGAGAGTAGTATTACTCAGGTTGGGTAATAGTAGTCTCATAGTGTTGTTTGTTCGCTATGGACCTCGATAGGGCCGACCTGTTCGAGCGTCATACCAGTGGGGTCACTCTTAGTGAACCCACTGGGTGTAGTCCCCGAGACCGCTGTCGATTGCTTGCATCAGCAGGGGTCTGAAGAATCTTGGACTTTGATTGTTTTGTCATATGTGTCGATATTTTTCCTTGTTGAATGTGTGTGATCCTCCCTTTGTGTCTATTTGGCAGAAGACTTGCGAAATGGGATCTGCGTACAATGCTCTGAAGGATGAGAAGATTCAGCTCGCTGCGGACTTGGAGGCGGCTGTGAATGACCTGGCTGGTGTGAAGGAGGCTCTTGCTGACTGAGAGAAGTCTTTGGACGAGTCTCGGGAGACCAACAAGGCATTGCTAGCCGAAGTTGAAAAATTGAAGAGTTAGAGATCCGAATGGATGGGCCAGCTGAAGTTGATGAACACTCGGTGCATGGCGCAGGAGAAGTATGTCAGCGACTGGGCAAGGAAGATGGTTGCACTGCTTGGTGGTAAGTTGTTGCCGAGTGCTTCTTGACTTTGGAGTTCACTCTGCGCTTACTTTCTTCTTGCCTTTTCTTTGCAGACTTCTGTCGGGACGTTGAGGCTGAAGCAGCCAACGTTGAACGGTCGGTTGCTCCGAACGTTCCACTCGGCGACAAAGCCAACCGAGACTTGCTCCGAGCACATATTCGCCTTAGGAGGGTGGGACCTTTCATTAGCCGCCTGCGAGAAGTCATCGGCTGGATCGACAAGGAGCTGTGGCCTGAAGACGATTCCCGGCAAGAAATATATGGGTTGATGACTCGGCTGGAGGACATCCCGACCAGAGTGCAGGCATGGAAGAAGTCTGCCGCTCGTTGTGGTGCGGACGTGGCGCTATCTCTTGTCCGAGTGCACTGCAAGGAAGCTCGCGAAGAAAAGCTGAAGACGTTGCAGGTCGCCAACACCAAGAAGCTTTGATTTGAAGATTTCATGGAGACCTTCCTCGACACAGGCACTCGCATTGCAGACGGAATCGACCTGGACACCTTTGTGGAGCCTGCTAGTCCCGGTGACACTTGAAAAACTTTATATGGTGAACGCACATTTACCTCGGTATGACGAGCAAGTAGCGCGCAATTTGACATAGCGCAGCCTTCAAAAAAACGCTATGAACGAAATAGCGTGCTAATAGCGTGCTATTTTGAAAAATAGCATGTCACAAAACATTGTTTAGATTTCAGTATATAGCAACACAAATGACAGATTTCAGGAGCTAAAACCGAGGAGGTGGCAAGAGGCGGCAAGAGGAGAGGAGGCTGCGAGCGGAGGAGGCGACAAGAGGCGGTCGACCGTGGCTGGAGGAGACGGGCGAAGCACCGGTGGCCGTCGTTGCCGCCGTCGCTCGGTAGGTTTGGTTAGGGATTTATTGTTCGCTCGGTAGGTCTGGCCGTCGCTATAGGTTTGGTTGCCGCTGGTTAGGGTTATTGGGCCGGAAATCCCAAAAGAATAGTGGGATGATGAAAATCCGTCTAAAAAAAATAGCGCCACGTCGAAAAAATAGTGCCGATATGCGCTATAGTGCGAAATTGTCGTATTTAGCGTGAATAGCGCCGTAGCGAGTGAAATATGCATAACATAGCGTTTAGTTTTCAAATACGCTATTAGCGCGCTATAGTGGCGTCTTAGCGCGCTATTTTTCTCCTTGATGTCGAGTGGTATCTGTATTAAACTTTGGCCACTGTTGTTGGCCGTCACATTCGTGGTTCGGTGTGGATAAGCTTGATTCACACCGAGCTGACTGATCGTAGATCCAACTTTGAATTCGAATCGGATCTTTTGCTCTTCTTTCGCTACGTATTTTTTGACATGGTTTTGACTCGTGGTTTTTGTTTGGAGTTTCTTGGTGAAGCCAATGGAAAACATGCAGAGCATGTAGTTGTCAGTTGTCTTCACATCCACATGAGCCTCAATGAGGGTCTGCCAAGCCTCCGAGTGCGCACTCGGAGCGAGCTTTTACTTAGGCGATTCTGGGCCGCGGCTAAGTCTCCGAGTGTGACTGTTAGTTCGCACTCGAAGCGAGTTGTTACTCATGTAGTTGTCAGTTGTCTTCACATCCACATGAGCCTCAATGAGGGTCTCCTAAGCCTCCGAGTGGATCTCGAGTATACACTCGGAGGAAGCTTTTTACTTAGGCGACTCTGAGTCACAGCTAAGTCCCCGAGTGTGACTTTTCGTGCACACTCGGAATGAGTTGTTGCTCATGTAATTGTCAATTGTCTTCACATCCACATGAGCCTCAATGAGGGTCTGCTAAGCCTCCGAGTGGATCTCGAGTACACACTCGGAGGGAGCTTTTTACTTAGGCGACTCTGGATCGCAGCTAAGTCTCCGAGCGTGTCTTTTAGTGCACACTCGGAGCCATTTTGTACTTAGGCGACTCTGGGTCGTAGCTAAGTCCCCGAGTGCAACTTTTAGTGTGCACTCGGAGCGAGTTTGTACTTAGGCGACTCTGAGTCGCAGCTAAGTCCCTGAGTGCGACTTTTAATGTGCACTCGGAGCGAGTTTGTACTTAGGCAACTCTAGGTCGCAGCTAAGTCCCCGAGTGCGACTTTTAATGTGCACTCGGAGCGAGTTTGTACTTAGGCGACTCTGGGTTGTAGCTAAGTCCCCGAGTGCGACTTTTAGTGCGGACTCGTAGCGAGTTTGTACTTAGGCGATTCTGGGTCGCAGCTAAGTCCCCGAGTGCGACTTTTGATGTGCACTCGGAGCGAGTTTGTACTTGGCGACTCTGGGTCACAGCTAAGTCCCCGAGTGCGAGCTTTAGTGCGCACTCGGAGCGAGTTTGTACTTAGGCGATTCTGGGTCGCAGCCAAGTCCCCGAGTGTGACTTTTCGAACACACTCGGAATGAGTTTGTACTTAGGCGACTCTGGGTCGCAGCTAAGTCCCCGAGTGCGACTTTTAGTGTGCACTCGGAGCGAGTTTGTACTTAGGCGATTCTGGGTCACAGCTAAGTCCCCGAGTGTGACTTTTAGTGCGCACTCAGAGCGTTTTTGTACTTAGGCGACTCTGGGTCGCAGCTAAGTCCCCGAGGGCGACTTTTAGTGCGCACTCGGAGCGAGTTCACTCAGAGTGAGTTTTTTTTAGACCGGAGTCTACAAACGCCGAAGAATTTTGAATTGGCAAGAAATCAATCTACTTTGTATTAGTTCAATGATACTTGTTCTTTACATTGTCTCCATCGGCGGTCATGTGTAGAAGCGCTTCAAGAGATCTCCATTCCATGCTTGCAGCTCGTCCGTTTCCCTGTCGAGGTTGTAGAGTCGATATGCTCCGTTGTTCAGCACCTTAGATATGATGAAGGGTCCTTCCCAGGCGGGAGCCAACTTGTGAGGTCTCTGCTGATCCACTCGAAGCACCAGGTCGCCTGCTTGGAATGTGCGACTCCTGACGTGCCGCGCGTGAAATCGCCGCAAATCTTGTTGATAAATTGTTGGGCGAGTCAGTGCCATCTCGCGCTCTTCTTCTAGAAGATCCACTCTGTCTTGCCTGGCTTGCTCTGCTTCGGCTTTGGAGAAGAGTTCGACTCACAGAGAGTTGTGAAGCAGGTCACTCGGAAGGACTGCCTCTGCTCCATCAACAAGGAAGAACGGGGATCGCCCTATAGATCTATTCGGAGTTGTGCGGAGGCCCCACAGCACCGAAGGTAGCTCGGTGACCCATGCGCCGGCGACATGTCCAACTTCTCGCAGGAGTCAAGGCTTCAACCCTTGAAGAATAAGTCCATTCGCCCGCTCTGCTTGCCCGTTTGTTTGGGGGTGCGCCACGGATGCGAAATCCACTCGGATACCTTGGCCTGTGCAAAAACCTTTGAATCTGTCCGAGTCAAAGTTTGTGCCATTGTCGGTGATTATGTTGTGCGGAGCCCCGAATCTGGCGATGATGTCTGTGACAAATTTGATGGTCGTAAGGGCGTCGAGCTTCTTAATGGGCTTGGCTTCAATCCACTTGGTAAACTTGTCGACTGCTACCAGCAGATGAGTGAAGCCCCCTTGGCCTGTTCTGAATGGACCGACTGTATCTAATCCCCACACGGCGAACGGCCAAACAAGAGGAATTGTCTTCAACGCAGACGTTGGCTTGTGGGACTTGGTCCAATAGAACTAACAGCCTTCGCATCGGTCGACCATATCTTTTTCCATTTCATTCGCCTGCAACCAGAAGAAACCTGCTCTGAATGCTTTGGCGATGATTTCTCTTGAGGAGACATGATGACCGCAGGTTCCCGAGTGAATTTCTTCCAAGATTAACTGTCCCTCCTCAGGGGAGATGCACCGCTGAAGGACGCCTGAAACACTTTCCTTGTACAACTGGCCATCAATGACGGTGAAGGACTTCGACCTACGGACGATCTGCCTAGCTTGGAATTCGTCTTCTGGTAACTCTTGCCTCAGGATGTACGCAATGAACGGCACAGTCCATTCAGGGATGACGACAAGAATCTCCATGATTAAATCAACCACAAGGGGACCTCAACTTCAGTCGGATCTGTTCAACTCTTCGGTTGTACTGGTTCCTTTGTAAAAGGATCTTCTTTCACCGAGGGGAGATGTACGTGCTCGAGGCAGACATCACTTGGGACTGGCCTCCGAGTGGATCCAAGTTTTGCCAATTCATCAGGTGCTTGGTTTTTCAGTCAGGGAACATGGTGAATTTCCAGACCTTCAAACTTCTTCTCGAGCTTCCTGACTGCGTTGCAGTATGTGGTCATGGTGGGGTTCCTTACGTCCCATTCCTTCATCACTTGATTAACCACCAGATCTGAGTCACCATAGACCATCAGGCGATGGACGCCGAGTGTGATGGCCATGCGCAACCCGTAAAGGAGAGCTTCGTAGTCTGCCTCATTGTTGGAAGAATCAAAATGTATCTGCAACACATACTTGAGTTTATCACCTTTTGGCGATATGATCACTACGCCGGCGCCGGAGCCATTCAACATCTTGGACCCATAGAAGAACATGGTCCAATGAGCCGAGTAGATGTGAGTCGGTTGCTGTTGTTCTACCCATTCTGCTATGAAGTCAGCCAGAGCTTGAGACTTTATAGCTTTCTTGGCTTCGAACTGGATGTCGCAGTATAGCATCTCCAATGCCCACTTTGCCACTCGGCCCGATGCATCCTGATTGTGGAGAATTTCCGACAACGGAGCATCAGATATCACAGACACCGAGTGGTCTTGGAAGTAATGAGCCACCTTCTTTGCAGTCATGTAGATCCCATAAATAAGCTTCTGATAATGGGGATACCTCTGCTTGGAAGGAGTCAGGACTTCGGAGACATAATATACTGGCCGCTGAACCTTGTACGCTTTGCCTTCTTCTTCGCGTTCGACTGTCTGAACGGTGCTGACGACTTGCTTTGTAGCCGCGATGTACAGAAGAAGGGGTTCTTTACTGAGCGGGGCAGTAAGAACCGGCTGGGCGGAAAGCAGGGCTTTGAGGTCGTCGAATGCACTTTGGGCCTCGTTTGTCCACTCGAAGGTATCTAATTTCTTCATGAATCGGTACAGAGGTAAGGCCTTCTCGCCGAGTCGAGCGATAAACCTGCTCAAAGCCGCTAGGCAACCTATGAGCCTTTGAACATCATGTATTCTTACCGGCCGCTCCATTCGGACGATGGTCCCGATCTTTTCAGGGTTGACATCGATCCCTCGTTCGGAAACGAAGAAACCGAGTAACTTCCCGCTGGGAACGCCGAATGAACATTTGGCTGGGTTGAGCTTGATATCGTACCTACGTAGGTTGGCGAATGTTTCTGCCAAGTCAGTCAGCAGGTCGGAACCTTTGCGTGACTTCACTACGATATCGTCCATATATGCCTCCACATTTCGACCGATCTGGTCTAGGAGGCATTTTTGGATCGTGCGCATAAAAGTTGATCCTGCATTCTTCAAACCCAATGGCATAGTGATGTAGCAGAAACACCCGAACGGGGTGATGAAGGCTGTTTTTAATTCATCTGGACCATACAGACGGATCTGATTATAGCCCGAATAGGCATCAAGGAATGATAAACGCTCGCAACCCGCAGTCGAATCAACAATTTGATCAATGTGGGGGAGCGGGAAGTGATCTTTCGGGCAGACCTTATTGAGGTGCTTAAAATCGATGCACATATGGAGAGACTTGTCCTTCTTGGGCACCATGACAACATTGGCGAGCCACTCGGAGTGGTGCACCTCACGAATGAAGTTGGCTACCAAAAGTTTAGCCACATCCTCTCCGATTGCCTTCCTCTTGTGTGCGGCGGACCGACGCAAGCGTTCTCGGACGGGTCGAGCAGCAGGATCCACATACAGTCGGTGCTCAGTCAACTCCCTGGGTACACCAGGCATGTCAGCGGTCTTCCATGCGAAAATGTCCCAGTTCTCATAGAGGAATTGGATGAGCTCGGCTTCCTATTTTGGATCAAGGGTGGTGGAGATGTTCGTCAGGGCGGCGGTGTCGTCTGTCGGGTGGATGCTGACTTTCTTCGTGTCGCCCGCCGACTGGAATGCGGACTCGGAAGCTGGCTTCTTTGAACGCATCAGGTCAGCGGGGTCGGCGGTCTTCTTGTACTCATCCAGCTCGAGAATAGCCATCTGCTGATCGGCAATCCTCGACACCTGCTGCAAACACTCCTCGGCTCGCTGCCGATTGCCTGTGACCGTGATCACACCTTTGGGGCCTGGTATCTTCAGTTTCAAATACACGTAACATGGACGGGCCATGAAACGCGCATACGCCGGACGGCCCAGAATCGCATGGTATGCACTCTGGAAGTCCACTACCTCGAATGTCAGCTTCTCCTTGCGGAAGTTCTTGTCAGAGCCGAATACGACATCCAACGCGATCTGGCCGAGTGACTTGGCCTTTCATCCTGGGACGACTCCGTGGAACTGCATACTACTCTTGCTAAGTTTGGACATCGGAATGCCCATTCCCTTGAGAGTGTCGGCGAACATGATGTTCAAACCGCTGCCACCGTCCATGAGGACTTTGCGCGGTCGGACTCCTTCCACCACCGAGTCGACGACCAGAGCTTGCCTCCCTGGGGTGGGTACGTGTGCTGGATGGTCCGACTGATCGAAGGTGATCGCAGTCTATGACCACTTGAGGAACATGGGGTTGGTTGGGGTCGCCATATTCACCTCCCTGTTCACCAGCTTCAGTCGACTTTTGCTTTCCATATCAGCAAAAATCATCAACGTTGCATGGTCTTGGGGGAACAGATCCTCCTTGTCCTCATCATCCTACTCGTTGTCCTTTTCACTCGGCTGCCCTTCACCGAATCCTTGGATCAGGAGGCGACACTGCCGAGTGGTATACCTCGGGGATATGGGATTGCCTTCTTTGTCCATCTTCGTGTGGATTGGACACGGCTGACCAAGGACGGAGTTTCTGAACTGTTTCTTCTTGGGGGTGTACTGAGCTTTCCCCTTGCCTTTGAACTTGGCATTCGTAACGGCTGCTGCCTCTGCCTGCGGAGTGGACGGAGCTTTCTGCTTCTGCTTCCGATTGTTGTTCCCATCCCCATCGGCGACTGCCTTATGCTTGCCGCTACATATGCAGTCCTCCTCTTTGCCATTTGCATAGCGTGCGGCTATCACCATCATCTTGCTCATGGAGATGTCGCCTGTCTGACCGAATATCAGGTACAGATCCCTGTACCGCGCGCCTGCCTTGAAGGTGCAGACTGCTTGATGCTCCGTGACGTTCTCCACCGTGTGGTAGAGGGTCGTCCAGCGCTGGATGAAATCGCGCAAGGGCTCATTCTGCTTCTGGACGCAATGCTGGAGCTCCACGAGACCAGCAGGGCGTTTGCACGTGCCCTCGGAGGTCCTGATGAAGACTCGGGACAGATCTGCCCAGCTGTAGATGCTTGACGGAGCCAACTGGTTCAGCCAAGCTCGCGCCGAGCCGTCGAGCATCAGGGGGAGATGTTTCATGGCGACCTGGTCATCTCCGCCACCGATCTGGACCGACACTCTGTAGTCGTCCAACCATGTTTCTGGCTTGGACTCTCCTGTGAACTTGCTGATTCCCGTCGCCAATCAGAAGTTGGGAGGGATGTCAGCTGAACGGATGGCCCGACTGAAGGACTCGGGGCCAGAGACGACGGTCCTGCTTCCACTCGGACGGTCTCTATCGTGACCATCACGGTGGGCACGACTCATGTCGACCTTCTTCTGGGCGATGTACCCTCTTGCGTCGGGCCTTGGATCATGCGCGTCGCCGACTGAACGACGATCATCATGATTCCGCGGTCCGTAAAGCCCACCCCACGGAGGGGTGCGTGAACGGCGACGATCTTCGGGATTCCTGGAACGGCTGCCCCCTCTGCGTCGCTGATGAGAGTCGGGGCTGAAAACCGACCGATGCGTGTTCGCGTGAACAGAACTGTTGTGGATCCTGTTGTGCGACTGGGAGACCAACGAATTTTGCTATTGCGTCGTATGCAACACGGCACGGATCTGCTTGATCCCTCTGCCAGCCTCCGAATCAGTCGGCTGGAGAGAATCGGCTATCCTGGCAGCCGCAGCCAGGTTGAGGATGGGTGTGCGGAACACCTCGACGTCGCTCTGGCGAGTGCGTCGACTGCCAGAACAACGGTGTTGACGACGAGCGCCAGATGATTCTCCGACCTCATGCTCGTTCCGACCAGTCCGGAGGGGCATTTCATGGGAATCGGCCATGAGAACTTCGGTTGCAGGCACGCGACCAAGGTACTCGGAAGGTAGCTCAGTCGGAACTCAGTCCAAGCACTGGGATCGCAGCGCGACCACAACCGATTCGAGCACCGCCACTTGAGAGGACCGCTCTGTCGCGCCTGGGCGTTTCGCACCCAACGCTGGAGCCGGGGGCGACGGGATCGCTTGTTGCGGCGCGTGACGGGGGCGAGGATCGACACAGGGGCCGATGGCTAGAGAAGAAGGACGCCGCGGGAACCGGCACGGAAGTGCGTAGCCCCGCGACTGGGGAGCGCCTCGACGTCAAGAGGCGCGTCCCGATGCCATGCCGAATCGTCGACGATGAAGGAGAGTGCGCCAAAGAGGATCTCGCGACCCATGCACAGATCTCCGCTGGACGACATGATGAAAAGATGAAATCGCAAACTTGCCAGAAGTCGCTTAGATGCCTGCCCCACGGTGGGCGCCAACTGTCGTGGGTATAAGTCTGACAGTAGATGTATGGGGTACGAAAGGATGGGCAGAGCCTTAGCTACGGCGAGGATGTATGAGTTCAGGCCCCTCTACGGTGGAGGTAAAAGCCCTACGTCTCAGTGCTCTTGGGAGCTTAGTGTCGAGTGGAATATAGGATTACAATAAATGCCAACCACTGCACCAGTGGGGAAGGGCGGCTTATATAGAGTGCGCTGCCCTTCATAATGGCCCGGTGGACAGGGGTGGAATAGTGGCGAATAAATGCCTACGTTACAGGTAACGTAAGCCTTAAATGTTAATAATGGTGTATGAAAACGTATGACCGTTGCCCTCCTGGGAGGTTACGATGTACACAGTGGAATCCAGTCGGTACGTTAAATACCCTCCGAGTGCTCGTCACCGACTGGATGATGGAGGGGTCCTTGGTTCAGTCGGAACTGTCTAAGGGCCTTGTCCTCTATGAAGGGTAGTCTTTGGGTAGGACCTATAGGGCAGGCCTATGACCCTACCCTAGGACTATAACCCCATTAGTGGCCATTTAAAGTAGCGAGAGTATCACGTGAACCTTTATATGCACCGCTTTACTTGTTATGAAGATCTTCTTTTTCCTTGAGAGACATATCCTGAGCAACAATCCTTCCAGTGACTTCCGTTGGCTTGAGATCTTTGTAGTTTGGTATCATTTGGATCAATGTGCGCACGGTGTCGTACTTTCCATCCAAGGATCTAAGGATCTTCTTAATGATGAATTTGTCGGTCATCTCTTCAGTTCCCAAGCCGACAATCTCATATGTGTTGAGATCAAGCCTAGAGTATATCTCAACGACTCCTTCACCATCCTTCATTTCTAAATTGGCACGCTAACTTTGTAGCACATCCAACTTAGATTCTCTGACGGATTCGGTACCATTGTGCATATCACCAAAGTGTCCGAAATTCCCTTTGCATTCTGAAGACTGCTAATCTTATTGAACCCTTTTGGGCTGATGAAGTTGAATAGAATGTCTCATGCTTGAGCATTGTATGCCAACATCTTCAATTCTTCTGTGGTCCCTTCATGATCTGGTTCCTTCCATCGAAAAAGAACTCATCTTGCAAACCAACATGAACAAGAGCCCAAATAGCGGGGTTATGACCAAGAATATGCATTTTTCATCTTATGGTTCCAACTAGCTAAGTTTGTGTCGGGCCCCTGGGACAGGGGGTGCCCTGGCCCATTGGCTTCGGCCCCATGCGTGGTGCACTCGTTCGATCCCGACTCGGGCCATCGGTGGGATAAACGAGGAAGACCCTCGCAACGGTCCAAGCCTCGTGAGGGAAGCATCTGAGGATCATCGTCAAGGACTACAAAGGGGCTTTCACTTCGGGGGCGCGCCTCAGGGCTACCCCTGAGGACCTCACAGGGTTAATTCACCAAGGGCATCATGACCGGGCCCCATGGCCTTGCGCCGCCGAGTGGGGTATACTAGCTATGCAAGTGGCGCCGAGGTGGCCCAAACCTGGGTAAACGGACGTGTGTTCTAGTTTTCTTCCCTTAGCTCGCGCCACTGGAGAGTCATCATGAAGTTGAGAGGAAGAATAGGGGAGGAGAGCGAGTCCACCCTAGAGGTCGAACCTTTTCTATGGTCTGCGGAGCCCTGATTCCGATATTTGGCGTGCCAGGTAGGGATGCCTAGCCATTCTCCGACTCCGGTTTCAACTCGGGCTTAACCGACTCCATGGCGGATGCCCACCATTCTTGCGCCGAGCAGGCGTCCACTCGACGCACCGGCACCACCACCTTTGCTGGGGCCGTCACACGGGGACAGGAGGTTCGTTCGCCTCTCTCCAAGCAGCGGGACGATAGCCGCGAACGGGCATGCGCTCATGCCTCGCCGTGCAGGGCGCGCGGGCTCTTTCTTCCTCAGCTGGCGGGCTCAGGGGTCATCGCTAGGCTGGGCGAGTGTACTTCATCCATCGCCTTGCCACCCGCTACTGCACATGGGAGGTATGGAGAACGGATCCTGGGGAGTCAGCCCGGGCGTTCGTCGGTGCGACGCGCCCTTGGCCGATGGTGGCACCGCGGCGCGCCATGGGAGACGCTAGGTCACGTGCATCCTGGTGGAGCCCGGGCACCGAGTGATGGACGGCACTCCAAGATGTCCTTCCGCGGGGTGGGCACGGCGCACGAGAGGCCATAGAACGTGGGGCTCTCAGGGACCGCTCACGGGGCTGCTGGGGTGGTATCCAACATCACCTTCGATGCGGAGGACCTCCTCGGTTCTTTTGGGGCCTCGGGTGCTCTCCCCATGGTGTGCACCCCCATCATTGGCGCGGTTGCCGTCCCCAAGACCATCATCGATGGGGGCACGGGGGCAACATCATCTCCATCACTGTTTTAAGGCATTCCAGATGCCTTACGGTAAGTTTAAGCCTACCACACCTTTCTTCGGTGCTGTCAGCGAGACTGCGGCCTCACTCGGGAAGATCCGCCTCCCCGTCACCATTGGCACCCGCTCCAACTACTGCACCGAGCTCGTCGACTTTGATGTTGCGCACATCTTCCTCCCATAGAACGCCATCCTAGGGTACCCCATGCTCGCCAGATTCTTGGAAGCAACGGTGTCCTCGCCGTCAGATGTGACGAGAGGGACACGGTGAGCTACCTCAAGCAAGCGCGCGAAGCCCTGACGGCTGTGTGTGCACCAGACGGTGGCGAGGCGGTGCCTCCCAAGAGCCTAGTTGAGGCGGTCCCGGCAAGGTGAAGCTGCAGTTCGCGCAGGACCAGATGAAGACGAAGAAGGTGCCGTTGAATGACAGCGGCTTGGGCCCCACCTCCACCATCGGTGACGACTCCCTTTGGACCAAGAGGGTGCGCTCATCACTTTCCTTAGGGCCAACGCGGATGTGTTCACATGGAAGGCAAATGACCTAACGGGGGTGCTGAGGCACGTGATTGAGCATCACCTAGAGGTGTGCCCCAACGCGCACCATGTCAAGAAGAAGGTGCAGCGCCAAGCACCGAAAAAGCAGCACGTCATCGTGCAGGAAGTACAAAAGCTGCAAGAGGCTGGGGTCATCCGCGAGGTGCGCCACCCGGAGTGGCTCGCTAACCGTGTCATCGTCCACAAGAAGGGCAGTAAGGAGCGGATGTGTGTCGACTTCACCAACCTCAACAAGGCTTGTCCGCTGAACCCTTTCCCGCTCCCACGCATCGACCAGATCGTGGAGTCTACACCCTGTTGCGATCGATTATGCTTCTTGGAAGCCTTCTCGGGTTACCATGAGGTCAAGATGGAAAGATGTGGAAAACAGCCTTTGTCGCCCCTTGCGGGGTGTACTCCTATGTGAGCATGCCCTTCGGCTTGAAGCGCGTTGGTGCCACCTTCCAGTGCCTAATACAGATTACACTTGGGGCCCACCTTGGGAGGAACACCGAGGCTTATGTTGATGACATAATGGTCAAGACGCGTGAGGCCGAGACGCTCATCGAGGATCTAGACGAAACCTTCGCCAATTTGCGAAAGGTTAACCTGAAGCTCAACCTTGACAAGTTTGTCTTCGTTGTCCCCTCTGGCAAGCTCCTAGGCTTCCTCGTGTCCCATCGAGGGATAGAAGCAAATCGGAGAAGGTCAAGGACATCGAGCAGATGCGCCCTCCCCGAACCCTCAAGGAAATGCAGAAGCTGGCGGGGTTCCTAGCCTCCCTTGGGCGCTTCATCTCCAAGTTCGGCGAGCGGGCATTGTTGTTCTACAACCTGATAAAGAGGTCGAGCCTATTCGCATGGACCCTTGAGGCGGACGCGGCCTTCGCGAACCTGAAGTGGTGCCTCACGAGCCCTCCCGTCATGGTTGTGTCGCAGCCACGCGAGCGCTTGCTGCTGTACCTGACAGCCACCCCTCAAACGACCAGTGCAACCATCATGGTGGAGCAGGAAGGCCCTGCTCGCCCCAAAAAGCAGTCGGCGCTCTCCTCGTCACCTCCACAAGGCTGCACCACTACTTCTAGGGAAACTCGGTCAAGGTTATCTCTGCCTACTCCTTGGAGCAGATCTTGCGCAACCTTAACGCCGTTGGCAGGGTCGCCGAGTAGAACATCGAGTTGCAACCCTTCGGGTTGGAATTTTGCACCACCAGGGTCATCAAGGATATGGCCGTGGTGGACTTCGATGTGGAGTGAACAGACCCAAGTGGAGAGGAGCCTCCCTAGGGCGAATCCACCCTGCCTGGGGACGAAGAACCTTGCGGCTGGGTCATGCACTTTGACGACACCTTCTCCGTGCAGGGCGCAGGGGCTGGTGTGGTGCTCACTTTGCCAAAAGGGAACAAGCTCTTCTACGCGGTCGAGTTGTGCTTCAAGCACAACATGAAGGTTTCCAACAACATTGCTGAGTATGAAGGCCTGATCACCGGCCTCAAGGCTGCCTCGGCTCTTGGCGTCAGGCGCCTCATTGTGGAGGGTGACTCCCAGCTCCTCGTCAACTTCTCCAACAAGAAGTGCACACTGAAGAATGAGAACATGGTGGCCCACCTAGAGGAGGTACGTAAGCTTGAGAAACGGCTACTTGGTTTGGAATTGTAGCACATTCCTCGTGACGCCAAACAGGAGGCCGACAACGTCGCCAAGCGAGCGTCAGGCCGGGAGTCCCAACGCCCTGGTGTCTTTGAGGAGCGGCTCATCAAGTCGTCGGCCGTGCTACCCATCGTCAACAACGCGCAGCTGCCAGAAGAGTTGCCGCATGTGCCGATGTCAGGCGAGCTGGACTGCGTCCCGCCCTCAGGGGATCGACTGCTGCTGGCACTAGAGCCCTAAGAGGGCGATTGGACCGCCGAGGTCAAGGCCTACCTGAGCCGTGGTGACCTCCCCATGGAGGACGAGGGGCGGAGCATGTCGTCCCACAGCCCACCGCCTACTACCTGCAGGATGGGGAGTTGTACCGCACGCGGCTCAACGGCGTCTTGTTGTAGTGCATCTCGTAGCAGCAAAGACGTGAGCTGCTTGCCGAGATCCACAAAGGGGACTACGGGAACCACTCCTCATTGCACACCCTCGTTCGCAAGGTGTTCCGTAGCGGCATCTACTGGCCCACGGCGCTTCACAACACCGCTCAGTTGGTCCGGTCCTACGAGGCATGCCAGTTCCACGCTAAGAAGATCCACGAACCCGCGTAGGGGCTGCACACCATTCCACTCTCCTCACCCTTCGTGATGTGGGGGTTAGGCATCCTCGGCCCTTCCCTCATGTGGTCGGAAGATATTGCTACCTCTACCTCGTCGTCAACAAGTTCACCAAGTGGATGGAAGTCGAGGTCGTTTGCACCATCCCGGCTCGCTCGGCCATCAAGTTCATCAAGGGCCTCGTAAGCCGCTTCAGTGTGCCCAGCCACATCAACACCGACAGCAGGTCCCAATTCACAAGCGGTCTTTTTAAATCATATTGCGCTAATCTTTGTATGCAGATATGTTATGCTTCCGTGGCGCACCCGCGCAGCAACAGCCAGGCTGAGCGCGCCAACGTCGAGGTCCTCAAGGGCGTCAAGACCAAGAACTTGAAGAAGACGCTCGAGGCTTGCGGAAAGGGTTGGCTTGATGAGTTGTCGTGATGTGGTCCATCCAAACCACTGCAACCAAGCCCACCGGTGAGACCCCTTCTTCTTCGTCTACATGGCGGAGGCAGCTCTCCACGCGGAGCTCAAGTATGGTTCCCCACGGGTGTTGGTGTTTCATGAGGCCCATCAAGCCAACTCGTGGAAAGCCGACCTCCTGCTCCTCGAGGAGGCCTGCCACCAAGCCGCCCTTTGCGCTGCAAGATACCAGTAGGCCCTACGGTGCTACCACAACCGTCACATCTGCCCCCACACACTCAAAGTTGGAGACCTTGTCCTGAGGCGGGTCCTCTTCAGCGAGGGCCTTCATTAGCTCTCCCCTATGTGGGAGGGCTCCTTCTGTAGCCCCCAAGTCTCCAAGCCTGGCGACGCTCCCCTAGAAACTAAGGGTGGGAGCACGGTGGCCAACGTGTGGACCATTCAGCATCTCTGGAGATTCTACCCGTGACACTCTCACGTAATAATGAGTGGGATGTCTATGCTAGGGGCCTCCTATTTGCAACCCTAGGATGAATCGCATAATGGGTGCGGTGGAGGGCCCCTCCCATGCCCAAGTGGAAGTCCCTATGCTCAGCGCTTGCGGAATGACTGTCGAACAACGACTATACCCACACCATAGTGGAAGCCCTTGCATCGCGCCTAGGATCGATCGAAGAAGGTGTCTCGCGAGCCACAGTTGACACTTCTTTTATGTTGAACTGTAGTGGATATGTCAACCGAACTTTATTTCTAGGTTTACCTATGCCTATGTATGGCAACCCATTTTCCTTCTTCCCTTTTTGACTTGCAAGCAAGCTCACCAGGCTGACTCCTTTTGGGCTTGTAAACGAGTTTGTCTCTGGTTTCAATAAAGATCTGGCTCTTCCGGTTTTCACGAAGTTTCACTGGTTTTTTCTTTCCTCACCACGTGCGCTCGCCACCTCCCTCTTGAATGTCACATGAGTGTGGACTCAGTCACGGTGCCCACACCCGAGATACGGGCTTCATCCACGGGCCTGTCAGACTCCGTCGACGAGCCCGTTCTCACGCGCACCACCTTGTTAAGGCCTTAGCGCCTAACTTCCTTGTGCGACACACAAAAGCTAGTTGACAAGCGTATGTTGTTACCCCAAAGCACGGAACCTCACGTGAAGGCGCGACACCTGACGAAGGATGTCCTATCGAGCATATGCCTTGGGAGGCCCCCGGCCTGCCACGGGCACCCTCGTCGCTTGGCCATACACAAGTGATGGTAGGTTGGTTACCAGGTGGCAACCAAGCCCCGCATGCAGGTTACACGTACAATGACACAAGGTATGAAATAACAAAAGAGGTATGAGAATCCACACAAAAACAAACATTCATCACAGGAGCAGGAGGTTCAAGCAAAAGTTGTTGTCTTCGCGCCTCGGCGGGATTAGAACTTGGCAGGGTCGTGGGATCGGAGAGTCCTAGAGGGACACACACCTCTCGTCATCGTGGTCGTCGTTCCCGTGTGCTTCGGCTTCATAGCCGCTTTCATTGACTGCATGCCCCTTATTAGCCCCTTACCCTGGAAGTCGTCGGGGGGTGAACTGCGCACTCAATGCATCAACGGCCTCAAAATCAAAGTGCGGATCGGTGTGTAAGAGGTTGCTGAAGACGCACGTCAGCGCCTGGGACACAAGATCACGACTTTCTTCCTTGATTAGGTCCCCCACTTCTTGGGCGCCCGCCTCAAGCCGTTCCATGACCTTGGTGAAGAAGTCAAGGTAACCGGCTTCATCGGGCATGAGAGGGAGGTGGAAGCTTTCACTGCATATGAAACCTAGGTCTCGGCGTGCCCGCCGCTCGAGGCCTCGGAACATCTTCGAGCACTGGAGCTGAAGCCCCAGGCCTCTCTCTCTTTGTCAGTCGCCCGCTCCATAAGGGAAGCAGCGCCGCTCACTTTCCCCTAGAGCGACGCCATCTCGGCTGCGGTGACGGCCCGAGCCCGAAGTGCGGACTCCTCCCGGCCTCCTGCAAGGGTAAGGGTCTCCTTGTGGCCGTCTATCTTGCACTACATCTCTGTACGCCGAGCCGTGAAGCAGCTCCCCTGAAGTTGCAGCTTGCTTCTGTAATCCATGTGGGCCCGCTCCACCCATGCATTGGCGTCCCCTTGGATCATTTATACTTGTTGGTTGTAGGTGGCCTCGGAGCCAGAAACGTCTCGTCCAGCGCCTCTAGCCGGTCGTGCTCCAAGCCCAGCTTCGACGATGCCAAGGCCAGCTGCTGTTCGAGGGATGGGAGGTCTTCCTCATGAAGGGCGAGCTTGCATGCCTCTTCTGCCTCGATCCTCAGCCCCTGGAGCTGCTACACGAAAGCGGCATTCGAGGCCTAAAGTTCCCACTTGCGTTCATCGGCGTCCTCGCGGCGCTCGACTGCTTTGTCAGCCTCGTGGAGGGAGCGCTCACACACACCCCTCGCTACGGTGGAAGACGCTTCGACCTTCGCACGCGCCTTTCATGTTGGGGGCGATTAATCTTGACGGCCACATCAAGGTGATGCCACCCGCGAGGCCACCGCACGCATTCCTCGGTGAAGCTTACGTCTATGTCCCGAAGCTCTGCCCAAGCTGCCTCACCATGCTCAAGGTGTTCCTCACGAGGACATGGTGAACCGAGGTCCAAGAGGCCACGAGCTCCATGGCCCAGTCCTGCTTTGTCCCAACACTTCCGCTCCCAGGCAAGGCCCAGAGGCTTCGGCTCCGATTGCTTGGGGATGGGAGCTGGTTGATGCTCGCCCACCCCACTAGGGTTGGGCGTCGTGTGAAGGGGGCTCGAGGCCCCTTCTGGGGCGGTTGATTCCTTAGAAACACCCGCGGTGTCTGATGGGGCACCGAGGGCAATTATGGGCTCCGGCCCCTTCAACACACCCTCACCCGCAAGGCTCTCGCTCGGAGATGCTGGGGAGGCGCTGCACTTTGAAAGCACATATGCTCCCTTGGTCATTTTGATAATTCATGACCACATACATTGTCTCTTGGACTAACACTTCTACCTCAGGTATAGTCCATAGAGAGCTTTGGCTATAGGTTTGTCAGGAGAAGCCCCTTGTTGAATAAAGGAATAGGATTGAGTCGAGCTTCAAGCAAGAAGACTCTTCATTTTATAGTTTGTCAGAAATCACCTTGAGTCCATAGGAAAGCAAGTACTATTAAACGGGGATGAGGTATTATGATGAATTTGTTGCTCAAGTGCTTAGGGATAGCGACGAAAAATACTTAGCCACTCCTACAAAAAGACACTTCTGTCTCAAGCCATATATCCAAAATTGGTGCCACCAAGTTTCCACATACGGCCCTACCGATTTTCATCCCACACAAAAACCCACCCAAACCCTACATTTTCGGTTCAACCGATTCGGCATCGGCGCTAGCAAGTTTGGGTGACCAACCTTCTGTTTCTCCGTACACAATATTGGAATTTCCGAGTTTCTGTATCAGTGCCACCGACTTGTGCCATCTAATCGTTAGTCATCTTTTCAGTTCTACCAAGTCGTGTATATAGGTTCCACCGAGATTCAAAAGTTGCTACCTTTTCAGCAAGTCGGTACCACCGAGTTTGTAACTTCGATGTCACCCAGTTGGTAAAATTATGGTGTAACGGATGGATTTTGGAGGTTTCCTATATATACCCCTCCACCTACCTCTCATTTGTAGAGGAAGCACTTAGAACACACTTACACTTGCCAGATTCATTTTTCTGAGAGAGAGCCATGTTGAGATCAAGAGATTCCATTCCTACAATTTGAACCTTGATTTTTAGCCTCCCCAACTTGCTTTCCACAAGATCAATATATCCTACGCCTTCCAAATCTGAGAGAGAGTGATTGAGTGTTAAGGAGACTATCTTTAGAAGCACAAGAGCAAGGATTTCATCGTTCTACCACATCTATTATCTTTTGGAGGGTGGTGCCTCCTAGATTTGTTAGGTGTCGCTTGGGAGCCTCCTACTTCGTGTTGTGGAGTTGAACCAAGATGTTTGTAAGGGAAAGGAGATCGCCTACTTCTTGAAGATCTAACCTGAGTGAGGCTAGTCGTGTGTGGGCGGAAGTTGTGGTGGAATATACAAGGCCGCTTATTTGTGGACCCCCTGTGGGTGGAGCCCTACGTGGACTCTCGCAACTGTTACCCTCCATCGGTTGAAGTCTCCACTAACATGGACGTACGATAGCGCCACCTATCAGAACCATGCCAAAAAACGATGTGTCAACTTCTTCACGTTTGATCCTCCTAAACTCTACTCCTTACTACATGTGTAAAGTCTTTACTTTTCCGCTGCCATACTTGTTAATTATCATGTGTAGGGTGTGCTAGACTTGTTAGAATCGCTAAAATCTTCCAACCATTAAATTGGGAAAATCTAGACACCTCTTCTATCGATATCTCACATTTCGCCTCGTGGCCTCGGCAGGCGACGGTGGGGTCGCATCATGACCAGGCTCATCGCTCGCACGATAGTCCGAAGTGCCTGGACACTCCCCCCAGCCATGCATCGTGCCAGGGGGCTTGCTGACCCTCTTACTCGCCAAAAGCCTGCACGAAAAAGGGGCCAGTGACACCTGAAGTGCAGAAGCAAGGAAAACGGAGGGGTGGCGCTCACTTGTCCTTGGTGGACCATCTCCTCCTCTTCAGCGCCCTCAGCAAGGACCTAGCGCTGCCCTCAGGCCAGGCGTGAGGCAGAGGCCCGCCATCCCCCGCAGCTGCGGCTGGCGGCTCTGGGCCCGTCAAAGCCCTCGGCTCGGAGGCCACCAAGACAGGTGCGTCCTGAGGCCCCCCGTGGCCTCCGAGAAGAAGCTCCCACTGGTCAAAGAGGGTCAACGACTCGGCAAAGTCTACCCCATTATTGTACTTGTACAAGGGGTGCTCCCACGGGGGAGGCCGACTACGGTGTTGCCGACCAGGACCCGGAGCACCGCGCCGAGTGTCTCGATTAGCGCGCGCCCTGGATGGAGCCGCATGGGATCATTCATCCCGAAGAAGGTGCACATCGGGTGGGAGTGACGTTGAAGCGGGGTGATCCGCCTCCTCAGAAACTCCCTCACGACCAGCGTGACGATCACACCCACTTCCCTCAAGGTCCCCAATCTCCCCCGCACTGGCGACAACCTCTGGTCATCAAGCAACGCGTGCTCCCACCTGAAGCTTGGCTCTGCTAGAATGGATGGAGTTATCAGCAGGGGGATGTAACGCCCTTGGTTCAAGAACACCCACTCCCGCCTGAAACCTTCGGCGAAGAGACTGATCTCCATGTCGATACACTCACCCACCATTGCGTCCATGACGTGGAAGGACGCGCACCCGTAGCGCTTGTCAGGCGCGGTCAGCCGGACGGAGAAGAAGTGTCGAAGCAACACCACTGAAGGAGGGACACCAAGAGAGGCCTCCCATAGGAAGGCGAAGGACGAGAGGAGGAGAATAGACCGTGGGTCGAGGTGGAGCGCATGAATCTGGTAATTCGCAAGCACGAAGTTGAAGAACTCTGAGAATCGGGAAAGCAGGCCGGAGAAGAGCACTGGGAGGTGAAGAGCGATGGAGGTTGCTGACAGCTCAGTGAGGGTGCCGGAGCAGGCAAAATCTTGGTTGTCCCCCATTCACTCGAGCCGGTCGCGACCATGGGAAGGATCTTATCGAGACCTTCGCGATTCTGCACTAAGGACCTTCCCACGATGGGTTCCGGTGCATGGCGCCCTTCTTCCACTGCCATTCCCTCGCCCTCCCTTCTAGGAGGAGTTACGGTGGTGTTGTGAGAGAAGGGGGCGGCTGCTTGGCGGATGGTAACAATCTTATGCAAGAAGGAAGGCACTTGGAGGCGGCACAAGGCAAGGGACAGCAATGACGGGCCAACTGTGCATGTAAGTTTTATGCCAGCTCAGGGTAGTTACCAAGGCGTTGTGGGGAGCAGCAAGGGAATCCGAAGACTGGTTGAGCGCCACGTCACACCTGGGCCGTAAGCAGTTGGGGCCCGCATCACCTTGCCCCTCCCGTCGGGTGGAGTCGTGTCTAGCATGGTCCCGTCGCTACTGTCAGGCCCCTAGGACTGGTGGTGCCCAGGCCCGTCGGCCTGCGGCCCCAGCCGTGGTGCGGCCATTCCAGCTCAGTTCGGACCATCGACGGGCTAAATAGGGGAGACCCTCGCGATGGTCTGAGCCTCAAGGGTCCGAGCCTCGTAAGGGAAGCATCTGGGATCATCATCAAGGACTCCAAAGGGGCGCTCACTGTGGGGACACACCTCGGGGCTACCCCTGAGGCCCTCACAGGGAAGATTCGCCAAGGGCATCATGGCAGGGCCCCACAGCCCTGCGCCTCTGGGTGGGTGATGCAGGCTACATAGATGGCGCAGAGGCAGTGCCAGCGTGCACGGACAGGGAAGCTTTCCCCTTTGGTGCTAAGGGAGTCGGGCCAACTGTTATTTCCCAAAGAAACCCCCCAAAGGTTTCCCAATCGGTGCACGAGAACTAAGGCTTGGGGCTTGGCAGGACGGAGGTGGACTACAATCATGTCCCCTTTCAAATCGGCCGTTGTGGCAACCCTTCACGCCAATGTTTTCGAGGGGGGGAGGGAGGGAGGACCAAGGCCAGTATAAAAGAGAGGTCTAGTCTCCATAGTAGAGGATCCGATCCCCATTATCTTCGCTAGGGCAAGAACCTGCCTTTGTACGCATCTTCCACCTCAAGAAATACGAAACAAGCAGGAGAAGGGTATTATAACGCAAGGTGGCCCGAACCTAGGTAAACCGTCATATGTTCTAGTTTGATTCCCTTAGCTCGTGCCACCAGAGAGTCGTCGTGAAGTTGAGAGGAAGAACATGCTAGGACAGCGAGCGCACCACAAAGTTCGAACCTTTTCTCGAGTCTGTGGAGCCCCGATTCCCATAGTTTGTACCATCAAAGTATGGACCTCTATGGTGGTAGTTTCCCTCACTAGACGCCATACTCTCCTAGGTTGACAAACCAATGCAATGGAGACCAAAGCTCTTATACCAATTGCAGAATCTGAAGTATATCTAGAGGGGGTGATTTGACTACTTGACCAAATAAAAACTTAACATTTTCCCAATATTAGTTGTGGGCAAGTTTTAGGAATTGTGACAAGCCAACCACACCATACACAAGCAAGTCTAAGAGTATAGCAGCAGAAAGTAAAGACATGCACATGGAAATAGAGGGTAGGGATGGGAAGATCCAACACAAATATTGGCACGGCGATTTTTGGCGTGGTTCCAATAGGTGGTGTTATCGTACGTCCACATTGATGGAGACTTCAACACACGGAGGGTAATAACCATGAGAGTCCAAGGAGGGCTCAACCCACGAAGGGTCCATCGAGAAGCAACCTTGTCTATTCCATCACGACATAGTCCAGGAAGGACTAGCCTCACTCGGGGAAGATCTTCACGACGTAGGCGATCTCCTTGGATGTACAAACTTCTTGGTCCAACTCCACAACACGAAGTAGGAGGCTCCCAAGCGACACCTAACCAATGTAGGAGACACAGCTCTCCAAAAGGTAATAGGTGCGGTAGTACGACGAACTCCTTCCTCTTGTGCTTCAAAAGATATTATCCTCAATACTCAATCACTCTCTCATAGATTTGGCTTGTGTAGAAGAGACTAATTGGCTGGAAAGGAACTTCGGGAGTCTAGAAATCAAGATTCAAATGGTAGGTTGGAATATCTTGATCTCAACACATGAGTAGGTGGCTCTCTCTTAGAAAAATAGATATGGCAAGTGTATGTGTGTTCTGAGTGCTTCACTTTGAATGAGAGGTGGTGGGGGGTATATATAGGCATCTCCAAAAATCAAACTTTTACAACATTATGGCCAAACTCGATGAAACCAAAGTGAAACTCGATGGCACCGACTACTTCCAAATGTGGCAACTTTTTTCTTTTCGATGAGATCAATATATAACTCTCAATGGTACCGATATGGTGACCTAGGAAATTACCAAATATCGGTGAGATCGATTTCCAAAACTCAGAAATTTTGATTCTGGAAAATGGCTTGCCAGAAAGTTGGTCAATGATTTTGATTGCACCATATGGAATGATGGTGGCACCGAGATGCTAGTGTTTTGCACGGATCTGTGTGGTGGAAAACTCGGTAGCACCGAATGGAAAGTTGGTGGCACCGAATATTTGACTTTGTGGATTTTGACAGAATATTTTTGGGAGAATTGCATGAGTATTTTTGCTGACTATCTCTAAGTACTTGAGCAACTAGATCATCATAGACACCTCATCCCTTTTTAATAGTATTGGCTTTCCTACGGACTTAAATGTAATTTTTCACAAAATGTAAAATGTAGAGCCTTCAAGCTTATTGCTAATAGATGTTCCTTGCATCTAGGGGTTCTCCTCGCAATCCTTAGCCAATGCATCTTTGAACTTGTCCGAAATATACTAGATAGAATCTTTAGTTCAATGACACATATGTTGTTATTAATTACCAAAACCACCTTAGGGACAAGTTCTGCTTTCACATCAGCGGTGGACAGCTCCAGCAGCTCATAGATTGCATATCTGATGAGGACTTCAATGCCATTGTGATACCCACAACCCATGGTGCTATACATACTAGACCGATTATTGGAGCTCAAGCACACCAATTGAATTATCAGGTACTTTTGTTTCTTGGTAACAATTCTAATGTTCTTGGGAATATGATGCTGCCTAAATTGGATACATTTGTGTTGATCACTAATAAATGTCCTATCATGGACAAGAGGGGTGACCACTGGACTATGATCCAGCATGGAGATGAAGGTGTGCGTGAAGGGAACCTGAACGGCATTTCTCGTGCAGATTTCAGCACTTTGAAGCCTCGTTGATGATATACAAGGACATGGACAAAACATATAAGATGCCCTTTCATAAATTTCATCCATAGTTTATTATAGGTGTTGCGCCACCTTATTTTTGGCCAGGCCTATGTAATTTCTAAATATAACTTGATAGGATGGTTTCAGAGTCTGTATTGTAGGGGAAACAACTCATGAGGTGTCTTAGTCCCACCTTGCCAAGGGTGGACGAAATCACGTCCTTTCCCCCCTATAAACACAACCCTTAAGGCACCGTTTAGACTTTGGTATTGTTTAGATTAAAAGTTCACTATAGCTCCAACTTCATGTCCTTTGTTTGTGTTCCATGACTAGACCAAGATGTCACAAACTCCACTTTAATCAATAAAGTTTTCCTCTTAGAGTCGCAATATCCAGATTGCAATTTGAGTTTATTGCTTGTTCTTCATTTGCGTGTAGGAAATAGACCCTCGTAGTCAGGTTGATCATGCTTTGGTGTGGTAACATGTTAGCAATTTTTAAGGCGCGACATTTTCACTTGTTAGTAGTTGGATCACTAAAGTCTACTCCACCAAAAACGATAGTCACATCTCATCAAAAGATGGGACACTTTTGCCTCTATAAGGTGGTATCAGATTTCCACGTTGCTCGCTTAGATTTTCCAGTTTTCAGTAATATAGATCGGTTTTGTTTTTCATACGTACAGTCCATGACAAAGCCAAATAAAATTAGGGTTAGTTCATCATATCTGAACCAATGTGAGCCTTTGCATAATGTTTTCAGTGTTTTTGCTCTGTTGAATTTGCGGTTGCAGCATCGTGTCGAGTTGCTGTTTTTAGCGTCTAGCCCTTAGAGTTTCGAGTTTTGTCCACTGGTAGTCACGCCACTACCGCATCATGATCATCGCTGCTGCCATACACCACCATCTCATATTCGTCGCCAATCCGAGTCCATATTCACCACCACATATCTGCTGCCATGATGCTAATCCGAGTCCATATACACCACTATATATCCGCCGCCATCACACAAATCAGAGTCAACCTCCATAACAGATTTTTTTCCACTAGTCCATGTTCATCACCTCTACATGTATTCAACACCAGTCCGAGTTTCATTAGATTCATCTCCGCTACCAATCCTAGTCCAAGTCCAGTCTTTGTTGATTTATTATTGATTTCCACATCATGCCATACTACACACTACCCAACGTTTTTGTTGCTCGCGGTAGAGAAATAGGTCTAGTTTCAAAAATAAAAAACTAAGTTTGGAAAATTATGGCTAGCCGGTGTTTAGACCATTTGGAGACTTCTTGAGAAAAAATATTGTTGAGAAAAAAGGAGGAGAGAGTAAAAAAAGAGCAAAAATATAAAAAAGAGCTTCAGAGTGTGTTTCTCCCTTGTTTATGTGTCAAGCCATGATTTTGTTAGTGTTCTAGGCTCGCATCTCTAGTACGGTCTAACCTCGGACCAACACGGTACCATCGTTGAGTATTTATTCAACTTTGCATCTCTCAATTTATTATTGCTAACCCTTTTGCTACCCTATTATAAGTCATCTCGGCTCGACATACATCTACTTCATGCCTTTGACACCACGTGGCAATCGCTCTATCCAAGCTTTGAGAGTTTTGACAACAACGGTTGCCGATCACTCCATGCTAATGGGTAAGAACTGGTAAGAATTTGAGATTTGCTTGACGAATTTGTGACACACCAGCACCACAACCACTTCCTAGTACTTGGTAGGTTCATATTTTGTGTTCCTATTACTTCTAAACATCACAAGCCGACGAGATACATTCGGAGTTCCATTCTAAATTTCAATAAATTATGGATGGATAGGTAAAAGACTTGGTGACTAGTCTTGGAGACTCCATGGAGAAACTACATGGTTTTGTGAAGATGTTCGACACGAAGATGGATGTCAAATTCAATGAGGTGCTAGCATGTCTACCACCACCAGCTGCAACTATTGTACCTCTGCAGCAACAACAACATCCCCGAGAAAAATAATTTGGCAACATAATAAACCTACCAAACCATCATCTAGTATTGCATCTGAAATAAAACTGAAAACTGGATGCTTACTTGCCACCAAATCTGATATTACGGATCTTGATTTTACTAAATACATTTTCAATGTTTTGCTCTGGAAAGAGGTATTATTTTCATTTGATGGCATCCCTTCCTCTTTGCCTCCTCTTGTTACTAACATTTTGCAGGAGTTCGCTCACGTCTTTCCACAAGACGTGCCACCGAGATTACCACGAGGGATTGAGAATCACATTGACTTAATTTCGAGTGCATTGCTACCTGAAAGCACAATTGTTCCCTAAGGTGGTTTTGATAATTGATCACAACATATGCATCATTGGACTAATTATATTATACTAGTATATTTAAGAAAATTCCAAAATATGCTTTAGCTAAAGGTTTATCTAGATAAGCCCCTTGATGAAGAACAAATTGTATTGGCTCAAGCTTCAAGCAACAAGATTCATGATATTACACTTTGTGATAAATCACATTTGAGTTCATAGGAAAGCCAATACTATTACAAGGGGATGAAGTATTAAAATGAATTGGTTGCTCAAGTTTTCAGATATAGCCACCAAAAATACTCAGCCATTCTCCCACATAAAACTTATTTCCCAAGCCAAATATCCAAAATCGGTTCCACCAAGTTTCCATATTTGGAACTAGCGATTTTCATCCCAGACAGAACCCTATACAAACCTACCATTTCGGTACGACCAATTCTGCATCGGTGCTACCGAGTTTAGGTGAACAAACTTCTGTTGCCTCGATACACAAAATCGGAATTTCCGAGTTTGAGTATCGGTGTCACCGAGTTGGGTCATCTGACCGTTAGCCACCTTTTCGGTTCTACCGAGTTGTGTATATCTGTTCCACCAAGATTCAAAAGTTGCCCCTTTTGAGCAAGTCGGTACCATCATTTTTATAACTTCGGTGTCACCGAGTTGGTCACATTAGGTGTAACGGTTGGATTTTGGGTGCTGCCTATATATACCCCTCCACCTACCTCTCATTCATAGAGGAAGCACTCAGAACCCACACTTCATTGCGAGATTCATTTCTTTTGAGAGAGAGCCACCTACTCATGTGTTGATATCAAGAAATTCCATTTCAACCATTTGAACCTTGATTTCTAGCCTCCCCAAGTTGCTTTCCACCAAATCAGTCTGTCCTACCCATGCCAAATCTGTGAGAGAGTGATTTGGTGTTGAGGAGACTATCTTTGAAGCACAATAGCAAGGAGTTCATCGTTCTATGACATCTGTTACCTTTTGTAGGGTGGTGCCTCCTAGATTGGTTAGGTGTCACTTGGGAGCCTCCTACTTCGTGTTATGGAGTTGAACCAAGATGTTTTTAAGGGAAAGTAGATCGCCTACTTCGTGAAGATCTACCCTCAGTGAGGGTAGACCTATGTGGACGGAAGCCGTGGTGGAGTAGACAAGGCCACTTCTTCGTGGACCCCTTGTGGGTGGATCCCTCCGTGGACTCTCGTAGTCGTTACCGTCCGTGGGTTGAAGTCTCCACTAACATGGACGTATGATGGCATCACCTATCACAACCATGCCAAAAATACTCGTGTCAGCCTCATGTGTTTGATCTACCTACTCTTTCTTACTTTACACTTGCATGTTTTACTTTCCGCTTCTATGTACTCTTAGATGTGCATATGTAGGGTGTACTTGACTAGTCATAATTGCTTAAACTGCCCACACTAAAACTAGGTAAAAGGTTAAGTTTTTATCTTGTCAAGTAGTCTAATCACCCCCGCCCTAGATGTACTTTTGATCCTACAAGTGGTGTTAGAGATTTTGTAGAACCCTGATTTTTCAAACTTTTTCTTTTCAAAATATTTTGGAGTTTCACTTGGAAATTGGTGGATTTTCAAATTCTTTCAAGCAAGTTGGATTGTGAGTCTCTGATTTCTTGCCCCGAGCAACCCAAAACCTTTTTCCTCTTGCCAAAACCTTTCTTGGATTAATTTGCAACATTTAATTCTTTCAAATAATTACTTTTTCTACTTTGGGGAATTATGGCATCACCATAGGTTGTGAAGCAACCTGTAGTTGGGATAAGCTATAAACCCCAAAACTTTTTCCACATGTTCTCAGTATCATATGATTTAGAAATCTTCAAAAATATTTCCTTGCCCAATGTAAAATTTTGGCCAGAATAATTATTTCTTTTCTGACTAAATTGTCACTTTGTGAAGCAACCCTGTTTTTCCTGTGTTAGAAAATTCCCAATAAATTCCATTAGCTCCTAGGGATCCTATTTAGTTCAAGTATGTAAAAACATCTGATGGTCCAGTACATGTTTTGAGCAGGAAAACTCTGCTAAGTTTCTGTTAAATCTGAACCTTTGTGAAGGAAGTGCTAGCTAGGGGTGCATGATGTTTGTTGTGTTTCCCTTGCAACGGCACCAGGAAATAGTTGTGTCGACGGCACCAGGAATCCTTCAGCTACGGCTACGCCTTAAGGGACTTCCTAGGCAAGTATGCAAAGGATTTCCCCCGTGGCCTTGGAGCCTTGCGTTGGTGTTCCCTCGAAGCGGAAAGGGTGTTGTAGCACAGCGACGGTAAGTATTTCCCTCAGTTTGAGAACCAAGGTATCAATCCGGCGGAAGAGTATCTCAAGATCCTGCACAAACACAAAAGCTTACATCCAACGCTATGAAGGGGTTGTCAATCCCTTATAGATTGTTTGCCAAGTGAGAACTGAAAGTAACAAAGTAACAAAGCAAAGTAAAATCGGAGATGTAAATGATGGATGTGAATAGACCGGGGGCCGTAGTGTTTACTAGTGGCTTCTCTCATGAAAGCAAGTAGACGGTGGGTGAACAAATTACTGTCGAGCAATTGATAGAACCGTGCAAAGTCGTGACGATATCTATGCAATGATTATATCTATAGGCATCACGTCCGAAACAAGTAGACCGATACTTTCTGCATCTACTACTATTACTCCACACGTCGACCGCTATCTAGCATGCATCTAGTGTATTAAGTCCGTAAGAACAGAGTAACACCTTAAGCAAGATGACATGATGTAGAAGGATAATCTCAAACCAATGATAAAACCCCATCTTTTTACCCTTGATGGCAACTACTTGATGTGTGCCTTGCTTCCCCTACTGTCACTGGGAAAGGTCACCACATGGTAGAACCCAAAACCAAGCACTTCTCCCATTGCAAGAATCATAGATCAAGTTGGCCAAACAAAACCCAAGACTCGGAGAGACTTACAAGGATATCAAATCATGCATATAAGAAATCAGCAAAGACTCAAATATATATCATAGATAATCTGATCACAAATCCACAATTCATCGGATCTCGACAAACACACCGCGAAAGAAGATTACATCGGATAGATCTCCATGAAGATCATGGAGAACTTTGTATTGATGATCCAAGAGAGAGAAGAAGCCATCTTGCTACTAACTACGGACCCGTAGGTCTGAAGTGAACTACTCACGAGTCATTGGAGGGACGATCATGATGATGAAGAAGCCCTCCAACTCCAAAGTCCCCTCCGGCAGGGTGCCGGGAAGGGTCTCCAGATGAGATCTCGCAGAAACAGAAGCTTGCAGCGGAGGAAAAGTATTTTCGAGGCTCCCCTGATTTTTTGTGGAATATTTGGGAATTTATAGGCCAAAGACCTAGGTCACGGGGCGGCCAGGGAGGCCACAAGCCTGCCCACCGCCGCCTCCCCCTGATGGCAGAGTGGGGGCTTGTGGGCTCCCTGGAGCCCACCTGGCTTGGCCCAAAAGCCCCCTGGTCTTCTTCCGTTCGGGAAAAAATCATTTCGGGGTTTTTCTTCCGTTTGTACTCTGTTCCAAAATCAGATCTGAAAAGAGTTAAAAACACGGAAAAAATAGGAACTGGCACTTGGCACTGAATTAATAAGTTAGCCCAAAAAGATATAAAAGGTACATAAAACAACCAAAGAAGACAAGATAACAGCGTGAAACCATCAAAAAGTATAGATACGTTTGAGACGTATCAAGCATCCCCAAGCTTAACTCATGCTCGTCCTCGAGTAGGGAAGTGATAAGAATGAATTTTTTATACTTTCATGCTACCTAGCATAAGTGTCCTTTGTAATTCCTCTTATGTGACGTGAATGTTCAGATCCATTAGATTCAAAAAAAATAGTTTTCTATTGACGTGGAAACAATAATAATTCAAGAAAACTAGCATAGTAATCATGAACTTTCGAAATAACAAGGCCAAAAGAAAGTTATCCCGACAAAAGCATATAGTCTGGCTATGCTCTATGATCATTGCACAACGAATTTAAATCATGCACAACCCCGGTATTGGCCAAGTAATTGTTTCACACCTTTACTTTCTCAAACCTTTTCAAGTCTCATGCAATACATGAGCGTGAGCCATGGTTATAGCACTATAGATGGTGTGGAATGTGGTGGAGGTTGCAAGACAAAAAAAGGAGAAGATAGTCACATTAACTAGGCATATCAATGAGCTGTGGAGATGCTTATCAATATATATCAATGTGAATGAGTAGGGATTGCCATACAAATGATGCACTAGAGCTATGAGTATGTGAAAGATCTTAAAGAGAACTAGTGGGTGTGCATCCAACTTGCTTGCTCACGAAGACCTAAGGCAATTTTGAGGAAGCCTATCATTGGAATATACAAGCCAAGTTGTATAATGAAAATTTCCCACTAGCTATATGGTGGTGACAAAACGAGAGACTCTCAATCATGAAGATCATGGTGCTTAATATGCACAAGTGTGGAAAAAGTGGTAGCATTGTCCCTTCTCTCTTTTTCTCTCATTTTTTTTATTTGGTGGGCTCTTTGGCCTCTTTTTTTATGGGCTTCTTTGGCCTATTTTATTTCCTCACATGGGACAATGCTCCATTAATGATGATCATCACACTTTCAAGTCAAAACTTAGAGTAACGATGACTCTATATGGAATGCCTTCGGTAATGTACCATGGCAATGATCTAGCATGGCATAGACATCAATAGAAACATCATGCTAGCTATCTTACGATCATGCAAAGGCAAAGTAGACGTGGTGGCACATGTTATGGTGGCAGTTGCATGACAATATATCTCTGAATGACTTTGAAAAAGGCAGAGTAGGTAGGTATGGTGTCTGTTTTGAGGGAGGCTAATGGTGGGTTTTGTGCATCGGCGAAAGTTGCACGGCACTAAGAAGATAGTGATGGTAGAAGGTGAAAGTGCATCTAAACCATGGACTCAACATTATTCATGAAGAACTCAGATACTTGTTGCAAAAGTTTTATTAGTAATCGAAACAAAGCATTCAACGCATACTCCTAGGGGAAGGGTTGGTAGGTATAAACCATCACTCGATCCCGACCGCCACGCAAAGGATGACAATCAATAGACTAATCATACTCAGATTTCATCACATAGCGGTTCACCATACGTGCATGCTACGGGAATCACTAACTTCAACACAAGTATTTCTAGATCCACAACACCTTACTAGCATGACCTCAATATTACCATAACCAAAA
Organism: Hordeum vulgare subsp. vulgare; assembly: GCF_904849725.1. NCBI lineage: Eukaryota > Viridiplantae > Streptophyta > Magnoliopsida > Poales > Poaceae > Hordeum > Hordeum vulgare. The sequence continues at coordinate 228,158,210 of NC_058520.1, read as the reverse complement.
CTCAAAACTAATTGAGATGAATCAAACTTCTCTAACTATTCAATGCACATGAAGGTGGAAGTTTTCGTATCCCTTTGGATAACTACCCATTTTGAGACTACTTTTAAAGCATAGATCAACTACCAAGCCACGCACCGCTGCGCTCTAAAAGATATAAGTGAAGTACATAGAGCAAAAGTATCTAGCTCAAAAGATATAAGTGAAGCACACGTGAGCTGAATTGTCTAACGAAAGATATAAGTGAAGCTCGACAAAATCACTGTGTGTGCATGCCTCTCTCTCTCTAGGTGTGCAGCAAGGATGATTGTGACACAACGAAATAAAAGACTCCTACAATACAAGACGCTCCAAGCAAAAACACATAACAAGTGGTGAATAAAAATATAGCCACAAGTAACGTTACCGATGGATTGAAGACGAGAGAGGGGATGCCTTCCCGGGGCATCCCCAAGCTTAGGCTTTTATGACATCCTAAATCTCTTGGGATGCCTTGGGAATCCCCAAGCTTGAGCTCTTGCCACTCTTTTATCTCTTTGTCCATAAGAACTTCAACCAAAACTTGAAACCTTCACAACACGAAACTTAAACAAAAACTCGTGATAACATTAGTACAAGAAAGCAAACCACCACTTCCTTAGGTACTGTAGCAAACTTAAATTCTACTTGCGATGATGTTGTATTACTGTACTTTCAATCTTCCATGGCTAATACCCCCCGATACTATCCATAGTTTCATCAAAATAAGAAACCAACACAACAAAAACAGAATCTGTTAACAACAGACCAGTCTGTAGCAATCTGTATATTTCGTATAATTCTGGTACTTCAAACATTCTGAAAAATTAGGACAGTCTGAAGAATTTGCGTAGAAATCAGCAGCAAAAAGAATCAACTCAAAAGCTCTTACAGAAAAAAAAATGAAAATGCTTTTCGTGATCAGAAAGTTTCTGTCTTTTCCAGCATGACCAAACGATCATCCCCAAGACTAATCATAACGGTTTTGCTTGGCACAAACGCAAAAAGAAACACAAAAACACAATCATAACAGAATTATGAAAGTGTGGAAAAACACAAAACAGAAAGAAAAAGGATATATTTGTTTGGTTGGCTCCCAAGAAGCGCTTTTGTTTAACGCCCTTAGCTAGGCATAAGGTGATGCTCTCACAAAAGACAAGAATTGAAGCACAACGAGAGCATCCTAAAGCATGTGAAAACCACATCTTAGTCTAACATACTTCCTATGCATAGGCATTTTATAGGAAAACAGATTGTCAAGACAACCAATAGTTGCCATATGCAAGGAAGAAGAAAGAGACAATAGCAATCTCCACATAACGAGAGGTAATTTGGTAACATGAAAGTTTCTACCACAATATGTTCCTCTCTCATAGCAATTACATGTGGGATCATATTTGAATTCAACAATGTAGCTATCACATAGGTTATTATTTTCATGATCCACATGCATGCAAAGTTGATGCTCTTCAAAAATACTGGGATTATCATCAACTAAAGTCATGACATCTCCAAACCCACTTTCAATATATTGCAAACATCATATTCATCATGAGGCTTAAACAAATTTTCAGGATCATAAGAAAGATCATCACCCCAATCATGATTATTGCAATAAGTAGTGGTCATAGCAAAACCAGCATCACCAAGCTTAGGGTTTTGCATATTTTTAGCATGATTGTCACTAATAGGGTTTATATTGAAATCATTGCAATCATGCTTTTCATCCAAGGAGCACTCGTGGATCACTTCATGAATTTCTTCCTCACAATTTTCAGATTCACGCATCTTATGCAAAACTCCAAAGAAATAGTCAATTGCCCTCAACTCACTAGCAATTTGTTCCACACGAGTGGGTCTCTTAAAGAGACTAGCAAGTGGATGAGGATCCATATCACTAGATTTTCAGCAAGCAAAGATGCAAGCATATTGAGGGCACATGGCACACAAGCGAACAGAAAGCAAGCGAGAAAAAGGGCGATAAAAAAGGCATAGGAGAAAGGCAAATGAAAACGGCAAATGTGAAGTGGGGGAGAGGAAAACGAGAGGCTACTGGCAACAAAAGTAAATGCAAGAGAAGAGTTTGTGAGACCTACTTGGATAGATCTTGATCTCTCCTCCCCGGCAAGTATGCAAAGGATTTCCCCCGTGGCCTTCGAGCCTTGCGTTGGTGTTCCCTCGAAGTGGAAAGGGTGATGTAGCACAGCGACGGTAAGTATTTCCCTGAGTTTGAGAACCAAGATACCAATCCGGCGGAAGAGTATCTCAAGATCCTGCACAAACACAAAAGCTTGCGCCCAATGCTATGAAGGGGTTGTCAATCCCTTATAGATTGTTTGCCAAGTGAGAACTGAAAGAAACAAAGTAACAAAGCAAAGTAAAAGCGGAGATGTAAACGATGGATGTGAATAGACCCGGGGGCCGTAGTGTTTACTAGTGGCTTCTCTCATGAAAGCAAGTAGACGGTGGGTGAACAAATTACTGTACAGTAATTGATAGAACCGCGCAAAGTTGTGACGATATCTATGCAATGATTATATCTATAGGCATCACGTCCGAAACAAGTAGACCGATACTTTCTGCATCTACTACTATTACTCCACACGTCGACCGCTATCCAGCATGCATCTAGTGTATTAAGTCGATAAGAACAGAGTAACGCCTTAAGCAAGATGACATGATGTAGAGGGATAATCTCAAACCAGTGATAAAACCCCCATCTTTTTACCCTTGATGGCAACTACTTGATGTGTGCCTTGCTGCCCCTACTGTCACTGGGAAAGGTCACCACATGGTAGAACCCAAAACCAAGCACTTCTTCCATTGCAAGAATCATAGATCTAGTTGGCCAAACAAAACCCAAGACTCGGAGAGACTTACAAGGATATCAAATCATGCATGTAAGAAATCAGCAAAGACTCAAATATATATCATAGATAATCTAATCACAAATCCACAATTCATCGGATCTCGACAAACACACCGCCAAAGAAGATTACATCGGATAGATCTCCATGAAGATCATGGAGAATTTTGTATTCAAGATCCAAGAGAGAGAAGAAGCCATCTAGCTACTAACTACGGACCCGTAGGTCTGAAGTGAACTACTCACGAGTCATTGGAGGGGCGATGATGATGATGAAGAAGCCCTCCAACTCCAAAGTCCCCTCCGGCAGGGTGCCGGGAAGGGTCTCCAGATGAGATCTCGCAGAAATAGAAGCTTGCAGCGGCGGAAAAGTATTTTCGAGGCTCCCCTGATTTTTTGCGGAATATTTGGGAATTTATAGGCCAAATACCTAGGTCAGGGGGCGGCCAGGGAGGCCACAAGCCTGCCCACCGCCGCCTCCCGCCCTGGTGGCGGAGTGGGGGCTTGTGGGCTCCCTGGAGCCCACCTGGCTTGGCCCAAAAGCCCCCTGGTCTTCTTCTGTTCGGGAAAAAATCATTTCGGGGTTTTTCTTCCGTTTGGACTCCGTTCCAAAATCAGATCTGAAAAGAGTCAAAAACACGGAAAAAACAGGAACTGGCACTTGGCACTGAATTAACAAGTTAGTCCCAAAAAAGATATAAAAGGTACATAAAACAACCAAAGAAGACAAGATAACAGCGTGAAACCATCAAAAATTATAGATACGTTTGAGACGTATCGGTGCACAAATGATCTATAAAATTTTGGGCATGTGTGCACTACCAAATAACACTCCTCCACCAAGTTTCGCCATTACTAGGGCTTGCATGTGAGTGGCATGAGCTCATTTGCATTCTGGACCAGAAAGGTGGTTTTCAAATGAACTATATTCATTTGATCTTCAAATCTTTTCAAACCTTGCCAGTTTATAGTCCTTCCTATGTTGAGTAACCCACACATGCTAAATTGCTCCAACCCTAATCCATTTGAGCTCTAGAATCTACCCAAGTCTCTAGGCAGAAGCTGTAGTTGAGACTACACTTCACAGGAGACTAAGACTGGTCGAGCCAGTGGTAGATCGTGACTAATGAGAGTCTAGTCGATGCAATGGACAAGGTCTCCAGGCTTGCGTGGCCTTGTGGCAGCTGTAACCGTGGTGACCATGGTACTGGCATGCCAAAGCGTGCAGTCTGCGCAGTTCCTATGACACCCGAACCGCCCGAGCCGTCTTTCGCTGCCCCCTCCTTGTCCATGGTGTCGACGGTGTTCCTGGCAGCCGCGTGGCACCTCCCGCAGGCTCTGGCTCGCTGGAGAAGGTCGCTGCCGCTCCCAGCCAAGTTCCTCCACGGACCGAACAGTCAGCTCCGGCCACTGTGGTCGCCCGCGAGCCCTTAATGGCTTAGGAGGCATCCCATCGACTCTGTGCCCTCCTCCATCACCTCAGGTCGCTCCGCGACGGCCATCTCATCCCCCCAGCTCCAGTGGACGTGCTTATCCTCGCCGCTTTGGGAGAGATCGGCCGAGCTCGTCGCCGGCCTATTTAAGGGTTGGCCCGAGCCCTTCGAGCTCTCCATCCACCTCTAGCCACCTCCAATCGGCCTCCCGAAGAGCAAGCCAAGGCCAGAGGCCCTCTGGCCTCGAGTCTCGCCAGAGCTCCGCCGCCTGCAGCCTCTCCGTCGCCAGAACCAACCACTCTCCCGGAGCCCATTCAACTCCACCATTGAGCTTAAGGCTTACCTCTGGTGCTCCTCGACCCCTCGCCCAAGCCAATCTGCGCCAGATTCATCGTCTCCGACGACCATCCGAAGCCGCTGCCACCGGAGAAGAAGGGACGACACCGTCTGTCCATCTCTCGTTGCGCTGCGGGTACGTGCGTGCTCGTAACAGACCAGCCGTTCCATTCCCCCTATTCCCAGGTATCGTCGTCATCTCTATCACCAGGGACAATCGTCGGAGAGCCGCCGCACCCCTGTCTCCTCCTCTCTCTCTCTCTCTGTTTAAAAGAGGCACGCCCCACCTGCCAGTGGTTGAGGCCCACGCCCGAAGCAGTAAGTGGAGGCGCCTTCCCCACTTTACGCCTTCAACGTGGCCTCTGTGAGGAATATTTTTCTTTTATTTATTTTCAGAATTGACCAGTAACTTTGACCATTTATATCTTTTTATTCCCAAGTCCAAATCAATTGATTCTTTTTGCATTGAGTTGGTACTGACCCCCTCTATTTTCTGGTAAATTTTGGTATTTTTCATACACTCGCAAAATTTCTGATTAATAAAAAGGTATTATATGACTTTTTTTTTCTTTTTCTATTTCAAATATACTTCAGAGGAAACTTTGGTGAACACCAGGAGTGTTTGAACAAACCCACTGATCAAGGCAAGCCAGTATACCCATATGGTGTAGTATTGCATAGCATAGCATATTTTCATGCATTATTCTCAGTTATTTGCTATAAAATAAATGCATAGTAAATTAAAAGATAGATATATTTTCTTACTGTTATAAATCACTATGTTTGCAATAACTTAGTGGTTGATGTAGATTCACATGTCCGGGCTTAACCGTAGAACCACATCATGCCGGTATGGGGCGGTCGTGACTTGAGTTGATCGCGTGATCTTTCACCAGTACCTCCAAAGAGGGAGGGTTATGCACGCGTCCTACCCTGATCAGGTAGGAGGTGATAACCCTGTGAGCCCAGTTGAGCTGTTTGGGCCTGTCCCCGGTTAGGATAGTTTAGTTTGACCACGACGGTGGCAGGTGCCATGAGGACACAGGGTCAACGAGGGGAGGACTCCAAGGGAGAATGATTGCCAGTGGTACGATGATGGAGTCACGGGCCAGGCAAGTTTCGTTGGAGCAATGCTAGTCCACCCGAATGGGATCACGAGGTCAGTGCTCCATAGTGTGGGTAAAGTGTGCAACCTGTGCAGAGTGTCAAACCTATTCGAATAGCCGAGTCCACGGTATTGGACAGCCCAACCAAACCTCAGCAGATGGTCAACCAAGTTAATATTAGTAATGATGGAAGAACTCATCAAATGATTGGAGATGCTCGATGAGTATTCTGGGTGTTGTGAGACAACCCCGATATGAGTAAGTTGATAATTGGTATAGTCAGTAGTATTGTTTAATAAGTTATTGCCATGCTATTGTTTGTTGCATTACTTGGTTACTGTGAGCTTGCGAGTACAGTCCACGTACTCACCTAGCGTATCATGCGAGATGCAAGAGAAGCTGAGGACGGAGGTCTTGATGGTCCGTACTAGGAAGTGTTCACAGCAGTGTCCATGTGTATGGAGTTGCCTATATGTTCCGCTACGCCGTACAAGTACTTAGTAGTCTCGAGGCCCCATTATGTTCCACAAATAATGTAGATACTATTGCAGCACCAAAGGTGCCTTTGGCCTCGCTATCATTGTAAGATATGTACTTGTAACCTTATGCTATCAATAAAGTTAGCTCATTCATGTTCCAAGTTGTTGAGTGTTTCCAGAAGACATGATATCTGGGCTGGAAACACTGGTACGGTTCTCTGAATCGGGGTTCCACAATGCTTGGTATCAGAGCCACGCTGAGGTAGGACACCCAGTAGCCGCGTTAGCACGACGAGTAGTATAGGGTCGTGAGTATGCATTTGCTTGCTGCATTTTTAGTGCTGCATTTGATTGTTCCATGGCATGCATCATGATTCATTGTTTTTGTAACCTTTGGCTTTGTGAGTGTAGATGGCACCAGTCCCGTATCATTTTTAGTATGAGCCTGCACCATCCTCCTTTCCATCACTGCTTCAGAACGTCTGGCTTCGACTGTACCCTCACGGGGAGGAACCAGTGTACCAGGTGTTTCGGGAGCAGCTTGCCGAGTCCGTGTACGAGTACCACGATCAGGCTTGCTTGGTTGCAAGCTCAGATATTGGTAGCTATTCTTGCACTACTAAGGGCGGAAAGGATTCTACTGCAGAGGTGGCAATCCAGTTTGCTGCAGTGGAGGCTCTCATTGAGTTGCGCTTCCACGAGGTCGAGATGCAGACTCATCCAGGTTTCTTCCACTACCCCACCCTGTCGCCTTCGACAGGGCGAGTCATTTTTGTTCCTGTAGACCCGACATGTGACCGTGCAGCCGTTGTGCTATCTCGTTACATGAGCGCTAGCTATCGTACGATTGTAGCCCTGGCTGAGGAGCTCTCCCGTCTTCGGGCGGCACTTGTTGTCACAACGGCAGTGCCACCTCCACCCCGGTCTACTGTTCCACCCCCATATGCACTACCAGTTCCACCCCCACCTGGATTTGATATTCCAGCTAGCTCTACAGTACCGCCAGGCACTTCGTCTGGCAGCCGTCGTGAGACTCCTTCTGAGTGGGCCTCACTCCTAGCCACTCCTGCTGCTCCAATGCTGAGGCCTCGTGCTCCTTCTTCCTCGGAAGCAGGACTGTCTCGTCAGCGTTGCCGTGTGGTCTTTGGTCCGGAGGATGAGGTCAACATCTTCAGTTCAGACTCCGACTCAGGATCAGATGACGAGGAGTCAGCAGTCTTTCAGTGTTCGTGCAATCCGCGCCACTAGAGTCGAGGTTGGAGTTGCTGATCATGCATCTTTGCATATGTCAGCTGCCGTATGAGCAGTCTAGTCATGATATTTCCCCTGCTAACTTGCCATGAATAATGTTGGCTCATATTTTATAATTATGTTATTTGCTTATTCGCTTTTTCGTGTGAACTCTCTTCTGGTGTTTTATGACCATGCTTTCCCTTATGGATGTTTCTCATTGATTCGGTATTTTGCAATGGGAACAATAATTTAGGATGAAGAGAATTTGTAGCCAAGGCGACGATGGAACCCCTATCTGTCGATCCGCCAAACAGGCAGGTCAACAACCAGAAGACCTACCACCTCCCCCACCCCAGGCACCGAATACTGAGCAAATCATGAGGATGTTTGAGGAAAAGAGGAATCAGGATCTTTATGGAATTTCTAAGAAGTATGAAGACTATGGTAGGCCAGAATAACAACAACGGGGCAAGTTCCAAGTTGTCAAACTTCCAGCGCACTAAGCCTCCCAATTTTGGCCATGCCGTGGATCCAATGAAGCTGATGACTGGCTAAGGACTATGGAGAATAAACTAGACATAGCCCGTTGAGATGAAGTAGACACGGTTCCTTTTGCCACTCACTACTTAGAAGGGCCAGCAGCTATATGGTGGGATAACACAAAGGCAACATGGCCCTGTGGAGAAGAGATTATTTGGGAAAGATTCAAGGAAGCATTCCGCAAATACCATATCCCTACTGGCATAATGAAGGTGAAGCAAAGAGAGTTCCTTGCTATTACACAAGTAGGTGTGACAGTAGCCGAGTATCTGAAAAAAATCAACAATCTGGCATGATACTCTACTCATGACATATCCACTGAGGAAAGGAAGATAGACCGCTTCCTAGGAGGTCTGAGCCATACCCTCCGTTGTGAGCTCTGTATGCTGGACTTTCCAGACTTCCAGACTCCCGTGAACAAGGCCTTGATAGCGGAACGAGAGCTTAAGACCAGGTACGATGACCGCAAGAGGAAGTTTGAACCCAAGAAGGACAACAAGGAACAGATTGCACAAAAGACACGTACCTGGCAACCAAACACCACTGTCTACATGCCTACCTGGAACAATAGTAACAATACCAACAAGAAAGTCAGCCAGAACAAGGCCTTCGGCAAACAACCAGTACTAGAGGATTGCCTCCGCAACAACACCTGCTTCACTTGCGGCCAAAGTGGACACTACGCAAAGAAGTGCCCTGCCAGTAACGGAAAAACAGCCTCCCACGTCAAGCCGCAGGTCTACACCGTTGGATGCCGGCCTAATCCCAAATATAATCAAGGACGCGTCTAACATATCTCCGCCGAGGAAGCGTGCGATGCTCCATAAGCCGTTCTCGGTATGTTCCCTGTTAACGACATACCCACAGTAGTTTTATTTGATTCACGGGCTTCCCACTCATTTATTTCGAGGAGTTTTGCCGCCTTGCACAATTTTTCCCCTTTGTTGTTGGATAAGATCATGCTGGTACAATCCCACGGCTCTCTGCTTAGAACAAATCTCATATACCGAGATTTGGGAATACTAATACAAGGAGCTACATTCCGAGCTGCACTTATTTCTATCGAATATTCATGATTAGATGTGATACTGGGAATGGACTGGTTGATAGCCCATCAAGTGTGTATCAACTATGCCACTAGAACCGTGACACTGGTTAATTCGGCCAGACAAACCGTCCAATTTCTTGCCAACAAGATGAAGTCAAGAAAAGGAATGGCATACCAAGCAGATGTCACGGACATGAACTTGATTCCGTAGGTATGCGAATTTCCGAACGTGTTCCCCGAGGAATTACCAGGAATGCCACCCGACCAGGAGTTGGAGTTCACGATTGAATTAATTCCCGGTACTGCCCCAATTTACAAGAAATACTATCGCATGCGAGGTCCAGAGTTGGCAGAGTTAAAAAAATAGTTCGACGAATTGCTGCAGAAAGGATACATCCGTCCAAGCATCTCACCATGGGGATCACAAGTACTGTTTGTCAAGAAGAAGGATGGAACTTTGCGAATGTGCATAGACTATCGCCAATTAAATGAGGTCACTATTAAAAATAAGTACCCGCTCCCACGCATTGACGATTTATTCGACCAGTTAAGTGGAGCACGAGTATTTTCCAAAATTGACCTGAGGACTGGGTATCATCAGCTAAAAATTAGGAAAGAAGATATACCCAAGACAGCGTTCACCACCGGATATGGCGTGTATGAGTTTACAGTCACGTCAGTCGGACTTACAAATGCTCCATCCTATTTCATGAGCATGATGAACAAGGTCTTCATGGATTTCCTAGACAAATTTGTGGTGGTGTTCATTGATGATATCTTGATATATTCTAAGGATGAAGAAGAGCACAAACGACACCTCTGTGTTGTCTTGGAAAGACTTAGATCCCATCAATTGTATGCCAAGTTTAGTAAATGCGAGTTTTGCCTAAAAGAAGTGGGATTTTTGGGACACATCCTGGCAGAACAAGGTGTGGCCGTCAACCCCAGCAACGTAACAACAGTATTAAACTAGAAGACACCAGTCTCGGTGACCGAAGTCCGTAGCTTCCTGGAATTGGCAGGCTACAACCGACGGTACATAGAAGGCTTCTCCAAGATAGCTAAGCCACTGACAGAATTGCTCAAGAAAAATCAGAGATTCGTCTGGACGACAGAATGCGAAAGCAGTTTCCTAGAACTAAAGACAAGACTAACGACTGCACTTGTCCTAGTCCTTCCGGACATTCACTAGAGTTTTGACATTTACTGTGATGCTTCCCGATGAGGAATCGGCTGTGTGCTGATGAAGGAAGGAAAGGTTGTGGCATACGCATCTCGACAACTACGACCGCATGAAGAGAACTACCCCACACACGACTTGGAGCTAACAGCCGTGGTTCATGCCTCGAAAATTTGGAGGCATTACCTTATTGGACAACGGTGTGAAATATGCACAAACCACAAAAGTCTTAAGTACATTTTCACCCAGCCATATCTGAATCTCAGGCAACGAGGATCGCTTGAACTAGTCAAGGACTATGACCTTCGGATCAACTATCATCCGGGAAAAGCCAATGTGGTTGCACACACTCTTAGTAGAAAGCCAATCACGGTAAATGCATTAATGGGGAGTATGCATCCGAGATTACAAGAAGAATTCGCTAGTCTCAACATGATACTATGCGGTCCAACTACTCCAGTGACGCTAGAAATTACTCCCACCCTCATAGAAGAAATCAAGGAAGCTCAAGAATCTGATGAAGGAATCAAGAAGATCAAAGAGTCGCTTCCGAAAGGGAAGGACAAATACTTTTGAGTAGATGACCAAGGCATCTTATGGTTCGAGAAACGGATATGCGTCCCCGACCAGGATGGCCTAAGACAGCAAATACTCAAGGAAGCGCATGATTCCACATATTCTATTCATCTAGGAGGTACGAAGATGTACCAGGATCCAAGAAAGACATTTTGGTGGTCAGGAATGTGAAGGGATATAGCCTATTATGTCGCGTGTTGTGATATCCGCAACAAGGTTAAGGCGGAACACCAAAAGCCTACTAGGTTACTACAACCTTTACTCGTTCCCCAGTGGAAATGGGATGACATATGCATGGACTTCATTGTTGGACTACCCAAGTCGACAAGGGGCAATGATGCTATCTGGTTTATAGTGGATATGCTCACTAAGGTAGCCCACTTTATCCCGGTAAAGACCACTTTCAACGCCAACCAACTGGGACAGTTATACATGTCCTAGATAGTAAGCCTTCTTGGAGTACCCAAGTCTATCACCTCAGATAGAGGCTCTCTATTCACCTCAACATTCTGGCTATGACTACATCAAGCTTTGGGAACCATGCTGAAGCACAGCACAACATACCATCCTCAGACCGATGGACAGACAGAAAGAGTGAACCAAATATTGAAGGACATACTTCGGTCATGCTCCCTCACCCATGGACCCAAATGGGAAGACAACTTACACTATGCGGATTTTTCCTACAACAATAGCTATCAGACAAGTCTGAAGATGTCACCGTATGAGGCATTATATGGGAGAAAGTGTCGTACCCCTTTGAACTAGTCCCAAACAGGAGATAGTCGCATCTTTGGAGCAAACTTGATGCTGGAAGCTGAGAAACAGGTCAAAGGCATTCAGGAACGCCTTCAAGCAGCCAAGTCCCGTTAGAATAGTTATTATGATCCAAAGCACCGGGAAGTGACCTTTGAACCAGGAGAATAAGCTTACCTCCGAGTAACCCCCATGAGAGGAGTAAAAAGGTTTCACACACGGGGAAAGCTCGCACCAAGGTATATCGGTCCCTTTCCAGTGATCGCGAGAAGCGGCAGAGTCGCCTATCATTTAGAATTACCGCCCGAATTATCAGATGTGCATGATGTCTTTCACATCTCACAACTAAGGAAATGTATTGCCTCGCCAATTAAGCAGGCAAATATGAGTGAGCTAGAATTGGCTAAAGATCTGACCTATGAAGAGAAACCCATCAGGATCTTGGATGAGATGGAAAGAACTACCAGGAGTAAGGTGCTCAAGTTTTATAAGGTACTATGGGAACACCATATCGAGGAAGAGGCTACCTGGGAAAGAGAAGATTTCTTGAGATCCACATATCCATACTTGTTCCTTGAGCAACCAAATCTCAAGGACGAGATTCATCCTAAGGGGGTAGGTTTGTAACACCATGGGTTTTTCAAACTTTTTCTTTTCAAAATATTTTGGAGTTCCACTTGCAAATTGGTGGATTTTCAAATTCTTTCAAGCAAGTTGGATTGTGAGTCTCTGATTACTTGTCCCAAGCAACCCAAAACCTTTTCCCTCTTGCCAAAACCTTCCTTGGATTAATTTGCAGAATTTAATTCCTTCAAATAATTATTTTTCTATTTTGCGGAATTATGGCATCACCATAGGTTGTGAAGCAACCTATAGTTGGGATAAGCTATAAACCCCAAAACTTTTTCCACATGTTCTGAGTATCATGTGATTTCAGAACCTTCAAAAACATTTCCTTGCCCAATGTAAAATTTTGGCCAGAATAATTATTTCTTTTTTGACCAGAATTGTCACTTTGTGAAGCAACCCCATTTTTCCTATTTTAAAAAATTCCCAATAAATTCCCTTAGCTCTTAGGGATCCTATTTAGTTCAAATATGTAAAAACATCTGATGTTCCAGTACATGTTTTGAGCAGGAAAACTCTGCTAAGTTTCTGATAAAATTGAACCTTTGTGAAGGAAGTGCTAGCTAGGGGTGCACAAATGATCTATAAAATTTTGGGCATGTATGCACTACCAAATAACACTCCTCCACCAAGTTTCACCATTAGTAGGGCTTGCATGTGAGTGCCATGAGCTCATTTGCATTCTGGACCAGAAATGTGGTTTTCAAAGGAACTATATTCATTTGATCTTGAAATCTTTTCAAACCTTGCCAATTTGTAGTCCTTCCTATGTTGAGTAACCCAGACATGCTAACTTGCTCCAACCCTAATCCATTTGAGATCTAGAATCTCCCCAAGTCTCCAAGCAGAAGCTGTAGTTGAGGCTACACTTCGCAGGAGACTGAGATTGGTCGAGCGAGTGGTAGATGGTGACTAATGAGAGTCTAGTCGACACAATGGACAAGGTCTCGAGGCTTCTGCGGCCTTGTGGCAGCCGTAACTGTGGTGACCATGGTACTGGCATGCCACAGCGCGCGCTCTGCGCAATTCTTGTGACAGCCGAGCCGTCTTTTGCTACCCCCTCCTTGTCCCTGGTGTCGACGGTGTTCCTGGCAGCCACATGGCACCTCCCGAAGGCTCTGGCTCGCCGGAGAAGGTCGCCGCCGCTCCCAGCAAAGCTCCTCCATGGACCGAACAGTCGACTCCGGCCACTTTGGTCGTTCGCGAGCCCTTATTGGCTTAGGAGGCATCCCATCGACTCTTTGCCCTCCTCCATCACCCCAGGTCGCTCCGCGACGGCCAGCTTATCCCTGCAACTCCAATGGCCATGCTTATCCTCGCCGCTTCGGGAGAGATCCGCCGAGCTCGTCGGCGGCCTATTTAAGGGTTGGCCCGACCCCTTCAAGCTATCCATCCCCGTCCAGCCACCTCCAATCGGCCTGCCGGAGAGCGAGCCATGGCCAAGAGGCCCTCTGGCCTCGAGTCTCACCGGAGCTCCGCCGCCTACAAACCCTCCGTCGCCAGAACCAACCACTATCCCCAAAGCTCATTCAACCCCACCATTGAGCTCAGAGCTTCCCCCTCGTGCTCATCGACCCCTCGACCAAGCCAATCTGCGCCGGATTGATCGTCTTCGACAACCACCCGAAGCCGCCGCCGCCGGAGAAGAAGTGGATGACGCCGTCCGTCCATCTCTCGTCCCGCTGCGGTTACGTGTGTGCTCGTCACAGACTAGCCGTTCCATTCCCCCTATTCCTAGGAATCGTTGTTGTCTCTATCGCCAACGACCATCGTCGGAGAGCCGTCGCGCCCCTGTCTCCTCCTCTCTCTCTATTTAAAAGAGGCAGGACCCATCTACCAGTGGCTTAGGCATGCGCCAAAGTGGTAAGTGGAGGCGCCTTCTCCACTTTACGCCTTCGACGTGGCCTCTGTCAGGAATCTTTTTCTTTTATTTATTTTCATAATTGACTAGTAACTTTGACCATTTATATTGTTTTATTCCTAAGTCCAAATCAATTGATTCTTTTTGCATTGAGTTGGTACTGATCCCCTCTTTTTCTGGTAAATTTTGGTATTTTTTTACACTCATAGAATTTCTGATTAATAAAAAGGTATTATATGACTTTTTCTTTTCTTTTGCTATTTCAAATATACTTCAGAAGGAAACTTTGGTGAAAACCAGGAGTGTTTGAACAACCCCACTGATCAAGACAAGCCATTATACCCATGTGGTGTAGTATTGCATAACATAGCATATTTTCATGCATTACTCTCACTTATTTGCTATAAAATAAATGCATAGTAAATTAACAAATCGAAATATCTCCTTACTGTTAGAAATCACTGTGTTTGTAATAACTTAGTGGTTGATCTAGAGTCACTTGTCCGGGCTTAACCGTACAACCACATCTTGCCAGTATGGGGCGGTCGTGACTTGAGCTGATCACGTGATCTTTCACCGGTACCTCCAAAGAGGGAGGGTTATGCACGTGTGCTACCCTGATCAGGTAGGCAGTGATAACCCTGTAAGCTCAGTTGAGCTGTTTGGGCCCGTCCCCAATTGGGACAGTTTAGTTTGGCCACGATGGTGGCAGGTGGCATGAGGGCATAGGGCTACCCAGGGCAGTACTCCGGGGGAGAATGATTGTTGGTGGTACGATGAGAGAGTCACGGGTCAGGAAAGTTTCGTTGGAGCAATGCTGGTCCACCAGAATGGGATCACGAGGTCAGTGCTCCATAGTCTGGGTAAAGTGTGCAACCTCTACAGAGTGTCAAACCTATTCGAATAGCCAAGTCCACGGTATTGGACAGCCCGACCAGACCTCAGTAGATGGTCAACCAAGTTAATATTAGTAATGATGGAAGAACTCTTCAAATGATTGGAGATGCTCGATGAGTATTCTGGGTGTTGTGAGACAACCCCGATATGAGTAAGTTGATAATTGGTATAGTCAGTAGTATTGTTTAATAAATTATTACCATGCTATTGTTTGCTGCATTACTTGGTTATTGTGAGCTTGCGAGTACATTCCAAGTACTCACCTGGCGTATCATGCCTGATGCGGGAGAAGCCGAGGATGGAGGTCCTGATGGTCCGTACTAGGAAGTGTCCACACTAGTGTCCCTGTGTATGGAAGTGCCGCTATGTTCCGCTACGCCCTAGAAGTACTTAGTAGTCTCGAGGCCCCATTATGTTCCATAAATAATGTAGATCCTGTTGTAGCACCAAGGGTGCCTTTGGCCTCGCTATCATTGTAAGATATGTACTTGTAACCTTATGTTATCAATAAAGTCAGCTCATTCCTGTTCCAAGTTTTTGAGTGTTTCCAGAAGACATGATCTCTGAGTTGGAAACACTGGTAATCCGGTTCTTTGAATCGGGGTGCCATAGGTTTGGTCTCCATTGCAGTGGTTTCACAACCTAGGAGAGTATGGAGTCTAGTGAGGGAAGTTATCACCATAGAGGTCCATATTTCGATGGCACTAATTTTGCTAGTTAGAAGCATAAGATGAAAATGCATCTTCTTGGTTATAATCATGTCATATGGGGAAATGTTCGTGTTGGTGTGCAAGGTGATTTCTTCGGAGAAGGGCGAGAACCGGATCGTGATGCGACAGTGGAAGAATTGAAGATGTTGCAATTCAATGCACAAGCCTAGGACATCACATTCAACTGCCTATGCCCCGAAGAATTCAACAAAATCAGTCACCTTGTGAATGCAAAGGAAATTTGGGATACTTTGATTGATATGCACGATGGTACAAATTCTGATAGAGTACCTAAGTTGGATGTGCTGCAAAGTCAGCTTGACAAGTTCAAGATGAAGGATGGCGAAGGAGTCGATGAGGTGTACTCTAGGATAGCTCTCATCACAAATGAGATTGTCGGCTTAGGAAGCGAAGAGATGACCGAAAAATTCATCATCAAGAAGATACTTAGAGCTTTGGATGGAAGATACGACACCGTGTGCACATTAATCCAAATGATGCCGAACTACAAAGATCTCAAGCCTACTGAAGTCATTGGAAGGATTGTTGCTCATGAAATGTCTCACAAAGACAATGATGAGTTGCACAACAAGTCAAGTGGTGCTTACAAAGATTCAGTCAATTCTCCTTCTACTTCAAGTGACAACCTTGTTACCAATGAAGAGATAAGCCTCATGGTCAGAAAATTCAACAAGTTCTACAAGAGTAGAGGCAAAGAAAGAAGCTCAAGCTCAAGACATGATGAGAAGCGTTCGCCCAGTCGTGACCGAAACTGCTACAACTGTGGGAAGCCCGGACAATACTCCAATGAGTGCTCGGCTCCATACAAACGAAGAGAAGAGTCACCTCGAATAAGAAGCTCAAGAGATGAGTCACCTCGCAGAGAGAGAAGGAGTAGAGAAGATCATTATGAACGAAGACACTCCCGGAGAGGCAAGGAATCAGAGAAGAAGGACAAATACACCAAGAGCAGCTCTAGAAGAAGACATCAAGCTCATGTTGGTGAATGGATTTCTGGATCCGAGTCTGACAACCAATCTGAGAGAAGCTACTACTCCAACTCCGACTATAGTCAAGATGAAGGTGTTGCCCGCATGCAGTTGTTTCCGCCAACTCCTATGACATATTTGATTTACCAAATGAGGGGTTTGGAAACTGCTTCATGGAAAAAGTCCACAAGGTATCACACCCCGAGTATTTTGACTTTGATAGTGATGAGGATGACTTGTTAGGATAAGATGACTTGTTTCTTGATAAGATAAGTGATAATGCTGAAATTGAACTTGCTAACTGTCCTGATAGTTAAGAGAAATCGAATAATGATGGTAAGAGATAAATTGAATGACTAACTAATGAATTAAACACTCTTAAGTTAGCTCATGAAACTATTCTAAAATATAATAGAGAGCTTTCAAGAACTCATGAGAAGCTACACTTCGAGAAGCTAAATTTAGAGCAAGAGCATGAGTTCCTAAAAGCAATAAATGATGATCTTCGAAAGAATAGTTTCTCTTATCTAGCCAAACGATTACTCTTGTCTGCTTTCGTTATACAAGTTAAACCTAAGAACACTAGTAACATAGGAAAGAAAGTTTCTTCTTCTAGTAACAACAATGCTAAAGTTAAATCAAATGATGTTATTTCTAGTAGCTTGTAACACCCTGGTTTTCGCTCCTGTTTTTTTCCGTTGTGAGATTCGACTCCCGTCTTTTTCCTCGGTGTTATCGGATATCTTCCACTCTTGGGTATATGAATATGGTCATTCAGCATTGCCTTTCTATCGAACCAGAGATTCTCCCCAGTCCAACCTTGCCACCCAAGATCTATCTCCAGACCTTGCCATGGAAACCATACCTTCCAAGTTGCCGGTAGGGAAACCCTGATCTCTCCTGTTTCGAAGGAACCCCAGCTTCCTATGATTTTTTTGCCTCCCAAACTTTTCCTAGTGATCATCCTTTATCTATAAACCCTGGATATGCAAAAATATTGCCAAGTCATTTGCAATATTTTTCATTTATAATTAATTCATTTTTCTGCTGGTTAAAGGAATTAAATCCAGGAAAATATCTATCCATCTCCAAAGTTCATAAAAACTTGTGGAGATATTCTTTGTGATCATATTAAGCTCCCACAAAAATATTGGCCATAATTAAATAAGGGAAAGTGCATTTTCCTATTTAATGCCAATATTGCATTTTGGGCAGTTTCTAAAGGAGCTATCATTTTGGTAGCCAGGAAAAATCCCAAATAATTTGTGGATCTTCTCCTATCCATATCTTCACCACTTACACCACGAACCCAAGTTCCATAGTTCATAGTTTGAGCAAAATATCAAGTTGCAATTTATGTCCAGTTGGGCAAATTGCAAAGGAAGTGCTCTATTCCTTGATCTATTTGAGTTGAAGTTTTTCATGGTGATTAACATTGATAAATCACTCATGGAAAACAAATCTCAGATAAATTCATCCATCCATTATTCCACAACAGTTTTCTCAATTTTCTGTCCATTTGGAAGTGCTATGAAGGAAGTACCATGTAGGCATTTTCAAATGAGCTGAAACTTTTCCAGTATCTTCATATGTTCAAACCATCAGCCTACACTAAGTATGAGCCATGTCCATTTAGCCATTCTTCCCCAGCTTCATTATTTGCAATTCTGTCCGGTATGGTGGTTTGTTCAGCAAGTACCCTCAATTCTTACCCGAATGGTCCCAAAATTTACCAAAGTACTTACCTTGGTAGATCATTGCTCCATGCCAAGTTCCAGCTCCTATCGCTCAGTGATCTCTCTAGAAATATCTACAAACACCTTGCTGCCAGAACCTTCTTCTACAAGTTTCTCTCGTTTCAGCTCTACCTAGATGGTTCCAGTTACTGCTATGGCCTATTTGAGTAGTGAGATGTCGCGTTGACAAGTTTCTAGGATGATCCATTGTCCAGGACACGTGATGTTGGTGGTGACCTCACCTCTAGTCGGCAGCCTGCGTGAACTATGGCAAAACAGTCGTCGTTCGATCACCTCCCATCGCCGCAGCTTGTCTGCGAGTGCTGACTAAATCCCCACCGCACGTGTGTGCCTCCTGGAGCCTTCTCCCCCTCGTCTCCTAGCCCATGGCTGCCTCTGCCAGCGCAGATGCTCCATCGGAACGCCGTCAACTCGTCACGCACCTCGAAGCTCCGTCATGCATCGCGTATCCCATCCCTCCGCTATTTAAGGCGTGCCTCGAACTCCTCTCCTGACTAGAAGCTCAACCCCCGCCATCTTCTCCGAGCTCTGGGAGCTTCCCTTGCCTTTCCATGGCCTAAGGCCGCCGCTCGATTCCCTAGGCCATCCCCTGCCTGTGGTCCTTCCCCTCCTCTCCGTCTGCACCCTCTGCATCGCCAGGAGCTCGTGAAGCCAGTGCCCCGTTGCGTCTGTGCAGGGAAGCCCCGCCGGCATCATCCATCTTCGTCCGTCTCTGGCCAAGAAGCCCGGGCCACGACGCTAGTGCTACGGGCCACCCCAGCCGACCCCGCGGCCACCAGCGAGCTCGCCAGGAATTGGCGGAGCTCCTCCGCTCATCGGCCAGCCCTGGGAAGCAGTAAGGTGTCGGCCAGGCCGGCTGCTGGCGTCGCCCCTGTCTACTTTGTCATGGCGGGCAGAGGACGACTAGGGAGGAGGAGGAAGATAATGTGGGCCTGGCCCTTCACTGGCCCACCAGCTTTTTTGAAAGCAGGAGAGAGAAAGCACCGGTGGGACCCACCTAAAACGTATTTCAGTCAAGTGCGCTTTGGGTTCAGTCCCGAGCGGCCTGTCTATGAATGCTTTATTTACAGATTGGTCCCTATACTTCGGACAGCGATATCTTTTCACCCGAGACCCCGATTCAGCCCTCTTCGAGAGAGAACAGTTTTCGGCGATCCTTTCCGCAGATTCTCCGCACTTCTTCTCGGAGTATTCTTCGACCCAGGCAAGCCGACCATCTGATATATGTCCTACAACATTGCTCTATGTTATTCTTGTGTGTTTAATTAATGATTATGCCATGATAGAAATAACTAAACTTCTGTTAGATTGCACCTATTGCTTGTGTTACTCTCATTTACTCACCATATAATAATTCATAGTAAATAATTTAAGTGCCTAGTTGCTGCCCTCATCAGTTATTGTGTAAACCACATGCTCACTTAATGCATTCTAGTCGGTTGATCTAGAGTCACCTGTCCGGGCTTATACGCGCAGCCACATTTGCCGGTATAGGACGGCCTTGACTTGGGCTGATCGCGTGCACTTTCACCGGTACCTCCAGACAGGGAAGGTTATGCGCGTGCGCTACCCTGGCCCGGTAGGCGGCGATAACCTTGTGAGCCAAGTTGATTGTTTAACCCGGGAGTCCCTCTTTGGGACAGTTCAGTTTGTCCACGACGGTGGCAAGTGTCATGAGGACACAGGAGCCACCCAGAGCATGACTCCGGGGGAGGATGAATGTTGGTGGTGCGATGGGAGAGTCACGGGTCAGGCAGGTTTTGTTGGAGCAATGCTGGTCCACACCAACAGAATCACGAGGCCAGGTGCTCCATGGTGTGGGTAAAGTGCGCAACCTCTACAGAGTATAAAAATCTATTCGAATAGTCGCGTCCACGGTATTGGACAGCCCGTCTAGACCTCACTAGGTGGTCAACCGTATCAGCGATAATAATGATGAAAGAACTCGCCTTGTGCAGACATCAAATGATGATATGTTAGCCATGGGATGGCTATGAGATGAGTGGTCGGATGACCACATGAGTTGGATTGGATTTGGATCAAATTCAGACTGAATCATGAGAATATTCAGAGTATAAATCATTTATTTAATATGGTTTACATTATCGTATTTACTTTAGTAGTTATCTTGCTGGATAATCCTGTTATACCTTGATAATAATATTGCTAGATAGGTACGCTATGTCATGATAATTAATATAGCTCTAATAACAAATGCATGCTTGAATGCCATGGATTGCTTTGCTTGGTGTATATGTTAGTTGGTTTGCTTGCGAGTACATTCAAAAGTACTCAGCGGCCTTTAACATGTCCAGGTTCAGATAAGGATCTGTCGTCCGTTGTCAAGGAGCCGGAGCGTTCGCAGGCTAGAAGAGTAACCTAGTCGGATCCCTCTAGATTGGAGCCGCACGAGGACCATGCTTCCTTAGATAGAGCTTTTCCGTTGCCATCACCCTGGTGATATATCTTGTAATACTGATATATACATTAATAGAAATGCATGTGTTCATGATATTTGTTGTAAACGCGCATGCCAGAGGGATTTCCTAGGCTGGTATGCGTGGCGACCGTCTCGCTACAGTGGTAATCAGGCGGGGTGCCACATAGCTCTCTTGATTCCACTAACCATTCTTTTATCCAAGTTACACTTGAGCAAGGAAATGATTTATTGAAAGGGATTATAGAGAGATGTGTCTTCAAATGTCTTGTGGAAGTAACAATTGGAGAAAATTATGCACAAGCAAGGAGGACATCGGAAGAAGCAAGGTGTTGGCTACTTCCACGTCAACGGAGATTATTGGAAAGAAGGTCCATATCCCATTCCCAAGCTTTATCCTCAAGAGGAGAAGTATGATCCTACTCTTCCCAAGGGAATAAGCTCACAAGATGGCCTTCTACCACAAGACCACAAGGGCAAGGGAAAGCTTCAAGAGGACATTGACTCATTTGAAGAAGAGCCCCAAGCCAAGGTTGAGTGGTTTCCCAAGGACACTTCTAGTATTACCTCATCTAGTGCTACCACAACTCCAAGGATTCCCATCAAAGTGATGTGGGTCCGCAAGAGGAAAAACTAGGAAGTTCTTGAGGGGTGACTCCGCCAATGAAATTCACTCCCATTCATTTTAGCAAGAACCATATGCAATCAACCTCAACCATATGCATTAGTTCAAGGAGTCACTCATTCCCTCAAAGGTAAGCAACACACTAGGTAATTAATGTATCTTTGGACATAATCCCACATGTGTTTCACTCCATGTACATAGATATCTTTGTGTTTGTTCCTTTTTGAATTGGGACTAACCCATGTAAGTGAGAAGAGTAAGAAACAACAAGGATTGCTCCCAACTCAAGATGATCTTAAACAACATTGAGCATCCACCACTACTTCACCTACTTGAAGTCTTCTACGATAAAACCTAAGGTTAGTTTGTCCCTCTTAGGGGGATATCATATCAAGGGGGAGATTTACTCTAAATCTTGAGTATAAGCATCTTCTAAATATATGAACACATTAAGGCTTTATGTAAAAATGGCAACCCCACTGGTGCTTAAATGATGAGTATGACCTATGATCAAGTATTCTTACATGACTCCTAAGTCAATATACTCAAATATAGATAACTTCGTCATTGCCCAAGTGCTTGATAGATGCTAGGATGTTTGTGCATGTTCATCATCATTATATTTCACATCTTATTATGTGAGCATGTTGGTCTGCATATCCTTTCTCATTCAAGGATATCCAATTGTTGCTATTTGGCTTTTGATTTATCTTTTTCCAATTGGATAGACAAGAATGGCTAGAACCCTTCTCTAGCTATCTATGCTTTCTCGTCTCAAGTTGTATTCATGCTTCACCACAAAACTTCAACAAGCACTTCTTGATCCCTCTGTGTTAAGGAGCGCTTGAAGTTCCGTATCGACAAAGGCTGCACTCCAAAAGCTCTTTGTGAATCTCGGTGTAACCAACCTCACAATCTTAGTGCCACCGAATTCCAAAGCTGAACTGGGTTTTCAATCTCGTCTTCACCGAGTTTCCATGTCAACTGACAACAGCGAAACTCGCTCGATAGCACCGAAATCTTAGTCTCGGTGACACTGATAATGACGGGTATAAAGCATGGCGGACCGAACATTTCGAAATTACTTCTTCAAACGTTTCGACCCCAAACACTAATCTGCCATGCAAGGATCCCAGGTCATCGCCTTTGCATCCCCGAGCACCTCCGTCGTTGGGATTCATCGCCACCAACAAAATCTTTGCCGCCGGCGCCATCGTAGTCGGACCGCCACAGAGTTAGGGTACAGTTCTATACTTCTCTTTCACTCCATTGTTCCGATTCATATGCATTAGAAAATTTTATCTATAAGCCACCTTGTGCAAACCCTCTTCTCCACCGGAAGTTCTCGTAGATCAGCAAACGAAAGATTTTTAGGGTTAGCAGTCCGTAGAACACATCATGGTGACACCAAATCGCAAAAATCCGTTCCACCGATTTTGAGTCTAGGCTTCATGAGAATGGACTCGATGAGGCCGAGTGATAACTTTTGGTTCCACCGAAGGGATTGCCAAGTCTCTGTGAATCTGAAAATTTAGACTCGGTACTACCGAAATTTTTCTGCAAAAAGCTGAAATTAAGGATTTCTATGTTCAAATTTTTCAAAATCTTCTATGTTTTGTGATGCTCAACCCTTCTTCTCCTCTACATCTATTTCATAGGGTTGCTAGTCTTATGATTTGCTGGTGTGCTTGTCGGATTGGTTTGCGAAGATGTCAGGATCTGATGATAGCCAAAACAACTTCATTGAGGATAGTGTTGAGATGGATTCAGGCACAAGTCAGGAGAGGTCCCCTTATGATCCAGCTACTCGCAGTTCTAATAGCTTGCCCAAGGTTGCTACAAGGACAGGAAGGAAACTGAATTCAGATGAAGAAGATTCAGATTTTGTTGGGGAAGTTTTTGTTCCTCAAAAACAGAAAGAGAAGGCTCGTGGCAAGAATCCTGTCAGGAAGGAATATTCTAAACCTTCTAACATGAGAGCTCTAGAGTGTGCAAGGCAAGGGATGGCAATCACCCTTGAGAGACCTCCTAAGAAGCAAGTTGTGAAGAGAGCCACAAAGAGAGTGATTCATGTTATTGGGAGACAAACTTCCATGTATGAAGACCCAACAGAGACTGCTGCTACTGAGGAAGAGGAACATGAAGTACCAGCTAAGGCCCCTCTTGCAAAGAAGAAAAGGAATCTTATGGCGGATGTGATGAAGCCTTGAGCTCCAAAGCCTGCAGCTCCCAAGTGGACTACAAAGGACATACATGCAGCTGCTAAAGAGAAAGGCACTGATTCTAGAGCCTTTGTTGTAGAGGAAGATGTTGAGAATGCATCAATTCTCATTAAGTTAAGGCCTCATTTGCCCCTTCACAATGAGGCTCATCCAATAGTTGAAGACATGAAGAAGAGAAGAGATGTCGGGCTGAGGAAGTGAACAGCTATTGATCCATATGCTGCAAGGAGAAGGACTGCAATTGACCCCAGATTTCATACAAGAGAACAACAACACTTTTATGAGATATTTTTGTATGAAAAATGTCCAGCGGTTAGTGATATGAGATATCTTGACTAGAATTACATCAAAGCCAATGAAAATTTCTTTCCTCATGTGAGAGAGAATTTCAATCTTGTTGACATTGAAGAGTTTGTTGGCAGAGAGATGACGGCATGGAATGATGAAATAATTATGCAATTATATTCAATACTTCATTTCTATTCAGATGGCACAATTGTTAGGATGAATGATAGCCATAGATATGAAGCCACAATTGAAGAATGGGCTAATATCATTGGTGCTCTAAAGTCACGAGCAGAGGACTTGGATGTGTATTCAGAACCAAAGAAGAATCACAATTCCATGGTCAATATGTACAAAACAGTGCCAAATGATTTCGTGCAACCTCACAAACTTGGGTGTGTCACTACAAGAAATATGCTCATACATGACGTTCTTTAAGATGTCGTTGATGAATTCGTCATAAATCTATGACGATTTCATCCGAGATTGTCGTAAGCCATTTGAGGGGATCAAACCTAGATATAAATTACGATGATGTGAGTCAAAAACTTCGTAACCGCATAAGATGAGATCGTCACAACTTCTACGACGATTATAAAAATGTCGTAACATGTTCTAACTATGTTGACTTGTCACTCTTGGGTACATTCTATCCCACCTCATCCTAGTTTGTGAAGCAACGTACTATTCTATCATTCAATAAATTCGCAAAAAATTCTCATAAATACTTTTGATCATATATTCCTCAAATATGTGAAAATCCTTCATCCCACAGTTCAAAAATAATTCAGAAATATTCATTTTCCTATTGTGTTCAGAATAGCACTTTATGAAGTAAGTGCTATTTATATTTCTTTTATTACCCTCATATTTTTTGGGAACTCTTTCCTATCAAAATCAATGCCTCATGAAAACTTTTGTAACCATTTGCCTAGTAAATATTTCTCAGCAAATTTCCAAAGTTTGTGTTCAGCTAACAGCTTTGTGAAGGAAGTACTAGATAGTAATATCCTGATGAGATGAATTTTTTCCACATCTTCTATGTGCCCAAAACATATCTCTCCACAAAATTTTATCCCCATCTAACAATCCATGTGAGCTCATCATCCAATCTTTGTTTCTGGTAATATTTTTAGTTTGTGAAGCAACTACATTTTATATTGCTTTATAGTTGATGAAAAATTACCACGGAAGAAAACTGACCATATAACCTCACTCCACCAAATTGTAGCTCATTTAATTCAGCCAATTTCCCTCAATATTTTTCCCAATATTCTGTTCAGTAGAGAGCATTGTGAAGGAAGTACAATTCTTTTATCCAAATTTTATGAAATTTTTGTAGTGCCTTAATGTGTCCAAATTATCATCCTCCTCCAAATATCAGCTCAATCCAATCATCTACGTGAGCCCAGTTTCAATTACCATTTTCTGTCTAGATTGGCACATTGTGAAGGAAGTGTCACTTTGGCATGTCCAAATGGTATAATGTTTTTACAGTGCCTTCATATGCCCAAATTAACATCATACACCAAATTTCAGCTCAATCCATTCATTCATTTGATCCGAGCTTCAACATCCATATTTCTGCACAGTGTGTTACTTTGGAAAGCAAGTGTCACCTAGGTTCATTCATTTGAGCTAAAAAATTGCCACGAGAGTCTCTTTAGTAGATGATCATCCTCAGCCAAAATTTAGGCCCATTGTCTATGTTCATTACCCTCACCGCTAATCAAACACTTGGCTACTAATTCATGTTTGACCTTAGTTGAGTCTCCTCGTGAGATTCTTCTATTGTATTCTTCTTCCTAACACCTACCGAGGGATTGTCCAACCCACCAGACATGCCTATTCCACCCAGAACGCACGGCAACACAACGGTTAGGCGGTGATCATGCGGCTGGCATGCAAGTTCGCGCGCTATGGAGTTGGGGCCCTAGACCACCATCCAAACCTCGATGTCAAGCTACCACACCATGTATTTCTGATTAAATAGATACTTATGTACCTATAAAAGATTTTTGGGAAAAAGAAAGAGCAAAGTATAATGCAGCTGCAGTTCAAATTTAACCCGCTTCTAGCTGAATCGACATAAATTTGTCTTTTTCACGAGAGGTGGATAAAAGCTTTTAACACCCAACCATTTTGTCAATTGTACATTAAATATGGCCTAGTATTTTATAAAAATTATTTGGTCCAATTTTGAAACAAATATATGATAGGTCCTTCACAAAAAAATTTATTTTGGGCACTTGAAAAAATGAACATAATTTTTACATACAAGGAAAATGAAAACTTCCTTAATCACAATTGTTTGCGATTCCAATATGCACCCTTATACATAATATTATATCATTTCAACAACCTATGTCGAATGTGGCCATAAGATTGATCATTTGGCTTGAAAGCCATGAATCTTCACACATGATAGCCCATTTCTAAGAACACTTTTAGAAAACAATTGTTGTATTACAAGTTTATTATTTTTCCTCGTAACTTTGTCACATATAATGACACAATGCACTAGACCTGCTGGCGGTGCTGCTCACGGGCTCTAGGGATCTTCGACCTGCTCGACCTGGCCGACGGCGCCTTGGTGGACGAGGTCGTCGCGCGCGTCGTCAAGAAGGTCATCCCGCCCGAGGACCCCGATGGCGGTCGCCGTGTCATCACCAATGGTAGGGCCTCCCCGCCCGGCACCGGCCACTCGGTACGCCCGCCGCTCCGCCAGCCACCTCGGCCTGCAGGCGCCCCACCAGCCTGCCTCCTCTCCCCCGCCACTGTCCCCGCCGGCCCCGTGAGGAACGGACCCCCAACAGTCGGTGCGCATCAGCGTACAGATCCGTGTCCGCGGCCTCCCCTTGGAGTCACCGTCGCTGACGCGGATACGGCGCAGGTCCCCGCGGCGCCTCTGCGGTGGACAGTACAGGCATGCGCGGAGGAGTGGGGGCAGCAAAGGCCGCGCCGAGCACCCCGGAGGAGGAGTGCGTCCTCCCTTTCCTCCAGAAAGGCGCGCCGAGGAAGGTACGTGCGGGTACCACTGCCGGGCCTGGAATTCAGTTAGCAGCTTGTGTCAAGCAGGACTTTGTCTACTGAAATGTTCGGTTTGTAGAAACGAGACGAACTAATAATTGTGGGCGATTTTCTAGTGGAAGGAACTTGGGATAGAGACCAAACAGGGAACATGGTCTGGAAAAAAGAACAACGAGTCTCAATGCGGTTATTAGTACTCCACGCTGAGAGCTAATGATACACTACATGGATTTGGATATCACCAATTCACCACAAAAATTGCAGAGAAAACAAGAACTGTGACAAAGATGTGCAAACCGGTGTAATAAGGGTTATACTTGAATAGGACATCACCACACTAGAAAATGTGAGGTGTTTATTCATTTTATAGGACAACTGGACTGAGGGCACACACTGAGTTTCTAATAGTTGCTCATAAGTAAAGAACATGGAGTACTTTATAAACATGATAAAAAATGTTAAATTGTGTTCTATAACATATAAACCATATGAACTGGACGGATAGTGGCATATCAAGTTATCTATGCAGAGCACATATGGAAGAATTTAGCTCTATGCAAGAAAAAGAAGCTAGAGCGCACATGAGGAACCATGTGTTTGTTCAGTTAAGGTAGGAGATGGGTGTTAGATATTTTTATAGAATATGGATGTCGTGGCACTCCTCGCAGTGGCCGTCCACTCCCGTAGCTTCCCCTCCATTTCGTCCCTCTCGCACGGCGGAGGCTGCGGCTGCCCCGTAAGACTCCCCCTTGGTCTCTTGATTTTGGGTTCCTGCTCCGGTGAGGTTTTGATTCGACGACGGCGTTTCATTCAGGGCGCGACGAGGAAGTACATTGGATGGTGGACGACTGCTGCTGCGACTACGAGACGGCGGGTGTGAGTTCTCGTGGGAGCGCGAGGGGATCGGGAAGCTGCTGTTCTTCGGTGGTGCGACGGAGATGTACAGCCTGGAGGAGCTGCTGCGGGCATCGGTGGAGACTCTCGGGTGCGGGGAGGCCGAGAGCACATACAAGGCGGTGAAGCGGATGTGGTGCAGCAACGCGGGGAGTGCCGGCGGGGTGGGCGCTGGTGCGGTGGAGTTTGGGCGGCGGGCGGAGGAGCTCTGGCGGGTGTGGCACCCGAACGTGGTGGCTGTGCGGGCATACTTCGAGGACAAGGAGGAGCGGATGCTGGTGTACGACTACTACCCCAACGGCAGCCTCTTCTCGCTCGTCCAAGGTTAGTACACTCGTCTTCGGTCTTCTTCCTCGTAATCCATTCTTGTCATTGCCATGCTCGGTTAATTAATCTGCACTGCTTAAGTAGTAATTTAAGACAACAATTTCGTGCATTGATTCATGTGAGAAGTTTTGAAGGATGAACCGCGCGCACACACACACATCCTGCTGCGCCCATGAACCAACCAACAGACCAACCAACGAATCAATCGAACGGGAAGGGAAAAATATGATTTTTTTGTTGTCACTCACGGCATTGAGGGAGAAAATCACGGGGGACAGCAAGTGTGCATCCAACCATCTCTCTTCGTTTTTATTTCTTGTTGGGTAGTAGTAGCTGAAGAGAGCATGGATATGGCGTGCAGCGCGAGTAACTGAAGCAAGCGGCACTCCATGGAGTGTGGAGTGTGGACTCTTGTGGTTGCCATGCTGCAATCTGTGACGAGAATGGCATGCGCAAGCCTCATGCTTATGCTTCACCACAAGTGTACAAAAAAAACCAGCTCTGTGTAGTATAATCTATTTATGAAAATAAATAAACAAGAATGGCTCGACATGTGTCCTAAGAGTGGTGTCAAGCCATTAGTCATGTCAATGGATTCATTTCATGGTGGAGTAGTCAGCTGCTTTATTATTAATTCACTCTTAATCATGCTGCAAGTCCAACCTGACATCAAGTCAAGGAGTAGCAGTAAGTAATTCATGCAAGCAGGAGCAATGAATATGGTCGATTCTAGATCAGATCAGGCACCTTTTCCAATTCTCTTTTGTTTTTCTGGTGACATCAAACACTCTATGCGAATCCTATAGGATCCAAGTGTACAACTGTACATGCCACTTAAATCCTACATTTTCCCTATGCCCGCATTCTGAAAACCCAGGAAACCAAAGTGGACCTAAAGGTGGGAGAAGAAGTGGAAGCTGGCTAAATTAATCAGGCATACTAGTATAGTACAGTACCTCTGTTTCCAAATAGGAACAGAGCATGTGGGTTTGCTCGTAGTGGGTATTCCTTTTATTCATTCATTCACAAGCTACTCTGTCGACTTGGTGATAGTAGTAATGATCAAGTTAGCATATTTGCTCAACTGGCTGATATTTGAATGTCCTCTTCATGCCTGATATTGAATAGCTATAAAGGAATCAACCCTCGCTTATGTGTGATGCTTATTCATACAAGTTAGCATATTTGCTCAACTGGCTGATATTTTTCTATATATTGTAGGTGGATCTATAAAATTAAATTCAAGTTCATACTCATACATATAATGGTTTTTTACAACTAGTAGCTTTTATACAACTCTGACATCTAGTATAATGGATATATTTTGTGATCTGAAGTTACTCATATGTGCTCTGGTGTAATATTACGGTCTAACGTTTTTTGTTTTGTCTCTTTTTCTGTTGCTAGGAAAGTGGTGAGAAGATGTCGATGATGCCTACCTGGGACATTCAAATCAACACAACATAAAAATTTATGAACATACATCTCATAGGAGAGTGGAATGAACTCCATTGTTAGCAGATGTGCCATTGTTCTATTGTGAAATTCTGTCCGTTCTTGCTATATTCCTGTGTAAGGAAATGTATTCATCAGATGAGTTATTGTGTTATGTAAACCTGGGAGATGTATTATGTGATTTTATATGATGGATGATTTTAATTCGACTTGGAGTTTCTTGATTTGAATACGAAATAGTGTTGGATTTAATATTGGACAAATAATTGGGTTGAAAAGTCCCAATAAATAGAAATGAAACCAAATTCTGGAACAAAAAGTTGATGAATTCAAAAATGAAAACAGGAGAAAACTGAAACTGGACCAAATGTATTTGGGCACTAAAAGGCCAGGGCCCAAATTATAATGATACAAAAAAATTCGAAAAAAATACTAGAAGTGGTTGTA
Organism: Hordeum vulgare subsp. vulgare; assembly: GCF_904849725.1. NCBI lineage: Eukaryota > Viridiplantae > Streptophyta > Magnoliopsida > Poales > Poaceae > Hordeum > Hordeum vulgare. Next base: position 228,128,079 of record NC_058520.1, on the reverse strand, counting down.
AATAGGCTAAGGCCCAAAAATAAGCCGAATAAGAAAAAGCCCAAAAAAATAAAACCAGCCCATGTGATCAATGGAAATGGGTTGGGCTGATTTCAACCATGACGTTTTGATTTTGTCGTAATTTTTCCACGTAGGACTGGGTTAGATTGCCAACGACGATTTAGGATCGTCGTAAAGGTTACGACGATCCAGGAATCGTCGTAAAAGTTACGACGATTTCGATCAAAACGTCGTTGTTGTCAGTTTTTGACGCTTCGTTTTCGACGCTTCGTTTTTCGTCGTAAGATCGTTGTAAATTAGAAACCATGACGATGTAGCAATGAAAATATAGCGCCGTGTATTAGCATATTTCTTGTAGTGTGTCTATTTCCTGCAAGCCTGAATAACTACTACCAACACTATTTTGAGGCATGCCTTGATACCCAAATCAGGTTATGATAAGATGATTAGAGGCTATTCCATCAATATGTTGATTCATTTAGACACCCATACTCGCTTCAAAGCCATGGATTTGATTGCTGAGACTATTAGAAGAACTTCTACAGATCAGAAGAGATCTTGCGGATATGCACCATATATTCAGATCCTGATCAATACCAAGATTGGCAAGAATGCATATCAGCTTGATCATCCTCATTTGCCACTACAGCCAGAGTTCAAGGATAATGAAGTTGTGATAGATGACACTCATCCAGATTCAGCTACAACTAGAGATGTTGCAGAGGCAGCTACTATAGAGATCGCTAAGAATGCTCAAGCTGCTCCACCAGAGCTCAAAACCAGAGACGAACATATGTCGTTCTTGGTTAGCACCATCCAAGGGATGGAGAAGAACATTTCTGAGAACATGTTGAACCAGAATAGCCTAGAGAGGATCGTGGAAACAAAGTTCCATGACCTGGATGTGAATGTTATGGAGTTGACCACTACAGTCAAACAGCTTCAACATGAGACTGACTCATCGCAGATTCCACGCTTAGATGACGACGATGATAATGATGATGATGATGATGATTCACCTCTTTGTACTACCACACATTTCTCGACCCAAACCAGGTCAGCTGCCGTGCCAATACGAAAACATAGACCGTCTACATCAGTTCAAGCTTCAGCTCTAGGTCCAGCATATCCTGCTCCACCAACATCAATTGAAGCCTTCGTTGGTGCTCTTTTGTCTAGTCCAATATCTGCTAACGGAGGAGACCATGTCGAGAAAAATGATTAAATTAGACCTTTGAACTTTTTGGTACTTGTTGCCAAAGGGGGAGAAGTGTATATATCATAGGGCTTCAAGAGAGGGAGAGCTTTTGACTTTATTTTCTCTCGTTTGGTTTTCAAAATTTTATTTGGTCTTTTGGATGACATCGTCTGCTTAGATGTGTGTTTGATCATATGATTTGATTGTTTGATGCTACCACGTTATTATTTTTCACCTATCTACATCATGATCATTCACTTATTTCTGGTGTTATGTGCATTTCTATTCATTCTTATCTTTTATACGCACCTCCAAGTTGTATGTGACATGGACGAGTGACACATGATCCTAATCGATTGTGCATTTGCATTCAAACACAAACTTAAATAATGCACAAATTTAGGGGGAGCTCTAGCTTTTCACATGCCTCTCAAAGCGTCGATGCTAATCATTGATTATATCTTTTGTCGAAACTTTGATCTATATGTTGTCATCAATTGCCAAAAAGGGGAGATTGAAAGCACAATTACTCCCTATGGTGGTTTTGATGATCATCGCACCATATGCACCATTGGACTAATGGTCTTATCTAAGTATATTTCAGAAAGTCCAAAAGATGAATTGGCTAAAGTTTTATGTGGAGAAGCCCCTTGATGAAGAAGCAATAGGATTGCCTCAAGCTTCAAGCAAGAAGACTCTTCATTTTACACTTTGTGATAAATCACATTTGAGTCCATAGGAAAGGCAATACTATTAAAAGGGGATGAGGTATTAATATGATTTGGTTGCTCAAGTGCTTAGAGATAGCCACCAAAAATGCGCAGCCGTTGTCCCACATAACACTTTGGTCCCAAGCCAAATATCCAAAATCGATGCCACCAAGTTTCCATATTCGGCCATACCAATTTTCATCCGAGACAGAACCCTAGCGAAACCTACCATTTCAGTACGACCTATTCTGCATAAGTGCTACCGAGCTTAGGTGACCAACCTTCTGTTGCCTCGATACACAAAATAGGAATTTCCAAGTTTGAGTATCGGTGTCACCGAGTTGGTACATCTGACTGTTAGCCACCTTTTTGGTTCTACCAGTTTTGTATACCGGTTCCACCGAGATTCAAAAGTTGCCCCTTTTGAGTAAGTCGGGACCACCAAGTTTGTAACTTCAGTATCACTGATTTGGTCACTTTAGGTGTAACGGTTGGATTTTGGGTGCTGCCTATATATACCCCTCCACCTACCTCTCAACCATAGAGGAAGAACTCATAACACACACTTCATTGCCATATTCATTTTTCTGAGAGAGAGCCACCTACTCATGTGTTGAGATCAAGAGATTTCATTCCAACCATTTGAACCTTGATTCCTAGCCTCCCCAAGTTGCTTTCCACCAAATTAATCTCTCCTACCCATGCCAAATCTGTGAGAGAGTGATTTAGTGTTGAGGAGACTATCTTTGAAGCACAAGAGCAAGGAGTTCATCGTTCTACCACATCTATTACCTTTTGGAGGGTGGTATCTCCTAGATTGGTTAGGTGTCAGTTCGGAGCCTCCTACTTCGTGTTATGGAGTTGAACCAATATGTTTGTAAGGTCAAGAAGATCGTCTTCTTCGTCAAGATCTACCGTGAGTGGGGCTAGTCCTGTGTGGACGGAAGCCGTGGTGGAATAGACAAGGCCGCTTTTTCGTGGACCCCTTGTGGGTGGAGCCCTGCGTAGACTCTCGTAGCTATTACCCTTCGTGGGTTGATGTTTCCACTAACATGGACGTATGATAGCGCCACCTGTCAGAACCATGCCAAAAATCGCCATGTCAACCTCATGCATTTGATCTCCTACCCTTCCTTACTTTACACTTGCATGTTTTACTCTCCGTTGCTATATACTCTTAGATGTGCATGTGTAGGGTGTACTTGACTAGTCATAATTGCTAAAACTGGCCACACTTAAAATTGGGAAAAGGCTAAATTTTTATCTTGCCAAGTAGTCTAATCACCCCCCTCTAGACATAGTTTTGATCCTACACTACCCAACAGTGTGCCATACCGTACAAATCGAGAGGAGACCAAGGAGATTCTGCATCAAGTACAGGAGCTACTCCACAAAGGTTATATATGTAAATCCCTTAGTCCTTGTGTTGTTCCTATTATTCTCGTTCCAAAAAAGGATGGTACATCGCATATGTGTGTCGACTGTAGAGGTGTTAATAATATTAGTATTCATTATCTTCATTCTATTCCTAGGCTAGATGATATGCTTGATGAATTAAGTGGCTCTACAATTTTCTCCAAAGTTGATTTGCATAGTGGATACCATCAAATTCGTATGAAATTGGGAAATGAATGGAAAACAACATTTAAAACTAAGTTTGGATTATATGAGTGGTTAGTCATGCTATTTGGGTTAACTAATGCACCTTACACTTTCATCAGATTAATGAACGTAATTTTACATGCTTTCATTGGATGATTTTTGGTAGTCTATTTTCAAGATAGACTGATTTATAGGAGATCAATGGAGGAACATTTGGAACATTTACTTGTTGTTTTTATTGCTCTACGTGATGCACGTTTGTTTGGTAATCCCGGGAGTGCACCTTTTGCATCGATCGAGTATCTTTTTTTTGTTATGTTGTTACTCCACATGTAAATGAAGTTGATAAAGCCACTATTGAAGCTATTAAGAGTTAGACGCGGCCCAAAATGGTAACACAAGTGAGGAGTTCTCTTGGCCTCGCTGGTTTCTATAGGCGTTTTGTGAGAGATTTCAACCCCATTGTTGCAGCTCTCAATGAGCTTACAAAGAAGAATGTTCCTTTTGCTTGGGGTACCGCATACGAAGAAGCCTTCATGGTATTTAAAGACATGTTAACACATGCTCCTTTACTCCAACATCCAAATTTTAATAAGACTTTCAAGGTTGAATGTGATGCTAGTGGAATTGGATTAGGAAGTGTGTTAATACAAGATGGTAAACCTGTTGCGTACATTTTTGAAAAAATTGAGTGGGCCTAGTCTGAATTATTATACTTATGATAAATAATTATATGCCCTTGTACGGACTTTGGAAACATGCAACATTATTTTTGGCGCAAAGAATTTGTTATACATTCTGATCATGGATCTTTGAAACATATTAAAATTCAAGCAAAACAGAACCGTAGATAAGGTAAATGGATTGGATTCATTGAGACTTTGTCTTATTTCATTATGCACAAGAAGGGTAGAGAAAATGTTATTACTGAGGAATTGTATCATTGTTATACTATGCTTTCATAACTTGGCTCTAAAATATTTGGTTTGGAGACCATCAAAGAACAGTATGTACATGATGTCGTATTTAAAGATGTGTTGTAGAATTATAAGGAATGAAGAACAGGGAACAAGTTCATAAGTAATGCTGGATTTGTGTTCTCTCGTAACAAGCTATGCATTACAGCTAACTTTGTTCACTTTTGTTGTTGCAGGAGGCACATGGAGGAGGATTAATGTGACACTTCGGCGTGAAGAAGACGAAGGATGTACTTGCTACACACTTTTTGGCCAAAGATGCGATGGGATGTTGATCGATTTGTTGTTCGCTGAACTACATGCCAAAAAGCTAAGTCGCAACTCAATCCTCATGGTTTATGCATGTCCTTGTGTGTACCTAGTGTTCCATGGGAGAATATATCTATGGACTTTGTTTTACGTTTACCTCAAACAAATAAGGGGAGGGATATCATATTTGTTGTAGTGGATATATTTTCAAATTTGGCACACTTTATGTCAGGTCATAAAACTGATGTTGCTTCTAATGTTTTTTGATTTGTTCTTTCGTGAAATCATTCGCTTGCAGGGTGTGCCAAATACAATTGTTTTCGATCGTGATACTAAATTTCTTAGCCACTTCTGCAGATATTTATGAGATAAGTTGGGGACTAAATTCCTATTTAGTACTAGATGTCACCCCAAACTGATGGACAAACTCAAGGAGTGAGTAAAACATTGACTAGCATGCATAGGGTTGTTTTGAAGAATAACATGAAAATTTGCGAAGAATGCTTGCCTCATATTGAATTTTCTTATAACCGTTATATGCATACTACTACTAAGATGTGCCCTTATGAAATTGTGTATGGTTACCTACCTCGTGCACATATTGATTTGTTGCCTCCTCCATCTTCGGAGAAGGTTGATTTTGACGCTAAACAACGCATTGAATTGATCTTAAAAAGGCATGAGTTAACTAAGGAAAACATTGACCTTAAGAATGCTAAATATAAATTGCTAGAGATAATGGTATAAAACATGTTGTCTTTGCACCTTGAGATCTTGTTTGGTTACATTTGCATAAGTATTGTTTCCTGATTTTCGCAAATTAAAGCTAATGCCACGTGATGATGGTCCTTTTAAGGTGTTAGAGAAAATAAATGATAATGCATATAAACTTGAGCTGCCTGAAGGTTTTGGGGTTAGTCCCACTTTTAGCATTGCTGATTTGAAACCTTATTTGGGTGAGGAAGGCGAGCTTCCATCAAGGACAACTTCATTTCAAGAAGGGGAGGATGATGAGGACATCAATACCACTGTTACACCACAACCTCTACTGATATACATACTCGACCAATTACTAGAGCTCGCGCACGCTTATTGAATTACTAGGTACTTTCATTTCTTGGTAACACACTACTAGGAAAAGGCCTGCTAGTGGCGCACCTGTTTTGGCTACTAATGGCGCACTACAAGTGCGCCACTAGCATCATGCCATTAGAATTTTTTACTAATGGCGCACCAGGCAGTGCTCCATTAGTATAGCCCATGGTGCGACATTAGTATGCCTCCTAGGGGGCCATATTTACCCATGTGCTCTAGCTTACTAATGGCGCACTAGTTGACGATGCGCCACTAGTGTGCTTTTTGCAGTGAGCCACTAATGTGCTGAGTGGTGTGCCACTAGTATGAAATCTTTGCTGAGAGCATAAAATCTTTGCTGAGAGCCCCATGACATCAAAGATTCTGGCATATATATGTTTTGTTTCAAAACCACAAATTCAATAGTACATAACATATATATCAAATATATAATACGTAATATGTGCCCAATAGTTTTACTAATCCACAACACATAACATATATGCAAAGTTGCATAACAAATTTCATGATCCATATATCAAAATTCCATAGCATCCATACATCCAAAATTCCATAGCATCCATATATACATATAGTTCCATAGCATCCATACATACATAGCTCCATAGCAAATATAATACACAACGATACTTTGCGGGCATTAGTAAGTAATATTTGGCACTAAAACAAATGCCTTCATGTCCATATCGTAGTCCAAAGAGCATCCGCGTGGCAACCTACAAGATGAAATCATCAACATGTCAAATTTAACACTCTAAATCATGAAGATCTTCAATAATGGTCTCTAGTTATAAATTTGATCTTAAAATGGGTCAAATGATCTCTACTTACATGTTTTGCGGCGACGTGGCGGGAAAACCTAGATTCTAAGCAAAGAAATAAAGTAGCACGAACGATTGATGGACAAATAACAAGACAAACCTTGCGCTTCCATTGTCCTTTGTATGCTGGATTCGGTATCCTTCTAGGTTTCCATATGCCATCATCATCATTGTCCCACGTGTCGGGCTAATTACTAACACGACATGCACATATTTGTCATCATGTGGTGTGCTTAGTTGTACAAAGCTTCATCATAAAAATGTTTCTTTCGATGTGCTAGGACATCTACAGTTTATGTGAGGGTAACTAGAATGCTTCAAATGCAGAAAATTTTCAACAAGACCAAATATGTAGAGCCAGATAAGCGGTTAAATGGGTCAACTTCATGCTAACAAGTTAGCACTGAATGATGCATAATAAGTTTAGACCATTTATAATATGGAATATGAAGTGCAGTAACCTAATATTTGATATCTTGAGTTTCATTAAGATAGGGTACTTGCATACCTTCTTATCCTTTGGGTCAGGAATCTCTCTTGGAATAGAATCATAGCCCTGGCCAAGGTAGATGAGCTGTTAGAAAACAATTTGCTACACTGTAAAATAATCAAATTCACATACTAAATTATGGGCACACAAACCTCAGGTTTAACCGCATCGGGATCCTCAATATACTCTCTGTCATCTCAATCCTTAGGCTGCAAAAAGGCAAATAAGTTAGATGATTCTCTCACTGTAATGTTCCTAGTTGTAGTACAATTCAATTTTTGAAAAAAGGGAGCTACCTTTTTGGCACCAACATCCTTGATTTTACGAGGAGGCAAGATGTCCCAATCAGTGTACATGCTCCCAAATTCTCTTTCACGGTTATCAACAAGTAAACTATAAGATGCATTGGGCCTAAGAATGAATGTGTAAACATGTGTGAGCCTGTCGGTTTCGCATTGTAGATCTTTTTTGATAGGATAGTTCTGACCCTGGTAAGAGAGTATAAGATGCAGCTTCTTTGTTTGAGTCCCGCATATATCTGGCCCATACATCAAGCTGCGTAAGAGAACAAAGAAAGCTATCAGCATAACTCAGTAGTAGACTAGTAAACCTGAACAAGTAAGCAGTTTATATTTATTCATTTCCCCTTAATCATGGATGGACATTCGCAAGCCATAGAATCTAGGTGTACTTATACAATGTAACAAATTATGTGAGGTTGACCTTTGCTCATCAACTATACAAACATTCTAATCCAATCACATGGTCGAAAGAGTGACAGGGTCTGCTTAGGAGCTTACTAACAGCAATGGTGGACCTTTGTTCCACGGGACAGAAGTAGGAAATAACATACCTGTATGGAGTATCTCCGCTATATTTCTTTTGGTTGACATAACCAGACATTAGCTTAATATAGCCGCCGCCACACTCAATTTCCTGCTCAAACTTTATGGAGTATTGGACCACCAATGTTCGGCCCTTGTTACTGAACTCCGGTATCTTGGCTGAGATAGCAAAATGCCTAGCATCTATCATTGTTTAAATGCCTGGAATACGCAAATAGAATACAGGGATTAGACGGTATGCAGAATTAAGGTAGCGACAAACAAGTCAGGGCTTTCCATTGTTGTTGCTTCTGCTGGGCTTTCCATTGCTGCTACTTCTGCTGGGCTTTCCATTGCCAACTATCTATGTATAAGTCAGGGCTTCTAAGGTCGTTATAAAACAATATAAATTTCAAAACCAAAACAATGCATGACCAATCAGATATTCTAAGCACTAGATCAGTTAAAGAGAAAAGGGCATGGAATCCTAAGCTCGAGAGAAAAATCCAGTATAAACTGTAGGTACCACAAACTCAACCAATATAAATTTCAGAACCAAAACAATGCATGACCCATCAGATATTATAAGCACCAGATGAGTTAAAGAGAAAAGGGCATGGAATCCTGAGCTCGAGAGAAAATTCCAGTATAAACTGTAGGTACCACAAACCCAACCAATACTAATAAAATAATATAGGAGAATCATGTGGATATGAAAATCAATAGGACATTCTCATTCCACAAACTGGTGGCCAGGGGCCGCTACCGCAGAGGCTAGAGTTTTTTTCGTGAGTATGCAAAATATTTGCATATCATTGTATTGATGGGGGGACATAGAGGCCCAGTTCATCGGTGGGTATCGTGAAGACGAAGGAGACGACATGCAGGCGAGGGAAGATGTAGAGGGACAGGAAGAGCACCTTTAGCACCGCTCGTGCCCGATCTCCGTCGTATTGCCGTCGTTGGAGACTTAGTAGCCGCCGATCCAGTGCCTCCGACCACTTCATTGTCGCGTCAACACCAAGTCTGGTCACCGCCGCGACTACCCACCCGGTCATCCACAAGTCCGCTAGATGGACATGAAGACAGATGAGAAGTGCAGTGTCGGGACCGCGGTCCTAAGCCATAGGAATCCAGCCTGTAACACATCGCATTCCTTTGTGGTCTCACGCACGGTTAACTCCACGGTTGCAGCCTTACCTTAGCCGGGACCGTTTGCGTCTTTTGACTCACGTATGTAATAGTGTCGCTAGCATTCCAATGTCAAAGAACCGGATCGACAAGTCTAGTGATAAACCAAAGTGGCAGTACCGCACAAGGACAGGCATACATGACCCAACAAAGCAGATGTCAGTCACCAGCGAATGTAGACGAGTCGTAGCAAGCTACAAGGACTTTATTACATCGCGTGACATTTCCCCAAAGGGGACAGACACAACAGCTAAGAAGGACACATGCCGGTCAACCAATGTGTCTGGAGCAGTAGCGAGCTACCAAGGCTCGTTGGATCACAAAGGGGCATTTCCCTGTAAGGAGTGCTACTAAAATTCACGACTAGGTAATCGAACCCCATACATGTCAAGTACGACACACGTACGCATGTCATACCGACATGTATAGATACATCGATGGCATCACAACATAACCATAAACATACAAGCTTTATCTAAGAGGCTCGGATGAGCCACACACATAATATTACACAGTAAGGGTCTCACGACCCATAATAGCAGTCATTCAGTTACAAGCCAGCGGAAGAGTTTAGAACTGTCTGAGTACAGACAGGTGCAACTAGAAGGCACATGGCCTGACTATACTACAGACCCAACCTAGGGCCAGATCGTAGCTGGGACACCAGCTACTCGTCGTCCTCGATGTCTATGAAGAACCCTCCATTAGGGTCATTAGCAACCTCTGCAACATTTATTAAGCAAACATGAGTACGGAGGTACTCAGCAAGACTTTAGGATAACTAACTACTCATGCAATGTATCAATAAGGTATGGTGGGGTTTCATGTGGAAAGCCAGCATTTGACTCGTGGCTAGACAACTTGCATTTTTAAATAATTTTGACAACTTGATTTCTCGCACACGAGTCCACTAACACCACAACAATACTCCATCGTGGAATCATTCCGTCTCCATACGGAAATGCCGTCCACGACACTCACGCTTATCTTGACAATTTTATGAGTAGCCATGGAAGTTATCTATGAACAACATATGTCTCCAAGTAGTCCATATCCGCGGACGCGGCTATTCAAATAGATCATAACCCTGCAGGGGTGTACTTCGTCACACACGCTCTCGCCACTTATCGCCATGTGCACGTCATGCACCTCGGCAACCTTCAAGCGGAAGCCCAGCGAGGGAGTCGGCCACGACCGTCAACCACATTAGTACCTAGTCCAGGTCTATCGCCTATCTGAGGGTAACCCGCACGGAAGTCCGGCCGAGGATTCCGCCACGGCCCCAAACGATGTGCGCAGGGTTCCCAAGCCCACCATCCGGGTGCCACTTGGTACACCGTGCCACTGCCTACCGCATCACAGCCCACCTCTCAGGTCAGCACCATGCACGGCCTCCAGCATGACTATAAACACCAGAAACTACTCGCAACTCCTGGACCGAGTACTAAGCGATTAATAAGTCGAGCGGGGTCATATTTCAGGGCCCAACATGTGGTAGTATATCGTCTTGGATTACATACACGGAACTCAGTTCCTAAGGATGGTTCCAATGAAACAACCCGCCATGTACTCCTACACAGCCTTTCACCGGTACCTTTACCAAATAAGGTTCAACACACAACCTTTGCTTACCGAACACATTCTCACAATTCTGTTCATCTCCCAGATGACAGACCATACACAACTCTAAGCATAGCATGCATAGCAGGATAAGACACATCATGGCTCAAGCAACTACCAGGTATGCTAGGTTGCAAGGTTCGGCTATTTACTGTGACAAGGATAGGTCATGCAAAGGAAGTGGGTTCAACTAACGTGGCAAAAGCATTTGAAGCATTTGATCCTAATGCAATAAGTAAGTGCAGGAGCAAGAACATGGGATTTATCGGGATGATCAAAATGGTTGCTTGCCCTGTTGCTCAGAGGAGTGACAATATCCGTCAGACGGATATTCGGTGGAATCCGGGGTAGCGGAGCCTACCGAAAGGAATGACAAACATATGCAATCAAGATGATGCATGAGCATGGCATGAGAATGCAAGATGGTATACTATTATGGCTAACATGTATTAGGTTTGAAGTTGATTTGAATCAAATTCAAATATCACTTCAAACGAGGTATTCTCGAATACCATTTTAATTGATTCGACCTCATCCTCAGATCAACTTGCTTTTAACATGCATGGGATGACATGTTAGGTTGCTGGTTTGTAATTAGGACAGTGCTTGATCATTTTATTTATAGTGAAATTTAAATATTTGCCAAATTTCATCTACAAAGTATTTATAAGAATTAACTTATTCATTAATCTACATGTTTGGGTTCTGTAACATTTTCAAACATGTTTGAAAATGACATATTCAGATTCCTTGAATTTTTCTAATACTTTTTCATATATAAATTATTTTCATTGGAGTTACAGTTTAATTTCTATGAATTTTTGAAGTTTTAAACATTTGTGGAATTATTTTTATACTGAAAAACCCCTTTATTGCGTCAGCCTGACATCAGCAGGTCAACTGACCTGATCAGGTCAAACCTGACAGGGGGGACCCACTGGTCAGCGTCTCAGGGGCTAATCCCGCGCTGACCAACCCCTAATTGGGTTTGACTTGGCCATGGGCCCACTGTCAGTGAGTGTTTAGGCTTTAAACTTCTGGGTTAGGTTGGCCACGTCGTTCCTCGCCGGAGCCTGGCCGGAGGCGACCAGATCCGCGGCAGAACCTCGCCGGAGACATGCTAAAACGTGGTGTGGTGCTCGGAAAAGAATGTTGAGAGCACTGGAGTGATGTCCAGGCTCGACCTCATCCAGCGCTGGCCTCAGGGAGAGCTATAGGTGGCCGGAGTAAGCTGGCGACGAGCCGGGGCGGCTGCCGGAGTACGGGTTCGATGGTCCAGTGGCTAGGGGGCACAGATACGAGGGGAAGGAGAGGGGAAATGATCGCAGGCTCACGGGGAGTGCGGAGAAGGGCTTAGACGGCTCGGGGAAGGCTGTTGTCGGCGTTTCACCGTCGATTTTCCGGCGACCGAAGGTAGAAGACGATGGCATTGGGGACGTTGCAGAGCTCGGTGAGACTTAGGCCGTTGCAGAGAGAACCAGCTCGACGAGGGGAAGCTACTGGACTACTCGGAGGGGAGGTCCTGTGGCTAGAGGCGCGGCGGCTCGAGCTCGGGCTCTTGGCAATGGCGGCAGAAGGAGGGAGGAGAGATCCCGAGAGGAGGGGGGAACTGGAGCTGGGGAACGGATAGGGACGGGCTTGGGGAAGATATCCCCGTGCTTGCCAGCATGAGGCGGTGGCCAGGCAGGCGCACAGGTGCGTGGCCGCGCCGGAGTACGCGGCGGCCACCTCCTGCTGCCCACTGGCGGGGGAGGAAGACGACGGGAAGAGCTGGGCCGGGCCAGGTGAGCGTGAGGTAGCTTATTTTCTCTTTTTTTCCGTTTTGTTTCTGTTTTGCTTTTTCCTTGATTTACTATTTATTTCAGCTCCCAATTAGTTTGTAAAAACTATGTTGAACACCCCAGAATATTTGTTGGAATATTTCCAACCATTCCTAAAGTTTTCAACAAATTTGAAAGCTTAAAGTTTCTGATTTCAAATTTAAAACTTGAAACCAGTAGCTTTTGCATTTATTTAAAATGCCAAGAGTATAAAATAAATGGTTTCCTTTATTGTTTATTTTTTTCAAGAATTATCAGAAAGATTGAACTTTTCTTGAGGCCATTTTGGGTTCATTGATTTTAACTAGTTTGGAATTTCCTTTAATTTGAAAAGTGGCTAGGGTTTTAGGATTTTCCTTCACCACTCGCTTGCTTCTTGTTGAAAATTTCCTAGATGCAATGCAAAGAAAACATGAGCACAAAGCTAACTTGATTAAGGTGTCAGGGATGTGACAACTCACCCCCACTCAAAAGAATCTCGTCCCGAGATTTAGAAGTCGTCGGGAATAACGCAGGATACTCAAGTCGGAGACGATCCTCTCTTTCCCAAGTTGCCTCCTTTTCAGAATGATTTGACCATTGAACTTTAAGAAACTTAAGGTTTCGACATCGAGTGGTACGCTCAGCTTGATCAAGAATACGCATGGGGTATTCTCGGTATGAAAGGTTATCTTGGAGATCAAGCGTTTCATGGTCCACTTCACGGATAGGATCCGAAAAGCAACGCGTGAGTTGCAAGATGTGGAAGACATCATGAACCTTGGAAAGATGCGGAGGAAGTTCCAACTGGTAGGCAACTTCTCCTCGTTTGGCAAGAATGTGAAAAGGACCAATGTAACGAGGAGCCAACTTGCCCTTGATACCGAATCGATGGGTACCCTTCAAAGATGTAACCCGAAGGTAAGCCTTCTCGTAAACTTCAAAGGTCACAGCCTTATGATGACGATCATATTGGCTCTTTTGACGAGACTGGGCTGTTTTCAACTTTTCACGAATAATGCGAACCTGCTCTTCTGCATCCTGGATCATATCCGGGCCAAAGAGTTGCCTCTCTCCTGTTTCTGACCAATTAAGAGGTGTTCGACATCTTCGTCCATAGAGAACTTCAAAAGGAGCTTTGCCCAAGCTTGATTGATAACTATTGTTATAAGTGAATTCGGCGAATGGAAGGCACTTCTCCCAATTCATACCAAATGATATAACACAAGCTCGGAGCATATCTTCTAGGCTTTGATTCACTCTTTCTACTTGACCACTTGATTGGGGATGGAAAGCAGTGCTAAAAGACAAGTGAGTCCCCATGGCATTCTGAAAACTTCCCCAAAAGCGAGAAGTAAAGATACTCCCACGGCCCGAGTTAATCTCCAGGGGAACACCATGAAGAGACACTATTCGAGAGATATATATCTCTGCTAGCTGGCTAGCTGTTATACTCTCACGAACGGGAAGAAAATAAGCCACTTTGGAAAGACGGTCAATGACCACAAAGATAGCATTATTTCCTTTCTTGGTCTTGGGAAATCCGGTAATGAAATCCATACTAACTTTATCCCATTTCCATTCAGGAATAGCTAGAGGTTGAAGGGTGCTAGCAGGCCTTTGATGTTCTATCTAAACTCGACGACAAACGTCGCAGTTAGCAACGAACTCATCAATTTCTCTCTTCATCCTAGTCCACCAGAACCTCTGGCGTAGGTCCTGATACATCTTAGTGCTACCGGGATGAATTGTGAGAGGAGAGTCATGAGCCTCCTTAAGGATTAACTGCCTTAGTTGTGGGTTCTTAGGAACCACTAGACGATTCTGGAAGAACACCACACCTTGATCGTTCATGGAAAATTCTTTAGTGTTTCCGCTAAAAATATTCTCCTTGATCCGTGATATACCCTTGTCACGCTTTTGGCCAGCTATAATTAGATCCTTAAGCGTAGGCTTTGCCACCAGGGTAGAAAGGAATCCTTGAGGAACAATATGAAGATTCAACTTCCGAAAGTCCTCATAGAGATGTGGTTGACCTTGTTGTAGCATCAAATTGTTACAATAAGATTTACAACTTAGTGCATCAGCCATAACATTGGCCTTCCCCTGGGTGTAAGTTATCCCTAAGTCGTAATCCGAGATCAACTCAACCCACCGTCTTTGCCTGAGATTCAAATCCGGCTGGGTGAAGATATATTTCAGACTTTGGTGATCAGTGAATATTTCGCAACGATTACCCAGAAGGTAATGTCGCCAGGTTTTTAGTGCATGGACCACAGCTGCAAGCTCAAGGTCATGTGTGGGATAATTATCCTCATGTGGACGCAACTGTCGATATGCGTATGCGATCACATGATGATCTTGCATGAGAATGCAACCTAATCCTGGTCGCGAGGCGTCGCAATAGATAACAAAGTCCTTAGAAAAATCTGGTGGTAGCAACACAGGTGCGAAAGTTAGGCGTCTTTTCAGTTCCTGAAAACTATGCTCACACTGTGGTGTCCACTCGAACTTTTTATCCTTCTTGAGGAGTTCAGTTAGAGGCTTTGCAACCTTGGAGAAATTCTTGACAAAGCGACGACAATAGCTCGCTAGACCAAGAAAACTCCTAACTTGCTTAACCGATTCAGGTTGAGTCCAATCAAGGACAGCTTGAACTTTCTCGGGATTGACAGCAATACCCTTACCAGAGATTACCTGACCTAGATAGGTCACTTCTGGTAACCAAAATTCACATTTTGAAAACTTGGCATAAAGGCGATGCTCTAGAAGTTTCATC
Organism: Hordeum vulgare subsp. vulgare; assembly: GCF_904849725.1. Classification (NCBI taxonomy): domain Eukaryota; kingdom Viridiplantae; phylum Streptophyta; class Magnoliopsida; order Poales; family Poaceae; genus Hordeum; species Hordeum vulgare. The sequence goes on along the minus strand of NC_058520.1, from coordinate 228,112,724 downwards.
AATACCAGCCTTAGATGCTCGGCATGTTCTTGTTCGTTCTTCGAGTAGATGAGAATATCATCGAGGTATACCACGATGAATTTATCCAAATACTCCATGAAGATTGAATTCATCAAACGAGAGAAGGTGGCTGGGGCATTGGTTAAACCGAAGGACATGACGGTGTACTCGTATTGGCCATAACGAGTAACAAAAGCTGTTTTTGGAATGTCCCCGTTCTTGATCTTGATTTGATGGTATCCCAACCTCAAATCCATTTTGGAGAAGACTGAGGACCCAGCGAGCTGATCGTACAGGTCATTGATCCTGGGGAGCGGATACTTGTTCTTTATGGTGACCAGATTAACTGGTCGATAATCTACAACCATCCGATCCGTTCCGTCTTTCTTCTTGACGAAGAGGACGGGGCAAGCCCAAGGAGAAGAGCTAGGACGAATGAAACCTTTATTCAGGGCCTCATCTAGTTGCTTCTTAAGTTCGGCTAGCTCCAGGGGTGCCATCTTATATGGTCTTCTGTCTATTGGGACAGTTCCCGGAACAAGATCTATCACAAACTCTACATCTCTGTCAGGTGGAATTCCTGGCAGTTCCTCTGGAAAAACATCCGGAAAGTCACGGACTACAGGAATGTTTTCAAGTTCCGGAAGAGGGTTGGCATTTAAGGAATAGAGTTGGCATTTGGCAACTCGAGTAGAGACATTTACTATCTCACCCGAGGGATGGGTAAGCTGGACATTTCTAGAATGAGTATCAATCTTAGAATAGTGAGCTGACATCCAGTCCATACCCAAGATGATATTAATATCCGAAGATTTCAAGGCTATCAATGAGGCTAGAAAAACTAGCCTGTCTACTAGAATTTCATTGTCATAGGTTATCCTAGAGGTTTGCCATTTACTACCAAGAGTGTGGACAACCAATGGAATTGTCATATCACAAAAGACATGTTATGCAACTGTGCATAACTTTCTGAAATGAAGGAATGGGAAGACCCAGTGTCAAAGAGAACAGACGCTGGGTGATGATTAACAAAAAGCGTACCCAGTATGACGTCGAGATCCTTTGCAGTTTCTTCTGCTGAGACATAGTTCACACGGCCACGTGCAGGAGTTGGCTTCACATAGTAAGCTTTGCCTGACTTGCCTTGCCCGACGGATTTTCCGGGTTGCTTGGCACCCACATTTTGAGGACACTCACGGGAGTAGTGCCCTGGTTCTCCACACTTGTAGCATATCACTTGGTTGGCACGTGGTGCGGCATTGCTAGCTGGACCACCATAAGTTTTTGCTGGAGGGTTGGTCTGATTCGTCTGAGGCGGCACGTAGGATGGCCTCGGAGTGTATCTTGGCGGCAGGGAACTATTCGGAACCCACAGCCTGCGTTTGGGAAACGCGGAACCAGAAGATGAGCCAAAGTCACGGGAGTGCTTCCTTGTGGCTTCAAAATCAGTATGACCAGTCTCGGCACTGGTCGCCTTGTTGACCAGGGCTTGAAAGCTTGCACACTCGTGGAGGCGCAGATCATGATGAAGCTCAGGGCTCCGACCATTATGGAATCTTGCTTGCTTCTTGGCATCAGTAGACACCTCCTCTGTTGCATAGCGGACGAGGTTACTGAACTCGCGGCTATAGGAATCCACGGTCAACTTGCCCTAGGTGAAAGCACAAAACTCCTCTCTCTGTCTGTCCATCAGGCCCTCTGGAATATGGTGCAGCCGAAAGGCTGCACTGAAGTCTGCCCATGTGGCTACTGGTTCAGCAGGACGCATAGCTTCAAAGTTCTCCCACCATAGATTGGCGGGTCCTTCCAGGAAATACGCCGCAAAGGTCACCTTGTCGGCCTCAGAAACATTCACAGAGCGAATCTTGCGTGAGATGCTACACAGCCAGCCATCAGCGTCGAGGGGATCGACGGAATGATGAAACTTTGGAGGATTCAGCTTCACAAAGTCGTTGAGGGACACTACAGCATTCCTAGGCTGACGAGCCGTATTCTGCTCAATACGCTCTAACAGTCGGTTGGTCTCCCTTTTGTTCCTCTCTGCCTCAAGCATATCTTCCGCCAGAGAGGCCGGGTGAGGCAGGTCTTCCTGCGACGCTTGACTACCCTCGCCTTGCTCATGAGCAGGGGCACGGTTCAACCTGGTGAACACCATCCTGACAAACAAACTCACAGCTTAGACCAATATCATATCAATACTAGCTATGTATTAAGAATGTACTGAACACACGGAATGCGGAAATGAATATCCGAACAACATGGTAACAAGCAACTGCTATATATACACCATGGTTCATACACACCCTTACATAGTTCAGTACAACCTTAACCGGAGAGCAAACTACTGAAATTATGAAACTACTCATCAGAGGCTTACAAGCTCCCTATACATTATTTATCTAGGCCTTCGGAATTCATTTCACATCACATGCATACTTCACAAGTCACACAGGACTGTGAACGTACGGCTACTACCATACTATCCTTCTGGTCACAGCTCAGGCATCCGCATAGAACATCTCATAGAGATTACCTCCATGACCTGGAAGCTCAACCTGCGGATCAGGAAACACTCTAGCCTGAGATCCCTGGGATCCATAAGGACACGGATATGGCCTTGGTCCCCTGACTGGTGGTAAGAGGGGTCCCCGAAGAGGGGTGACACCTCCTATAGCTGGCCAGTCAACGTGGGCCGGAAGATGGGTCCCCGAAGAGGGGTGACTCCTCCTATAGCTGGCCAATCAACGTGGGCCGGAAGATGGGTCCTAACAGGGTTCAGCATATCCATATCTCTGTACCCTGTCTGGACTACCGGTGCTAGCTGCGCCAAAGCCGTCCACAGACGGGCACGGGTAGCATAAAGCTCCATGCGGAGAGCACGAGCATCCCTGTCTCTATTCTCTAGCATCTCAACAGTGGACTGCAGTACTGGATCCTCCATAGAAGAATCAAAATAGACTCCGCTGAGGTATCCCTCTTCACCCGACTGAGAGGCCGGAACATAGCAGAACTCTGAATTATGTAGCAGTGCATGTCTCGCTCTCATAATGGTCAGCACTGAATAGGCAGCATCTTGTACTGCCATGTCAACAGTGACTCCCAACCCATAGGACCAATGGATTGGCTCCTCAGCTCCAGGGTAGTCTGGAAATACCCTAACGGTGCAGATATACTGGCTCTGGTTGAAGTCTCGGTACTGTTCCTCCACTGTGTACTCGGGGTACCAGCGGTAACCGCACACCTACATCACCCTGACCAGCATGGCCGTATGACCCGGTACATCAATGCACCTGGTCAGTCGTACCACCTCACGAGAAGGACGGACAGGCATCTGTAAATAGAGAGTAATGCAAAAGCATTAGTGCTCCGAATGCAAAATTGGGCAACATAACGGCTGTAAATGCTGAAAAACAAATTTTGAGAAAACCCAAAATGGAATAACGTAACCACTCAACTATCAAGTTCAACTCTCTGATCATCAAACTTACTTCCTTTTTCCTAGGAATAAAAGAAACCCAAATATCTCTTGACCCGTAGTCCTATAATCTACCGATCAGAAACACGAGCCTAGAAGAATATGAGTAACCTAGTCCTTAATTCCCGCAGAAAATACGAGGATGACCAGAATAGAATAACTGGAGAAGAGAACAAGAGTCTTACGTTCCCTTCCACAAACAATTCCCTTATATATAACTAAAGAAATTCTAGACTCAACTTCGACCAGTTTGGCTTAGTAGTCCTACAGTCAGTCAGGCTCTGATACCAACGCTGTCGGGACCCCGGTCCTAAGCCATAGGAATCCAGCATGTAACACATCGCATTCCTTTGCGGTCTCACGCACGGTTAACTCCACGATTGCAGCCTTACCTTAGCCGGGACTGTTTGCGTCTTTTGACTCATGTATCCAATAGTGTCGCTACCATTTGAATGTCAAAGAACCCAGATCGACAAGTCTAGTCACAAACCAAAGTGGCAGTACCGCACAAGGACAGGCATACATGACCCAACAAAGCAGGTGTCGGTCACCAGCGAGTGTAGACGAGTCGTAGCAAGCTACAAGGACTTCATTATATCGCGTGACATTTCCCCAAAGGGTACAGACACAGCAGCTAAGAAGGACACATGCCGGTCAACCAATGTGTCCGGAGCAGTAGCAAGCAAGGCTCGTTGGATCACAAAGGGGAATTTCCCTGTAAGGAGTGCTACTAAAATTCACGACTAGGTAATCGAACCCCATACATGTCAAGTACGACACACGTACGCATGGCAAACCGATATGTATAGATACATCGATGGCATCACAACATACCCATAAACATACAAGCTTTATCTAAGAGGCTCGGATGAGCCACACACATAATATTACACAGTAAGGGTCTCACGACCCATAATAGCAGTCATTCAGTTACAAGCCAGCGGAAGAGTTTAGAACTGTCTGAGTACAGACACGTGCAACTAGAAGGCACATGGCCTGACTATACTACAGACCCAACCTAGGGCCAGATCGTAGTTGGGACACCAGCTACTCGTCGTCGTCGATGTCTATGAAGAACCCTCCATTAGGGTCATTAGCAACCTCTGCAACATTTATTAAGCAAACATAAGTACGGAGGTACTCAGCAAGACTTTAGGATAACTAACTACTCATGCAATGTATCAATAAGGTATGATGGGGTTTCATGCGGAAAGCCAACATTTGACTCGTGGCTAGACAACTTGCATTTTTAAATAATTTTGACAACTTGATTTCTCGCACACGAGTCCACTAACACCACAACAATACTCCATCGTGGAATCATTCCGTCTCCATACGGAAATGATGTCCACGACACTCACGCTTATCTTGACAATTTTATGAGTAGCCATTGAAGTTATCTATGAATCACATATGTCTCCAAGTAGTCCATATCCGCGGACGCGGCTATTCGAATAGATCATAACCCTGCAGGGGTGTACTTCGTCACACACGCTCTCGCCACTTATCGCCATGTGCACGTCATGCACCTCGGCAACCTTCAAGTGGAAGCCCAGCGAGGGAGTCGGCCACGACCGTTAACCACATTAGTACCTAGTCCAGGTCTATCGCCTATCTGAGGGTAACCCGCATGGAAGTCCGGCCGAGGTTTCCGGCACGGCCCCAAACGATGTGCGCAGGGTTCCCAAGCCCACCATCCGGGTGCCACTTGGTACACCGTGCCACTGCCTACCGCATCACAGCCCACCTCTCAGGTCAGCACCATGCACGGCCTCCAGCATGACTATAAACACCAAAAACTACTTGCAACTCCTGGACCGAGTACTAAGCGATTAATAAGTCGAGCGAGGTCATATTTCAGGGCCCAGCATGTGGTAGTATCTCGTCTTGGATTACATACACGAAACTCAGTTCCTAAGGACGGTTCCAATGAAACAACCGCCATGTACTCCTACACAGCCTCTCACCGGTACCTTTACAAAATCAGGTTCAACACACAACCTTTGCTTACCGAACACATTCTCACAATTCTGTTCATCTCCCAGATGACAGACCATACACAACTCTAAGCATAGCATGCATAGCAGGATAAGACACATCATGGCTCAAGCAACTACCAGGTATGCTAGGTTGCATGGTTCGGCTATTTACTGTGACAAGGATAGGTCATGCAAAGGAAGTGGGTTCAACTAACGTGGCAAAAGTATTTGAAGCATTTGATCCTAATGCAATAAGTAAGTGCAGGAGCAAGAACATGGGATTTATCGGGATGATCAAAATGGTTGCTTGCCTTGTTGCTCAACGGAGTGACAATATCCGTCAGACGGATATTCGGTGGAATCCGGGGGAGCGGAGCCTACCGAAAGGAATGACAACAATCAATAACAAACATATGCAATCAAGATGATGCATGAGCATGGCATGAGAATGCAAGATGGTATACTATTACGGCTAACATGTATTAGGTTTGAAGTTGATTTGAATCAAATTCAAATATCACTTCAAACGAGGTATTCTCGAGTACCATTTTAATTGATTCGACCTGATGCTCAGATCAACTTGCTTTTAACATGCATGGGATGACATGTTAGGTTTTTGGTTTGTAATTACGACAGTGTTTGATCATGTCATTTATAGTGAAATTTAAATATTTGCCAAATTTCATCTACAAAGTATTTATAAGAATTAACTTATTCATTAATCTACATGTTTGGGTTCTATAACATTTTCAAACATGTTTGAAAATGACATATTCCGATTCCTTGAATTTTTCTAATACTTTTTCATATATAAATTATTTTAATTTGAGTTACAGATTAATTTCTAAGAATTTTTGAAGTTTTAAACATTTCTGGAATTATTTTTATACTGGAAAACCCCTTTATTGCGTCAGCCTCACATCAGCAGGTCAACAGACCTGATCAGGTCAAACCTGACAGGGGGGACCCACTGGTCAGCGTCTCAGGGGCTAATCCCGCGCTGACCAGCCCCTAATTGGGTTTGACTTGGCCATGGGCCCACTGTCAGTGAGTGTTTAGGCTTTAAACTTCTGGGTTAGGTTGGCCACGTCGTTCCTCGCCGGAGCCTGGCCGGCGGCGACCAGATCCGCGGCAGAACCTCGCCGGAGACATGCTAAAACGTGTTGTGGAGCTCGGAAAAGGATGCTGAGAGCACTAGAGTGATCTCCAGGCTCGACCTAATCCAGCGTTGGCCTCAGGGAGAGCTATAGGTGGCCGGAGTAAGCCGGGGCGGCTGCCGGAGTACGGGTTCGATGGTCCAGTGGCAAGGGGGCACGGATCCGAGGGGAAGGAGAGGGGAAATGATCGCAGGCTCACGGGGAGTGCAGAGGAGGTGCGGCGGCTGGAGCTCGGGCTCTTGGCAATGGAGGCAGAAGGAGGGAGGAGAGATCCCGAGAGGAGGGGGGAACTGGAGCTGAGGAACGGATAGGGACGGGCTCGGGGAAGATATCCCCGTGCTTGCCAGCGCGAGGCGGCAGCCAGGCAGGCGCACAGGTGCGTGGCCACGCCGGAGTACGCGGCGGCCAACTCCTGCTGCCCATTGGCGGGGGAGGAAGACGACAGGAAGAGCTGGACAGGGCGAGGTGAGCGTCAGGTAGTTTCTTTTCTCTTTTTTTTTGTTTCTGTTTTGCTATTTCATTGATTTACTATTTATTTCAGCTCCCAATTAGTTTTTAAAAACTATGTTGAACACCCCAGAATATTTGTTGGAATATTTCCAACCATTTCTAAAGTTTTCAACAAATTTGAAAGCTTAAAGTTTCTGATTTCAAATTTAAAACTTGAAACCAGTAGCTTTTGCATTTATTTAAAATGCCAAGAGTATAAAATAAATGGTTTCCTTTATTGGTTATTTGTTTTCAAGAATTATCAGAAAGATTGAACTTTTCTTGAGGCCATTTTGGATTCATTGATTCTAACTAGGTTGGAATTTCCTTTAATTTGAAAAGTGGCTAGGGTTTTAGGATTTTCCTTCACCACTTGCTTGCTTCTTGTTGAAAATTTCCTAGATGCAATGCAAAGAAAACATGAGCACAAAGCTAACTTGATTAAGGTGTTAGGGATGTGACATGCAGGGGAAGAAGGATTGATGAACTGGTCGATTACTCACCAACGTCGTCCCTGGGATCCAGATCTAGAGAAGAAATCAAGTGTCCCCCTCCCCTAGGGCCCTCTGGAAGAGCAGCATCACACCTGGGCGTCGGCGGTGACGGCGACTATGGGAAGGGCGCCGGTGGTGGCGGCGGCGACAGATGAGGGAAAGGGAGATGGAGAGGAATCGGGGGATGGGGGATTGAGGCATGGGCCGCTGGCCAATCTCTTTCTGTCTTTCTTCTCGAGGAAGCGAACCTTGTTGTCTCGTAGCTAATCCGACGTGGACATCGCGAGCGTTCGCCCTTCATGCGTAGCTTATTGTATTGGATGGCGCATCCCAGAGAGGTGCGCCATTAGTAATCTTGGTTACTAATGGCGCACTAGCTGGTGGTGCGCCATTAGTAGTTTTGCAAAAAAAAATATAGTAGTGGCGCACTGGGTGAGTGGTGCGCCATTACTAGTTAAACTAGTAATGGTGCACTCTGCCACGGTGCGCCATTAGTACTTTTGGAAAAGAAAAAAAGTTTGTTTGTAGTGGCGCACCGAGTGTGTGGTGCGCCATTAGTGTCCATCACACTAATGGCGCACCTGCAGATGGTGCGCCACTGCTATATAGTAGTGGCGCACTACTTGTCTGGTGTGCCATTAGTATCTATATTATCTATAGACCTTTTCCTAGTAGTGACAATTCTAATGTTCATGAGAATATGATGCTGCCTAAATCCGATACATTTTTGGTAGTTACTAATAAAGGGCCTAGCATGGACCAGAGGGATGAACAATGGAGCAGGATCAAACATGGAGATGAAGGCGCGCACGAATGGATCCAGAATGGCGTTTGTAGTGCAGATTTCAGCACTTTGAAGCCCCCTTGATGATATACAAGGACATGGACAAAATATACAAGATACCCTTTCATAAATTTCGTCCATAGTTTATTATAGATGTCGCACCACCTTATTTTCGGGCCAGGCACATGTAGTTTCGAAATACGACTTCATAGGATAGTTTTAGAGTCTGTACTGTAGGGGAAATGACACAAGAGGAGTCTTAGTCCCACCTTGCCATGGGTGGACACGATATCTCCTTTCCCCCTATAAACACAGTCGCGAATGCACCATAACTGCAACGTTGCATACTTTATTTGTGTTAGACCAAGACGTTACATAACCCCATTTTCATCAATAAAGCTTTCCTCTTAGATTTGCAATATCTAGATTACACTTTCAGTTTCTTGCTTGTTCTTCGTTTGCTTGTGTGCAGGAAATAGACCCTAATGGTCATATTGATCGTGCTCCCGCATGGTCAATAACCTCTAAAAGTTGGTTTAGCGATTGATAAGGCACGACATCTTCGCACCTTCGTAGTCGAATCGTCAAAGTCTGTCGCATTGGACCCGACGTCCTAAGCCTGCCGCAAATTGCAACAAATCCACCCTGCGGAACTGCCAGATCTGGTTGCTGTTTTCCTCATGATGGGGTTGTACATTAGGGGTAGGACTACGGACATGCTTCCCTCGGCCCACCTAGGACCCCTTTCGGAAATCCACCGATGCATCCTCAACCTCACTCGGCACAACATACCATCACTCGGCCTACCTGGAGTCACTCGGATCGTCTTATGTCAGTCGGATGCACCCTCGCACTCGGACCCCAGCAAGATGAAGGCACAGAAGAGGCTGCAACAGCTAAGGACTTAATCCATCACATGAAGTGCAGTGAAGACCCACGTCACCTCTAATGCCGAGGGTTATAGTTCTCGTTTCTAGTAACTTCCCTATTTATTAGCATTAATTACCATGTAATGAAGCTTGGTTGGTCGTGGCATGTACTATATAAGCCACTCCCGGGGTCCAGCTCAAGGGTTCAGCACCTTGTATTCTTTCATACCCCATAAGCAAACATCAGCCTCAGGGCTCAAGACGTAGGGTTGTTACCACTTCCGAGTGGGCCCCGAACTCGTACAACTCAGTGTATCCACTACACCTAGTTGAACTTCTCCCCTTTGTTCATACCCCTAGGTACTATTGTCACGGTCATTCCCATGACAGTTGACTCCCACCGTGGGGTTGCACGTGTAGCAAATTCAGTGCAGTTGGAAATTTATCGCATTTTCGTCAACATGATGACACTCGGCGGAGAGATCCTCTTCGATTCCCTCAGCTTCATCTTCGATGACTCGACATGGTCGTAGGATGCACCACTAGACACCAATGCCCTCCGTGCATGAGGTATGTCACATTTTAGCACAGTCGCGCACGGAGTCCTCATCCTACAGTCGTTGGTGCCGTATCACTCAACACCCCCGCATTCTGTTGCTTTTCGCCGCAAGCGCTCCAGGCGCACGCGGATGCAGTGCTGGATCAAACACGCCATGGCCAATCAGGCCATTTTCGGGCAGGTGGCCATGCTCAGCTCCGATGAGCCGACCATCAGCCTCTTCCCATCATCAAGCGAGTAGTCACTCGACGACTCCGACTGCGATAGAAGCAGGGGTGCCGTCGAGTTCGTGATGGCTGACACCAATTGGGGAGGCAACACAGGTTACGCCGTGGAGAATTCTCCGATGCGTGACGGCAGAGAGCATCGCCACGGCGATGGCAGCCACCACGTTACGCATTCTCTCACCGAGCAGCAGCGGGAAGAACTTTGGCGGAGAAGCGATCAAGCTCTCCGCATCCCCATTACCGGGAACACTCCGGAGGATATCGTGCTGGAGAACGCACGGATGGCCAATCAGGCCAAGTGCGAGCGCATTGAGCGACTCCAGCGGTCGCTCGACGCTTGGGCCGCGAGGGACCAGCCGAGCTCCAGCCGCAGTCGTAAGTAGTTGTTTTCGAACGACTGCCAGTGTCACATCAAGGTGATGTGGACACCTCTACTGAACCTGGCTGCGGCCACTCGGATTGTTGATTCAATTCAATCGAGTGACAGCGCGGCCGGGGAAGGCATTCGTCACATCCAGGCTCTGTGGAAGACTGTCATGCAACAGAATTCCGCAGTGTCGCAGTTGCGACATCGCATTCACAACAATTTTGTCTAGGCATACACCATGCAGTCGGCTCATAGCCCGCACTTGCAAAGACGATGCCAAAGGTCTCCTCCTCTTCCGAGAGGTCCGCATGAAGATTGGAGGCAAGGACACCGAGACCGAAGCAGGTCACCTCCCCAGGGAAGTGGGTCACTCGGTCGTCGTCCTCATGACCGTAAGCCAAGCCCCAATCGGCGTCGGGGTAATGAGGGTGACGACAACGGGGCCCCCGAGTTCTATGCTCGGTCTATAATCACGCAACACGTGGTTGATTGATCACAAACTGGCCGGGGAATATCTGGCCTCGAGTGCTTCGGTCGACACATCCGAGAGGCCGAAAACCCCTCCAACTACTGGTTGGCCACGGGGATCAGAAAGTTCAATGCCAAGTCGAAAAGCCGGAGACCTGGCTGGAAGACTACCGTGTGGCCATCCAGATCAGCGGTGGCGATGATTACGTCGTTATGAAGCATCTGCCCCTTGTGTTGGAGGGGTCCGCGAGGGCATGGCTCAATCTATTGGAAATATGCCCTAGAGGCAATGTTAAAATAGTTATTATTATATTTCCTCTTTCAAGATAATCGTTCATTATCCATGCTATAATTGTATTGAATGAAAACATAAATGCATGTGTGGATATATAGACAAAACAATGTTCCTAGTAAGCCTCTAGTTGACTAGCCAGTTGATCAAGGATGGTTAAGGTTTTCTGAACATATGCAAGTGTTGTCACTTGGTGACTGGATCACATCATTGGGAGAATGATGTGATGGACAAGACCCAAACTATAAACGTAGCATGTGATAATGTCATTTTGTTGCTATTGTTTTCTGCGTGTCAAGTATTCATTCCTATGACCATGAGATCATGTAACTCACTGACACCGGAGGAATACCTTGTGTGTATCAAATGTCACAATGTTACTGGGTGACTATAAAGGTGCTCTACAGGTATCTCCGAAGGTGTCCGTTGAGTTAGCATGGATCAAGACTGGGATTTGTCACTCCGTGTGAAAGAGAGGTATCTCGGGGCCCACTTGGTAATACAACATCACATGTAAGCCTTGCAAGTAATGTAGCTAATGTGTTAGTCACTCGACCTTGTATTATGGAACGAGTAAAGAGACTTGCCGATAATGAGATTGAAATAGGTATAGGGATACCGACGATCAAATCTCGGGCAAGTAACATACCGAAGGACAAAGGGAATGGTATACGGGATTATATGAATCCTTGGAACAGAGGTTCAACCAATAAGATCTTCCTAGAATATGTAGGATCCAATATGGAAATCCAGGTCCCGCTATTGGATATTGACCCCGGAGTGTCTCAGTTCATGTCTGCATAGTTCTCAAATCCGCAGGGTCTGCACACTTAAGGTTCGGTGACGTTTCGGTATAGTTGAGTTATAGGTGTTGGTGACCGAAGGTTTTTCAGAGTCCCGGATGAGATCAAGAACGTCACGAGGGTTTCCGTAATGGTCCGAAATGAAGATTAATATATAGGATTGTTTGGCCTCCGAAAAGATTTCGATAAATTGCCTGCAGTGTACTGGGAGTGACGAATGGGTTCCGGGTTTTTACCAGGAGGAGGCCACCCACCCGGGAGAGAACCTAATAGCCCATGGGTAGAGCACCAGCCCTTGGTGGGATGGTGAGGCCATCCCAATAGGGCTATTTTGGCCAAGAGGAAAAAATCAAAGGAGAAAGAAAAAAAAGGAAAAAAAAGAGGAGGTGGGAAGGAAGGAAGGGACTCCTCCCTCCAAACCGACTTGGAGGAGGATCCCTCCTCCCTTCACGGACGGCGCCCCAAGGGAAAGCCCCACCCCTTGGCTACTCTTATATATACTTGACTTTTAGGGCTTTTCGAGACACAACTTTGCCACGTGCAACCGTAAACCTCTACTTCGTAGTTCTTCCTCTAGATCGGTTTTCTACGGTGCTCGGGTGGAGCCTTGCACGAATAGATCATCACCATCACCGGCACACCGTCACGCTGCCGGAGAACTCATCTACTTCCCCGTCTCTCTTGCTGGATCAAGAAGCCGGAGATCGTCATCGAGTTGTACGTGTGCTGAACGCGGAGGTGCCGTCCGTCCTGTGCTAGATTGGGATGAATCGTGGGACGACGGTGATTTGAATCACGAAGTTGTTCCACTATATCAACCGTGTTTCTTAACACTTCCCGCTTAGCAATCTACAAGGGTATGTGGATCCAATCTCCCGCTCGTACATGAACATCACCATGACAGGCCTTCGTGTGCGTAGGAAAATCTTTGTTTCCCATGCAACGTTCCCCAACACAATCATCTGCCCTCCAGCAGCATCCACAACTAGGGCGATGTCTCCCAAGTGTTCGTCAACACCTTCGAGGGAACATACAAGCCCCCAGGCAGCCTGACGGAGGTGCAGCATTGTGTCCAGAAGAGCAATGAGACTCTTCGGGAGTACATACAGTGGTGGACCACACTGCACAACACCGTTGAGAACACTGAGCACTAGGCCGTGTGTGCTTTCAAAGCACGCACTCGGTATTGTGAGCTCATTCTCAAGTTTGGCCGATCGCGGGACCTATCCCTCAGTCATGCCATGGAAATATCCAATCGGTACATGAATGGAGAAGAGGAAGACCTCCTCCGCAACGTCAAAGGCTGAGCCAATGAAACCCCTCAGTCGAGCAACGCTGGGAAGAAGCATGTAAGTGTATCTAGTGCCCCTTAGTGATTTTGGTCGTTTGAAGACTTATAGGTTAAGTATCTAATGTGTTCATGAGTGTACACAGGATCTATAAGTCGCTGAGGAGTTTGAAATATTCGATGAATATCGACCCCTAAAATTGTATATCTTTGGCTGAAGAAATTGGTCTTCTGTTGAAGAATTGAATCGCGAAGAAATTGTGATGAAATTGATATTCCTCATGAAGATATTGAAGATGAGGAATTCGGTGTGTCCTGAAGAAAATCAATCTGAAGACTATGAAGCATGAAGATTTATTCTGTCTGTTTTATTTTCTTCACTTTTGAGTCATAGGAACACCGTACTGTTAAACGGGGTCAAAGTAACACTTCGGAATGAATTTCCTCATGATTTTCAACCCAAGCCTAAGCCTACCAAAAGCCTCATGTGAGGAATATGAGAGACATGAGGACTCTCACAGCTGAGTGTCCCGACCGTTACCGCAATTCACGCCACAACACTTATCTTATCGACACCAACGGTCATATTATTTAAGGGCATTAATGACAAATCATGTCGGGATGCTCCCAGGCTATAAATAGCCGCCCCCACAACCATTAGCTGGTTGGTTGCTCCGTTAGAAACTGACACTTGTCATAAGAGCAACCCAATTTCCTCATAGTCTTCGAGAGTAAATCATCAGTGAGGAAATACCCCAAAACACCAAACCACAAACTAAAACCAAGTGATTGAGCATCACTGAAGAAGTTGTTCCTATGTGGGACTGAAGCCTTTTACCTTTGAGGACTATGCATCCTCCAGACGGTTAGGCGTCATGGTCTAGAGCAATCCAGCAGTCAATTGTGGACCGTCGGGTGACCAAGTTTGTGAGGGTTTGGAAGTCTGCCCTGAAGACTTACCACGAGTGTTGGGCGAGGACTGTGTGTTCTTAGCTCAAGGAGAATACGGTAGGGACTGTGTGTCTTTTGGTTTCAATACCAAGCCGCTCCAAACCAGATGTACAACTGTCACAGCAGTTGGGACTGGGTCATCAACCACTGTCTTCATTGTTAAACGAGTTCTAATTCTTCAACTCTTTCAATAACTCATATTGCATGTTGAAGATTTTCATTGTCACTGTTTGAAGAATTTGTTGAAGACTTTCTCTAAAATTCATCAACCCCAAATTCTTCATGCAAGTTAATCATCACCTGTTTTCTCTGTGCCTGCATACTGTGCAAACTGAATTTCATATTCTTCATCTTGAAAACTGCTGTAGTGATACTTTGACTCCTGATCCTTTGTTGTTTCCACTGCAAGTTAGTCATCAGTGAGGAATTTCCTCAAAAGGAATTTCCTCAGTGATGAAATTCTAAAAATCTCCTATTCACCCCCCTCTAGTCGATATAACGCACTTTCAATTGGTATCAGAGCAAGGTACTCCCTTGTTCCGTGTGATTTTGGTTTAACCACCTGGAATTTTAGTTATGTCGACAGTAGGCATGATCAAGGTTACTGCAGGATGTGCTACTTTCGAACAAAGGACTTTCCCTTCTAGAAGACCAAGATGCAGATGCATCTACAAGATATTGATAATGATCTCTGGTATATTGTGGAACATGGTGTCCCTATCATCACTGCTACTGTCTCTGCCGCTGATGTGAAGAAATTCAAGCAACTTGATTCTCAAGCGAAGAATATCATCTGTGGCCATCTGACCAAAGGTCAGTCTCGCAGAGTGAGTGCTTTGGGCGCAGCAAAACTTATCATGAAAAGGTTGTCCAAAGTTAATGAAGGAGTATCAACCCAGCGTGATTCTCGTGTTGATGTTCTTCGCAATCACTTCAACCGCTTCAAGAGGCTTGACAATGAAAGCTGCCAAGATACCTTTGATCGCCTCACTGACATATCAAATGAACTGCAAGCACTGGGAGCTCAAGACATTACTGATCATGAAGTTGTGAAGAAACTGCTAAGATCTTTGGATTCTTCATTTGATACTTTAGTTCTGATGATTCAAGAAAGATCAGTCTACCAGATGCTTGATCCTGCTGATATACTCCAAAGACTCAATACTCATGAATTCCAACAAGAAGAAAAGAGAGATCTATATGGACCAAGCTATTCTAGACCTCGTCCACTGAAGGTCAAAGCAATTTCCTCATCTGAAGAAGAAGACTCGGATGGTAGCATTGGTGATCCTGAATAATTTGGACAGGAGCTTGCAATGCCCGTGAGGAAATTCCAGAAGTTTACATGACGTGGCAGTTTGGTAAATCTTCAAGAACAGATATGAGGAAATCAGAACCTTCATCTGAGGACTACAAGAAAAGAACCTGCCACAAATGCAAGAAATCAGGCCATTACATTGCTAATTGTCCTTGTTGGGTGAAGGAATCAAAGAAGAAGAAATACAAGGATGAAAGTTCTGATGACTCGAAGAGAAAGAAGAAATCTTCAAAATCCTCATCCTCAAAGTCCTCATTGCAAAAGAAGACTAATTTCAGAAAGGCTCGGGCACTTATTGGCAAGGAAATGGATTCTGAGGCAGAATCGGAGGAATGTGATGAAGAGGAGGGTTCTGATTAAGACCCGGAATCTGGACTGGCTAGTCTTGCACTTGCAGCCACATTTGTTAGCAAGTCAATCTTAAACCTTGAAGAAAATGATAACACCATCCACACTGATGACTATGCTGATGACTTCGCTCCAACCTATTGCTTCATGGCAAAAGATTCAAAGGTACTGAATGATGCTTCCTCCTCTGATTCAAGTGACTGTGAACTTGATGATTACAAAAAACCCAATTACAGTTAACTTGCTATCATTGCTACTAAACAACAAACTACCCTAGAAAAGCTTCAGAAACTGCTAGACAGAAGCGATGATCTATTGAATGCTGAAATGAATCTTACCCAAATCCTCACTGAAGATATGAAAAGTCTTCAGTCCAGATTTGATAATCCTCAAGATCGTCATGTCACACTCCTCGCTGATCATGAGAAACTTTCCTATGAATATCTTCAAAGGAAACTTGATCTTGAGAAGCTGAGGATTTCTCTTGATGATCTTCGTATGGAAAATGATTCATTACTCGCTCAACAGATCAGTGCCACTCAGGCTGAATTCATTCCTCCATGTCTTAAATGCATCGAACGTGAAACTGCTACTTCTTCACCACAATCATCAAATGCTTCTATTGCTACAAATTCTTCAACTGCTCTTGTGGTATCAAATTCCTCACTTGAGGAAACCACAATGTCACAGATGAAAATTCAGGGCTGAAGGAATTGTATGTGACACGCATGTACAAAAGTCTCAAAGGGCACCAAACCCTTTGTGATGTGCTCAAAAAGCAGATTTTGAACAAGAACCCAAGGAAAGAAGGAATTGCCTTTGAGAGGAAATTGAATACTGATGGATCATACTCGAAACCTGAGCAGTATCCCAAAACCTCATGGGTTGCTGCTAAAGGGCCTCCTTTTAATCCATCCAATCTAACAGGCTTTGCATGTGAATTATCCTATTCCTCAAATGAGTCATTTGACTCCAACTATAAACTGTTCAAAAATCAATCTGGTGAAGTATTTTCTCGATATGTTGGAACTAACTACAGGAATGGGCCTTCCCTGAGGAAATTCTCGGTTCCCAAAAGTTGCCTTGAAAATCTTCAGGTGAATGTCCTCATGACACCACCTATGAAGAATTTCAACCCCAGATCAAATTCCTCAACAGCATTCACTTATAGCTATTTCTTCAACTTGATATTTCATCTAAGTGAATGTGATCGGAACCTACGTCCCCTCTATGCTATACTCACCCAGTCTATTCAATTCTTCATATGCGTTCTACTTGAAACTTTGTTCAAAATCCTAATTGCGTCCTTGTCAGCTGATGATTTTGTAACAAAATCCACAAATCCTCAAAAATACTTTTTACACAGTAACTGAACCCCACTTCCCAGGATCAGATAAGCACGATCTCCACCGCTTTAAACGGTTGTTACATGTGTCCTGCGGAGACGAAACGGCAGGGGTAGTTCGGTCCAAAAGAATTGGCCAGACAATTTTCACCTGAGCTATAAATATGTCCTTACCCCCTCCGGTCAAAACTCTTCGTTCTCTCTCCACCTCCTCTCCACTACAGCAAAGACCTAGCGCCACCGCTAGAAGTTTCGTTGCCGGCGAGGAAAAGCTTCACTGCCTCGACCTCTCCGTCGCCGAAAGCACGCCGGAACCGAAACTTCTTCGTCCGCCGCCGCCGTAGTCGTCCTCTGTTGCCAAGTTAGGGCGCAGTGGACTCGCACCGAAGAGCATGTACTGCTACTTCTTCCTCTATTCTTCGTGCTCGATATATAGGGTAAATAAAATCCTATTTTTACAGTCTCTTTCAATCTACTATTTTACCTTAGATTCGTGGAATCTGTTTTTCCTCAGTGTCTATCAGTCTCTATTCCTCAAACACTACTTATTCCTCATACTGTTGATCAATTTCACTAAGCAACTAAAAGTCTTCACGAGCTTCCTCAATTGTGCAAATTTTCGAATCTGTACAAGTGTGGAACACAAGATCAGAGTGCTTAGACAAATTCCTCAACCCACTGGTCAAATTTCTCAACTTTAAAATTTTCAATTTCTTCTAATCTGAGAATGCATATGACCTCTCCAAATTACTTGCAACTATACTCTGTTCACAGGTACAAAAATGTCAGTTGATTGATGACCCACAAGTATAGGGCATCTATCGTAGTCCTTTCGATAAGTAAGAGTGTCGAACCCAACAAGGAGCAGAAGGATATGACAAGTGGTTTTCAGCAAGGTACTCTCTGCAAGCACTGAAATTATTGGTAACAGATAGTTGTGTGATAAGATGATTCGCAGCAAGTAGCAAGTAACAAAAGTAACAACGGTCCAGCAAAGTGGCCCAATCCCTTTTGTAGCAAGGGACAAGCCTGGGAAAACTCTTATAGGAGGTAAAGCGCTCCCAAGGACACATGGGAATTTCTGTCAAGCAAGTTTTCATCATGTTCATATGATTCGCATTCACTACTTTGATAGTTTGATATGTGGGTGGTCCGACGCTTGGGGACTACCCTTACTTGGACAAGCATCCCACTTATGATTAACCTCTCTCGCAAGCATCCGCAACTACGAAAGAAGAATTAAGACAAAGTCTAACCATAGCATTAAACTAGTGGATCCAAATCAGCCCCTTACGAAGCAACGCATAAACTAGAGTTTAAGATTTTGTTACTCTAGCAACCCATAATCTACTTACTACTTCCCAATGCCTTCCTCTAGGCCGAAATAATGGTGAAGTGTTATGTAGTCGACGTTCACATAACACCACTAGACGAAAAACAACATACAACACATCAAAATATCAAACGAATACCAAATTCACATGACTACTTATAGCATGACTTATCCCATGTCCTCAGGAACAAAAGTAACTACTCACAAAGCATAATAATATTCATGACCAGAGAGGTATTGAATAGCATCAAGGGTTTGAACATATAATCTTCCACCGAGTAATCCAACTAGCATCAACTACAAAGAGTAATTAACACTACTAGCAACCTGACAAGTACCAATCGGAGTCGCGAGACGGAGATTGGTTACAAGAGATGAACTAGGATTTGGAGATGAGATGGTGCTGATGAAGATGTTGATGGTGATGAGTCCCCTCCATTGAGAGGAGTGTTGGTGATGACGATGGCGACGATTTACCCCTCCGGGAGGGAAGTTTCCTCGGCGGGACGACCCTGCTGGAGCTCTAGATTGGTTCTGCTCAAGTTCCGCCTTGTGGCGGCGGCAATTCCTCCCAAAAGCCTCCTCCTGATTTTTCTGGAATGAAACCCTCCTTATAGCAAAAGAGGGGGGCCAGAGGGCCAGGAGGGAGCCCACAAGCCCCGTAGGCGCGGCCAGGGGGTAGGCCGCGCCTAGCAGGCTTGTGGCCACCTGCTGGCTCCCCTCTGGTACTTCTTCGGCCTAGTATTTTTTATAAATTCCAAAATAAATCCTCGTTGATTTTCACGGCTTTTGGAGTTGCACAGAATATGTATCTCAAACTTGCTCCTTTTTCACGCCATGCGAAATAAGAGAGAAAAGGCATAAGTATTGTACCGTGAAGTGTAATAACAGCCCAAAAAGCGATAAATATCAACATGAAAGCATGATGCAAAATGGACGTATCAACTCCCCCAAGCTTAGACCTCGCTTTTCCTCAAGCGAAACCCAAGATCAATAAATATGCACACATGTTTAGAGAGAGAGGTGTCGACAAAACAAGATATGGACATGCAGGCGTCATGATCATAATCAAAACAGCAATATCATGATATAATATCTCATGCTAAAGTGACAATTCCTTCACAAAGTAAAGTAAGGATCAAGAACCGTACTGAGAATTAACAACCAATAGCCTATAGTCACTGAAGCAATTGCAATTTATCATAACATCGGAAAGAGTCAAATAAGAGCTTGTAAAGCAAATTCACATACTCAATCATCCTTTCGTCTTCTACAATTGCTACAACTCACGTGGTACTCATGAGATCAAAGTTTCAGTCGGACACAGAGAAAGATAGGGGCTTATAGTTTCGCCTCCCAACTACTTAACTCAAGGGTAATGTCAACAATAATAATTCATGAATACTTACTTCCAAGTTGACATATGAATACATATCTTCCCCTAGTATATGACGTTAGCCAAGAAAAAGGCGAAATATGGAATTGGTGTAGATCACCATGACTCTTTCAAGGGCAAAAAGTAAAGGTACAAGATAGGCCCTTCGCGGAGGGAAGCAGAGGTTGTCATGCGCTTTTGATGTTTGGATGTGCGACCTCTTAGTGTGAAGGAACGTCACTTTGTATTGCATTTTGTGATAAAGAACTTTATTATGCAGTCTGTCGCTTTTATGTCTTCCTCATCACAGGTTCGTACAAAGCTTATTTTCCACACACTAATAGATCATACATATTTAGGGAGCAATTTTTATTGCCAGCACTGATGACAACTTACTTGAGGGATCTTATTCAATCCATAGGTAGGTATGGTGGACTCTCATGGAAAAACTGGGGTTGAAGGTTTGTGGATGCACAAGTAGTATCTCTACTTAGTGCGGAAGTTTTGGCTGATATGAGGTGGAAGCAAGCATCACATGCTAAGGGATCTCTAGTCATAAAATCATTGTTCGGAAGCAAGCAAGCATAATTCATTATGTTATCTTCCTTGTCCAACATCTACTTCTAATCATGTAATAGTTTAGTGAGTGTTCACAATCATAGATGGTGTCCAAGATGATATATTTATATGTGAACCTCTCCTTCCTTATCACTTCCTATTAATTGCAACAATGACCAAGATCTACGTTTTCCACCCTCAACAAGTTTCAATCCTCATTCTTTTTATATGTGAAGCCATCACTTCCCATAAGATCATTACATGATCTTTCATGCTTTTGTTCTATTATCATTAATTTGATCATGGCATGAGGCAAGGCTCTTAACTAAGGCACTCTTTATTATATGGCTCACGAGCTCGAATACATCGGGGGTGACACAAAGAAAAACTCAAGCCTAAAACACTAAGAACTTTATTCTACTAGAGAAATATAAAACCAAAAAGTAATGAACTGATAAAAGGTAAAGGCAAAAGATGTGATGGTGATACGATACCGGGGCAACTCCCCCAAGCTTGGCACAAGCCAAGGGGATTGCCAATACCCATGCTTAGTTGTCTTCCTTTGGAGGTGAAGGTGGTGGAGTTGTTTTGTCCTTTGATTCCAAGAGGCCCATCAATCTTTGATTTATACCTTGGAGCTATGTGATATGTTTCTCCAGCAAAACAACTTCATGAGTGAGATAAGTATTACGAACACGAGTTATTTCACATAACCTCAAGAGCTCGATCAAGGATGGAGGTAAAAGATGAAGGTATGGTTGAACAAAATCCTCTTCCTCAGCCTCTTCCTCGTTGAGCACAGATTGCCCTTCGTCCAACGCCGGATTCTTCTCCTTACGTTTGCCCTTAGTTTCTTTAGGTAGCCTTTCCTTGGCCTCCATTCTTTTCAGATCAGCATTTACTTCTTCATAGACTTGAGGGAGATCGTTCTCCCCCACAGATTCCTGAGATGACATCTTGCTCTAAATCTACGGCAGAAAACAGGCTCGAAACGAAAATAGAGGAAATTTGTGTGATACGAGGGTCAGGCCGTTCGGGAGAATATATAATGATTTTTTTCCGACCAGAAGGAGTACTCCACAAGAAAACGGAGTTCGGCAGGTACACGAGGTGGTCACAAGCCCTCCAGGCGCGGCCAGGGTGTGGCCTGCGCCTGGCAGGCTTGTCGCCTCCTCGTGCGCTTTCCGTACTACTTTAAATTTTTCTATTTTTCTAAAAATTCCAAAACGGAGAAATTCCTACTAGAATTTTTTTGGAGTCAGTTTACTTACCGAATCAAATACCTCTTCGTTTTCGAAGTCTGAAACAGGCTGATAAATATCCCTTA
Source organism: Hordeum vulgare subsp. vulgare (assembly GCF_904849725.1). Taxonomy (NCBI): domain Eukaryota; kingdom Viridiplantae; phylum Streptophyta; class Magnoliopsida; order Poales; family Poaceae; genus Hordeum; species Hordeum vulgare. The sequence goes on along the minus strand of NC_058520.1, from coordinate 228,090,918 downwards.
TGTACTCCTCCAGAGTTATGGTATTGATAATATTGCTTTCAACATTTATGGGAGTACGTGAGATATAATGCTTGATTCTTTGCCCGTTTGCCACTCTCGGAAAATTACCTTCCGTGTTGTTGATCTTGATGGCACCGGAACGATATACTTCCTCAACATTGTAAGGACCTTCCCATTTAGAGAGAAGTTTTCCTGCAAAAAATCTTAAACGAGAACTGTATAGCAAGACATAATCACCTACATTGAACTCACATTTTTGTATCCTTTTATCATGCCACCTCTTAACCTTTTCTTTGAACAACTTGGCATTTTCATATGCCTGAGCTCTCAATTCATCAAGCGAGCTAATATCAAATAACCTCTTCTCACCAGCAAGTTTGAAATCAAAGTTGAGCTCTTTGATTGCCCAATAAGCCTTATGCTCTAGTTCAAGAGGTAAATGACATGCTATACCGTAAACCATTTTGTACAGAGACATGCCCATGGGATTCTTATAAGCAGTTCTATAAGCCCACAGTGCATCATCAAGCTTTTTAGACCAATTCTTTCTAGACCTATTGACAGTCTTTTGCAGAATTTGTTTAAGCTCTCTATTACATAACTCTACCTGACCACTGGACTCAGGGTGATAGGGAGATGCAATTCGATGATTGACATCGTACTTAGCAAGCGTTTTACGGAAAGCACAATGAATGAAATGTGAACAACCGTCGGTCATTAGATATCTAGGAACTCCAAATCTAGGGAAAATAACTTCTTTAAGCATCCTGATAGAAGTGTTGTGATCAGCACTACTAGTTGGGATAGATTCTACCCACTTAGTAACGTAATCAACAGCAACTAGGATATGAGTATACCCATTGGACTTTGGAAAAGGTCCCATATAATCAAAGCCCCAAACATCAAATGGTTAAATGACAAGTGAATAATTCTTAGGCATTTCTTGACGTTTACCGATATTACCTATTCTTTGACATTCGTCACAGGAAAAGACAAACTTACGGGCATCCTTGAAGAGAGTGCGCCAATAGAAACCTGGTTGCAATACCTTGTGCGCAGTTCTATCTCGCGCATGGTGTCCTTCATAGGCCTCGGAGTGACACTTCTGTAGGATCTATCCATGTTCTTGTTCAAGTACACAACGTCTAATAACACCATCTACTCCTTCCTTATAAAGGTGAGGATCATCCGAAAAGTAATGTCTCAAATCAAACAAGAATTTCTTCTTTTGCTGGTATGTGAAACTAGGTGGTATATATTTGGCAACGATATAATTTGCATAATCAGCATACCACGATGCACTACGTGAAGCATTGATGACATTCAGTTGCTCATCAGGAAAGCTATCATCAATAGGTTGTGGGTCATCAAGAACATTCTCCAACCTAGACAAGTTATCTGCTACGGGGTTCTCAACACCCTTCCTATCAACAACATGCAAATCAAATTCTTGTAGCAAGAGAACCCATCTGATAAGTCTAGGTTTAGCGTCTTTCTTTTCCATGAGGTACATAATAGCAACGTGATCAGTGTGAATAGTGACTTTGGAATCAACTATGTAAGATCTGAACTTTTCACATGCAAACACGACTACTAAAAATTCCTTTTCCGTAGTAGCATAGTTTCTCTGGGCACTGTCTAGAGTTTTACTAGCATAGTGAATAACATTCAACTTCTTATCAACTCTTTGTCCTAGAACAGCGCCAACAGCATAATCACTAGCATCACACATGATTTCAAAAGGTAAGTTCCAATCAGGTGGTTGAACAATAGGCGCAGTTATCAAGGCCTTCTTAAGTATTTCGAAGGCTTCCTCACAATACTCGTCAAAAACAAAAGGAATATCCTTCTGCAAGAGATTGGTAAGAGGCCTAGAAATCTTAGAGAAGTCTTTAATGAACGTTCTATAGAAACCAGCATGACCAAGGGAACTTCTTATACCTTTGATATCTGTGAGGCATGGCATTTTCTCGATCGCATCAACCTTAGCCTTATCGACTTCAATACCTCTTTCAGAAATTTTATGTCCTAAGATGATGCCTTCATTAACCATAAAGTGTCACTTCTCCCAATTCAAGACAAGATTGGTATCCTTACATCTGTGCAAGACTCGATCAAGGTTGCTGAGGCAATCATCAAAAGAAGACCCGTAAAAGGAGAAGTCATCCATGAAAACCTCAACAATCTTTTCACAGAAGTCGGAGAATATAGCCATCATACATCTTTGAAAGGTGGCAGGTGCGTTACACAAGCCAAAAGGCATACGTCTATAAGCAAAGGTACCGAAAGGGCAGGTGAAAGTGATTATCTCCTGATCAGATTGTGCAACTGGTATTTGGGAGAAACCAGAATAACCATCTAGAAAGCAGAAGTGTGTGTGTTTAGACAGCCTTTCTAGCATTTGGTCGATAAAAGGCAAAGGGTAATGATCTTTCCTAGTGGCTTTATTCAACTTCCTAAAATCAATCACCATCCTATAGCCAGTAATAATCCTGTGAGGGATCAATTCATCCTGATCATTAGGGACAACGGTAATACCTCCCTTCTTAGGGACGCAATGCACCGGACTCACCCAATCACTATGAGCAACAGGATAGATAATACCTGCTTCCACGAGCTTTAGTATTTCTTTTCTTACTACCTCTTTCATCTTAGGATTTAATCTCCTTTGATGATTGGCAACTGGTTTGGAATCAGGATCGGTTTTAATCTTGTGCTGGCATGGAGTGGGACTAATGCCCTTAAGATCATCAAGAGTATATCCAATAGCAGCACGGTGCTTCCTTAGAGTTTTTAGTAACTTCTTTTCTTCATGCTCTGAGAGGCTAGCACTAATAATAACAGGATATATCTCTTTTTGATCGAGATAAGCATACTTAAGAGTATCACGCAACTGTTTAAGCTCGAACACAGGATCACCCTTTGGTGGGGGTGGTTCTCCAAGCAGTTCAACAGGCAAATTATTCTTAAGGATAGGATATTGTTCAAAGATAACTCTATATATCACATCCCTTTCATCCATATGCATATCATTTTCATGCTCAAGCAAGTATTGCTCTAAATGATCAGTAGGGGGCACGGCAATATAAGCTAGGGAAATAATTTCATCCTTACTAGGCAACTATTTTTCATGAGGTTGTCTACCGAACTTGGAGAAATTGAACTCATGTGACACACCTTCGAAGCCAACAGTGACAGTTTGCTTCTCATAGTCAATATGAGCATTGACAGTATTGAGGAAAGGTCTGCCAAATATGATGGGACAAAAGCTATCTTGCGTACTAGCAAGAACGAGGAAATCAGCAGGATACTTTGTTTTACCACACAAGACTTCAACATCTCTAACAATTCCCACAGGGCAGATAGTATCTCTATTGGCAAGCTGAATAGTGACATCAATAGGTTCCATCTCAACAGGTGCAATCTCGTCTTTAATTTCATCATATAAGGATCGAGGTATTGCACTAACACTAGCACCCACGTCACATAAACCATTATAACAATGATCTCCTATCTTAACAGAAACAACAGGCATGCCAACAACACGCCTATGTTTGTCTCTAGCATGTGGTTTAGCAATTCTAGCGGCATCTTCACAGAAGTGAATATCATGGTCATCAACATTGTCGGACAGGAGATCTTTGATAATATAAATGCTAGGTTCAACTCTAATTTGCTCAGGGGGTGTAGGTGTTCTAATGTAGGCCCTACGTACCATAGTTGAAACTTTAGAATGATACTTTATCCTAACAGGGAAAGGTGGTTTCTCAATGTAAGCACTGGGAACAACAGGATCATTATAACCGATGACTTTCTCTTCAACTGGATTGGGTTTAACTACATTGAATTCGAAGGGAGGATGATATTTAAACCACTTCTCTTTACGGAGATCAATATGAGCAGCAAATGATTCACACAATGAAGCTACAATCTCAGAGTCAAGTCCATATTTATCGCTAAAGTCACAAAAGGTATTTGTTTCGACAAAGGATTTAACGCAATCAAACTTGAGATTCATACCTGACTCCTTACCTTCATCAAACTCCCAATCTTCAGAGTTGCGTTTCATTATTTCCAATAAATTCCATCTGAAGTCAATATCTCTCTTCATAAAAGAACCGGTACAAGAAGTGTCAAGCATGGTGCGATCATCATGAGAAAGCCGATCATAGAAGTTCTGAATGATAATTTCTCTCGAGAGCTCATGGTTGGGGCATGAATATAACATTGATTTCAGCCTCCCCCAAGCTTGAGTGATGCTTTCTCTGTCACGAGGAAAAAAATTATAAATATAATTCCGATCACGATGTACTAGATGCATAGGATAAAACTTTTGATGAAATTCCAATTTCAACCGATTGTAGTTCCATGATCCAGTATCATCACATAGCCTATACCATGTCAATGCTTTATCCCTCAAAGATAAGGGAAAGACCTTCTTCTTGACCTCATCCTCGGGCAAACCTGCAAGCTTAAATAAACCACAAACTTAATCTACATAGATTAGATGCAAGTCGGGATGTGATGTTCCATCTCCTGTAAAAGGATTAGCCAGCAGTTTCTCAAGCATACCCGAAGGAAATTCATAGCAAATATTTTTAGTAGGTGCAGTAGGTTGAGGAGAAACTCTTTGTGTTTCCGTTCGAGGTGAAGATACCTAAAACAAGCTCCTCAAATGATTAGTTTCCATAGTGACAAGTGCAATAAATTTCAGCACACTATATAAATGTTTCCTTACCAAATTCCACTTACCAAAGGCGCTTCACTCCCCGACAACGGCGCCAGAAAAGAGTCTTGATGACCCACAAGTATAGGGGATCTATCATAGTCCTTTTGATAAATAAGAGTGTCAAACCCAACGAGGAGCAGAAGGATCTGACAAGTGGTTTTCAACAAGGTATTCTCTGCAAGCACTAAAATTATGGGTAACAGATAGTTGTGTGATAAGATGATTCACAGCAAGTAGCAAGTAAAAAAAGTAACAACAGTGCAGCAAAGTGGCCCAATCCCTTTTGTAGAAAGGGACAAGCCTGGACAAACTCTTATAGGAGGTAAAGCGCTCCCGAGGACACATGGGAATTTCTGTCAAGCTAGTTTTCATCATGTTCATATGATCCGCGTTCGCTAATTATATAGTTTGATATGTGGGTGGACCGGTGCTTGGGTACTGCCCTTACTTGTACAAGCATCATACTTATGATTAACCCCTCTTGCAAGCATCCGCAACTACGAAATAAGAATTAAGACAAAGTCTAACCAAAGCATTAAACTAGTGGATCCAAATCAGCCCCTTATGAAGCAATGCATAAACTAGGGTTTAAGCTTTTGTTACTCTAGCAACCCATCATCTACTTACTACTTCCCAATGCCTTCCTCTAGGCCGAAATAATGGTGAAGTATTATGTATTCGACGTTCACATAACACCACTAGAGGAAAAACAACATACAACACATCAAAATACCGAACGAATACCAAATTCACATGACTACTTATAGCATGACTTATCACATGTCCTCAGGAACAAAAGTAGCTACTCACAAAGCATAATAATATTCAAGACTAGAGAGGTATTGAATAGCATCAAGGGTATGAACATATAATCTTCCACCGAGTAATCCAACTAGCATCAACTACAAAGAGTAATTAACACTACTAGCAACCTTACAAGTACAAATCGGAGTCGCGAGACAGAGATTGGTTACAAGAGATGAACTAGGGTTTGGAGATGAGATGGTTCTGATGAAGATGTTTATGGTGATGAGTCCACTCCATTGAGAGGAGTATTGGTGATAACGATGGCGACGATGAGATGGTTCTGATGAAGAAGTTTCCCCGGCAGGACGACCCTACCGGAGCTCCAGATTGGTTCTGCTCAAGTTCCGCCTCGTGGCGGCGGCGATTCCTCCCGAAAGCCTCCTCCTGATTTTTTCTGGAACGAAACCCTCCTTATAGCAAAAGATGGGGGAGAGAGGGCAGCAGGGAGCCCACAAGCCGCCTAGGTGCGACCAGGGGGTAGGTCGCGCCTAGCAGGCTTGTGGCCACCTGCTGTTTCCCCTCTGGTACTTCTTCGGCCCAGATTTTTTATAAATTCCAAAATAAATCCTCATTGATTTTCACGGCTTTTTGAGTTGCGCAGAATAGGTATCTCAAACTTGCTCCTTTTTCAGGCAAAATTCTAGCTGCCGGCATTCTCCCTCTTCATGTAAACCATGCAAAATAAGAAAGAAAAGGCATAAGTATTGTACCGTGAAGTGTAATAACAACCCAAAAAGCGATAAATATCAACATGAAAGCATGATGCAAAATGGACGTATCATTGATGAATATCTAGGTTCTCATCAACTTAACTCATTTGCAGCATTTTTCTTGAAGAAAATCTGCAAGTGTCATCAGAATCCTGAAGAGTTCAATTTCCTCAGCAAAAGCCTGAGCTGAAGAATATGGAAGATGACAGGAAGCAAAAGGGTGGCAAGAAGCTCGAGCAGAACACTGCCATTGATATCCCTGGGGATATCTACTTGGAATACTGCACACCAGATGAGCAAGAGACAATGCCCAAGAGGAAAATAAGGCTTCAAAAGATAGAATGCCGGTGGGCTAAGGAGTGGAAAGAATACAGATTCGTCACTCCAAAGTACACGAAGAAATTCGCTCTTAAGCCACCTGGAAAAAGGGCTCCTCTCGAGGATTATCCAGATGCCCATCCTTCAAGCCTCAAAACGATTGATGACTATCATGAGGAAAAGACAAAACACTTGTCAAAGCTTCAGAAGCAAGCAGAAGCCGCTGGGAGGAAATTTAATGAAGAATCTGGTGCTGCTGCTGCTGCCGCAGCCACCTCCTGAGCCGCTGAAACTTCTGGCATGGCCATTCCTCAAGTGAAGCATGTGCCACAGAAATCAAAGGCTTCAAAGCCTCAGGAGAAATTGCTTCAGAAGGTTGCGCCTGCATCTGCACCAAAACCCTCAGCAACACCAAAGGCTTCAAAGCCTGAACACAAGCAGATTATGAAGCAACTACCTACTGTCTCCAGCTCCTCTGTTCCTTCTGCAACAAGCTCAAAGACAAAGTCTTCACCAACACCAATGAAGACTAAGGTGACTGCTGGGAGAGTAACCAAACCCAGCCCAGGCAAAGTCATCAAAGTCCCTTCTGCATCAGAAGGCAGTGATGAATATGATGATCAGACAGTGTAGGCAATCATCAGGAACAAGCAGGAGCGGGTCTCTCAAGCTTCAGGCATCGCCATTCCTCTGGCCATGGACCCAAAAGTCATGTTGGACTTCATAAATGTGTGGTATGATGACCCTAACACACCCATTGATGACTTGAAGCTTCCCCCAGGCATCAGCCATATGGTGGCCACTTTCATCAACGAGGCCAAGTGGAAGGAGACGTAGGCCAAACAAGCAAAGGCTGCGAAGCTGAAGAAGGAGAAATTCCTCACACAAAATCTCCTCATCCTGACGCGTGATGTTGTGATGTCAACATAGGCGGAATTGAAGACTTTGGCAAACAAGTATACCAAGCTATCTGATCGTCAAAGTCTCAAAAACAATTTCATCAAGTTTGCTACAGTGCAGTTGATGATTACAACAAAAAGGTTGCCCCTCCGTCAAAACCACAGCAGCCTGAGGTAGAGGAAGAACAAGCAACCCCTGGTGAGGAAATGCCTCAAGAAAGTCGTGATGATGCACCAGCTATTGAGGAAATAGCTAAGGAAACTCCAGCTGATGCGTCTAAGCCAGCTGATGAATCTACTCCAGCTGAAGAACATGCTTCAGCTGAGGAAATTGCCATGACAGAGATGACTCCGCCTCTTGAAGAGAATATGCCTTCACCAACATCTTCAAAGGTGAAGAAAATGACTCCATCTGCATCAGACGTGAAGAAAATCAGGGCTGTAGAAAAGGAAGCTAAAATGAGAAAAGCTTCCTCAACACCAGAATCAACTGAGGCCAAGCGCCTCAAATCTCTTGAAGAAAATGCTCCTTTGGATGTTGTGCCTCTCAAGATTGCTCCTTCCTATGAAATTATTCCCTTCGAAAGCGAAGACAACGAGCATCTGACTGATGAGGAAATGAAGATTGTTGAGTCTGAGGAACACATTGATGAGGAGATTCAAATTGATGACAGTCCTCATACATTCATTCCTCCTGAAGAACCTACCAAAGGATCAGCTGCAACAGCTGAGGAATTTGGCTCCTCCTCCAAGAAAACTCCTCAAGCTGAGGAAAACCAAGGAAAAGATCCTCAGCCTAAAGAAAATCCAAATCTTGAGCAAAATCCTCAACCTGAGGCTCGGCATGAAGAGATTCCTCCTCCTGAGCAAAACCTCAACCATAGGCTCAGGCTAAAGAAAATCCTCACCCGGAGCAAAATCCTCAACCTGAGGCGCAGGCTGATGAAATTCCTCATCCAGAGGAACATGCTGAAGAAAATGCCCCTGCACCAAATATAGAAACTGCTCTTGTGGTTGTCAATCCAAAGACTGCCATGATTGTCTCTCCTCAAGGGAAGAAGCAAAATCTTCAGCCCATGCAGCATCAGCCCTTCCCCAAGCGGCCAAAGTTTCAGAAGGAAGCGTTTTATGAAGAACGCATGTATTTCATCAGAGAAAATCCTTATGACAGGCCTCGCATCAGGCACATCAAATTTTGGACAAGGACTCAGTTCAACTACTATGCATTTGTGCTCTGTGGAAGAAACAAAATATTTCAGCACATGCATATTCCTCATGTTGAGCTTGAAGAAATTCCTTGCTTCGCCCCAGTCCTCAATGTCCTTCATGAAGCAGGACTGCTTCCACTGTGCACTGATATCTGCGATTGGAATAGCAACATCGGTCTTCAATTCTATGCAACTTTGCACATCTTTGGAGATCCCACACATATCAACACTTGGGAGCTGGACTGGATGACGCAGCATACACATTTCAAGGCCCCTGCAAATGAGTTGCTGCGAGTACTTCCTGTGTCAATTCCTTCAGAAAATGCCGTGAACATGTATGATGAACGGGAGCTGCCCAATAAACTGATGGAAGTCCTCATGAAGCCTTTGGCCAAGGACCAACCACCAAGAACAACTTTCCTGGTCCATGAAATGAAGTATGAACCCATGACTATTTACAGAATCCTCTGAAGTGTTCTTGCGCCAATCAAGGGCCATGATGATGAAGAAGATGTTGTAGGCATCATGAGGAATATCCTCTTCAACATCATTCATGGCATCCCCATAAATCTTGACGATTTCTTCTTGAGGACTCTGGCTGACAATGCTATGTCACCTCTTGATTTGAAGATTTATGCTCCATGGATCATGAGATTCATCAGAGGCAGGTTAGGCATCAACTATCATGCTGATTTCAATAATCACATTGGATATATGCCTCCGATCAGAGTCAACAAGAAGACTTTCGAGCAGTTAAAGGAAAAGACAAGTCTATGATCGATGAAGGCAGTCAGCCCCTTGATGGCCAGTTTCGTGAACCAGATGCATATTCTTCATGGGATGATACTGAAACCCAGCCGCCAACCCCAGTTGCCCCACGGGTGTTGAATAACAAAGAGGTACTCCTCAGTCTTCACCAAAAGGTCGATCACAATCACAAGTGGTCCAAACGCCAATTCGGCGCCATTGTGAAAACCCTCAATGAGACTCAGAATGCAGTGAAGCTTAATCATCACTATCTTCATGAGGTTTTTGATCGCACCTGGGCCACACTGGCTCATTTGAAGACTCTAGTAGAACTTGAAGAATCGGAGTTTACACAGGACTTCGACTGGTCATGGCCACCAAAGAAGAAATTCTGGCCAATTCCAGTTCCAGACCTTGAGGACAGTTCTTTTTCTTCATTCCGCACTACAGAATCTCGTGAAGACCAACAAGACATTGCCACTAGTTCAAGGAGGAAGCCTGCTCCCAAGAATCCTCACGCATCTTCCTCAACTGCCAAGAAGTGAAAGTCTTCACGGGGCGTTAGTCCTCAGTTTTGTCCCTTTTCGTCACTTGATGACAAAGGGGGAGAAATCTGAGAGTTAGTCTTCACGCGGGATATATTTTGGGGCCTATGAACTTTATTAAGTTACAAACTCTTGATTCTTCTGAAGTGTTTTATGTAATGAGTTGTAACTTAAGCCGGTGGTACTCTGATGCTTTTGAACGTTTTTCTTCGCATGCTTATTCCTCAAAATATTAATGCACCATGCTGGAATTCGTCAGATACCATTTCTCATCATGGATTCTCAATTTCTTCATACTATATGTCATATGTATGCATGATTTACAAGACTCAGGGGGAGATCTCCATGATATAAATCATCAATGTGCATTTGCTGTGAAAAGCAAAATCCTCAAGAAATGCACATCTTCAGGGGGAGTCTCTTTGTATCTTGATTTCAAATTACTCAAATGAGTATTACACTTCATATTTTTATCCCCGTTGAAGACTTGACCTAATTTTCATCAACCACCAAAAAGGGGGAGATTGTAAGTGCATCTAGTGCCCCTTAGTGATTTTGGTAGTTTGAAGACTTATAGGTTATAAGTATCTAATGTGTTCATGAGTGTAGACAGGATCTATAAGTCATTGAGGAGTTTGAAATATTCGATGAATATCGACCCCTAAAAATGTATATCTTCGGCTGAAGAGATTGGTCTTCTGTTGAAGAATTGAATCGCGAAGAAATTGCGATGAAATTGATATTCCTCATGAAGATATTGAAGATGAGGAATTCAGTGTGTCGTGAAGAAAATCAATCTGAAGACTTTGAAGCATGAAGATTTATTCTGTTTGTTTTATTTTCTTCAGTTTTGAGTCATAGGAACACCGTACTGTTAAAGGGGGTCAAAGTAACACTTCAGAATGAATTTCCTCATGATGCTCAACCCAAGCCCAATCCTACCAAAAGCCTCATGTGAGGAATATGAGAGACATGAGGACTCTCACAGTTGAGGGTCCCGACCGTTACCGCAATTCGCGCCACATCACTGATCTTATCCACACTAACGGTCATATTTTTTAATGGCATTGATGGGGTCATAGTCCTAGGGTAGGGTCATAGGCCTGCCCTACATGTCCTACCCAAGGACTACCCCACACAAGGGACGGGACCTTAAGTACGCCCCGACTGAATTAAGGTGCCCCCATCATCCAGTCGGTAACAGGCCCAGAATCATTCAGTCGGAGACTAACATTCGGAGAGCACCGGGCTTACCGACTGGATACACTCGGTACGTCGTAACCTCTCTGGAGGGAAACTGTTGTACGTTTCCGGGTGCATTTACTAGCATTTAGAGCATACGTTACCTGTAACGTATGCATTCTATCGCCACTACTCCACCCTTGAATCAGAACCGTTGTGGAGGGCAGCGCACTCTATATAAGCCGCCCTCCCCCACTGGTAAAGGGGTTAGCAAATCTTTGTACTCCATATCACACTTGGTAACAAGCTCCGAGAGCACTGAGATGTAGGGCTGTTACCTCCACCGCAGAGGGGCCTGAACTCATACAACCTCGCCGTAGCTAGGACTCTGCCCATCTCATTCGTACCCTACACATCTACTGTCAGGCTTATGCCCACGACAGTTGGCGCCCACCGTGGGGCAGGCATCTAAGCGACTTCCGGCGAGTTTGCGACTACTTCCTTTCGTCATGTCGTCCGGTGGAGGTTCGAGCATGGGTCACCAGATCCTCTTCGGCGCTCTCTCCTTCGTCGTCGATGATTCGGCCTGGCTTCGGGAGGCACCTCTCGAAGTCGAGGCGCTTCCCTATCGCGGGGCCACACACTTCCGTGCCGGCGCTCGCGGCGTTCTTCTTCTGCAACAATCGGCTCCATTGCTGGCTTGCACCTTCGTCACGCGCCGCAGCAAACGATCTCGCAATCTGCGTCTACAACGTTGGGTGCAACATGCCCGAGCGCGTCAGTTCGTGTCCTCTCAATTGGCGGTTCTGGAGTCTGTTGTGGTTGCCCCGCGTCCCCAGTGCTCGGGCTCGGTTCCGACTGAGCTCCCTTCCAAGTACGTGGGCCTCGGGCCTGCAGCAGAAGTTCACATGGCCAACACCCATGAAGATCCCCATCAGGCTGGCCGGAACGAGCGCGAAGCCGGTGAAGCATCCGGTGCACGCCGTCCGCCTCGCCGTTCTGCCAGTCGGCACACCCGGCAGAGCAACGTAGAGTTGTTCCGCACACCTCTCCTCAACTTGGCTGCGGCAGCCAAGATCACCGATTCCCTCCAGCCGACTGATTCAGAGGCAGGAAGAGGAATCGAGCAGATCCGTGCTCTGTTGCACACGGTGCAGCAGCAGAATTCGGCAGTCTCCCAGTCGCACAATCGGATCCACAATAGTTCCGCCCATGCAAACACGCATCGGTCGGTTCACAGCCCCGGTTCCTATCAGCACCACAGGGGAGGCAGTCATTCCATGGTCCGTGAAGATCTCCGCCGTTCACGCACCCCTCCGCGGGGTGGGCCCTATGGGTCCCGACATCATGATGATTGGCGTTCAGTCGGCGACACTTACGACCCGAGACCTGACGCAAGAGGACGAATCGCCCAGCAAAGAGTCGACAGGGGTCGAGCCCACCGCGATGGCCATGATCTGGATCATCCGAGTGGCGGCAGGACCATCGTGTCCGGCCCCGAGTGTTTTAGTCGAGCCATCCGCTCGGCTGACATCCCGCCCAACTTCCGATTGGCAGCGGGAATTGGTAAATTTACGGGGGAATCCAAGCCTGAAACATGGCTAGACGACTACCGAGTGGCAGTCCAGATCGGAGGAGGGGACGACTATGTCGCTATGAAGCACCTCCCTCTGATGCTCGACGGCTCGGCGCGAGCTTGGCTGAACCAGTTAGCCCCCTCAAGCATTTACAGTTGGGCGGATCTTGCCCGAGTGTTCATCAGGACCTTCGAAGGGACGTGCAAACGCCCTGCAGGCCTTGTGGAGCTTCAGCACTATGTCCAGAAGCCGAATGAGCCCTTGCACGACTTCATCCAGCGATGGACGACTCTTTACCACACGGTGGAGAGCGTCACCGAGCATCAAGCAGTCTGCGCATTCAAGGCAGGCGTACGGTACAGAGAGTTGTACCTAAAGTTCGGCCGGACAGGCGACATCTCCATGAGCAAGATGATGGAGATAGCTGCTCGTTATGCAAATGGCGAGGAAGAAGACCGCATCCGGAGCGGCAAACAAAAGACAGTCGGCGATGCCGACGGAGGTAACACTCGGAAGCAGAAACAGAAAGTTCCACCCACACCGCAGGCAGAAGCTGCAGCTGTGACCAGCGCCAAGTTCAAGGGCAAAGGGAAAGCGTAGTCTACCCCCAAGAAGAAGTCGTTCAACAATCCCATCCTGGATCAGCCTTGTCCAATTCACACGAAGATGGACGAAGAAGGCAATCCCATATACGCGAAGCATACCACTCGGCAGTGTCGTCTCCTGATCCAGGGGTTCAGCGAAGGGCAACCGAGTGAGAAGAATCCTGAACAAGATGAGGAGGATAAGGAGGATCCGTTCCCCCAAGTCCATGCAACCCTCATGATTTTTGCTGACGTCGAAAGCAAGAGTCGACTCAAGCTAGTGAACAGAGAGGTCAACATGGCCGTTCCGACTGCTCCCAAGTTCCTTAGATGGTCTCAGACTGCGATCACCTTTGATCAGTCGGACCATCCAACGCATGTCCCCACTCCAGGAAGACAGGCTCTGGTCGTCGACCCGGTGGTGGAAGGAGTCCGATTGCGCAAAGTCCTCATGGACGGCGGTAGCGGACTGAACATCATGTACGCTGACACCCTCAAGGGAATGGGCATCCCGATGTCCAGACTCAGCGAGAGCAATATGCAGTTCCACGGAGTCGTCCCCGGGCGGAAGGCCAAGTCACTCGGCCAGATCATGTTGGACGTCACTTTCGGCTCCGACAAAAACTTTCGCAAGGAGAAGCTCATATTCGAGGTGGTGGATTTCCAGAGCGCTTACCGTGCAATTCTGGGCCGCCCGGCATACGTGAGTTTCATGGCACGCCCCTGCTATGTGTACTTGAAGCTGAAGATGCCGAGCCCAAAAGGCGTTATCACCATCACCAGCAACCGCCAGCGAGCCGAGGAGTGTCTGCAAGAGGGATCAAGAATCGCCGACCATCAGATGGCGGTGCTCGAGCTCGACGAATACAAGAAGACAGTCGACCCTGCCGACCTGATGCGCTCGAAGAAACCAGCTTCTGAGTCCGCGTTCCAGTCGGCGGGAGAGACGAAGAAAGTCAGCATCCACCCGACGGACGAGTCTGCCACCCCGACGAACATCTCCACCACCCTCGATCCTAAATAGGAAGCCGAGCTCACCCAATTCCTCCGTTAGAACTGGGACATCTTCGCATGGAAACCTTCTGACATGCCGGGTGTACCCAGGGAGTTGGCTGAGCACCGACTGCATGTGGATCCCGTCGCTCGGCCCGTCCGAGAGCGCCTGCGTCGGTCCGCCGCGCACAAGAGGAAGGCAATCGGAGAAGAGGTGGCCAAGCTGCTGGCTGCCAACTTCATTCGCGAGGTTCACCACTCTGAGTGGCTCGCCAATGTCGTGATGGTGCCCAAGAAGGACAAGTCACTCCGAATGTGCATTAACTTCAAGCACCTCAATAAGGTCTGCCCGAAAGACCATTTTCCGCTCCCCCGCATAGATCAAATTGTCGATTCGACTGCGGGATGTGAGCGTTTGTCATTCCTTGATGCCTACTCGGGTTATCATCAGATTCGTCTGTATGGTCCCGATGAGTTGAAAACGGCCTTCATCACCCCGTTTGGGTGCTTCTGCTACATCACTATGCCTTTCGGTTTGAAGAATGCAGGAGCTACCTTTATGCGCATGATCCAAAAATGTCTCCTCAACCAGATCGGTCGCAATGTGGAGGCATATATGGATGATATCGTAGTCAAGTCACGCAAAGGTTCCGACCTGCTGACTGACTTGGCAGAAACATTCGCCAACCTTCGTAGGTACGATATCAAGCTAAACCCAGCCAAATGTTCATTCGATGTTCCCAGCGGAAAGTTACTCGGTTTCTTCGTTTCCGGACGAGGGATCGATGTTAACCCCGAAAAGATCGGGACCATCGTCCGAATGGATAGGCCGGTCAGAATACACGATGTTCAACGGCTCACAGGTTGCCTAGCGGCTTTGAGCAGGTTTATCAGTCGACTCGGTGAAAAAGCACTTCCTCTGTACCGACTCATGAAGAAGTCAGATACCTTCGAGTGGACAGACGAAGCCCAAGTCGCATTCGACGACCTCAAAGTCCTACTTTCCACCCAGCCGGTTCTTACTGCTCCGCTCAGTAAAGAGCCCCTTCTTCTATATATCGCGGCTACAAATCAAGTCGTCAGTACTGTTCTTACAGTCGAGCGAGAAGAAGAAGGCAAAGCATACAAAGTTCAGCGCCCAGTGTACTACGTCTCCGAAGTCCTGACCCCTTCCAAGCAGAGGTATCCCCATTATCAGAAGCTTATCTATGGGATATATATGACTGCGAAGAAGGTGGCCCATTATTTCCATGACCACTCGGTATCTGTCGTTTCTGATGCTCCTTTGTCGGAAATTCTTCACAATCGAGACGCGTCAGGCCGAGTGGCGAAGTGGGCAATGGAGATGTTGTACTGTGACATCAAGTTCGAGGCCAAGAAAGCTATTAAGTCTCAAGCCCTGGCTGACTTTATAGCAGAATGGGTAGAACAACAGCAACCGACTCACATCTACTCGGCTCATTGGACAATGTTCTTCGATGGGTCTAAGATGTTGAATGGATCCGGCACTGGTGTTGTGATCATATCACCCAAAGGCGACAAGCTCAAGTACGTGCTCCAGATACACTTTGATTCCTCCAACAACGAGGCGGAGTATGAAGCTCTCCTCTACGGATTGCGCATGGCCATCTCACTCGGCATCCGTCGCCTGATGGTCTACGGCGATTCGGATTTGGTGGTCAATCAAGTGATGAAAGAGTGGGACGTAAGGAACTCCACCATGATGACATACTGCAATGCAGTCAGGAAGCTGGAGAAGAAGTTTGAAGGTCTAGAACTTCATCATGTTCCAAGACTGAAGAACCAAGCAGCTGACGAGTTGGCAAAACTCGGATCCACTCGGAGACCAGTCCCGAGTGATGTCTGTCTCGAGCACCTCCATCTTCCTTCAGTCAAAGAAGATCCCTTCACAGAAGAACCAGTACAATCCAAGAGCGCAACAGATCCGACTGAAGTCGATGTGCCTGCTGTGGTTGATCTAGTCACACAGATTCTGGTAGTCATTCCCGATTGGACTGTGCCGATCATGGCATATATCCTGAGACAGGAACTTCCAGAAGATGAAGTCCAAGCCCGGCAAATAGTTCGCAGGTCGAATGCATTCACTGTCATTGACGGTCAATTGTACAAGGAGAGTGTTTCAGGCGTCCTCCAACGTTGCATTTCCCCAGAGGAAGGACAGTTGATCCTAGAGGATATCCACTCGGGTACCTGCGGCCATCACGCTTCTTCGAGAGCAATCGTCGCCAAGGCGTTCAGAGCTGGATTCTTCTGGCTGCAGGCTAACGAGATGGCCAAAGCTATGGTCGACCGATGTGAAGGCTGTCAGTTCTACTCCAACAAGTCCCACAAGCCAACATCTGCGCTAAAGACAATCCCACTTGTGTGGCCATTTGCAGTTTGGGGATTAGACACAGTCGGACCATTCAAGACAAGCCAAGGAGGCTACACACATCTGTTGGTGGCAGTCGACAAGTTTACAAAATGGATAGAAGACAAGCCCATCAAGAAACTCGACGCCTCCACAGCCGTTAAGTTTGTCAGGGACATCATCTCCAGATTCGGAGTGCCTCACAGCATAATCACGGACAATGGGACAAACTTCAACTCGGACAGATTCAAAGGTTTCTGTGCGTGTCAGGGTATCCGAGTGGATTTTGCTTCTGTAGCACATCTGCAATCCAATGGACAAGCTGAGCGTGCGAATGGACTTATCCTTCAAGGTTTGAAGCCTCGACTCTTGCGAGAGGTAGGACATGCTGCTGGTGCATGGGTCACCGAGTTACCTTCAGTACTTTGGGGCCTCCGCACCACTCCAAACCGATCAACGGGGCGATCGCCGTTCTTCCTCGTCTATGGAGCAGAAGCGGTCCTTCCGAGTGACTTGCTTCACAATGCCCCGCGAGTCGAACTCTTCTCCGAAGCCGAAGCGGGACAAGCAAGGCAAGATGGAGTCGATCTTCTGGAGGAGGAAGGTGATATGGCACTCACTCGTTCAACAATTTACCAACAAGATCTGTGACGCTTTCATGCACGTCATGTGAGGAGCTGCACATTCCAAGCAGGCGATTTAGTGCTCCGAGTGGATCAGCAAAAAACCCCACAAGTTGGCTCCGGCCTGGGAGGGGCCTTTCATCATTTCCAAGGTGCTGAACAACGGAGCATACAGACTCTACAATATTCAGAGGGAGACAGACGAGCCGCGCGCATGGAACGGAGATCTCCTCAAGCGTTTTTATACGTGATCGTCGACTGAAGCAGTGTAACGAACAAGTTTGAAGAAATAATATATTCAGCAGATTCAGTTTTGTGCAGATTCAGAGTTCTCACACACACAAAAAAAGACTTAGCAGCGATCCTGAATCGCCTAAGTACTAACCTCCTCCGAGTGTGCACTATACGTCACACTCGGGGACTTAGTTGCGATCCTGAATCGCCTAAGTACTAACCTCCTCCGAGTGTGCACTATACGTCACACTCGGGGACTTAGCTGTGATCAAGAATCACCTAAGTAATAACTTCCTCCGAGTGTGCACTATACGTCACACTCGGGGACTTAGCTGTGATCCTGAATCGCCTAAGTACTAACCTCCTCCGAGTGTGCACTATACGTCGCACTCGGGGACTTAGCTGTGATCAAGAATCACCTAAGTAATAACTTCCTCCGAGTGTGCACTATACGTCACACTCGGGGACTTAGCTGCGATCCTGAACCGCCTAAGTACTAACCTCCTCCGAGTGTGCACTATACGTCGCACTCGGGGACTTAGTTGTGATCAAGAATCACCGAAGTAATAACTTCCTCCGAGTGTGAACTATACGTCGCACTCGGGGACTTAGTTGTGATCAAGAATCACCTAAGTACTAACTTCCTCCGAGTGTGCACTATACGTCACACTCGGGGACTTAGCTGTGATCAAGAATCACCTAAGTAATAACTTCCTCCGAGTGTGCACTATACGTCACACTCGAGGACTTAGCTGCGATCCTGAATCGCCTAAGTACTAACCTCCTCCGAGTGTGCACTATACGTCGCACTCGAGGACTTAGTTGTGATCAAGAATCACCTAAGTAATAACTTCCTCCGAGTGTGAACTATATGTCACCCTCGGGGACTTAGCCGCGATCCTGAATCTCCTAAGTACTAACTTCCTCCGAGTGTGCACCATACGTCGCACTCGGGGACTTAGCTGCGATCCCGAATCGCCTAAGTATTCACCTCCTCCGAGTGTGCACTATACGTTGCACTCGAAGACTTAGGTGTGATCAAGAATCACCTAAGTAATAACTTCCTCCGAGTGTGAACTATACGTCACCCTCGGGGACTTAGCTGCGATCCTGAATCGCCTAACTCTTAATCTCCTCCGAGTGTGCACTACAAGTCGCACTCGGAGACTTAGACGTGACCAAGAATCACCTAAGTCTTAATCTTCTCCGAGTACGCACTAAGTGTTGCACTCGGAACAGCATTTCAACAGAAGACTAAATGTTTTCATTCCGACAACATAAGTTTATAAACGACAGCTGACTCAGTGCGGGTCAAGATTACCCGCACCGATTTAAAAGTATGACGGCCAACACAAGTGGCCAGAGTATCTTACAGGTAAACACTCGGCATACCGAGGATAAAGTTTGATCACGCGTCAGCTGGGCCGGCCTCCGGACTGGAGGGCTCCACAAAAGTGTCCAAGTCGATTCCATCAGCGATGCAGGTAGCAGTCTCAAGGAACGTCTCCATGAAGTCTTCGAATCGAAGCTTCTTCGTGTTGGCGACCTTCAATGCTTTTAGCTTATCTTCCCGCACCTCCTTGCAATGGACTCGGACCAAGGACAGCGCAACATCAGCACCGCAACGCGCTGCCGACTTCTTCCAGGATTGCACTCGGTTCGGAATCTCCTCCAGTCGCCCCAACAGAGTCTCCATCTCCTGCCGCGACTCATCTTCCGGCCAAAGCTCCTTGTCAATGCGGCCGATGACCTCTTTCAGTCGGCTGATGAAAGGACCCACTTTGCCTACGCGGATATGCGCCCAGAGCAGATCCCGGTTGGCGTCCTCGCCGAGTGGCACATTGTCCTTCATGGACCGCTCCACAGCCGCCGCTTCAGCTTCGGCGTCACCGCAAAAGTCTGAACCAAACGAGCAAACAGACAGTAAAAACTGAGTGTTCGTCACACGGTACAACCACTCGACAAAGCATAAGACCTACCAGCCAGACGAGTCATCATCTGGACAGCCCAGTCGTTGACATACTTTTCCTGAGCTGTCCATCGTTTGTTCCGAACAGCCATTTGATTGTGCAGTTCAGTCCTCTGTTTCTTCAGTCTCTCCACCTCCGCCACCAACACCCTGTTTGCCTCCAGCGCCTCCTCCAAGGACTTCTCTCAAACTTCCAGCGCGTCCTTCATGCCGGCCATGGCGAGCATTGCAGCTTCTAGTTCACCAGCATACTGGTTCCTCTCAGCTCTCACGGCTTCATAAGCACTTCCCATTTCACAAGTTTTCTGCACCAAGAAACAAAGGGTAATCAGCAAGTTTATCAGTTCACAGGCTAAGTTCTTCAGACCCCTACCGACGCAAGCAGTCGACAGCGGTCTCGGGGACTACACCTAGTGGGTTCACTAAGAGTGACCCCACTGGCATGCACCTCAAGCAGGCCCGCCCTATTGAGATGCATGTTCTCACCTACGCCTCAGGGGCTAATACTACTCCACATGCGTGCAACTTACTCTCGGAGACTCTTACCGCAAGAGTGCTCCGACTGCAATAAGCACTCGCACTCGGAAATCTTGTCTACGGACACAACCAAACTAAAGACCAAATGTATAAAGACAACTGTCGGTGCAAGCACTCGACAGAAGTCTCGGGGACTACACCCACTGGGTTCACTCGGAGTGAACCCATTGCAAACAGCAGACAACACCCAGTGGGTTACAGAAGAAAAGTAAGTACTTACTAGACTACTTACTCGGATGTCATCGCGCAGCTCCAAGCTCCGCTGGTACAAAGCCACAACAGAGTCATAAGCCCTCTTGGCCTCTCCGGCCATCAGCTCGGCCTGGATCATGGCCCCCTTGGCCGCTCCCACCTGCTCCTCTGGGACACATCGAATGCTGAATTCAGCATTCGATGAACCGGGAATCGTGGGAAGTTCCTGAGGCATCCCAAGGTTTGCCCCAGTAGGTTCCTCACCCACCGGCACCGGTTCAGTCGGTGGAGGCACTTCGGTCGGTGGAGCGTCAGCGGCAGGGGCAGCAGCAGGAGGAGCAGCCTCAGAGACAGGCTCCACGACAGGCTCCATGGCCGGGTTGGCTCTCCCCTGGTCGTCCCCGTCCAGACAAGTCGCCCCTGACAAGCCGAATAACACGGTGCCTTAGAAAAAGAAAAGGATGACACAGTCTACAGGAACAAAATACCCGACTCTCCCACAACATACCTGGCTGGGACGAAACGACGTTGTCCGTGTCCATGGGGTCGTCCCCTTGGCGGGCTGGCGAAGTCGCAGAAGTGGCAACCTTGTCGAGTGAAGTCCATTCGACTTGTAAAGCGGGAGTTCACTCGGTCAACAGAAAGAGCCGAGAGTTAGATTCACTTATGTGGAGGTGACGGGGATGGCCATCCTCATCCGCGGCAGAGCCTTCCGAGGTTTGGGCCCACTCGACTTGGGCGCCCTGGAGGACTGGCCTGCAAGTTCAGCGGCTGCGTCCCTGGCCCTCTTGGGGCCTCGAACACTCGGTACCGTCGGGGCAGCAGGCGGAGCAATCAACGATGCAGGAGGAGCTGAAGGGACGGCAGGCTCATGCCGGCGCTTGCTCCGATGCTCTGGCCGCGGAGGTGGCGAGTCTGGCTCTTCGTCCTCTTCTTCTTCCTCGTTGTTTTCCTCCTCTGACTCCCCGCTGTCGGAGACATATTCGGCGCTCTCCATGCTCCCCTCCTGGCTGCCGTCTTCCTCCTCCTCCTCCGGATTCTCGTTCGAGACGGGGGAGGACCAGTTCGTCCACTCCTGCATGAGGTTCAGTCGGAAACGTTAAGCATCACTCGGAGATATAAATAAACGACTGGAATCAAGACAGTTCAATGCACTCGGCTAATGCTACTCACCTGATTCGGTGGAGGGTTGTCCGCGCTGTAAGGCGTCACTCGGCGGGCTCCTTTGGGGTTCTCACAGGGACCCATGATTTGGAGCACCCACGAGGTCACCTTCTCCTCGAGTATGCCCTCCACGTTGGTCCGAGTGGAATCCTCGGGCCCTGCATAGTGCCACATAGCATGGTGGCGGGCCTGCAGAGGCTGGATTCGTCGACCGATGAAGACTTCCAGCAGGTCAATACCGGTGACCCCCCTCCTGACAACATCCACGAGCGCCTCGACCAAAGGCTGGATGTCGTTCTTCTCGGCTTTCGAGAGGGCGAGTTGCTTGGGTGGAGCAGGACGGTCTAGACTAAATGGAGGCAGCCCAGTCGACGCATTCGGACAGGCTATGTCCTGGCAGTAGAACCACGTCGACTGCCAGTTCCTAACCGACTCGCTCAACTGGAGAGCAGGGTAGCTGCTCCGACTCTTCTTCTGAAACCCTAAACCCCCGCAGAGCTGGAGGAGATGCATCTTGTCATCCGACTGACTAAGACATTTGATGGTTTGAGAGCGGGCGGAGAAGATGTGTTTTAATAAACCCCAATGGGGGGGCAACCGATAAAGCACTCGCACAAAACAATGAAGGCAGAAAAGTGGGCGATGGCATTCGGAGGGAAGTGATGGAGTTGAGCACCAAAATGATTCATGATGCCTTTGAAGAAGGGATGCGGGGGCAGAGAAAAACCTCTGTGAACATGGCTGAGGAGCAAGACGCGCTCCCCCTCCCGTGGCGCCGGCTCGACCTCGTCGTCCGCCGGCAGCCTCCAGGACTTATGCACGAGCAGGCCGTGCTCTACCAGCTCCAGCAGGTCCCCCTCCGTCACCGTGGAGGGGAGAAAGTCTCCCTGGATCCACCCCGCCGGCAACGGCCGCTGCCGCCGCTGAGCAGCTGCCGCCTTGTTCTTCTTCTTCCTCGCCTCCATCTTGCTGGTCTGACCTTTGGTCATGGCGGCGACGGCGAGCTCTCGAGAAGGAGAGGAAGAGAAGGGTGTATGAGCACAGGAGGTGGCGAGGAAGACGGAGCAAGCAAGAGCAAAGGATTCGGCGAGCATAACCGAAGGGTCTCGTCACCCAGAGTTAAATAGAGCACCGACTGGGTCGCTGGCGAGCGGGCCCGAAATCTTATCTGCCCAACCAGCCGCAGCGATATCAGTGGAGGAGTTGAAGGCGCGAGGATCGAGGAGTCAGGCACTACTCGAGCGCGCTGACATCGTCCCCGCTAAACGCGTGGAACCCGAAATTTGAGATCCCGAAAAATCCGCCGCTGTCAGTTGACCGGTCGCATCAAAAGATGCCGCGAAAGCACTAGGTTCCCGACAGTCTGTTTCGCAAAACACCTCCACTCGGATCATTGGTCAGGAGAGATAAAATGGATAGAGGCAAGCAACGCCCAAGCCGAACCTAGTCCAGTCGGATCTGAACCTCGAGCACTGCTTCGACGTTTCAACCTCAATCCATTCGGGGACTAATGATGGGGTCATAGTCCTAGGGTAGGGTCATAGGCCTGCCCTACATGTTCTACCCAAGGACTGCCCCACACAAGGGACAGGACCTTAAGTATGCCCCGACTGAATTAAGGTGCCCCCATCCTCCAGTCGGTAAAAGGCCCAGAATCATCCAGTCGGAGACTAACACTCGGAGAGCACCGTGATTACCGACTAGATACACTCGGTACGTCGTAACTTCTCTGGAGGGAAACTGCTGTACGTTTCCGGGTGCATTTACTAGCATTTAGATCATACGTTACCTGTAACGTATGCATTCAATCGCCACTACTCCACCCTTGAATCAGAACCTTTGTGGAGGGCAGCGCACTCTATATAAGCCGCCCTCCCCCACTGGTAAAGGGGTTAGCAAATCTTTGTACTCCATATCACACTCGGTAACAAGCTCCGAGAGCACTGAGACGTAGGGCTGTTACCTCCACCGCAGAGGGGCCTGAACTCATACAACCTCGCCGTAGCTAGGACTCTGCCCATCTCATTCGTACCCTACACATCTACTGTCTGGCTTATACCCACGACAGGCATTAATGTCAAATCACGTCGGGATGCTCCCAGGCTATAAATAGCCGCCCCCACAACCATTAGCTAGTTAGCTACTCAGTTAGAAACTGACACTTGTCATAAGAGCAACCCAAATTCCTCATAGTCTTCGAGAGTAAATTATCAGTGAGGAAATACCCCCAAAACACCAAACCACAAACCAAAACCAAGTGATTGAGCATCACTGAAGAAGTTTTTCATGTGTGGGACTAAAGCCTTTTACATTTGAGGACTGTGCATCCTCCAGACGGTTAGGCGGCATGGTCTAGAGCAATCCAGCAATAAATAGTGGATCGCCGGGTGACCAAGTTTGTGAGGGTTTGGAAGTGTGTCGTGAAGACTTACCACGAGTGTTGGGCGAGGACTGTGTATTCTTAGATCAAGGAGAATATGGTAGGGACTGTGTGTCCCGGGAATGTGTGTTTTTTGGTTTCAATACCAAGCCGCTCCAAACCAGATGTACAATTGTCACAACAGTTGGAACTGGGTCATCAACCACTGTCTTCACTGTTAAACGGCTTCTAATTCTTCAACTCTTTCAATTCCTCATATTGCATGTTGAAGATTTTCATTGTCACTGTTTGAAGAATTTGCTGACGACTTTCTCTGAAATTCCTCAACCCCAAATTCTTCACGCAAGTTAATCCTCACCTGTTTTCTGTGTGTTTGCATACTGTGCAAACTGCTTTTCATATTCTTCATCTTGAAAACTGCTGTAGTGATACTTTGCACTCCTGATCCTTTGTTGTTTCCGCTGCAAGTTAGTCATCAGTGAGGAATTTCCTCAAAAGGAATTTCCTCAGTGATGAAATTCTAACAATCTCCTATTCACCCCCCTCTAGTCGATATAACGCACTTTCAAAGCAGAAGCGAAAAGGCGACCAATCGGGCAAAGCCGAAGTAGCTGCTATCCCAGGACAGAGCCAGAATAAATCCAAGAAGAATAAGAAGGAATGGGCTGGAAAAAAAAGGCCGAGTCAAAGAGCAGCCTATTGGACCAGCCGTGTCTGATTTATTCTCGCAACAACGAGGAGGGATAGACCATCCCCGTCAAGCACACAACTCGCGACTACCATCTGCTCCAGAAGGAGATGGGCGGAGAGCCCTCCGGGGACAAGGAATATGAGGAACAACCAGTGGACGCCTTCGGGTATCCGAACATTCAAGCGACCCTCATGATCTTCGCTGACGTCGAGAGAAAGAGTTGATTGAAGGTTATCAATCGGGAGGTGAACATGGCAGCCCCGGCTATCACAAAGTACCTCGACTAGGCAAAGACGCCCATCACTTTCGACCAGTCGGACCACCCCACCAACATAGCCACCCCCTGGAGGCACGAGTTGGTGGTCGATCCCGCGGTAAATGGGTTTTGACTGTGGAAAGTCCTCATGGACAGAGGCACCAGCCTCAACATCATCTACGTGGACACTCTCAAAGACATGGACATTGCGTTTTCCCGGCTAAGCAAGAGTAACATGCAGTTTCATGGGGTCATCCCCAGGAAGAAGGCTGAATCACTCGGCGAGATCACTTTGAGTGTCGTATTCGGCAGCGAGAAATTTTTCGCAAGGATAGGTTAACCTTCGAAGTGCTTGACTTTCGCGACGCCTATCACGCCATCGAGGGTAGGACCGCCTACGCACGTTTCATGGCCCGCCCATGTTACGTGTATCTTAAGCTTACGATGCCAGGGCCGAAAGGCGTGATCACGGTTTCTGGAAATTGGATTGTTGCCGAGGAGTGCCTCCAGCAAGGCTCTAGGATCACCAACGAGCAGGTCCTCGCAGCCGAGCTTGATCGGTGCAAAAAGGTGGTGGATACTGTAGATCTGCTCAAGTCGAAGCGGCAAGCTACTAAACCTGCCTTTCAGTCCGCTAGTGTGACTAAGCAGGTCCACATCCACCCCACCGATCTGAGTGCTTCTGCGACCAACATCTCCACTTCACCTGGAGAAAAATAGGAAGTCGAGCCATCTAGTTCCTCCGTGAGAACTGGGATATCTTTGCATGGAAGCCGTCTGACATGCCGGGGGTTCCGAAGGAGCTGGGTGAGCATCGCCTCCGAGTGGACCCGAAGGTCAAGCCCATCAAGGAACACCTACACCGCTCCTCCATGGAGAAGCGTAGGGCAATCGGCGAGGATATCTCTAGGCTACTATTTGTCGAGTTCATCCGCGAGGTCTACCACTCCGAGTTGTTGGCGAACATGGTCCTCGTTCCAAAGAAGAATATTCCTTCCGATTGTCTATTCACTTCAAGCACCTCAATCGGACCTACCCGAAGGACCACTTCCCTCTGCCCCGCATAGATCAAATCGTAGATTCCACTGCCTGATGTGAACGCATGTCGTTCCTGGATGCGTACTCCGGGTACCACCAGATTTTAATGTATGGACCTGACAAAATAAAGACAGCCTTCATCACCCCATTCGGGTGTTTTTGTTAGATCACGATGCCATTCGGTCTCAAAACGCTGGAGCTACTGATACGTCCATTTTGCATCATGCTTTTATGTTGATATTTATCGCTTTATGGGCTGTTATTACCCTTCACGGTACAATACTTATGCCTTTTCTCTCTTATTTTATAAGGTTTACATGAAGAGGGAGAATGCCGACAACTGGAATTGTGGTCTGAAAAAGGAGCAAGTTTGAGACACCTATTCTGTGCAACTCCAAAAGCCGTGAAAATCAACAAGGAATTATTTTGGATTTTATAAAAAATACTGCGAGGAAGAAGTACCAGAGGGGAGCCACCAGGAGGCCACAAGACTGCCAGGCCCGGCCTACCCCCTGGCCGGGCCTTGGTGGCTTGTAGGCCCCCTGTTGCCCCTCCGGTGCTCATCTTTTGCTATATGGAGGTTTTCGTTCCAGAAAAATCAAGAGGAGGCTTTTGGGAGGAGTCGTCGCCGCCACAAGGCGGAACTTGAGCACAACCAATCTGGAGCTCCGGCAGGGCCGTCCTGCCGGGGAAATTTCCCTCCCGGAGGGGGAAATCATCGCCATCGTCATCACCAACACTCCTCTAATCGGAGGGGACTCATATCCATCAACATATTCATCAGCACCATCTCATCTCCAAACCCTAGTTCATCTCTTGTAACCAATCTCCGTCTCGCTACTCCGATTGGTACTTGTAAGGTTGCTAGTAGTGTTAATTACTCTTTGTAGTTGATGCTAGTGGATTACTCGATGGAAGATTATATGTTCAGATCTTTGATGCTATTCAATACCTCTCTGGTCATGAACATAATTATGCTTTGTGAGTAGTCACTTTTGTTCCTGAGGACATGGGATAAGTCCTGCTATAATTAGTCATGTGAATTTGGTATTCGATCGATATTTTGATGTGTTGTATGTTGTTTTTCCTCTAGTGGTGTTATGTGAACGTTGACTACATAACACTTCACCATTATTAGGGCCTAGAGGAAGGAATCGGGAAGTAATAAGTAGATAATGGGTTACTAGAGTGACAGAAGCTTAAACCCTAGTTTATGAGTTGCTTCGTAAGGGGTTGATTTGGATCCACTAGTTTAATGCTATGGTTAGACTTTGTCTTAATTCTTCTTTCGTAGTTGCGGATGCTTGCGAGAGGGGTTAATCATAAGTGGGATGGTTGTCCAAGTAAGGGCAGCACCCAAGCACCGGTCCACCCACATATCAAATTATAAAAGTAGTGAACGCAAATCATATGAGCATGATGAAAACTAGCTTGACAGAAATTCCCATGTGTCATCGGGAGCGCTTTACCTCATATAAGAGTTTGTCCAAGCTTGTCCCTTGCTACAAAAGGGATTGGGCCATCCTGCTGCACCTTCGTTACTATTGTTACTTGCTACTTGCTACGAATCATCTTATCACACTACTATTTGTTACCGATAATTTCAGTGCTTGCAAAGAATACCTTGCAGAAAACCACGTGTCAGTTCCTTGGCTCCTCGTTGGGTTGGACACTCTTACTTATCGAAAGGACTACGATATATCCCCTACACTTGTGGGTCATCAGCTACCTTCTAACGTATGGTTCAAAAATGTCTGCAAGAACACATCAGTTGGAATGTCGAAGCGTACATGGACGACATGGTGGTCAATTCCAGGAAAGGTTCCGACCTCCTGGCCGACCTCGCCGAAACCTTCGGAAACCTTTGACGCTTCGGGATTAAGCTCAGTCTGGCCAAATGCACCTTCGGTGTATCGGCTCGTAAGCAACTTGGTTTCCTTGTTTTCGGACGAGGTATCGATGCCTATCCCGACAAGATCGGAGCCATCATCCAGATGAGAAGGCCGAAATGCATCCACGATGTGCCGAGGCTTACGGGCTGCCTTGCGGCCCTAAGTCGCTTCATCTCGAGACTCGATGAGAATGCCCTGCCTCTTTACAGATTGATGAACAGATCCAATAGATTCGAGTGGACAGATGAAGCGCAGGTCACATTCGACAAACTCAAAGCTCTGTTTTCCAACCAGGCGGTGTTGGCTCCTATGAGCAGCCGGGAGCCCTTGCTTCTGTACATCGCTACCACTAGCCAAGTAGTTAGCACCATACTCACCATGGAGCATGTAGAAGCGGGCAAAGTGTACAAGGCACAAAGGCCCATCTACTACATTTCTGAAGTGCTGACCCCTTCAAAACAAAGGTATCCACACTACGAGAAGATGGACTATGGGATCTACCTGACTGTGAAGAAGGTGTTCTACTATTTTCAAGATCACTCGGTCACTGTCATCGGTGACGATCCCCTGGCGGAAATTCAGCACAATCAGGATGCAACCGGCTGAGTGGCCAAATTGGTGATTGAGCTCCTACCAGTGGAGATCAAGTTTGAAGCCAAGAAAGCAATCAAGGCCCTGGCAGATTTTCTTGCCGAGTGGGTAGAGCAAGAACAGCCGGCTACACTCGTCCTCGAGCATTGGACAACATTCTTAGATGGATCCAAAATACTCTATGGCTCGGCGGCTGGAGTGGTCCTCGTCTCCCCAGGGAGATCGACTGAGCTACATGCTCCAAATCCACTTTGAGCCACCTGTGGGCCACAAGACAACATGGCGGGGCTCCCTATGCTGTGGCGCTAGACCTTGTTGGGCCCACGTGGCTTCGTTTGGCGTGATTCTGACGCTGAAAAACCCCATATATACCAGAAACCCTAGAAGTAAAAAAGAGAACTTCCGCTTCGCTGCCTCAACTCTATGTATCGATGAAAAAGCAATCTGGATACGTTCTAGTACCCTACCGGGGAGGGGAAATCATCTCCGGTGGCCATCTTCATCATCCCGGCGGAGGCCATGATGAGGAGGGAGTAGTTCACCCTCGGGGCTGAGTTTTTGTACGAGTAGCTATGTGTTCAGTCTCTCTATGTCTCATGTTCATGAGATGTTTTTATCTTGATGTATCACGGGCTTTGTTAATATAGTTGGATCATGTGGTGTTTGTCCCTTGCTATTGTTATGATGAATTGAATCTTTCTCTTTGAGATCTCATTATGTTGGATTGAATATTCAGGTTTGGAAACACTTGATGTATGTCTTGCATGTGGATACCCATAGTGACGTTGTGGTATTCAGGTGATTCACTTGATATATGTTCTCGCATCAACTTGCGGATTCCGATGACCTTGGGGATCTATGGGGATTGATTGCATGTTTTCATACTAGTTTCTCCGATATAAATCTTGGGGTGCTCCTTGAAGGTCTCTATGTTGGATTGAATATGAAGAATCTAAAATTGTTTGATACATGTCGCATAATTTACCCATGGATACTTTAGGTGACATTGGAGTATGTAGGTGACATTAGGGTTGATTGATATGTATCATGTGTGTTATTTTAGTATGAACTCTAGGGCTGTATGTGACACTTATAGGAACAACTCAAAAGATTGACAAGAAAGAATAACTTTGAGGTGGTTCTACTACCTACACCAATTTCATCTTATTGTTCTCCGCTACATGGGAACTTTGGAGTGATTCTTTGTTGCACGTTGAGGGGTGATCATATGATTCTACTATGTTAGAATTGATGACAGATTGCACTAGTGACAGTATGAACCCTAGGCCTTATTAGGAAGCACTTAATAAACATTTTTCTCGCTCTTTTACACTTGCTACATGGCTGTTTTTATATTTTCATATTATGAAAACCAATATCTACTATCCATACGACACTTGTATCACCATCTCTTGGGAACTAGTGCACCTATACAATTTGCCATTGTATTGGGTGTGTTGGGGACACAAGAGTTCTTTTGTATTTGATTGCTGTGTTTTTTGAGAGAGACTATGTTCAGCCGAAACCACCCATGGATTTCTAAAACCTTAGGTCATCCACTTTAGGGAAAATTGCTATTCTCCTGCAAAACTCTGCTCTTGGAGGCCCAACATAGTCTACAAGAATAAAGTTGTGTAGTATACATCACGTATTATTGCAGAAGGTACTGTATTCTAACTTCTACATGACTTATACACCCCAATATAATCCATAGCATCATCAAAACAAGCAAACTGTGCAAGCAAAAACAGAAACCGTTTAAAACAGAGAAGTCTCTAGAGATCAATAAAGAAACCCTACTTATGTAACTCCAAAAAAATTGAAAACTTAGGAAAGCCTTTGTATTTTTATAGAAATACTATTTAAAAAATCCAGATCAAAAAGATGTTCCACTAAAATCACAGAAATTCCACACTAGATGCAAAAGTATTTGTTTCTCCATCGTATCAATTCTACTCATCATTCAAACATCCCAAAGGATTTACTTGGCACAAGCACTAATTTAAACATAACAACACAATAATTACATTATAAGTAATGATATTATCTCACACAAACATAAAGTAGAACAACAACAATAAGATAACTATTGGGTTGCCTCCCAACAAGCGTTATTTGTTTATGCCCCTAGCTAGGCATGATGCATAGTTTCAAGTGTTGTCATCTTTGACACTCCTCCCATAAGTAGCTCTCATGATAAATTCATAAGGTGGTTTGTTTATATTCTTAGGGAAGTGTTCCATCCATTTCTTTAATGGGAATTGGAACCTTATGTTTCCCTCTTCCATATCAATAATTGCACCTATAGTTTGTAAGGAAGGTGTCCCAAGTATTATTGGACAAGATGGGTTGCATTCAATATCTAGAACTATGAAATCTACATGCACATAATTTCTATTAACAACTATAAGAACATCATTTATTCTACCAAAGGTTTTTTAATAGTAGAATACACAAGATGTACAAGGGAACACTCATGTATATCAGTGAGACCAAGCACATCACATAGAGATTTAGGTATAGCTAAATTCTAGAACCAAGGTCAATGAAAGCACTCCATTCATAATCACTGAGATTAATTTAAATAGTATGTTCCCTTTCATCATGCAACTTTCCATGAATAAATACTTCTAGATCAAGTTTCTCATCATAGGCTTTTATCATTGCTTCTACTATATGTTTAGTGAAAGATTTATTTTTTTCATAATAATTGGGTGAGGTTATAATGGATTTAAGTAAGTAAATACATTTTACTAAAGATAAACTCTTAACTAAATTTCTTGTAATCCAAGATTGTGGGCACATCATTATTTAAAGGTTTGACCTCTCCAAACCCACTTTTTCATTTTTATCATTAGAATCATCACCCTCCAAGCAAACGGGATGCTTTGTAGCTAAAATTGACTCATATAAAGTCACTTTATCATATATTTTCAAATTAGTAAACAAAGATGCAATGGGATAAGTACCAATCATTTTAAGATCTTCATCATGATTACGGTAAAAACCGGGTGAAAGATCCTTTTCTAAGAATTCTTATTTGGCTCTCAACCTCTCGGCCCTCTCCTAACTTTCGTTCATAGATATTTGGGTGGATTTAAGGGACTCAATTATATCATGCTTTGGTGGATTTTTTTTATACTTATGAGTTTCCACATGAAGAGCAATTCTATCCATGTTCCTAGCAACTCATCAAATTTATGCAACTTTTCTTCTACCATAGTATTAAAAATCTTGTGAGAATTAATTAACTATTCAATGGTGTACTAAATATTAGAGGATAACCTATTATTATTTGTAGAAGAATTTCAATAATAATTACCAAAATTGTTAGAGGAATTATCGAGGTATGGTCTAGTGTTAAAATTTCCTCTATAAGCATTGATGTTGAAGTTGTTTCCTAACATAAAGTTCACATCAATTGAATTATCATTTTGGTCAACAAAGTAGATAAATACATATCATTGGGATCAACATGAGCATTTTTACTAGCAACCGTATTCATAAGAGCATCCACTTTCTAACTCAAAGTAGAGATTTCCTCAATAGAATTTACCTTCTTACCAGTTGGAGATCTTTCATTATGCCATTGAGAATAATTTGTGATGATATTGTCCAGAAGTTTGGTGGCTTGTCAAAATGTCACCTCCATGAAGGTACCACATGCGGAAGAATCTAGAAGATTTCTGGATACAAAGTATTGTCCAACATAGAAATTTTGGATAATCTTCCATAAGTTCAAACGATGAGCTGGGAAATTTCTAATCATCAATTTCATCCTCTACCAAGCTTGTGCAACATGTTATTGGTCATGTTGCTTACAATTCATAATTTGATTTCTAATGGAGATGATATTAGGAGGAGGAAAATACTTGTTAATAAAAGGATCTTTACATTTATCCCATGTTCCAATACTATTACGTGGTAAAGATGAAAACCCAGATTTAGATTTATCTCCTAGTGAAGAAGGAAATAATTTTAATTTTACCACACCATTATCCATATCCTATTTATTTTGTATATCACATAACTCAACAAAAGTGTTGACATGAGAAGTGGGATCCTCATTAGGACTCCCCAAAAATTGTTCTTTCATCACAAGATTCAGCAATGCAGTAGTTATATCATAAAACTCCGTAGTAGTGGAGGTTTGTATAGGAGTACGGATAAAATATTAATTATTAGTATTCAAAAAGTCACACAACTTAGTGTTGTATTGAGACACGGTGACTAAACAAGCAAAGTAACAAGACAAACAAGTAAACAAGCAAGTAAAGCGAGCAAATAAGTAAACTAGCAAAGATAAATATATTTGTATTACTGATTTTATAGCAAGTGAAATATAACAACAAATAAAAATTAGAACAAGTGAACGATAATTTGTGAGAAGGTACTTGATTGGAAATTGATGATACTCACTGGCAACAACATAAGAAATCGTTCCCGATACTTGTGATTGGGTTTTTCCATGAATAGGAGGGATGATGCGAGGCCGTATAGATAAATATTTCCCTCGGTGAGAACAAAGGTTATCAATCCAATAGGAGAACCACGCAATTGCTCATCTTCAGCACCTGCACACAAAAGAACACATACTTGCACCCAACGCGGGCAAGAGGGTTGTCAATCCCCTTGAACTCGTTACTTGCAAGTAATAAGTGGTGTAGTTGGATAGTTTGATAAATATAAGATATAAAATAAATTAAAAGTTAATAATGGTAGCAAGATATTTTGTGTTTTTGTATTTATATTTGTGAATATTTAAATGAAAAGCTATATAATGGTAGCAAGATGCGATGAAAAGAATCATGTCTTGAATTGAGATAACTGCCACTTTATGGTGAATGAAGGCATAGAACTTGGGCATAAAATGGTTGAACAAGGTATGGAGGTATACAAAGCTAAAATTGATGCAATAGAGACACTCCCATGTCCAAAACATGTCCAAGTTATAAGAAGTTTTCTTTGTCATGTAGGTTTCTATAGGTGTTCATTCAAGATTAATCAAATATTTCTAGGAAATTAACTATTCTTCTTCAAAAATATATTCCATTTTTTTGTGAGCATTGTGTAGAAGCCTTTGAAATACCGAGGAAAGCCTTAATCACTACACCTATTGTTCAACCTCCTTTTTGGAACTTACCATTTGAAAGTCTGTGTGATGCTAGTGATTATGTTGTTGGTGATTCTAGGGCAAAGAGTAGACAAGAAATTGAATCTTATCCATTATGCTAGTAACACTCTAGGGAGTTCCCAAAGAAATTATGCTACTACTGAAAAATAATTTTTAGCAATCGCGTTTGCATGTGATAAGTTTAAACCTTAATTGTTTATTTGAAAGTTACTATCCATATCGATCATGGTTCTATTAAATACCTTACGGAAAATACAGATACGAATCCTAGGCTCATTAGGTGGGTGCTTTTACTTCAAGAGTTTGATTTGCATGTTGTAGATAGAAAGGCAGCTCAAAACCTAGTGGAAGATGGTTTGTCTAGAATGGAAAATGTTCTTGATGACCCACTGCTTATTGATGATAATTTTCTTAATGAGAAATTAGTTGTTATAAATGCTTCCCGTAGTACTCCTTTGTATGTATCTTATGGTAAATACATTGTTACTAAATATATATCACCTACTTTCACCTAACAACAAAAGAAAAAATTCTTCTTTGATTTAAGACATTAATTTTGGTATGACCCACATCTTTATAAAGAAGGAATAGATGGTGTTATTACACCCTGGCTACCTGAGCACGAACATGAATAGATCCTACAGAAGTGTCCTTCCGAGGCCTGCGGAGGGCACCACGTTGTTGACAGAACTGCACATAAGGTACTACAGTCTGAATTTTACTAGCATACTCTTTTCAAACATGAATGTAAGTTCGTCCTTTGCTGTGCTGAATGTCAAAGAATTGATAACATCGGTAGATGTCAGGAAATGCCAATGAATTATTCACTTGCAATTGAACCATTTGATATTTGGGGTTTTTATTATATGGGACCTTTTCCTTCCTCTAATAGTTATACTCATATTTTAGTTGTTATTGATTACGTTACTTGTCGGGGAAAACCAACACCTATGGGAAACTCGAGGAGTCCCTTGATCGTTTGGCAGGGAGAGAGAGGTATGGCATCGAGAGCAGAACAAGCGATCAACACCGGCAAGATCCTTTTTACCCAGGTTTGGGCCGCTTGTCGCGTAAAACCCTACTCCTTAGTTTGTATTGTGTGCTTGATGTAGTGTGGTTTTGCTACAGTAACTTAGTAGGTGATTAGGGAGTCTATGATTCCCAAAATGTCCCACCCCTAAGAATGAGCTTTGGGCCTCCTTTTATAGGCAAAGGGGTCACCAACAGTGTGCTCACGGGATGTACAGTGAACAGTGTTCACCGCTCTACTTCTTCGGTGGTGTCAAGGGAAGTAAATGCCTTGTGTAACCCGTGACCTTCCACAAGATGGTTGCGACACGTACCCAGGTGTATCGACACCTAGGCCTTGTGTTGGCACACGAGGGATGTGCTGGAGCGGTCGGATTGTGGTAGAAACTGGTGGGGACACCTGGCGAGCGAACATGGGATTGCTCGCTTGGAGCCCCCATCCGATGACTTTGTCACCTCCCCGGCAAGGAAGACTTGTCGGGGGCTTGAACACTTTCCCGGCAAGGAAGGCTTGTGGGGGGCCTCGCCAGTCTGTGCGAGCCTTCCCGACAAGGGAAGCTTGTCGGGTCTTGCTATTCTTCGGGTAGTCTTCCCGGCAAAGCGGGCTTGCCGGGACCTTGGTAATCTTCCCGGCAAGGATGGCTTGCCTGGGCGTTGTGTGTGGAGCCCTTGTATCCCACGCCCCACTCAGCGAGGGAAGGGTGTGGCCTTGGTGGGTCTTGTATTGCCTTCTTGCTGCTCTTCCCGGTACACTGCTGTCGGGGGCGTCGCCGATGCCCGTGCACAAGTCTGGGGCACAAGGGACCCTAGTCTCTAGTGCACCAACAATAGCCCCCGGGCTTGGGCCACGCATGCGCGCAGGGCATTGTTGGGCCAAGCCCAAAGTAGTGCACAAGCTTCCTTACGAGGGAACTTTGTAGCTTCGGAGCCGTTGTGGACGGCCCTTCCCCACGTCGCGCACTGATCGCTCGAAGTGGGGAGGCGTGTGCACAGTGGCTAAGTTGGCCACGCGCCCGTTGAGCCGTTGGTTGGGAACGCAAGGGTCGGCCGGTGCGCCTACCTTTCTTCTCATAAGAAAAGGAAAATCATCCATACAAGCCCTTCGTTCCTTCCCAACTCTTTTTAATCTCGAAAACGCCGCCACCTCCCTCTTCCAACTTAAGTCCCCCCCCCTCACCTACACCCTTTCCCTCGAGGCCGCACTTTGGACGGTCGTAGCTTCTGCCGTTGCCATGGCGCCCAAGGGAGCAAAAGGCAAGAAGGGAAAAGTTTTCGTCGCGGAAAAGGAGTTGCCGAAGATGCAGAAGGAGCTTGCCTATTTCCCCCCGGGGCCCGACGCGTTCTTCCTGAAGGAGCGCTATCGGCATATGTGGGCGGCCAAGACGAAAGCACATCTGTCCACCCAAGTCACCCCGGGAGAAGTTGGCGGTGCTCCAGACAAGTATCCCTTCTTCAGTGATTACTTTTATTGCGGGCTCTGTCCGCCCTTCTCCGAGTTCTTCATCGACATCATGCACACCTACGGCTTCCACCTTATGGATTTCACGCCGAATTCAGTGACATGCATGTCCATATTTGCGCATCTCTGCGAGAATTTTGTTGGGATGACCCCCAACACTACCCTTTTGCGCCACTATTTTGTCCCCCGCATCCAGGGAGGGGACACTCTTTCGGGCTCCATCACTTGGATTACGAGGACCGGATGCAATGAGATGTATCTGGATGGGGCCCTTCTGGAGAAATGGGAGGAATGGTGTGGGAGGTGGTGTTCGATTCGCGAGGAGTAGTATCTGCCCTTCTGCGAGCCCAGGACCGCCAAGATTGGCTCCCGCGACAAGCATTGGAGCGACCTCGACCCTGATGATAAGAAGTTGACTTTCGTCGTCAACAGGATCCTACGTCTCCGGGCCGCAGGGTTGACAATATAGATGGTGGGGGTGCCGATTTTATCCGTAGGCGCATCGCCCCCTCCACTATAGGGGAGGAAGGCCAGCCTCGGCCTATGTGAATTCTGCGGACATCATGCGACTGCAGACCGGCTACAACAATAATCTGACGGTGATGGGCATGCCTTCATCTTCCAGAAGCTGTTCAAGTCGGACCTGAGGCCTCGGCTGCCGCATGGCGTCATACCCTTGTGCAACAATTCTACCCTGAGTTCACTCGTGGCAATGATGGCAGAGTGTAATGCTCACGGCATGGTCGCGACTTGTGTCAAGCCTTGGGAGGAGGATGTCTTGTCCTACTTCGACTGCTTGTCCCCGAGACCACCAACGAGGAGGTGGCGTATATCGCGAGCCGGGCCGAGAAGCGGGCCCTTGCCTAGGCGGCCTGCAGCATGGGCTTCTACGACGAAGGGGAGCTCGATGACGAGGCGCTGCGGGACGAGGAGCTTTCCAAAGAGCCTAGCAGCTCGGCAACCGGGGGGGCTTCGAAGGGACGGGTGCCCGATGGGGAGGAGCAGGAGGAGGAATAGGAGGATCCTCTAGCTCGCCAGAGGCCCAGGCAAGTTCTTCGACACGCTGGCTCCAACACCCCCGTCCGGCAAACTCTACCTGCCGCTCCCGCGAAGCATCCCAGATCCGCGTCTCTCGTGGTGGATGCCGAGGAGGACGTGGATTTTCATTTTTGTACCCTCAGCACGGGGGAGGAGGAGGAGTAAGTGTTTGACTTTTACCCCCTTCGAACCCCTCGCCTTGTGCTCTTACTCATCAGGTGCCGGTTCTTCTTCTCACGGACACGGGGAAGTTGGCCCAGAGGATGGTGAAGTGGGCCAGGGTGTCGGCAGGTGATGACCCACAAGTATAGGGGATCAATCGTAGTCCTATCGATAATTAAGAGTGTCGAACCCACTGAGGAGCAGAAGGCTCTGATAAACGGATTTCAGCAAGGTGATAACTGCAAGCACTGAAAGTAGCGGTAACAAGTGATTGTGTAGCCAGGTGAAACGTAGCAAGCAAAAAGTAACAAGTAACAAGTAGTAGCAACGGTGCAGCAAGTGGCCCAATCCCTTTTTTAGCAAGGGACAAGCCTGAACAAAGTATTATAGGAGGAAAAACGCTCCCGAGGACACACGGGGATTTTTGTCATGCTAGTTTCATCATGTTCATATGATCCACGTTCGTTACTTTGATAGTTTGATATGTGGGTGTACCGGCGCTTGGGTACTGCCCTTACTTGGACAAGCATCCCACTTATAATTAACCTCTCTCGCAAGCATCTGCAACTACAAAAGAAGAATCAAGACAAAGTCTAACCATATCATTAAACTAGTGGATCCAAATCAGCCCCTCACGAAGCAACGCATAGACAGGGGTTTAAGCTTCTGTCACTCCAGCAACCCATCATCTACTTACTACTTCCCAATGCCTTCCTCTAGGCCCAAATATGGTGAAGTGTTATGTAGTCGACGTTCACATAACACCACTAGAGGAAAAACAACATACAACATATCAAAATACCGAACGAATATCAAATTCACATGACTATTATTAACATGACTTATCCCATGTCCTCAGGAACAAAAGTAACTACTCACAAAGAATAATCATAATCATGATCAGAGGTGTAATGAATAGCATCAAGGATCTGAACAGAAACTCTTCCACCAAGTAATCCAACTAGCATCAACTACAAAGAGTAATCAACACTACTAGCAACCTTACAAGTACCAATCGGAGTCGTGAGACGGAAATTGATTACAATAGATGAACTAGGAATTGGAGAGGAGATGGTGCTGATGAAGATGTTGATGAAGATGCCTCCCCTCCGAAAAGAGGAGTGTTGGTGATGACGATGGCGATGATTTCCCCTCCGGGAGGGAAGTTTCCCCGGCAGGATCGTCCTGCCGGAGCTCTAGATTGGATCTGCTCAAGTTCCGCCTCATGGCGGCGGCGAAACCACGAAAAAGCTCCCGTCTAATTTTTTTCTGGACCAAGACGCTTCATATAGCAAAAGAGGGGGGCTAGTGGGCCGTCAGGGAGCCCACAAGCCCCCACTCCGCCACCAGGGGGTGGCGGTGTGAGGGCTTGTGGCGCCCTGGCAGCCCCCCTCTGGTAGTTCTTTCGCCTAGTATTTTTTATATAATCCCAAAAAAATCCACATGACTTTTCAGGGCATTTGGAGATGTCCAGAATAGTGGACTAGGATTTGCTCCTTTTCCAGTCCAGAATTCCAGCTGCCTGAATTCTCCCTCTTCAAATAAACCTTGCAAAATAAGAGAGAAAAGGCATAAATATGGTACCACAAGTAATATAACAGCCCAAAAAGCAATAAATATCAACAAGAAAGCATGATGCAAAATGGACGTATCAACTCCCCCAAGCTTAGACCTCGCTTGTCCTCAAGCGAAAACCAAGTTCCACAAACATGTCCACATGTTTGGGGACGAAGGTGTCGATAAAACATAATACGGACATGAGGGCATCATGATCACACAAAGGACAGCAATACATCATAAAGATTCTTATGGGAAAGTAACAATTCCTTCCCAATGGAAAGCATGAAGCAAAAAACCTTACCGAGAAGTAACCAACAATAAACCATAGTCATTGAAGCATTTGCAATTTATCACAACATCAGAAAGACTCAAATAAGAGCTTGTAAGGCAAACCCACATACTCAATCATCTCTTTTGTTTTCCACAATTGTTACAACTCACGTGGTACTCATGGTGTCAAAGTTTCATCTGGACACACAGGAAGATAGGGGCTTATAGTTTTGCCTCCCAACCATTTACCTCAAAGGTAAAGTCAACAACAATAAAGCATAAGTACTCAACTCCAAGTTGATATATGAATATAGATCTTTCCCAAGCATGTGACGGTAGCCAAGACAAAGACAAAATTAGGGAATTGATAATGATCACCACGACTCTTACAAGGGGAAAAAGTAAAGGTACAAGATGGGCCCTTCGCAGAGGGAAACAGAGGTTGTCATGCGCTTTTGAGGTTTGAATGCGTGTCCTCTTAGTGTGGAGGAACGTCACTTTATATTGCCTCCTGTGATAAAGAACTTTATTATGCAGTCTGTCGCTTTTATGTCTTCCCCATCACAGGTTCGTACAAAGTTTATTTTCCAAACACTAATAGATCATACATATTAGAGAGCAATTTTTATTGTTTGCTCCGATGACAACTTACTTGAAGGATCTTATTCAATCCATAGGTAGGTATGGTGGACTCTCATGGCAAAACTGGTTGGAGGTTTATGGATGCACAAGTAGTATCTCTACTTGGTGCGGGAGTTTTGGCTAATATGAGGTGGAAGCAATCGTCACATGCTAAGGGATCTCTAATCATATAACATTGTTTGGAACCAAGCAAACACAATTCATTATGTTGTCTTCCTTGTCCAACATCTACTCCTAGGCATGTAATACATTGGTGAGCGCTCACAATTGTAAAAAGTGTCTAAGATGATATATTTATATGTGAACCTCTCTTTCCTTATTACTTCTTATTAATTGCAACAATGAGTGAGGTCTATGTTGATTTATTCTCAACAAGTTTCAATCATCATACGTGTCATAGGTGAAGTTATCACTTTCCATAAGATCATCTCATGATCTTTCAAGCTATCGTTCTTTTCATACTTTTGATCATGGCACAAAGCAAAGTCCTTGACTAAGACACTCTTTATTATATAGCTCGTAAGCTCGAATACATCGGGAGAGAGACAAAAGCAAAAGACTCAAACTAAACACTAAAGACTTATTCCTCTAAGAGAAAAAATAAAAACTGAAAAGGAAAGAACTAAAACAAAGGTAAAAGCAAAATATATAAAGGTGATACGATACCAGGGAAACTCCCCCAAGCTTGGCAGAAGCCAAGGGGGATTGCCCATACCAATGCTTAGTTGCCTTCCTTCGGTGGTGATGGTGGCGTTGTTGTCGCCTTTGATTCCAAGAGAGCTATCAATCTTTGATTTATACCTTTGAGATCTGTGACATGGTTTTCCAGCAAAACAACTTCACGAGAAAGAGAAATATTGCGAGCACGAGTTGTTTCACAAAACCTCAAGAGTTCAATCAAGGATGGAGACAACACGTGGAGGAAGGGTTGGAGAAAATCTACTCCTTCAACGTCTTCAATGTTGAACATAGGTTGAACTTCCACCCTAGCTTGGGTTTTCTCCTTAGCTTGGTCCCTTGCTTCCGTGACTTCTACTCTTTTCAGATCAGCATCTACTTCCTCATGAACTTCATGAAGATCATTCTCCCCAACAGATTCCTGAGACATCTTTGCTCCAAATCTGCGGAAGAAAACAAGCTCGAAATGAAAACAGAGGAAAACTGCATGATACGGAGATCAAAACCTTCGGGCGAGTATATATTGATTTTTTTCTGGGCCAGAAGGAGTCCTCCGCAAGAAAATGGAGTCCGGGAGGCACACGAGATGCCCACAAGCTTGCCCTCCTCCACCAGGGGGGTAGGGGCGGTGGCAGGGCTTGTGGCCGCCTCGTTCGCTCTTCGGACTGCTTTTTATTTTTCTAATTTTCCAAAAATTCCAAAACGGAGGAAATTTCCTATTGGAAAAAGCATCGGAGTCCAGTTTCTTACCGAAACAGATACATCTTCGTTTTCAAGGTCTGAAACAGGCTGATAAACATCCCTTATTTACTCCTCTGGAGTTATGACATTGATGATATTGGTCTCAACATTTATGGGAGTACCAGAGATGTAATGCTTGATTCTTTGCCCATTTACCACTCTAGGAAAATTTCCTTCCGTGTTATTGATTTTGATGGCACCGGAACGATATACTTCGTCGATAACATAGGGACCTTCCTATTTAGAGAGAAGCTTGCCTGCAAAGAATCTCAAACAAGAATTGTATAGCAAGACATAATCACCTACATTGAACTCTTGTTTCTGTATTCGTTTGTCGTGCCATCTCTTAACCTTTTCCTTGAACAACTTGGCATTCTCGTATGCCTGGGTTCTCCATTCGTCTAACGAGCTGATATCAAACAACCGCTTCTCACCGGCAAGTTTGAAATCGAAGTTGAGCTCTTTGATTGCCCAATAAGCTTTGTGTTCCAGCTCAAGAGGTAAATGACAGGCTTTACCGTAAACCATTTTATACGGTGACATGCCCATGGGATTCTTATAAGCAGTCCTATAAGCCCATAGTGCATCGTCAAGTTTGCTAGACTAGTTATTTCGAGATCTATTGATGGTCTTTTGTAGAATCAACTTGATCTCCCTATTACTCAACTACACTTATCCACTAGACTGAGGATGATAAGGAGATGCAACTCTATGGTTGACATCATACTTAGCTAGCATCTTGCGGAAAACAACATGAATGAAGTGTGAACCGCCATCAGTCATCAAGTATCTAGGGACTCCAAATCTTGGGAATATGACTTCTTTAAGCATCTTAATAGAGGTGTGGTGATCAACATTTTTAGTGGGGATAGCTTCTACCCACTTAGTAACATAATCCACAGCAACTAAGATGTGAGTGTACCCATTGGAACTCGGGAAGGGTCCCATATAATCAAAGCCCCACACATCAAATGGTTCAATGACAAGTGTATAGTTCATAGGCATTTCCTGACGCTTACTGATGTTCCCTATTCTTTGCCATTCATCAGAAGACAATACAAACTTACAGGCATCCTTGAAGAGAGTGGGCCAATAGAAACCTGATTGCAATACCTTATGGGCAGTTCTATCTCCAGCATGGTGTCCTCCGTAGGCTTCGGAATGACACTTCTGCAAGATATGTCACTGTTCATGTTCAGGCACACAACGTCTAATAACATCATCTACTCCTTCCTTATAAAGGTGAGGATCATCCCAAAAGTAATGTCTCAAATCAAAGAAGAATTTCTTCTTTTGTTGATAGGTGAAACTGGGTGGTATGTATTTGGCTACGATATAGTTTGCATAATCTGCATACCACGATGCACTATGTGAAGTGCTGATGACATTTAATTGATCATGAGGAAAGCTATCATCAATAGGTAGTGGGTCATCAAGGACATTCTCTAGCCTAGACAAGTTATCTGCTACAGGGTTATCAACACCATTTCAGTCAACGACGTGCAAATTAAATTCCTGTAGCAGGAGAACCCATCTGACCAGCCTAGGCTTAGCGTCCTTCTTCTCCATGAGGTACTTAATAGCAACATGATCAGAGTGAATAGTGACTTTGGAGTCAACTATGTAAGATCTGAACTTTTCACATGCAAACACGACTGCTAAAAATTCCTTCTCTGTAGTGGCATAGTTTCTTTGGGCACTGTCTAGAGTTTTACTAGCGTAGTGAATGACATTCAACTTTTGTCAACTCTTTGTCCTAGAACAGCACTAACAGCATAATTACTAGCGTCGCACATGATTTCAAAGGGCAAGTTCTAGTCAGGTGGTTGAAAAATAGGTGCGGTTGTCAAAGCCTTCTTAAGTATTTCGAAGGCTTCCTCACAATCCTCATCAAAAACAAAAGGCACATCCTTCTGCAAGAGGTTGGTAAGAGGCCTAGAAATCTTAGAGAAGTCTTTAATGAACCTTCTATAGGAACCAACATGACCTAGGAAACTTGGTATACCTCTGATATCTGTGGGGCAAGGCATTTTCTCAATTGCATCAACCTTAGCCTTATCAACTTCAATGCCTCTTTCAGAGATTTTGTGTCCTAAGACGATACCTTCATTAACCATAAAGTGGCACTTCTCCCAATTCAAGACGAGGTTGGTTTCTTCGCATCTCTGTAAGACTCGATCAAGGTTGGTGAGGCAATCATCAAAGGAAGACCCGTAAAAGGATAAGTCATCCATGAAAACCTCGACAATCTTTTCACAAAAGTCAGAGAATATAGCAATCATACATCTTTGAAAGGTGGCAGGTGCGTTACATAAGCCAAAAGGCATACGTCTATAGGCAAAGGTATCGAAAGGGCAGGTGAAAGTGGTTTTCTCTTGATCAGATTGTGCAATAGGTATTTGCGAGAAACCTAAATAACCGTCTAGAAAGCAGAAGTGTGTGCGTTTTGATAGCCTTTCTAGCATTTGGTCGATAAACGGCAAAGGATAATGATCTTCCTTGGTTGCCTTGTTCAGTTTCCGGAAATCAATCACCATTCTATAGCTGGTAATAATCCTTTGTGGGATTAGTTAATTCTTATCATTAGGAACGATGGTGATACCTCCCTTCTTAGGTACGCAATGTACAGGACTTACCCAATCACTATGAGCAACAGGATAAATGATTCCTGCTTCCAGAAGCTTTAATATTTCTTTTCTAACGACCTCTTTCATCTTAGGATTTAATCTCCTTTGATGATCAGCAACTTGTTTAAAGTCAGGGTCGGTTTTAATCTTGTGCTAACATAGAGTAGGACTAATACCCTTAAGATCATCAAGAGTATATCCAATTGCATCGCGGTGCTTCCTCAAAGTTTTTAATAACTTCTTCTCTTCGTGATCTGAGAGGAGAGCACTAATAATGACAGGATATATCTCCTTCTCATCAAGATAGGCATACTTA
The DNA here is from genome assembly GCF_904849725.1 of Hordeum vulgare subsp. vulgare. Taxonomy (NCBI): domain Eukaryota; kingdom Viridiplantae; phylum Streptophyta; class Magnoliopsida; order Poales; family Poaceae; genus Hordeum; species Hordeum vulgare. The sequence goes on along the minus strand of NC_058520.1, from coordinate 228,047,025 downwards.
AGAGTATCAGGCAACTGTTTAAGCTCGAATACAGGATCACCCTTTGGTGGGGGAAGATCCCCAAGCAGTTCAACAGGCAGATTATTCTTGAGAATAGGATATTTTTCTAAGAAAATTTTATCTATCTCATCTCTCTCCTCCATATGCATATCATTTTCATGCTCAAGAAGATATTGCTGTAATGGATCCGTAGGAGGTACGGCAATAGAGGCAAGAGAAATAATTTCATCCCTACCAGACGACTCTCTTTCATGGGGTTGTCTTCCAAACTTGGAGAAGTTAACTTCATGAAACGCCCCCGAAACTAACTCTGATGGTCTGCTTAATGCAAACAATGTGAGCATTGACAGTGTTGAGAAAGGGTCTACCAAATATGTGATGTGGAACGTCGCATGGGAAACAAAAAATTTCCTACGCGCACGAAGACCTATCATGGTGATGTCCATCTACGAGAGGGGATGAGTGATCTACGTACCCTTGTAGATCGTACAGCAGAAGCGTTAAAGAACGCGGTTGATGTAGTGGAATGTCCTCACTTCCCTTGATCCGCCCCGCGAACAATCCCGCGATCAGTCCCACGATCTAGTACCGAACGGACGGCACCTCCGCGTTCAGCACACGTACAGCTCGACGATGATCTCGGCCTTCTTGATCCAGCAAGAGAGACGGAGGGGTAGAAGAGTTCTCCGGCAGAGTGACGGCGCTCCGGAGGTTGGTGATGATCTTGTCTCAGCAGGGCTCCGCCCGAGCTCCGCAGAAACGCGATCTAGAGGAAAAACTATGGAGGTATGTGGTCGGGCAGCCGTGAGAAAGTCGTCTCAAATCAGCCCTAATTGCTCCATATATATAGGAGGAGGGAGGGGGACCTTGCCTTGGGGTCCAAGGGACCCTCAAGGGGTCGGCCGAGCCAAGGGGGGGAGGACTCCCCCCCAAACCGAGTTGGACTTGGTTTGGTGGGAGGAGTCCCCCTCCCTTCCCACTTCCTCCCTCTTTTTTTTCTTTTCCTTTGATTTCCTTTTCTTGGCGCATAGGCCCCCTTGGGGCTGTCCCACCAGCCCACTAAGGGCTGGTGTGTACCCCCAAAGCCTATGGGCTTCCCCGGGGTGGGTTGCCCCACCCCCCCCGGTGAACTCCCGGAACCCATTCGCCATTCCCGGTACATTCCCGGTAACTCCGAAAACCTTCTGGTAATCAAATGAGGTCATCCTATATATCAATCTTCGTTTCCGGACCATTCCGGAAACCCTCATGACGTCCGTGATCTCATCCGGGACTCCGAACAACATTCGGTAACCAACCATATAACTCAAATACGCATAAAACAACGTCGAACCTTAAGTGTGCAGACCCTGCGGGTTCGAGAACTATGTAGACATGACCCGAGAGACTCCTCGGTCAATATCCAATAGCGGGACCTGGATGCCCATATTGGATCCTACATATTCTACGAAGATCTTATCGTTTGAACCTCAGTGCCAAGGATTCGTATAATCCCGTATGTCATTCCCTTTGTCCTTCGGTATGTTACTTGCCCGAGATTCGATCGTTAGTATCCGCATACCTATTTCAATCTCGTTTACCGGCAAGTCTCTTTACTCGTTCCGTAATACAAGATCCCGCAACTTACACTAAGTTACATTGCTTGCAAGGCTTGTGTGTGATGTTGTATTACCGAGTGGGCCCCGAGATACCTCTCCGTCATACGGAGTGACAAATCCCAGTCTTGATCCATACTAACTCAACTAACACCTTCGGAGATACCTGTAGAGCATCTTTATAGTCACCCAGTTACGTTGCGACGTTTGATACACACAAAGCATTCCTCCGGTGTCAGTGAGTTATATGATCTCATGGTCATAGGAATAAATACTTGACACGCAGAAAACAGTAGCAACAAAATGACACGATCAACATGCTACGTCTATTAGTTTGGGTCTAGTCCATCACGTGATTCTCCCAATGACGTGATCCAGTTATCAAGCAACAACACCTTGTTCATAATCAGAAGACACTGACTATCATCGATCAACTGGCTAGCCAACTAGAGGCATGCTAGGGACGGTGTTTCGTCTATGTATCCACACATGTAAATGAGTCTTCATTCAATACAATTATAGCATGGATAATAAACTATTATCTTGATACAGGAATTATAATAATAACTATACATTTATTATTGCCTCTAGGGCATAATTCCAACAGTCTCCCACTTGCACTAGAGTCAATAATCTAGCCCTCACATCACCATGTGAATTACATTGTAATAAATCTAACACCCATACAGTTCTGGTGTCGATCATGTTTTGGCCGTGGAAGAGGTTTAGTCAGCGGGTCTGCTACATTCAGATCCGTGTGCACTTTGCATATATTTACGTCCTCCTCCTCGACGTAGTCGCGGATGAGGTTGAAGCATCGTTTGATGTGTCTGGTCTTCTTGTGAAACCTTGGTTCCTTTGCTAAGGCAATGGCACCAGTGTTGTCACAGAACAAGGTTATTGGATCCAGTGCACTTGGCACCACTCCAAGATCCGTCATGAACTGCTTCATCCAGACACCCTCCTTAGCCGCCTCCGAGGCAGCCATGTACTCTGCTTCACATGTAGAATCTGCTACGACGCTTTGCTTGGAACTGCACCAGCTTACTGCACCCCCATTAAGAATAAATACGTATCCGGTTTGCGACTTAGAGTCGTCCGGATCTGTGTCAAAGCTTGCATCGACGTAACCTTTTACGGCGAGCTCTTCGTCACCTCCATACACGAGAAACATCTCCTTAGTCCTTTTCAGGTACTTTAGGACATTCTTGACCGCTGTCCAGTGATCCACTCCTGGATTACTCTGGAACCTACCTGCCATACTTATGGCCAGGCTAATATCCGGTCTAGTGCACAGCATCGCATACATGATAGAACCTATGGCTGAAGCATAGGGGACGGAGCGCATATGCTCTCTATCTTCATCAGTTGCTGGGCACTGAGTCTTACTCAATCTCGTACCTTGTAAAACTGGCAAGAACCCTTTCTTGGACTGTTCCATTTTGAACCTCTTCAAAACTTTATCAAGGTATGTGCTTTGTGAAAGTCCTATCAGGCGTTTCGATCTATCCCTATAGATCTTAATGCCTAGAATGTAAGTAGCTTCTCCTAGGTCCTTCATAGAGAAACTTCTATTCAAGTAACCTTTTATGCTCTCCAAAAGCTCTACGTTGTTTCCAATCAGTAATATGTCATCCACATATAATATTAGAAACGCCACAGAGCTCCCACTCACTTTCTTGTAAATACAAGATTCTCCAACCACTTGTATAAACCCAAATGCTTTGATCACCTCATCAAAGCGTTTGTTCCAACTCCGAGATGCTTGCACCAGTCCATAAATGGATCGCTGGAGTTTGCACACCTTGTCAGCATTTTTAGGATCGACAAAACCTTCGGGTTGCATCATATACAACTCTTCCTTAAGGAAACCGTTAAGGAACGCCGTTTTGACATCCATCTGCCAGATTTCATAATCGAAAAATGCAGCTATTGCTAACATGATTCTGACGGACTTAAGCATCGCTACGGGTGAGAAGGTCTCATCATAGTCAACTCCTGGAACTTGTGAAAAACCCTTTGCCACAAGTCGAGCTTTATAAACGGTCACATTACCGTCAGCGTCCGTCTTCTTCTTAAAGATCCATTTGTTCTGAATAGCCTTGCGGCCCTCAGGCAGTATCTCCAAAGTCCACACTTTGTTCTCATACATGGATCCTATCTCGGATTTCATGGCTTCCAGCCATTTGTTGGAATCTGGGCCCACCATTGCTTCTTCATAATTTGCAGGTTCATTGTTGTCTAACAACATGATTGACAAGACGGGATTACCGTACCACTCTGGAGCAGCGCGTGATCTCGTTGACCTGCGTGGTTCAACAGAAACTTGAACTGGAGTTTCATGATCATCATCATTAACTTCCTCCTCAACCGGCGTCGCAACGACAGAGGTTTCCCCTTGCCCTGCGCCACCATCCAGAGGGATGAGAGGTTCGACAACCTCGTCAAGTTCTATCTTCCTCCCACTCAATTCTCTCGAGAGAAACTCCTTCTCGAGAAAAGTTCCGTTCTTAGCAACAAACACTTTGCCCTCGGATTTGAGATAGAAGGTGTACCCAACTGTCTCTTTTGGGTAACCTATGAAGACGCATTTTTCCGCTTTGGGTTCCAGCTTTTCAGGCTGAAGCTTTTTGACATAAGCATCACATCCCCAAACTTTAAGAAACGACAACTTTGGCCTTTTGCCATACCACAGCTCGTATGGTGTCGTCTCAAAGGATTTTGATGGTGCCCTATTTAAAGTGAATGCAGCTGTTTCTAATGCATAACCCCAAAATGATAACGGCAAATCAGTAAGAGACATCATAGATCGCACCATCTCTAACAAAGTACGATTACGACGTTCGGACACACCATTACGCTGTGGTGTTCCAGGCGGTGTTAACTGCGAAGCAATTCCACATTGTCTTAAGTGAGCACCAAACTCGAAACTCGGATATTCACCCCCACAATCAGACCGTAGGAACTTGATCTTCTTGTTACGATGATTTTCCACTTCACTCTGAAATTGCTTGAACTTTTCAAATGTTTCAGACTTGTGCTTCATCAAGTAGACATAACCATATCTACTTAAATCGTCAGTGAAGGTGAGGAAATAACGATATCCGCCGCGTGCCTCTACGCTCATTGGACCACACACATCGGTATGTATGATTTCCAACAAGTCACTTGCATGCTCCATTGTTCCGGAGAACGGAGTCTTAGTCATCTTGCCCATGAGGCATGGTTCGCACGTGTCAAGTGAATCAAAGTCAAGTGACTCCAAAAGTCCATCAGCATGGAGTTTCTTCATGCGCTTTACACCAATATGACCCAAGCGGCAGTGCCATAAAAATATGGCGCTATCATTGTTTACTCTAACTCTTTTGGTCTCAATGTTATGTATATGCGTATCGCTATCAAGATTCAATATGAACAATTCTCTCACATTCGGTGCATGACCATAAAAGATGTTACTCATAGAAATAGAACAACCATTATTCTCAGACTTAAAAGAGTAACCGTCTCGCAATAAACAAGATCCAGATATAATGTTCATGCTCAACGCAGGCACTAAATAACAATGATTTAAGTTCATCACTAATCCCGATGGTAGCTGAAGTGACACTGTGCCGACGGCGATTGCATCAACCTTGGAACCATTTCCTACGCGCATCGTCACTTCGTCTTTCGCCAGCCTTCGTCTATTCCGCAGTTCCTGTTTCGAGTTGCAAATGTGAGCAACAGAACCGGTATCGAATACCCAGGCACTACTACGAGAGCCGGTTAAGTACACATCAATAACATGTATATCAAATATACCTGATTTTTCTTTGCCCGCCTTCTTATCTGCCAGATACTTGGGGCAATTGTGCTTCCAGTGACCCATACCCTTGCAATAGAAGCACTCTGTTTCAGGCTTAGGTCCAGCCTTGGGTTTCTTCGGCGGATTGGAAACAGGCTTGCCGCTCTTCTTCGAATTTCCCTTCTTGCCTTTGCCGTTTCTCTTGAAACTAGTGGTCTTGCTCACCATCAACACTTGATGCTCTTTACGGAGTTCAGACTCCGCGACTTTCAGCACCGCAAACAACTCGCCGGGAGACTTGTTCATCCCTTGCATGTTGTAGTTCAATACAAAGCCTTTATAGCTTGGCGGCAGTGATTGAAGGATTCTGTCAGTGATAGCTTCTTGCGGGAGTTCAATCCCCAGTTCAGCTAGACGGTTTGAGTACCCAGACATTTTGAGCACATGTTCACTGACAGACGAGTTTTCCTCCATCTTGCAAGCATAGAATTTATCGGAGGTCTCATACCTCTCGATCCGGGCGTTCTTCTGAAAGATAAACTTCAACTCCTGGAACATCTCAAATGCTCCATGACGCTCAAAGCGACGTTGAAGTCCCGGTTCTAAGCCATACAAGACTGCACATTGAACTATTGAGTAGTCCTCCTTACGCGCTAACCAAGCGTTCTTAACATCCTGATCAGCCGTAGCGGGTGGTTCATCTCCTAGCGCAGCATTAAGGACATAATCCTTCTTCCCAGCTTGTAAGATTAGCTTAAGATTACGAGCCCAGTCTACAAAGTTGCTTCCATCATCTTTCAACTTAGCTTTCTCTAGGAACGTATTAAAATTCAGGATGACACTCGCGTGAGCCATGATCTACAACACAAATATATTCAACGTGGACTTAGACTATGTTCAAGATAATTAGAGTTCAACTTAATCAAATTATATGCTAAACTCCCACTCAAAAAGTACATCTATCTAGTCATTTGAGTGGTTCATGATCCACTTACACTATCCCAAGTCCGATCATCACGTGAGTTGAGTATAGTTTCAGTGGTAAGCATCCCTATGCTAATCATATCAACTATATGATTCATGATCGACCTTTCGGTCTCATGTGTTCCGAGGCCATGTCTGCACATGCTAGGCTCGTCAAGCTTAACCCGAGTGTTCCGTGTGCGCAACTGTTTTGCACCCGTTGTATGTGAACGTTGAGTCTATCACACCCGATCATCACGTGGTGTCTCGAAACGACGAACTGTAGCAACGGTGCACAGTCGGGGAGAACACAATTTCGTCTTGAAATTTTAGTGAGAGATCACCTCATAATGCTACCGTCGTTCTAAGCAAAATAAGGTGCATAAAAGGATTAACATCACATGCAATTCATAAGTGACATGATATGGCCATCATCACGTGCTTCTTGATCTCCATCACCAAAGCACCGGCACGATCTTCTTGTCACCGGCGCCACACCATGATCATCCATCAACGTGTTGCCATCGTGGTTGTCGTGCTACTTATGCTATTACTACTAAAGCTACATCCTAGCAAAATAGTAAACGCATCTGCAAGCACATATGTTAGTATAAAGATAACCCTATGGCTCCTGCCGGTTGCCGTACCATCGACGTGCAAGTCGATATTTCTATTACAACATGATCATCTCATACATCCAATATATCACATCACATCGTTGGCCATATCACATCACAATCATAACCTGCAAAAACAAGTTAGACGTCCTCTAATTTTGTTGTTGCAAGTTTTACGTGGTGACCAAGGGTATCTAGTAGGATCGCATCTTACTTACGCAAACACCACAACGGAGATATATGAGTTGCTATTTAACCTCATCCAAGGACCTCCTCGGTCAAATCCGATTCAACTAAAGTTGGAGAAACCGTCACTTGCCAGTCATCATTGAGCAAAGGGGGTTACTCGTAACGATGAAACCAGTCTCTCGTAAGCGTACGAGTAATGTCAGTCCAAGCCGCTTCAATCCAACAATACCGCTGAATCAAGAAAAGACTAAGGAGGGCAGCAAAACGCACATCACCGCCCACAAAAACTTTTGTGTTCTACTCGAGAAGACATCTACGCATGAACCTAGCTCATGATGCCACTGATGTGGAACGTCGCATGGGAAACAAAAAATTTCCTACGCGCACGAAGACCTATCATGGTGATGTCCATCTACGAGAGGGGATGAGTGATCTACGTACCCTTGTAGATCGTACAGCAGAAGCGTTAAAGAACGCGGTTGATGTAGTGGAACGTCCTCACGTCCCTCGATCCGCCCCGCGATCAGTCCCACGATCTAGTACCGAACGGACGGCACCTCCGCGTTCAGCACACGTACAGCTCGACGATGATCTCGGCCTTCTTGATCCAGCAAGAGAGACGGAGAGGTAGAAGAGTTCTCCGGCAGCGTGATGGCGCTCCAGATGTTGGTGATGATCTTGTCTCAGCAGGGCTCCGCCCGAGCTCCGCAGAAACACGATCTAGAGGAAAAACTATGGAGGTATGTGGTAGGGCAGCCGTGAGAAAGTCGTCTCAAATCAGCCCTAATTGCTCCATATATATAGGAGGAGGGAGGGGGACCTTGCCTTGGGGTCCAAGGGACCCTCAAGGGGTCGGCCGAGCCAAGGGGGGGAGGACTCCCCCCCAAACCGAGTTGGACTTGGTTTGGTGGGAGGAGTCCCCCTCCCTTCCCACTTCCTCCCTCTTTTTTTTTCTTTTCCTTTGATTTCCTTTTCTTGGCGCATAGGCCCCCTTGGGGCTGTCCCACCAGCCCACTAAGGGCTGGTGTGTCCCCCCACAGCCTATGGGCTTCCCCGGGGTGGGTTGCCCCCCCCCCCCCCCCGGTGAACTCCCGGAACCCATTCGTCATTCCCGGTACATTCCCGGTAACTCCGAAAACCTTCCGGTAATCAAATGAGGTCATCCTATATATCAATCTTCATTTCCGGACCATTCCGGAAACCCTCGTGACGTCCGTGATCTCATTCGGGACTCAGAACAACATTCGGTAACCAACCATATAACTCAAATACACATAAAACAACGTCGAACCTTAAGTGTGCAGACCCTGCGGGTTCGAGAACTATGTAGACATGACCCGAGAGACTCCTCGGTCAATATCCAATAGCGGGACCTGGATGCCCATATTGGATCCTACATATTCTACGAAGATCTTATTGTTTGAACCTCAGTGCCAAGGATTCGTATAATCCCGTATGTCATTCCCTTTGTCCTTCGGTATGTTACTTGCCCGAGATTCGGTCGTCAGTATCCGCATACTTATTTCAATCTCGTTTACCGGCAAGTCTCTTTACTCGTTCCTTAATACAAGATCCCGCAACTTACACTAAGTTACATTGCTTGCAAGGCTTGTGTGTGATGTTGTATTACCGAGTGGGCCCCGAGATACCTCTCCGTCATACGGAGTGACAAATCCCAGTCTTGATCCATACTAACTCAACTAACACCTTCGGAGATACCTGTAGAGAATCTTTATAGTCACCCAGTTACGTTGTGACGTTTGATACACACAAAGCATTCCTCCGGTGTCAGTGAGTTATATGATCTCATGGTCATAGGAATAAATACTTGACACGCAGAAAACAGTAGCAACAAAATGACACGATCAACATGCTACGTCTATTAGTTTGGGTCTAGTCCATCACGTGATTCTCCCAATGACGTTATCCAGTTATCAAGCAACAACACCTTGTTCATAATCAGAAGACACTCACTATCATCGATCAACTGGCTAGCCAACTAGAGGCATGCTAGGGACGGTGTTTCGTCTATGTATCCACACATGTAAATGAGTCTTCATTCAATACAATTATAGCATGGATAATAAACTATTATCTTGATACAGGAATTATAATAATAACTATACATTTATTATTTCCTCTAGGGCATAATTCCAACAATATGATGGGACAAAAGCTATCTTGTGCAGTACCAAGGACGAGGAAATCAGTAGGGTACTTCGTCTTACCACACAGGACTTCTACGTCTCTCACAATTCCCAGAGGGAAGATAGTGTCTCTATTAGCTAGCGTAATAGTGACATCAATGGGTTCTAACTCAGCAGGTGCAATCTCATCTTTGATTTCATCATATAGAGAACGGGGTATTGCACTAACACTAGCTCCCATATCACATAAACCATGGTAACAGTGATCTCCTATCTTAACAGAAACAACGGGCATGCCAACTACAGGTCCGTGTTTGTCTTTTGTGTGAGGTTTAGCAATTCTAGCGGAGTCCTCACAGAATTTGATAACATGCCCATCTATGTCTTCGGCTAAGAGATCTTTGAGAATAGCAACACTAGGTTCAACTCTAATCTCTTCAGGGGGTGCAAGTGGTCTAATGTAACCCCTACGTATCACAGTTGGAGCTTTACAATAATCCTTTATCCTAGCAGGGTATGGTGGTTCCTCGGTGTAAGCACAAGGAACAACAGGATCACTAAAAGCAATGACTTTCTCCTCAACTAGATTGGTTTTGGCTATGTTGCTTTCTACACGAGGATGATATTTAAACCACTTCTCTTTGGGAAGATCAACATGAGCAGCAAAAGATTCACATAGAGAAGCTACTATCTCAGAGTCAAGTCCATACTTAGCGCTAAAATCTCTAGAAGTGTTTGTCTCAACAAAATATTTAACGCAATCAAACTGGAAATTCTTACCAGACTCCTTACCTTCCTCCGGCTCCCAATCTTCAGAGTTGCATTTGATTCTCTCCAATAAATTCCACTTGTGATCAATATCCTTCTTCATAAAAGAACAGGTACAAGAAGTGTCAAGCATGGTACGATCTTCATGAGAAAGCCGAGCACAAAAGTTTTGAGTGATGATTTCTCTCGAGAGCTCATGATTAGGGCATGAATATAGCATTGATTTAAGCCTCCCCCAATCTTGAGCTATGCTTTCCCTATCACGAGGCCAAATGTTATAAATAAAGTTCCGATCACGATGTACTAAATGCATAGGATAAAACTTTTGATGAAATTCCAATTTAAACCGATTGTAGCCCCATGATCCAGTATCATCACATGGCCTATACCATGTCAACGCCTTATCCTTAAAAGATAAAGGAAAGACTTTCTTCTTTACCTCATCCTCGGGCAAACCTTCAAGCTTAAATAAACCACAAACTTCATCTACATAGATCAGATGCAAGTCTGGATGTGAAGATCCATCTCCTGTGAAAGGATTAACCAGCAGTTTCTCAAGCATACCCGAAGGAATTTCATAAAAGATATTTTCAGTAGGTACCTCAGGTTGAGGAACAACTCCTCGTGCTTCCGTTCGTGGTGAAGATACCCTGAACAAATTCCTCAAAGGAACAGTTTCCATAGTGACAATAAATTTCAGCACAGTATATAAATGTTTCCTTACCAATTTCCACTTACCAAAGGCGCTTCACTCCCCGGCAACGGTGCCAGAAAAGAGTCTTGATGACCCACAAGTAGAGGGGATCAATCGTCGTCCTTTTGATAAGTAAGAGTGTCGAACCCACCGAGGAGCAGAAGGCTCTGATAAACGTATTTCAGCAAGGTAATAACTGCAAGCACTGAAAGCAGCAGTAACAAGTGATTGTGTAGCGAGGTGAAACGTAGCAAGCAAAAAGTAACAAGTAACAAGTAGTAGAAATGGTGCAGCAAGTGGCCCAATCCCTTTTTGAGCAAGGGACAAGCCTGAACAAAGTCTTATAGGAGGAAAAACGCTCCCGAGGACACACGGGGATTTCTGTCATGCTAGTTTCATCATGTTCATATGATTCGCGTTCGTTACTTTGATAGTCTGATATGTGGGTGGACCGGCACTTGGGTACTGCCCTTAATTGGACAAGCATCCCGCTTATGATTAACCTCTCCCGCAAGCATCCACAACTACAAAAGAAGAATTAAGACAAAGTCTAACCATAGCATTAAACAAGTGGATCCAAATCAGCCCCTCACGAAGCAACGCATAGACTCGGATTTAAGCTTCTGTCACTTCAGCAACCCATCATCTACTTACTACTTCCCAATGCCTTCCTCTAGGCCAAAATATGGTGAAGTGTTATGTAGTCGACGTTCACATAACACCACTAGAGGAAAAACAACATACAACATATCAAAATACCGAACGAATATCAAATTCACATGACTATTATTAACATGACTTATCCCATGTCCTCAGGAACAAAAGTAACTACTCACAAAGCATAATCATAATCATGATCAGAGGAGTAATGAATAGCATCAAGGATCAGAACATAAACTCGTCCACCAAGTAATCCAACTAGCATCAACTACAAAGAGTAATCAACACTACTAGCAACCTTACAAGTACCAATCGGAGTCGTGAGACGGAGATTGGTTACAAGAGATGAACTAGGGATTGGAGAGGAGATGGTACCGATGAAGATGTTGATGAAGATGCCTCCCCTCCGACGAGAGGAGTGTTGGTGATGACGATGGCGACGATTTCCCCCTCCGGGAGGGAAGTTTCCCCGACAGGATCGTCCTTCCGGAGCTCTAGATTGGATCTGCTCAAGTTCCGCCTCGTGGCGGCGGCGAAACCACGGAAAAGCTCACGTCTGATTTTTCTGGACCAAGACGCTTCATATAGCAAAAGAGGGGGGCTAGTGGGCCGTCAGGGAGCCCACAAGCCCCCACTCCGCCACCAGGGGGTGGCGGTGTCAGGGCTTGTGGCGCCCTGGCAGCCCCCCTCTGGTAGTTCTTTCGCCCAGTATTTTTTATATAATCCCAAAAAAATCCACATAAATTTTCAGGGAATTTGGAGATGTGTAGAATAGTGGACTAGGATTTTCTCCTTTTCTAGTCCACAATTCCAGCTACCTGAATTCTCCCTCTTCAAATAAGAGAGAAAAGGCGTAAATATGGTACCACAAGTAATATAACAGCCCAAAAAGCAATAAATATCAACATGAAAGCATGATGAAAAATGGACGTATCAGTAGGCGGCGATCCTTCGGCGAGCGCCTTACGGGTTCCACCGGCAGCTTCCACCGCTCCGGTGTCGAGCTCCTCACAGATCCCCTAGAGGGAGTCACCAAGGCATGCGGCACCCAAGGACAAGCCCCCAACAACCGATGTTGCCGGAGAGGGGACAACTGCCCCTCACCAGCTTGACGAGGGTGAGTGTCCTGGCAAAGGACGCCTGAAAGTTTCTCCACCCGTCTTCTCGGATGTTTGCCTCGTTCTAATCATCTTTTAGTTTATCTTATAACGCAGGCTTCTTTTCGGTGGAAGAGACGAATGTCGACTTCATCACCGAGGAGACCGCGCGGGATGCGACTGCTGAGGCCGCTGAGGTTGCCGCGAGCAAGTCCGCTCCGGAGGCGCGAGATCGGGCCACCCTGGAACCAATAGAGGAGTTCACCGAGGGTCCCGGGGCGCGCACCGGTGATCCTCCTGCCATTGAAGGTTTGGGGGCAGCACCGGATGAGGATTCCCCCTTTGCCGGTGAAGATGCCGGTGGCGACCAGCCTCCCGCACCAGGGCCTCCACCAGCCAGTGAGGATGCTGGTGGTGACCAACCTCGTGTGCCTGGGCCCCTGAGAGCAAGTGAGTATGTTCACGCCAGCGAGGGTCGGTACATCAATCCGCCGGGGGTAGGCTCCAGGCCCTTTACCAGGCCCGGAAGGAGAAACATGACTCCCGGATGGCGTTCGTCGAGGCAGCAGAGGAGGCCTTCGAGAAGCGCTTCGAGTAGACGCGTGCCCACTTCACTAAGGCTCACCAGGAGCTGAAGGTGGATCGCGAAAAGCTGAGGGTTGAGCAGGACAAGCTCCTCTTCAAGTTGTCTGACATCCGGAAGGAGGAGGAAGTGGCTCGGTGTCGTATCTCCGATGAAGACACTCGCCTCAACGCACTTCGGATCAGCATTGAGTCCCATGAGGAGGAACTTGCCGATCGTGATAAGGCGCTTGATGGCAGACTCCATGCCAATGACGAAGAAGTGGAGAGGCTCGTGGCGCGGCGCACTCAAGAGCTCTCGGATCAGTATAAGGACGCCCTTGTCGCCCAGGCCTTGAAGCATGGCGGCGAGTTGCAGGAGGTTGCCAGCAAGGCTAGCAGGCCGAGGCCGACAAGCTGAAGAATCTGGAAGAGGATCTTGAAAGCCTCGGCAAGAAGATATCTGCCGTCATAGTAGAGAGAAAAAAGGCCCTCTCTAACTTGGCGGAGACCCAAGCTGTCGTCTCCAACAAGAGTGCTCATCTCAGCTTTGCCAATGCCTACCTTGTCGCCTTGCATGACAAACTGGCTCCTTTGGAGCGGGCTCTTGAAGAAAACAAGAGCCGCGAGGAGGTATTGGCTCAAAAGCTCCTTGACATGAAGTAGCAGCTCGAGGCTGCCTCCACCACCCGCGAGGTTTATATGCGGGGCATGGAGCTGTGGACTGAGCATCTTGTCAACGCCGTGGAAGGGATTGTTGTGCAGCTGTCTTCTATGGATCTCCAGGGTTTCGGTTATTCCCCTGACCCGGAAGTGTCTTCAAGCGCCAAGCTGACCTTGTTGTTAGAAAGCGTGATTGACGCTTTGAGGCAGATTTGGGCCAGTGAGGCGGCGCGCATGGCGAATGAGTCCTGAAGGCTGTGCCGGGGCGCCCTCCTCAAGGTCCTAACCAAGTTGGCGTAGAAGAACCCCGGCATTTCCCTCTCCTTGGGGCATCTGCCAAAAGATGCAAAGCTCAAGGAACTCGAGAATCTGGTCATGCCTATTGTTGATAAGGTGGACCAGGTCAAGAGGTTGTAGGGCCCACGCTAGGATTAGTTCTTCTGCTGCTGCGATCCTCAATCAAGAGCTATTGTATCTTGTTTAATACTGTTAGTATTGTAAGATACATCTTTAATGAGTGCTACTCTCCTCCCTTATTACTATTTTTGCATGGTTCGTTCTTGTGTTCCGCTGAGGTCTCGTTAGCTTAATTGGCTTTGCCGCAACCGCTCCGAGGGGTGGCTTTTGCCGGAGTTGTCACTGCCGGCAACGTCCCTTGCTTTCCTCTGGATTTAACCATAGGTTGTCGAGCACGCTCCCTAAGCAAAAGGGGCACGCAAGGTGGGCCGCTTAAGGTATCGGGCACGCTTCGAGAGAACGTTTAGGAGGCTTGCAGCGGAGTTCCCTCGCGCACAAGTTTTCCATACAAAAATGTGTTGATGACATGTAATGTGGAGGGTCGTGTCTGCCCGAAGACTTACTTGAAGTTTTTGCAACTTATCTTTAGGCCACGGTTCTTCTTTTGCCTTGGTTAGACCATCCTTTTTCTTTTTGTTGCTGTGAGCGTCTCCACTATCTTCCCCTCCGAGAAAATTTGTTCGAGGGGTTGCATCTATCTTTTAAGAAAAAAAATAGGAGAAAATATGTGTCGGGACCTCGGCAGTCCATTAGGTCAGGTGTTTCACAAAATTCCACATTATGCATGCATATGATCTAACATGAAAATCTAAACGATGCTGCAGCATGCTAAGTTTCATTCAACAGCGCACAGGGTCTTCGTCTGGCTTTGTACAAAGGATCACATGCAACTTCGGCAAGATTTGTACAAAAATGTTCACCGGGAGGCCCGGCAACCTGACCCTACGAGTAGAACTTCCGAAGATGTTCAATGTTCCAGGAGTTGCTCACCGGTGTGCCATCTTTGGTCTCGAGGCAGACAGCTCCGGGCCTGGTGACTCGTACTACCCGATATGTGCCTTCCCACTTCGGCATCAACTTGTTTGAATTCTTGGCTGACTGAACATGCCGAAGAACAAGGTCGCCTTCCTCAAGACTTCTAGATCGGACCTTCCATCCATGATAGCAACACAAGGCTTGCTTATAGCGAGTAGCTCGTACAGCCGCCTGAATCCAGGTTTCCTCGCGGAGCACTACGTCGTCTTGGCGCAATTACTCTTGCTCAAGCTCATCATAAGCGAGCACTCGGGGTGACCCAAAGATGAGTTCTAAGGGAAGAACTGCCTGCACCCCGTATATCAGGGAGAAGGGAGACTAGCCGGTGGCTCGATTTAGCATCGTTCTAATCGACCAAAGAACCGCCGACAGTTCATCAATCTAGTGCTTTCCGTGCCTCGTCAGCTTGTCAAAAGTTCTTGTCTTGAGCCCCCGGAGTACCTAAGCATTTGCTCTTTTAGCTTGGCCATTTCTCCTTGGATGGGCAACAGAAGCGAAGCATATTTGGTTGCCGAGGTCTTGGGCGTAGTTCACGAAGGCATGGCTCATGAACTGGGTGCCATTATTCGTGATGATCCTGTTTGGGACTCCGAAACGACAAACAATTCCTTTGAAAAACTTGACGGCTGATTGAGCGGTCACCTTTATCACCAGCTCCACCTCTGGCAACTTTGTGAACTTGTCGATTGCGACATACAAGTACTCAAAGCCCCCGACAGCGCGGGGAAAGGGGCAAAGAACATCGAGCCCCTAGACTGAGAATGGCCAGGAGAGAGGGATCATATGGAGAGCTTGGGTTGGTTGATGAACCTTCCTTGAATGAAATTGGCACGCTTCACAATTGGTGACTAGTGCAGTTGCATCTTGGAGGGCCGTGGTTCAGAAGAAGCATTGCCGGAATGCCTTGCCGACAAGGGGTCTCGACCCTACGTGGGAGCCACATATCCCCCCAAGTATCTTGGCCAATAGCTCCATCCCTTCCTCTTGGTTAATGCACTTTAGTTTCACACCGTTAAGTCATTTTCTGTATAGGGCATCATCCACGAATTGGTACATGGTGGACTGAAGGGCTATTCATTCCGCTTCTTCCTGTCCTTCAGGCAGGTCCCCAGTCTAGAGGTACTGGACTATGTGCTGCACCCATGCCAGAGCCTGAGGTTCAACGACAAGGACTAAAGGCATCTCTTCTATCGGGATGGTGTCCTCCCTTGCAGGCTCTGTATCTCCCCCGGCTGCTTCCTTTCCGGCAAGGTCCTTGCCGGGATCCCTTGGCAGATCTGCCGGAAAGTACTTGCCAGAGTTTAGCCTTCTCCTCTTTTCCGGCTTGGTGGATGGTGATACGGAAGGTTGAGTTAGTCATAGCACGAAAGTTCCTGGTTCCACAGGTAGCTTAAGAGCTGTGTGCTTCCACAGGTAGCACGAAAGTCCAACTTCCTCACTTCCTTGACGTAGGCTTCCATCAACGGACTGTGGTAGTTCTTGTTGACCTGCTAGTTGAGATTCTCCCGTGACAATGAGCTTCCTTATCCCTAGATCTGTCGCGATCCTGAGGCCCGCAAGCAGCCCTTCGTACTCAGCGGTGTTGTTGTTGGACTTCTCCTGGGGAAAGTACATCTCGATTACGTAGTTGAGGTGTTCTCCAGTAGGTGCAACCAGTAGGACGCTGGCTTTAGCTCCTTCCAGTGAGAATGCTCCATCAAAGTACATGATCCATTCTTGGTTAGATTCCTTGCCCGGGAGGGTCGATTCTGGTACTTCCTAGTCTGGCGTCGGGGTCCATTCGACAATGTACTCGGCCAAATCCCTGCTTTGGATGGTTGATGTGCTTTCGAATTTGAGGCCAAAATTGGACAACTCCAAAGCCCACTCCACGATCCTGCCAGTTGCATCGGGGTTCGGCAAAACCCTTTGCACCAGAAAATGAGTGACGGCGGTGATCTCCTGTGCTTGGAAGTAGTGGCTCAGCTTCCTTGAGGCAATGAGAAGGCCAAAAAGCAGTTTTTGCACCCCGGAGTATCTCGATCTGGCCCCCCTATAGGAGGGAACTGATGATATAGACTGGGCGTTGTACCATCTTCTTGTTCTGCACTAGCTCGCCCGTTGGCGGGGGTTCCTCTAGATTACCCCTGGATTCTGCCGGGGCTCCTTGATTGCCGGTGTGTGCTTCCTCATCTGGTGGCGTCGCCTTCGCTGGAGGACCTTCATCGTCTTCCCTCTGTGCCACCAGGGTGCCGCTAACCACCTGGTTGGTTGCCTCTAAGTACAGGAGCAGCAGTTCTTGTGGTTTGGGTGCTACCAGGATTGGCGCAGAGGAGAGGTATCGCTTCAGGTCTTGTAGTGTGGTTTTCGCCTCGGCGGTCCACTCCATCGGTCCCGCCTTCTTCAAGATTTTGAAGAGGGGTAGGGCGCGCTCGGCGGACTTGGAGATGAACCTTCTCAGGGCGGTTACACAGCCGGCAAGGCTTCGCACATCCTTGACGCGCTTTGGTTCATCGATCTGTTCAATGGCCTTGATCTTGTCGGGGTTAGCTTCGATCCCGCGTTGAGACACGAAGAACCCGAGAAGCTTGCTGGACGGGACATCGAAGACGCACTTTTCAGGGTTGAGCTAGAGGTTGATCTTGCATAGTTTGGCAAATGTCTCTTTGAGATCTTGCACGAGTGTTGACCTCTCTTTGGTTTTGACCACTATATCATCCATGTAGGCTTCCAGGTTCCTGTGGAGTTGGGTCTCAAAACCAATCTGGATCACTCTTGCAAATGTGGAGCCAGCATTCTTAAGCCCGAAAGGCATGCATACAAAGCAGTATGTGCCATAGGGGGTGATGAAAGAGGTTTTCTCTTCATCTTCCTTGGCCATGTTAATCTGGTGATATCCTGAATAGGCATCCAGGAAGGACAACAGGTCACAACCAGTTGTGGAGTCGACAATCTGGTCGATGCGCGGTAAGGGAAAATGGTATTTTGGGTAAGCTTTATTGACATCGGTTAAATCGATACAAAGCCACCACTTCCCGTTTGCCTTGCGCACTACAACCAGATTGGCCACTTCCTGCTGCTTCTAACTTCTTGATTTATTCGGCGATGAACTCTAGCCACTCCAAGGCTTGCTTCCTCACTTTTTTGCTTGACCGGTCATGCGTGGGGGCAGACAGCAAGGTGGTGCTCAATCACCTTCCTGGGAACACCGTTGATATCTGATGGTTGCCATGCAAAAACATCAAGATTCGCCCGTAGGAAGGCGATGAGCGCTCTTTCCTATTTGCTGTCAAGGGCGGAACTTATGGTGAAAGTTCCACCTGTGTCGTCCTCCCGGCTAGGTACCTTCTTGGTCTCTGGTGGGTGGCCTTGGACTTCTTGTTCTAGGTAGTAGAGCTTTCCGGCGCGTCTTCAGCGACAGCAAGGTACTCCGGAGAAACGTGGTTGCCGGGATTAGTGTGGGAACCCATTTGTTGGGATTCTTCTCTCCGGGGGATAGCGCCTTGGCGGCAGGCGCCGCCACTGCCTCCCGGTAGAGGTGGGTTGTGCACACGAGCACGTCCTTCTTGTCTGCGTTGAGGACGATAACACGGGCCAGCCGAGGCATCTTCAGGGTGTTGTAGGCGTAGTGGGAGGCCGCCATGAACTTAGCTAGTGTAGGGCACCCGAGGATCCCATTGTAGGTGAACGGGTTGTCAACAACATCGAAGATGATCTTCTCTGTCCGGTAGTTCTCGTAGCTGCTGAAAGTCACCGGCAGCGTGATCTTTCCCTTCTGTTGAATCTTCCCCGGGTTCATCACTTGGAACGCTCCCATTTACTCAAGATCTTCGTCGGGCATCTATAACCTCCGGATCACGTCGGGGGAGATGAGGTTTAGACCTGACCCACCATCTACCAGCAACTTCATCACCTCGAGGTTGCGGATCATCGGGGCGACCAACAACGGCAGACATCCGTCTGCCGTAACGCGGTCTGGGTGACCCTCTGAATCGAAGATGATCGGTGTGTGTGACCACTTCAAGGGCATATGAGTGTCGATGGAGGGCTCTGCCGCGCTCACCTCACACGCCCACTTCTTCAGTTGGCGGTGGGAAGAGTGAAGCGATGCCCCTCCATTGTGGCACATCATGTACGTGGCCTTCTGTAACTCGTGGTCACTAGAGTCGTCGTATGGGCAGTCTTCATCCTCATCTCCTTCCTTCCTTTCCCGCGCTAGCGCGGGCTTCGCCTTCTTGTTCTTGAACTTGCCGGGGGGACCCCCTTAGCCGCCCTTCTTCCTGCCTAATCCTTTGCCACCATCTCGGACATTTTCTTTGTCGCGTCTCTGGTACTACGCCCTCTGCTTCTCGGCAAGTTGTTCTACTTGCCTGCAGTTTTGGAGGTCGTGACCCTTGGTGCGGTGGATCTTGCAGTACTGGGCGTCGGAACCCTCTCGCTTGTCGGCGGTCGCCAAGGCCTGGCACGAGCCGCATCCATCAGCATCTTTGCCAGAATACTCCGCCTTCGCCTTCTTGGAGGCGTCGCCACTGTCGAATGCTTCGACGACGAACACGTCTTTCCCCTTCCGTTTCTTGTTGCGCCGCTTCCCCATCTTCGTGGGGGTGTCAGTGTGTTCATCTTCAGAGTCGTCCTTTGCACTAGCGTCCTCGCCGGGAATCCTTACCCCCTCTTGCGCTCGAGCACACTTGTCCGCCAGGGCGTAAAGCTCGGCGACATCGCGGACTTTGTTCATCGCAAGCTCCTCGCGCATCTTCTGGTTCCGCACGTTCTGATGGAATGCACTCATGACTGCGGCTGGGTGAACATCCGAGATGTTGTGTTGTATGCGGTTCAATCTCTCGATGTACTTGCGCAAAGTCTCACCCTCCTTCTGGGGGATGATGTGCAAGTCACCCTCCTGTCCAGGGGCCCGATGGCCGCCCGTGAAGGCGCTAATGAAGTCCTGGCACAACTCCTTCCAAGAGGAAATGGAGTTCTTTGGTAAGTGCATCAACCATGACCTGACATTGGGCTTGAGCACCAACGGGAAGTAGTTAGCAAATATCTTGTCATCCTGACCACCGGCAGCATGCACCGCGATGGTGTATATGCTTAGGAACTCGGACAGGTGAGTCTTGCCATCGTACTTCTCCGGGATTTCTGGCTTGAAGGTACGGGAGATGGGCCACTGGACCTGCCGCAACTCGCGGGTCAATGTCGGGCAGCCCACCTCGTAAGGTAGGTCGCGAGGATATCCCGACGCAACAGTGTCTATAGCGGCCCCCGCCTGTCTGTCTGACTTACGACGCGTCTCTCGCCGCCGCTCGATGAGAGTGCGCATCTTCCTTGCAACGCTCGTGAAGGACATCACGTTCATTGCGGCGGGTCCGCGGGTCGGAAGACCCAGTCGAATCATCAGAGACGACAATCCTTTGCCACCGCCGTGGAGGAGAGTGCACCGTGGCGGTGGCAGCTCCAGTGTTCTCGGTACGGTCGTGGGTGCGTTTGTTGGAGGCCCGTTTCGACGTCCCCACCTGTTGGGGCCCGTCCCCATTGGCGAGGGCGACGAGACTCCGGATCGTAGCCCTCCACTCCTCGAGCCTGTCTGCCATTAGTGAGAACCCCGCCTGTTGGGCCCGCTTCAGGCTTTCCGCCGCCGTGGGTGGCGGCGATATGTGCGAAGACCGCGAGGGGTGCTTATTTCTAACCGCGTTAAAAGAAGCACCCCCTTGGTATCTTGGTGGCGCGCCTCCCTGGCTGGTCGCAGAGCGAGCGTGTCGGCCCTGTGAATCTTGGGAGCGAGGACCTAGAGTCCTTCGTGGGAGCGGCGACCTGCCACGGCTCGGGCGTGCTCTGTCGTGTGCGCCCTGGGAAGGTCGTGGTGGGTCTGTCCGCGTCGTCATCATCAAGGATGTCCTTACATCCTTCGGGGTAGCGGCCAACCCGTGGGCTCCGCAGCTGCGTCTTTGGATGTTCCGGCACGCGGATGGTCACCGTGGTCAAGGATGATACCACTCGCCCGGGTCTGCTCTCCAAAGGGTTGTGGAGGTTCGGCACCTCCGCCTCCTTGTCCTGCGCCCGCACCCTTGCCTGCCCTCACCGGGGCAGGGGCGTTGGGTGCGGGTGTGTCTTTCGCCAGAGCATCCATCCTCTTGGGTGCCATGGTGGTGAACAGGAACTAGTGTCATGACGTCTAGGTCGGATCAATGCGACCTCCTTCCCTCTACCTGGCGTGCCAAAGATGTCGGGGAAAACCAACACCTATGGGAAACTCGATCATTCCCTTGATCGTTTGGCAGGGAAAGAGAGGTATGGCGTCGAGAGCGGAACTAGTGATCAACACGGGCAAGGTCCTTTTTACCCAGGAGTGGGCCACTTGTCGCGTAAAACCCTGCTGCTGCTTAGTTTGTATTGTGTTCTTGTTGTAGGGTGGTTTTGGTACAGTAAGTTAGTACGTGATTAGGGAGTCTCTGATCCCCAAAAAGTCCCACCCCCAAGAATGAGCTTTGGGCCTCCTTTTATAGGCAAAGGGGAACCAACAGTGTGCTCACGGGATGTACAGTGAACAGTGTTCACCGCTCTACTTCTTCGGTGGTGTCAGGGGCAGTAAATGCCTTGTCTGACCCCTAACCTACCGCAAGATGGTTGCGACACATACCAGGTGAATCGACACCTGGGCCTTGCGCTCGCACACGAGGGATGTGCTGGAGCGGTCGGATTATGGTAGAAATTGGTGGGGAACCCTGGCGAGTGAACAGGGGCTTGCTGGCGTGGAGCCTCCATCGGGTGACTTGGTCACCTCCCTAGCAAGGAAGGCTTTTTCGATGCATTGAACACTTTCCCGACAAGGAGGGCTTGCCGGAGCCTCGCTGGTCTGTGCAAGCCTTCCCGGCAAGGTGAGCTTGTCGGGGTCTTTTCTATTCTTCGGGTAGTCTTCCCGGCGAAGCGGGCTTGCCGGTGCCTTGGGAATCTTCCCGACAAGGATGGCTTGTCGGGGCCTTGTGTTTGGACTCCGTGTATCCCACGCCCCACTTAGTGAGGGAAGGGTGTGACCTTGGTGTGTCTTGGATTGCCTTCCTGCTGCTCTTCCTGGCACACTGCTGTGGTGGCATCGCCGTTGCCCGTGCAGAAGTCTGGGGCACAAGGGACCCCATTCTCCAGTGCACCTATATTACTAAGTGGGTAGAAGTTGTGTTAACTAGTAGTGTTGATCACAACAATTCTATTCAAATGCTTCAAGATGTTATTTTTCCCGAGGTTTGTAGTCCCTATATATTTAATGACTAATAGTGGTTTACATTTTATTCATGGTGGTTTCCATAAAATTCTAGATATATATAATGTTAACCGTAGAATTGCATCAACTTATCACCCTCGGTCCAGCGGTCAAGTTGAATTGCATAACCGGGAAATAATATTGAGCTTGCAAAAGACTGTTAATAGATCTAGAAAGAATTGGTCTAAGAAACTTCATGATGCTTTATGGCCTTATAGAATTTCTTATATAAATCCTATGGGAATATCTCCGTATAAAAGGTCTACGGAAAAGCATGTCATTTACCTCTTGAGTTTGAAAAAAAAGCTTATTGGGAAATTAGAAAACTTAACAATGAATTCAAACACCCACGTGAAAATAGGTTATTTGATATAAGCTCCTTAGATGAATGGAGAAGGCAACCCTATGAAAATACCAAGTTGTTTAAATAAAAGGTTAAAAGATGGAATGACAAGAGAATCCAAAAATGGGAATTCAATGTAGGAGACCTAGTTTTTTATACAATTCTCATTTCTGATTCTTTGCATGTAAGGTTATCTCAAAATGGGAAGGACCTTATATCGTCGAAAAGGTTTACGCTCAAGTGCTATCAACTCAATGATACGTCTCTAACGTATCTATAAATTTTCATTGTTCCATGCTATAATATTATCATTCTAGGATGATTTTTGGGTGTTTATATATGAGTGAATATTATGTTTGAGCACTAACCTTTTGACCCAGTGCCTAGTGCGAGTTAGTGTTTTATGCAGGTTTTGGATTTTTAGGTTTATAGTAGCAAACAAATTCCAATTTCCCTAAAACATTTTTATTATTTTTTTGGGACCAAAATAAGAATTGGAAACATCGGGAAGAAACCATACGACACACGAGGGAGGCATCACACAACAGGGTGTGCCTAGGGGGAGGCCGTGCTCTGATGTGTACTAGCCTCCATCTGCGTCTCCTCGCCTACCTATTCATCGTATAAATTCTAAATTACCCCATAAACCCCAGGGAGACACCCAAAACAATTTTTCCGATACCGCAAGTCTCTATTCCATCGTGAGGCCACCGGGAGCCCTTTTTCGGTGCCCTACTAGAGGGGGGATCGATCACAGAGGACCTCTACACCAACCTTGCTTCTCCCATCGTGATGTGTGAGTAGTTTATGATAGACCTACGAGTCTGTAGCTAGTACCTAGATGGCTATCACTCTCTCACTCTCTCTCTCTCTTGATCTTCAATACAATGATCATGACATATTACCTTTGATCTATGCTATGTAATCCTATTATGTAGCGCGTTTACTGGGATACGATGAATTGTGGTTTATGTTCAGATTATTCATGATAAAGATTTGCGTCTTCTCTGAATTCTATTTATGATTCTTATTTGCATGATTATCATAGCTTCGTAAATCTCTTCGATCTATTGAAATAGTTTGGCCAACTAGATTAATATTTCTTCAGTGAGAGGGGTGCATTGTAGTGGGTTCAGTGTGACGGATTTCTATATCCCAGTGTCAGAATGTGACAAGATACGTCTTTGTATTTTTTTCCACTAAGAATAACACGATGTGGTTAATTCATACTGATTGAGTTCTCTTTGTCTACATCATGTCATCATTCTCCAGGCTTTACTCTGTTTCTCATGAACTTAATACATAGAGAGGCAAGCATAAAAGCGCTCTTAAAGTGGATTTATAGTAGTAGGTGCAGGTAGGAGTCGGCCTATTTTCTTATGGATGTGATACTTGTATACATATGATCATTGTCCTGAATATCACATAACTATGCACTTTTCTATCGATTGCCCAATAGTAATTTTTTACCCAAAGTATGCCTACTACATGAGAGATGCCATTAGGGAAACTATGGCCCCTGGGTCTATTCACTGATAAGTTTAGGAATGCTATAATTCCTTGCTGCCATTATTTACTTTTCAGTTTGCAACTTCTATCTACACACTTCACTTACTTGCAAATAATGAGACAAGGGGATTGACAACCCTCTTGCCCGCGTTAGGTGCAATAGTTTGTTTCTTTTGTGTGAATTTGCTGAAGATGGGTGTTGGTTGTTACTCTTATAGTTTCAATAAAACTTGGTTCTCTATTATGGGAAATACTTACCTATATTGTGTTGCATCATCCGTTCCTCTTCACAGAAAACCCAACACAAATCACAAACATGAGGAAGGATTTCTAGTGTTGTTGCCAGGGAGTATCATCACCCTACTATCAAGTAACTTCACACAAAGTATCATTCAGTTTTATTATTTTTATTTCTTTTTATATTTAGCTTCTCCATAAATATAAAAATAAAATTATATTTGCTTGTCACTTGTTTACTTCTTTGCTCGCTAGTTTACTTGTCCTTCTTGTTACTTTGCTTTCTCGTTCGCCATGTCTCAAGATACTACTAATTTGTGTGACCTATAAAATACTAAGAATAATTATTGTATTAGTACACCTATACCACCCACCACTAGTCCGGAGTCTTATGACATAAATGTTGCATTGCTGAATCTTGTGATGAAAGATCAATTTTAGGCAAGTCCTTATGAGGATCCTGCTACTCATCTAAATACCTTTGTGGAACTTTGTTATATGAAAAATAAAAAGGATATGGATAATGATATTGTGAAATTAGCTATTTCCTTTTTCTTTATGAGATAAAGTTAAATATTGGGTCTCATCTTTACCACGTAATAGTATTGGAATATGGGATAAGTGTAAAGATACTTTTATTACCAAGTAGTTTCCTCTTGCTAAGATCCTCTCCCTTAGAAATCAAATTATAAATTTTAAGCAACGTGACCAAGAAAATGTTGGGAGAGGATGAAAATAATGATTAGAAATTTCCCTACTCATGGTTTAAACTTATGGATGATTATTGGATCTTCCTATGCTGGGCTAAACTTTGTTTCTAGAAATCTTCTAGCCTCTATTGGAGGTGGTACCGTCATGGACGTGACCTCAGGAGAGGCCACCAAACTTCTAGACAACACCATCACAAACTTATCTGAATGGCATACTGAAAGAACTCCAAGTGTTAAGAAGGTAAACTCCGCCTAGGAAATCGCTGCTTTGAGTGAAAAAGTTGATGCGCTTATGAATTTGGTTGTTAATAAGAATTCTCGTGTTGATCCTAATGACATGCCCTTGTATACTTCTATTTAGTAAAATGATAATGCGAGTGATGTGAATTTTATCTTGAGAAGTAATTTCAATAATAATGCATATATATAGGGTAATTTGAATGCTAGACCATATCCCGAGATCACCTCTAATGGTTATGTCAACTCTTATGGCAATTTTTATGGAAATCCTTTTACCAATAATAATAAGTTATCCTCTCATATTTAAAACACCATTAAAGAATTCATTAATTCTTAAAAAGTTTTCAATACTATGGTAGAGGATAAGTTGCATAAGATATATGATTGGGCTAGGAACATGGATATGATTGCTCTTCATGTAGAAACTCTTAAAGGTAAAAAATTCCACCAAAGCATTAACTTAATAAGACTATTAAATTTAACCCAATATATATCAATGAATGTAAGGATAGGACCTCTAAGTTGAAGGCTAAGCGGGAATTTCTAGAAAAAGCTATTCCACCCAGTTTTTACCGGAATCATGATGACGTCCTTAACATGATTGGTACTTCTCCTATTGAATCTTTGTTTACTAATCTCAACATGAACGATAAAGGGACTAAAGATGAGTCAACTTTAGCTAGAGAGCATCCCAATTGCTTGGAGGGTGATGACTTACAACTGAAAAGGTGGGATTGGAAACGTCAAAACTTTAACTATTGATGTGCCCACTATCTTGGATCACAAAGACTTTAATTATGATAATTGTTCTTTAGTATAATGTATTTCCTCACTGCAATCCATCATTATCTCAACCAATGCTTATGAAAAAAATAAAGCTTTTACCCAACATATAGTGAAAGCTATGCTAAAACTCTATGATGAAAAACTTGAGTTATATTTTCCCATTCCTAGAAAGTTGCATGATAAATGGGAGCCTACTATTAAAAGTAAAATCAAAGAATATGAATGCAATGCCTTGTGTGACCTCGGTGCTAGTGTTTCATCTATACCTAAGTCTTTATGTGATGTACTTGGTCTCACTAATTTTCATGAATGTTCCCTTAATTTACATATTGCGGACTCTACTTTCAAGAACATATGGGACTAATAAATGATGTTCTCATAATTTCTAATAGAAATTATTTGCCTATAGATTTTATAGTTCCTGATATTGATTATAACAAATCTAGTCCAATATTACTTGGGAGACCTTTTCTACGAACTATAGGTGCATTAATTGACATGAAAGAGGGAAACATACGGTTCCAATTCCCATTAAGGAAACGAATGGAACACTACCCTATAAATAGAATCAAACCACCTTATTAATCTATCATGAGGGCTACTTATGGGTGGAGTGTCAAAGATGACAACACTTGAATCATATGCATTATGCCTGGCTAAGGGCATAAAACAATAGGGCTAGTTGGGAGGCAGCCCAATAGTTATCTTCATAATTTTTTCTTTTAAAATCTATTTGTGTGTGTTAACATGATTATTGACTCTATAATGATTGTGTTTTTGTGTTTAAATAAGTGTATGTGCCAAGTAAATCCTTTGGGATGATATGAATGATAGTAAAATTAATGTGGTGCAAAAATGGAAACTTTAGCGTCGAGTGGAGAATTTCTATGGTTTTACTAGAAGGTCTTTTTGATGTGAATGTCTTAATAGTATTTCTATACAAATTACTCAAGTCTTTCTAATGTTTCACAATTTTTTTATTTACATAAGTATGGTACTTAAATATATCATTACAAACTATTTTTTAGTCAAGTTCTATTTTGTCTTGCATAGTTTGCTTGTATTGATGATGCCATGGACTGTATCAAGGTGTCTAAGTCATGGAGAAGTTAGAATATAATACCTTATTAGATAATAAATATGAATCAATTTTTAACATACCTAAATTATTAGATATGTTTATTATACTAACATATCTCATGAAGTTTCTGTTGAGTTTTGTGTGGCGAAGTTTTCAAGTTTTGGGTGTTATCACGATGGATGAAGGAATAAGGAAGCGCAAGAGCCTAAGCTTGGGAATGCCAAGGGCACAAAATGGTAATATAATAAGGAAGACTCAAGCGTCTAAGCTTGGGGATGCCTCGGAAGGCATCCCCTCTTTCATCTCAATCCATCGGTATGTCACTTGGACCTACATTTTTATTCATCACATGATATGATGTCGAGGGAACGACAATCTATTGGGCTAGTAGGTCCCTTGTGGTTCAGGAATTGGTCACGCGTGCACAAATAGCATCACTGCCCACATACATTCTCGGGGGTTTTAGATAGGTTCGGGCCGCTCGGGAGCGTAAAACCCTACGTCCCGTGTTTGTGGATTATATGTGTCCAACTACAGGAGCGCGACAACTCGACAAGGATGCATGAGGGGTTCAACTATGCATGCAAATGGACAATGTCTCGACCCTTCTAAAGGTAGCCCTCGACCTCCTTTTGTAGGGAAATGGGTTACCACAATGGTTAAAATGGTCTTCTACATGGGCTAAACATTGGATTCTATATATTTCAAAACTACCAACAGGAGCGACAGTTGTAAATACCTATCCTAACGGATTAGAATAGGCACATTAAATTCACAATATGGTGTTAGGCTTGCGACGTCTCCCAGCAAGGATCACCTCTCCTTCTGTGTTGTTCGCACACCTACCTCTTATTCTCTTGCCACGCCGTGGGACATGTGTCATTAAAGTTGTTGCAAGTCCCTGACCTTGCCATAGGCCTCTGACAAGGCTCACAACTGCCTGCCCCCACGACACCTCGCTGATGTTGACAACCAGCCCCGTGAGGTGGAGCGCTCGAGAGGTGGGGGTGTCTTGCCGGGCGCGATGGCTGTCGGGTCTTCTCTCTTGACAAGGAGGCTTATCGGGGGCTTGGTCTTGAGGCTTGGTGTTGTGTTTTCTTATAGTAGGGTGCTGCCGGGGAGGGACATCGTTGTCTTTTGTGCACAAGTCAGGGTACTAAGTGACCCTTTCGTTAGTACACCAATAGTAGCCCCTGGGCATGGGCCACACTAAAGCCTGTGACACTGTTGGGATAGGCCCAAAATAAGTTCACAAATACATGGCCGATTTTTAGTATGGTTGTGCTGATGGCTTTTCACCGTTTTCCCATGATGCGCGTTCAATGCGGGTCCTGTGAGTGGTGAAGAAAAATGGTGCCGTAGGGCGTGTCTTGGGTAGCGTGGACGCGTCGAATGAGGAGAGGCAGCCTTAGAGCATTCCATCCTCATGAAAAATAAAGGGCAAGAGTTCGTAGGGGCGTTGCTCCTCCTGGTCCAACTTCCTCTGCCCTACCTCTCATCCATTACTACTTTATTTTATGCCGTGTGTAGCATGCAGGGCATGTCATTGGTACAGCTGGGCGGTTGATGTGGTGGCGCGCTTGGCCATGCGCAGTTACTTATCGGAGTAGTGAAGATCCACCCCTCGCCTCTTCCCTATAAAAGGGAGCTCGTGGGGAGCGTTGCTCATTCACCTCGTTCCTATCGGACCTCCAGCCACCATTACCACTATAGGAATCACAAACTTTGCCATCTGCCATGGAGGAGAGCAAAGGGGAGGACCGCAGGGCAAACATTATGGCAAAGAAAAATCCGGTAAAGAGGCTCTTTGCGGTAGGCCTTGGACCTCCGGATGGCAAAGAAACTTTGCCGTGGGGGGGCAGACGGCAAAGAACACGGATGGAAGATCCGTGGGGTAGGGTCGTCAAGTGGTAATGGCAGCCTTTGCCGTCTGCTGGGCCCACCATCCCTTTGCCGTCTCTCATGGCCCCCTTTGCCATCTATTGGAGGACGACACAGATGGCAAATAGTCTAGGCCTTCAGGGCCTTTGCTGTCTGCTGCCCCGCTTAGCCGTCGGTGGGTGGATGACAAAGAAACCAAAATGCCCCTGTTAATTTTATTTTTTATTACATCCAACAATTTTCATCGGAATATATGATATATATACACTACAAGAAATATGATCGATAATGACCCACCATTTTGGTCAAAGAATCAT
This sequence comes from Hordeum vulgare subsp. vulgare, assembly GCF_904849725.1. Lineage (NCBI taxonomy): Eukaryota > Viridiplantae > Streptophyta > Magnoliopsida > Poales > Poaceae > Hordeum > Hordeum vulgare. Next base: position 228,017,614 of record NC_058520.1, on the reverse strand, counting down.
CATTTGTATCATGTTACGACCTTTTTTGACCAAATTCAGAGGGTCAACAGTTGGCCGTCAAGAACGAACAACCATGAACTTTTCAGTATTTTGGTCAAGTATTCTTTCACCAAAAAACTTAGGTCATAAAATCTTTAACCAATTTTTTTGGTCATTACATGTGTACCTGAACCACGTAGGAGCTAACATGGCATCAGCCATGTGGCTAAGCTGATGATGTGGCGGATCACCACTGACTGAAAAATAAGGTCACAATTTTACTAGCCCAATCCAAATCAGACACCTAAATGGGCCAGGCCCAAGAATTCAGATCAATATTTAATATTTCAGCCCATTACTATTTTTATCTAGGACTAGGCCTTATTTTTGCACAGTTTTCATACACTAGGCATCGTAGATAATTCCGACGAAAAAACATTATGTTAAATAGTCCCGGTCATTTAAGCAATAAGCATCATTGTAGAAACTTTACAAACATGCACCACATAAAATAGTTCGGCCTTCAACTCCACTACAAATCTAGTTACAATGAAGCTTCATCTAGTTACAACTCTAGCCCTAGAACCTAGTAACTATTACTAAAATGAGCACATAAGGAGAATGAAAGGTGCAATGAAGCTTTATCTCAGTCAAACATGTTACAATGACTAACAGTTAACTAGTCCTACATTACATTGTGAAATGAGCACAATATGTGTATGTGATTTGACTTATAACTATATCCATGTGAGTATACTAAGTGTGGGTGATACAATTGAAGCCCCAGCTTCCATATCTTCTTTATTTCTCTGGAGGAACGAAGGAACATGTGTAGAAGTCTCCATTATCTTCCCAGCCCATGACGATAAATTTCCATCTAAAATTCATGTGCACACATTCAAAATAAAAAGATACAATATAATGTAGGTATCAGTTTGAAAGTTACTGCATGAATGCAAACACCTTTTGGGTGACTCATCAGCACTCCAATCTATAGAGTATATTAGCTTGCACTAAATTAAGATTAACTGGCCTATATATGTAGTAAGGAATAAACTTATGATCCATTGTGGCCAACTAAATTTACATCAGCTCCATAGTAGTTTTAAGTTATCCTCTCTTTAGCAAATGGAACAATTAACAGGACATAATCTTAAAACTTATATGGATTTCACCATTTGAACTACATATATTATTTCTGTCTTGCAAGTAGAAGGGATTGATAGATACCTGTTGATAGAAGGTAGATCTCTGAGATGGAGTTAAGGCAAAAAAACTGTTGTCACGGGTCAGGAATTATGTTCAGTATCTCCTGAAAGCATCCCAACAGGGTTTATAAAATATATGTAAAAGTGATCCTCAATGTCTATTTCTCAAACAGCAAGTACTACAGGATCAAGATTTAATTAGACATGGATAAAACGCTACAGAAACAAGCATATGCTCTAATAAATTGCGAGCGAAAGCACATACAACAAGCATACATTATAAATAAGCAAAGGAAAACTATAAGATGGCCGAACACATGAAAATAATAAAGACAAGCATATGTTATAAATAAGCAAAGGAAAACAATACATGATGTCATATGGTGAATACGTGAGTCCACAGGGAAATGCTGTCAAAGATCATATGACATAGTAATAATAGTAACAACAAAATATTAAAACAAAGGAAAACATGGTCTTAATGGACCGCGCTTCGGCCTTGAAGGGAGTAACGATGTTTAGAGCAAGGGAAGCAAAAAATACACGGAATGTTGCTTCTGTACGGCAGGGTGCTAAAATCCTAGAAATAATAGTTTTATAGGATTTATTTTACATGCAAATAACCTGTTGTCTGCTCGTATTCTATTTTCTACATGCATCACATAATTCCACTCACCATATTGCCCCATGTTGCTTTCAGCAGGTAGACATTTGGCATCATATACACAAATATTATTAGCAAATGAGAAAGAAGGACGTTCCTGTAGTTTCTTAGGTATAAAATTTAACCTGTAAAGTAGAACATCTAATGAAACTCAAATAACTTATTACCCAGTTCGAGTCTGAATAAAATACAAATCGATGCAGAACTATTCCTATTGAAATATTTTTACTATTTTGAATGGTCAATAATAATATGGCGTCTCACTTCAAATTTTACTATGGTTTGGTATTCTATTTTTATATAATACAAATATTGTTGGAGATATGTACGGCCACGGTCGTCCGCGGCGTTTCTTGCTGAGCGGCCGTCGCGACCCTCCTTGCCGTAGAAATGTATGACCATGATAAACACATACAATTGTCCTACATGGTTAGCATGCGTCTTCATCACTTACATGAATTTTCAGAATCAATACGCCTTCGACCTCTATACTAATTGGCAACCATCTTGCTATGATCCAGATTTTTTCAATACAAATTCACAGTTTGCTAAACTACTTGGTCCATATGTAAACATGTCTAGCTTGATTTTAAATTACGCTCTGAACACAAAGTTAATTAAAATTGAAAGCAACTTCAGTGAACTCATGCCAACACAGGTACCTCTCACCTCTGCTGCCAGCAAGGTTTGTTCGAAATAAATTAGTGAAAATATATTATGGCAACCATTTTGCTTCTCCACATTGCTGATCAAATTGATTTTATCGAACAAATGGATAAGTTACATCTAACTAAATTATGCTTCCGTCGATTTTGCTATAAGCATGCCTCGGGTGCCGTTTCGGGTTAGAGATAACCTGTTGAACAAAGTGCCACGAGGGAGGGGCAAATAATGCAGAGCTTCCTACGGTTCTGAGGTTGTGAACATGACAATGTTCGGTATTATTTTACCTCAGACAATATTTGTCAACTTAGTGTCTATTTACTATTTTTTCTCTGGAGAGACATGGTTGTTTCTTCATTCTACTTCCATGTATTTTTGTTTTGTCCTAATAAATATAGAGAACACACTTCTACTGTATGGGTTCACCGAATACTTGAGTCTCATTTCTCAAACCAGTGATATTCTTCTTTTTCTCCTCTTGCCGATGTTTCATTCTTCATCTTTTGGAATTCAATTATATAGATGACCTACTATTTGCTTTGAGACACAAATATCAGACACATGCTAGACCTTCAACTTTGCTAGCATCCAACAATGGCAGAAAAGAAACCTGTTGTTACCTTCACTATGGAGGTTTCAGTAAGTATACCTTCAGTTGAGAGGTATCCACGTCATGAAGTGCTTCTTCGCCGGCTTGGGAATCCACTAGGTCGTGCTCTTGAAGTTCTGCATTGCACACAAAATTATCAGTAGCAGCAGCATAACTCAACCGTAATTCGGCACTTGATTGTATTAGATGTTAAAATGACAACCGAATTGTCATTGAGCAAGCCATAAAGCTACATTGACAAAGGGATTGAACCACAATGGGGAATTTATGCCAATTTTTTTAACCAGATCATTCATCCAAAAGAGAGAAGAGGTGGAGAGATTGCTCTTACCGGCGAGCTTGGGGTTGGCACCGGGAGCCAGCTCGACATAGGCCATCTTCCACCTCTCCCTGCTCGCCTCCGCCTTCAATCATCAATCGCAAACACAAGAACCACCAGCATCCATCATCAGGTGCCAAACAGATGAAAACCCTAGATGGAATCTCGCGGACGGTTGAGCGAATGGATATCACCTAGAGGAGGCGGGCATGGAGGCTCTTTTCTCGGGTGTCAGACATCCTGACGGCCTCCTCCAGGCGAGCGTCCCGACCGGCAGCAACAACCCCTGGAGTAGGTCATACACACCCAGCGACTCCGCGGAAGGGAACTTCAGCGGCGGCAAGTCAGCAGCCCTTGGAGTCGCGAAGTGGGGGCAGCCAGAGAAGCTGCAGGGGAGGGGTGGAGCATCGGAGGAAGAACTGCAAATGACTCATGGCACCAGAGGATAGAAGAAGAGTGGCGGCTAAGGTACAGGGAGAAGAGGGAGACATCCGTGGGATATGTGTGCTTCGGCTGGCAACCCTAGATAGTTTGGTGGGCTTCAGCCCATCATCAACGGGTGAGGTTGATCCAAATGTCATCTATTTAAAAAAGTTTGTCTCAAAAAAATCTATTTAGAAAACAAATATAAATCTTATGTTTCTAAAAAATATTCTGAAAATTAAATATATGCAAGTAAAATTAGTAGGGTATCAAGACTACCAAAATTGACGATTATGCCTATTCTTGGTGATACTCGGCAAAGGATAAAATGCAAGCACTGCTGGGCCACTCAAAAGAGAAGTGCATGCATGAATGGACGGTGAGGAAACCGCAGAAATAGGTTTGCCCATTGTTTTCTAAATACTAGCAAAGTTTGTGTACAATTAAAAGAGGACGGTGGTGAGCCCGCGGCACACTGTCTCATCGTGTCCCTCGACCCATAACCGCCCTCGCGCGCACCGGTAATGAGGTCAAGTGCACCGTTTTATTTGGATTCAATAATCCCAGTAAACATCATAAAATTTAATAAAAATATTGAACAATTTTCAGTACCGAAAAGATTTAAACTGTTTCAGTATTAAAAGAATGTCTATATGTATATGTCTTTCTCCCCACTATTTAAAAAGAACCTAAGGTTTTATCTTAAACTATGTTTTCTCCCACCACCCCTTCATCCAAACTCCCAACCTTCACCTATTTGTTTTCCCTTTTTTCATCCCCTTTTCATTTTCATAAAAAAAGTAACCAATAAACCAAATCAATATATGGTATAGCAACGAATTCACGGTCCATAAATGGAAATTTTCTTATAGTAAAACCTCGATGTGTATGACATCTCTGATAACCCAATAATGACAATAAATTCACATCCCAAAAGCAAATATATATGAAATCTTTCATATTTTGGCCCTCATGTGATATGTGGGCCTCATCGCCCAGTTAGGATACATTACTACACTTGCACTTTGCAGTCCGAACATAGGAAAAATTGACAAGTAGGCTCGACACATAGACAAAATTTTCGATGTGTCATCGGGTCACCTCGAGCCAGAGGACTATGACCTTGTAATTTGGTCATGACAAGTTGAGAATAAGATCATCAAGAATGCCAGTAAGCTCAGTGATCATTTTTGTAATAAGATTAATATTATGGAGTCTGGACCTTCGCAAACTCTCGATGACCTATTTTTGAAATTTGGTCATAGATCTATGACCAATTAAAACCCCGTCACTATTTTTTGTCAAAAATGAGTGTTTTTCTTGTAGTGATATATATACATTTCATAGAAATAATGTTGTTTCCATACTGATAACCATATTAAAATAAGTTTCACCCATACATACATATTATGCAAGTTTCATCCGTACCAAACCATATATTACAATAGTTTCTTCCATACACAAAAAGTTTCATATCCATATATTACAATAGTTTCATCCATACATATTATGCAAAAAAATACAAGTAACCCAAGAACTCCATCAATCCAAGCTTCCGTGAAGTGAATGTAATCTCCAAAATGGGAAATAAGAAAGTTAGAAGAAGAAGACTAGATGAAGAAGAGAATTAAGCTAAGTATAGGTCATTTCTGATTCAATATGCCATTTTGGAACTAATTTAGCTTACTACATCATTTAGGAGGAAACTAAGCTAAGTATATGTCATTTTGGAGCTACTTAGGTAAAAATAGATCATTTAGGAGCTAACTATGCTTATTAAGCCATTTTGGAACTAAATAAGCTAATTATAGGCCATTTCATAGCTAAGTTACATACAATAGGTCATTTTGTAGCTACAGAAGCTTATTATGTCGTTTAGGAGAGAACTTAGCTAAGTATAGGTCATTTTTTTATTAAATAGGCCATTTTGGAGCTAATTTAGCTTACTACGACATCTAGGAGGAAACTAAGCTAACTATATGTCATTTTAGAGAAACTTAGGTAAAAATAGGTCATTTAGGAGCTAACTATGCTTATTATGCTATTTTGGAGCTAACGGAGGTAATTATAGGCCATTTAATAGCTAAGGGCCAATTCTTTTGTTGGCTTTTTTGAGCTTCTAGAATAAGCTGCCCCCTACCCAGCTTATTTTAGAATCCCAACCAAAAATATACTTTTCGAAGCCTATTAGTCAAGTGTTAATTAGTAGACTTCTAAATAAAAAAATTGATAGAGCTTGTAGAATAAGTTAGGTAGGAGGTAGCTTATTCGAGGTTATTCTAGAAGCTAGCAAAAGAACTCGCCCGAAGTTAGGTAAAATAGGTGTTGGAGCATATATTGAGCATATATCTCCATATGTGGTTTTGGTACTTGATGACAATTCCTATGGACTAATGGTTGCCTTAAGTTACATTTATAGGATTTGTCCATAGGCACTTCTTGAAGTCCATCTGTTGGGTTCAAGGAGTTTATATGATGACCAAGATGGTATTCAAGGTATTATCCAAAGAATGGTCATAGAGACGCATGGTTGATCAAGATCTCAGACAAAGAGTAAATCAAGATGATCAACACACAAAGCCTACAAGATGTACCGAGAGGGATCAAGTGATCCCATGGTATGGATTTGTCCATAGGCACTTCTTGAAGTCCATCTGTTGGGTTCAAGGAGTTTATATGATGACCAAGATGGTATCCAAGGTATTATCCAAAGAATGGTCATAGAGAGACATGGTTGATCAAGATCTCATACAAAGAGTAAATCAAGATGATCAACACACAAAGCGTACAAGATGTACCGAGAGGGATCAAGTGATCCCATGGTATGGTAAGCATTGTCCATTACGTGTTTGTGTACTAACCCATGATCTTCGTGAGAGTTCTATGTGGGGGTTAGGTGTGTTTACATGGGCTTGCGTCAAAAGGAAGATCTCATACAACCCATGGAGTATGACGTCAAGTTGTGATCATCATCAATGGTTGATCAAGATCTCAGACAAAGAGTAAACCAAGATGATCAACACACAAAGCGTACAAGATGTACCGAGAGGGATCAAGTGATCCCATGGTATGGTAAGCATTGTCCATTACGTGTTTGTGTACTAACCCATGGTCTTCGTGAGAGTTCTATGTGGGGGTTAGGTGTGTTTCCATGAGCTTGCGTCAAAGGGAAGATCTCATACAACCCATGGAGTATGACGTCAAGTTGTGATCGTCATCAAGATTGCGACGTGCAAGTTCAAGTGGATCAGCACGAAGATAGCATGCTTGAAGCTTGCCGTCCACTATGGTGGCAATGGACTTGTGAAGATATGCTGAAGAGTGGCTCACCCATAGTGAGTATGGGGGAGCAATCAACTAGTGTTCATCAAGCCAACACAATCAAGAAAGGTGGTCCATCTTGAGGAAGCCAAGATCATCATCATCTAGCTCAAGAGGATGAGGTGCAAGGTATAGGTTTGCCCTTGATAGGTTTTCTGGTTAGGATAGATTGTTGTTCTATCAAGGGGGGCTCTCAAGTGAGTAGCTTGATCGTATCGTTCGTTGAGAGCTCAAACCATTTGCATCCTTGCATCATACTTCTTGGTTCTTAGTTGGTGTTTCTCTTTGTGAGTTTTAGATCTTATGGTCATCTTCATGACAAGCTCGAGTTCATCGAAAACGGAGTCCATATGCATCTACTATGATGTTTTCGATGTTGGAGTTTTTGCCGGTTCTTCATTCATAGAGATCTCACATCTCTATATCTTTGGCATATTCATAACCGCATGGTCTGTTTGGATAGCCCTTGTCGTCCTGAATCCAACAAGCTTGGGTTTGCTCGATTCGGAGCTCGTATGCGAAAGTTATGGCTGTTTCAGTGGCGAGCGGTAGTACCGCTGGACCTAGCGGTAGTACCGCTCGACCTAGCGGTAGTACCGCTAGAGTTGGCGGTAGTACCGCTGGCCCTAGCGGTAGTACCGCTGGCTCGCGGTAGTACCGCCCCTGGTCAGCGGTAGTACCGCTCCAGGAGCTTAGTACCGCCTGCCTAGCGGTTGTTCGTGGACGGACCTTTTTGCGAAGACTTTCTTGGCGGTGGTAGTGCCTTTGCACTACCAGGGGCCCAGCGGTAGTACCGCTGGAGTGCCAGCGGTAGTACCTCTGCAGCTAGCGGTAGTACCGCTAGCTGGCGGTAGTACCGCTGGAGTGCCAGCGGTAGTACCGCTGGAGTGCCAGCGGTAGTACCGCTGCAGCCAGCGGTAGTACCGCTGGAGCTCGGGCAGAGAGTGGGGGTAACGGTCTGATTCTTCCCCCCACTATATAAAGGGGGTCTTCTTCCCCCTTGCCTTAATTGATCTGTTGAGCTCTTGTTCTATCTCCATTGTTGACATTCTTAGAGCTTGATTACTCTCTATCCCTCCAATGATTCTTGCTTGTTCTTGAGGGAAAAGAGAGAGGAGATCTAGATCCACATCTCCACCAATCACTTTCTCCTCTATGTGAGGGGAACCCCTTGGATCTTGATCTTGGAGTTCTTTGTGAGCTCCTTGTTCTTCCTCTCATATTTCTCCATAGCTTTTGTTGTTGTGGAGGGATTTGAGTGTGAGGGACTTGACCACTTCGTGTGTTCTTGCCATTGCATTAGTTGCATCGGTTTGAGTTCTCCACGGTGATACGTGGAAGTGAGAAGTTGAGAAGCTTACTACCTTTGGTACTTAGTACCCTTGATATTGTTCTTCGTGGATGCTTTGGCGTCCTAGAAGCTTGGTGGTGTCTCGGAGCTCAATCATTGTGGTGTGAAGCTCCGCGAAGCGTCGGGGTCTCCAATAAGGTTGTGGAGATTGCCCCGAGCAATTTGTACGGGTACCGGTAACCGCCCCCAAGGGTTGCCACGTGTACGGGTTCGGTGACCGCCCCCAAGGGTTGCCATTTGTACGGGTTCGGTGACCGCCCTCAAGGGTCCCTTAGTGGAATCACGGCATCTTGCATTGTGCGAGGGCGTGAGGAGATTACGGTGGCCTTAGTGGCATCTTGGGGAGCATTGTGCCTCCACACCGCTCTAACGGAGATTAGCATCCGCAAGGGTGTGAACTTCGGGATACATCATCGTCTCCCCGTGCCTCGGTTATCTCTTACCCGAACCCTTTACTTATGCACTTTACTTTGTGATAGACATATTGTTTATTGTAATATATCTTGCTATCACTTAGTTGTTTATCTTGCTTAGCATAAGTTGTTGGTGCACATAGGTGAGCCTAGTTGTTTGTAGGTTTTGTGCTTGACATATTAAACGTTAGTTTTATTCCGCATTTGTTCAAGCCTAAACCTTAACTATTTTAAAGCGCCTATTCACCCCCCCCCCTCTAGGCGACATCCACGTCCTTTTCAATAGGTCATCTTGGAGCTAGGTTAGCTTATTATGTCATTTACGAGAGAACTTAGCTAAGTCTAGGGCTTTTTCGTTTAAATATGCCATTTTGGAGCTAATTTAGCTTACTACGTCATCTAGGAGGAAACTAAGCAAACTATATATCATTTTAGAGCTACTTAGGTAAAAATAGGTCATTTAGGAGCTAACTATGCTTATTTAGCCATTTTGGAGCTAACTAAGCTAATTATAGGCCATTTAATAGCTAAGTTAGGTACAATAGGTCATTTTGTAGCTAAGTGAACTTATTATGTCATTTAGGAGAGAACTTTACTAAGTATAGGTCATTTTTTATTAAATAGACCATTTTGGAGCTAATTTAGCTTACTACGTTATCTAGGAGGAAACTAAGCTAACTATATGTCATTTTAAAGCTACTTAGGTAAAAATAATTCACTTAGGAGCTAACTATGCTTATTACGCCATTTTGGAGCTGACTAAGCTAATTATAGGCCATTTAATAGCTAAGTTAGGTTAAATAGGTCATTTTGTAGCTATGTAAGCTTATTATGTCATTTAGGAGAGAACTAAGCTAAGTATAGGTCATTTTTTTATTAAATAGGCCATTTTGGAGCTAATTTATCTTACTACGTCATCTAGGAGGAAACTAAGCTAACTATGTGTCATTTTAGAGCTACTTAGGTAAAAATATGTCATTTAGGAGCTAACTATGCTTATTATGCCATTTTGGAGCTAACTAAGGTAGGCCATTTAATAGCTAAGTTAGGTAAAATAGGTCATTTTGGAGCTAGGTTAGCTTATTATGTCATTTAGGAGAGAACGTAGCTAAGTATAGGTCATTTTTTGTTTAAATAGGCCATTTTAGAGCTAATTAGCTTACTACGTCATCTAGGAGGAAACTAAGCTAGCCATATTCATTTCAGAGCTACTTAGGTAAAAATAGGTCATTTAGGAGCTAACTAAGCTAATTATGTCATTTAGGAGGAAACTAAGCTAAGTATAGGTCATTCTAGAGCTAACTTGGGTAATTATGTCATTTTGGAGCTAAGGTATGGTAAGTAAACATCATTACGTGGTTGTTAAGCAAAACACTAGAAAAAACATAGAATTCTCGTCAGCACGGCGGTTAAGCACGGTGGCTCTAGATTGTTTCACCTCGAGATGGCCGTCCTACAGAAGGCTCCACTGTAGAAGGGTCATGTGATGCGTTTCGGGAGATATTCTGCACCAAACATCGTTTGCAATGTGTTTTTAGCATGATGACACTCAAAAGATCACTGCATTGAAATAAACTCACCGACCCCTCCATGTTAATGATTGGCATCACCGGAGGGATGCGGCCAAACTTCTCGCACATAGACTGTACATTTGGTTTCGACATGTCAAACTTTTTAGTTATTAATGAAACGAACATTAAAATGCAAGATTTGACAAATATGAAGAAGAAACTTACACTAAGAGCTCGTACATGGCCCTGTTAGATGCATCATTCCATGCCCTCTCCGCCTCAAACAACACAACCGTCCTCTCCTCCATCTCCTTCATCTCCTTATCCTTCGCCACCAAAAGTGCTTGTGTTGCCTCTCTCTCTTTCAGAATAGCAGCCTGCAACACAACTCATTGTGAGAACTGTAATCATATCGGTTCACACACACAACGTAATGCGGAAAGATAGTTGAGTCCATTAAACTAACCTCGATGGCGAGCTCGACTCGCCGTGGACGAGGTGTTATCTCAGGACAGGAGCTTGTTTGGCGTGCTTTTATCTGTCGGAGTGTGCTAGGACAACGTATAAGGCCGTCTCCAATGGCGATCGAGCCATGGGGCCTCCCGCTGCCAGCTATCATCACCAGCTCTGGATCAATAGACCCTTAATTGGGTTAAAGTCCTCCCCTTTCCCCGCCTTCCGGTGATCTCTGTACTTCATGAGCTTGTGGTGGGAGGAGATGTTGGTGAAGTTTTCAGGATGATCGAGGTGAGGCTCGGAGAATGCCTTGATCTTCTTGTACGAGGCAGTATGGACCATCGCATAGAGGTCGTACATCTTTGGCACCTCCATCTTATTGTGACGCTCCTAAAAGAGATAGAGAGAGGAAAAATTATTAGTAAAGGGATCAAGCTAGCATTAAGAATGAATTGCATGACTCATGAAGCAAACCACATACCCAGCTCTCACCAAACCCGTTCAAGTTTACGCTCCCTTGATGGTGTGGCACACCAACCATTTTGCTACGCGGCATTGTTGTGGATGGCCTCCCACTTTTTGGAGCACCACTGATCCACCAAGGCCTCAAAACAATCCATCTTATCCACACACCATCTCGGGGGCACCTAAGTTAATAAAGATAATTTTGAGCATTACGCGTAAGAATCAAATCAAGGAAACTAACTACAAGGGCTTAATAATATGTAATTACCTTCATGTAATGCTCCTTCTTCATCTTAGAATCGCGGTACTTCGCCTTTTCCTTCCTAATACGCCGCAAGGCGTAGTAGTCTTGAACAGCCTGCACCTGAGCCTCGTGTCGAAAGTTTTGAAGTAGGTGGCGACATTCGGTTTCGATAACCTTTGTTGCGTCCTCCTCGTATCCCTCCTCACACCTGTAGAAGGTCTGAAAATGAGACAACTCTTATTAGTACAATAACTAGCTATTGTTGATTTTTAATTGGGTAAAGGAGAAATTACCCAGAACTGTCTGATCAGCACCTCCGGCGGGGCCGGGGCACCCATGTAGTGCTCCCACGTCATTCCTAACTCTCGACCCCGACCTGGTAATGTAACAAACCCCGGGAAGTTTTGCCGGCAAAGCACACCAAGGATGTTGTTGGGCTTGCGGACACCCTTGGCAACAATCCAACCACGACAATATGACAAATTAAAGACAAAACATTCGATATTTGAGAAAACGTGAAGGCAAAAGGTTAAATAAGAGTAAATTAACTTACTTGTCCCCATTTGGCTTAATCGCCCACCTCTACTCGCGGGTCGCCGGCACGAGCGGGAGCCCCGTACTACCACGCAGGTAGACGGTGGCCCCCTCATCCAGCTCCTCGTCTCTATCAGCATGATCTCTTGGCTCCGGCAGACCCAGATCAATCCAGGTATCCCACTGGGTCCTTGGGACGTACCCTCATCCCTGCTTTGCTTCGGAGTCTCCCGGAACGAAGCCTCTCGGATACGAGTCTTGTTGGTCGACCTGAGGCTCGTGAACCGGAGACCATGTAGCCTCCACCTCAGACGGGTCCACCCTAGCAGTCCTATGCTTAGGTGAATCAGCTTGGGATGGCAGCGAGGAATGAGTGGCAGCCACCCTACCTCTCCCGCGGACACGTGTACCTTTCGTAGCTCTTGGCTTCGCGGGGGGTAGACCTCCTCTTACGGGGGCCCCGAGAGTCAAAGAAGCGGCCACTCCATGTAGAGTAGAGAGCAACACTCTCCGGAGAGGCGAGGCAGGAATGGAAGTATCGATCCCACCACCCGCCAACGAAGAAGGAGTCGCGGAGTGCTTTCGACCCTTTTGCACCATCTTTCAACACCTCCCATGACAAAGAGTAAATGAAATTAGTAGAACATAAATACCAACATGAGTAATAAAATGTATATAATTTAAGTGTATCATCATCATAAATACCAACATGACTAATAAAAATTGAATACCTAACATGAACTAAAAATTTATATATGTATATAATAATAGTTGAATACCTGACATGAACTAATAACAATCTTGATCGTCTATATATGCTTCCGGTTAATAAATGCATCGTGATCATCACTATCATCAATAAATGCAGCATCATCATCACTATCAGGAAGAACATGTGGAAGGCCTCCATTATGTAATTGGTCAAGAAGTGACATGTCTTCAGGAGTAGTAACCTCTTCTTCTTCCGGCTCTTCCTGTTCCGGCTCAGGGGTTAGGACGGATTCACTATCTCTATCTACTTCAATGTTTTGGGGTGAAGTACATCGGTTCTTGAAACGTTTTTTTGGATATACGTGTTTCTTGGAAGATTTCTCCTTCATATGTGTGTCGGTTAATGTGAGGTTCGTAATCCTTCATTCAGGGTAGTTGGTATAAAACATGGCGGCACTTCATAAACGACATCCCAACCTTTCAGATTTGGATCAGTTTGGCAGGCCCACGGTAGATAGAAAACTTGTGTCGCCCGTTGGCCATAATATAGACACGGGGAACATCTAAATGGGTGTTTTGGTTGATTTGGACTAGTCCTATATATTCATGAGTCCTTCTAGTCTCCCTCGGATCAAACCAATAACATTTGAAGACTACAACGGTCGGTGGGTTTTCACCATAGAATAGAAGTTCCTAAATTGCTTCAACTCTTACATAATACTCGGTACCTCCTTCGCCGATAGGAGAGACAGAACAATTTGTAGTCTTTAGGTCGGGCATAGATAGCTCTTTGCCAAAGGTACGAAAGTGATACCCGTTGATGTTGTATTTCTCAAATGAATGGACCTTATAGTCAAAACCATTAGCGACTTGTCTCAACTCGGCGTCCATAGACTGTGCATCAGCCTACAAGTTTAATACGGAAGAATGGATGCATTAGCTGCAAATTAGACCAAGATATCAAATGGCCCATTAATTACCCTTTGTTTGAACCAAGAGACGAAACAGGGATTGTCGCCTCCATGCTTTGCCAGAAGCTCATACTCTTCGACGGAATGCTTTTCGATGACCGCTCCATCCGAGAATTCGGCGACGTATCGACTATATCAAATATACATGAATAAGAGAAGTTCAAAGGAATTAGAAGTTGCCGGACAATAATTTACGAAGAACTTACTCGATGTACGACCGCACTTCTGTTAGGTTGTTGAAGATATACAATGAACTGGTCCGCCATTCTTCGACATCCAACAATTTCCCTTTCGAAGCACCGGCTGGTGCGATCTTCCCTTTGAATAGGCCGAGGTTGGATCAAACTTTTTTAGGATCGCCATCATTGTACCAAGGCTTCGGGTTATGCAAATGATGATTTTTGGCTTCGTAGTGTGCTGTCACGAAGTTTGCCGCCTCCTCAGTAATGAATGTCTCAGCCATCGATGCTTCAATTCTACGTTTATTTTTACATTTAGCTTGAAGCGTCTTTTGCATCCTCTTAGTTTAAAAGCGCCATCGATTTTGAATCCCCCCAATCTTGGCACGGTCGCGAGATGGAAAATCAAATGCTACATTGGATTAAAGAAGCCCGGTGGAAAGATCCTTTCTAATTTGGAGAGCAACTCCGACGACAACTCTTCCATTTCATCTAGCACGCCAAACGATAGTTATTTTGCACAAAGAGAATGGAAGAAATAGCTCAGCTCTGCCAGTACTAGCCATTCATCCTCAGGGATAAAGCCACACAACATCACCGGCATTACCCGCTCAAGCCATATGTGCCAATCATGACTCTTGAGACCAAATATTTTCAATTTTTCAAGACTCTCTCTCCTCTTTAGATTCAGAGCATACCAATCGATGAACATCAACCGCATTTTCACCCACAATAGCATTTGCCTCATAGCTGTCCTTTCAAGATTAAACCATGCCTTTGGCTTCGCTACGCTTTGCTTTCCTTTCCGTTGTCGCAAGTTTTGTAACTGTCTATCACATAGAGCCTCCTAGTCGATTCTAGTCTTAGGATTATCCTTTGACTTCCCCTCTATGCCAAACAATGTACCAAAAATGGCCTCCGCAATATTCTTTTAAGTGTGCATCATGTCGATCTTGTGTGGGCAAATGAGGTCTTTGAAGTAAGGCAGATCCCATAAGCATGACTTGTGAGTCTAGGCGTGTTCCATACTATACCCTTTGAAATACCCTTACGCAAAGGATCAGGCTCGAGAGCGTTTAACTGATCAAGGGTCTCTTGTCCTATCAACGCAGCTGGTGAAGTGTTTTTGACAACTCTACCTTTGATGAAATTCTTCTTGTCTTTTCTTCACTTATGGTCAGGATCCAGGAACTGTCTATGCATGTCGAAGCAAGAAAACATGCGACCCGCGTGCAGCTAACAGAACTGAAGAGCTGCCTTGCATGTGGTGCACAGGAACCTTCCATGCACACACCAGTGAACGAATAGCGCATACGCCGGATAGTCATGCGTCGAGTACATGTAGCACACATGCATTTTGAAGTTTTTTGGTAGCGGCGTCGTATGTATTGATCCCATTATCCCATGCTTCTTGTAATTCATCCTCAAGCGGCTGGATGTAAACATTCATATTCTTCCCCGGATAGTCGGGCCCTGGTATTATCAACGCCAGGAAAATGTTCTTTCTTTTCATAATCTCTCCGGGGGGAGATTGAGTGGAATGACAAATATAGGCCAACAATTGTATTGTGATGCCGTCATACCATACACATTGAACCCATTCATGCTAGTGGCAATTCGAGGATGCCTTGGATCTACCGATTTATCCTTATGTAATGCATCGAAGTGCTTCCACGCAAAAGCATCTGAAGTGTGTACCAACATCTTGTTCTCATCCGCATCTAGTTTGGTTCATTCGCCCAATTTGTGCCATGTCATATGTCTGGTCGTCTCTTCGACCATGAAAAGACATTGAAGTCTTGGTACGATTGGCAGATACCGAAGAACATAAATGGGGATTTTGCTCTGGATCTTCTCACCCATACCGTTGTCTACCACAATATACCTTGAAGAATTGCAAATGTGGCAATAGTTCAAGGCCGCATACTCAAGCCTAAATATGGCACATCCATTCTCACAGGCATGTATCTTCTCATAGAGCATCTTAAGTACATGGAGGATTTTCTCTGACCGGTACAAGTTTGCAAGCAGTTCATGGCCTTTGGGTAGAAAGCGTCCAAATATCGTAATCATCGCATCATAGCATTCTCTCCCTAGGTTGGATTGAGCCTTCACAGCCATTACTTGCGCGATGGCATCCAACTGACAAAGCTCAGTGTGCTCGTGGAGAGGACGGTTTGAAGACTCCAACATTTCATAGAAGGCCTTGCAGATTCCTCCATCTCATCGTCCGAATCCCGAGCATCATCAAAGTCTTGGACCATGTCTTCGATCACAGTAGAATGCTTGTCGGTGCAACGACGAACCACTTTAGCTCTCGCACATTGGTCAGAATCACCATGAAAAGTCAACACCGTATTACTAGGCCTAAAACCCCACTTTTGCAGGTGTTTACCCATTTCAAACTCTGTTTGCTTTTTCCAGTTGTCGTTGTGTGGACAGGGGCACCACGTTTTTTGCTCACTATTTGCAAATGCGGCTCTCAGAAACCCCCTGGTTTTTCTTAAACTTTCATTGGTCATGTCTTTCTGACTAAGGTGACCAGTGTACATCCAAGCACGATCACTCATCTTGCCTACCTATGGACACACAAGAAATATATATATAATTCATCATCTATATTCATCCGCTAATCAAGTTTGTTAGTTTTATTACATCCATGCAACCTACACGCTAATAGGTAGAGATAGATCCCACCCGAGTATGTGTAGATTGGGTTCATTTTCCCATGCTCTGCTCCTGATACACGTCTCGGTAATAAGAAGAGAGGATGTGTACCCGGAGAACAACAGGGAGGCACTGACGAAATTCTGCATCGGATCCGGAGCAGAGCATACGGGAAAACGAACCCAATCTACACATACTCGGGTTATCCATGGATAACGTTGGACAATTCGAAAGGATGGAAGTTATAAATATGCAAAGACATGTATATTTCGCCCTTACGAAAGGGAGACACATACTAGTGACACATACTGATGATTGAAAAAACCTATAGCTAGCAAGTTTCATCGGCACGAAGACCGGAACAGAGCAAATTAAAGGGGTAGGAGGAGAAGTAATTTGTGCTCACCCACAAACGCGGGGGCGGAGCTTGTCCAACACACGGAGAGGTCATTGAATAACTGCACATTGAAATTCACCCGCTCAACAGAAATATGATGTTTTTATAACATAATCGAAAAATATATGACCTAACTCATAATTTACAAAACTATAACCCCATCGGCCTATGGAAGGACGAAAAGCACATTCTCATTCAACACGGGGTAGAATAGTTGTTGGGGGTCGGGGGTTAGTGGCGTCGGGAGTCAGTGCCGTCAAGGGTCGGTGGTGTCGGGTGTCGGTGGCGTCGAGGGTCGGTGGTTAGTGGCATCGGTGGTCGAGGTGAGTGTCGTTGGGGGTCGAGGGTCAGTGGTGTCGGGGGTGAGTGGCATCATGTCTAAGTGTCGAGGTGTCGTGTCGGGGCACCATGTCAGGGTGTCGGGGTGTCGTGTCGGGGCATCTTGTCAGGTTGTCGTGTTGGGGCATCGTGTTGGGGTGTCGAGTCGGGGCGCATGTCAGGGTGTCGGGGCGTCTTGTCGGGGTTTTTTTCTTCTAGGTTTCTAGAACCTAAAACTAAAACTAAACTAACCTAAAAATCAAAAACTAAAACTAAAACTAGAACTAAACCAAAACCTAAACTAACTTAAAACTAAAACTAACCGTAAACTAACCTAAAACTAAAACTAAACCGAAACTAACCTAAAACTAAAACTAAACCTAAACCTAAAACTAATCATGACATAGTAGTTTAAATGGGCCTCAACTATCAATTTATCAATTTATCATATTTTTGCAAGTCAGTTTGTTAAAATTCGAGAGAGAGAGAGAGAGGGGGGGGTCTCACTTGAGAGGATCCTAGGGCCGTTGCTGCTGGTCTTCTCCTTGGCGGACGGGGGCGAGCTGGGGTCGAGGCGGACGGGGGTGAGCTAGGGTCTAGGTGCAGCTAGGAGATGGCGATGGAGGAGGGGGTCATGGGGAGGAGGAGGCTGTGGAAAAGGAGGGGTCGCACGGAGGAGGAGGCAGTGGTGGAGGAGGAGGGGGTCGCAGGGAGGAGGAGGCGGTGGTGGAGAAGGAGGCAGTGGTGCAGGAGGGGTCGTAAGGAGGAGGAGGGATCGGGGAGGAGGAGGGTGGTGGTGGAGGAAGGGGCCGTGGTGGAGGAGGGGGGAGATGGTGGAGGGGAGGGCGAGCTCCGGTAGCGGGTCGTGGGGGAGGAGGGGAGGGCGAGCTCCGGCGAGAGTGGTGGGTTTCGGGGGTGAGAGAAAGAGAGAGATCCGTCCATCATCGGAGAGAGATGAGTGTGGGGGTGGGGGTGACGGCCGATAGGGTGCCACCCTTTTGCCGTCAGCCCCCCGACAGCAAAGGGGTACAGGGCACATGATAAAGAGGGGCATCCGTTAGGCCCGGTTGACCAGCAGACCAGTGGGCCATCCCATGCCCTATGTCGTCTGCCTATTGCCTCTTTGTCGTCTGCTGGTAAATGACACAAAGCTCACAGATGACAAACGATATCTTTGCTCTGTGCTGAAAGACGACAAAGAGTAGGCTGATGGAAAACAATGTATTTGTCGTCAGTCTGCTCTTTCTCGTCCGGTGTTTGCGAGCTGATGGCAAAGAGGTTTTTTGCCATGTGTCAGCAGATGGCAAAGGTATGGCAGACGAGAAATTACTAGATTCCAGTAGTGTACCCTTCTCCATCTACTTCTTCCTTTGTTGTGAGAGCCACCATCGTAATGGCAAGGGGCAGGGGTCGTGGTCGAGCCCGAACACCTACGACTTCTTTGAGGGACTCCCCCAGACGCACATTGTAGTCACCGCAATAGGGTCCGGAGCCGACTCATGTGGCACGAGCACGGCTCTGGGCCGCGGAGGGCGAGGCGTTCCACGTCGAGGAGCTCACGATGGTGCTCCTTTCCCATTGGCCCGAGCAGATCCCCTGCATGGGATTCAGCGCACTAGCTCGTGGTGGCGCTGCACCTATGTACTCATAGCTGGGCGCGACTCCCCAACCCCTTCACGAGGGCTATGGAAGGCGGCAAACCCGTAGGCCTATTGATCCAGGCGGATGGTTGTTGCAACGGACCCGCTTTGGTGGCGATCGCACCTGGAAGCGCCATGTTGCTGATGCCGGGGTGGAAGTCGTTCGCCTGTCCCCATGTCCGGGGTATCTTCTGTAGTTCAAGTTTGACGAAAATGTGATGCTCTCTATGAAGTTCTTCGGTAGCTCCAATAGCCGACTGGAGTATTGTGCAGAAAGCTCGAGCAGAAAAGAGATTGACACTTCCAGCGAGAGCGACAATGGTGACACATCCCCCAACGTCATGCTCGAGGGTGACGACGCCTAATAGGCATGATGACACCATATCAGGATTCGGAAGAAGGCACCGTGCCTTGGCTTGGCTGTTCCAGGCTTGGCTCTCCATCCGTGAGGCCTCGTTTCCGGATTAATCACCAAAGCATACTGGTATATCTCCTTTTGTATTTAATCAGTACCATAGGTAATCCTATAAAAGAATGTGAAGAAAATTGTAGGGTACCGTCCGCTATGTTTTCAAGCATTATAATATCTGTCGGGTGGCCATTCTCCCTTATGCATGAATTTACACTTGTATTCTTCCATCCCTATGCTTATTGGAAATGCCTACCGATGCGCGTATTCTTGCTGCAAGCACTTTATGAATGGGTCCTTAGCATCTTGTCGACTACACAGTTGTCGGCTAGACCGCCTTGCCATCCTTACCGCGGCTACTCGGGTTATTGAGTAGACTCGAAACAACAAGGAGAGTAGACAAATTCAACAAGGTTTTATCGCGTGTAGGCTTTTCTCATACAAGTGGTATCATTTCAAGGGAAAATAGCTCACGACGAAGAAAAACTCTAACCTCACTTTCTCTCTATCGTATCCCTTGCCACAAGGTGGTCGTCCTTGAACGCATCCGCAAATGTCCACACCATCACTCTCCCGCCAAGAAGACTTGTGCGCAAGGGACCCTTCTTCCTTTGGAAAAAGGAAAGAAGATAAACAAGAGGATGCTAAGATACTTGGTGATGTGAATCTTGTAGTATGGCCTATCAACCATCTACCCTACCACGACTTCATCGTCTCCAGAGCATGCGGCGGATTCCTTGTCGGACCCCTGATACTTGTGATATGCGTTAGGGTTTTCCGTGAAGAGAAACGGGTTATCGCAACACAATGTTGGTAAGAAATGATCTTAGTTATGAAACCAAGGCTTAACGAACCCATAGGAATATCAACCACAACCATCTTCAGCGGTTGCATAGAAAAGAACAAACAACTTGCAAGGAACACAGGCAAGAGGGTTGTCAATCCTCTTGTTCTTGTTATTTGCAAGCGAGTGAGGTTTGTGGATAATAGTTGATAGCAAGATAAATTAAAAACAAGTAAATGGCAGCAAGGTAATGATGGTTATATCAATATTTTGTGAATATACCTTCAGGCCACAGTTTTCCCTAGTGGCATTTGTCATTAAAAATAGCATACAGTGGGTAAACAAATTACTGTTGGGCAATTTACACAGAAGCGGATAGTTACGCGATATTCATGGCAATGATAATCCGTATATAGGCATCACGTCCATCAACAAATAGGCCGACTCCTGCATGTACCTATTACTATTACTCCACTCATAAACCGCTATCCAACATGCATCTAGAGTGTTAAGTAAAACAGAGTAACGCATGGAGAACCATGACATGATGTAGACAAAGTAAACTCAAGCAATATGAATAAACCCCATCGGTTTAGCCTTAGTACCAGCAACACAAATATGCATCTTGTCCCCTTCTGTCACTGGGATATACAAACTTGCCAGGTCGAACCTACTACAACACACCTCTCTCACTGAAGAAATATCAATCTAGGTGGCCAAACTATTTCAATAGATCGGAGAGAACTATGAAGCTATCATAATCATGCACATAAGAATCATATAAGTATTTCGAGGAGAATCAAATATTTATCATAAATAATATGAACATAAACCCACAATTCATTGGATCCCAACAAAAGCACCACACAAAAGGAATTGCATCATGTGGATCAAAGAAAAGATGTGATGATCATTGTATTGAAGATCAAGAGAGAGAGATTGACATCTAGGTACTGGCCGTGGACACATCGGTTTGTGGTGAGCTACTCACACATAATCAAGAGGAAAGCAAGGTTGATGAATAGGCGCTCCGTGATTTTATCACCCTCTGACAGGGTGCTGGAACGGATCTCCAGATGGCCTCCCATCGAAATAGAGACTTGTTGTGGCGTCAAAAGTGTTTTGGGACTCCTTTTGGTGTTTCTGGGGTATAAGAGAATTTATAAGCCAAAGAACGGAGTCAGGAGGACCCCTCGTGCGGCCTCCATCCTTCATCCGATAATCCTCTATCTTTTTTTGCTCCTAAAATAATCAAGAAAAACTTTCAGGTCAATTGGACTTCGTTTGGTATAGAAAACCTGAAAAGTCAAATACATGTAGAGAACAACAACTAGCACTGCGCACTTGGTCAATAGGTTATTGCTAAAAAATATAAATTGGTAAATAAATAACCCAAATATATTCTAAAATTATAATATATCATCCTGGCACAATAAAAATATAGATATGTTGGAGACGTATCAAGCAACCCCAAGCTTAATTCCTACTCGTCCTCGAGTAGGTAAATGATAAAAACAGAATTTTTAATGTGACATGATATCCATGATGTAACCTTATGCATGTTTGCTCATTAAGAAACTATGAATTAACAAATAATAAAACAACAATACTTATAGGTATAAGCAGCAAAATCATTAATCTTTCAAAGTATAGGATCCTCAAAGATTGTTTTACCCCTATCCATCTTATTATATTAGAAAGACATGGCTCCATCTTTACCACATTAATACAAATTTCAAGCACCATAGTGTACAATTTGGGCAATTTGATCGTACTTTTTCAATATGCATCAACTTTTTATTTTTCACGAAATACATAATCGTGAACCATTGGACATAGCATAAAGGTGGAATAGAACATGGTGGTAGGTTTTAATGGGGTAAAAGTGGAGAAGATATTCTCACATCCAGTAGGCGTACCAACGGACATGGAGATGCCCGTCGATAGATATCGATGCAAGGAGTAGGGATTTCCATGCAAATGATGCACTAGAGTGATAAGTGTATCAAAGCTCCACTGAAGTTAAGTAGGTGTGCAGCCAACTTGCTTTCTCATTAAGACCTCGGGCATTTGAGGAAGCCTGTCATCAGAATATACAAGCCAACCATATTAAAAAGTGATTCCCACTAGCATATGAATGATATAACATGAGACTCTCTATATGAAGAACAAGGTGCCACTTTGAGGCACAAGTGTGGTAAAGGATAGTAGCAAAGTCCCTTCTCTCATTTTCTCTCATTTATTTTTTTCATTCTCTTTTTTTGGTGGGCTCATTTGGACTCACTCATTTTTATTTCCTCACTGGGACAATGCTCTAATAATGATGATCATCACACTTCTATTTACTTACAGTTCAATATGAAAAGCATAATATGTCCATAAAATCTACACTGTATGTAAGCTCTACTAAAGCTAAGGGGGGTATGAATGCCTCTGGTAGTGTACCAGGATGTGCAAAGATCTAGCATGACATGTATCAAAGATATGATGAACGATGGCTTTGCCACAAATACTATGTCAGCTCTATATGGTCATGCAAAGCATTACGACGATGAACGAACTCGTCATGTGAAGTGACGATGGCATTTGCATGGCAGTATATCTCGGAATGGCTATGGAAATTCTATGATTGGTAGGTATGGTGGCTGTTTGAGGAGGATATAAAAAGGCTTATGTGTAATAGAGCATGTCATTTCACGGGGTTTGGATGCACCGACAAAAGTTGCATCGATCCTTAAGGTGAGAATGGCGATGCACGGTACCGAAGAGGCTAGCAAATACGAGGAGGTTAGATTTTGTATGTCCATGGTGTCACATTAGTCATAAAGACATCATGTAATTAATGCAAAGTTTTATTAGTTTGATCACAAATCAAAGTACTACTCACATGCCCTAGGGAGAGGATTAGTAGGAATTAACTATCATGCGACTCTGACTCAAAACAACACAAGGATTTCAACGAAGAATAGAAATGCTCACACATCATCACCATGCCCTTTGAAATTTTAGATGAACAAGAAGTTTAAGATCTCTTAATAACGACACCTCTCTAAATTTATAGTAATTCAACTTTTTCATATCACCACATCAATATCATTAACCCATAATTTCGTTATATGTGCTACATGATGGTTTTAATTATAACTCATTGAATATCCATTATTATTTTTCTAGTCCTATAACCTATGCAAATTACTGTCACTATTTATTTAAATCTCAAACAAATATAAGTGAAGAATGATAGCATAATATTTCCATAAAAATCTACATGCCACCATGCTCAAAAAGATATAAGTGAAGTACTAGAGCAACTTCTAAGCTCAAAAGATATAAGTGAGGCCCATAGAGTATTCTAAAAATTTGTGATGATAGGGTATATCTCTAAAATGAGTGTGTATAGAAAATAATGATTCTGGCTAACTGAAAGTAAAGTAAAAAAAAGCAAACACCGCTCCAAGCAAAACTCATATCATGTGATGAATAAAAATAAAGCTCCAAGTGACATACCGATGGATTGAGACGAAAAGAGGGGATGCTTTCCAGTGCATCACCAAGCTTAGACGCTTGAGTATTCCTAGAATATTACATTGGGGTTCCTTGGGCATCCCGAATCTGAGGCTTTTTCTGCTCCTCAATCCTTTGTCCATTAGGATAATACCCAAATGTTGAAAACTTCAATCACATAAAACTCAAAAAACATCGTGAGATCCATTAGTATAAGCAACATATCAAATAGTTTCAGGTGTGGTTATAAGTTTATTATTATTTTATTTTAGCATATGTTACTGTATTCTATGTTTCCATGGCTTATACCCCCTGATACAATCCATAGCATCATCAAAACAAGCAAACTACGCAAGCAAAAACAGAATCTGACTGAAATAGAACAATTTGTAGTAATCTGTAATGAACCCATAATTATGTAACGCTATTAATTCAGAAAAGTTAGGAAGAGCTGAGGAATTTGTATAGAAATACTATGTAAAAAATTCAGCTTAAAAAGGCGTTCTAGTAAAATCAGGGAAATTCTGCACTGGACGTCAAAGTTTCTGTTTTTGCACCGTATCAATTCTACTCATCATGCAAATCATCCCAAAGGCTTTACTTGACACAAACACTAGTAAAAACATAAAGACACAATCACTACAGAGGCAATAATCATGTTATCACAAACAAAAATAAAGAAAAAATAGAAATATAGAGAACTATTGGGTTACCTCGCAATAAGCTTTATTGTTTTATGCCCCTAGCTAGGCATATTGCATTGTTTCAATTGTTGTCATCTTTGCGAGAATGACCCATCATGCTATAATAATATTCCCTTCTTTCAGCAGAAATATTTCATATATGTAAGAAAGAATAATTGAAGGGACTAAATATCACAACATTAGGATCCAAAAGGTCTACTTCGCGAGGAACATGAGACTCTTCCCTAGGTTTTTCATTAGTGATAGTTAGTTCCTCATTGTATAAGTTCCTATGGAGGTATTTCCTTTATTTCATTTGAAGCTCATAATCCAAACCAAGTTTTGGTATAGCAAACTGATCATTGTGTTCAGAAATCTTATCAACTAAGACATGAAACGGTACCTTCTTTCTAAGGTTCTCATCATAAGCAACATAGTCCGTGGATCATAGTTTTCTTATTTCTTCGAAATCATAAAGAATTCCCTCTATGGGGTGCACAAATATATGGCATCCACATAAATAGTTGTTATAGAAACAATAGAACATCCTATCAATGGTAATGATCCCGCACAAGTGAAAAAAATATTGGATCCCACTCTCTCCAATAATATTACCACTACATATGCGGATTTTCTTAGTTTAAATAATAGGTTCCACCTTAGATGGATCATAATGTGCAAGATTATCAAGTTTTTCATTAGCAACTTCATCAAAAATTCTTTTAGCATTCTCATCACAAGGTGAAGTTGGCAAATCAAGGGTTTCAACACTAGAGGTGGAGGCATCACTAATTTCAAACTCAGATATGATAGCAACTTTCAAGCAAATTGGAAAGCAAAGATGCAATCTAGTGATAAGCTAAGCAAGCAAAGGTAAATATTTTTGTATTTGTTTATGAGGAAAACTAAGTAAAACAAGAAATAAAAAGTGGAACAAGTGAATGAAAATTTATGTGGAGTTACTTGGTAATCGCTGATGATATTCCCCGGGAACAATGTGGGAAATCCTTCTTGGTACTTAGTATTTGTGTTGGGTTTTCCATGAAGAGGAAAGGGTAATCACAGCACAATGTGGGTAAGTATTTCCCTCAGTTATGAAACTAACATTTTTCAAACCAATAGGAATATCAACCACAACTGTCTTGAACATCACTAGAAGGGGCAACCCCCAGAGTCCGATGCGCATCGTGGTGACAACGGCGGGGGCCGACTTTAGTTCCCGTGGACATGTGGTGTCCATGGGCCATGTTCGGGCGGCCCCGTTGAACCATGGCAGTCTCGGTGGTGCTCTTCCCGTGCAGCGTCATGCGGGGATTCATGCACGGGAAAAGGTGCATGAGTTCATCATGGTGAACCTTGCGGGCACCAGAGCTGGCTGCGACTCCTCAGCCATTTTGCGAGGGCCATTGAAGGCAGCCTACCCTGTGGCTTGTGGCTCAGAGCGGACGGTTGCTGCAATGGACTCGTGTGGGTGATGCTCGACCTCCCCCCCGGATGCGCCATGTTCTTGATGTGGGGGTGGAAGACGTTTGCCCGTTCCCGGGGGATTGGCCGTGGGTATCTCCTCCACTTCCGGTTAGACGGCTCCACCACCCTCTTCATGAAGTTCTTCGGAGTGAGTGGTGTCCGCCAGGATTGCTTCGCCAAAAGTTCAAGCGGCAGCAACATCGACACCTCCAATGATAGTGGTGATGGTAGCATCATCTCCAGTGTCAAGCAGGAGGGCGATAAATCCAAGTAACACGACCAGATCCATGGATGGATCCGGAAACATGGCCCCATTCTATGGAGCCGTTTCCAGATCGATCGACACATTGTAGTTGCAGATCTCCTCCAAGTGCTGGTGGCGGCGTTATAAGAAGTCTTACTCTGATTTGACCCCATCACCATTGCCGTTGACCTTAGAGTAGTTCCTTTTTATCTTTAAATAACACCCAACGTAATCCTAAAAGAAAATCAAAGAAAAACGCTGGGCTCTACTATAGTAAGTGACCTGACTTGCCTCTTTTGTTTGTTAACTTTCTTACGAACGCGAAGGTTATGCCTAGGTGCCCTTCCGACTTTAACTCGTTACGGGAACGCTTGATGGTGAGTCCCGTCTTGCCGTGGGGCGCTTCTAAGGATAGATCCAGAGCACTCCCGCCAAGGCTAACTTGTCATCCTCGCTACGATCACGTGGAGGGATCGAGGCTGGGCATGCCCTGATCCTGTCTCGGTGCGTAATGATTCTGGCAAGGGTTCAACTGCATGCAAGCCTTCTCATATGGGAGGCGATTAAATAGTAGGGAACGATTTTACTTATATTTCCCTTCTTCCACCAACTTGCTTGCCTGAGGTGGTTACCTTGGATGCATCCATCGCCCTGCACCTCCTCCTTCCCCCGGGATGACTTGTGCATGGGGAATGCGCTTTTGTGGTACCCTAATTTCCTTTGAGAAAAAGAAAGAAGAGAAAATAGTATGCACTAGGGTCCTTAAAGGTTCGGCAACATCTTTGTGTCGGCTATAGTCTACCGCAGTGATCCGCATAATGGGCATAATGTAAATATGCAATTAAGTAGAAAAGAGTTGCAAGATTTCTAGTCTTATTAACTGCGCACACAGTCATCACCTGGCTTTGTACAAAGTATTACACGCATTGCTGTTAGACTTGTACAAAAGTGGTTGCCAAGGGGCCCAACAACCGCACCTCATTGGTAGAACTTCTAAAGATGATCGATATTCCACGAGTTCTACACTACAGTGCCATCCTGGGTCTCTAGGCGGACTGCGCCAGGCGTGGTGACACGTACCACCCGGTAAGTTCCTTCCCACTTTGGCGTCAACTTGTTTGATCCCTTCACGAACTAAATCTTTCAGAGGACAAGTTCGCCTTCCTCAACAATCCTGGTGTGCACTTTGCGGCTATGGTAGCGGCACAGGGCCTGCTGGTATCTAGCAGCGTGTAGTGCGGCTTAGAGGCAATCTTCCTTGAGGAGCGTGGCATCATCATGTCGTAACCGCTCTTGATGGTCCTCCTCAAAGGCGTGCAATCTTGGTGACCCATACGTGTGTTCCGTGGGGAGAATCGCATCAACCACGTAGACCAGGACGAAGGGTGTCTCACCGGTGGTTCGATCTGGTGTCGTTCTAATTGACCAAAGAGGCACCAGGAGTTCGTCAATCCAGGTCCTTCCATGCTTGCGCAGCTTGTTGAAAGTCCTATTCTCGAGGCCTCGCAACACTTCAGCATTTGCCCTCTCTACTTGCCCGTTGCTCCTGGGGTGAGCAATCGAGGCAAAGCAGACCTTGGCGCCAACAATATTGCATGAAAGTGCTACTAGTGAACTGCACACTTATGACCCACAAGTGTAGGGGATCTATCTAGTCCTTTCAATAAGTAAGAGTGTCGAACCCAACAAGGAGCAGAAGGAAATGACAAGCGGTTTTTAGTAAGGTATTCTATGCAAGCACTGAAATTATCGGTAACACATAGTTTTGTGATAAGGTAAGTCGTAACGGGTAGCGAGTAACAAATGTAACAAAGGTGCAACAAGGTGGCCCAATCCTTTTTGTAGCAAAGGACAAGCTTGGACAAACTCTTATATAAGGAAAAGTGCTCCCGAGGACACATGGGAATTTATGTCAAGGTAGTTTTCATCATGCTCATAT
Organism: Hordeum vulgare subsp. vulgare; assembly: GCF_904849725.1. Taxonomy (NCBI): domain Eukaryota; kingdom Viridiplantae; phylum Streptophyta; class Magnoliopsida; order Poales; family Poaceae; genus Hordeum; species Hordeum vulgare. The sequence goes on along the minus strand of NC_058520.1, from coordinate 227,989,540 downwards.
GATTCACGTTTGTTACTTTGATAATTTGATATGTGGGTGGACCGGCGCTTGGGTGCTGCCCTTACTTGGACAAACCTCCCACTTATGATGAACCTCTATCGCAAGCATCCGCAACTACGAAAGAAGAATTAAGATAAACCTAACCATATCATTAAACATATGGATCCAAATCAGCCCCTTACGAAGCAACACATAAACTAGGGATTAAGCTTTTGTTACTCTAGCAACCCATCATCTACTTATTACTTCCCAATGCCTTCCTCTAGGACCAAATAATGGTGATGTGTCATGTAGTCGATGCTCACATGACACCACTAGAGGAGAGACAACATATATATTATCAAAATATCGAACGAAAACCAAATTCACATGATGACTTATAACAAGACTTATCCCATGTCCTCAGGAACAAAGGTAACTACTCACAAAACATATTCATATTCATAATCAGAGGAGTATTAATAATCATTAAGGATATGAACATATAATCTTCCCCCAAATAAACCAACTAGCATCAACTACAAGGAGTAAGTAACACTACAAGCAACCCACAGGTACCAATCTGAGGTTTTGAGACAAAGATCGGATACAAGAGATCAACTAGGGTTTGGAGAGGAGATGGTGGTGATGAATATGTTGATGGAGATTGACCCCCTCATGATGATAGGATCATTAGTGATGACGATGGCTTCGATTTCCCCCTCCAGGAGGGAAGTTTCCCGGCGGAATAGCTCCGCCGGAGCTCTAGATTGGTTCTGTCGAAGTTCCGCCTCGAGACAGTGGTGTCTTGTCCTGAAAGGTCTGATATATTTTTTCCAGGTCCAAACACTTCATATAGCAAAAGATGGGCGCTGGAGGCCTGCCAGGGGGCCCACAAGCCTGCAGGGCGCGACAAGGGCGGTACGTTGCGCCCCGTGGCTTGTGACCTCCTGGTGGGTCCCCTCCGGTATTTCTTTCTCCCATTATTTTTTATATATTCCAAAACAATTATCCGTAACTTTAGAGGACTTTTGGACCTGTGCAGAATAGGACTCTAAGATTTGCTCCTTTTCCAGTCCAGAATTCCAGCTACCGGCATTCTCCCTCTTCATGTAAATTGTGTAAAATAAGAGAGAAAAGGCATAAGTATTGTACCATAATGTGTATTAACAGCCCATAATGCAATAAATATAGATATAAAAGCATGATGCAAAATGTACGTAACAACTCCCCCAAGCTTATACCTCGCTTGTCCTCAAGCAAAAGCTGAGATCAATAAATATGCCCACATGTTTAGAGATAGAGGTGTCGATAAAACAAAATACGGACATGAGGGCATCATGGTTATGTTTAAAACAACAATACATATTGACATAGAATATCTTATACTAAAGTAACAATTCATTCACAAGGTAAAGTATGAATCAAGAACTCTAATGAGGACTAACAAACTATGATTTCAGTCATTGAAGCAATTCCAGTTTATCGCAATGTAGGAAAGAGTAAAAATAAGAGCTTGTAAGGAAAATCCACATATTCAATCATCTTATGGTCTTTCATAATTTCTAACACTCGCGCGGGACATATGAGGTCAAAGCTTCAATCGAACACAGAGAAATATAGGGGCTTATAGTTTTGCCTCCCAACTATTTACCTCAGGGTTAATGTCAACAATAATAACTCATGTTCACCCACATCCTAGTGGTTATATTTGTCTAGATCATTCCCCAACACATGACACTTGCCAAAAGATACAGGAAAAATAAAGGAAATGGTGAAGATCACCACGACTCTTACATAAAGGTAAGTACTAGAAAAGTAAAGGTAACACATAGGCCCTTCGTAGAGGGAAGCAGAGGTTGTCATGTGCTTTTGTAGTTGGATGTGCAATCCCTTAATGCAAAAGAAAGTCACTTTATAGTGCCCCTTGTGATAAAGACATTTATTATGCAGTCCGTTGGTTCTATTTCTTCTATATCACAAGTTCGTACAAAGTTTATTTTCCTCGCACTAATAAACCACACATATTTAAAGAGCATTTTTTATTTCTTGCACCGATGACCACTTACTTGAAGGATCTTACTCAATGCATAGGTAGGTATGGTGGACTCTCAAGGAAAAACTGGGTTAAAGGATTTTGGATGCACAAGTAGTATCTCTACTTGGTGCAGGAGTTTCTGGCTAATATGAGGTGGAAGCAAGCGACACGTGTTGAAGGATCTAAAACCACATAACCACTGTTCGGAAATAAGAAAACATAACTCATTATGTTATCTTCCTTGTCCAACATCAACCTTTTGGCATATGATATTTTAATGAGTTCTCACAGTCACGAAAGATGTCTAAGATGGTATATTTATATGTGAACCTCTCTTTCTTTATTACTTCCTCATAATTGCAATAATGACCAATAGCTTTGTTTGTCAACTCACAACAAATTTCAATCGACAAACTTTTTATATGTGAAATCATCACTCCTCATAAGATCATTATGCATGTTCTTTTGCTTTTATTCTAATCTTCTTTCTATTTTTTATTAAGATGATATGGCAAGCAAGCAAGGCCCTTGACTCAAAACTACTCTTTATTACATAACTCTCGGACTAAAACTTTATTCTACTAGATCACACTAGATCAATATATAACTAAAACTTTATTCTACTAGATCACACTAAAACTTTATTCTACTATATCAATATATAACTAAAAGGATCAAAGAAAAACAAAAAAGTAAAAAGGTGTGATGGTGATACGATACCAGGGCACCTCCCCCAAGCTTGGCACAAGCCAAGGGGAGTGCCCATGCTCATGTGTTCAGTTGTCTTTCTTCAGAGGTAGTGGTTTTATATTCTTGGTGATGATGCCCCTCAGAATGAGATTCTCCTCCTCAAGCTTATTACTTTTCCGTATGAGATCCATTATTTCCTTGTGTAGTTTTCGTGTGATGGTTAGAGCTCACATAACCCATGGATGATCCATTGCTGCGGGGGAAAAGGAAACACTCTTTTTCATATTTACATAAGTAAGAAATTTAGCATTGGGAGGGATAACCGAGTTCGGAATTGTTGAGCTCTGAAGTTCTTCCAACATGGCTTCAGGTTGTAAACGGGTGGTCACTTCTTGGTCTTCCTCCATAGTATCTATCCTTTTCAATTCAGCATCCATCTTTTCCTCAGTGGCCTGCCCGAAGTGGTTGGATTTGTTTAATGCCGCGGCTCCCGGTGTCAAGTGAAATGCAAGGTTCTCCCCGACTAACTCTTGCAAAGAAAGCTTGCTCTAAATATGTTGCAGAAACAACTCAAAATGAAAACAAGAGGTATTGTCGAGATACGAAGGTCAAAACCTTTGGGAGATTATATAATGAATTCTTGCCAACCCGAAGGAGTATTCCACAAGAAAACGGAGTCCGGAGGATGCACAGGGTGTCCACAAGCCTGCACGGCGCGACCAGGGGCTAGGTCGCGCCCCTGGCTTGTCGCCTCCTTGTGGACGCTTCAGACTGCTTTAAATTTTCCTACTTTTTTAAATATTCCAAAACTGGTAAAAATTGCCATTGAAAATGTTTTGGAGTCGGTTTGCTTGCTGTAGCACATACTTATACCTTTTCGAGGCCCGAGACGTTTTAATAGGTCTCCCTAATGTACTCTTTCGGAGTTATGGTATTGATAATATTAGTTTCAACATTTATGGGAGTACCTGAGATATAGTGTTTGATTCTTTGCCCATTGACCACCTTCAGATTTTTGCCTCCGGCATTGTTGATCTTTATGGCACCAGAACGATATAGTTCCTCAGTAACGTAAGGACCTTCCCATTTAGAGAGAAGTTTTCCTGCAAAAAATCTTAAACGAGAGTTGTATAGAAAGACATGATCACCTACATTGAATTCACGCTTTTGTATTCTTTTATCATGCCATCTCTTAACCTTTTCTTTAAACAACTTAGCATTCTCATAGGACTGGGTTCTCCATTCATCAAGTGAGCTAATGTCAAATAACCTCTTTTCACCAGCAAGTTTGAAATCATAGTTAAGTTCTTTAATTGCCAATAAGTTTTATGTTCTAGCTCTAGAGGTAATTGACATGCTTTACCATAGACCATTTTATAAGGAGATACACCCATATGGTTTTTGTAAGCGGTTCTATAAGCCCATAATGCATCGTCAAGTTTCTTAGACCAATTCTTTCTAGATCTATTAACAGTCTTTTGCAAGATCAACTTAATTTCTCTATTGCTCAATTCTACTTGCCCACTAGACTGAGGATGATAAGGAGATGCAACTCTGTGATTAACATCATACATAGCAAGCAATTTACGGAAAGCACCATGACTAAAGTGTGAACAACCATCAATCATTAAATATCTAGGGACTCCAAATCTAGGGAAAATAACTTCTTTCGACATTTTAATAGAAGTGTTACGATCAGCACTACTAGTTGGAATAGCTTCTACCCACTTAGTAACATAATCAACAACAACTAGAATATGAGTATACCCATTGGACTTTGGAAAATGTCCCATATAATCAATACCCCAAACATAAAATGGTTCAATAACAACATTTGTCTGACCAAAGGGTATAATTATGTAAGCCGAATGATTAACCAAGTGTAAAACAACATTAGGAAGATCTTTGGTTCTGATTGTATTTGATGATAAGCCACACCCAAATCAAAGATTGGGCAAGACAATAGAGGCAACAACTTATCGCAACGATCAACCGATGAGGATATGATATTTCTTCAACACACACACACAAAGATATCACTTTGGAATGAACTAAGTCAGACGAAGCTTTTATCTACCAACTCTCCAAGTTGTTGTTTAGCTTAACCAACTAGTTCAGGGGTATCCAACACGAATCCTTGCAGAAAGGGTTGGTTTTTAGGAAAGCCAACTTAGTCATGAACTCAACATAATGGTCATGGAACAACCTGGTAATACTTCCAAGAGGATATTCGGAAAATCTGGAACCATTGGTATGTTAATAAGCTCGAGAAAAATCTTGCTTTTTCAGGGCAAGACGATGTGATCAAAAGAGTGAAGGATTGACATAATCCCTAACTCAGTGATCATGGAGTGCATCAAGAAAGATGGACTAGGTAGGACGATCAATCTTTAGAATGGTGATTCAGTAACCAACAAACTAAGAATGAAATTATTGTCCATTAACTTCCGAGCAATTGGATTGCTAGAAGTATAGATTCCACACATCATGGTTCACTTGTCGATGTTCCGGTTACCACCAGAGAGGCCGAGAAATGAACAATGATGGCAAGAAGTACCAAAGTATCAAGAATCAATAAGAGGTTGTGCAATTCTCACGATAGTCTTGACATAAAGATGGAAGTACTCCAAGGTAGAACACAACTAAAGGTGGATTGCCATTTTGATGTACGGAATACAACTGAATTGAACAAGTCCGAGAAATGGATGATGCAGTAGATTTGTTTCACCTAGTAATTCTGAAATAGAATGGCTTGACAGACCATAAGAATCAGATACATTGATGGACACGAATGCACAACTACTATTGATTATGGATTGATAGATGAAGTTCAGAATACAACTGAAGAGGTGGAACTCAAGGAGAACATCATTTTTACTAAGTTGTGGGTACATAGGTTGAATACGTCAAACAAAGTTCAACATGTTTCTTCCATATAAACCATGGAGAAAGGAAGAGCATTGGCAGGGACACAATATAAAATAGAGAACTCATCAAAAGAACTCTTGTGCTGATCATTTGGTCCACGAAGAACTTTTGCCGTGATAGTTCATAGTAATGGAATAATGATATACCACGAACCTTGAAGACTATAACAAGGTTACTAATAATCCTAAAGGAACGAGAAAACATTGTCAAGAGGAGTGAGGAGAATGATTCTCGTGTTTAAGAACCCAGAAGAAGTATACCTACTGAATAAGTAGCACCACAGGATGCTTTCGATGAAGATGGCCATAATTATCACACTGGTAACACAAAACACATCTAGAATGTTGGGTGGTTCATTGGAATATCCCGGTTCCCTATCCTTTAGCAAACACATCGATGTATTAGATTACCTCAACACAATAATGAGTGTGCTTTCTCTGGCCCAAAGACATGGGGACTAGGAGGAAGAAATTTGCAATTGCATCTGATTCTTGTAACCCTTGGATAACTCGGACAACATAATGGTTGTACGGGCATGAAATATGAGGCAACTTGCAAGAAAACTAACAACCTAACACTGAGTTCTTATGGAGACAACAATTCTCGAAGGCAACAACTTTTCTATAGTCTCCAGCATAGTAACTTGACATCCTAAAAGATAGATGAGAATCATAATTCTTAAACCTCGTAAAATAAATAAGAGGGTGACTGATAATAAGAATAACACATGGAAAGGAGTAAAATGAATATTATGTTCCCTTCCACAATCAATTCCCTTATATAACTAAAGCAGTTCAAGACTCAACATAAACTAGTTTGGCTTGGTATGCTACATGCATTCAAGATCTTATACCATCGTTATCGGGACTCCGATCCTAAGACATAGGAATCTAGCATGTAATATATCACATGACTTTGCAGCCTCACGCACGGTAATCCCCACGACTACCACCTTACCTTGGCTTGGACCATTTGCGTCTTTTGGCTCATGTATATGAATATGTCGCTAGCATTCAGATGTCAAAGAACTCGGGTCGACATGACTAGTTATATATCCAAGTGACACATTCGTACTAGAACATGCATACGTAACCCAACAATGTAGGTCTCAGACTGCAATTGCGTCTACATGAGTCATGGAAAGCTACATGGACTCCATTACAACTTGTGACATTTCCCCGTGGGGACAGACACAACAGCAAAGAAGGATACACGCTTGTAAACCGATGTGTTTGGAGCAGCAACAAGCTACCATGGCTCGGTGGAAGCACAAAGAGACATCTTCCTGTAAAGACAGCTACTAAAGGCACATAACTAGGTGTCGAATCCCACACATAGAATGCATTTCAAAACATACACGCAATATGCATGATATGTGTAGATACAACATGGCATTGGAACATAATTCTATGACTCAAGCATTTATTAACGACTTAGAAGAGTCAACATAGTGTGATACGACAAACAGGGGTCATATGACCCAACACTCAAGTCATACAAGCATCACGCAGAACACAACATGTCTAGGTACACATATCTACTAAAAGTGACTAGAGGAGCTTGAAAATCTACAATGACCCTACCAAACTAGCCAGACCTCTTTCTCTTTCTAGGATTCCCAAGCTAATCCAGTCAACATCGAACTTCGCATAGAAAACCAATAACGAGACTATGGTCTTCTCTACAAAAACATAAGTTAAGCAACTGTGAGTACAAAGGAACTCAACAAGACTTACATCAAAACTATCTACATAGGCATCAGTATCAGCAAGGGGGTTGTGGAGTTTATTGCAGCAAGCTAGCTTTAGCTCTTGGCTAACCTATAGCACGATTACAAGTACTTTCTTTGAGGTGGGATAGGGCACACGAGTCCACATATTCACAACATCAATATACCACTATGGATCCTCTCCCGTCTCCCTATGAGAAGGCCATCCGTAGCACTCACACTTATCTTGTGTATCTTAGAGTATCCACTTCAAGTTGTCTATGTACCACATAAGTTTTTCAAGTAGTCCTTATCCTAGGACACTTCTATTCGAATAGATGAATTAACCATGACTCAAAGGTACCGATGACCTCATCCCATCGGCAACGTTCCATCTTGGAACACATATCTATGTCCAGTCCAGCACATGTGCCATGCCATGTGCCATGACAGGCCACACACGCATGCACCACATGCCCGCGTAGCTGACTCACACATGTCTGTGTAATAGCGAGGTAGGCTCTGATAAACACGAAACCCAGTTCCTATAAGTCGTATCACAACAGAATCCACCATGTTCTCCAACACGGCCTCTCATCACTATCTTGACAAAAATGGGTCAAGACACTTAAGTCTCATCATCAGGACATGATCATTCCAATTCATCACCCAGATGGATCAAACCAACTCAACTCTAAGCATATAAAGCAAGCATGGATGAGTAGTCACAACACAACTCAAGCAACTCCTAAGTATGCTAGGATGGTTTAGCTATTTGGTGACAAAGAAAAGTCATGCAAAGGAATGGGTTCAACTATCGAGAGAAAGTAGCAATTGAAAAGTTTTTTTCCTAATGCAGTAAAAGAGAGCAAGAGCAAGCGAGTGGGATTGTATCGGAATGCTCAAGGGAGGGTTACTTTCATGACACTTCTGAAGATAGCATTGAGTCTTCATCAGTCACATCGATGTCAACGTCGGAACCATCGTCTACTGAGAAGGAATAACACCGACAAACAAGAAGAAGGAACACATTCAATGTGATACACAACTAGATGGATGATATGTCATGTTAAGGTACTGAATTGACCTAATAAAACATTAGTTCAAGTTAATTGAATTGGAATTCAAACCTAGTTCGAATTCCAACTCCAAATGATATTTCATAAATTGCTCTAATCATAAAATGTACTATTTGGTGATGTTAACTTGCTCAAATATGCATGAACACGACATAAATATATTCTTCATATTTCTATGATCATTTTCATACATAAATTATTTTTATCCGAGTTATAGATTATTTTATATGAATTTCAGAAGTTTTAAACATTTTCTGGAATTGATTATTAAAAATACTAGCAAAGCGTTATTGCGTCTCTTGGCGTTCTGGGAATGGGTGTACCCGGACCTGCCTGCTTGTGGCCTGGGGTGGGCCCGCCTCACCAGAACAAACCAACGGTCCCGACACCGTTCAAGGTAAGGCCCTCGTGAGGGGCCAAGACTCACAAGGAGGAGGAGCGTCAAGACCCGCAGGGGGGCCTCCTTAGGACTCCTCTGGAGCAGCGGATATTCTAAGGCAAGGCCAGGCATCACGAGTCAATGGTGACGCAAGGAAAGGACAGGCGAGCAGGAGATGAAGGGACGGGGCAGTTTCCCCTTTGGTGCAAAGGAGGCGGGAGAGTAGAGGGGTTCCAAAGGCATCCTCCAAAGGTTTCCCTTTTGGTGCAACAAACCCGCCTCCGCTAGCCAGTAGGGCAAACGTCATCCTCGGGCCCGTCTCAGCAGGCGAAGGCCACCTTTGGGCAGGGGAGCATGTTCCCGTGTTCCCCTTCAAAATTGTCCGCTGTGGCATCCCTTCCCGCCGAATGTCACACCCTCTTTTCACTACCACTTTTTGTGTAATGCAAAAATATGAGCTTGTTAAAACTTTTTCAAAACAAATGATGTGAGTGCCATGATTGTCATTGTATGCTTGTGTGTTTGATCATGTGGTGATAAAAACCACATTTCACAATATTGAATTATTTCCAAAAACCTTTACTTGTTTCTGATCAATGTAAAACCCTACTTTGAATTGCACTACATGCCCTTGATGGCAAGGATGTTTCTACCCAAAGTTGGTGATCTGATTTTAACTTTATTTTAGTGCCCCAAAACCACAAACTAATTATTTTGTGAATTATTTTCCTAATTTAATTGCATGTCCATTTTTGAGGCCAGAAATGGTATTCGTACATGAAAAAAATACTTTTCTGCCTTAGAAAAATATGATTAAATTTGGAGAAGATCAGAAGGACATATATTTTTCATACATAAGATTTTAAACCCCTATTTATATTATAATTATTTGAGTGAAACCCTGAAACCATTTCTTTCTGTTTTGACCTTTTGAAATATTTCCAAAGAAATACTCTCAATAAAATCCAAGAAAATTCTAGTGGTATCCCTAAGCCATATTTGGTGTCCACATTGGGTTTCACTTTGATCCAAGGTGATTAAGGACCCCAAATAACTATAAAACCGCTTCTGTCCAGATTGAAGTTAGGGCAACTCTACATAGCGAAGTTTGTCCAATGATGATGAAACTTTGCAGGAGTGCCTAGTACCTCAAATGAGGGTTCCACATCAAAAATGGGATTTGTGGAACTTAGTTTGCCCACACTCTCTTTGGAAGGGACAAATCTGGTCAAATGGTGGTGTTTTCAAGTTTACAAAGCTAAACTTGCTCAACGGAGCTCAAACTTGGTGAAACCCCATGTTTTAGCACCAAACCCAAACCTGTTAAGTTGCAGCACCAGTAGTGGGGTGCAACCCCCTCAAACCACTGTCGAGCACCTTCTGACAGATGGGGAAAAGCCCTCTTAGCCACAGCTAAACCCAACCCCTTTGCTAGAAATTCTTACATTGGGTGGCCTGTATCAATGCCCAGCCCCAGTCAACTGGCCCCTCTCTGGTTCAAAGCAGAAATGCCAAAAACTCCAATCTAAGCTTCAGTTCAAAGCTGACAACACATGTATTTCTTGTCTCCCTTGACCAGCCGAAGCTCTCATGGGACTTCAACGGCAAACCTCACCCCCAACCAGTGCCAGGACATGCTAGACACATCGAAAGCACTGCAGAGCGAACCATCATGCCGTGACATGCCAAAACTGCGCTCTGGGCGCACTACAGGAAGCCACCGAAGTGGGGGCGACGCCCTCGGCCAGTTCCAGCCTCCCCCGAGTTGTCCAACTTCTTCCCCGACAACCCCTCTGCATCGAGCAACCATCAGGGCCCCTCCTCTCCCGCACTAGGGCTAGTGTGATGTGTGCTCGTGCGTACCAGTACCGACCAAAGTTGAGCAACCACTGATGCTCGACTCCTCTCTCTCTCCCCTATTGCAGATGGTTCTGGCAGTCCAAAACCACGTCCTGAGACCGTGGTTTCGACCCAAGCTCCTCTCTGCACCCGGATACATCTCCAATGTATCTATAATTTTTTATGGTTTCATGCTATTATCTTATCGAACTTTGGATGCTTTGTATGCCTTTTGTATCTTTTTTGGGACTAACTTATTAACTTAGTGCCAAGTGCCAGTTCCTGTTTTTTCCATGTTTTTGACCCTTCTCAGAGGAGGATTTTAAACGGAGTCCAAACGGAACGAAACTTCCAAAAAGATATTTTCCGAAACAGAAGACGATCGGGGGACTTGAGAACCCAGGCAGGGGGCCACCAGGGACCCCACAAGCCCCCTAGCCGCAGCCGGGGGGGGGGGGGCTCCCAGGCTTGTGGTCTCCCTGGGCCACCTCTGCCCTAGGTCTTTCGCCTATATATTCCCTAAAATCCCAGAAAACTCACGTGATCATCGAAAGTACTTTTCCGACGCCGCAAGCTTCTATCTCCGCAACATCCCATCCGGGGCACGTTCTGGTGCCCTGCCGGAGGGGGGATCCGGATACAGAGGGCTTCTTCATCAACACCATGACCTCTACGATGATGCATGAGTAGTTCACCATAGACCTACGGGTCCATAGCTAGTAGCTAGATGGCTTCTTCTCTCTCTTGGATCTTCAATACAAAGTTCTCCATGATCTTCATGGAGATCTATCCGATGTAATCTTCTTTTGTGGTGTGTTTGTCGAGATCCGATGAATTGTGGATTTATGATCGGATTATCTATGAATCTTATTTGAGTTTCTTCTGATCTCTCTTATGCATGATTTCATATCCTTGTAATTCTCTTCGAGGTGTGGGTTTTGTTTGGCCAGCTTGATCTATGATTCTTGCAATGGGAGAAGTGCTTGGTTTTGGGTTCATACCATGCGGTGACCTCACCCAATGACAGAACGGGTAGCAAGGCACGCATCGTGTTGTTGCCATCAAGGGTAAAAAGATGGGGTTTTCATCATTGGTTTGAGTTTATCCCTCTACATCATGTCATCTTGCTTAAGGCGTTACTTTGTTCGTCATGAACTCAATACACTAGATGCATGCTGGATAGCGGTCAATATGTGGAGTAATAGTAGAAGATGTAGAAAGTATCGGTCTACTTGTCTCGGACGTGATGCCTATATGTATGATCATTGCCTTAGATATCGTCATCACTTTCTGCGGGTCTATCAATTGCTCGACAATAATTTGTTCACCCACCGTATTATTTGCTATTTTGAGAGAAGGCTCTAGTGAACACTATGGCCCCCGGGTCTACTCCACACCATATTTTCAGCCTTACTCTTTTACTTCGTTGCACTTTCCGCCTTCAGATCTCACTTTGCAATCAATCTTGAAGGGATTGACAACCCCTTTATAGCGTTGGGTGCAAGCTATTTTGTGTTTGCCCAGGTACTCTGGAATTGACGAGATTCTCCTACTCGATTGATACCTTGGTTCTCAAACTGAGGGAAATACTTACTGCTCCTGTGCTGCATCACCGTTTCCTCTTCAAGGGAAAACCAACGCAAGCAAGTCTCCGTTAACGTGTCAATTTCTGGCGCTATTGTTTGAGAAGTAGCACACCCCCATGCGCGCCATGGTGAGTCACCAGCGCTCCTGAATCGGCTCACCGTCGCGGGCCTATTTATAGCCCCCCCTCGCTCCAGCACTCCTCAGGCAGCTTCGCCGACCACTAGCACCTCCCTAGCCACCCCAGCAAGCCGGTAGAGCCCCGATTATCAAGATCGACCAAGGCCCCTCCGCCTTGGAGCTCCGGTAGATCTCCGGCTACATGACGACTCATGCATCCCTCGACCCACCAAAACACTCCCCTCAACCTCAGGAAGCTTTCCCCCAACTTTCCCAAGCATTTCCGTGCCCCTAGCTACCCTCTAGACCACCTCCCGGAACTCCTCCCCGCGGCCTCGTCATCACTGGCAAACTCGTGCCTCTCCGTTGTTGTTCCGACCACTAGCAGGTAGGCGGCGATGAGCCGAACCCATTTATGTCTTGTTGGGGCTTGAGAACGTTGGCAGCCTCGCCGGCGAGCTCCTCCTCCTCTCTGGCCAGAGGTAGGAGACGACCTCGACAGGTGTGCCCCACCTATCGGTGGCCCAGCTCCCTCTCCCTCGCTGCCCGCTGCCACTGACCGTAGGGCCCGGTAAGTCAGGTTCAAACCTGACGGCGCGTGCGCCTCGGCAGGCTATCGGCTGGACTTTGGGATAGCCCAGTTCCAGGCCGAGCTAAGCCATCAACTGCTACCCATTTTTTTATTTTAAAAATCATTTTTCAAAGATTTTTACGAAAATATTTAACGAGTGTAAAAATATAAAAAATTTCCACTGATATTCTTCTAAAAATATGTAGTATTTAATAAGACCACTGGTTGAAGTTTTCCAGCAACTATTCTGTTTTACAATAATAAAAAGGATTATGTTGGAATAGTTTTGCTTCTCTTTAGTTAATTTTAAAAATGTTACTTCATTGGGAACAGAGGAAAATATTTCTCAAAATAATAACTTAGATTTATCACTAATAATCAACATTTCCAAAATGACTTTGTGATATGTTTTTGAGTGAGCTATTTCTTATTTATTCTTTTGGCGACGATAGAAAATCCGTGTGACGAGGGAATCAGAGCGGAAGACCTCGAAGACCCCGGATACCTAGGTGACCAAGGCAAGCAGCCCTTTGACCATGACTGAGCATATGTTATATTGCATGCTAGTATAGCGAATATATCCATTGCATATGATCATAAGTGCCGGTAAATCATTGATGTGATGTTACCGATGGCTCCTCTAGAACACATGCATTAAGCTTGATCCTACCACCTGTGAGGGTCATGCTAGCATCATGTTGACAAGTAATGCTAGAGTAAATAGCATGAGCATGTTGTTTGTATAAATCAAAGATTTATGAAAACCCCGTCGAGTGCCACTAATGCCCGAGGGTGATGATGAGTTGGGTGGCCACTTTTGGTGAAGTTGTGCATCCGGTATTTGTGTGAGTATGGTTTCAGAAATGGGATTAGATTTATGATGTGTCGACCGTCCCAACCTTACCTGTACGACCAAGTTACCCCTTATGGGACGGGGCTGTGTTGATTACTCTGGTCGGTGCTAGCAAAGAGCCACATTACTAGTGGTGGGACTGATATGTGGTCACTCCCGTGATGGGGTCGTGCCAGGTAGGGCGACTATGCCGATTTTATGAGTTCCACGCACATCGTTGGTCCCTGCATGGTTGATACTGTCCAGAGTCGATGCTCGTAAGACGTACAACATGTGGGCTGGGTACCAATCGTGTGGACCTCTTTGTCTAGTATCGTTGGGGGAAAGGCATTGATCGGGTACTTACCTTGAGTATGTTATATACCGTGAGTCGTGGATGACATGGAAGTTTTCCGGATCTCGTGGGTCTAATGTACTACCTCTACAGAGTGTAAAACTATTTGAATAGCCGTGTCCACGGTCAAGGACAGTTGGGTGGTGCTGCTTAAACTACGTCCAGTTGTTTCCGCATAAACCAAGTGTGTGTGAGTTGTGATAAAAAGGAGTTATTATGAAAGTAATGATATGACCAAGTTCGGTGACTTGGCATATAGGGTGAACCCGGATGGTTCAACCCTCGGAAAATATATTGATATCTGTAACCTTTTCTTCAAAAGTAATTCTTTAACTTGATGCATATTCATGATCATCCCACCAAGATGAATTCCACCAAAGATGCATGTTATTGTTATCCTTCACTTTCATTGTTCATAGCATGGGCTGTTTGCGAGTACATTCAAAAGTACTCATTGGCTTACCACTGGTTATATTATTGACCAGACATGGAAGAACCAGAGTTTGGAGATGAGTACGTCTTCGGGGATGCCCCTACGAACTAGGACGCTTCCGAGTTAGAATGCCTGTCGGTGTAGGCTTGATGGCATGGGCAACCGCTTAGCCCCTATGATTTCCGCTATTCGTTGTATCAGTATGATTTGGCCTTAGGACCAACCTTGTGAACTTGACCATTCGGTCATGTGATGTAATAATTCGGTACTTGGATGTAAGACTCTTATTATTCAGTATCTGTGTGTTCGGTGAGAATTGATCTCTGGGATCACTGAGCACGTTCATTCAGCGGTTTCGACTTGTAAGTCAGGGTCCCCACAGTGCTGGTATCAGAGCCATCCTGACTATAGAAAGCCTTAGGTAGCATGGACGATAGCCAAGACGACTAGTGCACATAGACCTTAACCGTAGACTTTGCACCCACTAAAAACTTTCTAACCCTCGCCTCTACTTCTTGTAGATGGCCGCCGTACCTAAGATGCTTTTGGAGACGGGCTTTCCTCTACTTTTGAGTGATATTCTCGATAAGTGGCGAGTACGCCACACACCCATCTTCCTCTACCATGAGCACTGGGTCAACGTGGACACCAAGGAATATCACGTGGACGTGATAGTGAAGGCTAATGACTCCCCGACAAGCTGGTTCTTTGAAGGACGACATATGGAGGATCTGTTGTTGGCAGTGGAGACAGCATCACGAGAGGCGCTCGTGTGACTCTGTGACATCCTTCTTGAGATGGCTGACGAGCCAGCTACTCGTCACCTACCCTTTGTTAAGGATGGGATAGACGGGAGTTGGACACTCAACCCATCTTCTGAGGACGGGACGCCACTCCGGTTTTAGACCTACTTCAGTCTCTCCTTCGACACTTTGACGCACCTTTTGATCAAAGGGTCAACAAAGATTCGCCAAGAGTTGCACCAAGTCAAGGATCTACTTCGCATGGAGAAGATGAAGAACCGCAAGGTGAAGAAGGAAGGAGCACCCGAAGGACCAACTGGCATCACTTTCTGAGGAGGAATACCACCGCCTCAGGCCACTCCTCTTCAGAGTCATCACCTGACCGCGAAAGAATACACCAAACTCTTCTCTACCTCGCCAACCAAGAGAAGCCGTGATGGACTGCTTCCTTCTCCTACTCCTTCAAAGAAGGGAAGCACTAATGAAGATGAAGATGAAGATGATGGCGAAGATCCCGCAGAACCCGCCTCTGAGACCGCACAGTGTGCCGTGTAGGATTATCAAGGTAGGCAATTAGGAATTACTCCCCGAGCGTAGGAGTTCATGTATCGGTTGAGTGAACAATGAGTGTTGTGTAAGCATGTTGGATGCAAGTCGCATTCTGCCTTAGGCAGCTTGTGAGCGACTACATCGCTTGTTTAATCTAATGCATTAGCTTTTTCAAAACCTTTGGCTTAAACATTTCACACTAGCACAACACCAGACCCCTTTTTACTAGAGCATCATACCTTATGATTTCAGCCTGTTCGGCAAATTGACCTATCTAGTCCCCTGACAGGATGGTGAATGCAACTCACAACAGCACCTTCGGCAACCCCGGCTCTGCCTCTTCAGGACAACAGCAGGGAACCGGAGGGGAAGCTCAAGGTGGAGATCACCACGAGCTGCAAGACAATGTTCCACCGCCACCACCTCCTCCCGAAATCTTGACTATGGATTAGTTCCTTCAAGCTCTTCGAGAGGAACATCAAGCCAACAATGCCGCTATTCAGCAGCTGGCTCAAGTCTTGGTGAACAACCTACCGCAGAACAGGAATGGCAATGGTCGCTCTACTCTCTCCGTGTTCATGCGAACTACACCACCCATATTCACGGAGACGACTGGACCATTGGATGCCAATGACTGGATCCGTACTATCAAAGATCTCCTCCCGCTGGTCAAATGCACTGATGATCGAGAGAAAGTCCTCTATGCTTCTCACTGTCTTGGAAGCACAGCCAGAGCTTGGTGGGATGGATTTCAGATCATGCACGACAAGTCATCACTTGGGCTGTGTTCAAAGATGGATTCCACGATGCTTACATTCCACCCGGAATGATGACCATTAAGAAGCGGGAATTCCGAGCTTTAAGGCAAGGCAAGACAAGTCATCACTTGGGCTGTGTTCAAGGAGTATTTGCAGAAGTTCAACCTCGTGTCAAGAGATACACCAAAAGACGTCAAGACTGAGGTTGCCAAAGTGGAACGCTTTATGGAAGGACTGCAACAGTCACTCCAGTACCAGCTGGTTGTTTGTGAATGCCGGACCTTCAGCGATCTGGTTAATAAGGCTCTTATCTTGGAGGATAAGCGTCGTGCTATGGACGACACCCGTAAGCGCAAGCTAATGGGTAGTGGCGGACCGAGTAACCCGAAGCCACGCCCATGGCAGTCAGCTCCAGCAAGACCAAGCTATCAACAACAGCAGTACAAGACTCCAACATTTTGCCAAAACTACCAGCCTGAACAGCAAGTCAACACCAAGCCAACAACCAATCCACCGAACAACAGTGGAGTCAAGACCAATCTTCCAGCACAGGTTACCTGTTTTGGTTGTGGACAGACATGACAGTATTCCAGACAGTGTCCCAATAAGAAGCCCGACGCACCGCGCCCCAATGCGCCAAATCAAGGCCAAGGAGCACCAGGCAGGAATCAAGCTCCCCGCATTCAGCAGTATCACAGCAGGGGGCGGATTAATCATATCTCCATAGAAGAGGCACAGGAAGACCCGGACTGCATTCTGGGTACGTTCCTCGTCAACTCCACCCTAGCAAAGTATTGTTTGATTGTGGCGCTTCGCATTATTTTGTTACACAAATATTTGTGGAAGAATGTGGTTTAAAACCTACTCTGCTTCGTGGGCAAATGGCAATTCAATCCCCGGGAGCAGTGTTGAGGACCAATCTAGGATGTAGGAAGGTCGGAATAGTTATCAATGGGACAAGCTTCTCAGCGGATCTCATTGTGCTTAAGTCGCAAGGCCTAGAAGTAATTCTCGGCATGGATTGGCTGGCCAAACATCAGAGCATCTTGGACCGTGCCAACAGGGCTATTACCATGACAAGCAACCAAGGGGTCAAAGTCAATTATGTCTCTGAGCGAGTACCCGCTTGAGTACCAGGGGTTAACAGCCTGTCAGAGGTAGAACTCGACCGAGTGCCAATAGTCTGTGAGTACCCGGACGTCTTTCCTGGTGAGCTACCAGGAATGCCTCCTGACCGAGACATCGAGTTCATCATTGAGCTCATGCCCGGATCAAGGCCTATCTATAAGATGCCTTAGAGGATGGGATCCGAGGAGCTAGCGGAGCTAAAGAAGCAGCTGGATGAGCAACTCAGGAAAGGGTTCATCCATCCGAGAGTGCCACCTTGGGGATCGCCTGTTATGTTCGTGTCCAAGAAGGATGGGACTATCAGACTCTACGTCGATTACCATTCTCTCAATGAGGTCACGATCAAGAACAAGTATCCACTCCCCAAGATTGAAGACTTGTTTGATCAGTTAAATGGAGCTAAGGTATTTTCCAAGATTGATCTCCGATCTGGGTCTTACCAACTGAAGATTCGACCTAAGGACATACCCAAGACAGCGTTCGTGACTCGGTACGGTCTATACGAACACACTGTCATGTCTTTCAGGTTGACTAATGCCCCAGCTTACTTCATGTACCTCATGAACAAGGTCTTCATGGAATACCTGGACAAGTTTGTCGTCGTATTTATTGACGACATATTAATATTTTCCAAGTCCGAAGAAGAGCATGAGCAACACTTGAGGTTAGTGTTGGAAAAGCTTCGAGAGCACCAACTTTAGGCCAAATTTAGCAAGTGCCAATTCTGGCTGATCGAAGTTGGATTCTTGGGTCATACCTTACAACAAGTGGATTGGCAGTTGATCCCTCCAAGATTACTACGGTAACCAACTGGGAATCGCCAATTGATGTGAAGGAAGTCGGGAGCTTCCTCGGACTCGCGGGATATTACCGCAAGTTTGTAGAAGGATTCTCCCGCATCGCTCGACCTATGACTCAGCTTTTGAAGAAAGGCAAGAAGTTCGAATGGACGCTGGAGTGTGAAGCAAGCTTCCAAGAGTTGAAGAAGAGATTAACTACCGCCCCGGTATTGGCCACTCCAAATATGAGCAAGGAGTCTTTGATATATTGTGATGTCTCCAGAACCGGGCTCGATGGGGTTCTAATGCAGGACGACAGTGTTGTGGCGTATCTGTCACGACAACTGCACCCGCATGAGGAGAACCATGCCACCCATGATCGCTACTTGGCAGCAGTAGTGCATGCCCTGAAGACATTGCGACATTACCTTCTGGGGAAACGATGTGAAATATACACTTACGACAAAAGTCTGAAGTATATCTTCACCCAAAGGGAATTGAACATGAGGCAACAAAGATGGTTGGAGTTAATCAACGACTACGACCTCAACATCCAATATCACCCTGGTAAGGCCAATGTAGTGGCTGACGCCTTAAGCCGGAAGACCAGCACCTTGAACGTCATGCTCAAAGAAAGGCAACCCACCTTATATGAAGAATTGGAGAACTTGGGATTGGAGCTAGTAGAATCTGGATTCCTAGCTAACCTCGAAGTCAAACCAACACCGGAGGATGATATCAAGGAGGCCCAGAAGGGTCATAAGAGCATTGAAGGCATCATGGAGAAGATTCGAGAAGGTAAGGCCACATGATTCTCGGTGGATGAACAAGGAGTAGTGTGGTTTAGGAAACGTTTATGCGTACCCAACAAGGTTGAACTCAAGGACTTGATCATACACGAAGCGCATGATACACGCTACTCTATTCACCCCGGTGGTACCAAGATGTATCAAGATCTCCAAGAAAGATTCTGGTGGCATGGCATGAAGAGGGAAATAGCGTTTTATGTTGCCAAGTGCGACGTGTGCCAGCGAGTCAAGGGTGAGCATCAGCGACCTGCTTGACTGCTACAACCACTTCAAGTGCCAGAATGGAAGTGATACAAAGTCGGCATGGATTTCATCACTGGATTGCCCAGGTCTAGCAAAGGGCATAACTCCATATGGGTCATTGTCGACCACCTGACCAAGGTGGCCCATTTCATTCCAGTCAACACCATGTATCATGGAAACAAATTAGCTACTCTGTATATCCATCATGTTGTGAGCCTTCACGGAGTACCCAAGGAGATTGTATCTGACCGAGGCATGCAATTCACCTCAAGATTTTGGAAGAAGTTCCAAGAAGCCCTCGGAACCAAGATCTCTTTCAGCACCGCTTTCCACCCACAAACAGGCAGACAAACGGAAAGAGTGAATCAGATACTCGAAGATATGCTCCGCGCTTGCGTCTTGGCACATGGTGCCAAATGGGAAGACTGTCTGTCGTCTGCTCAGTTTTCGTACAACAACAACTACCAGTCTAGTCTCCAAATGGCCCAATTGAAGTACTGTATGGACGAAAGTGCCGGACCATGCTCAACTGGTCCAAAACAGGTGAAGGGCTGATTTTCGGGCCGGAAGTTTTACACAAAGCAGAAGAGAAGGTGCAACTTGTCCGAGAAAATCTAAAGGTAGCTAAGTCGCGACAAAAGAGTTATGCGGATTCTCGCCGCAGGGGTGTGGAGTTCATTCCCGGAGACCAGGTGTACCTCCATGTGACAACTCTTAAGGGAACCAACCGTTTCCAAGTTAAAGGGAAACTTGCTCCAAGGTTCATTGGACCTTTTAAGATCACGACAAGGCGTGGAGAAGTTGCATATCAGTTGGAGCTCCCTACGGAACTTTCGGGTGTGCACAATGTCTTCCACGTGTCACAACTTCGGAAGTATCTTCAAGCGCCAAATCGTCCCGATCTTTACAAGGACATTGACCATCATGCCATCGACCTTCAGCCAAACCTCACCTACGGCGAGAAGCCAATCCGCATTCTGGATGAAGCTGAGCGTTGCACCAGAAGCCGCGCCATCAAGTATTTCATGGTTCAGTGGAGCAACCACATCGAAGCAGAAGCAACATGGGAGCGTAAAGACTATCTCTGATCTGAGTTTCCGGACCTTTTTAGCACCTAGATTAGGAATCTCGGGGACGAGATTCTTGTAAGGGGGATAGGTTTGTCACACCCTGTTTTCACTACCACTTTCTTTGTAATGCAAAAATCTGAGCTTGTTAAAACTTTTTCAAAACTAATGATGTGAGTGCCATGATTGTCATTGTATGCTTGTGTTAGATCATGTGGTGATAAAAACCCCATTTCACAATATTGAATTATTTCCAAAAACCTTTGTTTCTGATCAAGGTAAAACCCTACTTTGAGTTGCACTACATGCCCTTGATGGCAAGGAGTGTTTCTACCCAAAGTTGGTGATCTGATTTTAACTTTATTTTAGTGCCCCAAAACCACAAAATAATTATTTTGTGAATTATTTTCCTAATTTAATTGCATGTCCATTTCTGATGCCAGAAATGGTATTCCTACATGGAAAAATACTTTTGTGCCTTAGAAAAATCTCATTAAATTTGGAGATGATCAGAAGGACATATATTTTCCATACATAAGATATTAAACCCCTATTTACATTATAATTATTTGAGTAAAACCCTGAAAAAAATTATGTATGTTTTTACCTTTTGAAATATTTCCAAAGTAAATATTCTCAATAAAATCCTAGAAAATTCCAGTGGTATCCCTAAGCCATATTTGGTGTCCACATAAGGTTTCACTTTGATCCAAGGTGATTAAGGACCCCAAATAACTATAAAACCCCTTCTGTCCACATTGAAGTTAGAGCAACTCTACATAGCAAAGTTTGTCCAATGATGATGAAACTTTGTAGGAGTGCCTAATACCTCAAATGAGGGTTCCACATCAAAAATGGGATTTTGGGACTTAGTTTGCCTACACTCTCTTTGGAAGGGTCAGATCTGGTCAAATGGTGGTGTTTTCAAGTTTACAAAGCTAAACTTGCTCAATGGAGCTCAACCTTGGTGAAACCCCATGTTTTAGCACCAAACCCAAACCTGTTAAGTTGCAGCACCAGTGGTGGGGTGCAACCCCCTCAAACTACTGTCGAGCACCTTCTGACAGATGGGTAAAAGCCCTCTTAGCCACAGCTAAACCCAACCCCTTTGCTCCAAACTCTCAGATTAGGTGGCCAGTATCAATGCCCAGCCCCAGTCAACTGGCCCCTCTTTGGTTCAAAGTAGAAATGCGAAAAACTCTAATCTAAGCTTCAGTTCAAAGCTGACAGCACCTGTATTCCTTGTCTCCCTTGAGCAGCCGAAGCTCACAAGGGACTTCAACGGCTAGCCTCACCCCTAGCCAGTGCCAGGACATGGTAGACATGTCCAAAGAACCTCAGAGCGCACCAGCATGCCGTGGCTTGGCAAAACTGCCCTCTGAGCGCGCTACAGGAAGCCACCGAGGTGGGGGCGACGCCCTCGGCCAGTTCCAGCCTCCCCCGAGGTGTCCAGCCTCTTCCCCGACAACCCCTATGCATCAAGCGACCATCAAGGCCCCTCCTCTCCCGCATTAGAGCTCTTGCGTCGAGTGCCCGCGCGCACCAGTATTAGCCAAAGTTGCGCGGCCACTGACGCTCGACTCCCCTCTCTCTCCCCCTGTTGCAGATGGATCTGGTAGTCCAAAACCACGTCCTGAGACCGTGGTTTCGACCCCACCTCCTCTCTGCACCACCATGCACGCCACAGTGAGTCACCGGCGCTCCTGAATTGGCTCACCATCGCGGGCCTATTTATGGCCCTCCCCCTCGCTCAAGCACCCCTAGGCAGCTTCGCCGACCACTAGCACCTCCCTAGTAACCCCAGCAAGCTAGTAGAGCCCCGGTGCTCGAGATCGACCGAGGCCCCTCCGCCCCGAAGCTCCAGTCAATCTCTGGCTACATGACGGCTCCTGCGTTCCCTCGACCCACCAAAACACTCCCCTCAACCTCAGGAAGCTTTCCTCAACTTTCCCAAGCATTTCCGTGCCCCTAGCTACCCTCTCGATCACCTCCCGAAACTCCTCCGCTGCAGCCTCCTCATCGCCGGCGAACTTGTGCCTCTCCGTCGTTGTTCCGACCACCAGTAGGTAGGCGGCGACATGCCGAACCCATTTCTGTCTTCGTTGGGGCTTGAGAATGTTGGCAGCATCGCCGACAAGCTCCTCCTCCTCTCTGGCCAGAGGTAGTAGACGACCTCGACAGGTGTGCCCCACCTGTCGGTGGCCTAGCTCCCTCTCCCTCACTGCCCGCAGCCGCTAACCGCAGGGCCCCGCACGTCGGCTGGTCTTTGGGCTAGCCCAGTTCCAGGCCGAGCCAGGCCAGGAACTGCTGCCCATTTTCTTTTTATTTTAAAAACGATTTTTCAAAGATTTTTACAAAAATATTTAACCAGTGTAAAAATATAATTTTTCCAATGATATTCTTCTAAAAACATTTAGTATTTAATAAGACCATTGGTTGAATTTTTCAGCAACTATTCTGTTTTATAATAATAAAAAGGATTAAGTTGGAATAGTTTTGCTTCTATTTAGTTGATTTTAAAAATGTTCCTTCATTGGGAACAGAGGCGGATATTTTTCAAAATAACAACTTAGATTTATGAGTAATAATCAACATTACTAAAATGACTTTGTGATTTGTTTTTGAGTGAGCTATTTCTTATTTATTCTTTTGACGACGATAGAAAATCTGTGTGACGAGGGAATCAGAGCGGAAGACCTCGAAGACCCCGGATACCTAGCTGACCAAGGCAAGCAGCCCTTGGACCATGACTGAGCATATGTTATATTACATGCTAGTATAGCAAATATATCCGTTGCATATGATAAGTGCAGGTAAATCATTGATGTGATGTTACCGATGGCTCCTCCGTAGCACATGCATTAAGCTTGATCCTACCACCTGTGAGGGTCATGCTAGCATCATGTTGACAAGTAATGCTAGAGTAAATAGCATGAACATGTTGTTGGTATAAATCAAAGATTTATGAAAACCCCGTCGGGTGCCACTAATGCCCGAGGGTGATGATGAGTTGGGTGGACACTTTTGGTGAAGTGGTGCACCGGATATTTGTGTGAGTATGGTTTCGGAAATGGCATTAGATTTATGATGTGTAGACTGTCCCAACCTTACCTGTACGACCATGTTAACCCTTATGGGATGGGGCTGTGTTGATTACTCTGGTCGGTGCTAGCAAAGAGCCACATTACTAGCGGCGGGAGTGATATGTGGTCACTCTCGTGATGGGGTCGTGCCAGGTAGGGCGACTATGCCATTTTTATGAGTTCCAAGCACACAGTTGGTCCCCGCATGGTTGATACTGTCCAGAGTCGGTTCTCGGAAGACGTACAACATGTGGGCTGGGTACCAATCGAGTGGACCTCTTTGTCTAGTATCGTCAGGGGAAAGGCATTCATCTGGTACTTACCTCGGGTATGTTATATACCGCGAGTCGTGGATGACACGGAAGTTTCCCGGATCTCGTGGGTCCAGCATACTACCTCTGAATAAAACTATTGTAATAGTCGTGTCCACGGTCAAGGACAGTTGGCTGGTGCTTCTTAAACTACGTCCAGTCGTTTCTGCATAAACCAAGTGTGTGTGAGTTGTGATAAAAAGGAGTTATTATGAAATTAATGATAAGACCAAGTTCGGTGACTTGGCATATAGGGTGAACCCGGATGGTTCAGCCCTCGGCAAGTATATTGATATCTGTAACCTGTTCTTCAAAAGTAATTCCTTAACTTGATGCATATTCATGATCATCCCACCGAGATGAATTCCACCAAAGATGCATGTTATTGTTATCCTTCACTTTCATTGTTCATAGCATGGGCTGTTTGCGAGTACACTTAAAAGTACTCATTGGCTTGCCACTGGGTATATTATTAACCAGACATGGAAGAACGAGAGTTTGGAGATGAGTACATCTTCGAAGACGCCCCTGCGAACTAGGACGCTTCCGAGTCAGAATGCCTGTCGGTGTAGGGTTGATGGCATGGGCACCCGCTTAGCCCCTATGATTTCCGCTATTAGTTGTATCAGTATGATTTGGCCTTAGGCCCAACCTTGTTTTATACTTGGATGTAAGACTTTTATTATTCAGTATCTATGTGTTCGGTGAGCATTGATCTCCGGGATCATTGAGCACGTTCATTCGGCAATCTCAACTTGTAAGTCGAGGTCCCCACACCGAAGCTATGAGGGAAGAGGACCCGTGCCTCCGTTTTAAAAAGGGAGGGTAGGATACTTGAGAGGAGAGTTCATTCCGACTGTATAGCGATACACCTAGCTTGTTGGCCTCCGGAGGCTCGAGAGCACTGTACTAATTCATCCACCAAATTCCGTGAGAGGCAATCCACCAAAAGCAAGAGTAGGGTTTTACGTTTTGTAGCAGCCCGAACCTGGGCAAATTGTTGTGTTCTGTGTTCCCCTCACCATCGAGTGAGTTCTTCACCGTCTCCATCGAGTTGCGAGCTAGGTAAGGACGAGCCGAGAGAGATCGCCGTACACACCCCTATGTTCAAATCCTTAGGGTTTTGCGGAGCCCAAATCACACACTTTGCCGTGTGCCATAACAAACGACAAAGAGGTGTTCCACTGACAACAAAGGTCTTTGCCATCTGCCTCCTGTGAGCAAAGTTCCTACGACTACTTTCGACGGCGTAACACCTTCTTTGTCATCTATCTGCCGTAAGCGGACGGTAAAGGCCTTTGCTGTTAGCCTTTGGTACCGAGCAGGCGGAAACCATCGTTAGACGACAACCGACAGGCAACGCCTCCGTTAGGGATAACAGAGGCTTTGCCATCTACCTCCCTCATCGGCTTTGCCGTCTGCCTCTCTCCATTAGCTTTGTCGTCTGCCTATATGGGCTAGGCATTAGTTGGCCCGACCGTCTTCTCACACTCTTTTCGTCTGCCTCCCTCATACTATGTGTTGTCTGCCTCCCTCAGGCTCTATGTCATCTGCCTCCCTCAGGCTCTGTGCCGTCTGCCCGATAGAGTTGCAGACGACAAAGAGCCTATATGGGCAGCTGCTGCTGCAACAGGTTCATCAACACATATATGATATATAGTTCACAACACATATATATATAATTCATAGCACATATATGATATATAGTTCACAACACATATATAATATACATATAAAGTTCATCAATGCCATTTGTTCATCAATGTACATCCCATATATCGAAAGAACCAACATATACAAACTTTCATCCATATATATACATATACATATAGTTCCACATATATTGTTCATCCATATATACATATACATATAGTTCCACATTGTTCATCAACTCAAATGAAAGCTAGAACTAAAGCACTCCATCAATGCCAGCTTCCATGCATGTAGTACATCCAATCTGCAAAATGGGAATAAGAAAGTTAAAAGAAGAAGAACAACAACATATGACGTTTTTGAGCTTATTATTTTATTATGGAGGAAAATAAGCTAAGTATATGACCTTTTTGAGCTAACCAAGGTTATTATGCCATTTTTGACCAAACTAAGCTAATTATATAAATTATGATGGAAATAAGCTAACTATCTGACATTTATGAGGTAACAAAGGTTCTTATGCCATTTTGACCTAACTAAGCTAATTATGTCATTTTAGAGGAAAACATGCTAAGTATATAATATTCATGAGCTACCCAAGGTTCTTATGCCATTTTGAGCTTATTGTGTCTTTTTGGAGCTAAATGCGCTAATTATGTCATTGTTGGGGAAAATTAGGTAAGGAGAATATGAAAGAGGAGAAGAAAGAGTAGGAGAAGAAGAACAAAAAAAGAAGAAGAAGGAGAAGAAGCAGGAGAAGGATAAGGAGGAGAAGAAGTAGGACTCCTTCTCCTTCTTCTCCTCCTTCTCCTACTTCTTGTCCTTCTTCTTCTCTTCTTCTTCTTATTCCTTCTTTTCATTTCTCCTCTTCTCCTCTTCTTGGAGCTATATTAGCTAAGTATGTCTTTTTGGAGCTAAATGGGCTAATTATGTCATTTTAGAGGAAAACAAGCTAAGTATATAATATTCATGAGCTAACCAAGGTTCTTATGCCATTTTGAGCTTATTATGTCTTTTTGGAGTTAAATGGGCTAAGTTATGAGCTAACCAAGGTTCTTTTGATGTTTTAACCTTTTCGAACCGGGCTTTCTCCCCTTTCCATTACTTTCATAATGGAAATAAAATGTTTATGAAACCAGAACCAGAAAGAGAGGAAAGGGAAGAAAGCGAGTTCGTAACAATATCAGGAAACCCACCGTTTATGCATGTCATCAGGAACATAAATTGCAGGGCGAAAACCTGATATCATCCGAAACTACGCAAAAGATCAAAAGCTACACTACCATGAACCAGCACCGCTACCAAGGTTCTTTTGATGTTTTTACCTAACTAAGCTAATTTTGTCATTTTGGACGATAATTAGCTAAGTATGTCTTTGTTGGGGAAAATAAAATATGTACAAGAAGAAAGAGAAGAAGCAAGAAAAAAAGAAGAAGGGGAAGAAAAAGAAGAAGAAGAAGAAGGAGGAGGAGGAGGAGGAGAAGTAGAAGGAGAAGGAGGAGGAGGAGGAGAAGAAGAAAAGAAGAAGACAAGAAGTAGGAGAAGAAGGAGGAGAGAAGAAGGAGAAGAAGACGGAGAAGAAGGAGGGCTCCTTCTCCTTCTTCTCCTCCTTCTCCTTCTTCTTCTCTTCTTCTACTCTTCTTATTCTTCTTCCTTCTTTTTATTTTCCTGTTTCTTCTCCTCTTGTCCTCTTCTTGGAGCTAAATTAGCTAAGTATGTCTTTTTGGAGCTAAATGGGCTAATTATGTCATTGTTGGGGAAAATAAGGTAAGGAGAATATGAAAGAGGACAAGAAAGAGGAGGAGGAGAAGAAGAAGGAGGAGAAGTAGGACTCCTGCTCCTTCTTCTCGTCCTTCTCCTTCTTCTCTTCTTCTTCTCTTCTTCTTCTTCTTCCTTCTTTTCATTTCTCATCTTCTTGGAGCTAAATTAGCTAAGTATGTCTTTTTGGAGCTAAATGGGCTAATTATGTCATTTTATAGGAAAACAAGCTAAGTATAAAATATTCATGAGCTAACCAAGGTAATTATGCCATTTTGAGCTTATTATGTCATTTTGGAGCTAAATTAGCTAAGTTATGAGCTAACCAAGGTTTTTATGATGTTTTTACCTAACTAAGCTTATTATGTCATTTGGGAGGATAATTAGCTAAGTATGTCTTTGTTGGGGGAAAATAAGCTACGTACAAGAAGAAAGATAACAAGCAAGAAAATAAGAAGAAGGAGAAGAAAAAGAAGACTAAGGAGGAGGAGGAGGAGGATAAAGAGAAGGAGAAGGAGTAGGAGGATAAAGAGAAGGAGAAGGAGGAGGAGGAGAACAAGAAGAAAATAAGAAGAGAAGAGCAAGGACAAGAATGAGGAGAGAAGAAGAAGGAGTAGAAGAAGGAGAATAAGGAGGGCTACTTCTCCTTCTTCTCCTCCTTATCCTTCTTCTTCTCTTCTTCTTCTCTTCTTCTTCTTCTTCCTTCTTTTCATTTTTCCTCTTTCTTGTCCTCTTGTCCTCTTCTTGGTGCTAAATTAGCTAAGTATGTTTTTTGGAGCTAAATGGGCTAATTATGTCATTGTTGGGGAAAATAAGGTAAGGAGAGTATGAAAGAGGAGAAGAAAGAGGACGAAAAGAAGAAGAAGGAGTAGAAGGAGGAGAAGTAGGACTCCTTTTCCGTCTTCTCCTCCTTCTCCTCCGTCTTGTCCTTCTTCTTTTCTTCATCTTCTCTTCTTCTTCTTCTTCCTTCTTTTCATTTCTCCTCTTGAGCTAAATTAGCTAAGTATTTCTATTTGGAGCTAAATGAGCTAATTATGTCATTTTAGAGGAAAACAAACTAACTATATAATATTCATGAGCTAACCAAGGTTCTTATGCCATTTTGAGCTTATTATGTCATTTTGGAGCTAAATTAGCTAAGTTATGAGCTAACCAAGGTTCTTATGATGTTTTTACCCAACTAAGCTAATTATGTCATTTTGGAGGATAATTAGCTAAGTATGTTTTTGTTGGGGAAAATAAGCTACATACAAGAAGAAAGAGAAGAAGGAAGAAGAGAAGAAGAAGGAGAAGAAAAATAAGAAGGAGGAGGAGGAGAATGAGAAGGAGAAGGAGGAGGAGAAGAACAAGAAAAGAAGAAGAGAAGAATAAGGAGAAGAAGGATAAGAATTATGTATTTTTTGAGCTAAATGGGATAATTATGTCATTTTGGACCTAAACTAGCTAAGTATGCCTTTTCGGAGCTCAACTAGCTAAGTATGTCATTTTGGAGCTAAATTACCTAAGTATGTCTTTTTCGAGTTAAATAGCTAATTATGTCATAAATGAACTAGAGAAAACTTACCATCGTGGTCATCAAGGAGGAGAAGCACGTGGGTTGCTTGCGGCGGCTTCGTTTGCAGATGGTTGTCCTGGAGAAGGGTCGTGCGATGCCAATCGGGAGTTATTCTTTAAAAAAGATATTTTGCAATGTCTCAGTTAGCATGATGACACTCAATTTTTAATACTATTTTATAATGACCATTGAAATGAAACTCACCATGCCAATCGTAGAGAAGACGGGCATTGGCGGAGGGGCTTGACCGGTCGTCTTGCTCATAGACTGCACATTTGGTTTTGAAGAGTCGGTCGTATTAGCTAGTACTGAAACAGACATTACACACATGATTTGGCTAATGTGAAAAAGAAACTTACCACAATAAGCTCGTACATGGCCAGGTGACCCGCCTCATTCCTGGCCTTCGCCTCCTCAATAAACCGAGCCGTGGTCCAGTCCCTCTCCTCAAGAGCAGCCTGAAGAGCAGTCTGGCTTGCCAATCTCTCTTTCTCAAGAGCAGCCTGGTTTCCGCTCTCTCTTTATGAAGAGCAACCTGCAACACCATTCCTCGTTACCAAAGTAATGGTCGATGGACACACACACAATGAAATGGATGAAAGTTTTCTGAGTCCGTACAACTAACCTCGACGGCAAGATCGACTGGCCGTGGACGAGGCGTTATCTCAGGACAGGAGCTCGACTAGCGTGCCTTGATCTCCGGGAGAGTGAGTGGACAACATATTATCCCATGTCCAATGGCTATCGAGCCATGGGGACTCCCGCCACCAGATATCATCACCAGCTCTGTATCCAAAGGTTCCTCACCTTTACAAGCCTTCCCCATGTCCCTGTATTTCACGAGCTTGTGGTGGGATGAGATGCTGGTGAAGTACTTTGGATCATCTAGGTCAGACTCAGAGAATGCCTTCGCCTTCTTGTTGGAGGCAGTATGGGCCATGCCATAAAGGTCGTACAACTCTGGCATCTTCGTCTTATTGTGATGCACCTAAAAGAGAGGAACAAAATATTAGTAAGGGGTTCAAGCTAGCATAAAGAATGAATTACATGAATCATGAAGCAAACCACATAGCCGGTTTCGTCCGAACTGACGTAAGTTGGCGCTGCCTTGATGGTGTGGCACACCAACCATTTGGCTACGCCGATCCTTCGCATTGTCCTCGAAGGCTCGCCAGTTGCCTGTGCACCACTCATCCACCAACCCCTCCCAACAATCCATCTTATCCACACACCATATCGGGGGCACCTATAAGTTATTAGAAAGAATTTTGAGAGCTACGCCTATAAATCAAATCAAGAATACTACGTACAAGGCCTTAAGAATAGGTAATTACTTCATGTACTGCTCCGTCTTCAGATACTTTCCACGGCACTCCTTCTTCTGCTTCTTAATACCACGCCTGGCGTAGTAGTCTCGAATGGCCCACGGCGGAGCCTCGTGGCGTAAGTTTTGTAATAACCGCCTACACTCAGCCTCAAGAACCTTGGCTGCCTCCTCCTCATATCCATCCTCACACCTATAGAAGATCTGCAATCAAACGACACAACACCGATTAGTACAATAATTAGCTATATTGTTAATTTTAGATTGTGTAAAAGGATAATGTACCCAAAAGCTGTTGATCACCATCTCGGCCCTCATGTGGCACAAGACACCAACTATAATATCCTCCGGCGGGGCCTGTGCAGCCTGGTAGTGCTCCAAGGTAAATCCTAGTGTAGTAACCTGACCCTCACCAGGCAACGTGACAAACCCCGGGAAATTTTTTCGGCAAGGCACACCAAGGACGTTGTTCAGCTTGCGGACTCCCAGGGTGTTTCCATCCCCTGCAGTATGATAAGGTCAACGCATTAGATATTTGTAGAAACTTGAAGGCAAAAGCTAAAAAAGAGTAAATGTACTTACCTATCCCCTTCAGGCTTAATCATGGGCCTCTGCTTGCGGGTAGCCGGCACG
Source organism: Hordeum vulgare subsp. vulgare (assembly GCF_904849725.1). Classification (NCBI taxonomy): domain Eukaryota; kingdom Viridiplantae; phylum Streptophyta; class Magnoliopsida; order Poales; family Poaceae; genus Hordeum; species Hordeum vulgare. The sequence goes on along the minus strand of NC_058520.1, from coordinate 227,958,612 downwards.
ACCGGGAGACGTGTAGTACCACGCTTGTACAAGGTGGCCCCGTCCACCTGCACGCGGCCCTCACTATCTGTAGGCTCATCCCCGCCATCAACACAATAGCCACCCAGACCCCTCGGTCCAATCCGGCACCTCGGTCTGGCCTGGCCAGGCATCCCATCCGGACTTCTCCACGTCGGCCGAAGCCTGTGTGGCAAGAGTCTCCTGGGACGTAGCCTCAGGAACCGAAGTCTCGTGGGTGGAACGCACCTCGACCCGAGGCTGATCATGGACCGGAGTCTCATGGGCCGAATGCCCATCCACCAGAAGCTCCTGGACTGGAGTCCCCGTAGCCTCCTCCGCAAACGGTTCCACCATAGTAGTCATGTGCTCGGGTGAATGAGCTGGTGGTGCTGGCGAGGACGGCGGAACAGTCCGCCTACATCTTCCGCTGACACCACCTCTCGTTGTACCCTTCCCCTTCTTCCCTACTCGACCAGCACCTCTCCTAGTGGGAAATGCCACCGACGAAGAAGCACCCGCGGGTGGTGTCGTCAAAGTGTCTGCCAATTATCTACACAGAGATAGGGGTGGAATGGAAGTATCACCCCTCATGCGGGCCGTCGAAGAAGAACCCGTCGAGCGATCTGGACTCGCGCCCACCATCTTTCGACACCTGCTGACCTGCCATGATAAAGATTAAAAGAAATTAGTACAACATAAAAAATTGAATAACTGACATGAATAATAATATGTACATATATAATTTAAGTTGGGAATCTTACAAACTAATAATCACCATCAATAAATGCATCATCATCATCACTATCACGCATGTCTTAATTGAATGACGTGGTCATCGAGTTCAATGGCATGAAGTTGTGGAATCCCTTTGTGTAATCGGTCAAGCGTTGACAGGTCATCTGCATCAGTATCCTCTTCTAGTTCCAGCTCTGCTCATTCCGGCTCAAGGGTGAAGTCAGATTCATTGTTGCTGTCTACTTCCATGTTCTTGGAAAGATGTGTTTCTTGGAAGAATTCTCCATCATATGTATCTGGGTTAATGTGAGGTTCATAATCCTGTTCATTTGGGGGAGGTGGTTTAACACGTGGCGGCACTTCATAAACAAGACACCAACCTTCCAGATTCTTATCAGTTTGGCATGCCCATGGTAGATAGAAAACTTGGGTAGCCACCTGAGCCGTAATATAGACATCGGGAACATCTAAATGGGTGTTTGGATTGATTTCGACTAGTCGACTACAACGTTCGGTGGGTTTTCACCATAGAATTGAAGTTCATAAATTGCTTCAACTCTTCCATAATACTCGATACGACCTTCGCCGATAGCAGAGACAGAACAATTTGTAGATTTCCGGTCGGGCATAGGTAGCTCTTTGCCAAAGGTACGGAAGAGATACCCGTTGATGTTGTATTTCTCAAATTAACGGACCTTATAGTGAAAACCATTAGCGGCTTGTCTCAATACGACGTCCATAGACTCCGAATTAGACTACAAGTTTAATACGAAATGATTGTTGCATTAGCCGCAAGTTACACCAAGAAATGAAATGGTCCATCATTGGTAATTAGCGTTTGTTTGAACCAAGAGATGAAACCGGGATAGCCGCCTCCATGCTTTGTTAGAAGCTGATACTCTTCGACAGAATCATTTTGGATAACCGCTCCATCCGAGAATTTGGCGACGTATTGGCTGTATGAAATATCCAGGAATAAGAGCAGTTCAATAGAATTAGAAGTTACGGGAAAATGTGCCGAGAACTTACACGATGTACGGCCGCACTTCTGTTAGGTTGTTGAAGATATACAACGAAATGTTCCGCCATTTTTCGTCATCCAACATTATTGGTTTCGAAGCACCGATTGGTGCGAGCTTCCCTTTGAATAGTGTGAGGTTGGATCCACCTTTTTTAGGGTCAGCATCATTGTACCGAGGCTTCGGATTATGCAAATGATTATTTTTGGCTTCGTAGTGTGTTGTCACAATGTTTGCCACCTCCTCAGTAGTGAATGCATCAGCCATCGATGCTTCAATTCTACACTTATTTTTACACTTAGCTCGAAGCGTGTTCTGCATACTCTCAGTTGCATAGCACCAACGATTTTTCTCGGGCCCAATCTTGTCTCGGTCGATAGATGTAAAATCAAATGCTGCATTGGATTAAAGAAGCCTGGCGGAAAGATCTTTTCTAACTTGCACAACAACTCCGGTGCAAACTCCTCCATGTCATCTACCATGCCAGGCGACAATTCTTTCGCACAAAGAACACAGAAGAAATAGCTCAGCTCCGCCAGTACTAGCCATTCATCCTCGGGAATAAAGCCACAGAACATCATCGGCATTACCCGCTCAAGCCATATGTGCCAATCATGACTCTTGAGACAAAAGATTTTTAATTTTTCAGGACTCGCTCCCCTCTTTATATTCGCTACATACCCATCGGGGAACATCAAGTGCATTTTGACCCACAAGATAATTTCCCTTATAGCTGGCGTTCCAAGATTGAACCATGCCTTTGGCTTCGAGCATTTCTGCTTTCCTTTGCCTTCTCGCATGTTTTGTAACGGTCTATGACATAGCGTATCTTGATCGACTCTAGCCTTAGTATTATCCTTCGTCTTCCCATCTATGTCGAACAATGTACAAAAAATAGCCTCTTCGGTATTTTTTCCAGTGTGCATCAGGTCGATATTCTATGGAAGAAAGAGGTCTTTGAAGTAAGGCAGATCCCACAAGCATGGCTTGTGAGTCAAGGTGTGTTTTGAATTATACCCCTTGAAATACCCTGGACGCTCTGGATCGGGATCGAGGGTGTTTAACTGATCCAGGATCTGTTGGCCTGTCAACGCAGGTGGTGCCAAGTTTTTGAAAACTTTACCTTTGGTAAAGTTCTTCTTGTCTTTTCTGAACTGATGGTCAGGATCCAGGACCTGTCTATGCAAGTCAAATAAAGAATACTTCCGATCCTCCTGCAACCAATGAAACTGAAGAGCTACCTTGCATGTGGGGTACGAGAACCTTCCATGCACACACCATCCAGAGAATAGCGCATACGCCGGCAATTCATGCATATAGTACATGTACCACACATGCACTTTGAAATTTTCTTGACCCCATTATCCCAAGCTTCTTGCAATTCTTCCTTAAGCGGTTGCATGTACACATTCATATTCTTGCCCGGATAATTGGGCCATGGTATTATCAACGTCAGAAATATGTTGTTTCTTTGCATAATCTGCCCGGGGGGGGGGGGGGAGATTGAGTGGAATGACAAATACATGCTAACAACTGTATTGGGTTGTCGTCATGCCTGTGACAGCCTGAGATTCATCATCGCATCATGTGCACCATCAGCATCGCATCGGCACTCCGTTGCCGCCAGTTTTTAAATTGGCATCCATTATTAGTAGCCGGTTCTCTCCGTCATAGACGTTGACCGACTTGAGTCCGACCATACACGAACGCACCCGTGGCATCGTTTAAATCAGGTTTTTAAAACTGTGTTTAAAATATTCTTGGATTGGGATGAAACTTGGCGTGCGGTCTTATTTTAATATAGATAGGACGCATGCCAATTTTCGTTGTAATCGGAGTCGGTCTGGTACCCGAACGGTCGACCGTAGCGGCACCGTCTTCAGTTATTCGTCGGATGTTTTTTGGGATTTTAAATCGTGTTGCCGCGCCGCACTACTTCCCTCTCATCTCCACCTAAGCAACTCTACACAGCCTAACCTAACCCTACGGCATTTCGGGAGCCGTTCGATCGAGATTGGAGGGTCCGAAAACGCCCGAAATGGGTAACCCTAGCTTGTTTTCTATAAATAGGAAGCTAGACACCCAATCCCCCTCGTTTTGTGCGCCACCCCAAAACCCTAGCCGCCACTGCCTCTTTCTCCTTCCACTTCCAGCCCCGCGGCCCCGCCGAGCCCGTTTGAGGCCCGCCCGGGCCCGAAGCCGCCACCAGCCCCAAGGGGAGCAGCAGCCCGAGCAGCCCCGCGTGCCTCTCCTCCCATGCGCTTGAGCTCTGCTCCCAAGCCACTACGGCCCAAAGCGTGCCTCCCCTTAAGCCGGAGGACCTTCCACCGCCCGCGGGAGACTCGTCGGCCGCCGCCATCGCCCATGCGCCGGAGCACCATCGCCCCCGAGCTCCTCCCGAGCCAGCCGCCCAGACCTCGTCGGCTAAGCGTCTACGCTGCCGCCAGAGCCCCAACCACCAGCGACGGAGCTCCCAGCCGCCGCCAGCCGCGTTCCCACTGCCGGTCGCCCCCACATCGGCCGAGCCTTCTCTCCAACCGGGCCTCGTCCCGATGTGAGCAGGTGCTAACCCTCCCGCCGATGCGAATTAATTATCTTGCATCGATGCCCTGTTTAGGATTTTTATAGGATTTTCGGATTTATTAATTTTAGGAATTATAGATATTTCAAACGCCCGTAGTTCATATTCCGTGGGTCGGACTGGAACAAGTTCTATATGTAACTTGTGTAGTTTTTCGCGTAGAACATTATTTCGCAACTCGCATGCATGTTTGGAGTTGTTTGACCCGCTCTTTTCCTAGATTTGCGTCCTGCCCCAATAGGATAATATCCTGTAGTTATTTTTGTGCGTGTCCAAATTGTTCAAATACCATAGATAAAATGTTCATGTTGTTTGTAGTCCCTTGCCATGTATTTATAAGTAGTTATCTCACTGTTTTCATGTCGGTGTCAATATTTTGCTATGTCGTGTTTAGGACATATTCTCGCATATATGTGTGGCTTTAGTTTTATTTTTCAACCCCACATATTATATGTTTTCGGGGTAGAAAATCCATATAATTTAACCGTGAATTTGGTTTTTTTGTTTGAGTAAGTTAGTGCGCATGATATTTTTGCCATGTTGTGCTTTTGCTTATTTTGTGGGATTTATTCCGTACGTGATATGAATTAGTTTTGAACTAGAGATATGCTCTTGGATATGTAGGCTAGCCTCTGGTATTTTTGGTTGCTATAGAAATCCATGTTTAGGTGTTGTTTGCTTGTCGCCAACATGCTAGAAAATAGTGCTGATTTGGAGATGCTGAAATATTTCTAAGTCTGAAATCTGTTATATTTTGTTGTTGTCTTGCCATGAGTTTTGCTAGTGATATGCAGCTCCTTTGGGGTTTGTGCAATGGAGTTATTTGTACTCCTTAAGATTCTCTAGCATGCTGTAAATTTTCATGCCATTCGGTGCCCTGTAGCATATAGTTTTGCTGCTGTCAATATGCCTTTAGATCGAAAACTGCATTGTCAAAGTGTAATTTTCACTAAGTCTGAAACTGTGTGCTAGATGTTATTAGTAGTATGCTGTTGTGCATCTTGACCACTATTGCCTCATGTCTTGTTTGATCATTTTAGAATTATGTAACTTGTTGTTTTGGGGTGTAGAAATTACCATGTTGCTGTTTTTGGGAGATTGTAGCTATTTATTGTGTAGCTTGTATTTGTTGAACCGTTGCTCCGTTTTGGTCGTGTCCTACATGAAACTTGCTTAGAATATCGTGTAGGTTCATATTATGTTGTTGCCTTCTTGGTTTTGAATGCTTGTGACAATCTGTTGGGGACATTACTTGCGGCATGACCCGCCCTGTTGGGTCGTGTCAGGAAAGCGGCGACTCATACATACATGGTCAGTATAAACCGTGGCCCGGGCCTGAGGTGCGCAAGGAGATCTTTGTCGAAAGGCCGCAAGGGCCCATGAGCCAGATGGCGGTTCAGGATTAATGGAGAAGATAAGTCGCCAAGGAGGTTTCCTGGCTTGGAAAACACGATGACTTAGAGATATGGAAGGCCACGATTTGTAACGTGGCCAGGACTTTGTAAACTCTGGAGCCTCGACCTATATATAAAGGTGAGTCTTTAGGGAGGATAGATTAAGTTAGAAATCATCGAGAGCTAGGTCAGGCGAGTTACACCCTCCTTATAATCGAATCCACCATCAACATACACAAAGCAGGACGTAGGCTTTTACCTCCATAGGAGGGGCCGAACCTGGGTAAAACTGTGTCTCGCTTCTGCTCACCCTCTTTGAGTCGCCACCAAGGTGCGATGGCTCTATCACTAAGTCCTTTCACGAGGACATATGTCGTGACAAAACCACGACAGTTGGCGCCCACCGTGGGGCTTGCGCACGGTGGAGTTGAGTTCTCAAAGGGAGCCCTTCCGGGGTTAGGAAGCTACGCGGTCGGCATCATTACGAGGAGCCGCTGCGGGAGGTACTTCATCGACAACTCTCAGTGGGGACCGGAGGCCGATTCGATCGAATCTGGATACAGGGTCCCCTACGGCAAGATTCACGTCTTCATCGGCAAGATTGGGTCTCCCGTACCAGAGCCGTACACCTTCACCAACATCGTCGAGACGGGCCGGTACACCCATCCCGCAAAACATCAGGTCGGGAAACACCATGGTTTTGTTGGTTTTATGCAAGGAACTGACCTACCGGACGAGCCGGTGATCCAGGAAATCACCCCTGTCAACTCGGACGACGAGTCATCCATGGGCGACACAGATTCAATCTACCCTCTCCATGAAGGTGTCACGCCCAAGATGCGACCCTATCCTCAATTTGGCATGAAGGCCTCGTCAGGGATAGAAGCGCATCTCGTCGTGTCGCAAGAATGGACATCATTACAAGTACATGTACTGAAAAGAAGAGATATATATACAGAGTTGGCTTACACTCGCCACAAGCTACATCAGAGTCACATCAGTACATTACATAATCATCAAGAGTAAGAGCAGGGTCCGACTACGGACCAAAACAAACGAGAAAAATAAGAATGACGTCCATCCTTGCTATCCCAGGCTGCCGGTCTGGAACCCATCCTAGATCGATGAAGAAGAAGAAGAAGAAGAAGCAACTCCAAATGAACAATCAACACGCTCGTGTCAAGTAACCTTTACCTGTACCTGCAACTGGTGTTGCAGTAATCTGTGAGCCATAGGGGACTCAACAATCTCATTTCCAAAGGTATCAAGACTAGCAAAGCTTAATGGGTGAGGTATGGTTAAGTGGTGAGGTTGCAATAGCGGCTAAGCATATATTTGGTGGCTAAACTTACGAGTACCAGAAATAAGAGGGGGGTGAACTACGCATACCGGTCGTGAACTACTGATGATCAAATGAATGATCCTGAACACCTACCTACGTCAGACATAACCCCACCGTGTCCTCGATCGGAGTAAGTACTCACGAAGGAGACAATCACGGTTACGCACACAGTTGGCATATTTTAATTAAGTTAACTTCAAGTTATCTAGAACCAGTGTTAAACAAAGTTTCCACGTTGCCACATAACCGTGGGCACGGCTTTCCGAAAAGATTTAAACCTACACAGGAGCTCCAACTAGTCCATCACAAATTACCACAAGCCGCATAGAAATCCTCAATCACGAAGCTCGCGATCTCGTCGGATTCCCTAGTTGAAAACCTCAACTCTGAGATTACCCAAAGCATCACCGGAATACCGATGCACAATATATCTCGTCAAAGGTAAAACTAATCCAGCAAGGCCACCCGGTGTGTCGACGAACCCCATAGGAGCCGCGTATCTCGTTCTCAGAACACATCGTCTATGCAAAGTGGACGGTAGCCAAACATCAAGTTGCCCCGTGGTGGCACTGCCGACTGCTAGGTGGGTGGACCAACACTCATGCGGAGCACTGGCCCGGGGGGGGGGGGGTTGATTAAATATCCTCGGGTTAATTACTCCCTATGCATTTCATTAGTTATTAGGCAAATGTAGTACCAAAGTTGGGCCTTGCCAGACCAGCTTTAATCTAGAACGAATTATCAAGGGGGTCCCCATAACAACCCCGATCGTGTTAGGAGCGCTCATTTATGGAACATAACACCGGTAGCCGGAAACTAAGGGGGCAAAGGTGGAACAAAACACCAGGCTAGAAAGGCCGAGCCTTCCACCTTTTACCAAGTATATAGGTCCATTAAATTAAATAGCATTAATATGGTGATAAGACAGGAACCCATGTTATCACATGTAAACATCTGCACCTGCAACTAGCAATGCTAACAACAAAGTTAAGCAAGCAGTAACATAGCCAATCAGTGGTTTGCTAGGTCGAACAGGTTGAAGGGTATCATGGCATTGTTGAGAGGCTGATATTAAACATGTGGTAGGCAACGAGACATAAACGATAGAAGCGATAAAACTAGCATGGCAATGATAGTAATGGTATCTGGGGAAATGGTCATCTTGCCTGAGATCCCGCTTGGAAGAAGAATGCCTCCGTGAAGCAGACGAACCGACGTAGTCGAACGGGTCCTCACATCTGACACGCTTGCGGAACTCTATCGAGACGAAGCGAACCGGAAACACAAATCATCACACGGAATTCACCACACGATGCACAACACAAATGATGCATGAGCAGCTGAATACATGCAAGTCACGGCATGACAATTCATGCAATCAAACACAACACATTGAGTGAAGTTCAATATGCAACGAGTTGCATATTGATGAAACTCCACGTTAATTATTTAGTTCTATCCCAGTTAGATACACGACAATATTAAATGTGGTTAAACATGGCAAGAGGTGAAGCGTAATTAATCTACCTATCTAGGCATTTTAAATGAGGTCGGAAATGACATATAGCACCTCCGAAACGACCTCACATGTTAATTTACAATTCTGTCCAGATCTGAACTAACACATCTAATTAGTTGTTAAACAGCAAAACAAATAGGTTCACGTGATTCTACGCGTCAAGACAAGCAATCTACACATGGAAAACATCTCCAACGGAGCTACGGATCAAAACTTACAAACACCGCAAGATATGATGGCATGAATGCAATATGTGTGCAACGACGGTCACGAGCACTTCAAAACATAGAACCAGAAAGAGAAAATGAAACTACACAAGATTCTAAGCAAGTTTCATGTAGGACATGATCAAATCGGAGCTACGGTTCAAAAACTACGAGCAAAACAAGAAATGACTACAATCTGCCAAAATCAGCCACATAGCATCTTCTACACCCCACAACTACGGGCTACACAACTCCGATAAAATCAAGCAAGGCATGACACGAAAGAGGGAAAGAAGCACTACTACAAACAACTAACAAAAACTAGCATGGCATCATGGATCTCTAGGGAAAGAAGTCACAAAATGGCATCCCAAACACTATTTCAGACTTAGTGAAAATTACACCTCATGAAAGTGCAGTTTTCGATCTGAAGCTATATTGAGAGCAGAAAACCCTATAGCTACAGGACTCCAAATGGCACTAAAATTTACATCATAATAGAGGAACACAAGGGGTACAACTAACTCCATTGGACCAACCTCAAAAGAGCTACAGATCAAAAGCTAGAAGCAAAACAAAACAGCAACAAAATATAACAGATTCCAGACTTAGAAATATTTCAGCTCCTCAAAATCAGCACTATTTCTGGCAACTTGAGAGCAAGCAAACTACACCTAAACATGCTTTTCTATTGCAACTAAAAATACCAGGGACTAGTCTAAACACCCAAGAACAACTCCCTAGTTGACAACTCCGTCAAACGAAGCACGGAATAAATCCTACGAAATAAACAAAAGGGCATCACGGCAAAATATCGCGCGAACTAACTTCCTCTAAAGTTAAAACTAATTGCACAGGAAAATCCCATGGATTTTTCTACCCCGAACACATATAAAATATGTGGGGTTGCACAACAAAATAAAGCCACACATAAATGCGGGAAAATAACCTATATACGGGAAAATAAACTAGAGGCAAATCCCTACATGCAAAAATACCAATGACCGCTCTAAAATACATGGAATAATGGTCCCTAAAACATAGGCATTTATACTACGGCATCCGAGCAATCCGGACTCGCGCGGAAAATAAATACGGGCACTATTCTAATGGGACAACACGTTACTCTAGGCAAACAGTGGGTCAAACCTCATCAAACATTTATGCAAGATGCAAAAACGGATACTACACGAAATTCTACACCAAATCCATATAAAGATCACCTCGATCCGACTTACGGAATATAAGTTACGGGGGTTTAAAAATAGCTATTTTCTGGAATTTACTAAATCCGAAAAGCCTAATAACTACACGGGTCGAAACCATCTGGAACTGGGCTACACATGGGGCATCGTAGGTTACTAACAAGCGCCTAGTGTGCGATTTACGGTGACCGAGGGGGCCTCACCTTGCGGGCTCTCGGGCCGGCGGTTGCTGGAGAAGGTGGGCCGCGGGGCGACGGGGCAATGGGCCAACGCGCTCGCGAGGCCCAGCTGGGGGCGTGCACGAGCAGTCACGGGGGGAATCTCCTCGTTCCCCCGAGCGGGATCCCCTAGCGGCGGCGGCGGCTGCCGGCGATGCATGGCGGCGGCGAGGCGCCAGAGGAAGACGGGGAACTAGCGGCGGGGTAGATCCGGGAATCGGGGCTCCGTTCCCGGTGGTGGCGGACCGAGGCGGCGCAGGGGCGAGCAGATCGGCGGCGGGGATAACCGGCGAGCTTCTGGCGTGGGCAGCGGCCATGGCGGCGGCGGAGAGGCACGGTGGCGGGGGCTTGCGGCGCGGCGGCGGCGCAGGGAATGGCGGTGAGGCCCCTACGACGTGGCGGCCGGCGGCATGGGGCGCAGACGGCGGCGCGAGGCTGCTGCTCGGGAGCAGGGAGGAGGCAGCCTCGGGCGCCTCGGCAAGGCGGCGGCGCGATGGTTCCTGGCCCGGCGGGCCAGTCTAGGTCCTGGCGGGCCCTGTCGGTGGGGGGAGAGAGACAGAGACGCTAGGTGGCGGCTGGAGCGGTTGGTGCGCGCGGGTTTCGAGGCAACCACTAGGGTTTGCCTAAAATGGTAGGGATGGCTTCTATTTATAGACATGGGCTAGGTTAGAGGGTTACTGGGGTTTATCGACCCTCCGATCGCGATCGTGCGGTCCGATCGGAGAGGCGGACTAGGGTTAGTTGTGTAGAGTAGATAACCGGAGACAATAGGGAGAGCGGGCGGCGCGGCAACGATTTTAAAACACCGAGAAACGTCCGACGGTAGACCGAATACGGTGCCGCTACGGTCGACCGTTCGGGTACCAGACGAACTCCGATCGCGACGAAATTTGAAAGGCGGCCTAGCTATAACTAATTACGATCGCATGCCAAGTTTCACCCCAATCAGAGAAAGTGTTATGCACACTTTTAAAACAGGGTTTCGAACGATGCCGCGGGGGCGTGCGAGTGCGGTCGGACTCAGAACGGGCAACGACGAGAACCGGCAACTAACAATGGAGGCAAGTTTTGAAAACTGGCGGCAACGGAGATGCCGATGCAATGTTGATGATGCGCATGATGCGATGATGATGCGACAAATAAAAATAGACACACGACGAAAACGGAAAGAGAGGGGAATCTTACGGAACGTCGGCATCGGGCTGCCACAACTCTCCTACACTACAAGAGGATCTCGCCCCGAGATCCAAGAATGAAAGGGGAAGAGGATGAGAAAGAACAAGAGGTAAAAACTTAGTCGCTTCTTTGACAAACGAGTGACACCAACAATCCTTGAAGGTTGGAAAGAGATGAGGACTGATATGAGAACCAAGCAAGAATTCACGGAAAATTTCGGCAGCACTTCGGTAGGAAAATGGGACAAAAAATTCGATAAGATGGGAAAAATAGACAATATTCATGGCAAACAACTAAATAGAGCAAGGGAACACCATGATCTTGATAGAACAAGATGATAGACCCAAAAGAGCAACAACACAGTGCCTCCGGAACAATAGAATAGGAACTAGCTCATACGGAAGAAGAGAATGAAGAGAGAATGACAACTACTAACTCCAATGAACTTGGCAAGCATCCTTGCAAGGAGAATTGAACATAGTTGTTGGAAAAACAACAACGAAAAGAACAAGATAGTAGTGGGCTTGTGAAAATCATCTCAACAAATATGAGGTGACAACCAACCACTAAAAGAAACAAGGATAGTTGAAAGAAAAGATAAGAAAACTTCATACACCAAGAGGGTACATTGAGAACTAGGATTAATGACAAGCACCATGATACCAACAATCCATAGGAAAAGCTTTAGGTGAAATCCAAACCAAGATAGCTCAATGAAGAAATCATGGGTTGCAAATATCTCATGATCAAAGAATTGGTGGGTTTAATTATCTTATTCTTGAAAGGAAAACTCTTCGAGGCTCCTACACTAACAAGAATGCTATAACACCACCTCAAAGGATAAAGGAAGAACAATTGCACATATAAATGCAAGAGAAAGGATACTTGAGTTTCTCCAACAAGAATCTTGAAGAACACTAGAGAATGAATTGAAACCTTGATGAACCACCATGAAGGACCTCCGTATACAAATGAATGATGCAAAGATATCAAGGTAGAAAAGAATAAGATTATGACCTTGCCAGGATTTAGATGAAGCCTCACGGAGAGAAACTTGATAGAACTTAGAACTTCGGAAAAGAAAAGATAAGAACACTTGAGACAAGATTTGATATCATTAGCCACTCCGGAAGAAGAATTACGATCATTTGATGAAACAAAAATAAGAATTATGTTAAGCTAATCCTTCATCAAGTTAAATTGATGACAAGCAACGGATTTAGCGTACAACTTATTCTACTAGAATTGAATCTTGAAGAGGCAGAGAGATAAGCACCACTTGAGGCAAAAATTGAAGGAAGCACCGGTAAGAATTCACAATTGAATGGGAAAACCGAGAATTAATGGAGATACATGAGAATGAAGAGCTCATGAGCCACTTGAGAGAAAACTTGAACAAGGCATCGGATAATCGAGAGACGAACGAAGAGACAACAATGGAGAAGAATTGAGGATGAAAGCTGAAAGGTGAGAACGAAGAATCTTCGAAAATGATGGCCTTTGGAGGAACGAGAAATAAAAACAACTCAGAAATGCACCGGATAGGAAGAAAGGGATTACTCATGATTGACAACAATTAAGATGATGGCACAAAGCTCAAATGATGAATATCCAAGAGAATAGACCACGATTGAGAGAAACACTCCTTCGGATTTGCAAGCTGAGAATGATGACGAGAAACAACACCAAGGATAACTGAGACACTCCGGCATAGAGAAGAGTGAATGGTTGAGCCAAATATGAGACTTAATTCAACTAGATCTTGAAGAAGGGATGTGACTGATGAAAATCATACTTACGTCATAGTTGACAAGATTAAAGATCTCCGAAAGATTACAAGAGCTATAACAGATCCTGGGAAAAACCTGTGGGGTATGGGCCCACTCAAAGAAATCACCGTTGAAAAGATTACTAGAACAGGAGATATTGCACCGGTACAAGAAAACTAGGTGAGGTTAGCACCTCGAAACAACTGAAGGATTGAAAACCAGAACTTCTGAAATATCTTTAACACTCCAGATAGAAAGAGAGAGGAATTGATAAACAAGATAGGCTGAAAGAATTTCCAACGTCGGAAAGAATTTAATGGTTGAAAAGGATATGATGACCATGGATAACTGAAATGAATTCACCGGTAAGGACGACAAGAATGAATAAAGATGAACATGAAGCTCCTGAGAATCTTCACAATGAATCACCGGGTAAGAGAGAAAAGAACAGACCGCGGAAGCACAATGAAAAGAAAACTCTTGGATGAAGATCAATCACTGAGAAAAAGGGCGGGAGGGTGGGGAAAAACAAACACAACTTGGGACAGATGAGATGAACTCCGGTATAAATGAGAGAACGATCTTGCAAAATTAGAGATGATTGAATTCACTTGGAGAGGAATACACCGGTTGAATGGAATTGATATGATGACTTCGGTTGAAAGGAGTTGATAAGACAACTGATAGAGCAAAAGAATTAGCACTCTCATATGAATATGAGAACACTGCTTAGAGAAGACCTGAAATCACTACTTGACATCGAAGCAACTTGAATTACCATATTCAGCAAAACAAGGGATGAGGCTTATGAAACAAACCAGAACAAACTCATGAGAAAGATTTCGTCTGATATTTTCGTGGACAGGAATCCACTAGATGTCGAACCCCAACCTAACATCATGCATTTGTTGGAAGATTGTCCTATAAGCAACTACTTGAATTCCCACCTAAGAATTCCCGAAATATCTGGTCATGCAATCTGGTACACGGATACAAGGAGTAATAATCACACAACTCCTATACTAACCCGTCACTTGTATCACATCCGTCAACACACAACCAGAATCTCGGACCTTCACCTACAACAGACACTCGTGATCACATCGATACAAAGTATGGCAGTACTCTCGAACAATTTGCACCAGTACTGGGGACATCGGGGTTATCTCGCCACTACTAGTATTGAAGCAATTACGAACATCCTTCGTTCTGAGATACTCAGAAACCTGAATGATAACGATGTGCTCGAGAATCCCCTGGAGCTCAACTCCCCTCAGACTTAGAGCAGATAGGAGGCACCAAGACAGGACTCCGTCACATCGGCATCATATAGATTCCAAGAATATCCGCGTGATCCTAAAAAAATTTGAGTGGGAAGAGGAGTAGAGTAAATTATTACGTCAAGATTCCTCACCAAAGCATAGAAGAGGAGAAAAAAGAATCCTACTCTCTGATATATAATTGGACTCAAAGCAGTTTTTCACTAGACTCGACTCGGCCAAGTTTGATCAATCAAGGGGGCTCCTAGGTCGGTACTGCTCTGATACCAACTTGTCACGCCCAAGATGCGACCCTATCCTCAATTTGGCACGAAGGCCTCGTCAGGGATAGAAGCGCATCTCGTCGTGTCGCAAGAATGGACATCATTACAAGTACATGTACTGAAAAGAAGAGATATATACACAGAGTTGGCTTACACTCGCCACAAGCTACATCAGAGTCACATCAGTACATTACATAATCATCAAGAGTAAGAGCAGGGTCCGACTACAGACGAAAACAAACGAGAAAAATAAGAACGACGTCCATCCTTGCTATCCCAGGCTGCTGGCCTGGAACCCATCCTAGATCGATGAAGAAGAAGAAGAAGAAGAAGCAACTCCAAATGAACAATCAACGCGCTCGCGTCAAGTAACCTTTACATGTACCTACAACTGGTGTTGTAGTAATCTGTGAGCCACATGGGACTTAGCAATCTCATTTCCAAAGGTATCAAGACTAGCAAAGCTTAATGGGTGAGGTATGGTTAAGTGGTGTGGTTGCAGCAGCGACTAAGCATATATTTGGTGGCTAAACTTACGAGTACCAGAAATAAGAGGGGGTGAACTACGCATACCGGTCGTGAACTACTGATGATCAAATGAATGATCCTGAACACATACCTACGTCAGACGTAACCCCACCGTGTCCTCGATCGGAGTAAGAACTCACGAAGGAGACAATCACGGTTACACACATAGTTGGCATATTTTAATTAAGTTAACTTCAAGTTATCTAGAACCAGTGTTAAACAAAGTTTCCACGCTGCCACATAACCGCGGGCACGGCTTTCCGAAAAGATTTAACCCTGCAGGGGTGCTCCAACTAGTCTATCACAGATTACCACAAGCCGCATAGAAATCCTCAATCACGAAGCGCGCGATCTCGTCGGATTCCCTAGTGGAAAACCTCAACTGTGAGATTACCCAAAGCATCACTGGGATCCCGATGCACAAGATATCTCGTCAAAGGTAAAACTAATCCAGCAAGGCCACCCGGTGTGTCGACGAACCCGATAGGAGCCGCGTATCTCATTCTCAGGACACACCGTCTATGCAAAGTGGACGGTAGCCAAACCTCGAGTTGCCCCGTGGTGGCACCGCCGACTGCTAGGTGGGTGGAGCAACACTCATGCGGAGCACTGACCGGGGGGGTGATTAAATATCCTCGGGTTAATTACTCCCTATGCAGTTCATTAGTTATTAGGCAAATGTAGTACCAAAGTTGGGCCTTGCCAGACCAGCTTTAATCTAAAACGAATTATCAAGGGGGTCCCCATAACAACCCCGATCGTGTTAGGAGCGCTCATTTATGGAAATAACACCGGTAGCCGGAAACTAAGGGGGCAAAGGTGGAACAAAACACCAGGCTAGAAAGGCCGAGCCTTCCACCTTTTACCAAGTATATAGGTCCATTAAATTAAATAGCATTAATATGGTGATAAGACAAGGAACCCATGTTATCACATGGAAACATCTGCACCTGCAACTAGCAACGCTAACAACAAAGTTAAGCAAGCAGTAACATAGCCAATCAGTGGTTTGCTAGGTCGAATAGGTTGAAGGGTATCATGGCATTGTTGAGAGGCTGATATTAAACATGTGGTAGGCAACGAGACATAAACGATAGAAGCGATAAAACTAGCATGGCAATGATAGTAATGGTATCTGGGGAAATGGTCATCTTGCCTAAGATCCCGCTTGGAAGAAGAATGGCTCCGTGAAGCAGACGAACCGACGTAGTCGAACGGGTCCTGACATCCGACACGCTTGCGGAACTCTATCGAGACGAAGCGAACCGGAAACACAAATCATCACACGGAATTCACCACACGATGCACAACAAAAATGATGCATGAGCAGCTGGATACATGCAAGTCACGGCATGACAATTCACGCAATCAAACACTACACATTGAGTGAAGTTCAATATGCAACGAGTTGCATATTGACGGAACTCCACGTTAATTCTTTAGTTCTATCCCGGTTAGAGACACGACAATATTAAATGTGGTTAAACATGGCAAGAGGTGAAGCGTAATTAATCTACCTATCTAGGCATTTTAAATGAGGTCGGAAATGACATATAGCACCTCCGAAACGACCTCACATGTTAATTTACAATTATGTCCAGATCTGAACTAACACGTTTAATTAGTTGTTAAACAGGAAAACAAATAGTTTCACGTGATTCAACGCGTCAAGACAAGAAATCTACACATAGAAAACATCTCCAACGGAGCTACGGATCAAAAGTTACAAACGCCGCAAGATATGATGGCATGAATGCAATATGTGTGCAACGGTGGTCACGAGCACTTCAAAACATACAACCAGCAAGAGAAAATGAAACTACATGAGATTCTAAGCAAGTTTCATGTAGGACACGATCAAATCGGAGCTACGGTTCAAAATCTACGAGCAAAACAAGAAATGACTACAATGTGCCAAAATCAGCCACATAGCATCTTCTACGGCCCACAACTACGGGCTACACAACTCCGATAAACTCAAGCAAGGCATGACACGAAAGAGGGAAAGAAGCACTACTACAAACAACTAACGACAACTAGCATGGCATCATGGATCACTAGGGAAAGAAGACACAAAATGGCATCCCAAACACTATTTCAGACTTAGTGAAAATTACACCTCATGAAAGTGCAGTTTTTGATCTGAAGCTATATTGAAATCAGAAAAACCTATATCTACAGGAATCCAAATGGCATGCAAATTTACAGCATACTAGAGGAACACAAGGGGTACAACTAACTCCATTGGACCAACCTCAAAAGAGCTACAGATCAAAAGCTAGAAGAAAAACAAAACAGCAACAAAATATAACAGATTCCAGACTTAGAAATATTTCAGCTCCCCAAAATCAGCACTATTTCTAGCAACTTGAGAGCAAGCAAACTACACCTAAACATGCTTTTCTATTGCAACTTAAAATACCAGGGACTAGTATAAACACCCAAGAACAACTCCCTAGTTGACAACTCCGTCAAACGAAGCACAGAATAAATCCTACGAAATAAACAAAAGGGCATCACGGCAAAATATCGCGCGAACTAACTTGCTCTAAAGTTAAAACTAATTGCACAGAAAATCCCATGGATTTTTCTACCCCGCAAACATATAAAATATGTGGGGTTGCACAACAAAATAAAGCCACACATAAATGCGGGAAAATAACCTATATACGGGATAATAAACTAGAGGCAAATCCCTACACGCAAAAATACCAATGACCGCTCTGAAATACATGGAATAATGGTCCCTAAAACATAGGCATTTATACTACGGCATCCGAGTAATCCGGACTCGCGCGGAAAATAAATACGGGCACTATTCTAATGGGACAGCACGTTACTCTAGGCAAACAGTGGGTCAAACCTCATCAAACATTTATGCAAGTTGCAAAAAACGGATACTACGCGAAATTCTACACCAAATCCATATAAAGATCACCTCGATCCGACTTACGGAATATAAGTTACGGGGGTTTTAAAATAGCTATTTTCTGGAATTTACTAAATCCGAAAAGCCTAATAACTACACGGGCCGAAACCATCTGGAACTGGGCTACACATGGGGCATCGCAGGTTACTAACTAGCGTCTAGTGCGTGATTTAGGGTGAGCGAGGGGGCCTCACCTTGCGGGCTCTCGGGCCGGCGATTGCTGGAGGAGGTGGGCCGCGGGGCGACGGGGCGATGGGCCAGCGCGCTGGCAAGGCCCAGCTAGGGGCGTGCACGAGCAGTCACGGGGGGGGGGGGATCTCCTCGTTCCCCCGAGCGGGATCCCCTGGCGGCGGCGGCGGCTGCCGGCGATGTATGGCGGCAGCGAGGCGCCGGAGGAAGACGAGGAACTAGCGGCGGGGTAGATCCGGGCACCGGGGCTCCGTTCCCGGTGGTGGCGGACCGAGGCGGCGCAGGGGCGAGCAGATCGGCGGCGGGCATAACCGGCGAGCTTCTGGCGCGGGCAGTGGCCATGGCGGCGGCGGAGAGGCACGGCGGCGGGGGCTTGCGGCGGCGGCGGCGGCGCAGGGAATGGCGGCGAGGCCCCGACGACGTGGCGGCCGGCGGCAACACGAGGCTGCTGCTCGGAAGGAGGGAGGAGGCACCCTCGGGCGCCTCGGCAAGGCGGCGGCGTGATGGTTCCAGGCTCGGTGGGCCAGCCGTGGGCCTGGCGGGCCCTGTCGGTGGGGGGAGAGAACAGAGGCGCTGAGTGGCGGCTGGAGCGGTCGGTGCGCGTGGGTTTCGAGGCAACTACTAGGGTTTGCCTAAAATGGCAGGGAGGGCTTCTATTCATAGACAGGGGCTAGATTAGAGGGTTACTGGGGGGTTTTTCGACCCTCCGATCGCGATCGTGCGGTCCGATCGGAGAGGCGGACTAAGGTTAGCTGTGTAGAGTAGATAACCGGAGACGAGAGGGAGAGCGGGCGGCGCGGCAACGATTTTAAAACACCGACAAACGTCCGACGGTAGACCGAATACGGTGCCGCTACGGTCGACCGTTCGGGTACCAGACGGACTCCGATCGCGACGAAATTCGAATGGCGGCCTAGCTATAACTAATTACGACCGCATGCCAAGTTTCACCCTGATCAGAGAAAGTTTTATGCACACTTTCAAAACAGGGTTTTGAACGATGCCGCGGGCGCGTGCGAGTGCGGTCGGACTCAGAACGGGCAACGACGAGAACCGGCAACTAACAACGGATGCAAGTTTTGAAAACTGGCGGCAACGGAGATGCTGATGCAATGTTGATGATGCGCATGATGCGATGATGATGCGGCAAATAAAAATAGACACACGACGAAAACGGAAAGAGAGGGGAATCTTATGGAACGTCGGCATCGGGCTGCCACAGAACGACAGCTCGGGGGGTTTCCTGAGGCAATAATCTCTGAGGATGTTGAAGGTCCACACTGTCAAGTCACCATCTACATGGCAAGGGAAGCGCTGCCTAAGCCGAACGCGGGAGGTAACAATGAAGCCAACGGATCTACGAAGACTCCGGCTCAAGCTATGGCGGATCTGTAGCACAGATGGCCAAACTCAAGGCGATCACTTTGACGATGGAGAACAAGGAAGCAGTCAACACCGAGCTAATGAAACTAAGGGAGGAGATGGCCAAAATCCAGCGCAACATAGAAGAAGAAGCCGCCAGGATGGCAACACAGTGGGCCCAGATCACCATAGAGACAGAACGGTTGAATACTGAGGGATGGCGGCTTGAGCGACAACAACATGCCTTTGATGCGATCCACTAGAGGAGGCAGCACAACCGTCTGCCAGCTGATTTAAACCCAACTCAGCTCTTTGACAGCCCACACACCCCTGGGGGAGCACAACCGGCCATGGAAAGTAGCCCCGCGAGGCGGTCCGGCTCAGCCACCGCCTGACCCACAGGCACCTCGGCCGATGGCGGCTCATGCGCCATGTTTCCAGACACCATGGGGTCAGTTTTCGAACTCCGTTGATAACATGTTAGCAGCAACCCACCACCTTGAGTCTCGCCCCATCCACGGGAACTCTCCGGCCGAGGTAGAGGCAAGAAACGCCATTGAGATGCTGAAAACAGCGGTAGTGCAACAGGCACAGTACTCATATAGCCGCGAGCGGCTACACTCCACCCCCCAGGCGAGTCACACGAGGAGTCGTCATGATGATCCACCCGTAGTGTCCAGCGAACGGCAACGGCTACCACAGATCAACCTGCCCAGAATTACCGACACGCGGGCTTAGGAGCTTGTGGATGCGGCACGAGCCGCCCGCCTGATGGAGATAGCGGTCGCGGCGGGTCAGGGTTATCCGGCATATACCTTGCCTTCCCCTGCGCGGGCCGACACGGGCTGCGGGAACATTGGGATACCTTGTTTGGCACCCTGCATGGATCGAGAGTTACGAGCTTCCAATGGATATGCTGGATGATGCTTGAAGGAACAGGGCGCACATGGTTGAAGAACTTGCCACCTAACTCCGTCAACACCTAGGCCGAGTTGAAGGAACGTTTTGTCAAAACATTCAGAGGGACTTGCAAGCGCTCGATGACCATCGTCGACCTACAACACTGTGTGCAGCGTCTAGATGAGTCGGCCCACCATTGGACGCGGCGAGTCGCAGAAGTGATCCATTCATCGGATGGCATCTCGGCGGCTCAGGCCCTGCTGATCTTGGAGAAATTTTTTCACTACGAGCCTTCGGTGTTGAAGCTTGGGCGACTCAAACGTAAGGTGCAGGACATGGGAGAATTCATGGACACCCTGACCAGGCATGCCGAATCAGACGACACTAAAGATCCTGGGGAGGATGACGACAAAGTCAGCACCGCCAGGAGACGCGAGTCATCAAAAGGCCACCCTCAGTTCCAGGGGCGAGGCAACCACAACCCCGCAGGACAAGGGAAAAGGAGGCAGCAGGAAGGTGTCACAGATTTCGTCGCTAATACTAAAGCTGGAAACGGGAACCAGCGTCAAAAGAAAAGGGGCTTCGGCGGGAAGAAACCACGCAATTATCATGAGATCCTCAAGGGCTTCTGCCCGCAACACGCCACCGCGGAGGGTCCGTCTACTCCCTCTTGGGAGGATTGTTATGTGATGTAGTAATTCTGTGCTGAAGCACTAAAAACAGGTAAGGAGGCAACCATGGCGGACACCAGGAGCAATTTGGCACGGCCGAATCACACAGAAATCCGTTTGGTGGATTTCCCAACCCGGGCCAGCAGGGTGGGTCACCGGCTAATGCTGGACAGTATCATCTTCAGAACAGTCAGCAGTACAATGCGCATGGTGTATTCTTGCAGCCGCCTCCGCCAGGCGGTTCCCAGCGGCAAGATGACAATGGCGGCTTCCAGAATAATCCTAAGCAATTAAACAGCGGGCAATATCATGTGTTTACCACCATCACTTGCAAAAGGGACCGGAAGGTCAAACACACAGCCTTCAGCGTGATTGAGCGGGCGCTCCCCAGATACTTCAATTGGTCCGAGCAACCCATTGTTTGGAGTAGGGAGGATCACCCGCCTCGGGTTGATAACCCTGGTGACTTGGCTTTGGTCATGGCGCCCCAGGTCCTTATGGATGGAGGCAGCATCATTAATATCTTATATTTCGATACCTTTCGGGGGATGAATTTCTTAGAGGGCGATTTGATGCCATCTTCCATGGTCTTCCACTTCATTGTTCCGGGTAAGTCGGCATACCCTGTTGGACGTATCAAGCTTAATGTAGCTTTTGGCACGGAGTCTAATTACAGGAGCGAGTCCCTCATGTTTGAGGTGGTCAAAATCAAGAGTCCTTACCACGCGCTTTTCGGAAGGTCGGCTTACGCTCGTTTAACGGCCTGCCCATGCTACGTCTACCTCAAGCTCAAAATGTCGGGCCCTAAGGGAACTATCACGATCAACAGGGATAGGAAAATAGGTCAAGAATGCGAGGAAGGAGACGCGACTTACGCTGAGTCGGCTTGCGCAACTGAGGAACTCAAGTTTCATCAAGCTAATGTTGAACCGACAGATATGACACCGCTCAAGAGACCCACAATCGATTCAGAGCCGCCCCTCAAGTTTAAGCCGACATATGACACGAAGTTGATAAAATTCACGCCTCGCGACTCATCCAAGCAATTCGTCATCGGTACGGGTCTGGATCCCAAATAGGAAAGCACGCTCATCGAATACATCGGTGAGAATCGGGACATCTTTGCATGGAAGCCTTCTAACATGCCAGGTGTACCGAGAGAATTCGCTGAGCACCACCTTAACATTGACCCTAAAACAAAGCCGGTTCGGTAGTATATTCGCCGGTTTAACGAAGAACGGTGTAAAGCAATTGGGGAGGAGGCCTGTGGCTCTTGGCTGCTAGATTCATTGTTGAGGTTTTTCATCCTGAGTGGTTGGCTAATCCGGTCTTGGTGCTCAAGAAGAATGGTACCTTCCGTATGTGAATTGACTACACCGACCTCAACAGGGCCTGCCCAAAGGACCCTTTCGCCCTCCCTCACATTGACCAAATCATTGACTCTACGGTGGGTTGCAAGCGACTGTGTTTTCTCAATGCTTACTCAGGATACCTCCAGATCAAGATGGCTCTGGCGGATCAGGAGAAAATGTCATTTATAACTCCCTTTGGGGCCTTCTGTTATATGTCTATGCCATTTGGTTTCAAGAGCACGGTGGCGACTTATCAACGCTACATCCAGAACTGCCTATCCAGTCAGATTGGGCGCAATGTTCACGCCTACGTTAATGACATAGTGGTCCGATCCGAGAAGAAAGAGTCACTTTTCGAGGACCTCAAGGATACTTTTGACAATTTGTGCGTATATCAGATGAGTCTTAACCTGACCAAGTGTGTTTTCGGTGTTCCTGCAGGAAAATTATTGGGCTTCTTGGTGTCAGAGCGAGGCATCGAGGCTAACCTGGATAAAATCGAAGAGATCACTTCGGTTGGCAAGCCGGCCAATGTCAACCAAGTACAACGCATGGCGGGTCGTATTGCGGCTCTAAGTCGTTTCATAATTTGCCTTGGGGAGAAGGTGTAACGACCAAGATGCGGTCCTTTCCGATCTGGGGATCGAGGCCCCAAATTGGAAAGGAGCGCATCTAAGCGTCTCGCAAACAGGTAACACATCACATACATAATAATAAAATATAGACAATCAGGGGTTCAATTGCCTTTCTCATAAAAATACCAGAGTACATCACGCATACAACCAAAGTAGTTCCACTACGGACTACAAAACAAGAGAAAAGGCTATGCTACCCTGCCTGCTGGCCCACGATCACGACCACGCCTCAATCTTTTGGATAGTTCATGTACAGGCGGTCGGACTCCTCGTCGTACTGCCACGCCAGCTGCGTGCCGTCGGGATCATCTGTCTCTAGGGTACCTGAACCTGTTGGTATTGTGGAGGAATCCGTGAGCCACGGGGACTCAGCAATCTAAGACCTTGGTGCCAGAACTAGTCAAGTTATTAGGTTGCTTAGGGTGGAGTGTTTAAGGTTGCAGCATCCTAAGTTTGATATGGTGACTAACTTACGTAGAACGTTTATGAAGGTGGTCTATACTAGCGGTCGAGAATACTATCACTAAGTGATCCTGAACACCTACCTACGTCATTCATAACCCCGCCGTGTTCCCGATCGAAGAGAGATCTTCGAGGGGACAGTCATGGTTACACACACAGTTGGAAATTTTATTAGCTTATGTTTAAGTTATCTATTACCGGATGTTAACAAAATATTCCAAGTTGCCACATAACCGCAGGCACGGCTTTCCAAAAGATTAAACCCTGCAGGGGTGCTCCAACTAGTCCATCACAAACGTACACAGGCCGCAAAGTAATCCTCTATCACGAATCTCGTGATCTCGTCAGATTCCTTAGAGTAAAACCTCAACTCTGGGGAGAACCAAAGCTTCACCGGGATTCCTATACGCAAGATATATCTCTAAGGTAAGACAAGACTAGCAGGAACTCCCTCGTGTCGACAACCCTGATAAGAGCCACGTATCTCAGTCTCAGGACACGACGGATGAGCGACGCGTACAGTGGCCTGATAGAAATCTCTGAATTTGCCCTGAGTTGGCCCCGCACAGTGCTCTAGGTTGGACCAACACTCATGAGGAGCACTGGCCCGGGTTGTTGATTAAATTCCTCGGGGTAGCTATTCCCTATCCAGATTGTTATTAAGTGATTAGTAAATTAACACCAATGTTGGGTCCTGCCGGACAAGTCTTAATACTACGTGATTTATCGAGGGGGTCCCCATAACAACCCCGAACGTGTTAGGAGCGATCAATATGGAATCAAACACCGGTAGCCGGTAACTAAGGCGGCAATAACGGAACAAAGCACCCGGCAAAAGGTTAGGCCTTCCGTTATTTACCAAGTATATAGGTGCATTAATTAAATAACAGAATTAAGATAAAGATATCAAGCTCATGTTATCACATGAGTCAAATACACCTGGATCTAGCAACGCTACTATTAGTAGCTGAGCAAAGCCTACTTAGCCATTCAAGTTTGCTAGGAAGGGATCAGTGTTTGGGTTCATGGCATAACAAGAGGCAAATATTTCGGTGGTAGGCAGCGAGCATATGACAAAGGAAACATAATCTAGCATAACAAGTCTAGAGATGGAATCAAGGTCATATCATCTTGCATGTGAGATCCTCAGCTTGGAATGGTTCTTGATCGTCCTGCACGTACTCTCCTGACTCCACGTATTCGTTCTCCGATCCCGGTGCTACCCGACATAAGAATAATATCCAATGAACAACAACACCTCAAGATGCGACAAGCACATGATGCATGAGATGAATATGAGCATGCATCACTATTTTTATCACTAGCACAAGCATAAGGAGTAAATACATGTTCCTGGACAGAACTGCATGCTAACCTATTTTTACATGCATGAGAATGACATGATCATATGCGTCTCGAGAAAATGATGCAAAAGCATATAAAGAACATTACAATAGGAGCTACGGATCAACGGGAGTCAACGGAACAAGATATGAAGCCCTACGTGTCAAAATCATCACCACACACTCAAATGGCACAACTCTGGTATTTCCAGGTTTCCAAGACATAAAACAAACCATCATGGATGGGGTGGAGCAAAGAATAACACCACAACATCAACTAAGCACTGACAAACATCAAAATGAGAAAACTACACAATCTGCCATAAACTGCATCATAGCACTTTGTGAGCTACATGCAAAGCACCTACAGCCACCCAAATATGACAAACAATATATGTGGCTGTAGATATCCAAGAATACTACAAGCACAAGCAAGAATCACACAAAAACGAATTAAACACAGAAAGTTACAAGGCTGCAAACTTGCCCAAAAACATCAGTTTTCAGGGACTTCGTGAAAATTCCAGATTCTCACTTTCTGTCTATGCTCTGAAGCATTTTTACAGCAGCCAAAACAATACCTACAGGACTCCAAATGAAATGAAATTTTACAGGGAGCTAGACAAACATATCAGATCCAACGTTCTAGTTGAAAGCTAAGGCTAGATCACAATACATTGACCAGCACAACCTCATCAACAGGAGAAGAAAATATAAACAGATTCTCAGACTTGGTGAAAATCTCAGATTTTCACTAATCTGGAATTTCAGCCACATGCCTACTTTGAGTGGGCATAACTTGCACATATGGAAACCTAATCATGAGATGAAACCAACAAGAGGTAGAGGGGGTCACCCTCTACTACCACAAGCAAGAAATAACCACAAAGACTCACCACAATTCATGGTACCAAGCTCTAAACATAGAAGAAAATGAAAATATGTCATCTACAGAAAATGTTCCAATGGCAAGACTAAGTTCACCAATGGATTCCTTGGGAGATTCTACCACAAAATCATATATAATATGTATGCACTTGCTTGGAACAAGTGATCACAAACTAGGAAGTGAAATATACATAGATTGCTATATAGTGAATAGTGCAACATTTCGTGTGCATTCACTAGATCAATTCCTACATGGATGCTTGTTCATGTGCACAACACCAATGGTTTCATGAGGGTTTTAACCCCATGTATGTGTGTCATAACACATCAACATCACAAACACCTCTACGAAGCTATCCACACACACAAAACACCACACTATCATGCACTAGTGCATCATCATCACCATGAGGGAGAGCTGCTCACGCACATGCAGTACACTAAGCTTAGTAAAACACCCACAAGTTAAGCACCTCACAAACATCATATATGGTAGAAGTTCCACACATGCACTACACTACCTTGCAAATACCTACACACTCACATATACACATGCTAGCAAAGATACTTAGCTAGCAATACTACCAACTCCTGCTTCGGAGGTAGCAAGGGAAAAAATACCCACAAGATATATCTACACCCCACTTCCATCTCTGCAAGTTTACAAAGCAAAAACAAAAAGATTGCAACAAAAAAATAAAAGGTACTGGTGGGGAATCGAACCCTAGAGCCCCTGGTCCAAGCCACAGACCCAAACCACTCTCCTACTGTCATCGTTTTGACAGAGAGAGGGGAACAGAGCAGGTTAACCCCTCCCTGCTGCTGCTACTGCTATCGATCAGAGAAAAGAAACCCAAAAAGGGGGGTGCACCACCTGGGACTCGATCCTTGCACCTCTCGGTAACTCACAGGGCTCTCTACCACTGCGCTACGAATGCGATAACTGACAGAGAAGAGCACGCATGTGAGGACTACTATCAACGGTGCTCTGCTCTGCCTATAGAGGATGCCGGCGACAGCGAGGTCGCCGGGCATGCCTCACCGTTGCTACTGCTGCTGCTGCCCACGCCAGAGAGGCGAGCCCCTACATCCGATCGCTACAAGGGGGGAGAAGCCCCTGTTATGCCACGTCCCTACCCACACAAGCCAACAGGAACACAACACGTCTACTGCGTCGGATCTCTTCCTGACAGAGGCTACTCCGGCTAGTCCTAGTCCTGCTAGTCGAGGAGAAGGGGGAGGAAGGAAGGGGGCGACGTCCTCACCTAGAGTAGGAAGTAGAAGGTCGATCTGCGGAGGGAGAGGCGCTGGAGGGGAAGAAGAACCGATGCCGAACGAGCTGTAAATGAAGTAGAGCCGAGGAAGAAGAGGTGCACCGGAGCAGGGTGGTTGACGTCGAGCGTGCCGTCGACGTAGATGTTCCCTGGCCTCACCGAGGTCGGGAATGGAACGCGGAGGCTACCCCCGAGCTCTCGGACATGGTGGCCGGCGCCGGAGGGGATGTACGCGCGGCGGTCGTTGGCGCTCTACTTCTCTCTCTCTATTACCTGAACTCCAGATCTTACCTTGGGGACGAAGGGAGAGATGGAGGGGAAAGGAGAGAGGTGGCGGCGGCGGCTGAGGGAGAAGAGGGAACCCTAGTTTCGGGGAGGCACGGAAGCCAAGATTAATAGGGAGCCTCGACATTAGTGCCTCACGGCGCTTGTGTGCTCTCTCTGGTGGTTTGACGGAAAGAGAGAGAAGGGGAAAACGGCGTCAGGGAAGAACAAGATTGCCTCGCTGGGCTCCTGGCGCACGAGAGGGAGAGGAAGGGATGGGTCGGCTTGTGGGAGTGAGCCCACAGGTGGCGCCCTTTAAAGAAAAGAACACCCTGGCCCTTTTTCTTTTAACAGGAAAAGACAGAGAATAAGGTAAATGCATAGAGAAAACTGTTGGGGAGAAAAATACAACAAAAATGCCCCCGTGCATGGAAAAATCTATTATATTTGAATAAAATAACATAGAAGTATTTGGGGCAACTAAATATTTACAAAACAGCATTGTCATTGGTTGTTTTGTAACTAGTTGCACCTTTTAAACTTGTTTGAAAAATAGCAAACATGCCCCTCCATATCCAACAGAAATTCCGCAAACTCATAGGAATTTTTAAAATAGAAAAAGAAGAAGATTTTCTTGAGCTTGGAATAAAAGAGAGAGGAAAGGTTTTAAATCCTAAGCAACCCAACATAGATGAACCTACTTGCACAAGCCATACTCCACAGAAGTTCATATCTCACATCACCACATAAGATCACATGAAATCACAAGGTACATAACCACAAGATCACAACCACCACATGAAATGATATGACCATATTGCAACAACACCTAACACAAGACATGATATGTTATGCATGCAAGCAAGGGAACAAATAATAATGAGACAACACATGAAATCATAGAAGCAATATGACACTCTCATATCCATGACAAGGTGGACCCACATGAGATAGGTTCCAAATATGGCAATTAGACACATGGGGCATTACAGAAGGCCATCCCTCTTTATCAGCTGCTCAAGAAAACTGATCGTTCTGTCTGGACGGATGAAGCCAATGAAGCTTTTGAAGCCTTGAAGAAACAACAGGCTGAGCCGCCTGTCTTAGCTGCTCCGATTGACAAAGAGCCTATGCTCCTGTACATTGCTGCCAACTCTAAAGCAGTAAGCGTAGCAGTGGTCGTCGAGCGCAAAGAGGAAGGGAAGGAATACCCGATTCAAAGTCCAGTCTACTTTTGCACCGAAGTCCTAACCCTCTCCAAACAGCGTTGCCCACACTGGCAGAAGCTAGTTTTTCGGATCTTCACGGCGAGTCGAAAATTGAAACATTACTTTCAAGAGCATCACATCACGGTTGTCAGTTCTGCGACGCTTGGTAATATTATACAGAACCGTGAGGCGACCGGGCGGATTACTAAGTGGGCTATTCAGCTTGGACCCCATCATGTGAAATATACCCCTCGCACGACTATTAAGTCTCAAGCTTTAGTGGACTTCATCAACGATTGGACCGAGTTGCAAATTCCGGAAGACAGACCTCATCACACGTATTGGACTATCCATTTTGATGGTTCTAGGCAGGTGGAAGGTTCGGGGGCTGGTGTGGTATTGACTTCACCTCAGGGCGACAAGTTTTGCTATGTCCTCCGACTCATGTTCCCGTGTACCAACAATGCGGCAGAATACGAGGCTTTGCTCCATGGGCTTAGAATCGCCAAAGAGATGAATCTCAGTCGAGTCAGATGTTTGGGCGACTCAGATCTAGTGGCGCAGCAAGTCTCTCGCACATGGGATTCCAGAGATCCTCTGATTGCGGCTTATAGGCGTGCCGTGTAGGACGTGGCGGGTCATTTTCATGGCTATTAGGTTGATCACATTGATCATCAGCTCAATGAGGCGGCTGATGCTCTTTCACGACTTCGCTCATAGCGTAAGCCGGTTCCCCCTATCATCTTTTTGGATGTATTGCATAACCCATCAGTGAAATTACTTTCACAGGAGGATTTAGCGGTTCCTGATCCTGAGTCTCAACTTGTGGCGGCTCTCCGTGATACCCCGGATTGGGCAATCCCCTACATGGCGTATCTGGCACGAGGCGAGTTACCTAGTGATGAGTTGCTGGCCCGTCAAATTATCCGTCGATGCAAGTCCATGATCATACATAAAGGCGAGTTACACAAGGGAATCACTTCTAGAATTTTTCAAAGGTGTGTCTCGTTTGAGGAAGGGTGCGTGATTGTCAACGAGATACATGCAGGGGACTGTGGTCATCACGCCGAGTCATGCTCTCTGGTGTCCAAAGCCTTTAGGCATGGGTTTTACTGGTTGATAGCTCATGCAGATGCTGAGGATATAGTACGCAGATGTGATGGCTACCAAAAATTTGGGCAACAGATGCATTTGCCGGCTCAGGAATTGCGGATAATTCCAATTACATGGCCTTTTGCGGTCTGGGGGCTAGACATGGTTGGTCCCTTCAATATGCCATCCCATAAGAAGACCCACCTATTGGTGGCAGTTGACAAGTTTAGCAAGTGAGGTGAAGCAGAGCCGGTCAGCAGTTGCGATGCAGACACGGCCGTCAAGTTCCTCGAGAAGTTGATTTTTCGCTTTGGGTATCCTCATAGTATTATTACTGATAATGGTACTAATTTATCCAAAGGCGCCATGCAAGAGTTTTGCGCAAGGGAGCACATCTGGCTTGATGTTTCTGCAGTTTCCCACCCCAGTCTAACGGACAGACAGAGAGGGCAAATCAAGAAATATAGCGGGGAATCAAGCTCCGGCTTATGGTATCTCTGGAACATACTCCGGGATGCTGGGTTGAAGAGTTGCCTTCAGTTCTATGGAGCATCAGAACCACCCGTAATCGGTCCACTGGTTACACGCCCTTTGTTTTGGCCTATGGAGCAGAGGCAGTGTTACCAAGTGACACTAGACACGACTCGCCACGAGTCGCCGCTTATGTGGAACAAGACAACGAGCTAGCACGTCAAGACTCGTTGGACACCCTGGAGGAAGAACACGACTTTCCCACGTCACGATCAGCGATTTATCAACAGGACTTACGACGCTATCATAGCTGCCGAGTCAAAAGCCGAGCCTTTCAGGAAGGCGACTTAGTGCTCCGGTTGATTCAGGATCATACCGGTATGCATAAGTTAACCCCTCCATGGGAAGGACGTTTTGTCGTCAGCAAAACTCTTCACAACGGCTCATACTATCTAGTGGATTTTCGCCGAGATAGGCCAACAACAGAGGTTTAGACGACTCGGCCATGGAACATCGCCCACTTAAGACCATACTATACTTAGAGCCACTGGCTCCTTATCTATGTATAAAATTTAGTCTTTGTAATCTCTCTTTACATATATAAAGCAATAAAGCCGGCGCCCACGAACTATGGGGTTTCTGCCGTTTCAGCTTCTTGAAAGCATGAGTCTTTTATTGTTCCATTAGTCGTCCAAGCATGGACGCTATTAGCATCAAAGAGCATAATTCTCCACGCTGCGCTTATTTCAAAAATAGATGTTGCTATGCCACAGAGGACCAAAGTTGCCACATTGCACGGTTCAAACATGGGCACCCTATATGATTTTGAGAATCAAGCCGACTTACTTGGGGGATACTAGCTCCCAAGTCGTTTTGCAGTAAGAGCGTCCACGCTTCTGCAATCCTATGTCTAACTTTTCCCTAATCATAGGTCACTTGGGGGCTTCTGCTCATTGAGTTGAGCGTGAATACCCTCTTGACTAGCGAAAAATTAACGCATTACAATGGTTATACTAGACTATGTGTTTGGCGACTCGCCCTATGGTCCCAGTACTCTTGGCGAGTCAATCCACTTTTTGGACCCTGAACTTGCCTTGGTTAAAATATAAAGGGTGCTAGCGGGAGCCGGCACATGGAAAATAGACAAACCATGGGATCACTGAACCTGCTTCAGTGAAGCTTGACTCGCGCCTGATCAGCCGGTCTAAACAACTCGGGCTGTTGCAAAAGCCTTCTTGGGGTAGCACTAGAGTTTTGGAAATTCGTCATATCCTGTCGTAACTGATTGAGCCGACAAACTTTATGACTATCTTTGTGGCACAACCAAAAGGTTTCATACAACTCTATTATAACCGCTGCGAGTCATTGAGCCGGCTTATTGTTTTTCTCTAATAAACATGGCAAAGGTCTTTCTTGCCAAACATGGCAAAGTACTAGGAAAGGCGATTCATATTAATGAAGGTTGAAACTTTCAACAGCATCATGAGGTAAAATTATCATATTTTTTTCAAAATCCTAGACTATTACATGGCTCAGCAGGCCCTACGAGGAAACATAACCCGGCCATAAAGGATCAAAGTATTCTCTGCGGCTAATCTTCATGCCAGTTGAACTTAAGTCGCCTCCGGGTTATTCTGCCTCGAGCTTTCGCCATCTTCGATCTGTAAGTCGCCCAATTTCCAATTGCAATTGGTCAAGGCGTGGAACTCGTCTTCATCAGTCAAGACGGTGGACAGATCGACATCAAAGTCAAAAGGATTCTTACGGCGCCGCGAAGTTAGGCTGGTGATTTCATACGAAGGAGGAGTCACCCTTTTGATGTGCTTATCATAAGCCGCGTGATATTTGCCTAAATCCAGGCCGGTCGCTAGCTGAGTCGCCGCAAAGAGGGATTCTTTTACACAACAGTGGTAGTCCTCCAAAGTGAAATCTAACCCATCATCCTTCAGCTCTGGAAACCCACGAGTCACCTCTTCCAGCTTAAGTTCTAGAGCATAGGACAAACATCGGATCAGGGCAATTAGCGCTCCCTTGCATGAAGGTGACCTCTTTAGCTCCTCTATGTGGGGTGGCAATGTTGACAAGCAACCCAACATATGCTTGATGGATTTTATGGTCTCCCTGTTGCCCATAACAGCCTTCATGGTCATCACACCACCAATATAGATCTGCTCTGTCAAAGTATAAATCGCCTTCAGCTTCAGAATGCAGTCATTTTCCAGGGTGGCGGCCCGCGGACCTACATGTCACAAAGGAGGATCATAAGTGGTTGCAAAGTTGTACAAAGCACTTTCGGAAGGAGATAATTGACCCTTACCAAATATGGCATGGGTCATTTTGGAGATGTGACGCTTCAAGCCGGAGAGTTCTTGCACGACGGCTTTCAGCTTCTCTTCGGCTTGTTCCACCCTTTTCAAAATGGCAGCTTGCTCAGCATGGGCCTTGTCTTCAAACCTTTTGTGCTCTACTTTCACCTTTTCCATGTTAGTTAGGGCAAGGTGAAACTTCTCTTCAAACTTAGCTCGAGTGTCCTGCTGCTCTACCAAGCTTTGTTTCAAGCTGGCTACAGTTGAGTCGGCCCGAGTCAATGATTCCTGCAACAAACATCGAGACATCAAGTTTCAGGACCATTGCAAGCAACACCACTGACACTTGGGGGATAATGTATGACTCAATTCTTCGAAGGTCATACGTTCAAACAAGACCCGACTCATCTTTACAAAGATGACCAGACCCTTGGGGGTTACAGGTTCAAGATTTTTTTCATATACAAGTTAAAGACCCGGGTCATCTTTACAAAGATGACCCGGTCCTTGGGGGCTATAGGTTCAAGCTTTTGTTCAAATACAAGTTAAATACCCGACTCATCTTTAAAAAGATGACCCGGCCCTTGGGGGCTACAGGTTCAAGCTTTTGTTCAAATACAAGTTAAAGACCCGGCTCATCTTTACAAAGATAACCCGGCCCTTGGGGATACAGGTTCAAGCTTTTGTTCAAATACAAGTTAAAGATCCGGCTGATCTTTGCAAATATGACCCGACCCTTGGGGGCTAAAGGTTGAAGATTTTATTCCGACTGTTAAATTAAAAAGTCCCGGTTCATCTTTACAAAGATGATCTGATTCTTGGGGGTTACACATTGAAAGATGACACAAATGCACGATTCGTCATGGATGACTCGTCCTTTGAAGGGCTAATGGGAGGATATGTCAATAAGGATAAAAGATATCATACCTCATGTTTGATCCGCATCATGTTGGCCAAGCTCTTTTCCATCTCGTGGCTTGTTTCCAGTCGGCTCACAAAACCAGAATATAGTTCCTCAAACTCCAATTTTTCATAGTGGGGAAGCTTCAGCTTGGTGATATCCTTCTCTGCAAATACTTGGGCATCTTTTGGCGCGTGTTTGGTTAACACCTCGGTTGCAGGCTTAGTATATTCGGTACTAGTAACAACGATTGAATCTGGGTCTTCAGGCGCCTTAGAAGGGCTGGGAGGGTTGATGTTTTCAGTCACTTCCTTTTGATGGCTTGAAGGGTTGACCCGGATATCAGGAACATCATCAAAAATATCATCACGAATTTCAGCTGGTTCTTCTGGAGCCTCTGGGACGGAGGTACTCATACCAAGCACTTCAGCTGCTTTAGGAGCAGAAGATGAGTCTCCAGTATTCCTTTTCTTTGCTTGCGCTCTGAGAAACAATGGCACCGATGTTCAGACAGAGACATTTACATCCAAAAGAACATGTTAGTAAAGGAACTTACCCCTAAAGACGAATCATTGGGGGGAAAGTCGACATAGCTGAGTCGCCAGATGAAGGGGGTGAAACCTGATGGATAAGGATCCAAAGGTTGGGTAAATCACGAGAATATCTTGCACAAGAAGGAAAAGATGCTTGCAGTAACATACCTCGTTCTATCGTTTGCGACCAATTGTTCTCTCTGGAAAGCCGGACACTAGGTCCCCAGAGTGGCTTAGAGTGTGACGTTTGGGTGTATAACTCGCCTTCTTCAAAAGGAAATTGGGATCCAGATGAGCATCCGGATGAGACATGGGAACTTTCCTACAGATTCGCCTGGCCGGCTTGGGGGGAGAAGAAGTTGAGTCGGAAGAAACGGAAATTACCTCAACATCTTCATCTTGGCTCTCAAAATCATCATCCTATAAACAAAGGTAGCGAAGCAAGAATACAAGTCAGATTAAAGCAATAAATACGATAGTTTTTACCTCTGATTGTTCTTCGGCGGCCCGAGACTCGCCAACGACGGATGACTCTTTTGTTGCGGCTTTGCCTTTGTTCTTCTTCTTCGTCTTAGGGGCGGGTTTGGTTGTTTTCTTGACAATTGTCTTGGGTCTTCGGGACCAAAACGTCGAATCCCTCCGATTGACATGATTAAAAACTCAAGATCAGAAACATGAATGAGTACATTGAAAATCTAAAAGGGCAACTTGGGTTGTTTACCTCTGGAGCCGGGTTGGAGGCGCAAAAAGGTTTAAGCCCAATTTTGGAGCAATTCTCAATGGGCTCGCCACTTAGTTTCTTCACAATATCAATAATGTCTTCTTCCAAGAGCCTCACATTGTAAAAGCAATGGGGTGGTTAAGTCGCCATTGTATTCACACATCAAGCCATCTTGGCGACTTAAGGGCAGGATTCTCCACTCCACCCAGAAGCGGATCAGATCGATCCTAGTAAGACCATTGACGGTAAGGGCCTTCATCTTTGCAAAGATAGGGACAAACGTGGCTTCCTCTTCTTCAATTATCTTGTCCGGCACCTTGAAGTCCATGGGCGGACGTTTTTCCCTGAAGCCTGGTAAAGGGTTCTCATTGGATGGAGAAGTGTCGCGATAGTAGAACCAACTCTTTGCCCAACCTTTGGGATGACTAGGCAATGTAACGACCGGAAATCCGCATTCAGGACATTGCTGGATGTTAAATCCCCCAAACTCTAAGCAAGGCCCATTGGCAAACTCCGTCTGGCGGTTCAGATAGAAAAACTTCCTAAACAACAATATAGTGAGCTCTATTTGCAGATAAGCCTCACATAACACTTGGAACTGATATAGGTTAATGATGGAGTTTGGCCCTAAGTCTTGGGGATGAAGGTTGAAGAAGTGCAAGGAGTCTCTGAAGAATTTCGTGCCGGCCAATGACTTCCTTGGCGTCGAGATTACCCACTTTTCAAAATTTCTCAAGATAAGCGTCATTGACTTCTGTTGCCAGACAGTTACATTTAGAGATGGTATCTATGACTAGAAAAAAGAGATTGGAGGGTTGTTCGGACCTACGGAATGATAACTCGCCAGCCAACGGTTGGAAGTATATATACAAGGGTATTGTAACTCGTCGTGGTATTGAGGGCGGATTGTAGCTCTAAAGTTTTCCTTAAGGATATTCCCAATTTAGAACAAACATGTTTTCAATGCCAATGGATAATTTACAGATCTACGGGTCGTTCTATTTGAGAAAATAATACTTGCCAAAAATTCAGGTGCTAAGAACACAAGAACACTTCAAAAACAGTGTGTGGATATGTGGAGCAACGGGAAGAATACAACTGCTAGGGGGCGCCATGGGCCTGCCATGGTTTATTGCTACGCGGAAGGATCTAAAAAGTCATGCTTGGATGGGTTAACAGTAAAAGGATCTAGCATTCATGGATTTTCGGTAATGCCCTAAAAAATATGGGGGTTCTAGATCTAGCCCTAATGGAGATAGAGAACTTCCCCGAAGGAGGAAGGCGATGACGGTACAAGGTCGCGGAGGTTCTGCGATAGAGACCGCGCCCCCGATCAGCCTGCGAAGCGGCTAGTCCATGACAAAGGTTCGACGATGGCGAGGTGGTCGATACGCGAGCCCGAGGAAGACGATGCAGCTAAGGAGACAAAATGGAGGTAGGTGGAGATGCCCCCCACTCCCATGCGGCTATTTAAAGACCTAGGGCAGGTTCAAACGACAGGAGCGAGAGTCGAGGCGACAAACTGACAACCGAAAATAATGGCGCCTGCCTGAGGTGCGCAAGGAGATCTTTGTCGGAATGATGCCAGGGCCCATGAGCCAGATGGCGGTTCAGGATTAATGGAGAATATAAGTCGCCAAGGAGGATTAATGGAGATATGGAAGGCCATGATTTGTAATGTGGCGATGACTTTGTAAACTCTAGAGCCTCAACCTGTATATAAAGGCGAGTCTCTAGGGCAGATAGATTAAGTTAGAAATCATTGAGAGCTAGGTCAAGCGAGTTATGCCCTCCTTGTAATCAAATCCACCATCAATATACACAAAGCAGGACGTAGGCTTTTACCTCAACAGGAGGGGCTGAACCTGGGTAAAACTGAGTCTCGCTTCCGCTCACCCTCTTTGAGTTTCCACCAACATGAGATGGCTCCATCACTAAGTCCTTTCACGAGGACATCTGCCACGACAAAACCACGACACTATCAGTGCATACATATCACATTCATGGCTTCATATCTTGTGGTGATCATATCTTTTGATCCATAGCTCAGTTTGCAATGATCTCTATGTGTAAATTGATTGGAGCAATGCATAGAATCACGTGAACCACCTTATTTTGCTGTTTAACAAATATTAGAATGTGTCAGTTGAGATCTAGTCATAATTCTAATTTAATGCGTGGGGTCGTTTCGGAGATGCTATATGTCGTTTCCGACCTCATTTAAATTACCTAGATAGGTAGTTTATTTATGCTTCACCTCTTGCCATGTTTAACCAACATTTACTATTACTGTGTAAATAAACGGGAGTGAACTAAATAATTAAATGTGGAGTTTCGTCGATATGCAACTCATTGCATATTGAACTTCACTTAATGTGTAGTGTTTGATTGTTTGAATTGCCATGTCATACCATGCATAATTGAAACCGCTCATGCATCATATCTTTTGTGCATCGTGTGGTGAATATCGTGTGTTGATTCTTGTTTCCGGTTTGCTTCGTCTCGACAGAGTTCCGCAAGCGTGTCGGAAAGTGAGGATCCGTTCGACTACATCGGTTCGTCTGCTTCATGGAGTCGTTCTTCTTCCCAGCGGGATCTCAGGCAAGATGACCATTTCCCTAGATACCATTACTATCATTGCCATGCTAGTTGTTTCGCTTCTATCGCTATGTCTCGTTGCCTACCACCTGTTAAATATTAGCCTCTCAACATTGCCATGAAAACCTTCATCCTTTTACAACCTAGCAAACCACTGATTGACTATGTTACCGCTTGTTTAACCATGTGTTAGCGTTGATAGTTACAGGTGCAGTTGCTTCCATGTGATAACATGGGTTCCTTGTTATATCACCCTATTAAAGCTATTTAATTTAATGCACCTATATATTTGGTAAAAGGTGAAAGGATCAGCCTTTCTAGCCTGGTGTTTTGTTCCACCTTTGCCCCCTTAGTTTCGGCTACCGGTGTGATATTCCATAATTGAGCACTCCTAACGCGATCGGAGTTGTTATGGGGACCCCCTTGATAATTCATCTTAGACTAAAACTGGTGTGGCAAGGCCCAACTTTGGTACTACATTTGCCTAATACCTAATAAAAACGCATAGGGACCCGCCGGCACCCGCGGAGTAATTAATCAACCCCCGGGCTAGTGCTCCTCATGAGTGTTGGTCCAACCCAAAGCACTGTGCAGGGCCAACCTAGGGCAACTTGAATTATTTCTATCAGGCCACCGTACGCGTAGTTTATCCGTCGTGTACTGAGAATGACATACGCGGCTCCTATCGGGATCGTTGAAATGTCGGGCGGCCTTGCTGGATTAGTTTTACCTTTTACGAAATATCTTGTACATCAGGATTCCGATGATGCTTTGGGTTATCACAGAGTTGAGATTTTCCACTAAGGAGTTCGACGAGATCGCGAGTTTCGTGATTGAGGATTTCTATGCGGCTTGTGGTAATTTTTTATGGACTAGTTGGAGCACGCTTGTAGGGTTAAATCTTTCTGAAAGCCGTGCCCGCGGTTATGTGGTTACATGGAAACTTTCTTTAACATCCGGCTCTAGACGACCTGCAGTTAGCTTAATTAAAACTTGCCAACTGTGTGCGTAACCGTGATTGTCTCTTTCGCGAGCTCCTTCTCCGATAGAGGACACGGTGGGATTATGTCTGACGTAAGTAGGTGTTCAGGATCATTTATTTTATCATTATTAGTTCAGGTCCGTTATGCATAGATCATCCCCCTCTTTATTTTGGTACTCGTAAGTTAGCCACCTAAATAAATGCTTAGTCGCTTGTTGCAGCCTCACCACTTAACCATACCTCACCCATTAAGCTTTGCTAGTCTTGATACCTTTGGAAATTAGATTGTTGAGTCCCCTGTGGCTCACAAATTACTACAACACCAGTTGCAGGTACATGTAAAGGGTTACTTGAGAGAGCACGTTGAATGTTCGTTTGGAGTTTCTTCTTCTTCTTCATCGATCTAGGATGGGTTCCAGGCCGACAGCCTAGGATAGCAAGGATGGACGTCGTTCTTTTATCGTTTATTTTTGTCCGTAGTCGGACCCTGCTCTTCTCATGATGATTATGTATTGTATTGATGTGACTCTAATGTAGCTTGTGGCGAGTGTGAGCCAACTCCATATATCTCTTCTTCTCAGTACATGTACTTGTAACAATATCCAATCTTGCGAAACGACGAGATGCACTTCTATCCCTGTCGAGGCCCTCGTGACAAAATAAGCATAGGGTTGTATCTTGGGCGTTACAATGACGAAGGGATTCAAACCATCCGTGGCGACGCAGACTCGAGGATTCCTTGGATTTGCCACTTTATCCTGATGCAATCCATTGAAATGTTTCCATGCTTCCCCATCCGATGTGTGTACCTCCATCTTATTCCCATCTGCATCTAGTTCGGTTATTTTGCCAAATTTGTGCCATGTCATCTGTCTAGCTGTCTCTTCGACCATGAAAAGACGTTGAAGCCTTGGTATGATTGGCATATACTGAAGAACACTAACTGCGATTTTGGTCTGCCTCTTCTCACCCGTACCATTGTCTACCACAAGATACCTACAAGACTCGCAATTAGGACAATAGTCCAAGTGTGCATACTCCTTCCTAAATAAGACACATCCTTTCTCACATGCATCTATCTTCTCATCGGGCATCTTAAGTAGAGAAAGTATTCTGTCCGACTGGTACAAGTTTGCAGGCATGACATGGCCTTTGGGTAGAAAGCATCCAAATAGTGTCATCATCGCGTCGTAGCATTCTCTTCCCAAGTTGAACTGAGCCTTCACAACCATTACTTGTGCAATCCTATCCAGCTTAGAAAGCTCAGTGTGCTCGTGGAGAGGACGTTTTGAAGACTCCAACATTTCATAGAAGGCCTTTGCACATTCCTCTATCTCATTTTCCAAATCCCGAGCATCATCAAAGTCTTGCACCATGTCTTCGATGCTGGTACCATGCACGTTGGTGCGACGACGAACCACCTCAGCTTTGGTGCGTTGTATAGACTCACCTTCAAATGTCCAAACCGTATAATTGGGCTTAAAACCCCTCCTCTGCAGGTGTTTAATCATTACAGCCTATGTCCTCTTTTTATAGTTGTCGCATCCAGGACAAGGGCACCAGTTTGTTTCCTGGCCATTTGCAAATGCGTCTTTCACAAACTCCTTGGTTTTTAGAAACCATTCTTTCATCATCTCTTTCTGACTAGGGTGGCTGTTGTACATCCACGCACGATCACTCATCTTGCCTCGCTACTAAACACACAAGAAATATATTTATATATAATTCAACATATATATTCATCAGTTAATCAAGTTCGCCAGTTTTATTACGTCCATGCAACCTACACGCTAATAAGTAAAGATAGGTCCTAATTCCACCCGAGTATGTGTAGATTGGGTTCGATTTCCCATGCTCTCCTCTGGATCCAACACAAAATTTTGGCAGCACCTCCCTGCTGTTCTCGTGATACATGTCTCTGCAATAAACACAGAGAATGTCTATCCGGAGAACAACAGGAGGCACTGACGAAATTATGCATCGAATCTGGAAGAAAGCATATGGGAAAACGAACCCAATCTATAAATACTCAGACTGTTCAAGGATAACATTGGACATTTCAAAAGAATCACGGTTATAAATATACGCAAATGCATGCATATTTATAACT
This sequence comes from Hordeum vulgare subsp. vulgare, assembly GCF_904849725.1. NCBI lineage: Eukaryota > Viridiplantae > Streptophyta > Magnoliopsida > Poales > Poaceae > Hordeum > Hordeum vulgare. Next base: position 227,918,186 of record NC_058520.1, on the reverse strand, counting down.
GTAACCCTTTCGAACGGGAGACGCATACTAATTAATTAATTGAATTACCTATATCTAGCAAGTTTCATCCGAAGACCGACCCACAACAAATGAAGGGGCGAGGAGGAGATGACATTTGTACTCACCCACGAATGCAGGGGCGGAGCTTGTAGAACGTACGGGGAGGTCTTCGCACAGCAGACCTCACAGCAACGAGACAACTGTCGCATGTAAATCCACCCGACCAACACAAATATTTTGTGTTCATTAGTAAAATCGAAAAATATATGACCTAACACAAATATATGAACTATATAGATGTCATCTAGGGTTCCAGGAAAAAAATTATTTCGTGGCGGTATCGTCAAGATGTCGTGTCGGGGCGTCGTGGTGGGGTTTCGGGGCATCGTGTCGGGTGCCGTGGTGTCAGGGTTTCATTTTCTTCTTCTTCATCTTCTTTTTTCATCTTCTTCTTTTTCTTCTTCTTCTTCTTCTTGCTTCCTTTTCTTCTTGTTCTACTTATTCTTCTTATTCTTCTTCTTCTCTTCTTCTTCTTCTTCTTCTTCTTCTTCTTCTTCTTCTTCTTCTTCTTCTTTCTTTTCCTTTTTCCTCTTCTTCTTCTTCTTCTTCTTCTTCCTTCTTTTCCTTTTTCCTCTTCTTTATTCTTCTCCTATCTCCTCTTTTTCTTCTTCTTCTTCCTTTTCTCCTCCTCTTCCTCCTCTTCTTGTTCTTATTATTCTTCTTCCCTTATCTACTAGGAAAACTCTTAAAAGCAATTGGTTGATTACTGGATGTAATCAGCTGCATTGCTCGCACGCCACGCGTCCTTGTCTCACGTCCTGGTCAGCTCGTACCTAACCCCACGTAGATCATCCCTCAACAAACCTTTATCCTCTGTTCCTCTCTCTCCAACCATTCATCCTTCTCCGATTCTTCCCCCATGATCCACCCATTCTTCTGTTTCTTTCTCACCATAAAATATAAGAGCTCGTCACACCATTTGTGCAAGAAAGATAGCCTTGTTGTAGCCCAGGCGGCCAGCGCCCATGCTCCAGAGATGCAGATCAGCTCACCATACGCGCACGAGTTGATGCAAACCACCCCACCGATGACGCTTCCAGTGATGACGACAACTACTGTTGTGATCTGTTTTGGCGTCCGCACCATGGTCTACTTCAAGCCATCCACCATTGAACCTTCGAGATCCATCGGTGTGGTTATAGATGCGATGGTGGCCGACGTGGGAATTGTTCAACATCCTTTGCCTCATCTCATGCAACAACGCTCATCCACTCCATTCTTCTTCCCCACCGGTGCCACCGGTGCCTCAAGTGGAGCCTCGCCGAGCTGTTGTAGTATCCTCGATGGTGAAGTGGAATATCACCGGTGCCTAAAGGGGGTGGTCCCAGCTATAATGTTTCTGCACCGACCTCATGGGGGTGGTTGCTGCAGCATCGTTGTTGCAGCCCGTGAGCTCGACGACGTCGTAGCGATGGCAGATGCCTGACAAGCTCACCGACGTTTCCTAACGTTGTGGCTAGTGCAAGCATAGGCGGTGGACGGAGGGCTCTACACGGGCAACTACTAACCTAACTAACAGTACGTAATTAAGAACTAACCTAACTAACCTAATTAACAGTAGGTAATTACCACTAACAACTAACCTAATTACCACTATCAACTAACAACTAACCTAACTAACCTAATTAATAGTAGGTAACCACTAACAACTAACCTAACTAACCTAACTAACAATAGGTAATTAACAACTAACCTAACTAACCTAATTAACAAATTAAACGAAAAAGTAAAAAAAAATAAGGACTCACCGGAGGGGGGCGGCCGCGCGATGAGGATGGCACAGGGAGGACGGCCGTAGTGGAGGACGGGGCACGGGGAGGAGCCAGTGTGCTAGGAGGAAGGGGCGGGTAGTTGTGGAGGAGGGGCGGCACGATGGTGAAGGAGGGGGTCATGGGGAGGAGGAGGGCGCGGTGGTGGAGGAGCGGGCGATGGTGGAGAAGGGGCGAGCTCCTACGGTGGTGGTGGAGGAGGAAGTTGTGGGGAGGAGGAGGAAGTTGCGGGGAGGAGGAGGGCGCGGTGATGGAGGAGGGGGAGTAGGGAGGAGGAGGGCGCAGTGGTGGCGCAGGGAGGAGGAGGGCGCAATGGTGGCGCAGGGAGGACGAGGGCGCGGTGGCGCAGGGAGAAGGAGGGCACGACAGCGGTGGGGGTTTCGGGGGTGAGAGAGAGGGGTGTGGGGGTGGGGCGCGAGGACCGTTAGGGGAGAGAGGGGGGTGCGGGGTGGGCCGCCCCGTGCTCTTTGCCCTCTGCCTGAATGCTCTTTGTCGTCAGCTGGCAGGCGGCAAAGAGCAGACTGATGGCAAATAGTATCCTTGCCATCAGTCTGCTCTTTGATGTCTGGTTTTTGGTAGCTGATGGCAAAGAGGGTCTTGGCCATCAGCCAACTAACGGCAAAGAAGCACAAGATGGCAAATTGTCTGATTCCAGTAGTGAGAGGGCATCGCAACCTCGAGCTTCTTCTCTGCTTCATCCGTTCGCCGTGAAGGAACATCTTCCCACCTTCGCCCTTCATCTTCATGGCATCCCCCGGAGATGGTTCTGGCCGGGGGAAGCGTGTGGTACCTCACGCGCTTTCGTCCACCCTCGGAGGCAGCGGCGGAGGGCCCTCAGGGCCTACGCATTTCCGCCACCGCTGGGTAATGGCTGACGAGTAAGTCCTTCGTTGTGTCTCCTTTTCTTGTTGCTTCATCTGTTGTCCCACAGTTAATCTTCCTTCTTCTTCAGCGCGCCCACCTCCAAGAAGCCAAAGCTCGGCGAGCTCCAAGAGGAGGTGGAAGAGGTTCGAGCCCGGCTTGAGAGCGCCCAGGCTGCCCTCAGTGCCACCCACCAAGGCGAGGCGGAGGCCAAGGAGGAGCTAGCATCGCTGTAGCAGTAGGTCCGGGAGGCGGCCGACGTCGTGCAAGCCGCTCAGGACGAGGCGTCGTACGCCCGGCTAATGGCGTCCCAGCACGTCCTGCAATTCGCGGACATCATCGACCGGGCGACAGCCGTGATGCGCCGGTTTGCGGGGAAGGCCCTGGCGCTGCCTAACTTGAGGACCGACGGGGGCTACCTCGTCTTCTTCCAGGAGGTCGTGGAGGCGCTGGAGGGTGGTGTCCAACGCATGGAGGAGGACAGCGCGTCCAGCGTGCGCGAGCTCCTGGGCCTTGCCCTGACGCTCGTGTTCTCCAACTTGCGCCGCCTTGCTCCGGAGCTCGACCTCCTGCGCATCGTCGATCCAGCGCCTATTGAGCCCCGCCATCTTCTCCAGGACGAGGTCCGCCCACATGTGGACGCCCTGGTTGGGCGGTACGTCCAGGTGCCCACCTCGAGCGAGGAGGGTGGTCCAGACGTTGGGTCAGCTGGCGCCATGGGTGACGTCAGCAGCACATCCCCTTATTGCCCCAAGATTTTGTTTGTCTGCCCCTATAACATGGATCAAGAACTCTGCCTGCCGGGCATTAAGCTTTTGCTGTTATTACCTTCACTGCTCTCCTCTTTTCTGTTGCTCCTGAGGTGATGGCTTGCATGTTGGAGGTCGTTGCAGCCGGGCTACAAAGCTTAGGGCCCGTTGCTGCATCGGTCGTGGCTTGGGACGACGAGGGAAGCGCGACCTTCTGGAAGTCCTGCCCTCCCGAGGAACCTCTTGCGCTGCCGTGTGCTTGGGTGTTGGACTCGCTCCTTTCTACCGTCGAATCCTTAGGCCCTACATCCTTTTGTTAGTGCGCATGTTTTTAATTCACCGTTAGTTTGTCGTAAATCGAGAGGTTCCCGGTCAAGGCCTGCAAGGCACTTAGCTCGTGGATTTGTGTCGGTCCCTTGCATAGTTCCTCCTGTGCAGCCCTTGTTTTGTAAGTGAGACGAGGTGAAGACCCTTTCGCTACTCTATGTCTGCAGGTCCCAGTCCCGCACATTTCCGTGCCGCCGTGAGGCTCAACCCGTTACCAAGGCTGCGCCTTACGAGGCAAGGCCTCAACACCCTGAGGGCCGAGTGGATTTTCAACCAGGAAGGCTCCTGAGGCGCACTACTCACGAGCCCCCTTGACACTTAAGCCTCTTTGCGTTGTCAGGCCCCAGCCTTAACAGCCCGTAAGGCTCCTGAGGCGCGCCCAGGAACACCCCCCCCTTCTGGTGCCCGAGCGATTACGCAGTTTGTTCCTTTGGTCATCGCCCCAGGAGGCCCTGAGGCCTCCCGAGACACTTTGTGGTGGTATCAAGTTTCGTTCGGATCCCCGAGCGGGGGTTGACCACTGAAGAACGTTGCCCTGAGGTGGCAAGTCCTTGAATTCATGCTCCTGGAGTCCTAGGGGTGGTGCGGAGCGGTTGTCTCCAAACAAGTCCTCCGGATGGGATGTTTCTAAGCCAGTGAAATAAGAAACGCTAGAGAAAGCCCCCCCTTTTATTTTTCAAACGTTGGGCATTGAGACTGGAAAAAACTAACTGTTGAAATCGCCCAGTTCAAACTCAGCAGAGGATAGTTCGAATCCAAGAAAAATCAAGCAAGCGTCGCGTCCGGCATTAAAGCTAGCATAGTCATTGGCGGACTATATGGGTTTCCTTGCCAGCTGCGAGCATGGTCATTGGCGGACCATGCTGATTGCCTCCGTCTTTTACCCAGCGCAGAGCATAGGTCTTCCACTAGGTGTGGGATGGACCCCTTCCGCGTCCTCGGGGGCCCTGGGCGTATACAGCCTCGGTTCATTATTAGGTGAGAGTGTCGCGGTGGGGGTGTATATGGGAGGTCGCAAGGACTCTTTGGCCTCTCGAGTGTCCCTACCCCCGAGGCATTGGGGCCTCAGCTTCTAGAGCCATTGGTGGACTGTGTTGTACCCAGTGTGGAACATAGGTCTTCCACTAGGTGAGGGGTGGACCCCTTCCGCGTCCTCGGGGGCCCTAGATGTATACAGCCTCGGCTTGTTATTACGTGAGATTATCAAGGGATGAAGTAGGTTCTCTAAGGATGGAAGGACGATGCAGAGGTGCGACGGGTTGATGCAGGTCTTGTGTGCACCCTCCCGGGAGGCCAATTAAGGGCTTTTTATGACTCTACGTTGACAGGTCCCAGTCCCGCACATTTCCCAACCACCGTTGCGTGGGACCGAGTGAAAGGACGTAGCTATGGGGTCGAGCTCTGCCTCCCCTAAGAATGACCGGATCACCAAGGACGCTGTTAAGGGCGGCAGGTGGCCTTGTGACCGGTAGGATCCTTGAGGCACAATGCTCAGGAACCCCCCCTCTAACGTTCGAGCGGCTCTACGTCACTAGGATCCAGTCCCGCACATTTCTCGACCACCGTTGTGTGGGACCGAGTGAACGATGTAGCCACGGGGTCAGGCCCTGCCCCCCCCCCCCCCCGACAACGACCCAATCACCAAGGATGCTGTCGGGGGCAGTAGGTGGCCTTGTGACCGGTAAGGCCCCTGAATCACCATGCTCTGGAGCCTGCTTTTCACGTTCAAGCAGCTCTGCATCACCAAGACCCGGCCCCGCACAGTTCCCGATCGCCGTTGCTTGCAACCGAATGAACGATCTCAGTTACGGGGTCAGGCCCTATCACCCGTGATAAGAACCGGATCCTTTTCCCCTTTGGGCCGTCCTTGGGCGGTTCAACCGTGGGAAGGTATGCGCGGGGCGAGCCTTGTCGATGCAGAGCCCAATGCACTGGACAAAACGCTTCAAATCACTTAAGAACAACGCAAGAGTCACTCGTACGTCAAGGGGGACTCCTGAGCATCGCGACTCAGGAGCCTGAACTGCGCCCGTAGCCCCTTTCCCTTTTGAGCCATCCTTTACCAATCGGTTCAACCGCGGGGAGGTATGCGCGTGGCAGGCCCTGCAGACGAGAGTCCTGAAGGAGTTTGAGAGTCTTATATCATTGGTTTCTTAGGAGGAGCATCGGAGTCGCTCGCACATCAAGGGGGACTCCTGAGCATCGCGACTCAGGGGCTAACTGCGCTTATAGCCCCTCCCCCCTTTGGGACGTCCTTGGTTTCCGGTCGGTTCAATAGCGGGGAGGTACGCGCGGGGCGACCCCCTGCCAACGCGGAGTGTTGAAGGTGTTCCGAGTTTTGGAATCTTCGTCACATTCTCCTCATGACGGCAACTCGCACATCAAGGAGGACTCTTAAGCATCGCGACTCAGGAGCCTAACTACGCTCGTAGCCCCTTCCCCCTTTGGGCCGTCCTTGGTTTCCGCTCGGTTGAATCGCACGTACATACGCGCGAGGCGGGCCCTGCCAACGCAGAGTAACAGATCAAACATGACAGGAACAAGGCGGGGAAAAAATTCAAGCATTCAATTATTACAGACCATGACCCATTTCAAAAAAATGCCAATAAGTTTAACGCCTCCACTAGGCACGATGTGCATTGCAGGAAGATAACAGGTGTAAGGGATTAGGAGGATCCACCATTGGTCACCCCCTCCGTAGGCGGCTGGTCGTCGACGTCAGAGGCATCATCTTCCCCGTGATCACCTAAAGCGGTACAAATTCAAAATTTTCCTACGCATATTCAGATCTTCCTATGGAGAGACCAGCAACGAGAGAGGGGTAAGAGCATCTTCATACCTTTGAAGATTGCTAAGCGGAAGCGTTGCTAGAACGCGGTTGATGGAGTCGTACTCGCAGCGATTCCGATCTAGTGCCGAACTACGGCACCTCCGCGTTCAACACACGTGCAGCCCGGTGACGTCTCCCGCACCTTGATCCAGCAAGGAGGAGGGAGAGGTTGGGGAAGAACTCCAGCAGCACGACGGCGTGGTGTCGATGGAGAGACGAGGTCTCCCGGCAGGGCTTCGCCAAGCACCGGCATAGAGGAGGAGAAAGAAGAGCAGGGCTGCGCCGAGGGAGAGGGAAAAGTTTGTCTCTCAATGGCCAAAAGTGCCAGATATATATAGGGGGAGGGGAGAGGGGGTGCCACCCCTAGGGTTTCCACCCTAGGGGGTGCGGCAGCCCCCCCAGATGGGAGGTGCGGCGGCTAGAGGGGGGAGGAGGGGTGGCGCACCATCTGGTGGGCCTTAGGCCCACCTCGCTTAGGGTTTGCTCCCCCGTTTTCTCTCCCCTGTGCATTGGGCTGAGTGAGGAGGCGCACCAGCCCAACTAGGGGCTGGTTCCCACCCCCACTTGGCCCACCTTACTTCCCGGGGTCGTTGCCCCCCTTCGGTGGTCCCGGTGGTCCCGGTACGTTACTGGTGATGCCCGAAACACTTCCGGTATCCGAAACCATCCGTCCTATATATCAATCTTTACCTCCGGACCATTCCGGAGCTCCTCGTGACGTCCGGGATCTCATCCGGGACTCCAAACAACGTTCGGTAACCTCGTATAACAATTCCCTATAACCCTAGCGTCATCGAACCTTAAGTGTGTAGACCCTACGGGTTCGGGAGACAGGCAGACATGACCGAGACACCTCTCTGGCCAATAACCATCAGCGTGGTCTGGATACCCATGGTGGCTCCCACTTTCTCCACGATGATCTCATCGGATGAACCACGATGTCAAGGATTCAATCAATCCCGTATACGATTCCCTTTGTTTGTCGGTGTAGAACTTGCCCGAGATTCGATCGTCGGTATACCTATACCTTGTTCAATCTCGTTACCGGTAAGTCTCTTTACTCGTTCCGTAGCACGTAATCGTGTGACTAACTCCTTAGTCACATTGAGCTCATGATGATGTTCTACCGAGTGGGCCTAGAGATACCTCTCCGTCACACGGAGTGACAAATCCCGATCTCGATTCGTACCAACCCAACAGACACTTTCGGAGGTACCCGTAGTGCACCTTTATAGTCACCCAGTTACATTGTGACGTTTGATACACCCAAAGCACTCCTACGGTATCCGAGAGATGCACAATCTCACGGTCGAAGGAAAAGATACTTGACATTATAAAAGCTTTAGCATACGAGCAATACGATGTAGTGCTATGCTTAGGATTGGCTCTTGTCCATTACATCATTCTCCTAATGATGTGATCCCGCTATCAATGACATCTAATGCCCATGATCAGGAAACCATGATCATCTATTGACTAACGAGCTAGCCAACTAGAGGCTTGCTAGGGACACATTGTGATCTATTTATTCACACATGTATTAATGTTTCCTGTTAATACAATTATAGCATGAACAATAGACGATTATCATGAACAAGGAAATATGATAATAACCATTTTATTATTGCCTCTAGGGCATATTTCCAACAGTCTCTCACTTGCACTAGAGTCAATAATCTAGTTACATTGTGATGTATCGAACACCCATAGCATTGTGGTGTTGATCATGTTTTGCTCGTGGAAGAGGTTTAGTCAACGGGTCTGCAATATTCAGATCCGTGTGTACTTTACAAATATCTATCACTCCACTCTGGACATGGTCCTGGATGGAGTTGTAGTGGCGTTTGATGTGCTTCGTCTTCCGGTGAAACCTGGGCTCCTTGGCTATGGCAATGGCCCGAGTGTTATCACAGAAGAGTGTCATTGGAATCGACGCGCTTGGAACCACTCCAAGGTCGGTGATGAGCTCCTTCATCCAAATTCCTTCATGAGTTGCTTTTGAAGCAGCTATGTACTCCGCTTCACATGTAGATGCTGCCACGACTTCTTGCTTGCTGCTGCACCAGCTCACTGCCCCACCATTCAACACATATACGTATCCGGTCTGTGACTTAGAGTCATCCGGATCTATGTCGAAGCTAGCGTCGACGTAACCCTTTACGACGAGCTCTTCGTCACCTCCATAAACAAGAAACACTTCCTTAGTCCTTTTCAGGTACTTAAGGATATTCTTGACCGCTGTCCAGTGCTCCATACCTGGATCACTTTGGTACCTCCCTACCAAACTTATGGCAAGGTTTATATCAGGTCTGGTACACAACATGGCATACATTAGAGAGCCCACAGTTGAAGCGTAGGGGACAGAACTCATCTTCTCTCTATCTGCTGCCGTGGTCGGCGACTGAGTCTTACTCAATCTCATACCTTGCAAAACTGGCAAGAACCCTTTCTTGGAGTTTTCCACATTGAACTTCTTCAATATCTTGTCAAGGTATGTACTTTGCGAAAGACCTATGAGGCGTCTTGATCTATCTCTATAGATCTTGATGCCTAATCTGTATGCAGCTTCTCCAAGGTCCTTCATTGAAAAACTCTTGTTCAAATAGGCCTTTATGCTCTCCAACATCTCTATATTATTCCCCATCAATAATATGTCATCCACATACAGTATGAGGAAAGCTACAGAGCTCCCACTCACTTTCTTGTACAGACAGGCTTCTCCGTAAACCTGTATGAACCCAAACGCTTTAATCACCTCATTAAAGCGAATGTTCCAACTCCGAGATGCTTGCACCAGCCCATAGATGGAGCGCTGGAGCTTGCACACTTTGTTAGCACACTTAGGGTCGACAAAACCTTCTGGTTGCATCATATACAACTCTTCCTTAAGGTTTCCGTTAAGGAACGTTGTTTTGACGTCCATTTGCCAAATTTCATAATCATAAAAGGCGGCAATTGCTAACATGATTCGGACTGATTTCAGCTTCGCTACGGGAGAGAAAGTCTCTTCGTAGTCAACTCCTAGAATTTGTCGAAAACCCTTTGCGACAAGTCGAGCTTTGTAAACGGTTACATTACCGTTTGCATCAGTCTTCTTCTTGAAGATCCATTTATTTTCTATGGCTCGCCGGTCATCGGGCAAGTCCACCAAAGTCCATACTTTGTTCTCATACATGGATCCTATCTCGGATTTCATAGCCTCAAGCCATTTGTTGGAATCCGGGCCCGCCATCGCTTCTTCATAGTTCGAAGGTTCACCGTTGTCTAACAACATGATTTCCATCACAGGGTTGCCGTACCACTCTGGTGCGGAGCGTGCCCTTGTGGACCTTCGCGGTTCAGTAGTAACTTGATCCGAAGCTTCATGATCATCATCATTAACTTCCTCTTCAGTCGGTGTAGGCGCCACAGGAACAACTTCCCGCGCTGCGCTACTATCCTGTTCGAGAGGGGGTGTAATTACCTCATCAAGTTCTACCTTCCTCCCACTTACTTCTTTCGAGAGAAACTCTTTCTCTAGAAAGGATCCGTTCTTGGCAACAAAGGTTTTACCTTCGGATCTAAGATAGAAGGTATACTCAATAGTTTCCTTAGGGTATCCTATGAATACGCATTTGTCCGCTTTGGGTTCGAGCTTTTCTGGTTGAAGTTTCTTCACATAAGCATCGCAGCCCCAAACTTTAAGAAACGACAACTTAGGTTTCTTGCCAAACCATAGTTCATACGGTGTCGTCTCAACGGATTTGGACGGTGCCCTATTTAAAGTGAATGCTGCAGTTTCTAATGCATATCTCCAAAATGATAGCGGTAAGTCGGTAAGAGACATCATAGATTGTACCATATCTAATAAAGTGCGATTACGACGTTCAGACACTCCGTTGCGTTGCGGTGTGCCAGGCGGCGTCAGTTGTGAAACAATTCCACACTTCCTTAGGTGTGTGCCAAACTCGTGACTCAAATATTCTCCTCCACGATCAGATCGTAGACATTTAATTTTTCTGTCACGTTGATTCTCAACCTCACTCTGAAATTCCTTGAACTTTTCAAACGTCTCAGATTTGTGCTTCATCAAGTAGATATACCCATACCTACTCAAATCTTCGGTGAGAGTGAGAATATAACAATAACCACCGCGAGCTTCAACGTTCATTGGACCACACACATCAGTATGCATTATTTCCAATAAGTCGGTTGCTCTCTCCATTATTCCTGAGAATGGAGTCTTAGTCATCTTGTCCATGAGGCACGGTTCGCATGTGTCAAATGATTCAAAGTCAAGAGACTCTAATAGTCCATCAGTATGGAGCTTCTTCATGCGCTTAACGCCGATATGACCAAGGCGGAAGTGCCACAAGTATGTGGGACTATCATTATCAACTTTACATCTTTTGGTACTCACACTATGAATATGTGTAACATCACGATCGAGATTCATCTAGAATATACCATTCACCAGCGGAGCATGACCATAAAACATATCACTCATATAAATAGAACAACCATTATTCTCTGACATAAATGAGTAGCCGTCTCGCATTAAGCAAGACCCTGATACAATGTTCATGCTTAAAGCTGGTACTAAATAACAATTATTAAGGTTTAAAACTAATCCCGATGGTAGATGTAGAGGTAGCGTGCTGACAGCGATCACATCGACCTTTGAACCATTCCCGACGCGCATCGTCACCTCGTCCTTGGCCAGTCTCCGCTTATTCCGTAGTTCCTGCTTTGAGTTGCAAATGTGAGCAACAGCACCGGTATCAAATACCCAGGAGCTACTACGAGCGCTGGTAAGGTACACATCAATAACATGTATATCACATATACCTTTAATGTTGCCGGCCTTCTTGTCCGCTAAGTATTTGGGGCAGTTCCGCTTCCAGTGACCTTTTCCCTTGCAATAGAAGCACTTAGTCTCAAGCTTGGGTCCATTCTTTTTCTTCTTCCCGGCATCTGGCTTACCGGGCGCGGCAACAGCTTTGCCGTCTTTCTTGAAGTTCTTCTTACCCTTGCCTTTCTTGAAACGAGTGGTCTTGTTGACCATCAACACTTGATGCTCTTTCTTGATTTCTACTTCTGCAGACTTGAGCATCGAGTACAACTCGGGAATGGTCTTCTCCATCCCTTGCATGTTGTAGTTAAGCACAAAGCCTTTGTAGCTTGGTGGGAGAGACTAGAGGATTCTGTCAATTATAGCATCATCCGGAAGTTCGACTCCAAGTGAAGTCAGACGACCGTGTAACCCAGACATTTTGAGTATGTGCTCACTGACAGAACTATTCTCCTCCATCTTACAGCTAAAGAACTTGTCGGAGACTTCATATCTCTCGACACGGGCATGAGCTTGAAAAACTAGCTTCATCTCCTGGAACATCTCATATGCCCCGTGTTGCTCAAAACGCCTTTGGAGCCCCGTTTCTAAACTGTATAACATGCCACACCTAACCAGAGAGTAGTCATCACTCCGCGTTTGCCAGACGTTCAGAATGTCTTGGGCTGCTGCGGGAGCGGGAGGGTCACCTAGCGGTGCATCAAGGACATAAGCCTTTTTAGCCGCTTCAAGGATGAGCTTCAAGTTGCGAACCCAGTCCGCATAGTTGCTACCATTATCTTTCAGCTTGTTTTTCTCTAGGAATGCATTGAAATTGAGGTTGATGTTGGCCATCTACAATATTTATAAAGACAACTTTTAGACTAAGTTCATGACAATTAAGTTCATTTAATCAAATTAAGTATGAACTCCCACTTAAATCGACATCCCTCTAGTCATCTAAGTGATACATGATCCATGTTGACTAACCCGTGTCCGATCATCACGTGAGACGCACTAGTCACCATGGTGAGCAACTCCATGCTGATCGTATTCAACCATACGACTCATGTTTGACCTTTCGGTATCTTGTATTCGAGGTCATGTCTGTACATGCTAAGCTCGTCGAGTCAACCTAGGTGTTTCGCGTGTGTAAATCTGGCTTACACCCGTTGTATGCGAACGTTAGAATCTATCACACCCGATCATCACGTGGTGCTTCGAGACAACGAACCTTCGCAACGGTGCACACTTAGGGGAATACGTTCTCAAAATTTTTAAGAGGGATCATCTTATTATGCTACCGTCGTTCTAAGCAATAAGATGTAAAACATGATAAACATCACAATGCAATCATATAGTGACATGATATGGCCATTATCATCTTCGCCCTTTCGATCTCCATCTTCAGGCATTGCATGATCATCATCGTCACCGGCGTGACACCATGATCTCCATCATCATGATCTCCATCATCGTGTCTCCGTGAAGTCGTCACGCCAACTACTATTATCACTACTACTATAGCTAACCGTTAGCAATGAAGTAAAAGTACTAAGCACATGGCGTTGCATCTCGTACAATAAATTAAGAAAACTCCTATGGCTCCTGCCGGTTGTCATACACATCGATATGCAAGTCGTGAAACCTATTACAATAACATGATCATCTCATACATCATACATGCAACATCACAACTTTGGCTATATCACATCACATGTCAAACCCTGCAAAAACAAGTTAGACGTCCTCTAATTGTTGTTGCAAGTTTTACGTGGCTGATATGGGTTTCTAGCAAGAACGCCTTCTTACCTACGTGACAGCCACAACGATGATATGCCAAAGCTATTTACCCTTCATAAGGACCATTTTCATCAAATCCAATCCGACTAGAGTAGGAGAGACAGACACCCGCTAGCCACCTTCATGCACGGTGTGCATGTCTGTCGGTGGAACCAGTCTCACGTAAGCGTACGTGTAAAGTCGGTCCGGGCCGCTTCATCCCACAATACCGCCGGAAAAGAATAAGATTAGTAGCGGCAAGCAAATTGACAAATCATCGCCCACAACTTTTGTGTTCTACTCGTGCATAGGATCTACGCATAGAAAACCTGGCTCAGATGCCACTGTTGGGTAAGGTAGCACAAATTCAAAATTTTCCTACGCATATTCAGATCTTCCTATGGAGAGACCAGCAACGAGAGAGGGGTAAGAGCATCTTGATACCTTTGAAGATCGCTAAGCGGAAGCGTTGCTAGAACGCGGTTGATGGAGTCGTACTCGCATCGATTCCGATCTAGTGCCGAACTACGGCACCTCCGCGTTCAACACACGTGCAGCCCGGTGACGTCTCCCGCACCTTGATCCAGCAAGGAGGAGGGAGAGGTTGGGGAAGAACTCCAGCAGCACGACGGCGTGGTGTCGATGGAGAGACGAGGTCTCCCAGCAGGGCTTCGCCAAGCACCGGCAGAGAGGAGGAGAAAGAAGAGCAGGGCTGCGCCGAGGGAGAGGGAAAAGTCTGTCTCTCAATGGCCAAAAGTGCCAGATATATATAGGGGGAGGGGAGAGGGGGTGCCACCCCTAGGGTTCCCACCCTAGGGGGTGCGGCAGCCCCCCCAGATGGGAGGTGAGGTGGCCAGAGGGGGGAGGAGGGGTGGCGCACCATCTGGTGGGCCTTAGGCCCACCTGGCTTAGGGTTTGCCCCCCCTTTTTCTCTCCCCTGCGCATTGGGCTAAGTGGGGAGGCGCACCAGCCAACCTAGGGGCTGGTTCCCACCCCCACTTGGCCCACCTTACTTCCTGGGGTCGTTGCCCCCCTTCGGTGGTCCCCCGGGGACACCTCCGGTGGTCTCGATGGTCCCGGTACATTACCGGTGATGCCTGAAACACTTCCGGTATCCAAAACCATCCGTCCTATATATCAATCTTTACCTCCGGACCATTCCGGAGCTCCTCGTGACGTCCGGGATCTCATCCAGGACTCCGAACAACTTTCAGTAACCTCGTATAACAATTCCCTATAATCCTAGCGTCATCGAACCTTAAGTGTGTAGACCCTACGGGTTCGGGAGACAGGCAGACATGACCGAGACACCTCTCTAGACAATAACCATCAGCGGGGTCTGGATACCCAAGGTGGCTGCCACTTGCTCCACGATGATCTCATCGGATGAACCACGATGTCAAGGATTCAATCAATCCCGTATACGATTCCCTTTGTTTGTCGGTATAGAACTTGCCCGAGATTCGATCGTCGGTATACCTATACCTTGTTCAATCTCGTTACCGGTAAGTCTCTATACTCGTTCTGTAGCACGTCATCGTGTGACTAACTCCTTAGTCATATTGAGCTCATGATGATGTTCTACCAAGTGGGCCCAGAGATACCTCTCCGTCACACGGAGTGACAAATCCCGATCTCGATTCGTACCAACCCAACAGACACTTTCGGAGGTACACGTAGTGCACCTTTATAGTCACCCATTTACGTTGTGATGTTTGATACACCCAAAGCACTCCTACGGTATCCGGGAGTTGCACAATCTCACGGTCGGAGGAAAAGATACTTGAGATTAGAAAAGCTTTAGCATACGAACAATACGATCTAGTGCTATGCTTAGGATTGGGTCTTGTCCATCACATCATTCTCCTAATGATGTGATCCCGCTATCAATGAAATCTAATGCCCATGATCAGGAAACCATGATCATCTATTGACTAACGAGCTAGCCAACTAGAGGCTTGCTAGGGACACATTGTGATCTATTTATTCACACATGTATTACTGTTTCCTGTTAATACAATTATAGCATGAACAATAGACGATTATCATGAACAAGGAAATATGATAATAACCATTTTATTATTGCCTCTAGGGCATATTTCCAACACTACGATCACAAGGGGTATCACGTTGATCCCCATAGGTATCGACCTAACATCGCCGACACAAGGGCAGGTGGGCGTCGAGAGACGCCTTCGGCTTGGCAACCGTCTTGTTCTTCTTTGCCCCCGGCGAGACGACATCCATAGACGTCAAGCAAAAAGAGTAAATCAGCCAAGCACGGACAATAGATGCACAAGGCGTGCCCAAGCAGGTGACATACTCTTCAACGTCGCGCCACCCCTCTCCTCCTCTCCGCCCTGGCGCCAGAAGAGGAAATAGCCCCCCCATGGAAGGAGGTAAGCTCGGCACCATGGACCCCCGCCGGCAGAGGCGGGGTGCGCCAGGGACGGCCCGACCCTGAACTTCTTGGAAGCATGCATGCATGCAGACCGTGTAGCGCGCGGAGTCGGCATAGGCCCTCTGCATGCACTGGCCAGGCGCGATGGGGTCACGGTGGAGGTATCACCAGTGGCGCCATCATCTTCGAGCTCGTGCGGGAGGACATATTGCGACTGGAAGGGCACGCTCGCTGCGCGGTCGTCGACAGTCTTCTCCGAGCCCCCTTCTCCAGAGGTGTCGCTGGATGACACCTCCACCGGACCGGAGCCTTCAGCCGGGAGAAGCCCCTTCTCGTTGAAGATGGGCATCGCAGCAACCAGATCGGTACTGTCATCACGATGACATAGCGGACCCAGGGCCTCAGGAAGGTCGCCAGGGTCAGCCTCTTGGCACTGATGTCACGGGAAAAGCGCTCCAGCACGGGCACAACATGAGGGTCGAAGCGCTTCGCCCAGCTCCATGCGGAGGTCTTCTGTGGCAACCCCTTCGGCTCTTCCATCCGGGGGTTGGCATCCTTGAGACACATGAGGACCCAGCGGTGCCTGAAGTTCTCCACCTTCTTCCCGGCCTTCAGGAGCACGTTGCCGCTCTGGGCCGCCACGAAGGAAACGCACACCAACAAGTGAGCATCGTCGTGCAGGTGCAGGCTGAAGAAGTGGCGGAGGAGGGCAACCGAAGGTTGCACGCCAACGAAAGCCTCGCAGTAGAAGGCAAAGACAAACAGAAGCAAGATGGAGTTGGGTTGGAGATGAAGGGCCTAGATTCCAGAGTGGTCCAAGACAGCGCTGAAGAATCGAGAGAAACGCGACACCATCCCAGCGTAAAGAATGTGAAGAAATAAGGGGTATATCACCCCAGGCAGGGGCCGCAACTCTACGGCGCTAGGTCAAATCAGGGTTCACCCGTGCTTGCTAGACTCGGCTGCGGTCCATGGAAGCACTGGGACGAGATCCGCGTTCTTGGAGAGGGTGCAGTGCAGGAGCAAAGAACCCGGGGTCAGACCATGCCCCACTGGCTTCTGCTTGCCGGCGGGCGCCATTGTTGGACTGGCAAGGAACTATGCGGCACTGGATCTAGGAGGCGCCGGTTGGAGGCGGAGACTTAAGAAGGAAGGCGAGTGCGGAAGAAGGAAAGCAATAAGGCACTGAAGCTACAAGCAGGGCACCTAATAAAGGGGGGCAGAGACAGAGCACAAGGAGGACCAAACACCAGCCACGTGACGCGCGCCAGCCTGGCGCACACGCATTTGAGGGCCCACGACGTCTCATGCACGCCACGGGCCCGGGGGCTACTATCGGCGCTCTGGGATTGGGGGTACCCAGACCTGCGTGCCTATCGCTCAGGGCGGGCCTGCCTCACCAGAGCAAACCAACTGGCCGAGCACAGCTCAAGGAAAGGCCCTCGTGAGGGGCCAAGCCTCACGAGGAGTAGCATCGTCAAGACCCGCAAGGGGGCTCTTCAGGACCCCTCCGTAGAGGTGGATATTCCGAGGCAAGGAAAAGCCTCAGGAGTCAAGGGTGATGCCAGGAAAGGATAGGCGAGCAGCACATGGCAGGACGGGACAGTTCCCCCTTTGGTGCAAAGGAGGCGGGAGCATACAGGTTTTCCAAAGGCATCTTCCAAAGGTTTCCCTTCCGGTGCAACAAATCCGCAGCCCCCCCCCCCCCCCCGCCAGTATGGTAAACGTCATGCACGGACAATTACTTTCAGGCGAAGACCACCTTTGGGCAGGGGAGCATGTTCCCCTGTTCCCCTTCAAAATTGGCCGTTGTTGGATCCCTTCCCACCAAAGCTACGAGGGAAGAGGACCTAGGCCTCCGCTATAAATAGAGAAGGTAGGATACTTGAGAGGGGGGTTCATTTGGACGGTAGAACAACACACTAGTCGTTCGGCTTCCGGAGGCCCAAGAACACTATACTAACTCATCCACCACCTACGTGAGAGGCTATCCACCAAAGCAGGAGTAGGATTTTACGGTTCGTAGCGGCCCAAAGCTGGGTAAACTATTGTGTTCTGTGTTCCCGCACCATCATGTGAGTCCTCCATCGTCTCCATCACATAGTGGGTTAGGCGAGGCGAAGCAGGGAGAGACCTTCGTACGCGCCCCAGTGTTCAAATCCTTTGGGTTTTGCCGATCTTGAAATTCGACAAACGCCGCCCAGCCACCATGTGTCCGGGTAGCACGGGTGGACGCCACGGTGGATACGATGTTGACGACTTGGTATTAGCCGTCTGGTCCCGCGGCGCCGGCATGCGAGCTTCTAGCCGCTGTGACGTGGCGGTCGGAGACTAGCTCGACAAGGCTTGGAGAAGCTGGTTGGTCGCCGGCCATCGGTGCAGCGGCCTGGGAAGGAGTAATCTAGGAGAAAGCCTTCACACGCCCCTACCTGGTACGCCAAATGTCGGATTTCGGGCTCCAGAAAACCCTCAGGATTCAAACACAGGGGCGTGTGCGGAGATCTCTCTCGGCTATACCTTACCTAGCCCGCTACTCGATGGAGACGACGAAGAACTTGGTAGATGGTGATGGGAACAAAGAACACAACAATTTACCCAGGTTCGGGCCACTGCGAAGAGTAAAACCCTACTCCTACTTTTGGTGGATTGCCTCTCACGGAGGTTGGTGGATGAATTAGTACAATACTCTCGAGCCTCCAAAGGCCGAATGGCTAGGCGTGTTGCTCTTGGGTTTTTGTGATCCGATCTGATGCCAAGTATCCTACCCTCTCTATTTATAGTGGAGTCCCGGGTCCTCTTCCCTTATCGTTTGCGAGAAGGGATCCCACAACGGCCAATTTCGGTGGGGGACAAGGGAACATGATTCCCGTGTCAAAAGTGGTCTTCGCTTGCAAAGCAGTTGCCAGCACTACAGAGATGGGCGCAGGGATGACGCTCGTCCTGCCAGCGGGCGGATGTGGTCTTGTTGCACCAGAAGGGAAACCTTTGGAAGATGTCTTTGGGGACCTGGTACGCTCCTTCCTCTTTTGCACTAAAGGGGGAACTGCCCTGTCCTACCATCTGCTGCTCGCCTGTCCTTCCATGGTGTCACCCTTGACTCATGAGGCCCGGCCTTGCCTTGAAATATATGCTTCTACAGAGGGGTCCTGAGGAGGCCCCCTGCGGGTCTTGATGTCGCTCTTCCTCGTGAGGCTTGGCCCCTCGCAAGGGCCTTGTTCAGGGTGGTGATGTTCCTAGCCGATCTTGCGTTGATGAAGTGGGGCAACCCTGGGCCGCAGGCAGGAAGGTCTAGGTACCCCCATTCCCAGAATGCCGACAACCCGCGACCGTGCCCCCACCGTGAACGACCTGCGGCGTGTCAAGAAGTAGGAGGGAGAGACCCTGCACAAGTTCATACAACGCTTCACGGTCCTGTGCCTCAAGATCCTCGAGGCGTCGGACGAAGCCGTCATCTTGGCTTTCTCCGATTGAGTTACCGACCTCATGATGAAGGAGGAGCTCACCATGAACGATGAGATGAGCACCGCACTAGAGATGTTCAACTTGGCAAGCAAATGCGCCAAAGCTAAAGAAGGACGCCTGTCGCTCCTCGGGCCCCAGGCAGCGGACCCAGAAGAGAAGAAAGCCAAAGCCAACGAGGTGAAGCGCAAGGCCCCGGTGGTACCCGCCGCCAAGCCCGAGGCAAAGCATGTCCGAGGGAGAGAGCGCCCGTCCGTAGGGGGGCCGACGTGCATCTTCCACGGCACCAGCAGCCATGATACCTTGGAATGTCAAGAACTTTGCATGGTCCGCGCCGAACACTTCAACATGCGCCCCGGGCGGTTCGACAGAAGCCCCGCGCGTGGAGCAGGCCGCAATGGGGGCCGTTGGGATGATTGTGAGCCGCGTTACGGGTGGCGTGAACAACCTCAGGAGGACCCCTGGCGTGGCTAACCTCAGGAGGACTGCTGGCGTGACAACCCTCAGGAGCGGCAACGATGCGGTCAACCTTGTGAGGCTCGCCCTCCGGAGGCCGGGCTGCCCCCGCTACCACCGCCACTCAGGAGGAGGGATGAAGAGAGGCAGGATGCTGGGGCTGGGGGCTTCCAGGAGGCAAGGGCGGTGGCCTCCATCCTGGGCGGTGCCCAGACCCCTACCTCCAACCGCGCCTTCAACCAGTTTACCCGGGAGGTCAATGCCTCCCTGCCGCGGCCTGAAGCAATGCGCCCCCTCAGCTCGTCCCAGACCACCATCACCATTGACCCGAGCGACCAGCTCAGGTGCTCGTTCATGGCCGGAAAACTCCCAATGATGTGCACCCCGACCATCACCAACGTCCTCGTCACCAAGACCCTCATCGACAGTGGAGCATGGCTCAGCGTCCTCTCAGTCGAAACCTTCAAGAAATTCCAGTTGTCGTACGAACATCTCATGCCGACCAAGCCCCTCTCGGGAGTAACAAGGGGTTCACCGTGCGCATTGGGCAAGGGCATTTTCTCGTCACCTTTGGAGAGCGCAAGAACAACCACACTGAGATCATTATCTTTGACATAGCGCACATCCACCTACCGTATAACGCGATCCTAGGATACCCGGTAGTCGCCAAATTCATGGTGGTGATCCACCATGGCTACAATGTCCTAAAGATGGCAGGGAGGGGCAGCGTCGTCACCATCCCCTGCACTGACAAGGATGTTGTCTATACACTGGAGTGTGCCTACCGCGCGTCGGTGACAGAGCACTCGGACGACGAAGAAGATAAGCTGCCTCGCGAGGACCCACGCAAGAAGAAGAAGGAGCTCCTCCCCATGGAGTGCCTTGGGGCTTCGGGCTCCGAGCCCGGGGACGAGGCCCTGACCCCCCCATCGCATAGGGATGCGCGCTCGGCGCCCCCCTTGGGTCAGAGCTAGGGGCTCCCACCGGGGAGGCCCCTAGTCTGCTCAATGAGGTGGGGGAGGCGTTCGACCACATCCCGAGGGCGCGTTCCATAGCATGTCCAAATAGCTCTCACGAGTCCGTCATTATATCAATCCGAGAACTTCAAGAGGCCCAGGCCATGCGACGCGGTGACTGCCCTGCACCACCAGTCACAGTCGCCATCGTTGGCACGATTGAACAACCCCGCATCTGCATCAACGCGCCCGCAACCAACATAGCCGTGGTATACGGCCCCTTCTGGCCTACGGTGGCTGGCTACCGATTGGAGTACCCGGGCGCCGATGCCTTCGTGCCCTTCGGGCTGGGGAGCGCGGCTGCCACCTACCAGAGGCTCTAGCGGGCCTTGCTCGTACCCCACCTGCTGGGGCGCCGAGAGGAAGAGGAGGAGATGCTCGGGCCAAGGAAAGGCCCCGAGTCTCGGGTGGCGGCGACCCGTGAGGGTCGTGACCGCGGAGACAAGAGATCAAGCGACGCCGGCGCCTTCGGAAATCTAACGGCATGGCCGCCAAGTGACTTTTTGTTGGCTGCTGCGAGGTAACTTTTTGGCTCACCCCGGCTGAGGGCACCCGGGGGCCATGCGGCCTCCCCGAGCTCACGGCACTCCTCCGGTTGCTTCTTACGTTTATGCATCGTTTGGTTGTTCAGTTCCACCCGTTCATAATCATAACGTTCTGCCTTGCTTACATTGTTGGGTGGTCGGCCCCGAACTTGGGGGCTCCGGTCGAAGTTTGTCCATGCAGATACGTAGCCTCGCACCCAAAGAAGAAGAAGTCGGCAGGGTTTGCCAAGGACCCTAAGAAAATCAACTCACTCCACCAATGACTCGGGGGTAGGAACACTCACAAGGCCATAGCGTCCTCGCGACCTCGCATATACACCCCCACCGTGACACTCTCACGTAATAACGAGCCGAGGCTGTATACGCGGACGCGGAGGGGTCCATCCCACACCGGGTCGAATCCCTATGCTCCGCACTGGGGGAGAACCTCAGTCTACCCATGACTCGGGGGTAGGGACACTCGCGAGGCCAAAGCGTCCTCGCGAACTTCCATATGCACCCCCACCGTGACACTCTCACGTAATAACAAGCCGAGGCTGTATACGCCAGGGCCCCCCGAGGACGCGGAGGGGTCCATCCCATGCCTAATGGAAGACCTATGCTCTGCACTGGGTACAGATAGGGGCAATCAACATAGTACGCCAATGACTACGCCCTCAGCTGGCACCAATGCAGTCCACCAATGACTACGCCCCCAGGTGGCACCAACATAGTCCGCCAATGACTACGCCCCCATCTGGCACCAACATAGCCCATCAATGGCTACACTCAGCACAGTCCACCCGCGACTTCGCCCATGCCGAGTGTATTGAGAAAACAGCTGAAGGTACGGAGCCACTCGCACGTCAAGGGGGACCCCTGAGCATCATGACTCAGGGACCTAACTGTGCCCGTAGCCCCTTCCCCCTTTGGGCCGTCCTCGGTTTCTGGTTGGTTCAAGCGCGTCAAGGTACGCACAATGCGAGCCCTGCCAACACAGAGCCAAGTGTGCTCGAAAAATCACTTCGGATCCCTTAGGAAGAAGATTGGAGTCACTCCTACGTCAAGGGGGGCTCTTGAGCATCGCGACTCAGCAACCTGAACAGCGCTCGTAGCCCCTTTCCCTTTTGAGCCGTCCTTTCCGGTCGGTTCAACCGCAGGGAGGTACGTGCAGGGCGGGCCCTACAGACGCATAGTGCTGAAGGAGTTCGAGATTCTTAAATTATCTGTTTCTTAAGACGAGCATCGGAGTCGCTCGCACGTCAAGGGGGACCCCCGAGCATCACGATCAGGGGCCTAACTGCGCTCGTAGCCCCTCCCCCCCTTTGGGCCGTCCTTGGTTTCCGGTCGGTTCAATCGCGGGGAGGTACCCATGGGCGGGCCCTACCGACGCGGAGTGCTGAAGGTGTTCCAAGTTTTGAAATCTTCGTCGCGTCCTCCTCAAGGCCTTACGTTATTTACCAAGTATATAGGTGCATTAATTAAACAACAGATTTAACATAATGATATCAAACTCATGTTATCACATGAGACTATTGCACCTGCAACTAGCAACACTAACATTAGAAGCTGAGCAAGCCTACTTAGCCATATAATGTTTGCTAGGAGGGGAAGTGTTTGGGTTTCATGGAAATATCAGGAGGCGATTATTTCAGTGGTAGGCAGCGAGCATATGACGAAGGAAACATGCATCTAAGCATAACAAGACTAGAGATGGTATCAAGGTCACGTCATCTTGCCTGTGATGTCTTCAGCTTGGAACTGCTCTTGTAGGTCCTACACGTACTCTCTCGGATCCACGTACTCGCTCTCCGAACCCGGTGCTACCCAACATAAAATTAACATCCAATGAACAACAACACCACATGATGGAACAAACACATGGTGCATGAGATGAGAATGAACATGCATCTCTAATCTAGTCACTTGCACATGCATGAGAAGAAAATACAAACTTCTGGACATAAATGCACTCTAAGCTATCTTTACATGCATGAGGATGACATGAACAGATGCATCACGCGAAAATGATGCAAAAACATATAAAGAACGTTACGAACGGAGCTACGGATCAACCGGAAACAATGAAACAAGAAATGAAGTCCTAAGGATCAAATCCATGACAAACACACTCCAATGGCATACTTCTGGTATTCCCAGGTTTCCATATCACCAAACAAACAAGTATAGATGGGATGGTGCAAAGAAACTCACCACACCATCAACTATGCACTCACAAGCATCAAAACAACAAAACTATGCATTTTGTCCTAAACAGCATCATAGCAGTTTGAGAGCTACATGCAAAGCACCTACAGCCATCCAAATGTGCCAAATAAGATATGTGGCAGAAGCTATTCAAAACCTATACAAGCATCAACAAAAAGATAATACAAAGTAGTTACACACAGAAAGATCTACAGCTGCTAACTTGGACAAAAATATCAGTTTTCAGGGACTTAGTGAAATTCTCAAATTCTCATTAGTTTTTTATGCTCTGAAGCATTTTGATAGCACCCAAAACAATATCTACAGGAAGCCAAATGGAATGAAAATTGACAGAGAGCTAGACAAACACAAAAGCTCCAACTTTCTAGTTGATTGCAAGGGCTGAATCCCAACACATGAACTTTTGCAAGCACTACTACAAGGGAAGAAAATAACAACAGTTTCTCAGACTTAATGAAAATCACAGATTTTCACTAAGCTGAAATTTTCAGCCACATTCCTACTTTGACTAAGAACAACTTGCACATATATACTCCTAAGCATGAAACAACACCACCATGTTGTAGAGGGGTTCACCCTCTACTGCCACAACATGGAATCATCCCCTTGGGTTCATCACATCACATGGAACCAAGCTCTAAATATTGAACAAAACAGAAATATGACATTCCCAGAAAGTGTTCCAAAGTGGAATCTGATTCCACCATTGGATTCATGGGATGATTCTAGCCCAAAAACATATATAATACCTAGATACTTGCATAGGACAAAAGGGCACAAAGCTAAGAAGAAAATATACATGGAAACACACAGAGGTAAATAGTGCTATATATCACATGTGTTCTCACTAGATCATCACCTACACATGCATTTGCACACTCTCATCACTACATTGGTGCACATGAGGGGTAGACCTCATATCCATGTGCCTTAGCACACCACCACACACACACATACATCAAGCACACATATATCAAGCACCTACACATGCTATCAAAACACACACACTTACTTACACTCACATCATGCATTCCTACACCTACACATACAGCTTGCACATAAGTGCTTATCAAGGCAAACCATGCCTTGGGCATGTGTGTGACACTCACACACAAGCACCACATGGAATCATCTCACCCACATACACATAGATGCTTGCTCACTCACAATCACATCTCTCATACACATGCACTAGTGCCCACATGCACAAGCACACACCACAAGCACATGGTGATATACACCTACACACTCCTTGGGTACTTCCACCACACAAGCACACATGAACATAGTTGATAGCACACACAAATACTAGCATCACCTACTCACACACACATAGATACACCTACACATGCATGGAAGCTTGCTCACACATACATCCTTGCATCTCAAAATCCCTACACATGCATCACTACACATGCTAGCAAAATAACTAGAGAAAACCTGCTGGTTGGGAGGCAAAAGAAATAACACACATGCTGTCCTAGCCACCACATCAACTAACATAGAAACAAATGCAAAACAGCAAAGGAAATAGGCAAAAAAGGGGCTTGGGGGATTCGAACCCCAAACCTGCTGGTATAACCCACAGAACCATCACCAGTGCGCTACTTCTCAGTCACTTGACAGAACAGAGGAGACTTACAGGGTAAGCTGTCTCTCCTGCGCTACTGTGCCCGAAAATCAAATAAGCAAAAGGGTGCGCGTTGCGGGACTCGAACCCACAACCGCCTGATGCAACAAAACACCCCTACCACTACGCTACTGCTACTGAACTTAACAGAGAGGAGGAGGAAACTCTATTGAGCAACCCCTCTGGTCCTTTCTCTGCCCGATGGTGGCCGGAACAGGGGAAGCACAACGCCGGCGATCTACTTCAAATTGGCCTACGGCTCGTCGATGGAAGGGAGAAGGGTCTCCTAGGGTTCCATTTCTACACTAAGATCGCCACGAAAAGGTCTACTGCTACGGTTCCACTACGCGCGGCGGCGCCGGCACCAGAGGGGCGCACAGCGGCGAAGTCACGGCCCTATGCGCTAGATCTACTGACAGGAAGGGGGAGGAAGACTCGTGCTCACGCACTAGACGAGGACGCCATGCCTGCCGGAGAGGAAGTAGAGCAAGTAACCATGGCGGAGGGGTTCGTCGGAGAGGAAGAAGCCATTGTTGATGTAGGGGAAGCAGACCCGATCTGCTCCTCCTAGCTGCGAGAACTGATCCCCTTGAGGTCCCGCGTGCTCGCTGAAGGCTTGGAGAGGACGCAGGGGCACGGCAGCGACGGCGAGGAGCTTCTCAAGTTACGGCCATGGCGGAGGAGGAGCTCGGCTCGACTGCTCTCGATATGGGGAGAGGGAGGAGGAAGAGGGAAGGAGCGGCAGTGGCTTGGAGGAACCCTAGGCCTTGCACGGACGCCAAGGGTTCCTTATAGGAGGAGGAGGAGGCGAGGGACGCGCGGCCTCGACGTCCGTGAGATGGCGTCGCTCTCTGTCTCGTCTCTCTCTCTCTGACGAAACTGACGGAAGAAGGAGGGAGGAAGACGGCGTTTACAGGGAATGCTACGCGCGAGAGGGAGTTGGGCCAGCCAGGGGGGAGAAGGCCCACCTGGATGTGCCACATAAAGAAACGAAAACCCATTGGGGTTTTCTATTTACAAAACAACAAAGGCAAAACAAATGCACAGGCAACACTTTAGAAGCTAAAAATAAAACAAAAATGCCCCTGGTCATAAGGAATTATGACCTATTTAAATAAAATATAAAAGGAATTTTTGGAGCATATAAGTATTTACAAAACATAATTAATTGATCTATTTTGTGAATATTTGCACCACTAAAACTAAGTTTGAAAACACTAAAAACATAACATCACATCCACCACAATTCATACTAAAACATGAGCATTTTTTGAAACAGGGATGGAGCAAGTGAATCTTGAGCTTGAGATAAATAGAGAGGGGGGAAGTTTGAAACCCATTTGGAAACCTAGCATAAGTTGCACCCTACTTACAATTGCAACACTTCACAACACTTAACATAGAACCACATATCATCACATGTCACACCACATACATGGATCACAAGAACAACAAACACAAGAGACATGGATGAATGGATGCATGAATGCAAAGGGAAACAAGGCTTGCACATGAAATACCACATGGAATATAACTCTCATTGCAATGACAAGATGGACCCACATACAGAAGGTTCCAAATAAGGCAAGTTACAGTCTGGGCCATTACAAACTCTCCCACACTACAAAGAAGATCTCGTCCCGAGATCTAGGACTGAAAGAACTCTGGGAATTCAAAACGGAGGCGATCCTCGCGTTCCCAAGTGGCCTCTTTATCGGAATGGTGTGACCACTGCACCTTGAGAAATTTGACAGACTTGTTGCGGGTCTTGCACTCAGTCGCCTCGAGAACCACAACTGGATGCCATGATAGGATAGGTCGGGTTGAAGGTCGATGTCTTGAAGATGAATTGTGCACTCGGGAGTCTTGAAGCATCTCCGGAGCTGAGAGACATGGAACACGTCATGCACATTTGCAAAGTTTGACGGGAGCTCAAGCCGATACGCAAGGTCGCCTCTCTTGCCAACAACTCTGAAAGGACCAACGAAACGAGGCGCAAGCTTGCCTTTGATGCCAAAGCATTGTGTACCCTTCATAGGCGACACCTTGAGATAGACGAAGTCATCGAGCTCATAAGACATGGCATGATGCTTGCTATCATAATAGCTCTTCTGACGGGATTGCGCTGCTTTGAGATTATCCCGAATGACCCGACACATCTCTTCAGCTTATTCTATCAAGTCATTCCCAAGAATCTAACACTCGCCGGTCTCGGACCAGTTGAGCAGGGTACGACACTTCCTGCCATAGAGAATCTCAAACGGAGCTTTGCCTGAACTACCTTGATAACTGTCGTTATACGAGAACTCAGCGAAAGGCAGGCAGTCTTCCCAATTCATGCTAAAAGAGATAACACAGGCTCTCAGCATATCCTCAAGGACCTGATTGACTCTCTCCACTTGACCACTAGTCTGAGGATGAAAAGTTGTGGTGAAGCGTAACTTCGTGCCCATCATAGACTGAAAAGAGTCAAAGAACTTGGAAGTGAAGATACTTCCGTGATCCGAAGAAATCATCATAGACATGTCGTGCAAAGACACTATCGTGGAAGTGTACAGCTCTGCAAGCTGAGCTGCGGAGATGGATTCCTTGACTGGAAGAAAATGAGCCACTTTACTCAACTTGTCGATGACGATGAAGATGGCATCGTTACCCTTCTTGGACTTCGGAAACCCAGTGACGAAATCAATCTCAATATGTTCGAACTTCCACTCAGGAATGCGTAATGGATGCAAAAGACCTGCTGGACGTTGATGCTCTGCATTCACCCTTCGACATACATCACATTCATTTATGAACTGAGCAATCTCACGCTTCATGCGAGTCCACCACAAGGTCTGTTTCAAGTCCTGATACATCTTGGAGCTTCCTAGATGTATAGAGAGAACAGAGTTATGAGCTTCTTCCATGATTA
Organism: Hordeum vulgare subsp. vulgare; assembly: GCF_904849725.1. NCBI lineage: Eukaryota > Viridiplantae > Streptophyta > Magnoliopsida > Poales > Poaceae > Hordeum > Hordeum vulgare. The sequence continues at coordinate 227,890,369 of NC_058520.1, read as the reverse complement.
CCTTTCTAAGATCACCTTTCAGAACGGCAAGACGATCCTCAAAGAACAACGTGTCTCTGGCATCAAGGCTGAAGCACTTATATTTGGGAAGTCCCTTTGCCAAGCCAATCTTGACTTTCTTCACCATTGCATCAAGAAGCTGTGCTCCTCGGACCTGATCTTCCAAGGTAGGAGAGATCTGAAGATTTGTAAGAAATCCCTGAGGTACTAACTGAAGGTTGAGCTTTCTGAAAGATTCACAAAGGTCAGGCTGGAGAGGCTTCAGAATGAGATTATTGTAGTAAGCCTTCCTGCTCAAAGCATCTTCCATGACAATAGCTTTGCCTGGCATGTACTCAACGCTCGGATTAAAATCTTGGAGCATTTCGACTAAATGATTTTGCCTAAGATTCGGGTTAGTCTGAGTGAAGATGTACTTGAGACTCTTGTGATCGGTGAACACTTCAACCTTTTGTTCCAACAAGAGGTGTCTCCTAGTCATCAGAGCATGTACTACTGCTGCCAGCGCAAGATCATGCACAGGATAATTCTTATCCGATGGATTCAACTGCCTGGAGGTATAAGCAACCACGTTCTTCTCTTGCATCAGAACTGCACCAAGACCTTGAAGAGAGGCGTCGCAAAACACTTGGTAAGGTTTGGAGTCATCAGGAGGAACCAAGACTAGAGTAGAGGTGAGATTCTCTTTGAGTGTGTCGAAGGCCAACTGACACTTTGGAGACCATGCATACTTCAGACCCTTCTGAAGAAGACTTGAGAGAGGCTTAGCAATCTTGGAGAAGTTCTCGACGAACCTTCTACAATAGCTTGCAAGCCCGAGAAAGCTTCGAAGTTTCTTCACATTTTGCAGAGGCTCCCACTCAACAATGGCCTGCACCTTCGACGGATCAACTTTGATGCCCTCGGCAGAGATGATGTGCCCAAGATAGACGACTTCTTTCAACCAGAACTCACATTTGGAAAACTTAGCATAGAATTTGTGCTCTCTCAACTTATCAAGCACCAACCTGAGATGTTCTTCATGTTCTTCCTCAGTCTCTGAAAAGACCAGAATATCATCAAGATACAGCAAGACGAACTCATTCTTGGACGGAGAGAATATGTATTTCATCATTCAACAAAATGTCGGTGGAGCATTTGCCAGACCAAAAGACATGACCATATACTCATACGAGCCAAAACTTGTCCTGAAAGCAGTCTTCGGAATATCCTCTTCGCGACTGCGAATTTGATGATAGCCCATCCTGAGATTGAGCTTGGAGAAGATCTTAGCCCCTTTCAACTGTTCGAACAACTCATTTATGTTCAGAAGTGGATACTTGTTTCTGATTGTCTTCTTGTTCAATGGACGGTAATCGACACACAATCGGTCTGTGCCATCCTTCTTCTTGAGAAACAGAACTCCACAGCCCCAAGGAGACGAGCTCGGTCTGATCAGACCCAAACGCTCGTGCTCATCGAGTTGCCTCTTAAGTTCCTTCAACTCTTCTGGACCCAATTTGTACGGCCGTTTTCACACACGCTCAGTACCGGGTTCAAGCTCAATAACAAATTCAACTTCTCGGTGTGGAGGCATTCCTGGCAGCTCTTCTGGAAACACATATTCATATTCGCAGACCACTGGGACTTGCAAAATAGGACTAATCTCACCCTTTTCATTCAAACAGAATACACGGATTGTGTCATCGCGCGCCGCGAAGATAATCACGTCCTCCGAAGAGTGAGTAAGCTTCACTTCTTTAGCTTCACAATCAATCGATGCCTTGTTCATGGCCAGCCAATCCATACCAAGGATCAAATCAATGTCGGAATTGCCCAAGACAATAGGAGACGCCAGAAAATAATAACTACCCATCTTGACAGAAACATTCGGAACCAAACAATTGGAATTCATCAATCTCCCAGGAGAAACTACTAAGACCGGCTTAAGAAAATCTTGACAAACAAACTCATGCTTTGCAAAGAATGGACGGGACATGAAGCAATGTGATGCACCAGAATAAAATATCATTGACGAGGAGGTTACCCATAATCACATCTGACGAGATTTCTGCCTCAGTCGCATTCACCATGCTGACTCAAGCAGACCAGGGGTTGAACTTCATGAGAGCATTGCTTGGAGGTTTGCCTGGAGGACGAGGCGGAAGATGGAGCTGAGAAGTGCACTTGTTGGCATAGTGACCCTTCTGCCCACACTTGTGACAAGTAACATCTACCGGCTGACGGTACTGTGTCTGAGGAGGCCCTTGCTTCTGCTGCTGGAAAGATGGGTTGGGTGGGTGGGAAGAACCACGGCCACCTGAATGCTTGAACTGCTGCGTGTGCCGAGGAGGAGGAGGAGACACCCAATATTTCTGTTGCTTCTGAACCACCTGAGTTCAGGAAGACGAGCTGGAATCTCTGAAGCGCTTCTTAGAATTCTCTACCCTGAGCAAAGTTGCCTCAGCCCTGAGAGCTAAGTTGTAGAACTTATCGAACTCCTCGGGATCGTGCAAAGCGAGAGCTAACTGCAAATCTTCTTTCAAGCCACCTCTGAACTAATAAATCTTGCTCTTCTGATCAGGGATATCCTACAAGGTGTATCAGGCCAGCTCGTGGAACTCGATGTTGTACTTGTACACGGAGTTACCACCTTGCTTCAAGAGCTTGAACTTCTCACGCATTTCCTCCACAAAGCTAGACGGAATGTAGTGGGATCTGAAGTCGCGGCTGAACTCATCCCAAGTGATCACTCTAGCACCCCTGGAATCCTTCAACTGTTGCCACCAGATAGATGCTTGCCCCTTCAGCTGGAATGTTGCAAACTTGACGAAATCCTCTGGATGAACATTGCTACACTCAAAGTGCTTTCTCATGTCGCGGATCCAATCCTCAGCATCAAACGGCTGGTCACAGGAAGTGAAAGTCTTCGGCTGATTTGACAAGAACTGACTCAGATTAGAAAACTGATTGCCCCCATGATTGAAGTTGCCTTGCTGCTGATTAGTCCTCTCTTGCAACAACTGCATCAGCATCTGCGTGTTAGCATCTGTAGTAGCCATTACCGCTTGCCAAGCCTCTGCATGAGGAGGCGGCGGAGGAGGATTCTCTGGAGGAGGAGGTGGTGGCGGCACATCCTCACGACCTGGATTTTGATGAGTTGGTGGAGCCATCCTCAAGACGAACAACACATTAACCCACATAATGAATTGAAGGTATAGCTGGATCAAAAAGGCAGGAATATCTGAACAGGAATATTAGCAATTGCACTCAAACAAAATAGTAAGAATGCTTCCTCAAAGTGACTGTCGACAAAATTCTGATTAAGACCACTTGCAAACGAGTATGAGCTAGAACTGCTCAGAACAGACTTATGATCGAGATTTCATCCGTTATCTTCGTGGATAAGATCGCACGGGCTCGAATTTGCAGTAGCCATCATGTGCAAGGTAGTGCACACGACTTACGACGTATCCCCGAGTCGTAGCAAGCGACAAAGACTCTTTAAGACACAACGAGAACCGCTGTAAGACGACCGTGAACAAACATACCCACTGAATGTCGAATCCCAACCTCACATCATGCATCTTTAGGAAGATTGTCCTATAAGTCACTACTTGATATCCCACCTATGAATTCCCGAAATATCTGGTCATGCAATCTGGTACACGGATACAAGGAGTAATATTCACAAAACTCTTATACTAACCCGTCCAATGTATCACATCCATCAACACATAACCAGAATCTCGGACCTTCATCTACTACAGACCCTCGTGATCACAATGATACAAAGTATGGCAGTACTCCCGAACAACGTGCACCAGTACTGGGGACATCGGAGTTATCTCGCCACTACTAGTATTGAAGCAATTACGAACATCCTTCGTTTTGAGATACTCAGAAATCTGAATGATGGCGATATGTACAAGAATCCCCTGGAGCTCAACTCCCCGGAAGAAATCAAGGCAGACAGGAGGCACCAAGACAGAACTCTGTCACATCGATATCATATAGATTTCAAAAATACTCGCGTGATCCTAAAAAATTTTGAGCGAGAAGAGGAGTAGAATTAAGATTTCCTAAGTCGGGAACCTCACCAACGCATGGAAGAGGAGAAAAAAGAATACTACTCTCCGATATAACTAAGACTCAAAACATTTTACTAGACTCGACTCGGCCAAGTTCGATCACACAAAGGCTCCTATGGTCGTAAGGCTCTGATACCAACTTGTAACGACTAAGATGCGGTCCTTTCCGATATAGGGAACGAGGCCCCAAAATGGAAAGAAGCGCATCTAAGCAATACGTAATAAAGAATGAAAAATAGGGAATCGTTTGCCATCTCATAGATAATATCAGATTTTACATCACACATTTATTCAGACAAGGTAGTTCCGCTACGGACTACATAACATGAGAAAAGGCTATGCTACCCTGCATGCTTGCCCACGATCACGACCATGCCTCAGTCTTCTGGATAGTGCATGTACAGGCGGTCGTTCTCCTCATCATTCTACCACGCCAGCTGCGTGCCATTGGGATATCCTGTGTCGAGCGTACCTGTACCTGTTGGGGTTTTGAAATAATCTGTGAGCCACAGGGACTCAGCAATCTATGACCTCGGTGCTAGAACTAGTCAAGTTATTATGTAAGGAAGGTTCAGTGTTTAGGTTGCAGCATCCTAAGCATTTATGGTGGCTAAGTTACGTAGAACAAGTTATTCATGGTGGTCTATGCTAGCGGGCGAAGACTAGCTGATCAATAAGTGATCCTGAACACCTACTTATGTCAATCATAACCCCACTGTGTTCCTGTTCGAAGGGAGGTCTTCGAAGGGGACAGTCACGGTTACGCACACGGTTGGCAATTTTATTAGAATTAGTTCAAGTTATCTAGAACCGAATGTTAACAAATTTTCCAAGTTGCCACATAACCGCGGGCACGGCTTTCCGAAAGATTAAACCCTGCAGGGGTGCTCCAACTAGTCCATCACAAATGGTCACGGGCTGCAAAGTAATCCTCTATCACGAAAGTGGTGATCTCGTCGGTTTGTTAGAGGAAAGCCTCAACTCTGGGGAGAACCAAAGCTTCACCGGGATTCCTATACGCAAGATATATCGCTAAGGCAAGACAAGCCTAGCAGGACCTCCCGTCGTGTCGATGACCCCGATAAGAGCCGTGTATCTCAGTCTCAGGACATGACGGATGAGCACAGCGTACAGTGGCCTGATAGACATCTCCCGAGTTGCCCTGGGTTGGCCCCGCACACGACTCTAGTTTGGACCAACACTCATGAGGAGCACTAGCACGTGTTGTTGATTAATTCCTCGGGGTAGCTATTCCCTATGCAGATTATTATTAAGTGATTAGCAAATTAACACCAATGTTGGGTCCTCCCGGACAAGTCTTAACACTACATGATTTATCAAGGGGGTCCCCATAATAACCCCGAACATGTTAGGAGCGATCAGTTATGGAATCAAACACCGGTAGCCGGAAACTATGGCGGCAATAATAGAACAAAACACCCGACAAATGGCTAGGCCTTCCGTTATTTAGCGAGTATATAGGTGCATTAATTAATTAACAGATTTAACATAATGTTACAAAACTCAAGTTATCACATGAGATAATTGCACCTGCAACTAGCAACGCTAACATTAGAAGCTGAGCAAGCCTACTTAGCCATTCAATATTTGCTAGGAGGGGAAAGTGTTTGGGTTTCATGGCAATATCACGAGGCAATTATTTCATTTGTAGGCAGCGAGCAAATGACGAAGGAAACGTGAATCTAAGCATAACAAGACTAGAGATGGTCTCAAGGTCACGTCATCTTGCTTGTGATGTCTTCAGCTTGGAACTGCTCTTGTTCGTCCTGCACGTACTCTCCCGGATCCACGTACTCACTCTTCGAATCCGGTGCTACCCAGCATAAAAATAGCATCCAATGAACAACATCACCACATGATGCAATAAACACATGATGCATAGGATGAGAATGAACATGCATCTCTAATATAGTCACTTGCACATGCATGAGAAGAAAATACAAACTTCTGGACAGAACTGCACTCTAAGCTATCTTGACATGCATGAGGATGACATGAACAGATGCATCACGTGAAATCAAAACAACGAAACAAGAAATGAAGTCCTAAGGATCAAATCCATCACAAACACACTCCAATGGCATACTTCTGGTATTCTCAGGTTGCCATATCACCAAACAAACAAGTATAGATGGGGTGGTGCAAAGAAACTCACCACACCATCAACTATGCACTCACAAGCATCAAAACAACAAAACTATGCATTCTGTCCTAAATAGCATCATAGCAATTTGAGAGCTACATGCAAAGCACCTACAGCCACCCAAATGTGCCAAATAAGATATGTGGCCGAAGCTATTCAAAATCTCTACAAGCATCAACAAAAAGATAATACAAAGGAGTTACACCCAGAAAGATCTATAGCTGCTAACTTGGACAAAAATATCAGTTTTCAGGGACTTAGTGAAATTTTCAGATTCCCACTAGTTGTTTATGCTCTGAAGCATTTTGACAGCACCCAAAACAATATCTACAGGAAGCCAAATGGAATGAAACAAAGAGCTAGACAAACACAAAAGCTCCAACTTTCCAGTTGATTGCAAGGGTTGGTTCCCAACACATGAGCTTTTGCAAGCACTACTACAAGGGAAGAAAATAATAGCGGTTTCTCAGACTTAGTGAAAATCACATATTTTCACTAAGCTGAAATTTTCAGCCACATTCCTACTTTGACTAAGCACAGCTTGCACATATAAACTCCTAAGCATGAAACAACACCACCATGCTGTAGAGGGGTTCACCCTCTACTGCCACAATAAGGAATCATCCCCTTGGGCTCATCACATCACATGGAACCAAGCTCTAAACATTGAACAAAACAGAAATATGACATTCCCAGAAAGTGTTCCAAAGTGGAATCTGATTCCACCATTGGATTCCTGGGATGATTCTACCCCAAAAACATATACAATACCTAGATACTTGCATAGGACAAAAGGGCACAAAGCTAAGAAGATAATATACATGGAATCACATAGAGGTAAATAGTGCTATATCACAGGTGTTCTCACTAGATCATCACCTACACATGCATTTGCACACTCTCATCACTACATTGGTGCACATGAGGGGTAGACCTCATATCCATGTGCCTTAGCACACCACCACACACACACATACATCAAGCACACATATATCAAGGACCTACATATGCTATTAAAACACACACACTTACATACACTCACATCATGCATTCCTACACCTACATATACAGCTTGCACATAAGTGCTTATCTAGGAAAACCATGCCTTGGGCATGTGCGTGACACTCACACACAAGCACCACATGGAATCATCTCACCCACATACACATGGATGCTTGCTCACTCACAATCACATCTCTCATACACATACACTAGTGCACACATGCACAAGCACACACCACAAGCACATGGTGATATACACCTACACACTCCTTGGGTGCTTGCACCACACAAGCACACATGCACATAGTTGATAGCACACACAAATACTAGGATCACCTACTCACACACACATAAATACACCTACACATGCATGGAAGCTTGCTCACACATACATCCTTGCATCTCAAAATCCCTACACATGCATCACTACACATGCTAGCAAAATAACAAGAGACAACCTGCTGGTTGGGAGGCAAAAGAAATAACACACATGCTGTCCTAGCCACCTCATCAACTAACATAGCGACAAATGCAAAACAGCAAAGGAAATATACAAAAAAAGGGCTTGGGGGATTCGAACCCCAAACCTGCTGGTATAACCCACAGAACTATCACCACTGCTCTACTTCTCTCTCACTTGACTGAACAGAGGAGACTTACAGGGTAAGCTGTCTCTCCTGTGTTACTGTGACCGAAAATCAAATAAGCAAAAGGGTGTGCGCTGCGGGACTCGAACCCACAACCGCCTGATGCAACAAAACACCCCTACCACTACGATGTTGCTACTGAACTTAACAGAGAGGAGGAGGAAACTCTATTGAGAAACCCCTCTGGTCCTTCCTCTCCCCGACGGTGGCCGGAACAGGGGAAGCACAACACTAGCGATCTACTTCAAATTGGCCTATGGCTCGTCGATGGAAGGGAGAAGGGACGCGCGACCTCGACGTCCGTGAGACGGCTTTGCTCTCTGTCTCGTCTCTCTCTCTGACGAAACTAACTGGAGAAGGAGGAAGGAAGACGACGTCTACAGGGAAGGCTAAGCGCGAGAGGGATTTGGCCAGCCAGGGGGGAGAAGGCCCACCTGGATGCGCCAAATAAAGAAAACAAAACCACTGGGGTTTTCTATTTACAAAACAACAGAGGCAAAACAAATGGACAGGCAACACTCTAGAAGCTAAAAATAAAACAAAAATGCCCCTGGTCATAAGGAATTATGACCTATTTAAATAAAATATAAAAGGAATGTTTGGAGCATATAAATATTTACAAAACAGAATTAATTGATCTGTTTCGTGAATATTTGCACCACTAAAACTAAGATTCAAAACACTAAAAACATAGCATCACATCCACCACAATTCATACTAAAACATGAGCATTTTTTGAAAGAGGGATGGAGCAAGTGAATCTTGAGCTTGAGATAAATAGAGAGGGGGGAAGTTTGAAACCCATTTGGAAACCTAGCATAAGTTGCACCCTACTTACAGTTGCAACACTTCACAACACTTAACATAGAACCACATATCATCACATGTCACACCACGTACATGGATCACAAGAACAACAAACACAAGAGACATGGATGAATGGATGCATGAATGCAATGGGAAACAAGGCTTGCACATGAAATACCACATGGAATATAACTCTCATTGCAATGACAAGATGGACCCACATACAGAAGGTTCCAAATAAGGCAAGTTACACTCTGGGCCATTACAATTACTTCGTAGATGGGGACGGAATTCATTCATTCACACAACCACGCCACACAAAGGCCACCCAGCCTCCGGAGGCCCTCGAACAATGTACTAATTCACCCACCAACCTTCACGAGAGGCAGTCCACCAAAGAAGGAGTAGGGTATTATGCTTCTCAGCGGCCTGAACCTGGGTAAACTGTCGTGTTCTGTGTCTTCCCCACCATCGAGTGAGTTCTCTGCCATCCCCCGCGAGTAGCGGGTTAGGTGAGGCTAGCCCGTGAGAGATCTTCGTACACGCCCCTGAGTTCGAATCTTTAGGATTTTTATGAGCCCGAAATGAAACAGATACTTGACTATAGAAAAGCTTTATCACATGAACAATACGATCTAGTGATATGCTTAGGATTGGGTTTTGTCCATCACATCATTCTCCCATTGATGTGATCCCATTATCAGTGACATCCAAAGTCCATGATTAGGAAACCATGACCATGTGTTGATCAACGAGCTAGCCAACTAGAGGCTCACTAGGGACACATTGCGATCTATATATTCACATATGTATTACGGTTTCTGGTTAATACAATTATAGCATGAATAATAGACAATTATCATGAACTAGGAAATATAATAATAACCACTTTTTTATTGCGTCTAGGGCATATTTCCAACAGTCTCCCACTTGCATTGGAGTCAATAATCTAGTTACATTGTGATGAATCGAACACCCATAGAGTTCTAGTGCTGATCATGTTTTGCTCGTGGAAGACGTTTAGTCAACGGATCTGCGACATTCAGATCCATACGTACTTCAGAAATATTTATATCTCCATCCTGGATGTATCCACGAATGGAGTTGAAGCGGCGCTTGATGTGCTTGGTCTTCTTGTGAAATCTGGGTTCCTTGTCAATTGGAATAGCACGAGTGTTGTCACAAAAGAGAGTCATCGGGCCCGACGCACTCGGAAGCACTCCTAGGTCGGTGATGAACTCCTTCATCCAGAGTCCTTCATGTGATGCTTCCCAAGCAGCTATGTACTCCGCTTCACACGTGGATGCCGCGACGACACTTTGCTTGTAACTGCATGAGCTGATTGCCCCACCATTCAAAATATACACGTGTCCAGTCTGTGACTTGGAGTCATCCGGACCTGTGTCAAAGCTAGCATCGACGTAACCCTTTACGACGAGCTCTTCGGCACCTCCATAAATGAGAAACATATCTTTAGTCCTTTTCAGGTACTTTACGATATTCTTGACCGCTGTCGAGTGATCTACTCCTGGATCACTTTGGTACCTCCCTACCAAACTTATGGCATGGTTCACATCAGGTCTAGTACATAGCATGACATACATAATAGAGCCTATGGCTGAAGCATAGGGGACGGTACTCATCTTTTCTCTATCTTCTGTCGTGGTCGGACGTTGAGCTCTGCTCAACCTCACACCTTCTAATACAGGCAAGAACCCCTTCTTAGCCTTATCCATATTGAACTTCTTCAATATCTTGTCAAGGTATGTGCTTTGTGAAAGACCAATGAGGTGTCTCGATCTATCTCTATAGATCTTAATGCCTAATACGTAAGCACCTTCTCCAAGGTCCTTCATTAAAAAACTCTTATTCAATTTGGCCTTTATGCTTTGCAGAAGTTCTATATCATTTCCCATCAAAAATATGTCATCCACAGATAATACGAGAAATGCTACAGAGCTCCCACTCACTTTCTTGTAAATACAGGTTTCTCCATAAATCTGTACAAACCCAAACACTTTGATCACCTCATCAAATTGAATGTTCCAACTCCGAGATGCTTGCACCAGTCCATAGAAGGAGCACTAGAGCTGGCATACCTTGTCAGCATTATTAGGATCGACAAAACCTTCCGGTTGTATCATATACAATTCTTCCTTAAGAAAGCCGTTCAGGAATGCCGTTTTGACATCCATTTGCCAGATCTCATAATCATAAAATGCGGCAACTGCTAACATGATTCGGACCGACTTCAGCATCGCTACGAGTGAGAAGGTCTCATCGTAGTCAATCCCTTGAACTTGTGGATAATACTTAGGGACTAGTCGAGCCTTATAGATGGTCACATTACCATCCCCACCAGTCTTCTTATTAAAGATCCATTTATTTTCTATTACTCCCCGATCATCGGGCAAGTCCACCATTGTCCATACTTTGTTCTCATACATGGATCCTAGCTCGGATTTCATGGCTTCAAGCCATCTGTTGGAATCCGGGCCCGCCATCGGTTCTTCATAATTCGAAGGTTCACTGTTGTCCAACAACATGATTTCCATCATAGGGTTGCCGTACCAATCTGGTGCAGAACGTGTCCTTGTGGACCATCGAGGTTCACTAGCAACTTGATCTGAAGTTTCATGATCATCATCATTAACTTCTTCTGTAGCCGGTGCAGGCACCTCAGCAATATTTTCTTGTGTTGTGCTACTCTCTAGTTCAAGAGGGGTTACGATTACTTCACCAAGTTCTACTTTCCTCCCAGTTACTTGTTTCGAGAGAAACTCTTTCTCTAGAAAGGATCCGTTCTTGGCAACAAAGATTTTGCCTTCGGATGTAAGATAGAAGGTGTACCCAATAGTTTCCTTAGGGTATCCTATGCAGACGCATTCTTACGCTTTGGGTTCGAGCTTCTCAGGTTGAAGTTTCTTCACATAAGCATTTCCTCCCCAAACTTTCAGAAACGACATCTTAGGTTTCTTGCCAAACCATAATTCATACGGTGTCGTCTCAACGGATTTAGACGGTGCCCTATTTAAAGTGAATGCGACATTTTCCAATGCACATCCCCAAAATTATAGCGATAATTCAGTAAGAGACATCATAGATTGCACCAAATCCAATAAAGTGTGATTACGATGCTCAGACACACCGTTACGATGTGGTGTGCGAGGCGGCATGAGTTGTGAAACAATTCCACATTTCCTTAAGTGCGTGCCAAACTCATGACACAAATATTATCCTCCACGATCAGATCGTAGGATCTTTATTTTCTTGTCAGGTTGATTCTCTAACTCACTCTGAAATTCCTTGAACCTTTCAAAGGTTTCATACTTGTGCTTCATTAAGTAGACATACCCATATCTGCTTAAATCATTAGTGAGGGTGAGAACATAACGATAGCCATCGCGAGCCTCAACACTCATTGGACCACATACATCGGTATGTACTGTTTCCAATAAGTTGGTTGCTCACTCCATTGGTCCGGAGAACGGAGTCTTAGTCATCTTGCCCATGAGGCACGGTTCGCATGTGTCAAATGATTCAAAATCAAGAGACTCGAAAAGTCCATCTGTATGGAGTTTCTTCATGTGCTAGACACCGATATGACCAAGGCGGCAGTGCCACAAGTATGTGGGACTACCATTATCAACTTTACATCTTTTGGCACTCACACTATGAATATGTGTAACATCACGTTCGAGATTCATTAAGAATAAATCATTGACGAGCGGGGCATGACCATAAAACATACCACTTATATAAAATAACAATCATTATTCTCAAATTTAAATGAGTATCCATCTCACATCAAGCAAGGTCCCGCTACAATGTTCATGCTCAAAGCTAGTACTAAATAAAAATTATTAAGGTTTAAAACTAATCCCGAAGGTAGATGTAGTGGTAGCGTGCCGACGGCGATCACATCGACCTTGGAACCATTCCCGACGTGCATCGTCACCTTGTCCTGAGCCAGTCTCCGCTTACTCCGCAGTTCCTATTTTGAGTTGCAAATGTGAGCAACAACACCGGTATCAAATACAAGGAGCTACTATGAGCGCTGGTAAGGTACACATCAATAACATGTATATCATATATACCTTTGACGTTGTCGGCCTTCTTATCCGCTTAGTACTTGGGGCAATTCCGCTTCTAGTGACCGGTTCCCTTGCAATAATAGCACTCAGTCTCTGGCTTGGGTCCTTTCTTTGGCTTATTCCCGGCAACTGGTTTACCGGGAGCGGCAACTACTTTGTCGTCTTCTCGAAGTTGCTTTTACCATTGCCTTTCTTGAAACTGGTGGTCTTATTCACCGTCAACACTTGATGTTCTTTCTTGATTTCCACCTGTGCTGATTCCAGCATTGAAAACAACTCCGGAATGGTCTTCTCCACCCCTTGCATGTTGTAGTTCATCACAAAGACCTTATAGCTAGGTGGAAGCAACTGGAGGATTTTGTCAATGACCGCGTCATCCGGAAGTTCAACTCCCAGCTGAGTCAAGCGGTTGTGCAACCCAGACATTCTGTGTATGTGCTCACTGGTAGAACTATTCTACTCCATCCTACAACTGAAGAACTTGTCAGAGACTTCATATCTCTCGAACGGGCATGAGCTTGAAAAATTAGTTTCAGCTCTTCGAACATCTCATATGCTCCATGTTGCTCAAAACACCTTTGGAGTCCCAGTTCTAAACTGTAAAGCATGCCGCACTGAACCGGAGAGTAGTCATCACACCGCGACTGCCAGGCGTTCCGAACGTCCTGGGTTGCCGCGAGAACGGGAGGGTCACCTAGCGGCGCATCAAGGACACATGCCTTCTTGGAATCCATGAGGATGAGCTTTAAATTTTTTTACAAGCTACTGTAGGGAAACACCCCACAGCTTTTCTTTTATTCCATTAAGAGATTATATGTACATGAGAGGGGGTTAGGATACACAAATGGGGAGGGGGTGGAGAGATACATGAGCTTGAAATTACGAGCCCATTCCGCATAGTTGCTCCCATCGTCTTTCAGCTTGGTTTTCTCTAGGAACGCGTTGAAGTTGAATGGGACATTTGCGTTGGCCATTGGAGCTAAAATATTTGTAAAGACAATTTTAGACTAAATTCATGATAATTAAGTTCAGATAATCAAATTATTTAATGAAATCCCACTCAAATAGACATCCCTATAGTTATCCAAGTGTCACATGATCCACGTCGACTAGCCCGTGTCCGATCATCACGTGAGACGAACTAGTCATCAATGGTGAGCATCTCCATGCTAATCGTATCATCCATACGACTCACGTTCGACCTTTCGGTCTCCCATATTCTGAGGCCATGTCTGTACATGCTAGGATCGTTGAGTCAACCTAAGTGTTTTGCGTGTGTAAATCTTGCTTACACCCGTTGTATTCGAACGTTAGAATCTATCACACTCGATCATAATGTGGTGCTTCGAGACAACGATCCTTCGCAACGGTGCACACTTTGGGGAATACTTATCTCGAAATTTTAATGAGGGATCATCTTATCTTTGCCACCGTCGTTCGAAGCAATAAGATGAAAAACATGATAAACATCACATGCAATCATATAGTGACATGATATGGCCAATATCATCTTGCACCTTTGATCTCCATCTTCGGGGCACCATGATCATCATTGTCACCGGCATGACACCATGATGTCCATCATCAAGATCTCCATAATTCTGTCTTTGTGAAGTCGTCTCGCCAACTATTACTTCTATTACTATAGCTAACGGTTAGCAATAATGTAATCACATGGCGTTGCATCTCATACAATAAATTAAGACAACTCCTATGGCTCCTTCCAGTTGTCATACTCATCGACATGCATGTCGTGAATACTATTACAAGAACATGATCAATCTCATACATCACATATGTAACATCACATCCTTTTGGCCATATCACATCACATAGCATACCTTGCAAAAACAAGTTAGACGTCCTCTAATTGTTGTTGCAAGTTTTACGTGGCTGATTTGAGTTTCTAGCAAGAACGCTTCTTACCTACGTGACAGACACAACGTTTATATGCCAATGCTATTTACCCTTCACAAGGACCCTCTTCATCGAATCCGATCCGACTAAAGTGGGAGAGACAGACACCCGCTAGCCACCTTATGCAACAAGTGCATGTCGTACGGTGGAACCAGTCTCACGTAAGAGTACGTGTAAAGTTGGTCCAGGCCGCTTCATCCCACCATGCCGCTGAATCAAGATAAGACTAGGAACGGAAAGCAATTGACAAAATCATCGCCCACGACTTTTGTGTTCTACTCATGCATAGACTCTACGCATAGAACCTGGCTCGGATGCCACTGCTGGGTAACGTAGTAGTAATTCAAAAAAATTCCTACACTTCACAAAGATCTATCTAGGAGAAACCAGCAACGAGCAATGGGGTAGAGCATATTCATACCTTTGAAGATCACTAAGCGGAAGTGTTACTAGAGCGCGGTTGATGGAATCGTACTCGTAGCGATTCAGATCACGGAAGATTTTGATCTAAGCGCTGAACAACGGCCTCCACATTCAACACACGTGCAGCCCGGTGACATCTCCTATGCCTTTATCCAGCAAGGAGAGAGGAGAGGTTGTGGGAGAGCTCCGGCAGCAGGACGGCTTGATGAGGGTGGAGCTATGTAGATTTCCGATAGGGCTTCGCCAAGCACCATGGATGACGAGGAGGAAGAGAGGCTGGGTTGCGCCAAGGGGAGGAAGAACTTGTGTGTTTGCAGCCCCAAACCCCGTGGGTTTATATAGGAGGAGAGGGAGGACGGTGCGCCACCCCTAGGGTTTCCCTTAGGTGGTACGGCAGCCCTAGATGGGAGAGGGGCTGCGGCCAAGTGGAGGAGGAGGTGGCGCCCTAGGGTGGCTTGCCACCCAAGGGAGCCACACACCTAGGGTTTGCCCTCCCTCTCCCTCTTGTACGCCTTGGGCCCAAGGTGGGTGGCGCACCAGCCCACCTAGGGGCTGGTTCCCATCCACTCTTGGACCATGTAGCCCTTCGTGGCTGGTGGGCCTTCCCGGTGGACCCCCGGAACCCATCAAGTGGTCCCTGTACATTCCCGGTGATTCCCGAAACACTTCCGGCGATCAAATCCTCACTTCCTATATATGAATCTTTACCTCCGGACCATTCTGAAGCTCCTCGTGACATACGGGATCTCATCCGGGACTCTGAACAACCTTCAGTAACCGCATACTATTCCCATTACAACCCTAGCATCACAAACCTTAAATGTGTAGACCCTACGGGTTCGGGAACCATGCAGACATGACCGAGAGACCTCTCCGGTCAATAACCAACAGAGGGGTCTGGATATCCATGTTTGTTCCCGCATGTTCTGCGATGATCTCACCGGATGAACCACGATGTCGGGGATTCTATCAATCCTGTATGCAATTCCCTTTGTCTACCGGTATGATACTTGCCCGAGATTCGATCGTGGGTATCCCTATAGCTTGTTCAATCTCGTTGTCTGCAAGTCTCTTTACTCGTTCTGTAACACATCATCCAGTGACTAACTCGTTAGTCACATTGAGCTTAGTATGATGAGGCATTACCAAGTTGGCCCAAAGATACCTCTCTGTCACACGGAGTGACAAATCCCAGTCTCGATCCGTACCAACCGAACAGACACTTTCGGAGATACCTGTAGTGCACATTTATAATCACCCAGTTACGTTGTGACATTTGATACACCGAAAGCACTCCTACGGTATCCGGGAGTTGCACAATCTCATGGTCTAAGGAATGATACTTGACATTAGAAATGCTTTAGCAAATGAACAATACGATCTAGTGCTATTCTTAGGATTGGGTCTTGTCCATCACATGATTCTCCTAATGATGTGATCCCGTTATCAATGACATCCAATATCCATGATCAGGAAACCATGACCATCTATTGATCGACGATCTAGCCAACTAGAGGCTCACTAGGGACACATTGTGATCTATATATTCACACATGTATTACGGTTTCCGGTTAATACAATTATAGCATGAATAATAGACAATTATCGTGAACTAGTAAATATAATAATAACCACTTTATTATTGCCTCTAGGGCATATTTCCAACATGTCCTCAGGGACAAACGTAACTACTCACAAAGCATTTTCATGTTCATAATCAGAGGAGTATTAATAATCATTAAGTATCTAAACATATAATCTTCCACCAAATGAACCAACCAGCATCAACTACAAGGAGTAATTAAGACTACTAGCAACCCACATGTACCAATCTGAGACTTTGAGAAAAAGATCGGATACAAGAGATGAACTAGGGTTTGCAGAGGAGATGATGCTAATGAACATGTTTATGAACATTGAACCCCTCTCAGTGAGAGGATCGTTGGTGATGACGATGGCTTTGATTTCCCCCTCCGGGAGGGAAGTTTCCCCGGCGAAATAGCTCCGTCGAAGCTCTAGATTGGTTCTGTTGAAGTTCTGCCTCGAGACGGCGGCGCCTCGTCCCGAAAGGTCTTATATGTTTTTTCTGGGTCAAAACCCTTCATATAGTAGAAGATGGGGCCCGAAGGCCTGCCAGGGGGCCCACAAGCCTGCAGGGCGCGGCCAGGGGGTAGGTCGCGCCGCCCTGGCTTGTGACCTCCTTGTGGGTCCCCTTCGGTATTTCTTTCGCCTATTAATTTTCATATATTCCAAAAAAAATCTACGTAACCGTTCAGGACTTTTGGAGCTTTGTAGAATAGGTCTCTCAGATTTGCTCCTTTTCCAGTCCAGAATTCCCACTGCCGGCATTCTCCCTCTTCATGTAAATCTTGTAAAATAAGAGAGAAAAGGCATAAGTATTGTACCATAATGTGTATTAACAGCCCATAATGCAATAAATATTGATATAAAAGCATGATGCAAATTGTATGTATCAAATACGAGGCCTTGTTACACGTGCTAAGAATGGCTAAGGAGATGAACGTTAGCCGGGTCAGATGTGTAGGCGACTCCTACTTGGTGGCGCAACAGGTTTGAGGGACCTGGAATTCTAAAGATCCCCTCATGGCGGCCTATTGACAAGCAGTCACCGAGGTGGCGGGTTACTTTCATGGATATCAAGTCAATCATATAGATTGTCGTCTCAATGAGGCGACAGACGCGCTGTCACGGCTTGGCTTTCAGCGAAAGTCGGTCCCTCCCAATGTCATTCTGGATGTTCTTCACAATCCCTCGGTGAAATTACCGTCTGAAAAGGACATAGAAATTCCAGATCCAGAGTCACAACCGGTGGTAGGTTCTCATGCATCGCCGGATTGGACAGTGCCATATTTAACATATCTCATTCGAAGAGAGCTCCCAATAGAGCAGGTTGAGGCATGCCAACTAGTTCATTGATCTAAGTCTATGACCATTATCAGAGGCGAGTTACATCGACGGAGTAGCACTCACATTTTCGAATGATGTGTCTCTCCTGAATAAGGGCAAGAAATCCGATGTGTAACCCACGCTGGTGATTATGGGCATCATGTCGATTCAGGATCTTTGGTGGCAAAGGCGTTTCAACATGGATTTTACTAGTTAACGGCTCATGCTGATGCAGAAGAACTTGCATGTAGGTGTGATGGTTGCAAAAAATTTGCACGGCAGACCCATGTCCTGGCTCTATAATTGTGCAGGATCCCAATCACATTACTATTCGTGGTATGCAGGCTTGATGTGGTTGGTCCATTCAAAATGTCTCAATATAAAAAGACCCACCTACTAGTGGTGGTTCATAAGTTCACCAAGTGAGTTGAGCAAAACCAGTCAGCAATTGCAACATGGCTACCCTCATAGCATTATCACGGATAATGGCACCAATTTGTCAAAAAGAGCTATGGAGCAATTCTGTTAGAAAGAGCATATCCAGCTCGACTTGGCGGCCATGGCACACCGGTAATTCAATGGGCAAGCCAAAAGGGAAAATCAAGAGATTACAAGAGGGATATAACCCTGACTCATGGTCCCGTTGCAACACATTCTGGGTCGTTGGGTTGAAGAGCTCCCTTCATTTCCTTGGAGTATCAATACAACCCAAACAGGTACACAGGGTACACATCGTTATTTCTAGTCTATGGTGCCGAGGCGATGCTGCCAAGTGATATCCTTCATGATACTCCTAGAGTCGTCGTTTATGTTGAGAACGATAATGAACTGACCAGGCAAGATTCTTTGGAGGCTTTGGAGGAGGATCGAGACTTGGCAGCAGCTAGGTCAGCCATATACCAGCAAGACCTATGTCCCTATCATAGTCGTAGGGTTGAAAGCCGCACCTTTGAGGAAGGCGACTTGGTTTTCCCGCTAATCCAATATCAAACAGGGATGCAAAAACTTTTGCCCCCCTCGGAAGGCCCGTTTATCGTGAGCAAATATCTCAACAATGGCTCATATTACCTGATCATCGGAACACTTGTGAAGGAGAGACAACATCGCCATGGAATATTTCCCATCTACGACCCTATTATTCATACAGTCATTGGCTCATTATTTCTTGTACCTCCCCTAAAATTTTGTACATACTCCTATGATATTTCTGAATAAAGCTCATCTTTTAGATGTAAACTGAGCAAGAGCCTTTATTTTTATGTTATCTCGGGGCTACAAGTCCTAATAAATTATCATGTTCAGTGGAATTAAGCCAACTTATCTTGGGGCTACTCGTCCCCACGTTGTTTAGCACTAATAGAACCGTCTTCTGCAATCCAATTATAGGCCTTTCTATTTTGAACATAGGTCACTTGGGGGCTTCCAACTCATTGAGTTTAGCTTTCTCACCCTCTTGATCGATAAAGATGCCACAAAATGGTTCAACTTTATGGTATGTTTGAAGCGACACCAATAAGATGACTCCACGTAGTCTTGACCACTCCATCCATTGTGGACCTTGAATTAGCAAGGGTAAAACATTGGTTTGTCATGTGAGAGCCGGCATACTAAAAGCAAGGATAAACCATGGGTTGTCATATCCGCTTCATTGAAGCAAGGCTTGATCTTCGAAAGCCGGTCTCTTTTTACCGCGTCTCAGTGAGTCGGATTGTTATTTTTACCATCACTGGTTTTCCTCCTCGGGATGAATGACTTTTTTTACGGCTCATAAAAATGCCCGGGTTATGAAGTCATAATACTGTGACGAGAATAATCCAAAATGTTACAAATCGGCGACGAAAAGTCATGAAGAAAGATTACAAAGGGAAGCAACGATGACTCGCCTCAACATGATTAATGGCTTCTTCTTTGAAGACTGGTGATGGATAGACATCGGGGGCAAGGCGTTTCTTGTGGCGCTGCGGAGTCAGACTAATTTATTTAAATTGGGGCCCTTGATTTTTTTTGTGTTGTATAAGTCATAGGCGGGATGATAGCTCTTCAAGGACATATCACTTACAAGATGGCTGGAAAATTTACGAGTTGATGTGACGCACTGACAATAATCATCATCATTGAAGGATGATCCATATGCCTTCAGTTTTGGAAACCCTATAGTCATTTCTACCGAGACAAGTTTTGATGAGTAAGCCAGAGCACGACTCAAAGTATATGTGGCTCCGGCATGAGCATCCGATCTCTTGAGTGATCCAACTTGTTTAGGGATGGTGGAATAAAATCTCGGCACGTCTATTATAAGTTCGACCGGCCCTTTGTTTTGTGCGACGACTTTGATAGTGCACAAGCTCCCAGTAAACAACTACTCAGTTAGAACGTAATATAGCTTTATGCTTTAGCAAGCAGTTATCTTGGATATTGCACGTATGGCGGCATGCAAAGAACAAAGCACATAAGTCGTCACATGATTGGCCCTCGCAAAAAGGAGTTCTGCAAATTAAAGAGGAAGATTCATAGACATTTACCAAAGATAGCATGAGTCATCTGATCAATATGCCTTTTACCCCGAAACGCTCTATTGAGACGATTTTTAGTTTATGTTCGGCATCATTAGAGCTTTTGGAAAAGATGGAACTTTTCCAAATGATAGAGAAAGACACGACTCATCCCAAGAAGATGATCTGGCCCTTGGAGGCTACAGGTCGTATTCATCTTCAAAAAATAAAAGGCCCGACTCATCTCAAGAAAATGAGCCGACCCTTGGGGGATACAGGTCGAATTCATCTTCAAAAAATAAAAGACCCGACTTATCTCAAGAAGATGAGCCAGCCCTTGGGATCTACAGGTTGAATTCCTCTTCAAAAAATAAAATACTCGACACATCTCAAGAAGATGAGCCATCCCTTAGGGGCTACAAGTCAAATTCATCTTCAAAAATAAAAAACTGACTCATCTCAAAAGAAGATGTGTCGGCCCTTGGGGGCTAAAGGTCAAATTCATCAAAAAATAAAAGACTCGACTCATCTCAAGAATATGAGCCAACCTTTGAGGGATACGGAAGGGTACATATATATGGAATACAAAGCTTACCTTTGATTTCATTTCCATTGTATTTAGAAGGCTAGCTTCCATCCCCTATCTTAAAGAAAGATGTTCAAGATAACCAACATGCAATTCTTCAATGTTAAAAGCATCATGACGCGAGATTTCAGTTTAGCTTTTTCTTTGTCAGATTGGACAAATTCCACTTTCATGGTTTGTTTTGCCAAGACGGCAGAAGGCCAAGGTGTAGTATAGCTTGATCCAAGAATGACCACTTCTATGTTCTTGTCACAAGAAACACCTTCAGAATATTTTGGAGGAATCGACGGGTCGACGCCCATCATCGGGTCATCTGCAACATCCGTAGGAGAGACAACAACTTTTTCTGCTTCAGGCTGAGGTAAATCCACTTGAATATCTTGATCTTTGATTCTCCCTATTGGTCCGAAATCAGTCGTATCTAGATTCTTTGGATCAAGATTGGTAAAAGAACCGCCAAGATTCCTCTTGTTGGCACTATCACAATAGTATAAGAAGACAAGATAAAGTTTCAGAAGTTTCAACAGGCAAACATATCCTACAGAAGAAGGAAAAACTTACCCTTGATTAATAACAAAATGAGGCAACTTCAAAGTAGATGAGTCGCCAAACGAGGGGAGGGATTCCTCGTAATTTGATCCAGCGGGATTGAGAGGTTGTTTAAAATACGAGTTTGAGTACGAGATGGAGTTGGACTATGAGGCTCCTCGTCTTGAAGTTTCTGGGTAGCTATCTAGCCAGATACACTGGCTCATGGAGACACACCCCAAAAAGTTGAAGTAGTAGCAACCAACCTACTCTTCTTCTTGGAAGGAACGACTTTAGATTTGCTAGCTGGGACTTTCCTTTTACTCTTCCAAAATAAAGCAGAATCCTGCAAGATTTGGGTGAACTAAAATAAAATACTTAATTCTTAAAGGATTGTCAAAAAGATAATCAGGTAAACAACTGAAAAAGTTTCAAGCTAGAGGAGCCGAGTTGAGAGCATTGAAAGGCTTCAAGACGACTTGGTCGCAGGCTGCCTGAATTTCCCCAAGAAGATTCTTCACAACCATATTTATTTCATCATTTTTCAAAATCACTATGCTATATCTCTGAGGGTCGTCTACACGACCAGAATACTTGCACATAAGAGCATTTCGACGACTCAGAGGGAGGATCATCAAAAATGCCCAACAGCCGGTCAAGTCCACTCTGGTCAGACCCTGAGACCGGAGAGTCACCAATTTTTGCAAAACAAAGGCAAAGTTATCATGTTCCTCCTCAGAAATTTGGCCAGGAAGTTCAAAATCCATTAGAAGGCGATTTGGTCTATAATCTGACAAGGAATGTTCGTGTCCTGGGGTAGTATTTTGACAATAGAACCAAGTCTTTTTTCAACCTTTGGGATGACTCGGCAGGGCGGTAGTAGAAAGCCGCCATTTCCGCGTCTTTGAATTGAAATACCAACCAGTTCTTGGCTGCGGCCATCCATGCACTCACTATGGTGGTTCAGATAAAAGAATTCCATGAAGAGTGGAACAGTGGGTTCCATTTGCAACTACACCTCAAATAAGACTTGAAATTGGCATAATTTTGATATAGAATTAGGGGCCAAATCTTGTGGAGAAGGTGAAGAAAGTTGAGTACATCCCAGAAGAACTTTGACCCCGGAGGAGAAAAAACTCTAAGAAGGTGATCTATGAAAACCACATCTTCTCCTGCATTAGGCTTTGGGCGTGTCTCCCCTTGAGGAACCAGCCATCTAATTATTTCCTTGGAAGACAATAGACCATGGCCTACATAGCCTTGGAGAAGCTACTTGTAACGACTAAGAAGCGGTCCGTTCTGATTTAGGGAACGAGGCCCCAAATTGGAAAGAAGTGCATCTAAGCATTTCACAAGCACGATAACATAGCACATACATAATAATAGAATGACAATTAGGGATTCACCTGTCATCTCATAAATAATATCAGAGTTACATCACGCATT
Organism: Hordeum vulgare subsp. vulgare; assembly: GCF_904849725.1. NCBI lineage: Eukaryota > Viridiplantae > Streptophyta > Magnoliopsida > Poales > Poaceae > Hordeum > Hordeum vulgare. The sequence continues at coordinate 227,867,286 of NC_058520.1, read as the reverse complement.
TATTCAAATAAGGTAATTCCGCTACGGACTACATAACATGAGAAAAGGCTATGCTACCCTGCATGCTTGCCCACGATCACGACCACGCCTCAGTCTTCTGGATAGTTCACGTACAGGCGGTCGTTCTCCTCATCGTACTGCCACGCCAGCTGTGTGCCATCAGGATCACCTGTGTCGGGCGTACCTATACCTGTTGGTATGTTGAAGTAATCTGTGAGCCACAGGGACTCAACAATCTATGACCTCGGTGCCAGAACTAGTCAAGTTATTAGGTAAGGAAGGTTCAGTGTTTAGGTTGCAGCATCCTAAGCATTTATGGTGGCTAACTTACGTAGAACATGTATTGAAGGTGGTCTATACTAGCGGTCGATGACTAGCTGATCAATTAGTGATCCTGAACACCTACTTACGTCAGTCATAACCCACCGTGTTCCCGTTCGAAGAGAGGTCTTCGAAGGGGACAGTCACGGTTACGCACATAGTTGTCAACTTTATTAGATTATGTTCAAGTTATCTATAACCGGATGTTAACAAATATTCCAAGTTGCCACATAACTGCGGGCACGGCTTTCCGAAAGATTAAACCCTGCAGGGGTACTCCAACTAGTCCATCACAAACGGTCACGGGCCGCAAAGTAAACCTCTATCATGAATCTCGTGATCTCGTCGGATTCCTTAGAGGAAAACCTCAACTCTGGGGAGAACCAAAGCTTCACCAGGATTCCTATACGCAAGATATATCGCTAAGGTAAGACAAGACTAGCAGGACCTCCCGTCGTGTCTGCGACCCCGATAAGAGCCGCGTATCTTAGTCTGAGGACACGATGGATGAGCTAGACATCGGGATGGCTAAACCTCTGGATGACCAGAGGGGCCCCGGAAATCGCTCAGGTGGGACCAACACTCATGAGGAGCACTGGCCAGGGTTGTTGATTAACTCCTCGGGGTGGCCATTCCCTATGTAGATTATTATTAAGTGATTAGCAAATTAACACCAATGTTTGGTCCTGCCGGACAAGTCTTAACACTACACGATTTATCAAGGGGGTCCCCATAACGACCATGAACGTGTTAGGAGCGATCAGTTATGGAATCAAACACCGGTAGCAGGAAACTATGGCGGCAATAACGGAACAAAACACCCGACAAAAGGCTAGGCCTTCCGTTATTTACCATGTATATAGGTGCATTAATTTAATAACAGATTTAACATAATGATATCAAGCTCATGTTATCACATGAGACAAATTCACCTGCAACTAGCAACGCTAACATTAGTAGCTGAGCAAAGCCTACTTAGCCATTCAATATTTGCTAGGAGGGGAAAGTGCTTGGGTTTCATGGCAATTTTAGGAGGCAATTATTTCAGTGGTAGGCAGCGAGCATATGACAAAGAAACGTGAATCTAGCATAACAAGTCTAGAGATGGAATTAAGGTCATATCATCTTGCCTGTGATGTCCTCGGCTTGGAACTGCTCTTGTTCGTCCTGCATGTAATCTCCCGGATCCACGTACTCGCTCTCTGATCCCGGTGCTACCCAACATAAGAATAGCATCCAATGAACAACAGCACTTCAAGATGCAACAAGCACATGCATGAGATGAAAATGAACATGCATCTCTACTCTAGTCACTTGCACATGCATGAGAAGTAAATACAAGCTCCTGGACAGAACTGCACCCTCAACTATCTTTACATTGCATGAGGATGACATGAATAGATGCGTCACGCGAAAACGATGCAAAAAAACATATAAAGAACGTAACGAACGGAGCTACGGATCAACCGGAAACAACGAAACAAGAAATGAAGTCCTACGTGTCAAATCCATCACAACACACTCCAATGGAATACTTCTGGTATTCCCAGGTTGCCAAATCACAAAACAATCAAGTATGAATGGGGTGTTGCAAAGAATATCACCACACCATCAACTATGCACTCAGAAGCATCAAAACATCAAAACTACACAATCTGCCATAAACAACATCATAGCAGTTTCAGGGCTACATGCAAAGCACCTACAACCACCCAAATATGCCAAATAGGATATGTGCCAGAAGCTATTCAAAAGATCTACAAGCATGAGCAAAAAGATAATACAAAGGAGTTTCACACAGAAAGATCTACAGCTGCTAACTTGGGCAAAAATATCAGTTTTCACGGACTTGGTGAAAATCTTAGATTCTCACTAGCTGTTTATGCTCTGAAGCATTTTGACAGCACCCAAAACAATATCTACAGGACACGAAATGGAATGAATATTGACAGATATCTAGACAAACATAAAATCTACAACTTTCCAGTTGATAGCAAAGGCTGATTCCCAACACATGGACTTCTAGAAGCACAACAAGAGGAGAAGAAAATATAAGCAGATTCTCAGACTTAGTGAAAGTCACAGATTTTCACTAAACTGGAATTGCAGCCACATGCCTACTTTGACTAGGCAGAACATGCACATATGAACTACTAAGCCTGAAACAAAACAAACATGCTATAGAGGGGGTCACCCTCTAATGCCACAACAAGGGATCAACCTCTTGGGCTCATCACATCACATGGAACCAAGCTCTAAACATGGAACAAAACAGAAATATGAAATTCCCAGAAATTGTTCCAAAATGGAATCTGAACCCACCATTGGATTCCTGGGATGATTCTACCCCAAAAACATATATAATACATAGGCACTTGCATAGAACAAATGAGCACAAAGCTAAGAAGAAAATAACATGGAATCACAAAGGAATGAATAGTGCATCATCACATGTGCTTCCACTAGCTCATCACCTACACATGGTTATGCACACACTCACATATCCAATGGTGCACATGAGGGGTAGACCTCATGTTCATGTGCCTTAGCACACCACCACACACACTCTTACATCAAGCACAAACATAACAACACCTACACATGCTAGTATCACACACATACAAGTAGCCACAAGTGCTAACTAGGCACATCATGCCTTGGGCATGTGTGTGACACACACACAGAAGCACACATCACAAGGAATCTCACAATCACATGCACATAGAGATATGCATATACACCACCCTTGGGTGCTTGCACCACACAAGCATGTGGAGGGAAACCCACACACACACAATCACCACACTTGCACATCATAGTGCACAAGATCATCACCTATGCACAAGAGTAACCACCCCATCAACTCTAGCCTAGTGCAAGGCACACTTACTAACACACATACATAGATAAGCTAGCTCACACAACACATATGCACACAAGGTCCTACACATGCATATTTACATTGCTAGCAAAAATACTAGGAACCCCTGCTGGCTGTGGGCTAATATAAATCCACATGAGTGACTAAGCCTACCACAACAACTGTTCAAGCAAGCAAAATGCAAAACAGTGAAGGAATGCAACAAAAAAATAAAGGGGCTGGTCTGGGATTCGAACACCACACCTGCAGGAATAACCCACTGAAACAACACCACTGTACTACTTCTCGACCACTTGACAGAACAGGGGAGTATTGCAAGGTAAGCCATCCCACTGCGCTACTGTGCCGAAAATACCACAACAAAAGGGGGGTGGCGCCACGGGGACTCGATCCCACGCCCACCTGATCAACACACACATCCTACCACTACGCTGCGCTACGGAACTTGACAGAACAAGGGGATCTACCAAGATAACCTACCACGAGCCGCCCTGCTCTGCCTGCACACAGAGATGACGACAACGACATTCACTGGATCGTGCCTACTAGCTCAACTGCTGCTCTACGTGGATCACCTACCCCATCAACTACAGCTGCGTGGGAAGTCGTTCCCCTAAGCCACGATGAGCAGAGCATGCACGCAAGGAACAACACATGCAACTACCAAGTACTGTCGTTCTCTTCCCGAACAAAGGCACAACAACGTTCAGCTAGGCCGGATCTAACGAAGGGGAAGGGAGGAAGAGAGCAGGCTTACCCTAGGGGAAGGAGAAGAGGGCCGATCGGAGGAAGGAGCCGCCTGGAGATGAACGAAGACGGTCTGAAGAAGTTCAAGACGTGCTATTGTAGAACCGAAGTAGGGGAAGGAGTCTGTTGAGAACACGCCAGAGGCGTGGAGCTTCCCGTCGATGTGGACGCTGCCCGGCCTCACCGATGATGGGAATGGAATGAGGGCACCTTCCCTGCGCTCCCGGACAATCTGGCCGGCGCCGGAAGCGAGGGGTGCGCGGAGGACGACGGCGGCTACTTCTCTCTCTCTCTGCTAGCCGATCTATAGAGAGATTACCTGGGGAGGAAGAAGGAGATGGAGGGAGGAAGTGGCGGCGCAAGGAGGGGGACGCGGAACCCTAGGCCAAGCGGCACGCACACCGAGGCTATATGGTGGCCGCAAATGGGACGGACGGCATCAAACCTCTCGGTCTCTCTCTGCAACCGTGACGAAAAGGAAGCGCATGGGGACGACGCCGTCACAGAAAGAAGAAGGAGTGCACGCGTGGGCTCTCGCTGGGAAACAGAGGGAGATGGGCCTCGGGAGGGAAAGAGAGGCCCATTCTGGCGCCTGATAAGAGAGAATAAACCCCTGGGGTTTTCTGTTTAGAACCACACCAGCAAAGAAATAAGCGCACAAGCTCAACTATTGATGCTAAAAATAAATAAAAAAATACTCCTGGTCATAAGGAATTATGTCCTATTTGAAAGAAATATGAAAGGAATATTTGGAGCAACTAAATATTTGCAAAACAGAATTTGATCCTCTGTTTTGTGAACATTTGCACCTCACAAACATAGTTTCAAATCAGCAACTACATAACTACACATCCACCACAAAATATACTAAATCATGGAAAATTTTAAAACAGGGAAGGAACGAGTGAAACTTGACCTTGAGATAAAAGACAGGAAGAAGTTTTATAAAACCTACTGCAATCCATATAGCTACCTACTTACAAATAACACCCACCATTATCTCACATTCTATCACATCACATCAGCACATGACACACCACAACATGGAACACAAGAACAACAAACACAAATAGGCATGGGATGAAAGTGATGCATGCATGCAAAGGAAAACAATCAAGGTGACACATGAAATAACACATGCATTGAGCTCCCATATCAATGGCAAGATGGACCCACATACAGAAGGTTCCAAATATGGCAAGTTACACTCCTGGGGCATTACACTCCTATCAAACTTGTGAAGGCACACAATTGCACATAGAATTATTTGACATGATGACACGCCTGGACATGAGTCACAAGATTGCAAAAACATCCGTGTTATGATCAAAAATAAGATAATATGGACATTTTTAACATAAGTGTCGGCACAGAGATGAGCCGGTGCCCAAAAACCAACAATACTTAGATGTGGCGAGTTAAGATCATTTATACAAGATAGCGACAATGAAAGGTGCCTTACACTACACAAAGTTTCTTTCTAATTCTCTTGAGTATAGGAGAAACAATTTCCTATCAAAATTGCTAAAACTACAGATCTGACAAAGGTTGGGAAAGGAAAACATTATTACTGAGCCTAAAGCATGGAAATAGCAGTGGTTTGTGTCGCAAATTCTTAAGAAAGGATATGAGTCTGCTACATCGGAAAAAGAAATAATTGTGTTCAATGCACCATTTATAAAGATTCAAAGCAGGCAGATAGACAAAATGGCGACGAACAGATACGACACTCGCATGTTCTCCGAAGACTTTGTAGATAACACAGGTGAATATTTACCTTTTGTCGATTGGGGGAGATGCCAAAATACGCATGAAATAAACCAGGAAGAATATGGGGAATGAATGCAACACGAGGCAGTTGTCGAAAGCCAAGCAACAACAATGGCGTGGCAAGATGCTTAGACTAGAGGAAGTAGAAGAAGATGAGAAGAAGGGGGTAAAAGTGAAAAAGAAGGGACCTCCACCTATATTTATAATGTTTGAAGTGACAACTTGAAAGCAAGGGAATAGAGGAGTTGTAGTAAAATCCCGAAGGGACGATGCCTCGGTTTTTGGGATAGGAATGCACGCAGGAACCGGTCGTGATGACACCACACGACATTAAATTCTGGCTAGTGACATAATGTAGAGACAATGAAGGAAAAATGGCTAAGGCAACAAGAGCTACCAACTGACGATTTAAAGAAACTAAGAAGGTGACAAAAGGCATGGATGGCAAGCTCATTTCTTGGTCAAGATAACTTGACGTGAACATGTTCAAGTCAAGCCGGGGCCTAATGTCAGGGATATTAACCCTGGATATCACCCGCCCTAAAGGGTCGGGTCATATTATAGGAAGAGACAAGAAGATGGGCCGGTAGACTACCGAATAAACCACCTTGTGGCCCAACATGAGGAAACGACGAATCAAAGCCTAGAAGAAAGAAGACATGAGAAGCTTTCCTAACTTGGGAAGTAAGATAAGATAGAATTATAGAAGTTACGTGTGTTTATTTGACCCAAATTCTGTTGTAAACTAGAGGCCTCTACCTGTATAAAAAGGAGAGCCCTCGAGCCAGAAAATTCAAGAAAGAAACCCTCGAGAGCTAGGTTAGTGATTCTGCATCCTTGCAATCGAGATCTCCATCAATAGAGACACAAAAGTAGTACATAGGCTTTTACCTCCATTCGAGGGGAAGAACCTAGGTAAATCCGTCTCTCGTCCCCAATTAACCCCTTCAAGTCTATGGGGACCCCGACTTACGAGTCGAGAACGCCGAATGAACATGCGTAGTGACCCCGGAGATCAATGCTCACCGAACACACACAAACTGAATAACAAGAGTCTTATATCCATACATACCATTTGATACAATAAATAACCATTGCGGTCAAGTCTTACATATATAAGGCCTTGAAGGTCATCACACCTAACTTGACCAATAGCGGACATATTGGTCGAAAGCATTTTTTTTTTTGAGAAATCGCAAAGGACCTTTGCGTTTCATTATATTGGAAAGATAGAGTTTGTTACAGTCCTCCTAGGAGGCAGGATACAAGCATTCTAATGCTACTTAGTGTACATCCCATGTCTGCGGTAGGATAACCCGAAGCCCTTTGGCACCAGCCCTTGACCATAAGGTAGCCTCCTCTTTGATTTTCGACAGTAGTGCAGCAATTGAGGGTTGTGCCCTGTCAAAAACGCAATCGTTGCGGTGCTTCCATACCATCCAGGGTAGGAGCAGGGTGATGGATGTCAGCCCTTTTCTCTGTGGGTGGGAGGGTGTTTTGTCGCGCGTGGTTCCACCAGTCCAGCAGTGAGTCCTCCTGGTTGGGGCATCCTACTGGCAATCGAAACCACGCGAGGACCTCATGCCAAATCTGTTGGGTGAATGGGCATTCGATGATGATGTGGTGGATGGTCTCGAAGGCCTGGTCACATAGAAGGCACCGTGGATGGTGCTACAGGCCGCGCCGGGCGAGTCGGTCTACAGTCCAACATTTGTCCTGCTGCGCAAGCTAGAGGAAGAACCTAACCTTTGGCGGCGTCCATGCCTTCCATATCATCTTCCAAGCAGGGCAGGTTACTGATCCATGGAACGTGGCGAGGTAGCCAGACCGTGCTGAGTATGTGCCCGTGGTAGTCCATTTCCATAGCAGGCGGTCAGGCTCCTCGGTGAGGATGGTGTCCGCGATCATCTGCCAGAGCTGGAGAAACTGCCCGATCTCGTGTATGCCAAATATGCCCTGGATGACGCGGGTCCATCTATTTCCATGTTGGCCTTGTGCCACCGTCTTCTGTTTCCGCCGTCGCTTGGGGCAGTAGGCATATACCAGCGGCACGATCTCGCTGATTGATCGCCCCTGGATCCAGCGATCCTCCAAGAATAGGGTCGTCTGTCCGTTTCCCAGCTCCATTGTCGTGGAGGCAAAAACCAGTGCACGCTCGGTGGTTGAGAATTGAAGGTCGAGCCCAGCCCATGTCTGTTTGGGAGAACCATAGCCATCTCAGCCTTAATGCAAGCCTAGCACGCTCAAGGTCACGTACGCCTAAGCCTCCAAGGGGGATAGGCCGGCATACGCGTCGCCAATTGACATGGCAATGCCCTCCCTTAGCTTCGGCTCTTCTGGCCCATTGGAATCCTCTCTGTATCTTCTCGAGCTGCTTGATGACTCGTTTGGGCGGAGCAAGCACAAGGAGCTGGTGGATGGGGATCGCGGCCAGGACTGACTTTACCAACGCGAGGCGGCCGGCGCGGTTTGTGAGGTGTGCCTTCCAGGTCGGCAGGGCATCGGCAGTCCGGCTCACGACAGGTTGCAGTTGCGCTGCGGTGGGTTGTCGCACCGTGAGTGGGATGCTGAGATATGTGATGGGCAGTTCCACAACTGGGCATCCCAGGTGAAGAAAGATCGGTTCAGCCTCCTCTTGGTTGCAGCGTAAGAGTGTTGCGGAGCTCTTACCAAAGTTGACGTGCAGTCCTGACACTCGCCCAAACAGCAGCAACATCTCCATGACTGCAGTAATGTCGCTGCGCACAGGGTGGCAGAATAGCATTACATCGTCCGCATAGAGGGACATCGCTGGGATTGCGTGACGTGGATGCAACTGTTGTAGGATACCAAGATCGACAGCGCCTTTGACCAGCCTGCCCAGCACGCCGACAGCGAGGACGAACAGCTCCAGCGATAGCGGGTCACCTTGGCGAAGCCTGCGCCGGTGCCATATGGGAGGGCTAGGTTCCCGTTGATGAGCACCCTAGTGCTTGACGAGGATAGCAAGATTGCTAGCCACTCTAGGAATATGTGTCTGAACCCAAACCGGCGCAACACCTCGAACAAGAAGGGTCATGCGATGGAGTCGAAGGCGCGCGCTAGGTCGAGTTTGAGCAGCACGCGTGGCGCCCCTGCTGGTGCAGCATCCAGGCTGATTGCCTCACAAGGACATAGTTGTCGTGGAGGGTGCGGCCGGGGATGAACGCGTTCTAGTTGCGGCTCACCAGGTCATTCAGCTTCGGCGCTAGGCGCAAGGACAGAACCTTGGCGAAGATTTTCGCCACGAGGTGAATCAAGCTTATTGGGCGATAGTCGCCCAGGCGGCTCGCGTTAGGTCGCTTCGGTATCAGCGTGAGGAGCGCTTGGTTGAGCCGGCTAAACCCACGTGCTCGCATCTCGTCGAGCTGCTGGAACACAGCGACGTAGTCCTGCTGGACAATATCCCAGCAGGCGCGGATGAACTCAGCGTGAATCCATCCGGGCCAGGCGCCTTCCGGGTCGATAGTCGCTTCACGGCGCTCCAGATCTCGTCGGCCCCAAAGGGCGCATCAAGGTCGAGCAGGTCGCGAGGCTCGATGAGCTGCTCAAGGTCTAGCGCGCAGTCGCGCTCCACCGGCGTGCCCAGCAGCGCGTCAAAGTGCTCGAAGGCCGCCTCCACCATATCCGTCTGATCCATGAGAATCCGATCATGAACGTTTAGGCTATGGATTATGTTCTTCTGTCGGCGGTAGGTGCATTGCCGCTGGAAGAACGAGGTGTTGGCGTCTCCGTCCTGGAGCATGATGGTGCACGACCGTTGGCGTGCGATGGAGCGTTAAAGGGAGGCAAGGCCGAGGTGGACCAGCCTCAGCTGCTTGTGCAGCCATTGCTCGCTGGGGGTGAGGATTCAGGTCTCTTGCGCACCATCGAAGTACACGCACAACTCCCTGGCTATCGCAAGCTTGTGTTTGACATTCCCGACAGAGCGCGCACTCCAGCTAGTCAGGCTGTGCGCAGTGGCTTGGAGGCGAAGCTCAAGGCACCGGAATGGGTCGTCCTCGTGGACAGAGTGCCACGTAGCTTGCACAGTTTCCTGGAATCCGTCGAGGCGTAGCCAGAAATCTTCAAAACGAAACCGTGGGCGTCCTTTTGGCAGTGGCGAGCAATCCAGGAGCAACGGGCTGAGGTCCGATATAACGGACGCAAGGCATCGTAGGTGGCATTCTCCGTGCATGTCCTCCCAGTCGGATGTCCAAGGCACACGTTCCAAGTGGACCAGGGTGGGCGGTGACTGCCCGATGAACCAGGTATAGCGTCGCCCGTTTAGGTAGATCTCCTTGAGCGCCAGGTCATTTATGAGGCGTCGGAAGGGGCCCATCATGCGCCGGTCTAGATTCCCATTGTTCTTGTCCTCGTCTTTGTATATGAGGTTAAGATCCCCACACACCATCCATGGGCCAGTGCAGTCTGCACGCACATCACGGAGCTCCTGCATCAACGCGATTTTTGCCGCGTCGTCCTGTGGTCCGTATACCACGGTGATCCACCATGGGGTCCCTGTCTCGGTAGAGAGCTTGGTGGAGACGTCGTTTGTGGTGAACAAAGGGTTTGTGATGGACACGACTTTGCTTTTCAACGCTTGGAGGATGCCTCCTCTCGACCCATCGGCAAGCAAGTACGTGTAATCGTCGAACTCTGATCCCAACGCCTCAAGGACGGTCAACGAGCAAATCAATGCCATCTTTGTTTCTTGCAGACATACAACCGATGCATTTGTTGTGCCAAGGAGCGACCTAATGCTCGACCTGCGCGCGCGCGCGTTCATGCCTCGCACATTTGCCACAACTATCTGAAGGTCGTGATCCATAGACACGAGATCGACGGGCCTTGCGGTGCGACAGGGCTAAGTCGCGACAGTGGCGACGATGGGGTCAGAGGGGCTCGGCGCTTCATCGAGGCTAGATGGAATCTCCCGGTCCACCAAAGCAGCAATGGTTGTGAGCACGGTCAAGGGGATGGGTGTGGTGAAGACCCCATCATAGGCACGCATCTCGCCCTGCGTGATCTTCTGGTTTATCCAGATGATGCCGAGTGTGCGCAGCACTTGGACCTGCGCCCTTCTCTCCATGGTCGGAGGAGCGGCCGACTGTGCAGCTTTGGTGGCTGATCGGCCGCGGCGCTGGGTGGGGGAGAAGTTCAATGCGTGATGTCGTGTGTGTCTCTCGGGCGCGGGGAGAGCAGCGTTCAGGTTCTTGGTGGCGGCCGTGAGGAACTCCCCCAGCATGAGCGCGCGAGGCCTCGTCTTCCGCACCCCTGTGCGACGCATCGTGACAGGAGGCGAAGCGAACCTGTCAGGCGTTGGGGTAGCCAACACGGGCATGGACTCGTCGTCGATCAGCTGCGGTGTGCATGGTGTCTCGCCCACAAAGTTGTGTTCCTGGCTAGTAGCGCAAGGGGCCCTAGCGGTGGTTTGGGAGTTGGGCCTGCACATGGGCTTGCTGCGTCGGGGCCTTCGCATGGGCCGTCTACGTCGGGGCCAGTACCGGACGGTGTGTCGGGAGAGCCACCGTTAGTCTCGTCCTCCCGCGCGAGGCTACGTGTGGGCCAGTCTGCAGAAGACTCCAAACCAGCAGCAGGGCGTGACCCAAGCGAATCGCCGCTTTGTCCCGACACAGGATCAATGCCAGGGGCGCGGATTGGCCCCGCTGGCTGGGTGTCTGGTACCTTGCTGCAGGGAGGGGGTCCTCCTGATCCCGAGGCGCGCACTGGTTGGTCGCAGCGGTGCTGGGCCCAGTGGATCCGCTCGACCCCGTGCTAGGCGACATGCGTTTTGAACCATCGTTGGTCCGGCCCGCAGTCGTGGGTGGGTTCGGGGCCAATGGGCGTTCGCCAGCTGGCGGCGCCTCTAATCCTGTCGGGCGGGCCGCTGTTGGCACGCCAGCTTTCGCAGGAGCGGCCACACGGGGTGCCCCCTTTCGCTGCCAGATCTGCTTTCCCCTTTTGGCAAAGCGACAAGGGTGCTGGGGCCCGCCATGCTGATCGGGCCAGCCCTCCATCTTCTTCCCCGCGTAGCGTACGGATGGCAGCGCTGCAGAGCGAGCAGATGGCCAGTTGGAGATGGCGACCCCGTGAGCTCAAAGCGCACGGCCTTTCATGTGCCAGCCGAGGGAGTCGATTGCCATGCCATCTGCACGGCCGGCCGGCGGCGCTTGCGGCCGCGGCGGCAGGCGCGACCAGGCCCTGGGCCAGTGACCGGGTCGTTGCCGGTTCCAGCCCCTTCGTTGTCGTCGCCAGGGTCTACGCCACCCCCCGCGCTACGGGCCACCGCTCTGTCCACCTCGGAGCAGGTGAGCGCGACGGTGAAGGGTAGATGAGCGTGCGGACGGAGGGCGCGACGGAGGTGGAGCCGGAAGGGATGAGCTCAACGATCTCGAGCTCGCCGGAGCGGCAAATGTGGTTGGGGTCATGGGTGCGGCCAGGGAGGCGGAACACGCCGAGGTCGGCGCGAGAACGCGTGCGTGGGTGGAGGCGCTCGATCCACATGCTGGGTCCGAGGATATGCTCCGCCGTTGCGAGGTGCCAGGCATGAGCGGGAATACCGCAAAGCTCGAGCTCAACGCGGTACTCGAACGCGCCGCAGCTCGCATTGGCGAGCTTGCTCCAGGGACGAAGCGTGAGGGTGAAGTGCAGTTCTCGCACGAAGTGGTCGCTGCGGAGTCGGTCCATGGAATGCTGGGAGCCGAAGATGATGAGGAAATCCTTGGGGTGGTGGGAGTGGACCGTGAAGTCTCCCTCCTCGAGATGGAACGAGCGGTACATCTGGCCGGTGACGTCCTCCAGGGTCACGCGCGGTCTGGTGCCTGCGATGGTGGCCACCAGGGTGCGGGACAGCACCACCTCCGCCTCCTCCATCTCGACGGAGCGAGCCATGATGATGCGCGCTGGCACAGGGACAGCGGCCATCGGCGCTGCCGGAGTTGGGGTCGGAGGGGGTGGTGCTGTAGCCTGGCGTGCGGGTGCAGTACGCGGCGCGGCGGAGGGCTGAGGCACAGGGCTAGCGCGCAGGTGGGTCTCGCAGTCGCGGGAAACATGGCCGGAGATAAGGCACCACCGGCACCTGACATCATTGGTGCAGTCCCGCACCCTGTGGCAGTGGTCGAGGTAGCGGAAGCACAGGTCGGCAACCTCCTCCGGGGAGGTACTGCGCGGGGCGTGGAGGGCTCGCGCACGACAAGGCCGGCGGTGGTGTTTGCGCCAGGGGTGGTGGAACCCGTCTGCGTCCACAACGACCTCGTGTCCGACGCGGTGCACCTTGGAGCGGGGTCCCAGGCGGGCCTTGGCGGGAGCTTGCCCGCAGCAGTCGCATGGCCGCAGCGGGGCCGGGCGCCGCCGGCTTGGCGGCAGCAAGGCGCAGCGGGGCCGCCGGCGTGCACGCGACCTCACAGTACAAGCGCGCCGAGGAGGACTCACCGTCAGACTCGCCCCATCGACGCTCGCTGTAGGAGACGCGGTCGCCGGAGCGGGAAGGGGAGGCGCTGGGAGACGCCATGGAGGTGGGGTGGGGCTTGGTGGAGTGCTGCCGGCGGGAATTGACGGCGGCGTGGTAGGGGTGGGCTAACCTAGGCTAGGGAGGGGTGGGAGCGGAGCGGGGGATCATCATCATTTATTGGTCGAAAGCGTGAACCCATGCTATCAGCCTTAACCTACACGCACTCTGACTGGGAACCGTCCTGGCTCGCAGGAACGTCACCAAGTTACTCTTCACCATTTCCTGTTCTCCCATACCTGGTCAATGAAATAACCAGTGGCAAGCCAATGAGAACTTTGAATGTACTCGCAAACAGCCCATGATGTGAAACAAGGTAATAAAGGAACATGAAATAGCATAAGAATGCAACTTTGAGGAAAGCAGTTTTTTCTTTAATTGCAGTAACATGGTCAAGTGTAGGTATAATCATGCATCATAAGGTAGATGGTAATCATAAGAACAGCTTTCAGATATCAATATATCTGCAGAGGGCAGAACACCGCATGTTCACCCTTTATGCCAAGTCATCGGACTTGTCAATATTGTCTTCCTCAACCACACACACACACACTTGGCTTATGTGGAAACTACTGGACGTAGTATAAGCAGCACCGCCCAACTGTCCTTGACCATGGACACGACTATTCGAATAATTTAACACTCTGCAGAAGTTGTACGATGTACCCACGAGATCAGGGAAACTTCCGTGTCATCCACGACTCGCGGTATATAACATACCCGAGGTAAGTACCCGATCATTGCCTTTCCCCTGACGACACTAGACAAAGAGTCCACTTGATTGGTACCCAGCCCACATGATGTACGTCTTACGAGCACCAACTCTAGACCGTATCATCCATGCACGGACCAACGATGTGCCCGGAACATGTAAAAACGGCATAGTCGACCTACCTGGTACGACCCCGTCACGAGAGTGACCATATCACTCCTGTCACTAGTAATGAGGGATCTTTGGTGGCACCGACCAAAGTAATCAACAAAGCCCCATCCCATAAAGGGGTGTCGTGGTTGCACATGTAAGGTTGGGACAGTCGACACATCATGAATCTAATCCCATTTCTGAAACCACTCACACAAAACATTTCCGGTACACCACTTCTTTCTCACGTGGTCACCTAGCTCAACACTACCACCCTCCGGTTTTAGTGGCACCCGACGGGGTTTTCGAAAAACCTTTGATATCACCCTTGTTTTACCATCACCATCCATATGCTCATCCTATGCGTAGCACTACTACTACTGGTCAACTTTTTCAGCATGACCCTCATAGATGGTAGGGTCGTGCTCAAATGCAAGTGCTCCAGAGGAGCTATCGGAAATACCCTACCGAGGGGTTATCGACTAATTCATGATCATATGCATCGGAATAAAGTATTCAATCATGGCATGCATAAAAATGCTATCTCAGACATGGTCAAAGGGCTTCTTGCCTTTGCTCAAATAAGTCCTCGAGGTCTTCGAGGTCTTCTGATCCAACTCCGAGTACTCCGTCTACTCCGACAACTATCATCGGAAATGTTGGTGAAGGATCGACACCTTTGGGGGCCTCAACGATCCCCTTTTTGCTGGTTTGGCGGGGCGAGGGGTCGCGGCAAGAGCAGAACCAACAGTCAGGGCTCGGAAAGATATTTTTACCCAGGTTCGGGCCACGTGGTGCGTAAAACCCTACTCCTGCATGCATTTAGTTATTCATTTTGGGTTACTGTAGATCTGCCTCTTTTTACAGTCTTTCGATTTGACAAAAAGCCCCTACTTATATGCCTCGGGCCTCCTTTTAAAGGCAAAGGGGTCACCATAGTGGCTTAGTGGATGAACGGTGGGTTCACGGGTGAAACAGTGTCGACCGACAGTTACAGTGTTACTGCCTTGTCATAGGTGCAATAAATGCTTCGTCAGACTTCCCTGTCCTTGTCAGGCGGGGGGGGGGGGGGAGGGTTGGATACGTACCCACACGTGGCAACTCTGGGGCGTTGCGCTGGCGTGCGGGCGAACGCGTGGCGCATGCATCGTGGCTGGCGTGCTCGTTGGTGGAGGCGATCGCAGGTCGCGACGGTGCCCTGGGCCCGCACCTCTCCTCGGGCCTTTCTCTTTCTTCCCGACAGGGTTACCTTGTCGGGGCTCTTCCAGTTCCTCTTGGCAGGGAGGTGATGGCTTGCCGAGGCCTTGTCAGCCTTCTCAGCAAGGGTGGCTTGCTGGGGCTCAGTCTTTCTTCCTTGGCGGGAGGGTCTCGCTGTGGCATTGTCTATGTCTCCGGCAGGGAACTCCTGCCGGGGTCACTTCATCTTTCCCAACAAGCGAGTGCATGCCGGGGCTTGCAATCTGCACTTGGTGATTTCTGAGTCTCGCTTTCGCCCTAAGCCCAGCGATGCACCTTGCCACTGCGGAGGGGCTGCCGGTGTCCGCACACAAGTCTAGGGCACTGGAGACCACAGTCTTTAGTGCACCGACATGAAACAATCACAGTAAGCCACACAACAAGCAAAATCAAAAGTGTTATATAAATAGGAGTTTAATTTTTCTTGGACCTCTCTGGTCATAAGAAAAATACCTGAAGCTTGCTCTAGGAGATCTGGACCATTAGGGATTTTTGAATGCACGAAAGGAGGAACATGTGATCCTTTGAGAAGCCTACAGAAAACATTTTGCTAAAAATGAGTGGAGGCACTCATTTAACAAAGCATGATTTTAAAAACATTTAGGAAGTTGTTTCACTAGATTTTGAGTGGATATGAATATTCTAGGGATTTTGTAACATTGGATAAATAGCAAAAACGAGTTATTTATTTAACGCAAAAGAAATATGTTAGATAAAATTGTTGACTAATGCTTCAAAAATAGTGCATGATATTAGAAGACTCTGGAAATTGGAATCACTCCATTTGAAGTTGATTTGAATCCTCTAGGATTTATGTAAGGTGGTGTTTGAAATATTTAAATGTCCATTTGAATATTAACCCCACAGAAAAGTCTTTTGGAAAAATAAGCAATGCACATATCTGGATAGATCTTGAATTTAGGAGCTTGTAGAAATTTGAATTAATCAAATTGGAGTTAGAATGAATTAACTATGGACTTTTGAACTTTCTGACAAAGGTAAAAAGAAACAAAAGGTCTTTACCACAAGATTAAGTTGCGCCTAGTGCGCTAGATAGGCCTCGGGCCGGCCCAGCAAAACAGGTGCGCGCGCTCGACGGCCACGTCGGAGGCGCACTTCCTGGAGTGTGTTTCCACTGACAGGAGGCAGCCGGGCAGAGCATTCGTCTCTGGTTCGAACCCTAGCCGACACGCGGGGCCCGCCTGTCCTTCTCCCGCTCACCCACTCTTTCTTGCTCCTTGCGACGGGGGCATAGAGAGCACCGGCCGTCGTGGATCCGGCTGCCTCGCCACACCGAAGGCCGAGTCAGGGGCTTGGGCGGCTGCCCCGCTGCAAGCTGAGCTCAGTGGGGCTTAGCTCGTCACGAGGGAGGCAGGGAGAAAGGGGGCCTCGACAGGGGCAGACGACGGCACTGGGCGCAGCTGGCTGGAGGGCTACGATGGCTAGGAGCGCGACCGGGGGTGCCGGGGAGAATGGGGTGGCCGCGGGGGTTCCAACAGAGGCGGAAAGGAGGCGGGGGAAAGGTTTGCTCACCCGAATTTGAAGCAAGGAGCCACGGCGAGCTTCAGCAATGAATGAGGATGGAGAGAAGGGGAGGACGAGGGGGCCAGTCTGGCGGGTTCCTGGGAAGGAGAGGGAGAGCAGAGGGTGTAGCAGGGTCTCGGGGCGAGGTAAATCGAGGGGGCGTAGAGGAGGAGCTCGGGAGCGCTCGGGATACTCTGGGCGCGGCAAGAGAACAAGCGTCGGGGACCTCCTGGGGATCTTGTGGCATCGGGGGAAGACGTGGGAGGTCGAGGGAGGCTCTGCGGCATGCTGAGATATGTAGTCACAGCTAGACCCGAGTTGCAGGGTGAAGACATGGCGTAGAGCACCTTTTCTGCATGTCATTAGAGTGGTCACCGCGACCGTTCATGCCTATAGTGGATTTATGACCAGTCAAGGATGTCTGGACTGTAAGGCATGCTTGCTGGGGCGTGACTGAGGAGTTTGGTTGCATATGGAGCAGGGTAGGTGGAGACTTTTCTGTGGTTAAGTTTGTAACAATAAACATTGGGCTGGGACAAAGTATTGTTACTGGGAGAATTTTGAAACAAAATCTTGTCTAGCAGTCTTAGGAATGGAAGAACTACAATACTAACAATTTTCAGCTGAGGGATGAGTTTAGCTTGTAGTTGTAGTTCAAGGCTACAATTCTGCTAGAAATCAAGTTTCAGATGTGCTGCTCATTTTTTCCTACATGAGCATGCCATATCTTGGTTTGAAATGATGCATTAGCATTCTAGGGGATCTCTGGAAAGAGGTGTGGGCTTTAGCTTAAGCAAAAGTATAGAAAGAGGGGTAAAACAGTGCTGCCAAGGTAAAAATTAGGGTAGATACATGGAGTCTTCCCCCAATAATAGACAAGTAGCCATGGAAAGGTTACTGGAGGTAAAAGGGGACTAGGTAAAGCTGTGGTAAAAATTTAAGCTCAAGAGAAATAGTGGATGGGGCCAAAGCAGCAACTTTTGTAAATGGACGGAAGGTGTTTGATGGAAGTTAGGGATAGCAAATGGACTTAACAGGATCACATAATTGGTGAAAATAGGATTGGACACCAAATATGGAATTTGGTGGAGAAAGTTTCCAATGTAGACTTGAAAAGCCCATGAAATGGGCAGAAATGGCTTTCTGCATATGAAACCATGCAAATGAATTCCCAAAATCCACAACTTGGTGTGGTGGCATTATTTGAGCATTAAAGCATGCCCAAAAAGTTTGGGGTCAATTGGAGAAACTTTATAATGTAAAGTTTCCCAAAGTTAGAAATTCACAGAGAAGGTTTAGAGGGGTTTGGAACAAGTGCTTCTATTCTCCTTGATGCACCACTTGGTGTGGATGCATTATTGGAGTATCACAACATGTCCACCAAATTTTAGCACAATTGGAGACGCTTGGCAATGTAGAGTTGCTCAAATTTGGATCTGGACAAACGGGATTTTAGAATAATTAAATGAATCAAATCAACTTGTATTGAGATGAAACTTGGCAAGATCATCACATATATCATATGTGACATGCTAGAATTTTATAGGAATTTATTGAACATATTTCTTGTAGAAATATTCGAAAAACATGAAATAGGTAGGAAGGGTTTTGCCTAATATTTTGAACATGACCATGTGTTGAAACTCCCATATATGGAATATATATGTCCACTGAGTTTCCCTAAATTTTCTCAAATATTTAGAAAGCAAAAGAATAACTTCCCTCCAGAAGGGACCATTTCTGGCCTCAGAGAAAGGTATTTAAATAAAATAGTAAAATAACTTTTAAAATAATAATATTGTGGTTTTGGGAATACGTTTTGATAATGGGATTTAAATAAAATATTTGGGGCAAAATAACTTCCCTAACTTGAGGACATGTAGTACAAATCCCACCTCAGGGGTTTTTGAAAGCTTAAATTAAATAAAACTTTTTGGTCAAAATAGTATTTGGTAAAAATAGTTTCTGGTCATATACACATGGCATGATCACTAGGCAAGGTTTTGGGTCAAGGAGATGAGTTTGGAGAGTAGCATGAACATTGGGATTCAAACACAAGCAAACAAGCAAGCAACAATCACATCACGCATCACAATGAGTCATAAAAAATTAATTGGTCCTAATTTTTAAAATAAGTTAATTTAGTTAGGAGAGTTAAAACGCAGGGTGTTACAGAGTCACCTCACCACGACAATGGTCTCACCATTAACTCCGTTCACGAGGACATCTATCGTATCAAAACCACGAAAGAACTTTTCCTGGACTTGTCCACGATGTCGTCCATGTATGTTTCGACGTTCCAACTAATTTATTCTTGCAAACACTTCTGGATGATGCGTTGGAAAGTAGCCCCAGCATTTTTGAGGCCGAAAGGCATATTGATGTAGCAAAAACACCCGAATGTGGTGGTGAAGGCCTTTTTTTATTTCATTTGGTCCATACATACATATCTGGTGGTACCAGAAGTACGCATCGAGACACAACAGGCATTCACATCGAACATTTGAATCTACAATCTGGTCTATGCAAGGTAAAGGAAAATGGTCCTTCACGCAGGCCTGATTGTGGTGCTTGAAGTGAATACACATTCAGAGTGAATTGTTCTTCTTAGGCACCATGACCACGTTCGCCAACCACTCGGAGTGGTAAACTTCGCGGATGAACTCGGCAGCTAGGAGCCGAATAATCTCCTTAATGATTGCCTTGTGCTTCTCCACGGAGGACTGGTGCAAGTTTTCCTTGACGTGCTTGACTTTGGAGTCCACTCAGAGGCAGTGCTCAGCGAGTTCCCTGGGAACACCCGACATGTCATATGGCTTCCATGCAAAGATGTCCCAGTTCTCACGGAGGAACTGGATGAGCTCGGCTTCCTATTTGTCTTTGAGTGAAGTGGAAATGTTTGTCCCAGGAGAACTTGGGTCAGTGGGGTGGATGTGAACCTACTTGGTCTCACCGGCCGATTGAAAGACGGACTCAGTAGCCGGTTGTTTGGACGTAAGCAAGTCAGCAGAGTCCACCGCCTTCTTGTACCCTTCAGGCTCTGCTGCAAGGACTTGCTCGTTGGCGATCCTAGAGCCCTGCTGGAGGTATTCTTCGGCGATCTTCCAATTTCTGCTCACCGTAATCACGCCTTTTCGCCCTGGCATCTTAAGTTTAAGATACACGTAGCATGGACGGTCCAAGAAACGGGCGTAGGTAGGCCTACCCATGATGGTGTGATAGGGGCTTTAGAAGTTGACCACCTCAAAGGTCAGTCATTCCTTCATGTAATTCTTCTCATCGCCGAATACGAAATTCAACGTGATTTGACCCAGTGATTCAGCCTTCTTTCCTGGGAGGACCCCGTGGAACTGCATGTTACTCTTGCTCAACAGGGACAATGGAATGTCCATAGCCCTAAGTGTATCCACGTAGATGATGTTGAGGCCGCTGACATTGTCCATGAGGACCTTCCGCAGTTGGACCCCATTGACAGTTGGATGGACGACGAACGCCTGCCAGGGGTGGAAAGGTTGGCCGGGTGGTCCGACTGATCGAACGTGATCGGCGTCTTTGTCTAATCGAGGTACTTCGTGACAGCCGGAACTGCCATGTTTACGTCCCGATTGATGACTTTCAATCAGCTCTTACTCTCGACGTCGCCAAAAATCATGAGGACTTTCTTGATGTTCGTGTACCTAGGGTTCTCAGCCCATCTCCTGCCGGAGCAGGCGACAGTCTTGTGTTGTTTTCTTGGCGGGGATGATGTCCCCCTCGTCATCCTCCTCACGTAGAATGGACACGGTTGGTCCATAATATCGCTCTTGGACTCGGCCTTCTTATAGCCTGCCCAATCTTGCTTCTTCATTTACTTGGGCTTGTTTTGGCTTTCCCTGGGATAGCACCTACTTTGGCTTTGCCGATGGGTCGCCCTTTCGCTCCTATTTTTCCCGGCATTGCCCGACTGCGGGGCTCGCTGGCTCGATCTTTGACGATGCGGAGGCGGTCTTCTTCTCCGCCATTTGCATACCGATTGGCGATTTCCATTGCCCGATTGAGCGATGGATCCCCTGATGTTCCAAACTTGAGGATGAGCTCTGTGTACCGAGTGCCCGCTTTGACAGCGCACACGGCCTGATAATTGGTGATGTTCTCCATCGTGTTGTGGAACATGGTCCATCGGTGGATGTACTCTTGGAGGCTCTCGTTGCTCTTTTGGACACATTGTTGTACCTCCATTTGGCCACCTGGGCACTTGTAGGTGCCCTCGAATATTTTGACAAACACTCGGGACATATCCCCCCAGCTATGAATACTACTGGAGTGAAGCTAGTTGATCCAGGCCCTTACCGATACCTCTAGCATGAGGGGCAGATGCTTCATCACTACAAAGTCGTCACAACCGCCTATCTGGACGGCCACTCAGTAATCTTTGAGCCAGGTCTCTGGTTTGGACTCGCCATTGAACTTGCTGATCCCCGTGGTCAATCAGTAATTGGAGGGGATCTACTCTTCACGGATGTGCCGACTGAAGCACTCGAGGCCAAATACTCCATGGCCTGCTCGTGACCGGTCAACCATGTTCTGGGTGATTATGGACCTTGCATTGAACTGAGGGGCCCAGTAGCCGTCATCCCCATAGCCCATGTGCCGATTGGGGCTTTGCCTACGGTCATGGGGTCGCTGTTCGAGTGAACCGCTCCTAGGAGGAGGTGTTCTGCTATGAACCCGATAATCATGTATCCGATCCCTGTTCAGGCGTCCCGAAAGAGGAGGAGATGTTTGACCTCTTACGGGTGCATGCGGGCTATGAGCTGACTACACCATGTCTGCATGGACGGACCTGCTGTGGATACGGTGTCGTGATTGCGACACTATGGAGTTTTGCAGCAAGGCAGTCTTCATCAAAGCATGGATCTTCCGAATGCCTTCCCCGGCAGCAGACTCACTCGACTGAATAGAATCAGCGATCCGAGTGGAGGTGGCCAGGTTCAGCAAAGGTGTTGACATCACCTCAATGTGTTGTTGGCGATTGTTCGAAAACAACGGTCGGCGATTGCAATTGGAACTATGTTGATCCCTCATGCCCTAGCATCGAGTGACTGCTTGAGCCGCTCGAGACGTCCGCGCTAGGTTGGAGTGGCCTCACTCGTGTTTTCCAACGCTATCTCCTCCGGGGCGTTCTCAATGATGGGGGTACGAAGAGCTTGTTCGCTCCTCCACCAAAGTTCCTTCCTCTACTACTCCATGAGCCACTGCGGGACATGATGACTGTCGTTATCATGACGACACTCCCCGTCATCGCGAATGAGAGAGTTCTCCGCGACGAATCCAGGGGGCCCTCCCCTAGTGGTGTTGGCAATCAAGACCTCCGCAGCGTCTCCGCTGCTTTCATAGTCGGAATCGCCGAATGACTCATCACTCGACGATGGTAAAAGGTTGACAGTGGGCTCATCTGAATTGAGCTAACCACCTGCCCTCAAGTGACCTGGTCCGCCACCACATGCAGTCGCGAGTGTTCGGAGCGCTTGCTATGGACTGCGACATGATGTGGGGGTGTCGAGCGGTACAACATTGATGGCTGCCAGATGAGGACCCCGTGTGCAACCGCGTTGAAATGCGACATACCTCGAACGAGAAGGACATCAGTGTCCAGTGGTGCGTCCTGCAGCCATGATGAATCATTGACAACAAAGCTGAGGGAACAGAAGAGGATCTCTCCGTTGAGTGTAATCATGATGATGAAAACAGTAAAACTCCAACTGCGCCCGATTTGCTAAACGTGCGGCCCAATGGTGGGCGCCAATTGTCGTGGGAATGATTCTGACAATAATACCAGGGGTACGAATGAGGGCTCGAGCCTATCTAGGGCGTAGTGGACACAATCGGATGTACAAGTTCGAGCCCCACTTGAGAGTGGTAACAACCCTACGTCTCGAGCCGTGAGGGTGATGTTTGCTTATGGGGTGTGTGATAATACAAGATTCTGGACCCCTAGTTAGGAGCCGAGGAGTGTCTTATATAGAGTGTGCCACGACCGGCCGAGCCTCATTACAAGGGCGAGTTAATGCTAATAACTATGGAAGTTACTAGTAACGGCATCTCTAACTCCAGCGTTACTGGTAACGCATGTCACTTCACTTCATGTGATAGTTTAATCCTTTAGCCGTTGTAGTTTCTTCGTTGCCCACGCCTTGTTGTAGTCCGAGTGTCGGGGCACATCCGACTGACACAAGATGATCGGAGTGACCTTGTGCAAGCCAAGTGAAGACACACTTGCCTGAGTGAGGTGATGAATTCACCAGTGGCTTTGGCGACACTGATGTCCATGTAGGGTCTTAGGCAGGCCTAGGGATGCAGGTATGTAGGACTACCCCAAATGTACAACCCCGTCATGCCCCTCCTCCCGAGATGGCGAGGGGCGGCGGACAGGCCTGAAGCTCCAGGGGATCCAGGAGGGGCAGTCCCCAGAATACGACGACCATCATGGTGACGATGGCATGGCTCGTCTCTAGCTCCCGCGAGCGGGCGGCGCACATGGGCCATGCGGGGACGCCCCATCTACCGACGGTGGAGAGGTGGCGCCCTTAATATGCAACACCATGCAGGGATAAACGCGGGGGAGCTTGCTGCCACTGCCGGACAGTTTTTCGAGGGCCACGGAGGCCAGCCGACCCCGCGGCTTGTGGCTCCGGGCAGATGGTTGCTACAACGGACCCATGTGGGCGGTGGTCTACCTCACCCCTGGAAGTGCCATGTTCATGACTCATGGGTAGAAGTTGTTCGCCTGCTCCAGGGGGATTGGCCCCGGGCATCTTCTATTTGCTGTCGAGGATGGCACTTAGAGTGGAAGTACCTCCCTTCCCGTCCTCTCGCACACCCACTTGCTTCGTCTCGGGGATGGTCAGTATGTTTCTCTTTCCCCCGGCGGCCGAAGTCTCAGGTGAGTCATCAATGGGTGCATCCTGTCCAATGATGCACTTCTTGGATTCGTCAAGAGTCTTGCTAGAGGTCTTGGTCTTTCTCTTGACAGGAGCAGACGCCTCGTCGGCGAACGCTGCGACAGCCTCATGGTAGATCTTGTCAACGCAAAGGACCACATCCTTATTTACCGCTTGGATGGTGATGATGCTCATCGGCATTAGCATCTTGAGCGTGTTGTAGGCGTGGTGAGGGCCGCCATGAACTTGGTCAGTGCAGGGTGACCCAGGATTCCGTTGTACGATAGTGCCATCTTGGTGACGTCGAAGGTGACCTCCTCTGTCCTGAAATTAAGCTCATTGCCGAATGTGAGTGGAAGGGCTATCTTACCATTTGGCTGAAACCTCCATCATCCACTCCTTGGAAGGAGCCCTCGGGTTCAAGATCTAAATCGGGGATTTGCAGCCTTGTGATCACATCACGCGATATCATGTTCAGGTCACCCCACTGTCGACCAACATCTTTGTGACTATGAGGTTGCCCACCATTGCGAGACCAACAACAGCACACACTCGACCAAGGTGACGCGATCAGGGTGGTCCTCAGCGTCGAAGATGATGGGAGTGTTGGACCACTTGAGAGGCCTCCTTGGTTTAGTCGCTGGCTCTGCTACATTGACTTCGCGGACCCATTGCTTAAGGTGCCTGTGGGAGGAGTGCAAAGATGCACCCCCGTAAACACACATGGAATGTGTAGCCTTTTGCAATTCCTTTCTGTTGGACTCCTCTCCATCCCCAACATCATCACTTCTAGATTGATTGTCTCAGCCCCTGACAGGCTTCTCCTTTTCCTGCTTGTCCTTGCCACAACGGCCGCCTCGGTCATCACGGTTCTCTTCGGACCCTCCCACACCGTCTCGGCCCTTCTCCTTGTCGCAACTTTCATACTCTTGCTTCTACTTCTTAGCAAGTTGTTCACTTGGCGGCACTTGTTGATATCTTGGCCTTTGGTGAGGTGGATCTTGCAGTACGACTTGCTGGTCTTCTCGCCTGGCGCGACCTCATCATCCCCACAGCCGGCGACAATGTGATTGCCGGGGCCCTCGGGTTTGGACTTCTTGTCGGCATTAGGCTTGCCGGAGCTCTCGACCATCATCACTGTTTTTACCTTGCGCTTCTTGTTGTGCCTACATCCCTTGTTCGAGGAGGCCGACGCGCCCTCGTTGTTGTCAGAGTCAACTTCCGCGCGAGCGTTCTCCCCCGAGAGCCTTCTTCCCTCTTCAGCCCGTGTGCACTTGTTGGCTAGGGTATAGAGCTCGGCGACATCCTGCACCTTGTTTATGCTCATCTCCTCGCGCATGTGGTGATTGCATACGTTCCTGTGGAATGCAGCAATCACCATAGCGGGGTGGATGTCCGGGATATTGTGCTGCACCCGACTGAATCTCTAGATGTATTTTTGGAGGGCTTCGCCGTCCAGCTGAGGAAAAACGTGCAGATCGTTGGGCTACCCTGGGAGCTTGTGTACCCATGGTAAGCCCGAATGAACTGGTTGCACAAGTCTGCCTAGGAGGAGATGGACCCTTCCGGCATGTTCATCAACCAACTCCTCACATTGGATTTTAGTGCCAATGGGAACTAGTTGGCGAGAATCGTCTCGTTGCATCCCCCGACAGCCTGCACCACAATGGTGTAGATACCTAGGAACTCTGATGGACTAATATTGTCATCATACTTGTACGATACTTCTGGCTTCAAGGCCCTTCTAAAATGCCAGCGGACTTGTTGTGGCTCACGGGTGAACGACGGGCATCCTTCCTTGTAAGGCAAGCTATCAGGCGCCCCACGCATGGGTTCGTCGATGACTGGGTCTACACGACCATCGGACTAGCGTCATGTTTCATGCCGCTTCCCGATTGTGGTACGCGTATCCTCCTTGCACCGGTCCTTCAAGACTTGACGCTGATCCTGCTTGAGTCACGGGTCCATGGAGGCTTGAGACACCTTGCGTTGTTCATCTGAGTGATGGGTGGTTTGCTACTGTTGTGTGGGCCCCACCAATGTCGGGCTCGATGGTGAGCCCCATAGGTTTCACGGGCCGCGCACGTGAGGAACCCGCCACGTCCGGCTTGT
The DNA here is from genome assembly GCF_904849725.1 of Hordeum vulgare subsp. vulgare. Taxonomy (NCBI): domain Eukaryota; kingdom Viridiplantae; phylum Streptophyta; class Magnoliopsida; order Poales; family Poaceae; genus Hordeum; species Hordeum vulgare. The sequence goes on along the minus strand of NC_058520.1, from coordinate 227,841,406 downwards.
ACTTGTTTGCAAAGCTCAAAACGCTTTGGATGGTCGCCCTCCAGTCCTCCATCAACTCTAGTGCAGGGTGGCTGGGTGTGATCCTACGTTCCCTGCACAGGAGTATAATCTGCGCGACGCCCCAGGTTGTCATCCCTCGGGCGCGGGTCACGTCCATCGAACGAGGGCCGCGGGGGAGGCCTCGTCACCACCGTTGCAGCCATTTCTGGGACCGTGGCGTCGCCCCCGGCTGCCGCCTGTGCGGCTTGCGCTAACACGATGGTGGGTGATACATCCATTTTGCATCATGTTTTCATGTTGATATTTATCGCTTTTGGGACTGTTATATTACTTTGTGGTACCATACTTATGCCTTTTCTTTCTTATTTTTGCAAGGTTTATTTGAAGAGAGAGAATACCGGCAGCTAGAATTCTGGACAGGAAAAGGAGCAAGTCGGAGTCTTCTATTCTGCACAACTCCAAATGCCCTGCAAATCAATGTGGAATTTTTTGGGATTATATAAAAAATATCGGGCGAAAGAAGTGCCAGAGGGGCGCTACCAGGGGCCCAAAGCCTGGTAGCCACCCCCTTGGTGGCGGCTACACAGCTTGTGGGCACCCTGGCGGTCCACTGGCCCCCCTCTTTTCCTATATGAAGGGTTTCCTCGAGGAAAAAAATCAAGGTGGAGCTTTTTCGTGGATTCTCCGTCGCCACGAGGCGGAACTTGAGCAGAACCAGTCTAAAGCTCCGGGGCGACGATCCTGCCGGTGAAACTTCCCTCCCGGAGGGGGAAATCGTCGCCATCGTCATCACCAACACTCCTCTCGTCGGAGGGGAGTCATCTCCATCAACATCTTCATCAGCACCATCTCCTCTCCAAAGCCTAGTTCATCTCTTGTAACCAATCTCCGTCTTGCGACTCCGATTGGTACTTGTAAGGTTGCTAGTATTGTTGATTACTCTTTGTAGTTGATGCTAGTTGGATTACTTGGTGGAAGAGTTTATGTTCAGATCCTTGATGCTACTCATTACACCTCTAATCATGATTATGATTATGCTTTGTGAGTAGTTACTTTTGTTCCTCAGGACATGGGATAAGTCATGCTGATAATAGTCATGTGAATTTGGTATTCGTTCGGTATTTTGATATGCTGTATGTTGTCTTTTCCTCTAGTGGTGTTATGTGAACGTCGACTACATAACACTTCACCATCTTTGGTCCTAGAGGAAGGCATTGGGGAGTAGTAAGTAGATGATGGGTTGCTAGAGTGACAGAATTTTAAACCCCCAGTCTATGCGTTGCTTCGCAAGGGGCTGATTTGGATCCACTAGTTTAATGCTATGGTTAGACGTTGTCTTAATTCTTCTTTCGTAGTTGCGGATGCTTGCGAGAGGGGTTAATCATAAGTGGGATGCTTGTCCAAGTAAGGGCAGTACCCAAGCACCGGTCCACCCACATATCAAACTATCAAAGATACGAACACGAATCACATGAACATGATGAAACTAGCATGACAGAAATACCCGTGTGTCCTCGGGAGCGTTTTTCCTCCTATAAGACTTTGTTCAGGCTTGTCCCTTTCTACAAAAGGGATTGGGCCACTTTGATGCACCATTGCTATTACTTGTTACTTGTTACTTTTCACTTGTCATGTTTCACCTACTACACCATCACCTGTTACCGCTACTTTCAGTGCTTGCAGTTATTACCTTGCTGAAAACTGTTTATCACAACCTTCTGCTCCTCGTTGGGTTTGACACTCTTACTTATCGAAAGGACTACGATTGATCCCCTATACTTGTGGGTCATCAAGAATCTTTTCTGGCGCCATTGCCGGGGAGTGAAGCGCCTTTGGTAAGTGGAATTTGGTAAGGAAACATTTATATACTGTGCTGAAATTTATTGTCACTTGTCACTATGGAAACTGTTCCTTTGAGGAATTTGTTCGGGGTATCTTCGCCACGAACGGAAGCGCGAGGAGTTGCTCCTCAACCTGAGGTACCTACTGAAAATATCTTTTATGAAATTCCTTCGGGTATGCTTGAGAAACTGTTGGCTAATCCTTTTACACGAGATGGATCATCACATCCAGACTTGCATCCAATCTATGTAGATGAAGTTTGTGGATTACTTAAGCTTGCAGGTTTGCCCGGGGATGAGGTAAATAAGAAAGTCTTTCCTTTATCTTTTAAGGATAAGGCGTTTGCATGGTATAGGCTATGTGATGATACTGGATCATGGGACTACAATCGGTTGAAATTGGAATTTCATCAAAAGTTTTATCCTATGCATTTAGTACACCGTGATCGGAATTTTATTTATAACTTTTGGCCTCGTGACAGGGAAAGCATAGATCAAGCTTGGGGGAGGCTTAAATCAATGCTATATTCATGCCTCAATCATGAGCTCTCGAGAGAAATTATCAGTCAAAACTTTTATGCTCGGCTTTCTCAAGATGATCGTACAATTCTTGACACTTCTTGTACCGGTTCTTTTATGAAGAAGGATATTGACCACAAGTGGAATTTATTGGAAAGAATCAAACGTAACTGTGAAGATTGGGATCTTGAATAAGGTAAGGAGTCAGGTATGAATTTCCAGTTTGATTGCGTTAAATCTTTTGTTGAAACAAACACTTCTAGAGATTTTAGCGCTAAGTATGGACTTGACTCTGAGATAGTAGCTTCTCTATGTGAATCTTTTGCTGCTCCTGTTGATCTTCCCAAAGAGATGTGGTTTAAGTATCATCCTCCTGTAGAAGTCAACATAGTTAAACCCAATCTAGTTGAAGAGAAAGTCATTGCCTTTAGTGATCCTATTGTTCCTTGTACCTACGCTGAGAAACCACCTTACCCTGCTAGGAAAAAGGATTATTCTAAAGCTCCAACTGTGATACGTAGGGGTTACATTAGACCACTTGCACCACCTGAGGAAATTAGAGTTGAATATAGTGTTGCTATTATCAAGGATATCTTAGTCGAAGACATAGACGGGCATGTTATCAAATTCTGTGAGGACTCCACTAGAATTGCTAAACCTCATGCGAAAGACAAATACAGACCTGTAGTTGGCCTACCCGTTGTTTCTGTCAAGATAGGAGATCACTGTTATCATGGTTTATGTGATATGGGTGCTAGTGTTAGTGCAATAGCCCGGTCCCTATACGATGAAATCAAAGATGAGATTGCACCTGCTGAGTTAGAACCCATTGATGTCACTATTACGCTAGCTAATAGAGACACTATCTGCCCTCTGGGAATTGTGAGAGACGTAGAAGTCCTGTGTGGTAAGACGAAGTATCCTACTGATTTCCTCGTCATTGCTACTGAACAAGATAGCTTTTGTCCCATCATATTTGGTAGACCCTTTCTCAACACTTTCATTGCTCATATTGATTGCATTAAACAGACTGTCACTGTTAGTTTCGGGGGTGTGTCTCATGAATTTAACTTCTCCAAGTTTGGAAGACAACCCCATGAAAAAGAGTCGTCTGGTAGGGATGATATAATTGCTCTTGCCTCTATTGCCGTACCTCCTACGGATCCTTTAGAGCAATATCTGCTTGAGCATGAAAATGATATGCATATGGATGAAAGAGATGAGATAGATAAAATTTTTTTAGGACAATATCCTATTCTCAAGAATAATCTACCCGTTGAACTGCTTGGGGATCCTCCCCCACCAAAGGGTGATCCTGTGTTCGAGGTAAAACAGTTACCAGATACACTTAAGTATGCCTACCTTGATGAGAAGGAGATATATCATGTTATTATTAGTGCTCACCTCTCAAATCACGAAGAGAAGAAGTTATTAAAAACTTTGAGGAAGCCCCGTGAGGCTATTGGATATACTCTTGATGATCTTAAGGGTATTAGTCCCACTCTATGTCAACACAAGATTAAAACTAACCCTGATTCTAAACCAGTTGCTGATCATCAAAGGAGATTAAATCCTAAGATGAAAGAGGTTGTGAGAAAAGAAATATTAAAGCTTCTAGAAGCAGGAATCATTTATCCCGTTGCTCATAGTGATTGGGTAAGTCTAGTACATTGCGTACCTAAGAAGGGAGGTATCACCGTTGTTCCTAATGATAAGAATGAACTAATCCCATAGAGGATTATTACTGGCTATAGGATGGTGATAGACTTCCGGAAACTGAACAAGGCAACCAGGAAAGACCATTATCCTTTGCCGTTTATCGACCAAATGCTAGAAAGGCTATCTAAACACACACACTTCTGCTTTCTTGACGGTTATTCAGATTTCTTGCAAATACCTGTTGCACAATCTGATAAGGAGAAAACCACTTTCACTTGCCCCTTCGGTACCTTTGCTTATAGACGTATGCGTTTTGGCTTATGCAATGCACGTGCCACCTTTCAAAGATGTATGATGGCTATATTCTCTGACTTTTGTGAAAGATTGTTGAGGTTTTTATGGATGATTTCTCCGTTTACGATTCTTCCTTTGACGATTGCCTCAACAACCTTGATCGAGTCTTATAGAGATGCAAAGATACGAACCTCATCTTGAACTGGGAGAAGTGCCACTTCATGGCTAATGAAGGCATCGACTTAGGACACAAAATCTCTGAGAAAGGCATTGAAGTTGATAAGGCTAAGGTTGATGCAATTGAGAAAATGCCTTGCCCCACAGATATCAGAGGTATACGAAGTTTCCTAGGTCACGCTGGTTTCTATAGAAGGTTCACTAAAGACTTCCCTAAGATTTCTAGGCCTCTTACCAACCTCTTGCAGAAGGATGTTCCTTTTGTTTTTGATGAGGATTGTGAGGAAGCTTTCGAAATACTTAAGAAGGCCTTGATAACCGCACCTATTGTTCAACCACCTGATTGGAACTTGCCCTTTGAAATCATGTGCGATGCTAGTGATTATGTTATCGGTGCTGTTCTAGGACAAAGAGTTGACAAGAAGTTGAATGTTATTCAGTACGCTAGTAAAACTCTAGATAGTGCCCAAAGAAACTATGGCACTACGGAAAAGGAGTTTTTAGCAATCGTGTTTGCATGTGAAAAGTTCAGATCGTATATAATTGACTCCAAATTCACTATTCACTCTAATCATGCTGCTATTAAGTACCTTATGGAGAAGAAGGACGCTAAGCCTAGGGTAATTAGATGGGTTCTCCTGCTACAGGAATTTGATTTGCACGTTGTTGACAGAAAGGTTGCTGATAACCCTGTAGCAGATAACTTGTCCAGGCTAGAGAATGTCCTTGATGACCCACGACCTATTGATGACAACTTTCCTAATGAGCAATTAAATGTCATCCGCACTTCACATAGTGCACGGTGGTATGCTGATTACGCAAACTATATCGTAGCCAAATACATACCACCCAGTTTCACCTACCAGCAAAAGAAGAAATTCTTCTTTGATTTGAGACACTACTTTTGGGATGATCCTCAACTTTATAAGGAAGGAGTAGATGGTGTTATTAGACGTTGTGTGCCTAAACATGAACAGGGACAGATCCTGCAGAAGTGTCATCCCGAAGCCTACGGAGGACACCATGCTGGAGACAGAACTGCTCATAAGGTATTGCAATCAGGTTTCTATTGGCCCACTCTCTTCAAGGATGCCCGTAAGTTTGTCTTGTCTTGTGACGAATGCCAAAGAATAGGGAACATCAATAAACGTTACGAAATGCCTATGAACTATTCACTTGTCATTGAACCATTTGATGTTTGGGGCTTTGATTTTATGGGACCCTTCCCGAGTTCCAATGGGTACACTCACATCTTAGTTGTTGTGGATTACGTCACTAAGTGGGTAGAAGCTATCCCCACTAGAAATGTTGATCACCACACCTCTATTAAGATGCTTAAAGAAGTCATTTTCCCAAGATTTGGAGTCCCTAGATATCTAATGACTGATGGCGGTTCACACTTCATTCATGGTGTTTTCCGCAAGATGCTTGCTAAGTATGATGTCAACCATAGAGTTGCATCTCCTTATCATCCTGAGTCTAGTGGTCAAGTGGAGTTGAGTAATAGGGAGATCAAATTGATCTTACAAAAGACTGTCAATAGATCTCGAAAGAATTGGTCTAGCAAACTTGACGATGCACTATGGGCTTATAGGACTGCTTATAAGAATCCCATGGGCATGTCGCCGTATAAAATGGTTTACGGTAAGGCCTGTCATTTACCTCTTGAGCTGGAACACAAAGCTTATTGGGCAATCAAAGAGCTCAACTTCGATTTCAAACTTGCCGGTGAGAAGCGGTTGTTTGATATCAGCTCATTAGATGAATGGAGGGCCCAGGCATATGAGAATGCCAAGTTGTTCATGGAAAAGGTTAAGAGATGGCACGATAAAAGAATACAAAAATGAGAGTTCAATGTAGGTGATTATGTCCTGCTATACAATTCTCGCTTAAGATTCTTCGCAGGCAAGCTTCTCTCTAAATGGGAAGGTGCTTACGTTGTCGAGGAAGTATATCGTTCCGGTGCCATCAAAATCAATAACACGGAAGGTAATTTTCCTAGAGTGGTAAATGGGCAAAGAATCAAGCATTATATCTCTGGTACTCCCATAAATGTTGAGACCAATATCATCAATATCATAACTCCAGAGGAGTACATAAGGGATGTTTATCAGCCTGTTTCAGACCCTGAAAACAAAGAGGTATGTGTTTTGGTAAGTAATTGGACTCCAAAACTTTTCCAATAGGAAACTTTCTCCGTTTTGGAATTTATGGAAAATTAGAAAAATAAAAAGCAGTCCGGAGAGTGCACGAGGAGGCCACAAGCTTGGTAGCCGCCACCTACCCCCCTGGCGGCGGCTACAGGGCTTGTGGGCACCTCGTGTGCCTCCCGGACTCCGTTTTCTTGCGGAGCACTCCTTCTGGTCCAGAAAAATCATTATATTTACGCCCGAGGATTTTGATCTCCGTATCGCGTAGTTTTCCTGTGTTTTCGTTTCGAGCCTGTTGTCTGCCGCAGATTTAAAGCAAAGATGTCTCAGGAATCTGTTGGGGAGAATAATCTCCCTCAAGTTCATGAAGAAGTAGATGTTGATCTGAAAAGAGTAGAAATCACGGAAGCCAGGGACAAAGCTAAGGAGAAAACCCAAGCCAGGGAGGAAGTTCAACCTATGTTCAACATTGAAGACGTTGAAGGAGTGGACTTTCTCCAACCCTTCCTCCACGTGTTGTCTCCATCCTTGATTGAACTCTTGAGGTTTTGTGAAACAACTCGTGCTCGCAATATTTCCCTTTCTCGTGAAGTTGTTTTGCTGGAGAATCATGTCGCAGATCTCCAAGGTATAAATCAAAGATTGATAGCTCTCTTGGAATCACAGGCAAAGACTCCACCACCATCACCACCAAAGGAAGACAACTAAGCATTGGTATGGGTAATCCCCTTGGCTTTTGCCAAGCTTGGGGGAGTTGCCCTGGTATCGTATCACCTTTATATCTTTTGCTTTTACCTCTATTTTAGTTCTTTCCTTTTCAGTTTTTATTTCTTCTCTTAGTGGAATAAGTTTTTGGTGTTTAGTTTGAGTCTTTTGCCTTGTGTCTCCCCCGATGTATTCGAGCTTGCGAGCTATATAATAAAGAGTATCTTAGTCAAGGTCTTTGTTTTGTGCCGTGATCAAAAGTACTAAAAGAATGATAGCATGAAAGATCATGAGATGATCTTATGGACAGTGATAGCTTCACATGTACCAAGTATGATGATTGAAACTTGTTGAGAATAGACCAACATAGACCCCAGTCATTGTTGCAATTAATAAGAAGTAATAAGGGAAAGAGAGGTTCACATATAAATAAATCTTCTTAGACACTTTTTACAATTGTGAGAACTCACAAAACTATTACATCTTAGAAGTAGATGTTGGACAAGGAAGACAACATAATGAATTTTGTTTGCTTGGTTCCAAACAATGTTATATGATTAGAGATCCCTTAGCTTGTGACGATTGCTTCCACCTCATATTAGCCAAAACTCCCGCACCAAGTAGAGATACTACTTGTGCATCCATAAACCTTCAACCCAATTTTTCCATGAGAGTCCACCATACCTGCCTATGGATTGAATAAGATCCCTCAAGTAAGTTATCATCGGTGCAAGCAATAAAAATTGCTCTCTAATATGTATGATCTATTAGTGTGTGGAAAATAAGCTTTGTACGAACCTGTGATGAGGAAGACATAAAAGCGACCAACTGCATAATAAAGTTCTTTATCACAGGAGGCAATATAAAGTGATGTTCCTCCGCACTAAGAGGACACGCATCCAAACCTCAAAAGCGCATGACAACATCTGCTTCCCTCTGCGAAGGGCCTATCTTGTACCTTTACTTTTTGCCCTTGAAAGAGTCATGGTGATCTTCACCAATTCCTTATTTTGCCTTTGTCTTGGGTACCGTCAAGGAAAGATCTATATTCATATCTCAACTTGGAGATGAGTACTTATGCTTTATTATTGTTGACTTTACCCTTGAGGTAAATGGTTGGGAGGGAAAACTATAAGCCCCTATCTTTCTCTGTGTCCAGCTGAAACTTTATACCATGAGTACCACGTGAGTTGTAACAATTGTGGAAAACAAAAGAGATGATTGATTATGTGGGTTTGTTTTACGAGCTCTTATTTGACTCTTTCTGATGTTATGATAAATTGCAACTGTTTCAATAAATATGGACTGTTGTTGGCTACTTCTCGGTAAGGTTTTTGCTTCATGCTTTGCTTTGTGAAGGAATTGTTACTTTCCCATAAGAATCTTTATGATGTATTGCTGTTCTATGTGTGATCATGATGCCCTCATGTCTGTATTATGTTTTATCGACACCTTCCTCCCTAAACATGTGGACATGTTTATGGATCTTGGTTTTCGCTTGAGGACAAGCGTGATCTAAGCTTGGGGGAGTTGATACGTCCATTTTGCATCATGTTTTCATGTTGATATTTATCGCTTTTTGGACTGTTATATTACTTTGTGGTACCATACTTATGCCTTTTCTCTCTTATTTTGCAAGGTTTATTTGAAGAGGGAGAATACCGGGAGCTAGAATTCTGGACTAGAAAAGGAGCAAGTCTGAGTCCTCTATTCTGCGCAACTCCAAATGCCTTGAAAATCAACATGCAATTTTTTGGGATTATATAAAAAATACTGGGCGAAAGAAGTGCCAGAGGGGCGCTACCAGGGGCCCACAAGCCTGGTAGCCGCCGCCCCCCTAGTGGCGGCTACAGGGCTTGTGGGCACCCTGGCGGCCCACTGACCCCCCTCTTTTGCTATATGAAGGGTTTCGTCTAGGAAAAAATCAGGGTGGAGCTTTTTCGTGGATTCTCCGCTGCCATGAGGCGGAACTTGAGCAGAACCAATCTAGAGCTCCGGCAGGACGATCCTGCCGGGGAAACTTCTCTCCCGGAGGGGGAAATCGTTGCCATCGTCATCACCAACACTCCTCTCGTTGGAGGGTAGTCATCTCCATCAACATCTTCATCAGCACCATCTCGTCTCCAAACCCTAGTTCATCTATTGTAACCAATCTCCGTCTTGCGACTCCGATTGGTACTTGTAAGGTTGCTAGTAGTGTTGATTACTCTTTGTAGTTGATGCTAGTTGGATTACTTGGTGGAAGAGTTTATGTTCACATCCTTGATGCTACTCATTACACCTCTGATCATGATTATGATTATGCTTTGTGAGTAGTTACTTTTGTTCCTGAGGACATGGGATAAGTCATGCTGATAATAGTCATGTGAATTTGGTATTCGTTCGGTATTTTGATATGATGTATGTTGCATTTTCCTCTAGTGGTGTTGTGTGAACATCGACTACATAACACTTCACCATCTTTGGGCCTAGAGGAAGGCGTTGGGGAGTAGTATAGATGATGGGTTGCTAGAGTGGCAGAAGCTTAAACCCTAGTCTATGCGTTGCTTCGTAAGGGGCAGATTTCGATCCACTAGTTTAATGTTATGGTTAGACGTTGTCTTAATTCTTCTTTCGTAGTTGCGGATGCTTGCGAGAGGGGTTAATCATAAGTGGGATGCTTGTCCAAGTAAGGGCAGTACCCAAGCATCGGTCCACACACATATCAAACTATCAAAGTAAGGAACGCGAATCACATGAACATGATAAAACTAGCATGACAGAAATACCCGTGTGTCCTCGGGAGCGTTTTTCCTCCTATAAGACTTTGTTCAGGCTTGTCCCTTGCTACAAAAGGGATTGGACCACTTTGCTGCACCGTTGCTATTACTTGTTACTTGTTACTTTTCACTTGCTACGTTTCACCTCACTACACCATCACCTGTTACTGCTAATTTCAGTGCTTGCAGTTATTACCTTGCTGAAAACTGTTTATCACAGCCTTCTGCTCCTTGTTGGGTTCGACACTCTTACTTATCAAAAGGACTACGATTGATCCCCTATACTTGTGGGTCATCAGTGGGGTACGGGCCGTGGACGCCGGAGCTCTACACGGTATTATGGCTACGTTCACCGGCATGATGGGCGTGGTGAGCGCCCTCACCCTCGTCTCGTGTTGCGGCCTACGGGGGCAGCTTAGATGTCGATAAAGGCGTGCCACCCTTGGTCTTCTTGGCTGCCATGGGCATCGAGAAAGGCACGTGGAGATACCACTGAAGATACATGCACAGAAAGACCCCCTCGCTCGCGCGCCAAAGATGTCGGGGGAGTGGACCCTGGAGGCCCCTTTTACGGTTCTACAGGGGGGTTTCGGTGCACACAGAGCATCCGCCGTGAAGGCCACACTCGAGGGGATTTATACATGTTCAGTGAACTCAGAAGCATAACACCCTACGCACTGTTGGTGGTGGTTGATTGCGTGGAAATAAACACAGGAGCACAATGGCCTGACATGGATGCTCGAGGGCTTAGCTACGCGCATCATTGAACACAGTGTCGACCTTTGTAAAGGTAGCCATGGGCATCCTTTTATAGGGCAAAGGGGTTACCACATTGGCTATAACGGTCATTTTACTAGTTGTACAATGCGAATTGCAATGATGGGACTACTTGCGAGAGTGGGTAGTGGGAAATACCTAACTCTGATGGACCGGGATACACACAATAAATGCATCGTGAGGTGGTGCGCAGATGGCATCTCCGACAAGGATTGTCTATCTCTCTGTGTCGTATGCCCAGTTGCTTGTCTATTTTGTTGCCACACTGTGGGACAGGTCTCACCGTGACTCTGACACGCCCGCTGCTACAGCCATGTGCCCCTGCCATCCATGCATGTCTGCCTACCCGCTCGACACCTTGAATGATGTAGACAATCAGCCCCCTGCCATCCATGCATGTCTTGCTGAGCGCCATGAGCAGACGTGTGTAGAGGCCGGTGGGGGCCTTGCCTCCCTTCCCTGACCTTAGTCGTGTTTTCCCCGGGGCTCAGGATGAGCCCGACAAGGAGTCGCCGGCTTGGGGGCTTCGGTTGCCTATGCCTAAGTCATGGGAACTAAGGGCCCTCATTCCTTAGTACACCAATAGAGGGGCGCTACGCAGTGCGGGGAGAAGGTTATACACACCGGGATGACCATTTGGTCACTAGAGCAGCCGTTGTGGTGAGCTCAGGCGGCGGTGCGATTCAACCTTCATGGGAATGCATCCTACATAGTGCAAACAGGCACGAAATCAAGGGGTAATGGAGGGGGAGCTCACATGGAGGACGACACGAGGGTCCAAGTGCTCAGAGAGGCACTGGTGGCCGTGAATTTGAGACTGGAGGCTATCGGATCAAATGTGAGTTCGAGGTCAGCGGAGCAGCTACTCCCGGCTTGCATGGGTTGGAGGAGACGACGAGGACGTTGATGCGGTTCCCTCAGACAAGACAAAGGGGCGGGGAGGTGGTTGTGACTGTGAGCTTCACAAGGTCATGGACATGGCTTCTTTTGCCATGGCGATAAGAGAGCGAGGGAGAAGCGAGGGGGAGGAATGGTAAGGAGGAGGGGATCGACGACATGCGGGATCTCATCCCGGTCACCTCAATAGCACGCGGAGGAAGGCAGACACCTGCCGACATGGAGGCCTCGGGCGCATGTCTTGCCCTCCTTCCCCTTTGCCTACTGGCAACAGGAGGAAGGCAGGTATGCCCCTGGTGGGATAGGCTTCGCGAGGTGAGCGCGAGGTAAGCGTTTCCCGTTTATTCATTTCTATTTTCTTTTATAATTACAGTCACTCTGTTTTAATTTAGAAAAATACTAAATCATTTTATATAATTCTGCAAACCTTTGTGGGCACTATGTGACATAAACGAGAGGCTCTCAACAAGTTGAGAATTTTTGGAGCTCCCAATAATTTTACAGGTATTAATAACTCCACCTCAAATACAATATGAGTTAATTCAAAAACCAGAATGACTAGGGAAGACGTGCATAACCTCCAGTTTGTGTTTTAACCATTTTCCAAAAATCATGGACATTTTTCAAGGCCATTTTGGATTCATTGAAAATTATTATAGTTGAACCTATTGAATTAAATTGGTAATAGAGTTTGGTTATCCCCATTTCTAGTTTCATTGGAATTAAACATGATGCATGGATGCACATTGATGCAACTAATTACAACAAATTCTATGGCCGTGACACCAGCTCATCCTTATGAAATGGGGAACGAATGCTATGGAAGACGGGGGATAAACCTACTACATTATGACCACCATCACCCAAGAAGTACACTTGAGTGCATGGATATGGTCACCACTCTTATCTTGTACCAAGCTTGGGAGAGGTGCCCCGGTATAGTTTCAGCTTCACTTTTACATCTTAGTTTGACCCTTAGTTATTTATTGATCTAGACGAATAAAATTTTGGTCTTACCTTGCTTTGATTGATTGCTTTGAGATCCATCTATCCTTGTAATCGAGTGTGAGAGTTGTATAATAAATATTAGTTTAGTTTATTTTCTTTAACCTCATGCATCCATCTTAGCAATTAAGTAAAAGAAATATAAAGATCATATGCTAATCCCATGGGTAGTAATGACTTCACATAGATAGAAGTGTGTTTGATAAAAGTTGTTGGGAGTTAACAAACATAGCATTAGTCACTAATACAATCCATGCAAAATTATGAAAGAGGAGAGGGGATTCACATACAAATATATTATCTTGGATATCTTTTATGATTGTGAGTCCCCACCAAATATTATATAATGATTGAATAGTTGATGTTAGACAAGGAAGTGAGCGTAATGAGTTATGTTTGTCTACATTGACATAGAAGTTATATTATCATTTATTCTCTAACATGTGGTGCTTGTCTAGGATCTTTAGATATCCCAAAAGTTCACACTAACTAGAGATACTACTTGTGCATCCATAACCCTTAAAGCCAGTTTTGTGTCATGAGAGTCCACTATATCTACCTATGGATTGAATACGACCCTTCAATAAAGTTGTCATCGGTGCACAAAGCAATAAAAATTGCTCCTAAATATGTAATATCTTATATTGTAAGGTAAATAAGCTTTGTAGGATCTTGTGATGGCAAACAAATAAAAGCAACACACTGTATAATAAAGGTTGCTATCAAAAGGGCCAGTATAAAATGACATTCCTTTACACTAAGAGCTTGCACATCCTAAACTAAAAAGTGCATGACACCTCTGCTTCCTTTTGTGAAGGACCTATCTTTTACTTTCATGCATTTACTTTTACGCAAGAGTCAATAATGTTAATCCTTATTCCAATCTATTAATTCTTTAGTTGGCAAACATAATGTGCTGGGGAAGTGACATGTCTCCATCTTATCCTTAATTTTAAATTTTTTTCATGCCAATATTCTACAACTTCCATATACTTTTGGCAATATTTTATATTATTTTTGGGACTAACTTACTTATCAAGTGCGTAGTGTCAGTTCCAGTTTTTTGTATTTTTCTTTGTTTTAGAGAAAATCCATAAAAAACAAAGTCCAAACAAGATAAAAATTTATGAAGATGTTTTTTGGAACATGTTTGAATTTTGGACACAAGAATCAACGCAACACGATGCTCGAGGTGCCCACAATCCAATAGGGCACAACCAGAGGGGCGGTCGTGCCTTGATAGCTTATGGCCACAAATTAAGTCGGTTAGGGAACTTATTTAGCTGCAAGATAGATAATTTCTTGATACAAATCAACTCAAAATTTCAGCCCGATCAGAGTTACGGTTCTCCGGATATTCAAGAAACAGTGAAGGGCCACAAAATAGTCACGAAAACAGGAGAGAAACAGAGAGAGAGAGAGAGAGAGAGAGAGAGAGAGAGAGAGAGAGAGATCCAATCTCGGATGGGCTCTTTCCCTCAAGGAACCATGTTGTACATGGACTACAGGGGAAACTCTCCTCCCATCTAGGGGGATACGAAGCAAGAAGAAGAAGGAGGGGGCTCTCTCCCTATCTCTCGATGGTGCCAGAGCACCGTCGGGGCAACCATCATGACCGTGATCTACACCAACAACTTTGCTACCGTCACCACCAACTCTCTCGTCCTCTATGCAGCAGTGTATAACCTCTCTTCCCCGCTGTAATCTCTACTTAAACATGGTGCTTAATGCTATATATTATTACCCAATGATGTGTGACTATCCTTTGATATTTGAGTACATTTCTTTTGTCCTATGGGTTGATTGATGATCGTTCTTGGTTTGAGTTGTATGTTTTATATTGGTCCTTTCCTAAGGTGCCTTCCATGCCGCATACACATGGGGGATTCCTATTGTAGGGTGTTGCAATATGTTTATGATTCGCTTATAGTGGGCAGCTACAGTCATAGAAGCTTAATACCGAGTAAGGGTTTTTTTACATATGGGAGTACCAGGGACTTGATATTTAATGCTATGGTTGGGTTTACCTTAATGATCTTTAGTAGTTGTGGATATTTGCTAGCATTCCAATTATAAGTGCATATGATCCAAGTATGGAAAAGTTATTAGCTCATGCTTCTCCATCATATGAAAATGCAACAATGATTACCGATCTAGTTATCCATTGTCTAGAGACAAAGCCTTCTCTTGTGTTACAAAAAAGTTTTCGACTAAAAAACTAACTTAATTAATCTTTATCTACAGTTTTATTTACTTGTTCTTTATTTTCTTGAAAAACTATCTATTAAACCTACTAAGTACAACTAGTTTTATTCCTGCAAAGTAGCTTCATACTTGTTCTAGGTAAAAAAAGCGTTAACGTGTGTAGAGTCGTATCAGTGGTCGATAGAACTTGAGAGAATATTAATTCTACCTTTATATCCTAGTTGTGTTAGACACTCTTACTTATCAAAAAATGCACAAACGATCCCCTACACTTCTGGGTTATCGATAACTTTTTCTGGGGTCATTGTCGGGGAGCAATAGCGTGGGGTTGATATCTCGTGTGTGCTTGTTGGTTTCTCAATAAGTAATTTTATTTTCTATTACAAGTTGTCTCATATTTATAGTTTTGAATATGGAAAACAAAACACTAAAAATATAAGTTTTGCTTGCTACTCAAGGAGATGGGGAAACTTCTAAAACCCTCGATGTTGGTTATGTGGAAAACAATAAATACTACTTCGATAATCGTGAGAAATCCCCATTCAACTTGAGAATAGGAGACATGTTGGATCAACATGAGTACTTTTGGGATTATCACTTTCCTCAAAAAGGGAAACACTTATGGGATCAAATTAAAATGTTCCCTTGGTATGCTTGGAATTTATGCTTGGGATGTGATTATACTTGTTGCTCTAAGATGGAGGCTCCACACCTTCCCTTTGAATGTGAATTTAGTATAACGAAACCTTGACTTCTTATGACAATGGTATATATGATTACTATGATGTCAAACAGATAAAAGAATTTGTTGGTTTTAAGGGTGCTTATTATGAAATTGATTCTTTGATTGAAAAGTATGATACTATTCTTTACAAATCTGAAACTTTTGTCATACTTATGTGTTTCTATGAGACCTATGAATACAATGCCTATATTGATGAAATTTTGAGAAAATGTCTCCTGCCTTGAAAGAGATTAATATTTTCCAGCAACCTATGGAAGAATAAATTTCTAAAACTGTGAGCTCATTAGATGAAGAAGATGAGGAGGAGAGGGAAGAAAAATATGAGGAAGAGAAATTATCTCCTCGTGCCCACCTTCTAATGAGAGTAACTCTTCAACTCATACATTGTTTAATTTCTCTTCATGCTTACCGAAGGATGAATGCTATCATGACTGCTATGATCCCTTTGATTCTTTTGAAATGTCCCCTTTTGATGAACTTGATATTTGCTATGCTTGCTTCTCCTAGTTGCAATTATTAGGAGAGAGGAACCAAATTTCCACCTCTGTATGTATCCAATATGATGAAATTGCAAGAAACTATTTATACTATGCATTGACTTTTACTTTGTTTGAATGAATTGTTATTTTATGACATTCCAATGCATAGGAAGAAAGTTAGACTTTGTTGTCACATGATATATATCACTTTATGCTCACTACTTAGTAACAAATCATTGTCAATTAAAATTGGCTTTGATATACCTTGGGATCCAGGTGGATCACTTACTTGTGCACTATATGCCTAGCTTAATGGCTTTAAAGAAAGCGTTGCCACGGAGACAACCCAGATGTTTTAGAGAGTCATTTTATTTTGTGTGTGCTTTGAACATAATTAAAAACAAAACATAAAGTGGGGAACCTAAAACCTTTTCAAAAATAAAGGTGGAAGTGAGAAGGATGAGCAACGTTGAAGTGCGGGACGTCCTTGAACTTTTGTTCATGCACATGGGAACTTTGTGAATATTGATTACAACAACTTTCTGATACGTCCATTCTGCATCATGCTTTTATATCAATATTTATTGCATTATGGGCTGTTAATGCACATTATGGTACAATACTTATGCCTTTTCTCACTTATTTTACAAGATTTACATGAAGAGGGAGAATGCCGGCAGCTGGAATTCTGGATTGGAGAAGGAGCAAATCTGAGAGACCTATTATGCATAGCTCCAAAAGTCCTGAAAAGTTATGGAGATTTTTTTTGGAATATATAAAAAATAATGGGAAAAATAAATACCGGAGGGGACCCACAAGGAGGTCACAACCAGGGGGAGCGGCCTACCCCTAGCCGCGCCCTGCAGGCTTGTGGGCCCCCTCGCAGGCCTCTGGCGCCCATCTTCTGCTATATGAAGGGTTTTGACCTAGAAAAAATCATATCAGAGCTTTTGGGATGAGGTGCCACCTTCTCGAGGTGGATCATCGACAGAACCAAACTAGAGCTCTGGCGGAGCAATTGCGCTAGGCAAACTTCCCTCTAGGAGGGGGAAATCGAAGCCATCACCATCAGCAACGATCCTCTCATCGAGAGGGGGGTCAGTCTCCATCGACATCATTCATCAGCACCATCTCTTCTCAAAACCCTAGTTCATCTCTTGTATCCGATCTTTGTCTCAAAACCTCAGATTGGTGCATGTGGGTTGCTAGTAGTGTTGATTACTCCTTGTAGTTGATGCTAGTTGGTTTATTTGGTGGAAGATTATATGTTCAGATCCTTAATGATTATTAATACTCCTCTGATTATGAACAAGAATATGCTTTGTGAGTAGTTACGTTTGTTCATGAAGACATGGGATAATTCTAGTTATAAGTAATCATGTGAATTTGGTATTCTTTCGATATTTTGATAAATTGTATGTTGTCTCTCCTCTAGTGGTGTCATGTGAACTGGGAGTACATGAAACTACACCATTATTTGGGCCTAGGGGAAGGCATTGGAAGTAATAAGTAGATGATGGTTTGTTCGAGTGACACAAGCTTAAACCCTAGTTTATGCATTGCTTCGTAAGGGGCTGATTTGGATCCATATGTTTCATGCTACCGCTAGATTTATCTTAATTCTTCTTTCGTAGTTGCGGATGCTTGTGAGAGAGGTTAATCATAAGTGGGAGGTTTTTCCAAGTAAGGTCAGCACCGAAACACTGGTCCACCCACATACCAAATTATCAAAGTAATGAACGTGAATCATATGAGCATGATGAAAACTAGCTTGACATAAATTCCCATGTGTCCTCGGGAGCGCTTTTTTATATATAAGAGTTTGTCCAGCCTTGTCCTTTGCTACAAAAAGGATTGGGCCACCTTGCTGCACCATTGTTACATTTGTTACTTGCTACCCGTTACAAACTACCTAATCACAAACTATGGGTCACCGATAATTTCAGTGCTTGCGGAGAATACCTTACTGAAAACCGCTTGTCATTTCCTTCAGCTCCTTGTTAGGTTTGACACTCTTACTTATCGAAAGGACTATGATATATCCCCTACACTTGTGGGTCATTAAGACTCTTTTTTGGCGCCATTGCCGGGGAGTGAAGCGCTTTGGTAAGTGGAACTTGGTAAGGAAAAAATTATATAATGTGCTGAAATTTACTGTCACTTGTCAGTATGGAAAATAATCCTTTGAGGGGCTTGTTTGGGGTATCTTCACCCCAACAGGAAGCACAAAGAGATGCTCCTTATTCTGCTACACCTACTGAAAATATTTATTATGATATTCCTTTGGCTTTGATAAAAAAACTGCTAGCTAATCCTTATGCAGGGGATGGAACACTACATCCTCATTTGCATCTAATTTGTGTGGATGAAGTTTGTGGATTATTTAAGCTTGCGGGTCTGCCCGAGGATGATGTCAAGAAGAAGGTATTTCCTTTATCTTCGAAGGAAAAGGCGTTGACATGGTATAGGCTATGTGATGATATTGGATCATGGAACTACAACCGATTGAAATTGGAATTTCATTAGAAGTTTTATCCTATGCATCTCGTTCATCGTGATCGGAATTATATTTATAATTTTTGGCCTCGTGAAAGAGAAAGAATCTCTCAAGATCAGGGGAGGCTTAAGTCAATGTTATATTCCTGCCCCAATCATGATCTCCCGAGGGAAATTATTATTCAGAATATTTATGCTCGGCTCTCCCGTAATGATCAATCCATGGTCGACACTTCTTGTGTTGGTTCCTTTATGAAGAAATATATTGAATTCAAATGGGACTTATTGGAAATAATTAAACCCAAATCTGAAGATTGGGAACTCAATGAAGTTAATGAGTCAGGTATAAGCTTTAACTTCGATTGTGTTAAATCCTTTATAGATACCAATGCTTTTCGTTATTTTAACACTAAATATGGACTTGACTCTGAGGTAGTAGCTTCATTTTGTGAATCTTTTGCTACTCATGTTGATCTCCCCAAGGAGAAGTCGTTTAAATATCATCCTCCCATTGCAGTTAAAGTGGTATAAACTATTAAAGTTGAAGAAAAAACTACTATTTATAAAGTCGATCATCTTATTCCTACTCTTTATATTGAGAAACCACCCTTTCCTGTTAGGATAAAGGAACATGCTAAAGCTTCAACTGTGGTTCGTAAGAGTTGTACTAGAACACCTATAGCTCCTGAACAAATTAAAGTTGAAAATAATATTGCTATGGTTAAAGATCTCTTGGTTGATAATATTGATGGGCATGTCATTCAATTCCGTGATGAAGCCGCTCGAATTACTAGACCTAATACTAAGGGTAAACATAGACCTATTGTTGGTGTGCCTGTTGTTATTGTTAAAATAGGAGATCATTGTTATGATGGCTTATGTGATGTGGGTGCTAGTGTGAGTGCAATTACTTTTACCTTATACCAAGAAATTATGAATGATATTGCACCAACCGAATTAGAGGAAATTGATGTTACCATCAAGCTTGCTAATAGAGATACTATTGCACCAATTGGGATTGTTAGAGATGTTGAAGTCTTGTGCTGGAAAAAAAAGTATCCTACTGATTTTCTTGTTCTTGGTTCCCCACAAGATGATTTATGTCCCATTATATTCGGTAGACCCTTCTTGAATATTGTTAGTGCTAAGATTGATTGTGAAAAAGAAACGGTTACTGTAAGTTTTGGGGATGCATCTCATGAGTTCAATTTCTCTAAATTTCGTAGACAACCCCATGACAAAGAATAGCCAAGTAAAGATGAAATTATTAGTCTCGCTTCTATCACAGTGCCTCCTACCAATCCCTTAGAACAATATTTGCTAGTCCATGAAAACGATATGCATATGAATGAAAGGAACGAAATAGATAAGTTTTTCTTTTACCTGCAGCCTATGTTGAAACACAACCTGCGTGTTGAAATACTTGGGGATCCTCCTCCACCCAAGGGTGATCCCGTGTTTGATCTTACACAATTACCTGATAGACTGAAGTATGCTTATCTTGATGAAAAAGAGATATATCATGTTATTATTAGTTCTAACCTTTGAGAGCATGAGGAAAGAGATTATTGAAAACTCTGAGGAAGCACCGCGCCGCTATTGGATATACTCTTGACGATCTTAAGGGCATTAGTCCCACTCTATGTCAGCACAAGATCAATATGGAGCCTGATGCTAAACCAATTGTTGATCAGCAATGATGATTAAATCCTAAAATGAAGGAAGTGGTAAGAAATGAAATACTAAAGCTTCTAGAGGCAGGTATAATTTATCCCATTGCTGATAGTAGATGGGTTAGTCCTATTCATTGTGTCCCTAAAAAGGGAGGTATTACCGTTGTTACTAATGATAAATATGAATTGATCCCGCAAAGAATTGTTACAGGATATAGAATGGTAATTGATTTCAGGAAATTAAATAAAGCTACTAGGAACGATCACTACTCGCTACCTTTTATGGATGAAACGCTAGAAATACTATCCAAACATATATATTTTTGCTTTCAAGATGGTTACTCTGGCTTCTCTCAAATACCCGTATCAAAAGAGGATCAAGAGAAAACCACTTTTACTTGCCCTTTCGGTACCTTTACTTATAGAGGTATGCCTTTCGGCTTATGCAATGCACCTCCTAACTTTCATAGATATATGAGGCTATATTCTCTGACTTTTGTGAAAAGATTGTTGAGGTTTTCATGGATGATTTTTACGTTTATGGAACTTCTTTTTATGATTGCTTGAGAAACCTTGATCGAGTTTGGCAAAGATGTGAAGAAACTAATCTTGTCTTGAATTAGCAGAAGTACCACTTTATGGTTAATGAAGGCATCGTCTTGGGACCCAATATCTCCGAAAGAGGTATTGAAGTTGACAAAGCTAAAGTTGATGCTATTGAAAAAATGACGTGTCCAACAGATATTAAAGGTATAAGAAGTTTACTTGGTCATGTTGGTTTCTATAGGAGATTTATTAGATACTTCTCTAAAATTTCTAAGCCTCTCACTAATCTTTTGCGAAAGGATGCTCCATTCGTTTTTGATGATGATTGTGTAGAAGCATTTGAAATTCTTAAGAAAGCTTTGAACACCGCACCTGTTGTTCAACTACCTGATTGGAACCTACCCTTGGAAATTATGTGTGATGCTAGTGATTATCCTGTTGGTGTTGTTGTAGGGCAAAGAGTTGATAAGAAATTAAATGTCATCCATTACGCTAGTAAAACTCTAGACAGTGCTCAAATCAACTACGCTACCACTCAAAAGGAATTTTTAGCAGTTGTGTTTGCTTGCGATAAGTTTAGATCTTATATTGTTGATTCCAAAGTAACTGTTCACACTGATCACGCTGCTATTAAGTAACTTATGGAAAAGAAAGATGCTAAACCTAGAGTTATTAGATGGATTCTTCTGCTACAAATATTTGATCTGCATATTATTGATACAAAGGGCGCTGATAACCCCATAGCACATAACTTGTCTAGATTAGAGAATGTTCTTGATGACCCACTACATATTGATGATAGCTTCCCTGGTGAACAATTAGCTATCATAAATGCTTCACGCAATGCTCCTTGGTATGCTGATTATGCTAACTACATTGTTGCTAAATTTATACCGCATAGCTTCACATACCAACAAAAGAAAAAGTTCTTCTATGATTTAAGACATTACTTTTGGGATGATGCACATGTTTATAAATAAGGAGTAGATGGTATTATTAGACGTTGTTTACCTGAGCATAAACAGTGGAAGACCCTTCACTAGTGTCACTCCGAGGCCTACGGAGGACACCACGCTGGAGATAGAACTACACAAAAGGTATTACAATCTGGTGTTCACTGGCCTACTCTCTTCAAGGATGCTCATAGGTTTGTCTTGTCTTGTGATGAATGTGAAAGAATTGTTAATATTAGTAGACGCCAGGAAATGCCTAGGAATTACTCTCTAGTTATTGAAACATTTGATGTTTGGGTTTTTTATTATATGGGACCTTTTCCAAAATCCAACGGGTATACTCATATTCTAGTTGCTGTTGATTAAGTTACTAAGTGGGTAGAAGCTATTCCAAATAGTAGTGCTGATCATAACACTTCAATTAAAATGCTAAATGAAATTATTTTCCCTCGATTTGGAGTCCCTAGATATTTAATGATTGATGGTGGTTCACACTTGATTCATGGTGCTTTCCACAAATTGCTTGCTAAGTATGATGTTAATCATAGAATTGCATCTCCTTATCATCCTCAGTCTAGTGGGCAAGTTGAATTGATCAATAGAGAAATTAATTTGATCTTGCAAAAGACCGTTAATAGATCTAGAAAGAATTGGTCTTAAAGAATCGCTTACGAAAACCCTATTGGTATGTCTCCGTATAAAATGGTCTATGGTAAAGTATGTCACTTACCTCTAGAGCTAGAACATAAAGCTTATTGGGAAATTAAAGAGCTCAACTATGATTTCAAATTTGCTGGTGAAAAGAGGTTATTTGACATTATCTCACTTGATGAATGGAGAACCCGGGCCTATGCGAATGCTAAGTTGTTTAAAGAACAGGTTAAGAGATGGCATGATAGAACGATTCAAAAGCGTGAATTCAATGTCGGCGATCATGTCTTTCTATACAACTCTCGTTTAAGATTTTTTGCAGGAAAAATTCTCTCTAAATGGGAAGGTCCTTTCATTATCGAGGAATTATATCATTCCGGTGCCATCATGATCGACAATGCCGAAGGCACAAATCCGAAGGTGGTAAATGGGCAAAGAATCAAACATTATATGTCAGGTACTACCATAAATGTTGAAACTAGTATTATCAATACCATAACTCCGGAAGAGTACATTAGGGAGACCTATCAGACCGTCTCGGACCCTGAAACGGAATAGGTATGTGCTACGGTAAGCAAACCGACTCCAAAACATTTTCAATGGCAATTTTTACCAGTTTTGGAATATTTAAAAAATTAGAAAATTTTACGCACTCTGAAGCATGCACAAGGAAGCGACAAGCTAGCAGGGTGTGGCCTACCCTCCTGGGCGCGCCCTACAGGCTTGTGGACACCCCGTGCACCGTCCGGACTCCGTTTTCTTGTGCAATATTCCTTAGGGTCGACAAAAATTCATTATATAATCTCCTGAAGATTTTGACGTTCGTATCACGACAATATCTCTTCTTTTCGTTTTGAGCTGTTTCAGTAGCAGATTTAGATCAACATGATGTCTTCAAGTACTCTGAAAGACAAGTTTTTTGAGAGGGTCATCAGCCCCTACCTTGCGGAGGTGCTGCAACACCCTCAAACCATTGAGATGCATGAGGGGGTGCTGCACATCCATGATGTTGAGGGACAGAAGAAGACCGGAACCGTAGAGGCAAGGCTCGAAGCAATGGAGCAACACGTCTTCAAGTGCCAATGGATGGTGGAACGAGGACTTAATGCCAATCACCTGATGATCACGAAGTTCACCCATAAGCACAAGATGGACGCCAAGAACTTCTGGGATCACGTCTTCAAGATTTACGAGAAAATCGAGCACCTCCAAGCCCATATCTATGACCTGCAAAACCAAAATTGTGACTATGAATAGAGATTTAAGAAAATGAGTTTGGCTGTAGGATTGAGGATTCCGGAGAATAGTTCATCTTTTGACGATGGTGAGCCCATGCCTTGGAAGAAGGGGGACAAACTTCCAACCTCACCCACATCTCCCACATCACCACCTCCGAAGAAAGACAACTGAACACATGGGTACGTGCACTCCCCTTGGCTAGTGCCAAGCTTGGGGGAGGTGCCCCGGTATCGTATCACCATCACACCTTTTTACTTTTTTTTTCTTCGTTTGATCCTTTTAGTTATATCTTGATCTAGTAGAATAAAGTTTTAGTGTGATATAGTTTTAAATTTTTTTCTTTTTGTTCCCCCTAAGTAAGCAAGTCTGAGAGTTATATAATAAAGAGTAGTTTTGAGTCGAGGGCTTTGCTTGCTTGCTATGATCTTGAGCAAAAGAAATAGAAAGAAGTATAGAATAAAAGCAAAAAAGCATACATAATGATCTTATGGGCCCTGTTCTGAAATTCATATGATTGATGAGTTAACTTGATGATTAATCCCTACTTGTAGGGTCACCGAGTAGCTGATTAATTGATAAATCTCTCGATTAATGGATTAAATGGCCGATTAACTTGCCAATTAGCCTATTAATACCCTACTCGCAAGCCAACCGAGCAGTTACCATTTAACAATTTCCTCAACATTGCTTATGGGGAGTGATGAATTAACATATAAAAAGTATGTCGATTGAAATTTGTTGTGAGTTGACGAACAAAGTTGTTGTCATTGTTGCAATTAAAAGGAAGTAATAAAGAAATTTAGGTTCACATATAAATATATTATCTTAGACATCTACTTGTGCATTCATAATTTCCAAAAACCTTTAAACCCGTTTTGCCTTGAGAGTCCACCATACCTACCTATGGATTGAATAAGATCCTTCTAGTAAGTTGTCATCGGTGCAAGAAATAAAAATTGCTCTTTAAATATTTGTGGTTTACTAGTGCGAGGAAAATAAACTTTATACGAACTTGTGATATAGAAGAAACAAAAGCAAAACACTGCATAATAAAGTTCTTTATCACAAGGGGCAATATAAGAGTCATGGTGATTTTCACCATTTCCTTTATTTTGCTTTTATCTTTTGGAAAGCGTCTTGTGTTGGGGGATGATATAGACAAATATATCCACTCGGTTGTGGGTGATCATGATTTATTATTGTTGACATTAACCTTGAGGTAAATAGTTGGGAGGCAAAATTATAAGCCCCTATCTTTCTTTGTTCCCGATTGAAGTTTTGACCTCATAGGTACCGCGTGAGTGTTAGCAATTATGAAATACCATAAGATGATTGAGTATGTGGATTTTTCTTACAAGCTCTTATATTCACTAGTTTCCTACGTTGCGATAAATTGGAATTGCTTCAATGACTGAAATCATAGTTTGTTCGTTCTCAATAGAGTTCTTGATTCATATTTTGCCTTGTGAGTGAATTGTTACTCTAGTATATGATATTCTATGTCAATATGTGTTGATGTTCTAAAGATAACCATGATGCCTTCCTGTCCGTATTTTATTTTTTTGACACCTCTATCTCTAAACATGTGGGCATATTTATTGATCTCGCCTTTCGCTTGAGGACAAGCGAGGTCTAAGCTTGGGGGAGTTGATACATCCATTTTGCAGCATGCTTTTATATCAATATTTGTTGCATTATGGGCTTGTATTATGCATTATGGTACAATATTTATGCCTCTTGTCTCTTAATTTACAAGATTTACATGAAGAGGGAGAATGCCGGCACCTGGAATTCTAGACTGGAAAAGGAGCAAATCTGAGAAACCTATTCTGCACAGCTCTAAAAGTCGTGTACCGAGAATTTTTTTGGAATATATAAAAAATAACGGGTGAAAGAAATACCGAAGGGGAACCATGTGGAGGTCACAAGCCAGGGGGCGCGACCTACCCCCCTAGGCGCGCCCTGCAGGCTTGTGGGCCCCCTGGCAGGCATCCGGTGGCCATCTTCTGCTATATGAAGGGTTTTAACCTGACAAATCCATACCAGAGCTTTCGGGACGAGGCACGGCCGTCTCGAGGCGGAACTTCGACAGAACCAATCTAGAGCTCCAGCGGAGCTATTCCGCCGGGGAAACTTCCCTCCCGGGGGGGGGGGGAATTGAAGCCATCGTCATCACGAACGATCCTCTCATCAGGAGAGGGTCAATCTCCATCAACATCATTCATCAGCACCATCTCCTCTCCAAACCCTAGTTCATCTCTTGTGTCCGATCTTTCTCACAAAACTTGAGATTGGTACATGTGGGTTGCTAGTAGTGTTGATTACTCCTTGTAGTTGATGCTAGTTGGTTTATTTGGTGGAAGATTATATGTTCAGATCCTTAATGATTAGTAATACAGATATGATTATGAACATAAAGATGCTCCCTGAGTAATTACGTTTGTTCCTGGTAACATGGGATAAGTCTTGTTATAAGTAATCATTTGAATTTGGTATTCCTCTAGTGGTGTCATGTGAACGTCGACTACATGATACTTCACCATTATTTGGGACTAGGGGAAGGCATTGGGAAGTAATAAGTAGATGATGGGTTGCTAGAGCGACAGAAGCTTAAACCCTAGTTTATGCATTGCTTCGTAAGGGGCTGATTTGGATCCATATATCTCATGCTATGGTTAGATTTATCTTAATTCTTATTTCGTAGTTGCGGCTGCTTGCGAGAGAGGTTAATCATAAGTAGGAGGTTTGTCCAAGTAAGGAAAGCACCCAAGCACCGGTCCACCCTCATGCCAAATTATCAAATTAACGAACGTGAATCATGTGAGCATGACGAAAGCTAGCTTGACATAAATTCTCATGTGTCCTCAGGAGCGCTTTTCTTTATATAAGAGTTTGTCCAGGCTTGCCCTTTGCTACAAAATTATTGGGACACCTTGTTACACCATTGTTACATTTTTTACTTGCTACCAGTTACGAATTACCATATCACAAAACTATTTGTCACCGATAATTTCAGTACTTGCAGAGAATACCTTACTTAAAACCGCTTGTCATTTCCTTCTCCTCCTCGTTGGGTTCGACACTCTTACCTATCGAAAGGACTATGGTAGATCCTCTAAACTTGTGGGTCATCACTTTTCATAAAAAATAATTACCCCCTTATACAAATCCATTCTATTAGAAAATAATGTGTAAATATTTACCTTTAGGATGTTCAAATTGCTTGTTTGATAGATGATGTGCAAAAATAGAAAATTTGGCTATAGTGTTTGATTTTTCATATTTTACTGGAAGGTCAGAAAATTCTGAAATTATTACAAGCCATTGTTAAACAAATTATTTATCACGTCCTTATTTTTTTAACAATTTTTTGAGTCACACAAGTATACATTTCATCTGCATCTTTACACACTCTCATGTTTTTCATAGATAGCTGGTATAGTTGCTTTGTGTGCCTATGTTGGAGTTCTTGTTGAGCACAATTGACTTGGGAGCCATATAATTTTTATAGAATATTGTAGGTAATGTTGTATTATAATTATATAATAATGTTATGTGAGGACATGATGATATTTTATGTTATTTGTACCAACCTTTCTAATAAAAGTTTTGTCAAGTTTGGTGTTGATGAAGTTTTCAAAGATCGAGGAGGTATCTATATGAGAAGAATAAGGAGAGACAAGAATTCAAGCTTGGGGATTCCTAGGGCGCCCTAAGTAAGATATTCAAGGATACTCAAGCATCTAAGCTTGTGGATGCCCCAGAAGGCATCCGATCTTTCTTCTTCAACAATTAGCGGTATGTCTTTGTTTTTGTTTTGTTCATGTGATATGCGTAAATTCTTAGAGTGTTGTGTGACTTCTATTTTTATTTTACCAATGTACCATACTGATATGGGAAAGTCCATGGTTGATTTATAGAATGCTCCTTGCACTTGACTTATATCTTTTGTGTATGACTTTATAAAATGCTTCATGTGCTTATATCACTTGAAGTTGGATGCCTGTTTCTCTACATAGAAAACCGTTATTTGTAGAATTCTCACTTTCTTGACTTATATTTATTAGAGCATTGTCTTTTGTAGAAAGAACTTAAACTCTCATGCTTCAGTTATACCTATTTAGAGAGTTAATATGAATTGGTCATTCACATGGTTAGTAATAAAATCCTACATAAAACTTAAAGATCACTGAATATGATATTTTGGATTACTTGCAATAGTTTTGCGACATTAAGATAGTAATATGTTGGTTAACTAGTGGGTGGTTGTGGATTAGTAACAATATTGATGTTAAGGTTCAAGATTCCCGAAGCTTGCACGTATATCTCTAGTTATGCGATGAAGTTGGAGCATAATTTATCATTGATTTAAATCATGTGACTCTTATAATTGTGGCGCGTGATGGTTTAATCCTACCAACCTCCTCCCTAGGGGCATGCGAGTCCTACTTTGCTTCGAGAGAGCTAATAAAACCTTGCAATAAGTACCATGTGATTTTTTATGACTAATGTGAATCCATGGATGTACGCACTCTCACCACCACATATTTGGTAGCCTCTTCAGTACCATGCATTTCCCATTCTCACCTCCAGGATTGGTGCAAACTTCACCGGTACATCCAAACCCCACGACATGATACGTTGTGTTGCACATAGGCCACCTTATATCTTCCACAAAACAACCACCATAACTACCTATCATGGCATTTCCATAGCCATTCTGAGATATATTGCCATCAAACTCCCATAGTAACATCATATGACTAGGAGAGTCATTGTCATATTGCTCTGCGTGATCATGTAGCGGACATGGTATTTGTGGCAAAGCCACCATTCATCATTATTATACATGTTACGCTAGATCATTGCACATCATGATACACTGCTAGAGGCATTCATATAGAGTCATATTATTTAGTAGTTTATCAAATCAAGTTGTAAGTAAATAAAAGTTTGATGTTAATCATTATTAAGGCAATGTCTTAGTGAGGAAAGGATGGTGGAGACATTGATTACCCTATAAATCGAGATGGCACTCCAGATGAAAAAAAAGATAAAAAAGAGAAAGTAAATAACGAAGAAAAAGGGAAAAAGAGAAAAAAAGAAATAAATGAGAGAAAAGAGAGAAGGGACAGTGCTACTATCTCCTTTTCCACAATTGTGCTTCAAAGTAGCACCATGTTTTTCATATAGAGAGTCTCATGTTTTGTCACTTTTATATGCTAGTGGCAAGTTTTCATTATAGAACTTGTCTTGTATATTCTGATGACGGGCTTCCTTAAATGCCCGAGATATTCATGAGCAAGAAAGTTAGATGCACACCCACTTAGCTTCACTTGAGCTTTCATACACTTATAGCTCTAGTGCATCCGTTGCATTTCAATACCTATTCATCTAAGTGATATTGATTGATGGGCATTTCCATAGATCGTTGATCCGCCTAGCTTATGTGAGACTTTGTTCTCCACTTTTTATGCTTTGAAACCTATCAGTATACACTATTCCGCCTACATGCTATGTCCATGCTTCACGCTCATGCACTGAGTGAGATTTGAAATGCTGAAGCGTGTTAAGAAGTATGATCCATTTTCTTGGTTTGATGCCGAGGTGATCATGATTTAGACTTTATGCTAGGTAGACCAAGCATGACATGCTATATTATTTTTGTAGGGATATCTTTCTTTAGCGTTGTTATTTTGAAAGGATATGATTGTTTGCTTGTAAACCTGAGGATGGATGTCTTTTTGTCCAATGATAGACTATTTCCTTGAACCACTTGTATCTTAATATTCATGCGATGATTAGACATTTGTTCAAGATTATATTAGGTAGCATTCCACATCAAAAAATATCTTTTTCTCATTTACCTACTTGAGGACGAGCAGGAATTAAGCTTGGGGATGTTGATACATCTCCGTCGTATCTATAATTTTTCACTGTTTCATGCCAATATTCTACAACTTTCATCTACTTTTGGCAACATATTTATATTATTTTTGGGACTAACTTACTTATCGAGTCCTAGTGCTAGTTCCTGTTTTTTTTGTGTTTTTTGTTTCGCCAATAATCCTTATCAAACGAATACCAATGCAATAAAAATTACGGAGATTTTTTTGGAATATATGTGAATTTTGGGAAGAAGAATGAGGGTAACACAATGCGCGAGATGCCAACAAGCCAACAGGGTGCAACCATGGGGGTGGCCGCACCCTCATAGGTTGTCACTACCCTGTAAGTTGGCTGGGTCTGTTATTTTGACACAAGAAATATAGGTGCCAGATAAATATTACCTCAGAATCTGAGCCCGGTCAAAGTTACACATCTCCCGATATTTAAGAAATGGTGAAGTGCCCGAAAACAGTCGCGAAAACAGGAGAGAAACAAAGAGAGAGATCCAATCTCGGAGTGGCTCTTGCCCTCCGGGAGACATTGTGGCCATGGACCAAAGGGGAAACTCTCGTACCATCTAGGGGGAGACCAAGGAAGAAACAAAAGGAGGGGGTTTCTCTCCCTCTCTCTCATTGGCTCCGGAGTGCCGATAGAGCAACCATCATGACAATGGTATACGCCAACAAGTTTGCTGCCATGACCATCAACTCTCTCCTCCTATATGTAGCGGTGTAAAACCTCTCTTTCCTGTTGTAATCTTTATTTAAACATGTTTCTTAATGCTATATATTAATATCCACTAATGTGTGGCTATCCTATGATGTTTGAGTAGATTTCTTTTGTCCTACGGGTTGATTGATAATCATGATTGGTTTGAGTTGTATGTGTTATATTGGTGTTGTCCTATGGTGCCTTTTGTGTCACGCGCACGTGGGGGATCCCTGTTGTAGGGTGTTGCAATATGTTTATGATTCGCTAATATTGGGCGGCTAGAGTGACAGAAGCTTACACCCGAGTAAGGGGGTTGTTTACGGATGGGAGAAAAGGGGACTTGATACTAAATGATATCATTGGGTTTACCTTAATGATCTTTAGTAGTTGTAGATGATTACTAGAGTTCCATTGATAAGTGCATATAATCCATGTACAGAAAGTATGTTAGCTCATGCCTCTCCCTCATATAAAACTGCAACAATGATTAATTATCTAGTTATCGACTGTCTAGGGACATATCCTTCTCTTGTGTTACAAAAACTATTTCTACTAAACAACTCACTTAATTAATCTTTATCTAAATAACCCCTAACTTTTACTTTTTTGTTCATTATTTTCCTACAAAACTATCAATTACACCTACTACTAATAGTTTTATTCCCGCAAAGTAGCATCATACTTATTCTAGGTAAAGTAAGTGTTAGAGTGCATAGAGTTGTATTGTTGGTCGATAAAAATTGAGAGAATAATAATTCTACATTTAGCTCCTCGTTGGGTTCAAAATTCTTACTTATTGAAAAGGCTACAAATGGCCTCCTACACTTGTGGGGTATCAAGACCTTTTTCTGGCGCCATTGTTGGGGAGTAATAGCGTGGGGTTGGTATTCTCGTGTGTTCTTATTTCCTTTATCACTAAGTAATTTTATTTTCTATTATAAGTTGTTTTATATCTTTAGTATTATATACGAAACACGAAACAACACAAAAAATAGTTGTGTTTGCTACTTGTGGAGATGGGGAACAACCTAATACCCTTGATGTTGGTTATGTGCGAGACATTAAATAATACTTTGATAATCCTGAGAAATCCCCATTCAACTTGATAATGGGCGACACATTGGATCAACGTGAGTACTTTAGGGATTATCGCTTGACTCAAAAAGGGAAACACTTAGGGATCAAATTAAAATGTTGCATTGGTATGCTTGGATTTTACGCTTGATTCGTTTTTACCTAGTTGAAATTAAGAAGATACTTTCGGGACGAAGCGCCTCCGTATCGAGGTGTAAACCTAGGGAGAGGCCCTTTTACTCTCCGGCAGAGAGATTCTGTCGGGGAAATTTCCCTCCGTGAGGGGGAAATCGAAGCCATCATCATAACCAATGCTTCCCCATTCGTGGGAGGACCGCCTCATTTCATAAGCACCGCCATCAACATCTTCACAAGCACTGCCTCATTTCATACCCTAGCTCATCTCTTGTATTCAATCTTTGTCTCAAAACCTTAGATTGGTACTTGTGGGTTACTAGTATTGTTGATTACATGGTGTACTTGATGCTTGTTAGTTTTTTTGGTGGAATATAATATATTCACATATTTTAACCCATTTATTATAAGTGTGATATTGAACATGGTGATGAATTGTGAGTACATACTTTTGTTCTCAAGGACATGGGAGAAGTCTTGTTATAAGTAATCATGTGAAGTTCGTATTCGTTCGATATTTTGATGATATGTATGTTGTTACTTCCTTTGGACATCGACTACATTACATTTCACCATATTTTGGGCCTAAGGCAAAGAATTGTGGAGTAATAAGTAGATGATGGGTTCGTAGAGTGGCGGAAGCTTAAACCCTGGTTTATGTGTTATTTCATAAGGGGCTGATTTGGATCCACCTGTTCCATGATATGGTTAGATTTATCTTAATTCTTGTTTCGTAGTTGAGGATGCTTGCGAGAGGGTTTCGGCATACTAAGGAATGGGTCCCTTAGTACCCTGACTATTGCATAGACGACATCAGCCTCTTGCCCGACAAGTGTTCCCGGGAAGCCAATGCACTCAAGACTATGTCGGAGGAAGACCAAGTCACCGGAAAGCTCACCTTGCCGGCAAGAGAAGACCTGGCAAAACCCGTGCTCAACATGAAACCACTATCAAGCTACTGCTCCACCTCACCAGGCTAGTTGTCAAAGAACCGTGATGTGTCGAGCGGGCACGCTGTTAGGTAGGGCTTGTCGGGGCACGTGGCAACACTAGGGAATTTTGCCAGCTTTAATGACACCCGTCCTAATGGCGAGGTAGAATAATAAGAGGTAGTTGGGAAAATGACACCCGTCCTAATGGCGAGGAGTGATGCCAGCAAGACACCGCATGGCACATTTAATGCACAAGTCCTAATTTGTGAGGGTTAGGTATTTTTCACTGTAGCTATGTGAGTAGTTTGACCATTCTTGCAGCCATAGTTTACCCTTGTGTAATAAACATTTAGCCACTATGGTAACACCTTTGCCTATAAAAGGAGGACCATGTCTACCTTTACAATGGTAGAAACCATGTCCATTTGCATGCATAGTAGCACTCTCGAGCACCTTGCTGGGTTGTTGCGCTGTTTGTAACGCGGGCACACTCATAATTCACAAACACAAAGGATGTAGGTTATTACGCCTTAGGGTAGCTTGAACCTTTTTAAACCTCTTGTGCATTGGTTGGTGTTCCTCTTCATGTACATAGACACTACTACATGAATGTCTAACAGTGGCGGGTGGGAAAAGCCCAGTAGTGGCGGGCAAGGCTCTCAGGGCCACCTGCCACTGTCCTCCTACCACTTCTAGAACGACATTAGTGGTCGGTGCCCGTCCACTACTATTAGGCCTGGAGAAGTGGAGGGCCGTAGGTCTTGCCCGCTACAACACTTAGTGTTGCCCACCATAGAATTTGCGCGCTTCTATGGCAGTCATTCTCTGCTGCTCGCTACTGCTATTGCTGAATGCCGACATGATTGATTACATCATATTGCACCCGGATCATATCATCATATTGCATTTGATACATAAATTGTCGTTTGAACCTTGATCCACATACACACACCACATAGAACAATTTCAGAATAATGAGACGTAGTAGTTATAAAATATCAAGTATATTACCATAATTAATAAGAACTTGTATGAGTGAAATGAGTGTCGACCGATTTTCAACATGCAGACCGTTAATAGAAGTAACACATACTACATGAATTACTAATTCATGGAAAGAATGGGGACCAACAGGCTGCTTGCTATGGAATTGGAGATTTGGACTCTCGAAGAGCCCATTGCACAACTTGAGCGGGTGTGGGTATGGTGGTTGGACTCATACCTGGCCAGATCCTCAGCCTCTCATCTGGGGTGGCCTCCATAAGGATGCACATTCAAGGTCAGTGAACTGCCTCTGTGTAATCTTCTTAATAGCTACGAGAGAAAATGGGACATTGGAACACTTTTGACCCAACCTAACATCGCCTCCTTGAGGTGTTCTACCCAATACTTTTCCTGTGTCCATAGAGAGTGCTTCTCCATGTCCGCTGCATAGACCCCCTCCCACAAATCTTTTGGCAGCCTAATCTATTATCTTTAGGAGAAGATAACATTCAAAATATATACAAATGTAAAATATCATAATGTTAATGTATAAACATATGACACATGCACTCATAAAGTAGAGATCACAAGGTAACAAATATTGTGACATAGTTTAATGTTTTTCATAGTTCACTAGACTACAAAGTAACATATATATCGCCATCTTTATGTTTCATTCTCATGTCGTATTCTTCTTGATTCTCTGACCCATAGTAGAACATCCCCTCATCCCTCACTAAATGGCGATTGATGATATTCATGAGCAATCTCTGAAGGCTCTCGTGCTCTGTCCAAGAGTGAGCTAGCTTAACTTCCTTCTCATTGTTTTCGGACTATTTTTGCAACATTGATTCACTTCTTAATAGTTGTCTTGCATGCACATAGTCATCAATCAAGACCATGGCATAGTAGCCAGACATGTGCATGGTTTCGCCTTTAGGTAGTTGCCGGTAACAGAATCTAGTATTAAATTTGTACTATGAATGCCCCATGTTCTTACGATCGGACTTATGACACATAAGAAGAGAGTCGAGAACTTTCTTCACACTGGTCAACGACTTCTTAGGGTCTCTCGTGGAATTGATGAAATAAGATCGGCCATCCTAGGCGTGAGTGCAATGACGACCTAATGTTCATTGCTGCACAAAACAAATGAACAATCCAACATTAATGAGATTGAAATCAAAGTTCCTAGGTGTATATGTGAAATAAAAAAATGAACTTACATTTCGAAGTAAGGAATGATAAAGTTCAGCTGGTGCCGAGTACTATGAAGAATGGACTTTTGGAGGTAATTTGCCATACAACATTGGCCTTTATCAGAATCCACATAGGCCCAATTCATGAGATAAGGATCAAGGAAGTGAACTTCCTCATTCTGGAGTAATGGATTTGTTGCATGCGAGAGCGACCAAAGCCGCATTAAAGATGGCTTGATCATGTCCACATAGGAAATATTGTCGTTGACCACACTATCAAATCCATGATATATTTTATCACGAGGGTAATCGCCAACAAATCCAAGGCCCTCTATGACATTGGCGGTGTGACACATCTCACCCTTTCGTGACCTAGCTACAACGTATTTGTGTAGAAGCTGAATTTCAATGCTTAGTGCACTCAAATTGTGTTGTGGCAACATCAGTTCACCGGGATTAAACATTCTCATGAAGAACTGACTGACAAAAACATTCACCACATCTTCTCCTGGTGCCAAACTGGCGGTAGGTTCATTGGATGTTTTCTTCTTTCTCTTTCTACCCTTTGTATAACACCGAGCAGAATGATCCATAGAAGATGTTTCTCCAGAATGCATTTATTTGGTTTGCTAAAATTTCACATGCGATTATGAGTCATGACGCATATGAAAATGAAAGAAAATTTTGGCATCATCTTTTCTAAAAACATGACATAACAAGTGCCAGATATTCGGAAAAATGAAAATGAATTGGTGTTTCGCTAAAACATTGACACTTGTGTCAATACCTACAAATATATCCAACTATACTAAATGGATCCAACTTAAAAATGAAACAAAAATTCAACACGAACTTTTCTAAAAAGAGGACATAATGAGTGCCATAAATTTTGTGAAATGGAAATGAATCGATGTCTCATCAAAACATTGGCACTCATGTCATAACATACAACTATAAGTTAACCATACTAGAAGGGTTCCTGCACATAAATGTACCAAATATTTCTAAACTACTAGTATATATTTACCCTAAACAAAGATATGACCATGATACCAAATAGCACTGAGAAAGATTGGCATGTATTTCTAAACTACTAATATTTGCACTAGGCACAAATGTGACAATGCATACCGGAGAGGTGAATCGCTTGGAGTTCGAATGCAGCCTCACGTCCTCGATGAAGGTGGGGGAGGGATGTAACACCCCTCATCTGCTATAATAATCCCTATAATTAAGCTATAGTAACCTCTAAGGTTAAGCTAATCATTTTGTTAAACGGTGCTTGATCAACCTTGGAATCATATTTCATTTCAAATTTCTCTTGGAATCGAAAATTTAAATAAGAAGTGAATAAACAAATTCACAAACATGAAAACTAAAATCATGGTTGGGTTGCAAATATTCTCCAGATAATTACCATGGTAAAACTAACCTCATTTGAATTAGTTAGGTGCCTTAAAAATATATAAAACAATACCAAAAGCCTTTTTAAAATGCCTTTGTAATTTACGGAAAACGCAAACTATTTCATTTGCCTCTCAAACTTTTTGTGGCAACACTAAATATTACATGGTATTTATTGAGACAAGTTATATATTTTAAAAAAAGTCATTTGAATTAAAATATTAGTACATAAGGAGGCCAAAGTGGCGATGAGAGGCCCACCCCAAACCCCCTCTAATCCCCCTCCACGGTATAGTACATAGGGAGGGGCATGGCGGCCATCCACCAGTGATATGGCCGATGATGCCGCCGCGATGGCCATCCGGCGCACCCACCCGCTCTACAAAACCAATGCCACACCCCCCGAACACTAGCCCCCGCTCCTCTCCTCTCACCCCTTTCCTCTCCGCCGCCCTCGATGCGGACCCACTCGCGAGCACCATGGCCCCGCCGCGATGAGATTTTGTTGATCCGCCACCCTTGACATCGTTCTCCTCATCGTCGGCTCCATCGAGCCTCGCCACCCCCTACTCGGCACCAGAGGGTGAGCTAACCCTCTCTCCCTATCCCCATCGCCCCGCT
The DNA here is from genome assembly GCF_904849725.1 of Hordeum vulgare subsp. vulgare. Taxonomy (NCBI): domain Eukaryota; kingdom Viridiplantae; phylum Streptophyta; class Magnoliopsida; order Poales; family Poaceae; genus Hordeum; species Hordeum vulgare. The sequence continues at coordinate 227,804,687 of NC_058520.1, read as the reverse complement.
TGTCCCTTTGGTCATGCCCCGAGCTCCTCTTATCACCTGAGAGCCCGCACGCTTCCGGTTGTCTGCGTCCCCACATCACCCACCCGCGCGCTATGGCTTGCCCCTGGTCGGCCCCCTCAGGTACATGCGTGCCCATACTGCCCACTGCTACCTACAGTGGCTGCTAGCTGCTGCGTGCCTGCTCCTGTCGCTGCCCACTACTGTTTGCCCCGCCACACCTTCGCTGCCTTCTTGCTATTGTGCTACTCCTGGACCACCTCTATGGTCCGCTGATTGTTGTGTTCCTACCGCCCATGCCTGCTCTACCACTCGAGTGCCGCCCCTCGCTGGTGTATCGCCCAAGATGCGATCCTATCCTTATTTTGGCACGAGGGCCTCGACGGGGATAGAAGCGCATCTCGTCGTTTCGCAAGAATGGATATCGTTACAAATACATGTATAGAATAGATGAGTATATGGAATTGGCTTAAACTCGCCACAAGCTACACTAATATCAGATCAATACATCAACATATTCAACCACCATGTAGAAGAGCACGGTCCGACTACGGACGAAAAGAAACAATTAAAGAACGGTGTCCATCCTTCCTATACTAGGTTGCCGGCCTGGAACCCATCCTAGATCGAAGAAGAAGAAGAAGAAGAAAGTCCAAACCGAACAATCATCACGCGCACATCAAAGTAAATCTTTACCTGTACCTGCAACTATTGTTGTAGTAATCTATGAGCCACACGGACTCAGCAATATCATTTCCAAAGGTATCAAGACTAGCAAAGCTTAATGGTGAGGTATGGTTAAGTGGTGAGCCTGCAGCAAGCGACCAAGCATTTATTTGAGGTGGCTAACCTACGAGTACAAGAATAAAAGAGGGGGTGATCTACGGATAGCGGACGTGAACTACTGATGATCAAATGAAAGATGCTGAACACCTACTTACATCAGACATAACCCCATCGTGTCCTCTTCCGGATGCAGAACTCACCAAAAGAGACAGTGACGGCTACACACACAGTTGGCATATTTTTAATTAAGTTTACTTCAAGTTATCTAGAACAAGATGTTAAATGAAGTTTCCAAGTTTTCCACATAACTGTGGGCACGACTTTTCGAAAGATATAACCCTGCAGGGCAGCTCCAATCAGTCCATCACAAACTACCACAGGTTGCATTGGAATAACCTCGATCAGGGAAAACCCGTGATCTCCTCGGGTTCCTATTGGAAAAGCTCAACCTCGAGATAGCCCAAAGTATCCTTGGAGTCCCACGTGCAAGACGCTTGAGAAAGGTAAAACAAGTCTAGGCCGCCCGACGTGCCGACAATCCCGATAGGAGCCATGTATCTTGTTCTCAGGGCACACCGGATGAGCAATACGTACAGTGGCCGAATAGAAATCCCTCGAGTTGCCCCGGGTGGCCCCGCAAGTGGCTCTATTTGGGACCAACACCATCTGCACTACCCCACTGTATTATGTTGAGTTACTACTCGGGTAGCACTAACTCCCTATGCGGTAATTAATTATCAATATTATTATGTTGGGCAAATATTGTACCAATATTGGACTTTGCAAGACGAGTTTTATCCCAAAACAAAAGTCAAAGGGGTCCCCATAACAAGCCCAAGCTTGTTACGAGCGCTCGTTTATGGAACATAACACCGGTAGCCAAAACTAAGGCGGCAAAGGTGGAAGAAAACACCAGGCTACAAGGCCAAGCCTTTCAGCTTTTACCAAGTATACATGTGCATTAAATTAAATAGCAATTATAAGGTGATATAACAAGGAACCCATGTTCTGACATGGAAGCAACTGCACCTACAACTAGCAAGGCTAACAAAAGGTTGAGCAAGCAGTATCATAGCCAAACAGTGGTTTGCTGGGTTGTGGAAAGGTTAGAGGTTTTCATGGCAATGTTGGGAGGCTTATTAAACAGGTGGTAGGCAGCAAGACATAGCGAAAGAAACGATACAACTAGCATGGCATTGATAGTAATGATATCTAGGGAAATGGTCATCTTGCCTATGATCCCGCTTGGCAGAAGAACGACTCCGTGGAGTAGACAAACCAATGTAGTCAAATGGATCCTCACATTCTGACACACTTGCGGAATTCTATCGAGAAGAAGAAAATCGAAAGAACAATCAACACACGATAACACCACAACATATGCATGACATGATGCACAAAACATATGATGCATGATCAGTTTAATTATGCAAGGCATGGCATGGAAATTAACAACAATCAAACACTACACATTAAGTGAAGCTCAATATGCAACGAGTTGCATATTGACGAAATTCCGCATACGAACTATTTAGTTCACTCTCGTTTAGGTACATGGCAATATTAAATATTGTTAACATGTCAAGAGGTGAATCATCTCATTCTAAACGTCATTCTAATCGGTTTACACATATGGACCATCTCCAACGGAGCTATGGTTAACTAACTACAAATTAAACCATTTTAGCATGGCAACACGCATAACGAAGAAAATAGTAAGGTTAACAGTTTTAAATATGCATGAGAGTTGGAAAATATTAATCTACACGAAGTTCCACACATTCTACATATCTACGATTTTTCCATGGGATGCACGGTTTAAAAGCTATACACCTCTTAAAACAGGCATATAACCCGAATTAGCAAAATTCGCAGCGCACATAAAAGAACTGAACTCGACCGAATCTGAAGACTGGCAGATCAGGCCCAAGCGTGTGACAACATTTAAAAGGAAACACATGGGAAAAATAATATGCTACAAGTCACATGCAAGTGTGCTAGCGTTGTGTTTGTGTCCAACATAGGCGTGCCGTGCTAGATAAAATTGCATGGTGAGCGAACATAAATCGACAAAATAACAAAAGGAAAAATAGGGATGCATGGGACTCGAACCCTAGACCCGTAGGAAGGAACCGAGTGGTGCTAACCAGCTGAGCTAGTTACGAGTTTTGAAACAAAGGCGCGTTAGATTCTACTTGAACATCGGCCAAAAGCTCGAGGTTGGCCATGGCGCACGGACATCTTGCCAGCGACGATGGCAAGGAGAACGGCACCTGCAACAGTAACAGAGCCAGGGTGGGCTCGTGGGATTAGGCAGGGGAGGCTCCTAACCTTGCTGGGATGGCTCGGCAGCCGCAGGCAAGGCGCACGGTCGAGACAGAGGCGACGTCCTCCTTTGTCCGGACTACTGCTGCATGATGCAGCAAAGGAGAATAACGAGATTGGGTGATTTAGGTCGGGGACGGGGTGCGTATGGCGGGATTGACGCCTTCGGGCGTGGGACGACGTCCTCCGGCGAGGGGAGGCTAGATCCGAGGCACAAGGAGCTCAAGCCAGCGACATGGAGAGGAGCTCCTGCACACAGAGAGGAAGAGATGAGTGAGAGAGCGGGGGAGGAGAGAGAAACGAGGGGAAGGGGACTGGAGTGACGCGGGTGCTCGCCTACTGGTGTTTGTCAGCGGCCGCGGTGTCCGACGAGGCACCGAGGAGGCTGGAGGAGGATGCGTCGGGGTAGAGACCTGCTGGTCTCATGCGTGAGCTCCTAGGGTAGACGGGTGGAGCTGCGGCGGCAGCACGGCCCGAATCGGACGCAGGGTGCTCGCGGGCAAGGATGACGGGAGCGACTATTCTTGATCAGGAGGAGGCCATGAGATTTTGGATCGAGGGCACGACGCTGGTTGGATCGGCGGGGAAACTATGGAACGATGCGACTGGTTGTGCTCGCTGGATCGGGAGGAGATCCCGAGGAGGGAGATGCTGGCGGCGGCGGGATGGGACAAAGTGGAGGATTTTTAGGGTTTTGTCTGATTGAACTAGGGGTAGTCTATATATAGGGAAGAGACTAGCTTTATCTAGGGGTAGGAACCTCCTATCTAGATTGTACGGTCGACAAAATAGGATAGGGGTTCAGTAAGCAAACCGATGACGATTTAGGGTATTATGGGGTTGATCCGGACCAAATGGTCATGATCGCCCGTCTCGGGTCCCGGGAGATTTTTGGACTAGGTTGCGGGCAGGTAGATGCAGTGTACAAGGATGCTAGGCAGAGATGAGAGGGGCAACAAGAACCTAAAGAGAAAATTTGATAAACCGAAAACGTCTAACGAAATGGCCGGCTATAGTGTCGCTATAGGTTTAACAGTTCGGGTATCAAAAGAACTTCGATTGCAATGAAATTTGGCAGGTGGCCTACCTACGCTACAATAAGACCACGCACCAATTTTCAACCCAATCCGAGCAAGGTTTATACGCACTTTTAAAACAATATTTAAATGATGTCGTACGCACGTGTGTGTGTGGTTGGTCTCAAAATGGTCAACGACCAAAACGGAGAGAACCTGCAACTAATGACAGATGCAAGTTTTGAAAACTGGCGGCGACGGAGTGCCGATGCAATGCGGATGATGCAAATGATGCATTGATGAATGCGACAAACAATCTAATCACACAACGACAACGGAATAAAAGGGTAATCTTTTGGAGCATTGGTCTCGGGTTGTTACAACAGTCCTACACTAACAAGAGATCTCGCCCCGAGATCTAAGAATGAAAGGGGGAAGAGGAAGAGAGACAAAAGAGGTAAAACTTAGTTCCTTTTTTGACAAACGAGTGAAACCGATGAAACTTTGAGGTTGCAAAGAGATGAAGAATGACATGAGGAACACGCAAGAATTCAAACAAAAGTTTGGCAGCACTTCGGTTAGAAAGGGCAAAAAACTTGATATGATGGAAGAAAACTGAAAATATTTCACAACACGCTGGTTACATGGAAAAGCAAGCAAAGAACATGATCTTGATGAGAAGAGATGATAGATTTTAAGAGAGCAACATCACAATGCCTCAAGAATAACAGAATAGAAACTAGATCATTGGGAAGAAAGATAGGCGAAGAAAATGAAAACTTCTACCACGATTGGATTGAAGAGCATCCTTACAAGAACAATTGAATGGAGTTGTTGGAAAATCAACAATGAAAAGAACAAGCTTGTTGTGGGCTAATGGAAACCATCACAAATAATGAGGTGACAACCCGCCACTAAGAAAAACAAAGATTGCTTGGGAACAACAAGATATGCAAAACTTCTTACACCAAGTGGATACCTTGGGAACTTGGATCAACGATAATCACCATAATAGCAAAAATCCTTAGGAAAAGCATTAGGTGAAACCTAAACCAGGATAACTCAATGAAAAAATCATGGGTTGAAAAATATCTCATGATCAAGAATTTGGTGGGTTTAAATATCTCATTCTTGAAATAAATTTTCTTCGAAACTCCTCCACTAACAAGAATGCAATGACATGACCTAAAAGGATAATGGTGGAAGATTTGCCTTGAAATGCAAGATAATAATACTTGATCTCCTCTTGAAGAACACCATGAGAATGAATTACATACACAACGAACTACCATGAAGAACCACTTGAAGAACACCGGAATGAAATGATGATATGAAGAGTTGAATGTTGAAAAGAATAATACTGAAGCCTTGCAAAGATTTAGATGAAGCTTCACGAAGAGATAATAGAGAAAAACTTGGAACTCCAGAAGGAAAAGATGAAGCACTTGAGATAAAGAATTGATATCATGAACAAGTCCGAAAGAAGGATTGAAATCACTTGATTAAACAAGAATAATAATTATGTTATGTTCATCCTTCACCAAGTTAAATTGATGATAAGCAACAGATTTAGCATACCACCTATTCTTCTTGAAAAAGATTGGGGAGAGAGAGATGGAGCACAAACTGAACAAGTCTTGAAAGAACCACCGATGAGCATTTGGAATGAAGGAGGATAATGGAAATGAACTAGGCTACATGAGGACAAAGAGAGCACGATTCAATTAGAGAATGCTTGAACAAACAACCGTCAGAATTGACACACGAATGAGAATACCAAGAATGAATGAAGATACATGAGAACGAAGAGATCATGATCCACCTGAGAGAAAACTTGAACAAGCACCAGAATAACTAAGACACGAACGGAAAAAAACAATTGAGAAGAATTTGAGAACGAAAGCTCAAAGGTGGGAACAAAGAAATCATCTTAAATGATGGCCTCCGGAGGATCAAGAAATGAAAAGAACTTAGAAATGCACCAGATATATATGGAAGGAATTACTCATGATCAAAACAATTGAGAGGATAACATGAAGCTAAGATGACACTCTTCAAGATAATGGACCAAGATTTAAGAGAAAAAAAATCATTCGGTCTTCCAAGCTGAGAATGATGGTAAGAAACACCACCAAGGATTATTGAGACACTCTGGGATAAAGAATAAGGAATGATTGAGCCGATGATGAGAAACAATTCAGATAGGTCTTGAAGGAGTAATATGACTGGTGGAATCCATTTTTACGTCATATTTAAAAAGAATTAGAGATTTCCCAAAAAATTAGAAGAGCGAGGAAAGATCTTGGGAAAACCTATGGGTTATGGTCCCACTCAAAAGAAACACCGTTGAAAAGACTACTCAGAAAGAGAGATATTGCACCGATATAACTGAAAACTTGATGAGGTTAGGAACCTCGAAATAATTGAATGGACTGAAAACAAGAAACTCCTGAGATATCTTGAATACTCCGCATAGAATAGAGAAAGATGACAAGCAAGAAAGACTTGGTAAGAATTTCCAACATGGGAAAGGATTTAATGGATGAAAAGGATATGATGAACACAAAGTGATTGAATTGAATTCACCGGAAAAAAGAACAAGAATGAAAAATGATGAAACAGAACTCGTGAGAATCTTCACAATAAATCACCGGATAAGAGAGAAAAGAAAAAGATAGCGAAAGAAATAATGAAATGAAAAAGGGGTGGGAGGGCAGGAAAAACAAAGACAACTTGGGATAGACGAGACAACTCCGAAAAGACATGAGAGATTGATCTTCCAAATATTGAAAAGGATAGAATCGACTTGAAGAGAAGCACGCCGGTTGAAATGAATTGATAAGACAACTTGATTGAGCAAAAGAATCAACATTCCCAAAAAAATATGAGAACAACCTCTTGGAAAGATACGATTTCACCACTTGACATCGAAGCAACTCAAATTACCATACTCTAACAAAGAAAAGGACGCGGCTTACGAAACAAGCCAGAATAAATTCATGACAGAGATTTCATCTGATATTTTTTTGGTAAGGTTCGCACGGGCTCTATCCAACAATAGCCATCATATACAAGGCAATGCACACGACATACGAAGTGTCCCGAGTCGTAGCAAGCTACAAGGACTCTTTATGACACAACGAGAACCGCTGTATACGACCGTGAACAAATGAATCCACTAGATGTTGAACCCCATCCTCACGTCATGCACCTATAGGAAGACAATCCTATAGGTAACTACTTGAATTCCAACTTAAGAAAACCCGAAATTTTCTAGTCATGCAATCGGGTCCACGGATACAATGAGTAAAGTCCATCACTCAACTCCTAGCAATAAGACTACCCATCCAATGTATCACATCCATCAACGCATAACCAGAGACCTCGAAAACTCATCTATCTTAGACCCTCGAAAACACAACAATACTAAGTATGGCAGTACATCCGGACGCTTTCCACTAGTACTAGGGATTCCGGACTACTCTCGCAACTACTAGTATTGAAGTAGTTTCGAACATCGTCCGTCCTGAGATACTAAGAAATCTGAATGATAACAATTTGCTCAAGAATCCCGTGGAGCTCAACTCCCCGGAAGAAATCAAGTCAGACAGGAGGCACCAAGTTAGAACTCCATCACATCGACATCATATATATTCCAAAAATATACGCGTGATCCTAAAATATTTTTGAGTGAGAAGAGGAGTAGAATTAAAATTATTATGTCAAGATTCCTCACCGGAGCATAGAAGAGGAAAAAAGAATCCTATTATTCGATATATAACTAGACTCAAAGCAATTTTTCACTAGACTCGACTCGGGCAAATTCGATCAATCAAGGGGGCTCCTAGGTCGGTACTGCTCTGATACCAACTTTTAATGCCCAAGATGCGATCCTATCCTTATTTTGGCGCGAGGGCCTTAACAGGGACATAAGCGCATCTCATTGTTTTGCAAGAATGGATATCGTTACAAGTACATGTACAGAAGAGATCAGTATACGGAATTCGCTTACACTCGCCACATGCTACAACAATATCACATCAATACATCAACATATTCAAGTACCATGTAGATGAGCAGGGTACGACTATGGACGAAAACAAACGATAAAAGAACGACGTCCATCCTTGCTACCCTAGGCTGCAGGCCTGGAACCCATCCTAGATCGAAGAAGAAGAAGACAAAGAAACTCCAAAGAGAACAATCATCGCGCACACGTCAATGTAAATCTTTATCTATACCTGCAACTTTTGTTGTAATAATATGTGAGCCACAGGGACTCAGCAATCTCATTTCCAAAGGTATCAAGACTAGCAGAGCTTAATGGGTGAGGTATGGTTAAGTGGTGAGGCTGCAGCAAACGACTAAGCATTTGTTTGAGGTGGCTAACTTACGAGTACAAGAATAAAAGAGGGGGATGATCTACACATAGAGGACGTGAAATTATGGATGATCAAATGAATGACCCTGAACACCTACTTACGTTAGACATAACACCATCGTGTCCTCTTCCGGATGTAAAACTCACAAGAAAAGACAGTCACGATTACGCACATAGTTGGCATATTTTTAATTAAGTTTACTTCAAGTTATCTAGAACTGGATGTTAAACAAAGTTTCCAAGTTTGCCACGTAATCTCGGGCACGGCTTTCCGAAAGATTTAACCCTGCACTGGTGCTCCAATTAGTCCATAACAAACTACCACACGATGCGTCGGAATAACCCCGGTTAGGGAAAATCTGTGATCTCCTCGGGTTCCTATTGAAAAACCTCAACCTCGAGATAGCCCAAAGTATCCTGGGAATCCCACACACACGACGCTTGACAAATGTAAAACAAGTCCAGCAAGGCCGCCCGATGTGCCGACAATCCCGATAGGAGCCACGTATCCCGTACGGTAGCCGAATAAATGCGGTAATTAATTGTCAGTATTATTATGTTGGGTGAATATTGTACCAATGTTGGACTTTGCCAGATGAGTTTTATTCCAAAACGAAAGTGAAAGGGGTCCCCATAACTAGCCCAAGCATGTTAGGTGCGCTCTTTTATGGAACATAACACCGGTAGCCAAAGCTAAGGCGACAAAGGTGGAAGAAAACACTGGGCTAGAAGGCCAAGCCTTCCACGTTTTACGAAGTATATTAAAATAAATAGCAATTATAAGGTTATATAACAAGGAACCCATGTTTTCACATGGAAGCAACTGCACCTGAAACTAGCAAGGCTAACAAAAGGTTGAGCAAGCGGTACCATAGCCAAACAGTGGTTTGCTGGGTTTTGGAAAGGTTAGAGGTTTTCATGGCAACGTTGGGAGGCTTATTAGACAGGTGGTAGGCAGTGAGACATAGCGAAAGAAACGAGACAACTAGAATGGCATTGATAGTAATGGTATCTAGGGAAATAGTCATCTTTCTTGTGATCCTGCTTGGAAGAAGAATGACTCCGTGAAGCAGATGATCCAATGTAGTCGAACGGATCCTCTCATTCCGACACGCTTGAAGAACTCTATCGAGAAGAAGCAAACCGAAACAACAATCAACACACGATAACAAAATAACATATGTACGACATAATGCACAACACATATGATGCATGTTCGATTTAATTATGCAAGGCATGGCTTGGCAATTCACAACAATCAAACACTACACATTAAATGAAGCTCAATATGCAATGAGTTGCTGATGACGAGATGATGTATATACTTCTCGCCCCTCGTTGGATACCCCAAGTGGAAGGTGGAGATATAGTCAGCAGCAAATTTCCCTTACACAGAGACTGTAAGGTTTATCGAACCAGGAGGACTCCTAGGCTCAACAAGTAGGTGTCTCCTATCCTTGTCAGCAGAAGACGTGGACCTGCACACACAACAAATAACTTTGCTCCCAACGAGTACAGAGAGGTTGTCAGTCTCTCCGGCCTTGTAGTTTGCAAAGGATCAAAACACAAGAAGGAAGGTAATAGTGATTGCAACGGAAAATTAAATAAAGCGGTAAATATGGTGATATGGACCGAAGTCACATGATGTTCACTAGTGACGTCTCTCTCCCAAAAGACGATAAACAACTATGCTAGGGTAAACAAATCACAATTGGGCAATTAACATAAATGTGATCGCACCGCAATGCTAATTATGTTCCTTGATAGTTAGAGGTTCAATAGTAATGGGCAATACGCCGAGAAAAGTAGACCTTTTATTCATCAGCATCTACTTACTAATCATCCACCTTGAGATATCTATCCAGAACATCTCTTCGGTATTAAGTTGCGAGCCCCACCCAAAGTGTAAACACAAAGCAACGGATAACTGCATTTACGAACTATGCGTAAGGTATACAATCCTTGCAACCGTGGTCACAAGCATTGTTGTTTTCTCCCTGGTGGCAACAAGCACATCCTCTAGTCTCATGTTTTTGTCACTCAAGCTTGACATCGAGGGGCCCGAACCCACAATCATGCATAACGCTCCCTCTTGGAGTTACGATCTACTACTTGGCCAAAGCAATAAAAAGCAATGGAGAACATGCAAGAATCACTAAGGAACATAATATAAAAGGATACTCAAATATATAATTGATTACTATGTGAACATAATCTCATAATCCATCGGATCCCAACAAACCGAGCATAGAAATAACAAGAGAATTCCATAGATGCCTTGATCATGTAGGGCAGCTCACAAGGACTAACCATTGATGCACATGATTGGAGAGAAGACATCACATAGCTACTGGTCATGGACTCATGATCCAAGGGAGCCCTTGCCATAAACAGCCCCTCCTCCGACAGAGAATTATTCTAGCAATTCTTTCCGCGAGCTTCTCGCCCTTCTTCCCGGTGGTTCCCTTATCCCAGGCAAGCCACAACTCTCATTTGCTTAATCGCACTTCAATACCATAGCTCAGTTAACTATTTTAATCACAAGTATATCTATTTATAGTCTAGAACATGAATATGCCCTGTCTGAATAGATGACTACCGTGTTGAATACAAGACTGTTAGTAAGTAGTAGTGTACCCACCAATTTACACTACACTGTTGAGATTACTGTCTATGATTACTTTGTGTTTCATCCGATAGTTTATGGATATGGATTAACAGTAGTGGCTTGAGCTAATTAATTATCGGATTGCTATGACATCTGAGTGTCAGTTATAATATTCGGTATAAGATACCTAGTTGGTTGATCTTGAGTCACCTGTCCGGGCTCATCAGTGCAACCACATTTGCCGATATGGGACGGCCTTGACTTGGTTTGATAGTGTGACCTTTCACCGATACCTCGAAAGAGGGAGGGTTATGCACGCGTACTACCTTGGCCCTGTAGGCGGTGATAACCCTGTGAGCCAGTTAAGTATTTTGTCGACGGCCCCATTTGGGGCAGTTTAGTTTGCCCACGATGGTGGCAGGTGTCATGAGGACACAGGGCCACCCAGGGTAGGACTCCGGGGGAGCATGAATGCTGGTGGTACGATGAAAGAGTCACGGGTTAAACAAGTTTCATCGGAGCAACACTGGTCCACCCAAATGGGATCACGAGGTCAGTGCTCCATGGTGTGGGTAAAGTGTGCAACCTCTGCAGAGTGTCAAACCTATTCGAATAGCTGAGCCCATGGTATTGGACAGCCCGACCAGACCTGAGTAGTTGGTCAACCATTACTATGATAGTAATGATGGAAGAAGTCATCTGAGTATAATAACAGTTGGGCATCGTGCCAATGATAAGTCTTGGTATCCGTCTTGAGGATACTCTCTAAAGGTTCTGGGTAAGATCACAAGAGTTGGTATCACCAGAGTATGGTGAGAGTAGCCTGGTATATTTATTTTCAACTAACCGTTAGCAACGATCAATCTTTACTTAATCCCGATTGCTATGATGTTGTCTTGCCTTGACGCTTATGTTTGTTGTGAGCTTGCGAATACATTCAAAGTACTCACCTGGCTTGTCATGCCAGTTTGCAGGTCATGCCTAGATTGTTTGCTTCTCGAGGATTCCGAGTTGCGAGAAAGGATGCGCGTTCCAGCGAGAGTCCCTACGGAGTGGGGTTCATCACATAGGTTGTTGTTCCGCTGCTAGTGTAGGATTTGCCGTAGGCAGGTGTGGTATCGCCAAGGCGATGTAATCCATGTATCCTTGTAATCTTTTCCATAGTAATAAAGAGCTGATTTGTTCTGTGCCAACGGTTCCGTATTCCAGAAGACTTGTTCTTGGGCTGGAATACGGGGTGTTCCGGTTTCCTGTGAGCCGGGGTGCCACAAGAGTTGGTATGAGAGTAGGTCTGGCTGCAGGACGCCCTAGACCGCGCGAGCGTTAGTAACCACTAGTATAGGATCGAGTTGGTTGCTGCACTTGTTTGTTGTATTTGATTGTGCATATCATGCATATATACTAGATATGTTATTACTAACGATGGATCTGGTGAGTGTAGGTGGCATCGGTTCCGATTCACCACATGCACTCTCTAGCCTGCTTTCTTCTTCCCTGGTGTGGTGTCACCTTCGCTTCAGCGGAGTGATGCCAAGGTGCCTGGTGATGTTGATCCTTTGTCGGATTGATGCACCGATACCACACCAATGCATTCTCGTTAGCCGCCCCTACTGTCTCGGTGATAGACATGCTTCTATCTCGGATCTTGCCCATCACTCTAGCCACGTTGGCAACCCTTACTGATCTTGCTTATCAAAAAAGGGCAATGCCCGCAAGCCCTTCTTTTCATCGTTATCCCGCCCTGCCATCCATTCGCTGGACGAGTACGGGTTGTTTTCCCCGTACGCTTGATGATGACATGGTCGAGACCCCTGTGTTCCGACCCAGGATCATCAAGTTCATCCTTGCCACCATGTTCGTCCAGACGGAACCGGTGTAAGCCCCTGTTTCGTGTAGTTTTGTTTACACCGACTCCCTTCCACACATTCATTCACTTTCGTGCACACCGCCACAACATGCTAGATGGTAGTACCGGAGTTCTTGCGAGCTTTTTGTGCTTAAGTAGGAATGCATATTATTGGTGTGAATAGCTGTAGAAAATGACATTGCATGTGTGTGATCTTGCTGCTTTATGTGTTTGTCGTTGCTTATTTCTTTGGGCCCTTGGTGTTACCCTTTTTTCCCCTTATGGAAGTTGCTCACCAACATTGGACTCAAAGGAATCAGTGAAGAGACAGTCATTTGGAAGCTCAGTTCAACAATATGGAATTTTTAGCAGAATGCATTATATCGGGAATATTGAGCCTGAGTATAAAGGATATCCTGACTGGATGAGTTATCAGCAGTAAGCATACATCATTACCACCTTCGCAGCAATAATCATGGAATCAATAAGAAGGAAGATATGTATACAACTCGAGTCAAAGGTATGATTCATATACGCGGTTGAGTCTGTTATGAGCACAATTTGAAATTTGCTATACTACGAAAGGAAGTCAGAAGGAGCTATGAACTTTGTGTTCAGCAAAAAGGATAGCCGAATACTCTGTCGCATACCGCAAGTAACCAACAACAGGAACGTTAAGGACGTATACATGCACTAAGCTTGCATATGGAAAACAGAACGCTTCAGGTGTAAGCAACCTAGTCTTTCCCTGCAAGTTACCCGAAAAGCTTATGGCACAAGATTCGGGTGACTTCCTCAGTGTGAAACACGGAGCTTTGTTCAAGACACCCATGCTTCTATAGTAAGACATCACAGCAAACTTCTACCATAAGGTACCGAGTCTAACCTAGAAAGTCTTCAAGGATGGAAAGCACTTGAGGTATGGTACCCAATCTTCTTCAAGAAGCCATCCCGATCAAAGCATCGAGCATAAGCTACCAAGTCTTCCTAGACACGGTACTCTGGATGACTTACAACACGAGCTAAGTAAACCTTTGTTGGGAAAACATTGCATTCTCCATGGTACAAGTTATTCCACCCACAGTTGGGAGCATATGACCATGTATCTCAAGGATTAAATTCGCAATAGTTGGTCAAGAAGCAAAATAGTCAGTCAAGACACAAGCCTGCTTTAGGAATCAAGCACTCCGTCACATAGACCCAATATATATGGTAGACATGCTACCAAGGCCATATGAGTTAATCATACAATGATGCTAGCTCGGTGAGAATCCGACTATTGTATGAGCTATATATAAGAAGAAGAAGGACGCCAGTTATACACTTCGGTGAGATGACCCACAACCTATCGATAAGCTGTATGGGACGCGGATGAACCCTTGCCCATCTTTCTTGAGTGACGGCACCACTCCTATGTTCTAAGATGTTTTCGGGCGTCCGGGGTGGATGCCGACTATTATTTCTCTTGCCAGCAACTGACCTGTGTTCTGAGCTGCTTTTCGGCCGTCTTGGACAGCTGTGGAATTTCTTTTCGTAGTGGTGACCCTATGCTCTGAGTTGTTTCTCTGCCGTCATAGGGAACTGCACTTTCTTCTTATCGACACCGTCTCAGGCTCTGAGCTGCTTCTCAGCCGTCTTGAGTCGGAGTTGAGTTATTCCGGTAGTGTCCCAGATCAGAGTTGTAAAGACCATTCTGGTGGCTACTAGTTTATTTGCCGGTTTTATCCAATGGTTCAGATGGTTATTACCCTACAACTACAACTTGTTAAGTAATATGCCTTCTGGAATATGGTACCTGGCAGCACCCATGGTCATTCGAAGGAATAAAGAACACGTCAGGCCAAGCTCTTTTAGCTATGGACCCAGGCAAAGAGAATTATAATGAAAGAGCAAGATTACCAATACAGGTATGGTAATGGTTGCAAGATCAACATGCTGCATATACCCAGGACAGTCTGGTTCGATACCAATCACCGTGGGAACACACCCATGAGGTCTATTCCATTTGCAAGGACCATATATCAAGTCAACCCGCTCAGCCCAATCGGATATTCTTAGCATCGTTAAAAGAAGATACTCAAATCTATGATGACTACTCAGCAATTAGGTTACAACAGAAGTGTCCAAGGATTACATGACCCATTATCCATTTAAAGGTGTTGACGGACGAAAGGACCAGAATGTGGGGCAACAACCTCGGAGCATGTGTCCTCACATATGGGAATCAGTCAAAAGATAGTTTGCCGTGAACAAGATCTTTCCGTCGGATCCTCCGCCACACAAGTCAGTAGATATAAACGGATTTAAGTTATGAGGATCTAGCAAAACAAATCACCCCGAAGCCAGACAGTCAGTCAGTTGATACTGAGAGCATTATACCAAGGTAAAAAGGAAACCGGAGTTGGAAATGGTTTCCTCAAATTAGTATATTTATGTTGAACCTTGAGCACTCAAATCTCGACGACGAGATTTCTTTAAGGGGGGTAGGTTTGTAACACCCTAGATTTTGTCCATTTCTTTTTCTTTTGATTTTGGTCTGGTTTGCTTTTCTGTGGCTTAATAGTTTTGAAACCTAAAGGGATTACCCTTGATTTCTTTTTCCTAGTGGCTAGCCAACCTTCAAACCATCCCAAGACCTAGCCATTTCCATCTTGAGCCAATCCCAATATTCTTTTCCGTGGGAATATTCCTTTTCCTATTAAAACAATAATCCTGTTTGCCTTGGGTTGTGAAGCAACTCCGATTTCTATCTTTCCAAAAATTCCCAAATAATTCTCATAAACCTCTTGGGTCATAAATTCCTCAGATATGACAAAATCTTTCCTTGCCATGTTCAAAAATATTCCTCAAAAATTCATTTTCTGATTCTGCCCTACTTGTCAAGTTGTGAAGCAAGTACCCTTTTATTTGCTTGATTGCTCTCAAAATTTGTGGGCACTTTTTCCTATCCATATCATTGATTCATGCCAAAATTCAACTCAATTTAGCTAGTAAATATTTCTTGGCAAATTTCCAAAGTTTCTGATCCAGAAGAAGCTTTGTGAAGCAAGTCCTATCTAGGAGTGTTCAAATGAGTTGAAACTTTGCCATCATCTCAATATGCTCAAATAATGCCTCTCCACAAAATTTGAGCATCACTCCTTCAACCATGTGACCATAGCATCAAATCTTTGTCTCTTGTTATTATTTTGGATTGTGAAGCAACTATATTTTATGTTGCTCCATAAATTCTGAAATTTTACCAGGACATTCTCCTAACTATAAAACCTAGCTAAACCAATTTTGAGCTCATTTTATCTAGCCAATTATTCCCAGTAATTCTCCTAAGCTTTTGTCCAGTAGGATACTGTGTGAAAGAAGTGCCACTTTGGCTTATCAAGATGGTATGATATTTATACAGCATCCTCACATGCCTAAATAATTTATCTCCTCCAAGTTTCAGCTCCATCCAAGCCATTGTGTGAGTGCCATTTCATATTTTTTAATTCTGTCCAGAAAAGCCCTTTGAACTGCAAGTGTTATTTTTGTTCTTTCAAAAGGGCTGAAAATTTGCAGAGATGATCACCCTTGCATGTGGTCACCCTCAGCCAAAAACCAGAGCCTTTCCCAGCTAGATCTCCCGCACCCAACTCCAAACAGGTTGTTGTTGAATTATGTTTGAGCATTTTTTTCTTCCTCCCGAGAGCCCTCTAGTTGATTCCACCCTTGCCTCTTATCCATTTGACCAGTGAGGAGTTTGTTTGACATGGAGTGAGGAGCAGTGGCACACCAGAGCACATAGTGCATGTGGTGACCATGCTGAGAGCAAGCCAAAATGGCGCTCTGTGCATTGACGGAGACAGGAGCACCCTCCAGCAAGCTTCGACTTGTCCGCGAGCACCGGAGAGCCATGCACCACTCGCATGCATCCTCTAGAGTTTCCCCCTCGTCCCGTAGCTCCTGGCCGCCTCTGTCGGTCGTCGGAGGGCTGTCACGGCGACATCCATCTCGAAGCCTTCGGCCGTCGTAGTGCAGCTCCTCCCCGTGCCTATTTAAGGCATGGCCTGAGCCCTCCTCCAACTGATAGCTCTTAATGCGCTCCTCACCAAGTCCCAGAGCCCCTTCCCGCCTGCCATAGCCGCCAGGGCCACCTCGGCCCTCTGCTTGAATTCGAGCACTAGGGCAGCCCCCTCCCCTCCTAGCCGCCATCCAAGGAGCCCCTGGACTCCGGCGAAGCCCCTCCACCCTCTATCCGCTCCTCTCCCTCACCGCGGCGAGCTTCCCCTGCTCCACCCGCAGCCATGCCCCACCTCCCTCTTGAGGGATCTCCCATGAGCCTCCCTGCTGACGCCATGGGTACCCACGGGCGCAGGATGCAGCGGCGCACCCATCCCCGGCAACGCCCAAGCCTGCCGCGGCCTTTCGCCAGTGCCTCTATGACCGCAGCGGTTAGGAGGCAGGAGGAAGAAGAAGGAGTGAGGGAGGAGAGAGTCCTGACAGGTGGGCCCCGACCCCACCTGTCGGTGAGAGGAGGTGCCTCCAGCTGGTTTAAGTGGAAACACCCGAGGAGCATTTACGCTTTCCTCAAGGGAAAGCGTATTCTCCCTGAGTGCGCGACCAACTCAGCTGCCACGGACCCGAATGTAAATAATTTTATTGTAGAATAGTCTCTCACACCAAAACCCTTATATCTTTTTGCTGGGGACTCCGATTCCATTGATTCCAAAGCCCACGCCTTTGTCTCGTCGAGCCCGACAAGATGGTAGCATTTCCACCATGTGATCACACCGTGAAAATGACCATGTTGCCCTTGCCATAAGCAGCCCCTCCTCCGAGAGAGAACTGTTTTCAGCAATTCTTTCTGCGAGCTTCTCGTCCTTCTCCTTGGTGGTTCCCTCATCCCAGGGAAGCCACAACTCTCATTTTCTTAATCGCACTTCAATACCATAGCTCAGTTAACTATTTTAATCACAAATATATCTGTTTATATTCTAGAACTTGAGTATGCCTTGTCTGAATAGATGACTACCGTGTTAAATACAAGACTGTTAGTAACTAGTAGTTTACCCACTAATTTACACTATACTGTTGAGATTACTGTCTATGATTACTTTGTATTTCATCCGACAGTTTACTGATATGGATTAAGAGTAGTGGCTTGAGCTTATTAATTATTGTATTGCTATGACATCGGAGTGTCAGCTATAATATTCGGGATAAGATACCTAGTTGGTTGATCTCGAGTCACCTGTCCGGGCTCATCAATGCCACCACAGTTCCTATTATGGGATGTCCTTGACTTAGTCTGATAGCGTGACCTTTCACCGGTACCTCCAAAGAGGGAGGGTTATGCACGCATGCTACCTTGGCCCGGCAGGCGGTGATAACCCTGTGAGCCAGTTGAGTATTGTGCCGGCGTCCCCGTTTGGGACAGTTTAGTTTGGCCACGACGGTGGCAGGTGTCATGAGGACATAGGGCCACCCAGGGCAAGACTCCGGGGGAGGATGAATGCCGGTGGTACGATGAAAGAGTCACGTGTTAGAAAAGTTTCGTTGGAGCAACACTTGTCCAGCCGAATGGGATCACGAGGTCAGTGCTCCATGGTGTGGGTAAAATGTGCAACCTCTGTAGAGTGTCCAACCTATTTGAATAGTCGAGTGCATAGTATTGGACAGCCTGACCAGACCTGAGTAGGTTGTCAGCCGTTACTATGATAGTAATGATGGAAGAACTCGTCTGAGTATAATAACAGTTGGGCATCGTGCCGATGATAAGTCTTGATATCCGTCTTGAGGCTACTCGCTAAAGGTTCTGGGTAAGATCACAAGAGTTGGTATCACCAGAGTACGGTGAGAGTAGCCTGGTATATTTATTTTCAACTAACGTCAGCAACGATCAATCTTTACTTAATCCTGATTGCTATGATGTTGTCTTGCCTTAACGCTAATGTTTGTTGTGAGCTTGCGAGTGCATTCAAAGTACTCACCTGGCTTGTCATGCCAGTTTGCAGGTCATGCCTTGATTTCTTGCTTGTCGAGGATTCCGAGTTGCGAGCTAGGATGCGTGTTCCAGCTAGTCCCTACAGAGCGGAGTTCATCACATAGGTCGTTGTTCCGCTCCTAGTGTAGGATTTACCGTAGGCAGATGTGGTATCACAAAGGCGATGTAATCCATGTATCCTTGTAATCTTTTCCATAGTAATAAAGAGCTGATTTGTTCTGTGCCAACGGTTTCGTATTCAAGAAGACTTGTCCATGGGCTGGCATACGGGGTGCCACAGTATTAGAGCCATGCTGACTGTAGGACACCCTAGTTAGCCCGCGTTAGCACGTTGAGTAGTATAGGTTCTTGAGTATGCATTTGCTTGCTGCATTTTGATTGCTGCATGGCATGCACTATGATTTATTGTTTTACTTACCTTTGGCCTTGTGAGTGTAGATGGCACCAGTTCCATACCTTTTCTAGTTTGCGCCTGCACCATCCACCTTTCCAGTACTGCTCCGGAATGTCTGGCTTCGGTTGTACCTCCACGGCGAAGATCCAGTGTACCAGGTGTTTCGGGAGAATCTTGCGGAGTCCATGTACGAGTACCACGCAGAGGCTTACCTGGTTGCAAGCTCGGACATTGGTGGCTACTCTCGCTCTACTAGGGGTGGAACAACTTCTACTCTGGAGTTGGCAATCCAGTTTTCTGCGATGGAGGCTCTCACTGAATTGCGCTTCC
Organism: Hordeum vulgare subsp. vulgare; assembly: GCF_904849725.1. Taxonomy (NCBI): domain Eukaryota; kingdom Viridiplantae; phylum Streptophyta; class Magnoliopsida; order Poales; family Poaceae; genus Hordeum; species Hordeum vulgare. Next base: position 227,785,024 of record NC_058520.1, on the reverse strand, counting down.
ACGAGGTCGAATTGCAGACTCATCCAGGTTTTTTCCACTATCCCACCCTGTCGCCTTCGATAGGGCGAGTCATTTTTGCTTCAGTTGACCCGGCATGTGACTGTGCGACTGATGTGCTGTCTCGCTACCTGAACACCAGCAATCACACGATTGTATCCCTGTCTCGTGTCCAGACGGCACTGGTTGCCGCAATTGCAGTGCCACCTTCACCCCATCCTACCACTCCACCCACATATCCACCACCAGTTTGACCCCCACCCAGATTTGATATTTCTTCTAGCTCTTTAGTGCCGCCAGACTCTTTTGGCAGCCGCCGTGAGACTCCCTCTGAGTGGGCCTCACTCCTAGCCACTCCTGCTGCTCCGATGCTCAGGCGTCGTGCTCCTTCTTCCTCGGAAGCAGGACCGTCTCGGCAGCATCGTCGTGTTTCCTTTGGCCGAGAGGATGAGACCAATATCATCAGTTCTGACTCCGACTCAGGATCAGATGACAATGAGTCTATAGTCTATCAGTGCTCGTGCCATCCGCACCACTAGAGTAGAGGTTGGTGATGGGGTCATAGTCCTAGGGTAGGGTCATAGGCCTGCCATGAAAGTCCTACCCAAGGACTACCCCTCACAAAGGACAAGACCCTTAGTCAGTCCCGGCTGAATTAAGGAGTCCCCATCATCCAGTCGGTAACAGGTCCTCAACCATCCAGTCGGAGACTAGCATTCGGATGATACCAAGCCAACCGACTGGCTACACTCGGTACATCGTAACCTCTCTGGAGGGAAACGGCCGTACGTTTCCGGGTGCATTTATTAGCATTTAGAGCGTACATTACTTGTAACGTACGCATTCAATCCCCACTATTCCACCCCTGTACCGGGACCGTTGTGGAGGGCAGCGCACTCTATATAAGCCGCCCTCCCCCACTGGTAAAGGGGTTAGCAAATCATTGTATTCCATATTCCACTCGACAACAAGCTCCGAGAGCACTGAGACGTAGGGCTGTTACCTCCACCGCAGAGGGGCCTGAACTCATACAACCTTGCCGTAGCTAGGACTCTGCCCATCCTTTTCGTACCCTACACATCTACTGTCAGGCTTATACCCACGACAGTTCGCGCCCACCTTGGGGCAGGCGTCTAAGCGACTTCCGGCGAGTTTGCGACTACTTCCTTTCATCATGTCGTCCGGTGGAGATTCGAGCATGGGTCACCAGATCTTCTTCGGCGCTCTCTCCTTCATCGTCCACGATTCGGCGTGGCTTCGGGATGCGCCCCTCGACGTCGAGGCGCTTCCTCGTCGCGGGGCTACGCACTTCCGTGCCGGTGCCCGCGGCATTCTTCTTCTCCAGCAGTCGGCTCCGGTGTCGACCTACACCGCCGTCACGCGCCGCGTTAAGCGGTCCCGCCGTCCACGGCTTCAGCGTTGGGTGCAACACGCCCAGGCGCGCCAGAACGCATTTTCGCAAGTGGCGGTTCTTGAGTCCGTTGTGGTTGCCCCGTCGTCCCAGCACTCGGACTCGGTTCCGACTAAGTTTCCTTCCGAGTATGCGGGTCACGGGCCCGCAGCAGAAGTACACATGGCCAACTCCCATGAAGATCCCTGTCAGGCTGGCCGGAACGAGCACGAGATCGGCGAAGCGTCCGGCGCACGTCGTCCACCTCGTCGTTCTGCTAGTCGGCACACTCGGCGGAGCAACGTGGAGCTGTTCCGCACACCCCTCCTTAACTTGGCTGCCGCTACCAAGATAGCTGATTCCCTCCAGCCGACTGATACAGAAGCTGGTAGGGGGATCGAGCTGATCCGAGCCCTGTTGCACACGGCGCAGCAGCAGAACTCGGCGGTCTCCCAGTCGCACAACCGGATCTATAATAGTTCCGTCCACGCGAATACGCATCGGTCGGTTCACAGCCCTGGTTCCCATCAGCGCCACAGGGGAGGCAGCCGTTCCACGATTCATGAAGATCGCCGCCGCTCACGCACCCCTCCGCGGGGTGGGCCCTATGGGTCCTGACATCATGATGATCGGCGTTCAGTCGGCGACACTTATGACCCAAGACCCGACGCAAGAGGACGTATCGCCCTGCGAAGAGTCGACAGAGGTCGAGCCCACCTCGACGGTCGCAATATCGACCGTCCGAGTGGAAGCACGGCCACCGTGTCTGGTCCCGAGTGTTTTAGTCGAGCCATCCGCTCGGCTGACATCCCGCCCAACTTCCGATTGGCAGCGGGAATTAGTAAGTTTACAGGAGAGTCCAAGCCGGAAACATGGCTGGATGACTACCGAGTGGCAGTCCAGATCGGAGGAGGGGACGACCATGTCGCAATGAAGCACCTCCCTCTGATGCTCGATGGCTCGGCGCGAGCGTGGCTGAACCAGTTGGCCCCCTCAAGCATCTACAGTTGAGCAGATCTGGCCCGAGTGTTCATCAAGACCTTCGAAGGGACGTGCAAGCGCCCTGCTGGCCTTGTGGAGCTCCAACACTGCGTCCAGAAGCAGAATGAGCCATTGCTTGACTTCATCCAGCGGTGGACAACTCTCTATCACACGGTGGAGAACGTCACCGAGCATCAAGCAGTCTGCGCCTTCAAGGCAGGCGTGCGGTACAGGGATCTGTACCTGAAGTTCGGCCGAACAGGCGACATCTCCATGAGCAAGACGATGGAGATAGCAACACGCTACGAAATGGTGAAGAAGAGGACCGCATCTGAAGCGGCAAACACAAAACAGTCGCTGATGGCGATGAGGGCAACACTCGGAAGCAGAAGCAGAAAGCTCCGACCGCTCCGCAAGCAGAAGCTGCAGCCGTAACCAGTGCCAAGTTCAAGGGCAAAGGGAAGGCTCAGTTCACCCCCAAGAAGAAGTAGTTCAATAACCCCATCCTGGACCAGCCATGTCCGGTTCATACAAAGATGGACGAAGAAGGCAACCCCATATATGCGAAGCATACCACTCGACAGAGTCGCCTCCTGACCCAGTGGTTCAGCGAAGGGCAACCGAGGGAGAAGGACCATGAACAGGATGAGGAGGATCTGTTCCCCCAAGTCCATGCAACCCTGATGATCTTTGCTGACGTCGAGAGCAAGAGCCGACTGAAGCTGGTGAACACAGAGGTGAATATGGCCACCCCTACCAACCCCAAGTTCCTCAAATGGTCTCAGGCTGCGATCACCTTCGACCAGTCGAATCATCCAGCACATGTGCCCACCCCGGGGAGACAGGCCCTGGTCGTCGACCCGGTGGTAGAAGGAGTCCGACTGCGCAAAGTCCTCATGGATGGCGGTAGCGGCTTGAACATCATGTACGCCGACACCCTCAAGGGGATGGGCATCCCGATGTCCAAACTCAGCGAGAGCAGCATGTAGTTCCACGGAGTCGTCCCTGGACGGAAGGCCAAATCACTCGGCCAGATCGCGTTGGACGTCGTTTTCGGCTCCGACAAGAACTTCCACAAGGAAAAGCTGACATTCGAAGTGGTTGACTTCCAGAGCGCTTATCATGCAATTCTAGGTCGCCCATCGTATGCGCACTTCATGGCCCGTCGATGTTACGTGTACCTGAAGCTGAAGATGCCAGGCCCGAAAGGTGTGATCACCATCACAGGCAATCGGCAGCTGGCTGAAGAGTGTTTGCAGCAGGGATCAAGAATCGCCGACCAGCAGATGGCCGTCCTCGAGCTGGACGAGTACAAGAAAACAGTCGACCCCGCTGACCTGATGCGCTCGAAGAAGCCAGCTTCAGAGTCTACGTTTCAGTCGGCGGGAGAGACGAAGAAGGTTAGCATCCACCCGACGGACGCCACTGCTGCCCCGACGAACATCTCCACCACCCTCGATCCTAAATAGGAAGCCGAGCTCACCCAATTCCTCCGTGAGAACTGGGACATCTTTGCATGGAAACCCTCTGACATGCCAGGTGTACCTAGGGAGTTGGCTGAGCACCAACTGCACGTGGATTCCACTGTTCGGCCTATCCGAGAGCGCCTGCGCCGGTCCGCCGCGCACAAGAGGAAGGCAATCGGGGAAGAGGTGGCCAAGCTGCTGGCAGCAAACTTCATTCGCGAGGTTCACCACTCCGAGTGGCTCGCCAATATTGTCATGGTGCCCAAGAAGGACAAGTCGCTCCGAATGTGCATCGACTTCAAGCATCTCAATAAGGTCTGCCCGAAAGACCTTTTTCCGCTCCCCCGCATAGATCAAATTGTCGATTCGACCGCAGGTTGCGAGCGTCTGTCATTTCTTGATGCCTACTCGGGCTATCATCAGATCCGTCTGTATGGTCCCGATGAGTTAAAAACAGCCTTCATCACCCCATTCGGGTGCTTATGCTACATCACTATGCCATTCGGTCTGAAGAATGCAGGAGCCACCTTTATGCGCATGATCCAAAAATGTCTCCTCGACCAGATCGGTCGGAATGTGGAGGCGTATATGGATGATATCGTAGTCAAGTCACGCAAAGGTTCCGACCTGCTGACTGACTTGGCAGAAACATTCGCCAACCTTCGTAGGTATGATATCAAGCTCAACCCCGCCAAATGTTCATTCGGTGTTCCCAGCGGAAAGTTACTCGGTTTCTTCGTTTCCGAATGAGGGATCGATGTCAACCCCGAAAAGATCGGGACCATCGTCCGAATGGAGAGGCCGGTCAGAATACACGATGTTCAACGGCTCACAGGTTGCCTAGCGGCTTTGAGCAGGTTCATCAGTCGACTCGGCCAAAAAGCACTTCCTCTGTACCGACTCATGAAGAAATCAGATACTTTCGAGTGGACAGATGAAGCCCAAGTCGCGTTCGATGACCTCAAAGTCCTACTTTCCACCCAGCCGGTTCTTACTGCTCCGCTCAGTAAAGAGCCCCTTCTTCTGTATATCGCGGCTACAAATCAAGTCGTCAGTACTGTTCTTACAGTTGAACGAGAAGAAGAAGGCAAAGCATACAAAGTTCAGCGGCCAGTGTACTACATCTCTGAAGTCATGACTCCTTCCAAGCAGAGGTATCCCCACTATCAAAAACTTATCTACGTGATTTACATGACTGCGAAGAAGGTGGCCCATTATTTCCAAGACCACTCGGTGTCTGTCGTTTCTGATGCTCCATTGTCGGAAATTCTCCACAATCGGGATGCGTCAGGCCGAGTGGCGAAGTGGGCGATGGAGATGCTGTACTGCGATATCAAGTTCGAGGCCAAGAAAGCTATTAAGTCTCAAGCTCTGGCTGACTTCATAGCAGAATGGGTAGAACAACAGCAACCGACCGACATCTGCTCGGCCCATTGGACAATGTTCTTCGATGGGTCCAAGATGTTGAATGGCTCCGGCGCTGGCGTTGTGATCATATCACCAAAGGGCGACAAGCTCAAGTACGTGCTACAGATACACTTCGATTCCTCCAACAACGAGGCAGAGTATGAAGCTCTCCTCTACGGGTTGCGTATGGCCATCTCACTCGGCGTCCGTCGCGTGATGGTCTACGGCGATTCGGATTTGTTGGTCAATCAAGTGATGAAAGAGTGGGACGTCAGAAACCCCACCATGACTACATACTGCAATGCAGTGAGGAAGCTTGAGAAGAAGTTTGAAGGTCTAGAACTTCACCATGTTCCAAGACTGAAGAACCAAGAAGCTGATGAGTTAGCAAAACTCGGATCCACTCTGAGACCAGTCCCGAGTGACGTCAGCCTTGAGCACCTCCACCTCCCCTCATTCAAAGAAGATCCTTTCACAGAGGAACCAGTACAACCCAAGAGCACAACAGATCCGACTGAAGTCGATGTACCTGCTGTGGTTGATCTGGTCATGGAGATTCTGACTGTCATTCCCGATTGGACTGTGCCGATCATTGCATATATCTTGAGGCAAGAACTTCCAGAAGACGAAGTCCAAGCCAGGCAGATAGTCCGCAGGTCGAAGTCATTCACTGTCATCGTTGGCCAATTGTACAAGGAAAGCGTCTCAGGCGTTCTTCAATGATGCATCTCCCTAGAGGAGGGGCAACTGGTCCTGGAGGATATTCACTCGGGAACTTGCGGTCATCACGCTTCTTCGAGAGCAATCGTCGCCAAGGCGTTCAGAGCTGGTTTCTTTTGGCTGCAGGCTAACGAGATGGCTAAAGATATGGTTGACCGATGTGAGGGTTGTCAGTTCTACTCCAACAAGTCCCACAAGCCGACGTCTGTGTTGAAGACGATCCCTCTCGTGTGGCCGTTTGCAGTGTGGGGTTTAGATACAGTCGGCCCATTCAAGACATGCCAAGGTGGATACACACATCTGTTGGTGGCAGTCGACAAGTTCACGAAATGGATCGAAGCGAAGCCCATCAAGAAGCTCGACGCCTCAACAGCCGTCAAGTTTGTCAGGAACATCATCTTCAGATTCGGTGTACCTAGTAGCATAATCACGGACAACGGGACAAACTTTGACTCGGACAGATTCAAAGGTTTCTGTACAAGCCAAGGCATCCGAGTGGATTTTGCTTCCGTAGCGCATCCTCAGTCCAATGGACAAGCAAAGCGGGCAAACGGACTTATTCTGCAAGGTTTGAAGCCCCGACTCCTACGAGAGATAGGACATGCCGCTGGCGCTTGGGTTACCGAGCTACCTTCAGTACTTTGGGGACTTCGCACAACCCCGAACAGATCTACAGGGCGATCACCGTTCTTCCTCGTCTATGGAGCAGAAGCGGTACTTCCGAGTGACTTGCTTCACAATGCGCCACGAGTCGAACCCTTCTCCGAAGCCGAAGCAGAACAAGCAAGGCAAGACGGAGTGGATCTTCTGGAGGAAGAGCGCGAGATGGCACTAACTCGCTCGACTATTTATCAACAAAATCTGCGGCGTTTTCATGCACGCCACGTCAGAAGTCGGACGTTCCAAGCAGGCGACCTGGTGCTCCGAGTGGATCAGCAAAGACCTCACAAGTTGGCTCCGGCCTGGGAAGGACCCTTCATCATCGCCAAGGTGCTGAACAACGAAGCATACAGACTCTACAACATCGAGAGAGAGACAGACGAGCCACGTGCATGGAACGGAGATCTCCTGAAGCGCTTCTACACGTGACCGTCGACTGAAGCAATGTAAAGAACAAGTATTGGTGAAATAATATAAAGCAGATTGAGTTTTTTGCAGGTTCAAAGTTCTTCCGCGGTCGCAGACTCCGGTCTCCAAAAAAAACTTAGCTGTGATCCAGAATCGTCTAAGTATCAACTTTCTCCGAGTGTGCACTTTACGTCACACTCGGGGGCTTAGCTGCGGTCCAGCATCGCCTAAGTATTAACCTTCTCCGAGTGTGCACTTTACGTCACACTCGGGGGCTTAGCTGCGATCCAGCATCGCCTAAGTATTAACCTTCTCCGAGTGTGCACTATACGTCACACTCGGGGGCTTAGCTACGATCCAGCATCACCTAAGTATTAACCTTCTCCGAGTGTGCACTTTACGTCACACTCGGGGGCTTAGCTACGAGCCAGCATCGCCTAAGTATTAACCTTCTCCAAGTGTGCACTATACGTCACACTCGGGGGCTTAGCTGCGATCCAGCATCGCCTAAGTATTAACCTTCTCCGAGTGTGCACTTTACGTCACAGTCGGGGGCTTAGCTGCGATCCAGCATCGCCTAAGTATTAACCTTCTCCGAGTGTGCACTATACGTCACACTCGGGGGTTTAGCTGCGATCCAGCATCGCCTAAGTATTAACCTTCTCCGAGTGTGCACTATACGTCACACTCGGGGGCTTAGCTGTGATCCAGCATCGCCTAAGTATTACCTTCTCCGAGTGTGCACTATACGTCACACTCGGGGGCTTAGCTGCGATCCAGCATCGCCTAAGTATTAACCTTCTCCGAGTGTACACTATACATCACACTCGGGGGCTTAGCTGTGATCCAGCATCGCCTAAGTATCAACTATCTCCGAGTGTGCACTTAACGTCACACTCGGGGGCTTAGCTGCGATCCAGCATCGCCTAAGTACTAACTATCTCCGAGTGTGCACTTAACGTCACACTCGGGGGGCTTAGCTGTGATCCAGAATCGCCTAAGTATTGACCTTCTCCCAGTGTACTCTACATCACACTCGGGGACTTAGGGAATTCCTCGGACCCTCAATGAGGCTCACGCAGATGTCAAAAGAACTTACATGTTCCGAATGTTTGCCTGTGGCTTCACCAAGAAACGCCAAACAAAAACCCGAATCAACATTGCAACAGAAGAGCAAAAATTCGATTCAAAGCTCTAGCAACGATAATTCACTCGGTGCGGATCAAGCTTACCCGCACCGAAATAAGAATGTGACGGCCAACAGCAGTGGCCAAAGTACTTTACAGATAAACACTCGGCATACCGAGGATAAAGTTTTTCTTACGCGTCTGCTGGGTCGGCGCCAGGACTGGAGGGCTCCACGAAGGTGTCCAAGTCGATTCCGTCGGCGATGCGGGTAGCACTCTCAAGGAACGTCTCCATGAAGTCTTCGAATCAAAGCTTCTTCGTGTTGGCGACCTTCAGTGTCTTCAGCTTCTCCTCACGCACCTCCTTGCAATGGACTCGGACAAGGGAATCTGCACCGCAACGAGCTCCAGATTTCTTCCACGACTGCACTCGGTTGGGAATATCCTCCAGTCGGGTCATCAGGTTCACCATCTCCTGCCGCGACTCATCTTCTGGCCAAAGCTCCTTGTCGATTCGGCCGACGACTTCTCTCAGTCGACCGATGAAAGGACCAACTTTGCCCACGCGGATGTGCGCACGGAGCAGATCCCGATTGGCGTCGTCGCCGAGTGGAACGTTCTCAAGAATCGACCGCTCCACGTCATCTGCTTCAGCTTCGGCGTCAAAGCAAAAATCTGCGACAATAGGACAAACACACAATAAGTACCGAGTGTGACGCGCATAACACAACCACTCGGAAAAAGCAGGACTTACCAGCCAGACGCGTCATCATCTGCCGAGCCCAGTCGCTGACATATTTCTCTTCTGCCCTGCATCGTTTGTTCAGCACGTCCATCTGACCCATCAGCGCAGTCCTCTGTTTCCCCATCTTTTGCACTTCCTCAGTCAACACCTTGCTCACTTCACGCGCCTGCTCCAATGACTTCTCCCGTTCCGCCAGAGCATCCTTCATGCCGGCCATTGCAAGCATGGCCGCATCAAGTTCACCAGCGAACTGATTCCTCTCCGCCTTGAGAGTCTCATAAGCTGATCCCATTTGACAGGTTTTCTGCCACCAAACACCAAGGGACAATCAGAAAATTCAACAATAAAGGTCTAAGTTCTTCAGACCCCTGCTGACGCAAGCAGTCGACAGCGGTCTCGGGGACTACACCCAGTGGGTTCACTGAGAGTGACCCCACTGGCATGCAGCTCAAGCAGGCCTGCCCTATTGAGATGCATGTTGTCACCTACGCCTACGAGGCAAATACTACCCGACCTGAGTACAACTTACTCTCAGAGACTCTTACAGTAAGTGCACTCCGAGTGCCACAACTGCTAGCAGTCGGTCATATTATTTACAGACACGACCAAAGCAAAGACAATATGTATAAAGACAACTGTCGGTGCAAGCACTCGACAGAAGTCTCGGGGACTACACACTACTGGAATTCCTTTATTTGCCATCTGCCAAATCTTTGAAATCAGCCAGCGGACGGCGAAGAACCTCTTTAGCGCGTGTTGGCAAAAAACAGACGGTAAAGAGGAGGCTGATGGCAAAATAAATATTTCCCATCAGCCACCTCTTTGCCGTCTGCTGACAGACGGCAAAGGTAGGGATGGCCGACGGCAAAGCTGTCCCACCCCACCCCTCCTCTCTCCCCATCCCACCCCGGCCCCACCCACCCCTTTGCCGTCTGCCAGAGTAGCTTTGCCGTCCGTGGCGGACGGCAAAGGGGATCAATGGCAGACGACAAAGGAGATGGACCCCCGAAAAGTTAACGGCGCCTACCTCTCTCCTCTCTCCCACGCACTCTCTCCCACGCGCTATCTCTCTCTCCCACGCACGCCCTGCGCCCCCCCTGCGGGCCTCCTCCTCCTCTCTACGCCCCCAGCGCCGGCGCCGCCCTAGCGCCGCCGTCGCCCCACCGCCGCCGCCTCCCCCCACCTCCCCACCGCCGCCCTGCGACCCCCCCTGCGGGCCTCCTCCTCCTCCCTGCGCCCCCAGCGCCGCCGCCGCCCCAGCGCCGCCGCCGACGCACCGCCGCCGCCTCCCCCCCCCACCTCCCCACCTACACACCCCACCGCCGCCCTGCGCCCCCCCTCCTGCGGCCCTCCTCCTCCTCGGTGAGTCCTTTTTTCCTTTTCCGTTTAATTCATTAATTAGGTTAGTTAGGTTAGTTGTTAATTACCTATTGTTAGTTAGGTTAGTTAGGTTAGTTGTTAGTGGTTACGTACTGGTAATTAGGTTAGTTAGGTTATTTGTTAGTTGTTAGTGGTAATTAGGTTAGTTGTTAGTGGTATTACCCCTCGAGCTAGGTTAGTTGTTAGGTTAGTTGTTAATTACCTACTGTGTGTTAGGTTAGTTGTTAAGTTTGTAGTTGACCGTGTAGAGCCCTCCGGTCGCCGCCTATGCTTGCACTAGCCACAACGTTGAGGATATTACAACAGCTCGCAATAGTAGTTGTCGCACCGACACGACATCTCGACGACACCCCTGACACCCGTCACGATGCCCCGAAACCCCGACACGACGCCCCGACACGACATCTCGACGACACCCCTGACACCCGACACGATGCCCCGAAACCCCGACACGACGCCCCGACACGACATCTCGACGACACCCCGACATGAAATATTTTTTTATGGAACCTGGAAAGTTTTATAAAGTAGTATAGGTAACCTGGAAAGTTTTATAGGTAACCTAGAAAGTTTTATAGGTAACCTAGAAAGTTTTATAGGTAACCTCGACCCCCGACCCCCGACCCCCGACAACACTCACCCTCGACCCCCGACCCCCTACCCCGACCCCCGACGCCTGCGCCGTGGTGGGCGGTAGCGATTGTTGGGGCAGCCCCCCAGCGGCGCGGTGGTGGCCGGCCACACCGGCCAGGGAGTTCCCGCGGCGTGGTAGTGCTGCAGCAGCAGCTGCGGCGGCAGTGGCGGTGCCCCTCCGTGGAGTGGCTGGAAGGCCGGGGTGGCCCACGGCAGCGATGGCGGCCCGTAGGTAGTGGGGGCGACGCTCGGCGGCGGGGGTTGGGTCCCAGCGGGGCGGTGGTGGTGGTTTGCGGCAGTGGGGCGGTGGTGGTGTTGAGCGGCGGCGGTGGTGGAGGGAGCGACATGATCAGCCTGGAATCTCTGGATACCAAATTGGAAGGACTAGGGTTCCTACCGGGCCTCCGGCGTAGGTTGTAAGGGCAGGGAGGAGGGGAGCGAGGGCTGGAGCGGACGCGCCGGTGAGATGGCGCCGTCGCGGCTAGGGTTAGGTGCGGCGGAGGCTAGGGTTCCGGCAATCCTTGGAGAGCCGGCCGGGCAACAGAAGATAATATCTATATATTTTAATATTTATTATTCATGTACATATTATTATTCATGTCAGTCATTCAATTTTTTTATGTTGTACTAATTTCTTTTAATCTTTATCATGGCAGGTGTTGAAAGATGGTGGGCGCGGGTCCAGAGCGCTCGACGGGTTCTTCCCAGGCGCCCCGCACGAGGGGTGGTACTTCCCTTCCAACCCTATCTCTCCGTAGAGCCTTGGCAGACAGTCTTTCGACACCAACCGGTGGTTCTTCTTCGTCGGCGGCATTGCCCGCTGGTAGAGGTGCTGGTCGGGTAGGGAAGAAGGGGAAGGGTACAGGGAGAGGTGGTGGCCGCGGAAGATCCAGGAGGACTGTTGAGCCGTCCTCGCCACCACAACCAGCTCATTCACCCGAGCATAGGACTAGTATGGTCGACCCGTTTGCGGAGGAGGCTACGGGGACTCCGGTCCAGGAGCCTGGTGTTCACGGGCATCCGTCCCATGAGACTCCGGTCCAGGAGCAGCCTCGGGTCGAGGTGCATTCGGCCCAGGAGCAGCCGGAGGAGACTACGGTTCCGGAGGCTTCACCCAACATGGAGAGGTCCGGATGGGAGCCTTGGCCGGATCGTACCGAGTTGCCGGATTGGACCGAGGGTCCGGGTGGCTCAGGGTGCGGGGATGGCGGGGATGAGCTTACGGATAGCGAGGGCGATGTGCAGGTGGACGAGGCCCCGGCTACCGTGTACAAGCGTGGTAGTACACGTCTCCCGATCGCCTCGGCTACCCGCGAGCAGAGGCCGGTGATAAAACCTGAATGAGATAGGTAAGTACATTTACCCTTTTTTAGCTTTTGCCTTCAAGTTTGTTCAAATATCTAATGCGCTGACCTTATCATACTGCAGGGGATGGGTACACCCTCTTGGAGTCCGCAGGCCGAACTCCGTCCTTGGTGTGCTTTGCCGGACAAATTTCCTGGGGTTTGTCACGTTGCCTGGTGAGGGTCAGGTTCCTACACTAGGATTTACCTGGGAGCACTACCAGGCTGCGCAGGCCCCGCCGGAGGAGATTATAGATGGTGTCTTGTGCCACACGAGGGCCGAGATGGTGATCAGGAGCTTTTGGGTAAATTATCCTTTTACAGAATGTAAAATTAAGCATATACCTCATTATTGTACTCATCGGTGTTTTCACGTTTGATTGCAGACCTTCTATAGGTGTGAGGATGGATATGAGGAGGCGGCGGCCAGGGTTCTCGAGGTCGAGTGTAGGTGGTTACTACAGAACTTGCGCCACGAGGCTCGGCCGCAGGCTATTCGATATTACTACGCCACGCGTGGTATTAAGAAGGAGAAGAAGGATTGCCGCGGAAAGTTTCTGAAGAAGGAGCAATACATGAAGGTAATTACCTATTCTTAAGTCCTTCTACGTAGTTTCCTTGATTTCATTCATAGGCGTAGTGCTGAAAATTCTTTCTAATAACTTACAGGTGCCCCCGAGATGGTGTGCGGATAAGATGGATTGTTGGGAGGGCCCCTGGCCTTCTCCTCCTCCTCCTCCTCCTCCTCCTCCTCCTCCTTCTTCTTGATTTCTTCTTCTTCTCCTCTTCCTCCTCGTTCTTCTTCTTCTCCTCCTCTTTCTTCTTCTTCTTCTACCATAATAAGCTCAAAATGCAAAGAAAGAAGAAGAAGAGATGAAGAAGAAGAGAAGGAGGAGGAGGAGGAGGAGGAGGAGGAGGAGGAGAAGGGAGGGGGAGGAGGAGGAGGAGGAGAAGGCCAAGGACCTTCTATCCTTCTCCTCCTCCTCCTTCTCCTCCTCCTCCTCCTTCTTCTTGATTTCTTCTTCTTCTCCTCCTCCTCCTCTTTCTTCTCCTCTTTCATATTATCCTTGCTTTAATTAACCCAACAATGACATAGTTAGCCCATTTAGCTCCAAAATACCGTAATAAGCTCAAAATGGCATAAGAACCTTGGTTAGCTCATGAATATTATATACTTAGCTTCTTTTCCTCTAAAAGGACATAATTGGAATATTTAGCTCAAAAAGAAGGAGAAGGAAGAAGAAGAGGGAGAAGAGAAGAAGAATAGAAGGAGAAGGAGAAGAAGAAGGAGGAGGAGGAGAAGAAGAAGGAGGAGGAGGAGAAGAAGAGAAGAAGGAGAAGGAAGGAGGAGAAGAAGAAGGAGAAGGAGAAGGAGCCCTCCTTCTTCTCCTTCTTCTTCTCTCCTTCTTCTCCTCCTTCTTCTCCTTCTTCTTCTCTTCTTTTTTCTTCTTCTCCTCCTCCTTCTCCTTCCCCTTCCCCTTCCCCTCCTCCTCCTCCTCCTCCTTCTTCTTGTTTTTCTTCTCCTTGTTCTCTTATTGCTTCTTCTCTTTCTTCTTCAATTTAGCTTATTTGTCATATATGTTGTTGTTGTTCTTGTACTTACTTTCTTATTCCCATTTTGCAGATTGGATGTACTACATGCATGGAAGCTGGCGTTGGAGTGCTTTAGTTTCCTTTTTTATTTGAGTTGATGAACAATGTGTTGGTTCGTTGTATGTGTTGATGAACAATGTGTTGATGAACAATATATGTGGAACTATATGTATATATATATGGATGAAACTTTGTATATGTTGGTTTCTTTCGATATATGGATGTCCATTGATGAACAAATGACATTGGTTAACTTTATATGTATATCATATATGTGTTGTGAACTATATATCATATATGTGCTATGAATTATATATATTATTGCTGTGAAATAACATAAAATAAACAAAACAGTGACAATATGGGATCTTTGCCGTCTGCTGGCTGATGGCAAAGGCCTTTGCCATCAGCCAGCAGACGGCAAAGGTGCCACATGGCACCCAGCTGTGCTTCCTGGGCAGTAGCAGCTGGCCATATAGGCTCTTTGCCGTCTGCCTGCTGGGGGGGCAGACAGCAAAGAAGAGGGCACAGAGGAGGGGCAGGAGTGGAGAGAGGGGGAGGGGAGGACACGGCAGACGGCAAAGATATGCAATATGGCAGACGACAAAGATTGACCAGCAGGCAGACGGCAAAGAGCCTCCGTTAACCCCTAACGGAGGCAACGCCTCTCGGCTGCCGTCTCAAGCTCTTTGCCGACTGCTCCTCATGGAAGCTGATGGCAAAGAGCTTTGCCGTCCGCTTCGAGGGGGCGGACGGCAAAGAATGTCCTATGCCGTCGTAGGCTGACGCGGAAAATTTGCCGGCCGTGACAATCTTTGCCGTCTGTGGTTCGTTCTTTGCCGTCCGGGTCTTTGTCTTTGCCGTCGGTGATGGCAGACGGCAAAGAAGGTGATTCCTGTAGTGACACCCACTGGGTTCACTCAGAGTGAACCCATGCAAACAACAGCTGCTATTCAAGAACACCCAGTGGGTTAGAGGAGAAAAGTAAATACTTACTAGACCACTTACTCGGATATCATCCTGCAGCTCCAAGCTCCGCTGGTACAAGGCCGCAACGGAGTTGTAGGCCCTCTTGGCTTCTCCAGCCATGAGCTCCGCCTGCACCATAGCCCCCTTGGCCGCTCCCATCTGCTCCTCCGGAAGACGCTGGATGCTGAATTCAGCATTCGACGAGTCTGGAATCGTCGGAGCTACCTGAGGCATCCCAAGGCCCGCCCTAGTCGGCTCCTCATCCACCAGCACTAGTTCAGTCTGCGGCAGCGCCTCAGTCTGCAGCACGTCGGCGGAGAGAGCGGCATCAGGAGGAGCGGCCTCAAGAACAGGCTCCACAGCTGGGTCGGCTCTCCCGTGGTCGCCCTCGTCCAGACAAATCGCCCCTGACAGGCCGAATGACACGAGGTCTCAGAAAAAGAAAGAGGCAGAACCTATGATAGAATAAAACACTCGGAGTCACTACAACGCACCTGGCTGGGATGAGACGACGTTGTCCGTGTCCATGGGGTCATCTTCTTGGCGCGCCGGAGAGGTGGTAGAAGTAGCGACTCTGTCGAGTGAAATCCATTCGACCAATGAACAAGAATTCACTCGGATAGCAGAAGAAATTAGAAGATCGATACACTTACGTGGAGGTGACGGGGACAGCAACCCTCATCCGCGGCAGAGCCTTCCGAGGTTTGGACCCACTCGGTTTGGCCGCCTTGGAAGACTGACCCGCAGGTTCAGCGGCAGCATCCCTGGCTCTTTTGGTGCTCCGAGCACTCGGGACCACCGGAGCAGTGGGCGGAGCACTCGAAGATGCTGGAGGGGCCGAGGGAATGGCAGGCTCGTGTCGGCGCTTGGTCCAATGCTCTGTTTGCGGAGGCGGAGAGTCCTGCTCTTCGTCTTCCTCCTCTTCCTCGCTAGTCTCTTCCTCCGACTCCCCGCTGTCGGAGACATATTCAGCGCTCTCCACGCTACCCTCCTGGCTGCCTTCCTCCTCCTCGGCCGGGTTCTCGTTCGAGACGGGAGAAAACCAGTTGGTCCACTCCTGCATAAAATTCAGTCGGCGACATCAGAAGTCACACAGAGATTCAAGCAAACGACAAGATTAAGACAGTTAGGAGCACTCGACAAGTGCCACTCACCTGATTCGGAGAAGGGTTATTCGCGCAGAAGGGCTTCACTCGCCGAGATCCTTTGGGATTCTCGCAGGGGCCTTGATCTGAAGCACCCACGAGGTCACCCTCTCCTTAGCCACGCCCACGAGGTTGGTCCGAGTGGAATCCTCGGGCCCCGTATAGTGCCACATGGCGTGGTCGCGAGCCTGTAGGGGCTGGGTACGCCAACCGAGGAAGACCTCCAGCAAGTCTATGTGAGTGACCCCCCTCCTGACGACATCTACGAGCGCCCCGACCAGAGGCTGGATGTCGTTCTTCTCCGCCCTTGTGAGCGCGAGTTGCTTAGGTGGGGCGGGCCGATCTAAACTAAAAGGAGGCAACCCAGTCGACGCATTCGGACAGGCGATATCCTGGCAGTAGAACCACATCGACTGCCAGTTCCTGACCGACTCACTTAACTGAAGAGCAGGGTAACTACTCTGACTCTTTTTCTGGAAACCCAAGCCCCCGCAGAGCTGGAGGAGATGCGTCTTATCATCCAACTGGCTAAGTCATTTGATGGTTTGAGATCTGGCGGAAAAGATGTGTTTGAACAAACCCCAATGGGGAGGGCAGCCGATGAAACACTCGCACAAAACTATAAAGGCAAAAAGATGGGCGATGGCATTCGGAGGAAAATGGTGAAGTTGGGCCCCGAAGTGATTCATGATGCCCTTGAAGAAAGGATGCGGGGGCAAAGAAAAACCTCGGTAGATGTGGCTGAGGAGCAAGACGCGCTCCCCCTCCCGGGGCGCCGGCTCGACCTCGTTCTCCGCTGGCAGCCTCCAGGACTTATGCACGATCATTCCGTGCTCCACCAGCTGCGGAAGATCCCCCTCCGTCACCGTGGAGGGGAGGAAGTCGCCCTAAATCCACCCAGCCGGCAGCGGCCGCTGCCGCCGCTGAGCAGGCGCCGCCGCCTTGCCCTTCTTCTTCCTCGCCTCCATCTTGCTGGTCTAACCCTTGGTCATGGAGGCGACGGCGAACCCTCGGGAGGAAGGAGAAGGAAGGAGTGTAGGAGCGCTGGAGGTGGCGAGGAAGACGGAGCAGGCGAGAGCAAAATATTCGGCGAGCGTAACGAAGAAGCCTCGCCGCCGAGATTTAAATAGGGTTCCGACTGGGTCACTGTCGGGTGGCCCCGAAACCTTATCCGCCCGACCGGCCGTGGCGATATCAGTGGAGGAGTTGAAGGCACGAGAATCGAGGCGTCAGGCGCTACTCGAGCACGCCGGCGTCATCCCCGCTGGACGCGCGGAAACAGAAATTTGAAGATCCCGGAAAATCCGCCGTTGTCAGTTGACCGGTCGCGTCAAAAGAAGCCGCAAAAGCACTCGGCTTCCGACAGTCTGTTTCGCGAGTACTTCCACTCGGATCTTTGGTCAGAAAAGATAAAATGGATCGAGGCAGGCAACGCCCAAGCCAAATCTGTTCCAGTCGGATCCAAACTTCAAGCACCGCTTCGTCCTTTCAACCCCGATCCATTCGGGGACTAATGATGGGGTCATAGTCCTAGGGTAGGGTCATAGGCCTGCCATGAAAGTCCTACCCAAGGACTACCCCTCACAAAGGACAAGACCCTTAGTCAGTCCCACTGAATTAAGGAGTCCCCATCATCCAGTCGGTAACAGGACCTCAACCATCCAGTCGGAGACTAGCATTCAGAGGATACCAAGCCAACCGACTGGCTACACTCGGTACATCGAAACCTCTCTAGAGGGAAACGGTCGTACGTTTCCGGGTGCATTTATTAGCATTTAGAGCGTACGTTACCTGTAACGTACGCATTCAATCCCCACTACTCCACCCATGTACCGGGACCGCTGTGGAGGGCAGCGCACTCTATATAAGCCGCCCTCCCCCACTGGTAAAGGGGTTAGCAAATCATTGTATTCCATATTCCACTCGACAACAAGCTCCGAGAGCACTGAGACGTAGGGCTGTTACCTCCACCGCAGAGGGGCCTGAACTCATACAACCTTGCCGTAGCTAGGACTCTGCCCATCCTTTTCGTACCCTACACATCTACTGTCAGGCTTAGACCCACGACAGTTGGAGTTGCTGAGCATGCATCTTTGCATGTGTCAACTGCCATATGAGCAGTCTAGTCATGATATTTCCCCTATTAGCTTGCCATGAATAATGTTGGGCCATACGACAGTTGGAGTTTGCTTATTTGCTTTTGTCGTGTACTCTCTTTTGGTGCTTTATGACCATGCTTCCCTTATGGATGTTGCTCATCGATTCGGTATTTTGCAATGGGAACAACAATTTAGGATGAAGAGAAGTTGTAGCCAAGGCGGCGATGGAACCCCTATCCGTCGATCCGCCAGACAGGCAGGATAACAAACAGAAGACTTACCACCTCCACCACCCCAAGCAATAACTACTCATCAGATTACGATGATGTTTGAAGAAATGATGAACCAGGATCTTATGGAATTTGTGAGAAGCATGCAGGCTATGGTAGGTCAGAATCACAACAATAATGGGTCACGTTCCAAGTTGTCAGACATCCAGCGCACTAAGCCACCAAACTTTGATCAAGCCGTGGATCCCATAGAAGCCAATGACTGGCTAAGGACCATTGAAAAGAAACTAGACATAGCCCATTGCGATGAAGTAGACAAGGTTACTTTTGCCACTCACTACTTAGAAGGGCCATCAGCTATATGGTGTGATAACACAAAGGCAACATGGCCCTGTGAATAAGATATTATTTGGGAAAAGTTTAAGGAAGCATTCCGCAAATGTCATATCCCTACTGGCATAATGAAGGTGAAGCAAAGAGAATTCCTTACTATTACACAACGAGGTATGTCAGTGGCTGAGTATCTGAACAAGTTCAACAATCTGGCACAGTACCCTACCCACGACGTATCCACTGAGGAAAGGAAGATAGATCGATTCCTAGGAGGACTAAATCATGCCCTCCATTGTCAGCTCTGTATGCTGGATTTTCCGGACTTTCAGACTCTTGTGAATAAGGCTTTCATAGCCGAACGGGGGCATAAGACCGGGTATGATGACCGCAAGAGGAAGTTTGAACCCAAGAAGGACAACAAGGAACAGATTGCACAGAATCCACGCACATGGTAGTCAGGTCCATCCGTATACAAGCCTACCTAGAGCAATGGCAACAATAACAATAAGACAGTGAGCCAGAACAGACCTTCGTCAAGCAGCCAATACTAGAGGATTGCCGCCGCAACAACACTTGCTTCACTTGCGGCCAAAGTGGACATTACTCCAAGCAGTGCCCAGCCAATACTGGGAAGCCATCCTCTGACGTCATGCCGCAGGTGAACACCATTAGAGGCCGCCCTAATCCCAGCTATAGCCAAGGACGGGTCTATCATGTCTTCGCCGAAGAAGCATCCGAAGCTCCAGAAGTCGTCCTCGGTATGTTCTCTATTAACAACATCCCCACAGTAATTTTATTTGATTGTGGGGCTTCCCATTTGTTTATTTCACGGAGTTTTGCCACCTTGCACAAGTTATCTTCTTGGATTTTGGAAAATATCATGGTGGTACAATCCCCTGGCTCCCTGCTTAGAACAAATCTCATATACAGAGATATGGAAATCTTGATACAAGGAGTTAAGTTCCCAGCTGCACTCAGTGCTATCGCATCCTCGGGATTGGATGTGATACCGGGAATGGACTGGTTGACACCCCATCAGGCGTGCATCAACTGTGCCAATAGAACTGTGACGCTAGTCAACCCGGCAGGACAAGCCGTCCAATTTCTTGCCAATAAGATGTTGTCAAGGAAAGGAATGGCATACCAGGCTAATGTCACAGACATGAACTTGATTCCAGCAGTATGCGAATTCCCGGACGTATTCCCCGAGGAATTACCCGGAATGCCACCCGACCGGAATTGGAGTTTGCAATTAATTAATTTCCCCGTACTGCCCCAATTTACAAGAAATATTACCGTATGCCAGGTCGAGATTTGGCAGAACTAAAGAAACAGTTGGACGAATTGTTGCAGAAAGGATATATCCGTCCATGCATCTCACCATGGGGATCACCAATAATATTTGTTGAGAAGAAGGATGGAATCCTGCGAATGTGCATAGACTATCGCCAAATCAATGACGTCACTATCAAAAACAAGTACTCGCTCCCTCGAATTAATTATTTATTTGACCAGTTGAATGGAGCACGGGTATTCTCCAAGATTGACCTCGGAACGGGGTATGATCAGCTAGAAATTAGAAAGGAAGATATACCCAAGACAAGGTTCACCACCCGATAGGGCCTGTACGAGTTTATGGTCACGTCATTCAGATTGACAAATGCTCCATCCTATTTCATGAGCATGATGATCTAGGTTTTCATAGATTTTCTGGACAAATTTGTGGTGGTGTTCATAGATGATATCCTGATATATTCCAGGAATTAATAAGAGCACAAGCAACACCTTTGTGCTGTCTTGGAAAGGCTGATATCCCATCAACTGTATGTCAAGTTCAGTAAGTGTGAATTTCAGCTATAAAAGAAGTGAGATTTCTAGGACACATCCTGTCCGAACAAGGTGTGGCTGTCGACCCCAGCAAGGTAACAACAGTATTAAACTGGAAGACACTAGTCTCAGTGACCGAAGTCCGTAGCTTCCTGGCTTTGGCAGGGTACGACCGTCGGTTCATAGAAGGCTTCTCAAAGATAGCTAAGCCGTTGACGGAATTGCTCAAGAAAAATCAGAGATTTTTCTAGATGATAGAATATGACAGTAGTTTCCTGGATCTGAAGACAAGGATAAAGACAACACGTGTCCTAGTCCTTCGAGACAAACATAAGAATTTTGATATTTAGTGTGATGCTTCCCGACGAGGAATCGGTTGCGTACTAATGCAGGAAGGAAGGGTTGTAGCGTTTGCATCCCGACACCTATGACCTCATGAAGAGAACTACCCCGCGCATGACTTGGAATTAGCAACCGTGGTTCATGCCTTGAAAATTGGGAGGCATTACCTTATCGGACAACGGTGCGAAATATACACGAACCATAAAAGTCTCAAGTATATTTTCACCGAGCCTGACCTGAATCTCAGACAACGATGATGGCTTGAACTGGTCAAGGACTATGACCTTGGGATCAATTATCATCTGGGAAAAGCCAATGTGGTCGCAGACGCTGTCAGCAGAAAGCCAATCACTGTAAATGCATTGATGGGAAGCATGCATCCAAGGTTACAAGAAGAATTCGCTAGCCTCAACACGGTGTTATGCGGTCCAACTACCCCGGATACGCTGGAAATTACCCCCACTCTCATGGAACAGATCAAGAAGGCTCAGGAGCCGGATGAAGGAATCAAGAAGATCAAGGACTTGATTCCAAAGGGGAAGGCCAAGTCCTTCCGAGTGGATGACCAAGGCATCTTGTGGTTAGAGAAATGGATATGCGTACTCGACCAGAATAACCTGAGACAACAAATAATCAGGGAAGCTCATGATTCCGCATACTCAATCCATCCAGGAGGTACAAAAATGTACTAGGATCTGAGAGAGACTTTTTGTGGTCAGGAATGCGAAGGGATATAGCCTACTATGTCGCCTGCTGTGACATCTGCAACAAGGTTAAGGCAGAACACCAGAAACCCGCTCGGCTGCTACAACCTTTACAGGTTCCCTAGTGGAAGCGGGACGACATATGCATGGACTTCATTTTCGTACTACCCAAGTAGACAAGAGGCAATGATGTTATGTGGGTCATTGTGGATACACTCACGAAAGACCACTTCTAACGCCACTTTATTCCGGTAAAGACCACTTTTAACGCCAATCAGCTTGCACAGCTTTACATGTCCCGGATAGTCAGCCTTCATGTAGTACCCAGGTCTATCACCTCTGATAGAGGCTCCCTATTTACCTTGGCATTCTGGCTACGACTACATCAAGATTTGGGAACCATGCTGAATCATAGCAAAAAACCATCCGTAGACTAATGGACAGACAGAGAGAGTAAACCAGATACTAGAAGATATGCTTCGGTCATGTGCTCTCACCCATGGACCCAAATGGGAAGATAGCCTAACCTATGCGGAATTCTCCTACAACAACAACTATCAGACCAGCCTAAAAATGTAATCGTTTGAGGCATTATACGGACGAAAGTGTCGCGCTCGATTGAACTGGTCTCAGACAGGAGATAGTCGCATATTTGGAACGTACTTGATGCTAGAGATGGAGAAACAAGTTAAGGACATTCAGGAGCGCCTTCGAGCAGCCAAGTCCCGTCAGAAGAGTTATTATGACCCAAAGCACCGGGAAGTGACCTTTGAGCCCGGAGAGTATGCGTACCTCCGAGTAACCTTCATGAAAAGAGTAAAGAGGTTTCGCACACGGGGAAAGCTCACACCAAGATACATCAGTCCCTTTTGAGTGATCGCTAGAAGAGGCAGAGTGGCATATCAGTTAGAATTACCGTCAAAGTTGTCAGATGTGCACGATGTCTTTCACATCTCACAACTAAGGAAGTGCATTGCATCACCAAGTTTCTGCTGATTATGATCCTTTGTGAAGGAAGTACTTGCTAGGGGTGCACAAATGATCTATAATTTTTTGGGCATGTGTGCACTACCAAATAACACTCCTCCACCAAGTTTCAGCCTCAGCAGGGCAAGCATGTGAGCACCCCAAGCTCATTTCCATTCTGGACCAGAAAGGTGGTTTTCAAAGGAACTATATTCAATTCTTCTTCAAATTCTTTCAAACTTTGCCAGTTTGAAGTCCTTTCAAGGTATATAACCCTACACACCTTATACAACCCCCTCTCTATCTCAGGTCTCCTACAGAACCTCCTCAAGATGGCTGGCAGAAACTGTTGCTGAAGAGATCCATCAAGCCAGAGTGCACCTAGTCGAGACAGTGGTATAATGAGGCTAGATGGTCGAGGGACTACACTATGGACAAGGTATGCCAGCCTTGCGTCGCCTCGTGGTGGCCGCACCTGTGGTGAGCATGGTGCTGGCATGCCACAGCGCGCGTTCTACACGACGCCAGTGTCGGATGCGCTCCCCCGAGCCGTCCCTCGCTGTCCCCCCCCTTGTCCCTTGGTGTCGGCATTGCTCCAGCCAACTGCATGGCGTCTCCCGAACCCTCCTGGTCGTCGGAGAAGGCCGCCGCCGCTCCCAGTCAAGCTCCGCCACGGGCAGAACAATGGGCTTCGGCCACTATGGTCGTCCGCAAGCTATTAATGGCACCGGACCCGTCCCGCCGCTCCCCTGCCCTACTACATCACCTCACCTCCACGCCGCGACGGCCAGCTCGCCGTCCTTGTTCCAGTGGCAGGCCCGAGCCTCACCGCTTCGGGAGAGCTCAGCAATGTTCACCACTGGCCTATAAATGGCTCTGCCCAGCCCCTCCTAACCCATCGCCCCACCTCTCCACCTCTGAATCGCCCATAGAGATCATCAACAAGAGCCGGGAGCTCGTCTCCCTCATCTCCAGCGAAGGCTCCGCAGCCCAAATCCCCTGTGTCGCGAGCCACC
Source organism: Hordeum vulgare subsp. vulgare (assembly GCF_904849725.1). Lineage (NCBI taxonomy): Eukaryota > Viridiplantae > Streptophyta > Magnoliopsida > Poales > Poaceae > Hordeum > Hordeum vulgare. The sequence continues at coordinate 227,761,543 of NC_058520.1, read as the reverse complement.
TCCATTCCATCCCAGCCCAACCTGAGGCCACCATCGAGATCCCCTGGTCACCCTGGTCCTCCTAGAGCCCGTGGCCAGACAATCCTCTGCCGGAATCGACGCTACCGACGACCACCGTAGTATCCACCCGCCTAAAAGGAAGGGGGCGACACCGTCCGTCCACCTCCGAAGGAGATACAGGTACAGGAAGGGTCGTCATCGAACGCCCGATCCATTCCGGCCATCTCCTAGCCCCGCGGCCGTACCTATCGCCGGTGAGCATCGCCGGTGAGCCGCCTCGTCTCTGTTTCTCTCCCTCTCTCTCTGTTTTAAACGACAGGCCCCACCTGTCAACGTCTGGAGCCCGCGCTCGAAGCGGTAAGTGGAGGTGCCTCCTGCACTTTACACCTTCGACGTGGCCCTCCCCTCTGTTTTCTGATTTTTATATAAAATTCATATTTGACCAGTAACATTGACCAGCTGTTACTTTTTATTTACATGTCCAAATTAACTGATTCTTTTTGCATTGAGTTGGTACAGAGCCCCTTTATTATCTGACAAATTTTGGTCTTTTTCCCATACTCATAGAATTTCTGGTTCACGAAAAGGTATAATGTGACATTTTCCTTTTAAAAATTCAAAATGTTTCAGAGGGAAACTTTGGTGAATTTGAAGACCAAGAGTGCTTGAACAACCCAACTGAGCAAGGCTAGCCATGATACCCATGTTATATAGTACTTCCATAGCATTGCATACTTTCATATATTATGCCCATTTATTTGCTATCGAATAATTCATAGTAAATCATTTAAAATAGTTAGTTGATCATTGTTATAAACCACTATAATTGGAATGACTTAGTGGTTAATCTAGAGTCACCTGTCGAGGCTTAACCGTGCAACCACATTTGCCGGTATGGGACGGCCATGACTTGGGCTGATTGCGTGATCTTTCACCGGTACCTACAAAGAGGGAGGGTTATGCACTCGTGCTACCCTGATCAGGTAGGCGGTGATAACCCTATGAGCCCAGTTGAGTTGGTTTGGGCCCATCCCCGTTTGGGATAGTTTAGTTTCGCCACGATGGTGACAGGTGTCATGAACACACAGGGACACCCAGGGAAGGACTCCAGGGGAGAATGAATGTCGGTGGTATGATGGGACAGTCACGGATCAGGCAGGTTTCGTTGGAGCAACACTGGTCCACCCGAATGGGATCACGAGGGCAATGCTCCATGGTGTGGGTAAAGTGTGCAACCTCTGCAGAGTGTCAAATCTATTCGAATAGCCGCGTCCACGGTATTAGACAGCCCGTCCAGACCTCATTAGGTGGTCAACCATGACCATAGTAGTAATAATAATGATGGAAGAACTCTTCAAATGATCGAAGATACTCGATGAGTATTTTGGGTTTTGTGAGACAACCCGGATATGAGTAAGTTGGTAACTGGTACAGTTAATAATGTTGCTTAATAATTCATCATTGCCATGCTATTGTTTGCTGCATTACTTGGTTGTTGTGTGCTTGCGAGTATATTCAAAGTACTCACCTGGCGTATCATGTCAGATGCAGGAGAAGCCGAGGACGAAGGTCCTGATAGTCCGTACTAGGACGTGTCCACAGGAGTGTCTGTGTGAATGGAGTTGCCGCTATGTTCCGCTACGCCATAGAAGTACTAAGTAGTTTCGATGCCCCACTATGTTTCATAAATAATGTAGATATTGTCTCAGCATCGAGGGTGTCTTTGGCCTCGCTATCATTTTAAGATAAGTACATCTACCCGTATGCTATCAATAAAGTATGTTCATGTCGGGACCCTGATCCTAAATCATAAGAACCCAGCCTGTAACACGTCACATCACTTTGCGGCCTCACGCACGATAAACTCCACGGCTGCCACCTTACCTTGGCCGGGACCGTTTGCGTCTTTTGGCTCACGTATATGAATGTGTTGCTAGCATTCAAACGACAAAGAACCCGGGTCCACATGACTAGTTATAAATCCAAGTGGTACATCCGTACAGGGACAGGCATACATAACCCAACAATGCAAGTGTCGGTCATCAGCGTGTGTAGACGAGTCGTAGCTAGCTATAAGGACTCCATTACACCGCATGAAATTTCCGCGAAGGGACAGATACATCAGCAACGAAGGATACATGCCGGTCAATCAATGTGTCCAGAGCAGTAGCAAGCTACCAAAGCTCAGTGGAAGCACAAAGAGGCATTTCCCCGTAAAGAGTACTAATAAAGGCACAAAACTAGGTGTCGAATCCCACACATATAATGCATTTCATAACATACACACAATATGCACGATATGTGTAGATACAAGATGGCATCAAACATAACTCTATCACTCAAGCTTTTATTAAAGACTCATAAGAGTCAACATAGTATGATATTACAAACATGGGTCTCGTGACCTCACACTCAAGTCATACAAACATCAAGCGGAAGCATAACATATCTTCGTACAGACATCTACTAAAAGTGGCTGAAGGAGCCTGAAAAGCTACAACGACCCTACCAAAGGAGCCAGACCTCTGTCTGGGATTCCCAAGCTATTCCAGTCAACATCGAACACATCGCGTTGAAACCTTTAATGAGATTAAGGTCTCCTGTACAAAAACATAAATTAAGCAAACGTGAGTACAAAGGTACTCAGCAAGACTTACATCAGAACTATCTACATATGCATCAGTATCAATGAAAGGATTGTGGGGTTTGATAGCAGCAAGCCAGCTTTGACTCTAGGCTAACCTGTACTATGACTACAAGTTATTTCTTTGAGGTGGGATAATGCACACGAGTCCACATATTCACCAATCAATACACCACTATGTTTCCACTTTCGTCTCCCTACGAGAAGGCCATCCATAGCACTCACACTTAGCTTGCATGTTTTAGAGTGTGTATTTAAACTATCTATGTACCACGTAATGTTTCCAAGTATTCCATATTCGAGGTCGCGGCTATTCGAACAGATTAAATCACACTGCAGGGGTATACTTCTTCACACATGCTCTCACCACTTAGCACCATATGCATGTCATGCATCTCGTCAACCTTCAAGCAGAAGCATTGGTGTGGGTGTCGGCCACGACTGTTAACCACACAAGACCCTAGTCTAGGTTTATCGCCTATTTGAGACTGAACCCGCAAGGAAGTCCGGCCGAGGTTTCCTCTACGGCCCCAAACGATGAGCGCAGGGTTCCCAAGCCCACCATCCGGGTTACACTTGGTACACTATGCCACTGTGTATCTACCGCACTGAAGCCTACCCCATCGGGCAGAGCTAAACACGACCGCCAACACTTTTCCTACAAACACCAGAAACTAGTTACAACTCCTGGACAGAGATCTAGGCGATTAATAAGCCAAGAGGGTCAATTAAGTATCCCAATGTGTGGCAGTATCTTGTCTTGGATAACATACACAGAACTCAGTTCTTAAGAACGGTCCCAATGAGACAACCCACCATGTACTCCTACATGACCTCTCATCGCTACCTTTACCAAATCTGATTCACACCTTTACTCTCACACTATAGGACATGAACACAACCATTCCGATTCATCATCCACATGGATCAGACCCGACACGACTCTAAGCAAAGTAGGCATTGTAAGCAAGCATGGATGAGTAAGCAGAACAAGGCTCAAGCAGTTTATACTCATGCTAAGTGGTTTCAACTATTTACTGTGGCAAAATAAGGTCATGCAGAGGAATGGGTTCAACTACCGAGAACATATAACAGTTGAATCGTGTTTGTCCTAATGAAATAAAAGAGAGCAGGAACGAGAGAGTGGGTTTATATCAATATGCTCAAGGGGGTTTGCTTTCCTGACAGTTCTGAAGATAGCCACGAGTCTTCATCAGTGTCAATGATCACGTCGTCGGAACCATCGTCTATCGAGTGGGAACAACACCGGCAAACAAGAAAGAACAATATTTACTTCATGGAAATGCAACACTATGGTTCATGATCATGACATGAAAATGAAATGTGGCATGGCTAATGTAGCTACCATTTCTTAAGTTGAAGTTGGTTTGAATCAAAATTCAAATATCACTTCAAACAAGGAATTTTTCAGATACCCTTTTAATTGATTCGACCCGATGCTCAGGCATAACTTGTTTTATAATGCATGAAGATGGCATATTGAGGTACTGAGTTTCCTAGTTCAATGTTTGGTCTTATTAATTGAAGTGGAATTCAAATATATACGAAATTCCAACTCCAAACTATTTATTAAATTTACCCTAATTATTATTTTGCCTACTTGGTGATATTAACTTTTTCAAACGTGCATGAGAATGCCATAATCAGATTCCTTGAATTTTTCTGATCATTTTTCATATATTATTTATTTAATTTGGAGTTATATTTTATTTTCTATGGTTTTTCAAAGTTTACAGCATTTTCTCGAATTATTTTAGAATAGAAAATACTATTATTGCATCAGCACTGACGTCAATTGGTCAACTCGCTGGCCAAGTCAAACCTGATAGCCAGGGCCCACCAGTCAGTGAAATAGGGCTGATCCCCGGTCAAACCTAAGACTAACTAGGCTTTGACCCCCTATGGGGCCCTGTGTCAGTGACTTAGGGGGTTATTAGTGGTTAATTAGGGTCTAAACTAATACCTGACCGACCAGGCCCACATGGGAGTGGCTCAGGCCGACGAGGTCGACGCCGGCGACCAATAGAGCGACGGAGGCTCGCCGGAATCGCGGCATCGGCGTCCATTCTAGGCGCGGATGGGTGGAATGGGTTCCTTGGGGGCATTGCTTCTTTTGGTGGCAGCTAGATGGCCAGAGGGGCACCGGAGGTACGCCGGCGACGAGCCCAAGCGGTGGCGGGGTTCGGCCGTGGCGGGGAGTGGGGCTACAATGGCACCCCAATTCGAAGAACCGGATTACCAGTGTTTCCAACCCAGAGATCATGTCTTCTCGAAACACTCAACAACTTGGAACAGAATTGAACTAGCTTTATTGATAGCATAAGGTTACAAGTACATATCTTACAATGATAGCGAGGACAAAGGCACCCTTGGTGCTGCAACAGTATATACATTATTTACGAAAGATAGTGGGGCCTCAAGACTACTAAGTAATTCTACGGCGTAGCGGAACATAGCGGCAACTCCATTCACACAGACACTCCTGTGGACACGTCCTAGTACGGACCATCAGGACCTCCATCCTCGGCTTCTCCTGCATCTAGCATGATACGCCAGGTGAGTACTTGGAATGTCCTCGCAAGCTCATTATAACCAAGTAATGCAGCAAACAATAGCATGGCAACAAATTATAAATAATACCATTGGCTATACTGATTATCAACTTACTCATGCCCGGGGTTGTCTCACAACCACCAGGATACTCATCAAGCATCTCCACTCAATTGAAGAGTTCTTCCATCATTACTAATATTAACATCATTGACCATTTACTGAGGTCTGGTAGGGTTGTCCATTACCGTGGACTCAGGTATTCAAATAGGGTTGACACTCCGAAGAGGTTGCATACTTTACCCACACTTTGGAGCACTGACCTCGTAATCCCATTCGGGTGGACGAGCATTACTCCAACGGGACTTGCCTGACCCGTGACTCTCTGATCGTTCCACCGACAATCACTCCCCTCCGGAGTCTTGCCCTGGGTGGCTGTGTGTCCTCTTGACACCTGCCGCCGTCGTGGCCAAACTGAACTGTCCCAACTAGGGATGGGCCCATCTCAACTCAACTAGGCTCACAGGGTTATCACCGCCTACCGGGCCAAGGTAGCATGCGTGCATAAACCTCCCTCTTTGGAGGTACCGATGAAAGATCACGCGATCAGCTCAAGTCACGGTCGTCCCATATCAGCAAGATGTGGTTGTACGGTTATGCCCGGACAGGTGACTCAAGATCAACCACTAACTTATTGTAAGCATAGTGACTTATAACAGTAAGCACATATTTTATTTGATAATGTATTAGGCATTTACTTTATAGCAAAGTAAGTGAACATAATGCATGAAAATATGCTATGCTTATGCAATACTACACCACATGGATATAATCGCTTGCCTTGATCAGTGGGGTTGTTCAAATAGTCCTGGTCTTCAAAGTTTCCTTCTGAAATATATTTGAAATAGCAAAAGAAAAGAAAAAGTCATATAACACCTTTTTATTAATCAAAAATTCTATGAGTGTAAGAAAAATGCCAAACTTTACCAGAAAATAGAGGGGTTCAGTACCAAGTCAATGCAAAAAGAATCAATTGATTTGGACTTAAGAACAAAAATATACAGATGGTCAAAGTTGCTGGTCAAATCTGAAAACTAATAAAAAGAAAAAAGAACCTGACAGAGGCCACCTCGAAGACGTAAAGTGGAGGGGCGCCTCCACTTACCGCTTCGGCCGCGGGCCTCAGCCACTCGCAGGTGGGGCTGCCTCTTTTAAACACAGAGAGGGAGAAAGAGACAGGGACGCGGCGGCTCTCCGGCGACGGTCGCCGGTGCTACACACGGCGGGGATGCCTGGGAATAGGCGGAATGGAACGGCTGGTCTACGACGAGCACGCACGTACCCGCAGCGCGACGAGAGATGGACTGACGGCGTCATCCCCTTCTTCTCCAGCGGCACGGCTTCGGGTGGTCGTTGGAGACAGTGGTTCTGGCGGCGATTGGCTCGGGCGAGGGGTCGAGGAGCATCACGGGGAAGCCGTGAGCTCGATGGAGTGGTGGAGAGGGCTCTGGGAAAGGTGGTTGGAGCTGGTGATGGTGGGGCCGTAAGCGGCGGAGCTCCGGCGATTATTTGAGGCCAGAGGGCCTCTTGGCCTTGGGTCGCTCTTTGGGCGGCCAATTAGAGGCTGCAGGAGGTGGATGGAGACCTCAAAGGGGTCGGGGCGACCCTTAAATAGGCCGGTGACGAGCGCGGCCGATCTTTCCCGAAGCGGCGAGGATAAGCTCGGCCACTGGAGTAGGGGGTGAGCTGGCTGTCGCGGAACGACCTGAGGTGATGGAGGAGGGCAGAGCGTCCATGGGACGCCTCCTACGCCATAAAGGGGTCGCGGACGACCACAGTGGCCGGAGCCGACTATTCGGTCAGTGGAGGCGCTTGGCAGGGACCAACGGCGACCTTCTCCGGCGACCAAGGGCCTTCTTGAGGTGCCACGCGGCTGCTAGGAACGCCCTCGACACCACGGACAAGGAGGGGCAGCGAATGACGACACGAGCGGTTCGGCTGCCACAGGGGCTCCACAGAGCGCGCGATGTGGCATGCCAGTATTGTGGTCACCACGGTTACTGCTGCCACAAGGCAATGCAAGCCCGAGGACCTTGTCCATTGCATCGACCGTACTCTTACCAGTCACCATCCATCAGTAGTTCGACCAGTCACACACTCCTGCGAAGTGTAGCATCAACTACATCTTCTGCCTGCGAACATGGGGAGGATCTAGATCTCAAATGGGTTTGGGTTAGGGCAAGATAGCATGTCTGGGTTAATCAGCATACGAAAGACTACAGACTCGCAAAGTTTAAAAGGATTTGAAGATCAAATGAATATAGTTCCTTTGTAAATCATCTTTCTGGTCCAGAATGCAAATGAGCTCATGGCACTCACATGCAAGCCCTGCTAATGGTGAAACTTGGTGGATGAGTGTTATTTAGTAGTGCACACATGTCCAAAAATTTACAGATCATTGGTGCACCCCTAGCTAGCACTTCCGTCACAAAGGTTCAGTTTTAACAGAAACTTAGCAGGGTTTTCCTGCTCAAAACTTGTACTGGACCATTAGATATTTTTACATATTTGAACTAAATATGATCCCTTAGAGCTAAGGGAATTTATTGAGAATTTTCTAAAATAGGAAAAATAGGGTTGCTTCACAAAGTGACAATTCTGGCCAGAAAAGAAATAATTATTCTAGCCAAAATTTTGCATTGGGCAATGAAATGGTTTTGAAGATTTTGAAATCATATGACATTGAGAACATGTGGAAATTTTTTTTGGGTCAATGGCTTATCCCAACTATAGGTTGCTTCACAACCCATGGCGATGCCATTATTCCCCAAAATAAAAAAGGAATTATTTGAAAGATTTAAATATTGCAAAATATTCCAAGGAAGGTTTTGGCAATAGGCAAAAGGTTTTGGGTTGCTTGGGACAAGAAATCAGAGACTCACAATCCAACTTGCTTGAAAAAATTTGAAAATCCACCAATTTGCAAGTGAAAGTCCAAAACATTTTGAAAAGAAACAGTTTGAACAATCAGGGTGTTACAAACCTACCCCCCTTAGGATGAATCTCGTCATCGAGATTCGGTTGCTCAAGGAACAAGTATGGATATGCGGATCTCAAGAAATCTTCTCTCTTCCAAGTAGCCTCTTCCTCAGTATGGTGTTCCCATAGTACTTTATAAAACTTGAGCACCTTACTCTTGGTAGTTCTTTCCATCTCATCCAAGATTCTGACGGGTTTCTCCTCATAGGTCAGATCCTTAGCCAATTCTAGCTCACTCATATCTACCTGCTTAATTGGCGGTGCAATACACTTTCTTAGTAGTGAGATGTGAAAGACATCGTGCACATCCGACAATTCAGGCAGTATTCGAACTGATAGGCGACTCTGCATTTTCTTGCGATCACTAGAAAGGGACCGATATACCTTGGTGCGAGCTTTCCCCGTGTGCGAAACCTTTTTACTCCTCTCATGGGGGTTACTCGGAGGTAAGCATATTCTCCTAGTTCAAAGGTCACTTCCCGGTGCTTTGGATCATAATAATAGCTTTTCTGACGGGACTTAGCTGCTTGAAGGCATTCCTGAATGTCTTTGACATGTTTATCAGCCTCCAGTATCAAGTCTGTTCCAAAGATGCGACTATCTCCTATTTGGGACCAGTTCAAAGGGTACGACACTTTCTTCCATATAATGCCTCGAACGGTGACATTTTCAGACTTGTCTGATAGCTATTGTTGTAAGAAAATTCTGCATAGGGTAGGTTGTCTTCCCATTTGGGTCCATGGGTGAGTGCACATGACCGAATTATGTCCTCTAGTATTTGGTTCACTCTTTCCATCTATCCATCGGTCTAACGATGGTATGCTGTGTTGTGTTTCAGCATGGTTCCCAAAGCTTGATGTAGTCATAGCCAGAATGCCGAGGTGAATAGAGAGCCTCTATCTGAGGTGGTCGACTTGGGTACTCCATGGAGGCTTAGTATCCGGGACATGTATAATTGTGCTAGTTGATTGGCGTCGAAAGTGGTCTTTACCGGAATAAAGTGGGCTACTTTAGTAAGCATATCCACAATGACCCAGTTGGCATCACTACCCCTTGTCGACTTGGGTAATCCGACAATGAAGTCCATGCATATGTTGTCCCATTTCCACTGGGGAACTAGTAAAGGTTGAAGTAACCCAGCGGGCTTTTGGTGTTCCGCCTTAACCTTGTTGCATATATCACAGCAGGCCACATAATAGGCTATATCCCTTCGCATTCCTCACCACCAAAATGTCTTTCTTAGATCTTGGTACATCTTCGTACCTCCTGGATGAATGGAACATGCGGAATCATGCGCTTCTCTAAGTATTTGCTGTCTCAGGCTATCCTGGTCGGGGACGCATATCCATCTCTTGAACCATAAGATGCCTTGGTCATCCACTCGGAAGGAATTTTCCTTCCCTTTCAGCAGCGATTCTTTGATCTTCCTGATTCCCTCATCCGATCCTTGAGCTTTCTTGATTTCTTCTATGAGGGTGGGGGTAATTTCCAGGGTTTCTGGAGTAGTTGGACCGCATAGTATCATGTTGGGACTAGCGAATTCTTCTTGCAGTCTCGGATGCATACTTCCCATTTATGCATTTACCATGATTGGCTTTCTACTAAGAGCATATGCAACTGCATTGGCTTTTCCTGGATGATAATTGATCCCAAGGTCATAGTTCTTGACTAGTTCAAGCCATCGTCGTTGCCTGAGATTCCGATCTGGTTGGCTGAAAATATACTTAAGACTTTTGTGGTCTGTGTATATTTCACACCGTTGTGCAATAAGGTAATGCCTCCAAATTTTCAAGGCATGAACCACGGCTGCTAGCTCCAAGTCATGTGTGGGGTAGTTCTCTTCATGCGGTCGTAGCTGCCGAGATGTGTATGCTACAACCTTTCCTTCCTACATCAGCACACAGCCGATTCCTCGTCGGGAAGCATCGTAGTAAATGTCAAAACTCTTGTGAATGTCCGGAAGGACTAGGACAAGTGCGGTCGTTAGTCTTGTTTTTAATTCCAGGAAACTGCTTTTGCATGTTGTCTTCCAAACGAATCTCTGATTTTTCTTGAGTAATTCCGTCAGTGACTTAGCTATCTTGGAGAAGCCTTCTATGAATCGTCGGTAGTAGCCTGCCAATCCCAAGAAGCTACGGACTTCGGTCACCGAGACTGGTGTCTTCCAGTTCAATACTGATGTCACCTTACTTGGGTCGACGGCCACGCCTTGTTCTGATAGGATGTGTCCCATAAATCCCACTTCTTTTAGACAGAACTCGCATTTACTAAATTTGGCTACAGTTGATGGGATCTCAATCTTTCCAAGATAGCACAGAGGTGTTGCTTGTGCTCTTCTTCATCCTTAGAATATATCAGGATATCATCAATGAACACCACCACAAATTTTTCGAGGAAATCCATGAGGACCTTGTTCATCATGCTCATGAAATAGGATGGAGCATTCGTCAGTCTGAATGACATGACCAAAAACTCATACAGGCCATATCGAGTGGTGAACGCTGTCTTAGGTATATCTTCTTTTCTAATTTTCAGCTAATGATTACCAGTCCTATGGTCAATTTTGGAGAATACTCCTGCTCCACTCAACTGGTCGAATAAGTCATCAATGCGTGGGAGTGGGTACTTATTTTTAATAGTGACCTCATTTAGTTGACGATAGTCTATGCACATTCTCAAGCTTCCATCCTTCTTCTTCACAAATAGCACTGGTGATCCCCATGGTGAGATGCTTGGACGGATGTATCCTTTTTGTAGTAATTCGTCCAACTGCTTCTTTAGCTCTGCCAACTCTGGACCTGGCTTACGATAGTATTTCTTGTAAATTGGGGCACTACCGGGGACTAATTCAATCACAAACTCCAACTCCCGGTCAGGTGGCATTCCTGCTAATTCCTCGGGGAACACGTCCAGAAATTCGCATACCACCGGAATCAAGTTCATGTCTGTGACATTTGCTTGGTATGCCATTCCTTTCCTTGACTTCATCTGGTTGGCAAGAAATTGGACAGTTTGTCCGGCCGGATTAACCAGCGTCACAGTTCTGGTGGCACAGTTGTACACACTTGATGGGGTGTCAACCACTCCATTCCGAGTATCACATCTAATCCTGAGGATTCGATAGCAATCAGTGCAGCTGGAAATGTAGCTCCTTGTATCTGTATTTCCAGATCTTGGTATATGAGATTTGTTCTGAGCATAGAGCAAGGGGATTGTACCATCATGATCTTATCCAACAACGAAAAGGAAAATTTGTGCACGGTGGCAAAACTCCTCGAAATAAATGAGTGGGAAGCCCCTTAATCAAATAAAACTACTGCGGGTATGTTGTTAACAGGGAACATACCGATAACGACTCTAGGAGCTTCGCACGCTTGTTCGGCGGAGATGTGGTAGACGCGTCCTTGATTATATTTAAGGTTAGGGCAGCGTCCAATGGTGTTGACCCGTGGCTTGATGTCAGAGGATGGTTTTCCGTTAATGGTGGGGCACTGCTTTGCATAGTGTCCACTTTGGCCGCAAGTGAAACATGTGTTGTTGCGGCGGGAATCCTCTAGTACTGGTTGTTTGCCGAAGGCCTTGTTCTGGCTCACTCTCATTGTTACTATTGTTCCAGGTAGGCTTGTAGACGGTGGTGTTTAGTTGCCAGGTACGTGGCTTCTGTGCAATCTATTCCTTGTTGTCCTTCTTGGGTTCAAATTCCTCTTGCAGACATCGTACCCGGTCTTAAGCTCTCGTTCGGCTATGAAAGCCTTGTTCACAAGAGTCTGGAAGTCTAGAAACTCCAGCATACAGAGCTGACAACGGAGAGTATGATTCAGACCTCCTAGGAAGCGATCTATCTTCCTTTCCTCAGTGGCTACGTCATGGGTAGAGTATCGTGCCAGATTGTTGAATTTGTTCAGATACTCGGCCACTGTCATGCTTCCGTGTATAAGAGCAAGGAATTCTCTTTGCTTCACCTTCATTATACCAGTAGGGATGTGATATTTGCGGAATGCTTCCTTGAATCTTCCCCATGTAATCTCTTCTCTATAGGGCCATATTTCCTTTGTGTTATCCCACCATATAGCTGTTGGCCCTTCTAAGTAGTGAGTGGCAAAAGGAACCTTGTCTGCTTCATCGCAACGGGCTATAACTAGTTTCTTGTCCATAGTCCTTAGCCAGTCATCAGCTTCAATTGGATCCACGGCTTGGCCAAAATTGGGAGGCTTAGTGCGCTGAAAGTTTGACAACTTAGAACGTGCCCCGTTGTTGTTATTCTAGCCTACCATAGCCTGCATGCTTCTCAGAAACTCCATAAGGTCCTAATTCCTCTTTTCCTCAAACATCCTCATGATCTGCTCAGTATTTGGTGTATGGGATGGGGGAGGTGGTAGGTCTTCTGGTTCTTGACCTACCTGTCTGGCGGATCAACGGATAGGGGTTCCATCACCGCCTTGGCTACACCTTCCTTTCATCCTAAATTATTGTTCCCATTGCAAAATACTGAATTGATGAGCAACATCCATAAGGGAAAAGCATGGTCATGAAACACCAAGAAAGAGTTCACACGGAAAAGCCAATAAGAAAATAACATAATTATACAATACAACTCAACATTATTCATGGCAAGCTTGTAGGGTAAATATCATGACTAGACTGCTCATACGGTAGTTGACATACGCAAAGATGCATGCTCAACAACTCCAACCTTGACTCTAGTGGCGCGGATGGCACGAACACTGGAAGACCTCTAACTCCTCGTCGTCTGATCCCGTGTCGGAGTCTGAACTGATGATGTTGACCTCATTCTCCGGAGCAAAGGTGACACAACGACGCTGACGAGATGGTCATGCTTCCAAGGAAGAAGCAGCACGACGCCTCAGCATCGGAGCAGCAGGAGTGGCAAGGAGTGAGTCCCACTCAGAAGGAGTCTCACGGTGGCTGCCAGACGAAGTGCCTGACGACACTGATGAGCTAACTGGAATATCAAGTCCAGGTGGTGGTGGAACTAGTGGTGCATATGGGGGTGGAGCAGAAGACTAGGGTGGGGGTGGAACTACAGTTACGATAACAAGTGCCGCACGAAAACGAGATAGATCCTCAGTGAGGGATACAATCGTACGATAGCTGGCGCTCATGTAACGAGACAGCACAGCTGTCGCACAGTCACATGTCGGGTCTACAGGAGCAAAAATGACTCACCCTATCAAAGGCGACAGGGTGGGGTAGTGGAAGAAACCTGGATGAGTCTGCATCTCGACCTCGCGGTAGCGCAAGTCAGTGAGAGCCTCCACTGCAGCAAACTGGATTGCCATCTCTAGAGTAGAATCCGTTCCACCCTTAGTAGAGAGAATAGCTACCAATATCCAAGCTGGCAACCATGTAAGCCTGAGCATGGAAGTCGTACACGGACTCGGCAAGCTGCTCCCGAAACACCTGGTACACTGGTTCCTCGCTGTGAGGGTACAGTCGAAACCAGACATTCCGAAGCAGTGATGGGAAGGAGGATGGTGTTGGCTCATACTGAAAATGATACGGAACTAGTGCCATCTACACTCACAAAGCCAAAGGTTAGTAAAACAATGAATCATGATGCATGCCATGCAACAATCAAATGCAGCACTCAAAATGCAGCAAGCAAATGCATACTCACAACCCTATACTACTCGTCGTGCTAACGCGGCTACTAGGGTGTCCTACATTCAAAGAACCCGATTACCAGTGTTTCCATCCCAGAGATCATGTCTTCTGGAAACACTCAACAACTTCGAACAGAACTGAACTGACTTTATTGATAGCATAAGGTTACACGTACATATCTTAGAATGATAGTGAGGCTAAAGGAACCCTTGGTGCTGCAACAGTATCTACATTATTTATGAAACATAGTGGGGCCTCAAGACTATTTAGTACTTCTACAGCGTAGCGGAACATAGCGGCAACTCCATACACAGGGACACTCCTGTGGACAATTCCTAGTATGGACCATCATGACCTCCGTCCTCGGCTTCTCCTGCATCTGGCATGATACACCAGGTGAGTACTTTGAATGTACTCGCAAGCTCACAATAACCAAGTAATGCAGCAAACAATAGCATGCCAATCAATATGACAATTGCTAAGTAATATTACGAACTATACCAGTTAATCATAACCAAGTACTTGGAATGATACGCCATGTGAGTACTTGGAATGTACTCGCAAGCTCATCATAACCAAGTAATGCAGCAAACAATAGCATGGCAACAAATTACAAATAATCCCATTAGCTATACTAGTTATCAACTTACTCATGCCCGGGGTTGTCTCACAACCACCAGGATACTCATCAAGCATTTCCACTCAGTTGAAGAGTTCTTCCATCATTACTAATATTAACATGGTTGACCATTTACTGAGGTCTGGTCGGGTTGTCCATTACCGTGGACTCGGCTATTTGAATAGGTTTGACACTCTGCAGAGGTCGCACACTTTACCCGCACTATGGAGCACTGACCTCGTAATCCCATTCGGGTGGACCAGCATTACTCCAACTGGACTTTCCTGACCCGTGGCTCTCTCATCGTACCACCGGCAATCACTCTTCTCCGGAGTCTTGCCCTGGTTGGCCCTCTGTCCTCATGACACCTGCCACCGTCGTGGCCAAACTGAACTGTCCCAACTAGGGACGGGCCCATCTCAACTCAACTGGGCACACAGGGTTATCACCGCCTATCGGGCCAAGGTACGCGTGCATGACCCTTCCTCTTTGGAGGTACCGGTAAAAGATTACGCGATCAGCTCAAGTCACATCCGTCCCATATCGGCAAGATGTGGTTCTACGGTTATGCCCGGACAGGTTACTCAAGATCAACCACTAAGTTATTGTAAACATAATGATTTATAACAGTAAGCACGTATTTTATTTGATAATTTATTAGGCATTTATTTTATAGCAAAGTAAGTAAACATAATGCATGAAAATATGCTATGCTTATGCAATACTACACCACATGGATATAATGGCTTTCCTTGATCAGTGGGGTTGTTCAAACACTCCTGGTCTTCAAAGTTTCCTTCTGAAATATATTTGAAATAGAAAAAGAAAATAAAAGGTCATATAACTCCTTTTTATTAATCAGAAATTCTAGTAGTGTAAGAAAAATACCAAACTTTACCAGAAAATAGAGGGGATCAGTACCAACTCAATGCAAAAAGAATCAAGTGATTTGGACTTAAGAATAAAAATATACAAATGGTCAAAGTTGCTAGTCAAATCTGAACATAAATAAAAAGAAAAAAAGAACCTAACAGAGGCCACGTCAAAGACGTAAAGTGGAGGGGAGCCTCCACTTACCGCTTTGGCCGCGGGCCTCGGCCACTGGCACATGGGGCATGCCTCTTTTAAATAGAGAGAGGGAGAAGGATACAGGGACGCGGCGGCTCTCCGGCGACGGTCGCAGGTGCTACAGACGGCGGTGATGCCTGGGAATAGGTGGAATGGAACGGCTGGTCTACGACGAGCACGGACGTACCCGCAGCGCGACGAGAGACAGACTGACGGCATCGTCCCCTTCTTCTCCGACGGCGGCGGTTTCGGGTGGTCGTCGGAGACGGTGGTTCTAGCGGCGATTGGCTCGGGCGAGGGGTCGAGGAGCACCAGGGGGAAGTCCTCAGCTCAATGGAGTGGTGGAGAGGGCTCTGGGGAGGGTGGTTGGAGCTGGCGACGGTGGGGCTGCAAGAGGCGGAGCTCTGGCGATGATTCGAGGCCAGAGGGCCTCTTGGCCTTGGCTCGCTCTTTGGGGGGCCAATTGGAGGCTGCAGGAGGGTGATGGAGAGCTAGAAGGGGTCAGGGCGAACCTTAATTAGGCCGGTGACGAGCGCGGCCGCTCTCTCCCAAAACGACGAGGATAAGCTCGGCACTGGAGTAGGGGGTGAGCTGGCCGTCGCGGAGTGACCTGAGGTGATGGAGGAGGTCAGAGCATCGATGGGACGCCTCCTATGCCATTAAGGGCTCACGGACGACCAAAGTGGCCGGAGCCGACTGTTCCGTCCATGGAGGCACTTGGCAGGGAGCGGTGGCGACCTTCTCCGGCGACCCAGGGCCTTCTGGAGGTGCCACACGGCTGCCAGGAACGCCCTCGAAACCACGGACAAGGAGGGGGCAGCGAATGACGACATGAGCGGCTCGGCTGCCACAGGGGCTGCATAGAGCGCGCGCTGTGGCATGCCAGTACCATGATCACCACGGTTACTGCTGCCACAAGGCCACGCAAGACCGGGCACCTTGTCCATTGCGTCGACCGTAGTCTTACCAGTCACCATCCATCACTAGTTCGACCAGTCACACACTCCTGCGAAGTGTAGCATCAACTACATCTTCTGCCTGCAAACTTGGGGAGGATCTAGAGCTCAAATGGGTTAGGGTTAGGGCAATCTAGCTTGTCTGGGTTAATCAGCATAGGACAGACTACAGATTCGCAAAGTTTGAAAGAATTTGAAGATCAAATGAATATAGTTCTTTGTAAATCATCTTTCTGGTCGAGAATGCAAATGAGCTCATGGCACTCACATGCAAGCCCTGCTAATGGTGAAACTTTTTGGAGGAGTGTTATTTAGTAGTGCACACATGTCCAAAAATTTATAGATCCTTGGTGCACCCCTAGCTAGCACTTCCTTCACAAAGGTTCAGTTTTAACAGAAACTTAGCAGAGTTTCCCTTCTCAAAACTTGTACTGGACCATCAGATGTTTTTACATATTTGAACTAAATATGATCCCTTGGAGCTAAGGGAATTTATTGGGAATTTTCTAAAATGGGAAAAATAGGGTTGCTTCACAAAGTGACAATTCTGGCCAGAAAATAAATAATTATTCTAGCGAAAATTTTGCATGGGCAATGAAATGTTTTTGAAGATTTTGAAATCATAAGATACTGAGAACATGTGGAAAAAGATTTGGGGTCAATGGCTTATCCCAACTATAGGTTGCTTCACAACCCATGGTGATGCCATTATTCCCCAAAACAGAAAAAGAATTATTTGAAAGATTTAAATATTGCAAATTATTCCAAGGAAGGTTTTGGCAAGAGGCAAAGTGTTTTGGGTTGCTTGGGACAAGAAATCAGAGACTCACAATCCAACTTGCTTGAGAAAATTTGAAAATCCACCAATTTGCAAGTGAAACTCCAAAATATTTTGAAAAGAAAAAGTTTGAAAAATCAGGGTGTTACAGTTACGTGGCACGGGAGAGCGTGGAAACAGAGGGGAAATGACGACGAGCTCATGGCGGTTTGATTTGCGGTGACGGGGAGGTCGGAGTCGTCCTCTAGCCGGCGAATCGATGTCGGGAAGCTCCGGTGGCCTGAGAAGAAAACGGCGGTGCTGGCGGCGCTCCGAGGCTTCCGGGCTTGATTCTTTTGGCAGGGATGTCGAGGGCGATGGTGCAAGCACAACGGGCCTCTCGGGAAGGCGAGGGGTGGCCGGAGGCTACGGCTGCGAAGGACGGCGGCGACGGCCATGCTCGGATTTGGTGGGAAGGAGAAGCAGAGAGATGGGGAAGAGACCAGAGAGGGGTGGAGAATAGAGAGGGGGCTCTGGGCATCTCCAGGCAAGGAGATAAGCTCAGGGGGAGGCGAGCAGGAGGTGGAAGCAGGAGGTGTCCGCGGGTGAGCACGCGTGCGCCACGCCTCTGCCTACTGGCGAGAGGTGGAAGAAGACGCCTTCGCCCCTGGTGGACTGGGCCATCTCCCTCCTCGGCCACGTAAGCAGGTAAGGTTCTTTCTCTCTTTTATTTTTTTTTCATATCCTGTTTTCTAATTTTTGACATTTGTTTTGATTTGTTTAAAATACCAAATCACTTAATAAATTCTGAAAATTTATATGTGGCCTCTTATAATATATCCAGAATTATTGGATCTGTAAAATTATTTATAGCATTTATAAATCCAATGCAAATAGGGTTGAATTAATTCAAATGCCCAATATGAAATGGTTCTGTGATCCAATAATATTGGTTGACATTTTTATCTCAGTCCAATATTTTATTGGAAAATCAGGAACATTTCCCTCTAGTTGTTTGAAGTAACTTTTATCTTGGTCATTTGACAAAATTCTTTATGAAACTTGATCATATCTCAATTGGAATCCTTTTGAATTTAGAATGCATGCATGAGCATGCAATGTCAAGCAGTGCTAAGCTAGGGTTGTGACAACTCACCCCCACTAAACAAGAATCTCGTCCCGAGATTCAAGCGTAGGATAGGAGTAACAGGGGACACTATCTATCACAATCTTCACGATCCAATTGCCCTTCTCGAAGATGTTGATTCATTGCATCATGTTGATCTTGACATCTTTGTCTTTGAGGTCTTCATCCAACACGAAGACAAGAGAACAGGAAGACTCTACATGATTCGATCTCCTCAAAGATCGATGAACTCATGATCAGCTCATAGAATGAGACGTAGGTACGTCCCTTGAGCTGAGACACAATACACATATCAGAAACGAGGAAATGAAGCTTATGACAAAGGTTCAATTGGTAGGCAACAATTCCACGCTTAAAAGAGATGGGGACGAGGTTTCAAAGTAGCGAGGAGTTAGGTTGCCCATCATACCATAACGGGGCACCTTAGGAGGGTGACTCATAGAGTTATTCCTTTAAGTGGCAAAAAGAATTACTTTTGATACAAATATCATTAAAACTTTTCATACTAGGGTAAGGAAATTCACAATGATCGTTGAAAGAATTCAAAAGAATGGCATACTCAGTTTGGAGAGAAACTAGAGTTATAGAGCACCTCGGCAAACGGAAGGCACATTCCAATCGATACCGAGGATATAACCTAGTGTCTGAGCATGCTCTCAAGAACTTGAGCATTTCCATATCAATCAAGGTTTACCAACATCCATGCCAAGGATCCTGGCAACACATCATACTACCATGATGAATAATGGTGGAGAATGCAGATGCAATGCAATGCAACACTTTCTCAGATTTTTCCTTAGAGATGCCAAGGAAACAAAACCTGGATAATCGACCGAGAGACATTTAGCACTCCGCTTCTAATGTTCTCCTTGATGTAATAGATAACTTAACTTCTAGGTATCTAGAACATCAAGTAGAGGTCGGACTTGGAAGCACGAAGGGGTCCATCAAGAACAACTTCCAAAATGAGTCATACAAAGTCCTCATAGGGAGATGGCTAAGGATGATAATGTTGGATATTATAATATTAAGTCTTCCGGCTAGGTATGTTAGCCACGGCATCACCTTACCGGGTTACACAGAGACCAATATTATAATTCTTGGGAAAAGTTCCAACCATTATAACTGCCTAAGATTCAGCTCTGGTTGGTGACATGATATTTCAGACTCAACATGTCTGAAAAGAAAGTTTGCAACACAAATCGACGAGATAACGTTGCGAGATTCTTGAGAAATGAACTACGGAAGACAACTCCAAAACATGAGCGGGATTTGCAAGATCCACGTGAACACATTTTCCAAGATAATGATGAGCGCATAAAAAGTCTTACAACAAAACACTACCGAGTTCTGGTTTGGGAACCATCATTGCGGATAATGAAGCCATGTGCAAGTCCGTCTCGGCCCTTCGGGAATAACACTTAACTTTTTTTCCTTGAAAAAATTAATTAGTGGCTTGGTGTGCTAGGAAATACATATGGAATGGAGGTAGCTAATCTCTCTGACCATACAATACTTCGCACGTGCATGACTGACTTGGGATGATTCCAGAGAAAGGAAAATATTTTTTCTCGAATTCACGTCGGTAACTTGCAACAATTACACATGAATGGAGAGGAAGTCACTTCTTACACCTAACATATACTTCATGAATATACATGAAGACAATGTCTACAAAGTTTCCAACACTAGCTTAATGTTCAACATAAATCATGGAACAAATGAAAATGTTGCCGATGGGCTCAACAACAATTCATCGAGATACCCATATAAATGGATTTCCATAACTATGTGAGCAAGATAATAGCATTGGTCAGATCAAAGAATATAATGGTGTATGCTCAAGGAAATCCACGATTAAGACATCGTTACGAAAATCTTTGGTTCTGAGTTTGATTTGACAATAGACCATACTCAAATCAAAAATTGGACAAGATAATATATACAACAATTGATCACACGAATCAAGCGATGAAAACATCATCTTTCTTCAAGATTCACACAACAGAAAAGATATCCCTTTAAAATGAACTAAGTTTAGGCGAAGCTTTTATCTTCCAACTCTCCAAGTTGTTGTTTAGCTTAACCAACTAGTTTCAGGGTATCCAACACGGAGTCTTGGAGAAGGGGTGGTTTATAGAAAAAACAACTTAATCACAAGCTCAACATAACAGTCAGGAAGCAACCTGGTAATACTTCCGAGAAGATGTTCGGAAAATCATGAACCACCGATATGTTATTAAGCTCGGGAACAATCTTGATTTTCAAGGAAATATGATATGATCAGTAAAGGGAGGGATTGACACAATCCTAGCTCATTAATTGAAAAGTGCACCATGAAACATGGACTAGGTAGCACGGTCAATCTTAAGAATGGTGGTTCAGTAAGCAACACACTAAGAATGAACTACAAAGCAACGACATTGCTAGGAGTATTGATTTCACACATCATGGTTCACTTGTCGATATTCCAGTTACTACCAACACGGAAACCAAGGGATGAACAATGATAGAGCGAAGTATCACTACCTCGAGAGCTCATAAGAGATTGTGCAATTCTCATGACATTCTTGACAAAAGAGGGAATACTCCAAGATAGACCAGAACAAAAGCTGGATTGGCTTTTTGATCTGCGGAATACAACTACTTTGTCCAAACCCAAGAAATGGATGAGGTACTGGAGTTTTCTTATCCCAGTCATTCAGAAATAGAACAACTTGATAGACCACAAGAATAATAGACATCGATGACACGAATGCACAACTACTCTTGACGATCCTCTCATAAATGAAGGTCAGAAACAATTGAAGAGGGCCAACTCAAGAGCACATGATTTTTCTGAGTTGTAGATGCATAGATTAGCATATCGAACGAGTTCAACATAATTCTTCCAGATAACCCATGCAGATGGGCGGAGTTGGCAGAATCATAATATGGAGTAGAGAAGTCATCACGAGCTCTCTTGTTAGGATCTTTAGTTCACGAAGAACTTCTGCCAGAGATGATCCATGGTGTTGGAAGAATGATATACCATGAACCTTGGAAACTACAACGAGGTTACTAATCATTCTAAGGAACTAGCAACACTATCAACAGAAGTAAGCAGAATGATCCTTGGATTCAAGAACCGAGAAATAGAATACCTACTAACTAAATAACATCACGGGATGTTGTTGAAAATGATGTCCAGAATAATAACACTAGAAACACAGAACTCATCTAGACTATTGGGTGGTTTATCAGGTAACATGCTTTCCTAATACTTCAACAATATGTCAAGCTAATAAAGTGCCTCAACACAATATTTAGTGTGCTTTGTCTGGCCAAAAAAGACATCGGAAAAAGGAGGAAGGAATTTGCGGTTGCATGATATTATTTAGAAATTTTGAAAAACTCGAACAACATAATGGATGCACGGGCACGAAATATCAGGCAAACTACAAGAAAACTGACAACATAACAATTGAATTCTTATGGAGACACTGATCCAGGATGACAACAACTTTTCTATAAGTCTCCAGCATAGTAACTCATCATCCTAATGAATAGATGTGAAAGCCTAATTCTTAAAACCCGTAGAATAAAGAAGAGGGTGACTTAGAATAAGGATGACACAAGGAAAGGAGTAAAAAGAGCCTTACGTTCCCTTCCACAAACAATTCCCTTATATAAATAAAGAGTTGCAAGACTCAACATCGACCAGTTTGGCTTGCTTATCCTACACGCAGTCAAGCTCTGATACCAAAGCTATCGGGACCCCGATCCTAAATCATAATAACCCAGCCCGTAACACATCACATGACTTTGCGGCCTCACGCACGATAAAATCCACGGCTTCCACCTTACCTTGGCCGGGACCGTTTGCGTCTTTTGGCTCACATATATGAATGTGTCGCTAGAATTCAAACTACAAAGAACCCGGGTCGACATGACTAGTTATAAACCCAAGTGGTACATCCGTACAGGGACAGGCATACATAACCCAGCAAAGCAAGTGTCGGTCATCAACGTGTGTAGACGAGTCATAGCTACCTACGAGGACTCCATTACACCGCGTGACATTTCCCGGAAGGGACAGACACAGCAGGAAAGAAGGATACATGTCGGTCAATCAATGTGTCCGGAGCAGTAGGAAGCTACCAGAGCTCGGTGGAAGCACAAAGAGGCATTTCCCCGTAAAGAGTAGTACTAAAGGCACACAACTAGGTGTCGAATCCCACACATATAATGCACTTCATAACATACACACAATATGCACTATATGTGTAGATACAACATGGCATCACAACATAACTCTATGACTCAAGATTTTATTAAAAACTCATAAGAGTCAACATAGTATGATATTGCATACAAGGGTCTCGTGACCCGACACTCAAGTCATACAAACATCAAGCGGAAGCATAACATGTCTTGGTACAGACATCTACTAAAAGTGGTTGAAGGAGCCTGAAAAGCTACCACGACCCTACCAAAGGAGCCACACCTCTATGTGGGATTCCCAACCTATTCCGGTCAATATCAAACACATCGCGTAGAAACGTTTAATGAGATTTAGGTCTCCTATTCAAAAACATAAATTTAGCAAATGTGAGTACAAAGGTACTCAACAAGACTTACATTGGAACTATCTACATATGCATCAGTATCAATGAAAGGATTGTGGGGTTTGATTGCAGCAAGCCAGCTTTGACTCTTGGCTAACCTGTACTACGACTACAAGTTCTTTCTTTGAGGTGGGATAGTGCACACGAGTCCACATATTCACCAATCAATACACCACTATGGATCCACACTCGTCTCCCTACGAGAAGGCCATCCATAGCACTCACACTTATCTTGCATGTTTTAGAGTAGCCATTTAAATTGTCTATGTACCACGTAATGCTTCCAAGTAGTCCATATCCGAGGACGCGACTATTCGAACAGATTAAATCACCCTGCAGGGGTATACTTCTTCACACATGCTCTCACGACTTAGCACCATATGCACGTCATGCATATCGGCATCCTTCAAGCGGAAGCACTGGCATGGGTGTCGGCCACGATCGTTAACCACACAAGACCCTAGTCCAGCTTTATCACCTATTTGAGACTGAACCCGCAAGGAAGTCTGACCGAGGTTTACTCTACGACCCCAAACAATGTGTGCAGGGTTCCCAAGCCCACCATCCGGGTGACACTTGGTATAACGTGCCACTGTGTATCTACCGCACTGAAGCCTACCCCGTCGGGCAGAGCTAAACACGGCCGCCAACACTTTTCCTACAAACACCAGAAACTAGTTGCAACTCCTGGACAGAGATCTAGGTGATTAATAAGCCAAGAGGGCCACTTAAGTATCCCAATGTGTGGTAGTATCTTGTCTTGGATAACATACACAGAACTCAATTCTTAAGGTTGGTCCCAATGAGACAACCCACCAGGTACTCCTACATGGCCTCTCATCGCTACCTTTACCAAATCAGATTCACACCTTTACTCTCACACTATAGGACATGAACACAACCATTCCGATTCATCATCCAGATGGATCAAACCCGACACGACTCTAAGCATAGTATGCATTGTAAGCAAGCGTGGATGAGTAAGCACAACAAGGCTCAAGCAGTTGCTACTCATGCTAAGTGGTTTCAACTATTTACTGTGGCAAAATCAGGTCGTGTAGAGCAATGGGTTCAACTATCGACAACATGGAACAGTTGAATCCTGTTTGTCCTAATGCAATAAAAGAGAGCAAGAGCGAGAGAGTGGGTTTATATCAATATGCTCAAGGGGTTTTGCTTGCCTGACAGTTCTGAAGATAGCCATGAGTCTTCATTAGTGTCAATGATCACATCGTCCAACCCATCGTCTACCGAGGGGGAACAACACCGACAAACTAGAAAGAACAATATTTACTTCATGGAAATGCAACACTATGATGCATGATCATGACATGAAAATAAAATGTGGCATGGCTAATGTAGCTACCATTTCTTAAGTTGAAGCTGGTTTGAATCAAAATTCAAATATCACTTCAAACAAGGCATTTTTCAGATACCCTTTTAATTTATTCGACTTGATGCTCACGCATAACTTGTTTTATGATCATTTTCGTTGATTTTTTCTCAAACACGCATGAAAATGCCATAATCAGTTTCGTTGAATTTTTGTTAACTTTCTCAAACATGCATGAAAATGCCATAATCAGTTTCCTTGAATTTTTCTAATCATTTTTCATATATTATTTATTTAATTTGGAGTTATATATTATTTTCTATGATTTTTCAAAGTTTACTG
Source organism: Hordeum vulgare subsp. vulgare (assembly GCF_904849725.1). NCBI lineage: Eukaryota > Viridiplantae > Streptophyta > Magnoliopsida > Poales > Poaceae > Hordeum > Hordeum vulgare. The sequence goes on along the minus strand of NC_058520.1, from coordinate 227,736,835 downwards.
CATTTTCTGGAATTATTTTATAACAAAAAATACTATTATCGCATCAACATGTCAACTAGCTGGCCATGTCAAACGTGAGAGCCACGGCCCACCAGTCAGTGAAATAGGGCTAATCCTCGGTCAAACCTAAGACTAAGTAGGCTAATTAGGATCTAAACTAATCCCTGAGTGATCGGGCCCACATGGCAGTGGCTCGGGCCGGCGAGGTCGACGCCGGCGACCAACAGAGCGACGGAGGCTCGCCGGAATCGTGACATCGGCGTCCATCCAAGGTGTAGATGGGTGGAATGGGTTCCTCGGGGGCATTGCTTCTTTTGGTGGTAGCTACGTGGTCGGAGGGGCATCGGAGGTACGCCGATGATGGGCCCAAGCAGCGGCGGGGTTCGGCCTTGGTGGGGAGTGGGGCTACGGGGCACGCGAGAGCGTGGAAAGAGAGGGGAAATGACGGCAAGCTCACGACGGTTCCATTTGCGGTGACGGGGAGGTCGGGGTCGTTCTTTAGCCGACGAATCAACACCGAGAAGCACTGGTGGCCGGAGAAGAAAACGACGGCGGTGGCGGCGCTCCCAGGCTCCTAGGCTTGATTCTTCTCGCAGGGAGGTCGAGGGCGATGCTGAGAGGACAACGGGCCTCTCGGGAAGGCGAGAGGTGGCCGGAGGCTATGACTGCGACGGACGGCGGCGAGGGCCACGCTGGGATCCGGTGGGGAAGGAGAAGCAAGGAGATGGGGAAGAGACCAGAGAGGGGTGGAGAAGTGAGAGGGGGCTCTAGGCATCTCCACGCGAGGAGATAAACTCAAGGGGAGGCGAGCAGGAGGTGGAAGCAGGAGGTGGCCGCGGGTGAGCGCGCATGTGCCACGCCTCTGCCTACTAGCGAGAGGTGGAAGAATACCCCTTCGCCCGTGGTGGCTGGGCCATCTCCTTCCTGGGCCAGGTAAGAAGGTAAGGTTCTTTCTCTCCTTTATTTTTTTTTGTTATATCATGTTTTCTAATTTCTGACATTTGTTTTGATTTGTTTAAAATACCAAATCACTTAATAAAATTCTGAAAATTTATATGTGGCCTCTTATAATATATTCAGAACCACTCACCAATTTCCAGAATTATTGGATCTGTAAAATTATTTATAGCATTTATAATTCCAATGCATATAGGGTTGAATTAATTCGAATGCCCAATATGAAATGATTCTGTGATCCAATTTGTTGACATTTTTATCTCAGTCCAATATTTTATTGGAAAATCAGGAACATTTCCCTGTAGTTGTTTGAAGTAACTTTTATCTTGGTCATTTGACAAAATTCTTTATGAAACTTGATCATATCTCAATTCAAATCCTTTTGAATTTAGAATGCATGCATGAGCATGCAATGGCAAGCAATGCTAAGCTAGGGCTGTGACAGTTCTGTTCTGTTCCAAGTTGTTGAGTGTTTCCAGAAGACATGATCTCTGGGCTGGAAACACTGGTAATCCTATTGTCTGAGCCGGGGTGCCATAGGTGTGGCGACCCGGACTTACGAGTCAAGATCACCAAATGAACATGCTCAGTGATCCTAGAGTTCAATGCTCACCGAACACACATATACCGAATATTAAGAGTCTTACATCCAAGTACCGAAATAGTACAACACATGACCACAAGGTTAAGTTCACAAGGTAGGGCCTATAAGGCCAAAACACACTCATACAACTAGTAGCAGAAATCTCGGGGATAAGCGGGTGCCCATGCCATCACCCTACACCAACAGGCATTCTGACTGGGAAGCGTCCTAGTTCGGAGGTCCGTCTCTGACGACATACTCTTCTCCAAACTCCGGTCCTTCCATGTCTGGTAAATAATATAACCAGTGGCAAGCCAATGACTACTTTGAATGTACTCGCTAACAGCCCATGATATGAACAATTCAATTGGTAGAATAGCAAGTACTATGTAGTTTCGGTGGATATCAGCTTAACTGTAAATAAACATATTCATGGATGTGCAACTTAAGCTAGATGGTATTTAGAAGAATAGGTTACACATATAAATATATCTGTTATGGGATGAACACTCTGGATTCACCCGATATGCCAAGTCACTAAACTTGGTCATATCCACTCTTTCTCAGAATACACCTTTAGACACACACACACACTTGGATTATGCGGAAACGACTGGACGTAGTTTAAACAGACCACCCAATTGCCCTTGACCGTGGACACTCTATAGAGGTTGTACGTTGTACCCACGAGATCCGGGAAACTTCTGTGCCATCCACGACTCGTGGTATATAACATACCCGAGGTAAGTACGCGATCAATGCCTTTCCCCGGACGATACTAGACAAAGAGGTCCACTTGATTGGTACCCATCCCACGTGATGTACGTCTTACAAGCATCAACTCTGGGCAGTATCACTAGTACAAAAGAAGGTTTTGGTCCACTTGATGAAATCCCATTAGTCTCGGTTCATTCACGAACCAGGACCCATGTGGGCATAGGTCCCGGTTCGTGAGGACAGGGCGCCGGCCGGGCCTCATGGGACATTTGTCCCGGTTCGTTTGTCACCTTCGGTCCCAGTTTCAGACACGAACTGGGACCAATGTGCCTCGCTCCTAGCCCACAACCAGTAGTCCCGTTTTGTGGCTGGAACCGAGACCTCACGTTATCCTTTGGTCTCGGTTCCAGCCACAAACCGGGACCAATGGTTAGCCTACATATACCCACGCGAGCAGAGCAGTGCACTCCTCTGTTTTTTCGGCCGACCGTGGGAGAGGTTTGTGGTGCTCTAGCTCACCTCCTATGCACATGAGGAGTTCGATGAAATGCCCGAGCCACACTTAAGCTTTCTCCTTTAGAAGCTCCTTGTCCAAGCTCCATTTTCATCAAGATTTGTGTAGTTTTTAATACACATTATTATATAACGCACGCAGATGAACCGTCAATGGATGTACGGTGACCGACGCACCTCCAAGTATATTAATGGCGTGTATAATTTTCTCGAAGCAACTAAGGTAAACAAGCGGAATGGTTTTATGCATTGTCCATGTACTGTCTGTGGGAATACGAAGGAATTCTCCGACTATAAAACCCTTCACTTCTACCTTCTTCAGAAGGGTTTCATGCCACACTATAATGTTTGGACCAAGCACGAAGAAAGAGGGGTTATGATGGAAGACAACATAGAAGAAGAGGATGATGACAACTACCCGCCCCCTGAATACGGTGATGCTGCAATGGGGGAAGCTGAAGATCAGGAGGAACCAGACGATGTGCCCGATCATGATCTTCGTCGGGTCGTTGTTGATGCACATAGAGAATGCGAAAGTGAAATGGAGAAGTTGAAGTTCGAATGCATGTTAGAGGATCACAAAAAAGGGTTGTATCCAAATTGCGAAGATGACAACACAGAGCTCGGTACCACACTGGAATTGCTGCAATGGAAGGCAGACAATGGTGCATCTGACAAGGCATTTAGTTCGCTACTGAAATTAATGAAGAAGAAGCTTCCAAAGGATAACGAATTCCTCGACAATAAGTACAAAGCGAAGAAGGTTCTATGCCCTCTAGGATTGGAGGTGCAAAAGATAGATGCATGCCCTAATGACTGCATCCTCTACCGCGGTGCGTACGAGGATTTGAACGCATGCCTGGTATGCGGCGCATTGCGGTATAAGATTAGAAGAGATGACCCTGGTGATGTTGAGGGCCAGCGCACCGGGAAGGTGGTTCCTACCAAGGTGATGTGGTATGCTCCTATAATACCATGGTTGAAACGTCTGTTCAGAAACAAAAAAGCATGTTGAGTTGATGTAATGGCACATAAAAGAGCGTAAGAAAGACGGGAAGTTGAGAGCACCCGCTGACTGGTCGCAGTGGAGAAAGATCAAGAGAAAGTGGAGCGACTTTACACGTGACCCAATGAATGTATGGTTTGGTTTAAGTGCAGATGGCGTTAATCCTTTTGGGGAGCAGAGCACCAATCATAGCTCATGGCATGTGACTTTATGTATGTATAACCTTCCTCCTTGGTTGCGCATGAAGCGGAAGTTCATTGTGATGCGAGTGCTCATCCAAGGCCCTAGGCAACCCGGAAATGACATTGATGTGTACCTAAGGCCATTAGTTGATGAACTTTTACAGCTATGTAATGGAAATGGTGTACGTGTGTGGGATGAGAAAGAACAGGAGGAATTTGACCTACGTTCGTTACTGTTTGTAACCATCAACGATTGACTGCTCCAAGGAACATATTGACTGCTCCAAGGACAGACAAACAAGGGATACAATGCATGCACACACTGTTTAGATGACACCGATAGTATATATTTGGACAAATGCAGGAAGAATGTGTACATGGGGCATCTTCGATTTCTTCCGACCAACCATCAATGTCGAAACAAAGGAAAGCATTTCAAAGGTGAGGCAGATCACCGGAAGAAGCCCGCCATCCGTACTTGTGATCACATACTTGATATGGTCAATGATTTACAAGTAATCTTTGGAAAGGGTCCTGGCGGACTATCTGTTACGAATGACGATGCGGGACACGCACCCATGTGGAACAAGAAATCTATATTTTGGGACCTACCTTATTGGAAAGACCTAGAGGTCCGCTCTGCAATAGACGTGATGCACGTGACGAAGAATGATTGCGTGAACCTGCTAGGCTTCTTGGGAGTGTATGGGAAGAAAAAAGATACACCCGAGGCACGGGAGGAACCTCAACGTGTGCATGAAAAAGACGGCATGCATCTAGAGCAGTATGAAGGTCCTGCCAACTACGCTCTTACCAAAGAAGAGAAGGAAATCTTGTTTGAATGCCTGCTCAGTATGAAGGTCCCGTTTGGCTTATCCTCGAATATAAACGGAATAATAAATATGACAGAGAAAAAGTTCCAGAACCTAAAGTCTCATGACTGCCACGTGATCATGACAAAACTGCTTCCGGAAAACGTTCGATTAACCATTGTGAAGCTATGTGCATTGCTCAATGCAATCTCTCAAAGGTGATCGATCCAGCAATCCTGCCAAGGTTAAGGAGTGATTTGCTGCAATGTCTTGTTAGTTTCGAGCTGGTGTTCCCACCATCCTTCTTCAATATGATGACACACGTCCTAGTTCATCTAGTCGACGAGATTTTCGTTCTCGGCCCTATATTTCTACACAATATGTTCCCCTTTGAGAGGTTCATGGGAGTCTTAAAGAAATATGTTTGTAACTGCGCTAAGACAGAAGGAAGCATCTCCATGGGCTATCAAACAGAGGAAGTCATTTGATTTTGTGTTGACTTTATTCCTGACCTTAAGAAGATTGGTCTCCCTCAATCGCGGTATGAGGGGAGACTGATTGGAAAAGACACACTAGCACCGGAGTCAATAATGTATACGAACGGGCATTCTTGGTCTCAAGCACACTACACATTTCTAAAAAATTCTACCTTGGTGACCCCGTATGTCGATGAACACAAGAATATTCTGAGCTCCATGCACCTGGAGCAGTGCCGACTGGATTGCATTTGAACACATCAGGACTTTCGGCAGTTGGTTGGAATAATGTCTTATATGTGAGAACACTGTTTCTGATGAGCTGTACTCGTTGGCCAGGGGACCATCTTCGACTGTATTGACTTACCAAGGGTACGAGATAAATGGGAATACATTTTACACGATCACCCAAGATGAAAAGAGCACCGACCAAAACAGATGTGTCCGCTTTGATGCAACAACCAAGAGGGGGCAGGACACATATTATGGTTACATAGTCGACATATGGGAACTTGACTATGGACATGATTTGAAGGTCCCTTTGTTTCATTGCAAATGGGTCAATCTGTTAGGAGGCGGGGTACAGATAGACCCAAAGTACAGAATGACAATAGTGGATCTGAACAATCTTGCACACGCAGAGGAACCATTTGTCCTAGCTAATGATGTGGCGCAGGTTTTCTATATGAAGGACATGTCTACCAAACCGAGAAAAAGAAAATATAAGGAAGCGAATACATCATACGATGAGCCAAAGCGCCACATAGTTCTTTAACGAAAAAGAGACATCGTGGGATTGGAGGGCAAGACACACATGTGTGAAGATTATGAAAAGTTTCATGAAATTCCTCCATTCAAAGTCAAGGCTGACCCAAGTACCCTGTTAAACAATGAAGATTATCCATGGTTATGGTGTAATAAGCAAGGAACACAAGCGAAGAAAAAATGAAGAAATGAAATGCGCTTTGTAACATATGAGTTTTCGTAGTGCTTTTGATCCGCAATGTGGCTTTGAATTGTGCAATTGAATAGTTGAAAATTGATGATGTTTCTTTGAATGGTGCATTTTGAACAGACACAAAGTCTGGAGTTCAAATAAGTTCAAAAAATGAAATCCCTTTGTAACAGATGCTTTTTCGTATGAAATGTTGATCCTTCGAAAGAGATTGTCCATTTTGTACACGAAGTGCATCCAGTTTTTACCGCAACCCTCTCAACTTTTTAGCACATGTTATATGCGTGAAATGATGATACCATGCCAACTTTCAACCTTTTCAGTGTAGATTTGTAGTGCTTTTCAATTTAAGGGTCATTTAGCTAAAAACAATTCACTAAATGCATGAAAAATTCCAAATGAAGTCAGAAATAGTTAACAATTGATGATGTGTCTTTGAATGGTGCTTTTTGAACACACAAACAGTTTGGAGTTCAAAGAAGTTCAAAAAAATGAAATCCCTTTGTAACAGATGAGTTTTCGTATGAAACTGTGATACTTTGAAAGACATTTTCCGTTTTGTACACGAAGAGCATCTAGTTTTTTCCGCAACCCTCTCAACTTTTTAGCACATGCTATGTGGGTGAAATGATGATACCATGCCAACTTTCAACATTTTCAGAGTTCATTTGTAGTGCTTTCCAATTTAAGGGTCATTTAGCTAAAACAATCAGTAAATGCATGAAAAATACCAAATGAAGTGAGAAATAGTTGAAAATTGATGATGTGTCTTTGAATGGTGCATTTTGAACACACAAAAAGTCTGGAATTTAAATAAGTTCAAAAAATGAAATCCCTTTGTAACAAATGAGTTTTCGTATGAAAATTGATGATGTGTCTTTGAAAGAGATTGTCTGTTTTGTACACGATGTGCATCCAGTTTTTGCCTCAACCCTCTCAACTTTTTAGCACATGCTATGTGTGTGAAATGACTATACCATTCCAACTTTCAACATTTTCAGAGTTCATTTCTAGTGCTTCTCAATTTCAGGGTCATTTAGCTCATAACAAAAATCAGTAAATGTATGAAAAATATCAAACAGGCCGACGGACCTTTTGTCCCGGTTCTAGCCACCAACCAGTATGAAAGTACTCTTCTTCCCGCCCTTTTGGGCAACGGAAGTGTGGCTTTGTTCCCGGTTGGTGCCACCAACCGAAACCAAATGTTTCGCATATAGTGCGGGATTTTTCAAAATTGACCTTTAGTCCTGGTTGGTGTAACAACCCGGGACTAAAGGTGTTCTTTGGTCCCGGTTTGAGCCACCAACCGGAACAAAGGTGTTCGTATATCGGGGAGTTGTCGAAATTTCCACCAACTTCCATTTTCCCCTCTGTTCTCTCTTCGTCGTTGTCGCACCCGAGCCCGTCGCCGCCGGCCCACGCCTCCTCCACGAGCCCGTCGTCACCGTTGCCGTCGCTCACGATCTCGTCGTCGCCCCGAGCCCATCGCCATCGCTGTCGCTCTCGAGCCAGTCGTCATCGCTATCGCCGACGCCGTATCCCCCGAGCTCATCGTCGTCGCCGTTGTCCCCGAGCCCATTGTCGTTCTTGTCGTACCTGAGCCCATCGTCGTCCCTGAGCCCATCGTCGTCGCCATCGTCCCCGAGCCCATCGCCATCGCCCATCTCCCCCGAGCCCATCATCGTCGTCGTCATCGCCCGTCGCCGCCCATCATCGTCGTTGGCATCGTCGTCGCCCGTCGTCGTTTTGAAGCCTGCCGTCGTCGCCCGTCGATGCACCGGTAGCACGTCCATCGATCTCTCCATCTCCTTATTTGCGAATCCATGTGTGTAAGAAGACATAGTCTAATTGCGAATCCATGTGTGTGTATTACAGTCATATTAGAATATTTTGGGTACATTTTTGAACTCCCCAATGTGTCACAAGTTATAAAAATTATAAAAATATTTAGATTAGATTTAGTTTCAATAGAAAATAAAGTTATAAAAATATTTAGATCAGATTAAGTTAAAAATTAAGTTTTTATGTTAATACTTGGGATTATGTATAAAAGGCTTCCCCCACTTGGTAATATTTGCACAAATAATGGATATTCCAAGAGATATGGAAAAAGAAGAAATTTTGGGGGATATAATCCTCGGCGACGGTAGTAATGTCAATTTTTTTGTAGCGACATCGGTGACTACCGAATCCCGGAGGAAGGACATTATCATTATCGGGGGGATAACCCAGGGGTAGGCTCAACGAGCCTGCTCCTTTATCTTCGGCCCCAAAGGAATGACACAAACCATTCTGCAAGACCCAAGTCCTCTGGCCGGCTAGGCCACACCTACCGGCTAGGGGGCGAGACGGCTAACCCTCTGGCCGACCAGGCAACACCTGCCGGCTAGAGGTGAGACGGCTACATTTTCCCGACCGCCTAGGCCAAGCGAGCCGACTAGGGACGAGGCGGCCGTGCCCAAGCCGGCTAGCCAAGCGGGCTAGACGGCCGGGGATCTCAAGTCACATCAAATCGTATGTAATGACGAGACCCTACGATTAAAGGTGGCTACGCGTCAGCAATGGTACTGGATTGGAGTGCACGACAGGTACCAGCGTCGGCAGCCACGCTGCTGACCTACCCCGGCTCTGATCCATCACCCAACATAGTGTCGGACCGTCAAACTACCACTCCATTACTGCACTCGGCGAGGGAAGAGTGGAGGCGGTCATACCGTCTGCCCATGATGAATCACGCTGGATGATGCCGGACGCACCGCGTGTGCCCTGCGTCAACCTTACGCGAGAGATCCATTGGCTAGCCTGCGGGTCCCACAGCCAGACGGGACCTCGCAGCCGGCGGGCCCCTCAAGCAACAAGACAAGACCCTCGTGGGCCCCCGGGCCAGCCGGCGAGGCTGCCAACCGGGTCCCACTCTTGTACCCATTATCCATATTGTAGGCCGGTGGGTTCGTCTATAAAACCCCCCGGCCCCCCTCCATGCACAGGGTCAGTCAACAGATTACACACACACTCACCAACCACATAGGTGAGGCAGAGACGAGCTGGCTGCTCCCCTCTTCCTCCTCCGCAACACAGCTCCACGAGCAACCTTGTAATCCATCCATATACACCATACACTCCGGCAGGACTAGGGGTATTATCTCTACGGAGAGCCCTGAACCTGGGTACATCGTGCGTTCCATGCTTGTACTAACCTCGCCCCCAGCGCCCTCCGTTGCCAATTCGGTTCTCACCGACTTTAGCCTACCTATGGCATATGTTGTGAGTATTCACCGACATTTGGCGCCCACCATGGGGCCGATCGCGGCATCGGCTGGCTTTACGCACTGCGCGGGGCCCCGCACCTACACCACTGTATGCATCGCGTCCGGATCGATCTGCATGCCCGTGGAGCCCGCCTTTGATGAGCCAACGCCGATGATGATCGACGTCCCGGTCCGCCATGCGGACTCGGACGAAGATTCCGATGACGAGGAGCGTCCTAGCGTCGTTGTCATTGCTATGGAGAACCTCAACATTTTCTTTAGCGACTTGCGTCTCAACGATGGACCTCGCTACTTCGGCGAGGACTTCGATGTCGAGGCGCTGTGTGCCAGCTTCAGTAGGCTCTCTATCGCTGAGATGCATGCTCATGACGTGTACCCCAGCAACGTACTCTTCTTCGACGGCCCTCCTTCGTCAATGGGGTTCTTCACCCCATACCATGTCGCCACCGTATCCAATGTCGTGGAGGTGATGGTCATCGGCGCTGGCACCAGCACGGCTCATGGCAAGGCGTCAGCAGACGCTGGTGAGCCTGCTGCTGTCACTGCTGATACTCTTTAGGATGCGCTTGCGAGCCTGAAGATGCCCATCGCCGCCTCCACGAACCCTAACGACGACCGAGCCTCGTTGGAGGAGGCTTGCAAGAAGATCTTGGAGGAGGGCACTGTCGTCGCCTCGGCAAAGCGCCGGATGGAGGCCACACAGCGTGAGTATAACTCTGCATACGGCCTCACTCCGGTTTCCGAGGACCCTAGCCGGCTTGGGTCGGTCCACGGCCGCGGCGGTTCATTGCCGAGATTCTAGGCCGCAAGCAGCCCGTCTACGAGACCCGTGCAGCCAACTTGCGGGCGGCGCAGGCGGCCACAGAATAAATGCCGAGCTTGGAGGGTGAGGAGCGCGCCTTCGAGGAGAAGTGGGTCAAGGATCTCCTTGATGCCGCCAACGAGCAGCAGACACGGCTTGACCCCGGTCAGGCCGAGTGAGAGTCTCTGGGACCCAACCGCGGTGCACACTTCAACCCTAGTGGTCATCACCATGCGGAGGGATCTTCCTCGCATCGCACCTCCGGCCGGAGGGGCGAGGGATGTCAAGACAGGTGCTCCCAGTGCCAGAGCGAGCATACTTTGAGCAGGCATCGCGGAGGCGACGAGAGCGACTCAGTGTACGAGGTTCCTCGTCCGGGGAGGACCCATGCCACCGGTTTGCAACGTGCACTTCCGATCGCCGCTCGGATCAGCGCTCGCGTTCCCCAGGGCGACTAGGACGCCCGCAGGCGTCTCAACGCCCTGGCCCAGTCAGCCCTCCTGGAGGAGGACGGCCCCATCGGTCCGGCCTGCTTCGGCCCCCGGATCCAAGGGGAGACATTTCCCCGAGGCCTCACCTTGCCTTCGGACACTCCCAAGTACAATGGCACCTCCAAGCCAGAGGACTGGCTGCTCGACTACACCACTGTCGTTGGCATTGCTAGGGGCAAAAAGCGCGTACCAGTCCGCTACATGCCACTCATGTTGGATGGCTCGGCTCGGACTTGGCTCAACAACCTTCCAGCCGGCAGCGTCAACTCATGGGTGAATTTCGAGGAGGCGTTCGTCCGCAACTTCACTGGTACCTACAAGCGCCCTGGCCGGCCTCGCGAGCTGGCCATGTGCGTCCAGAGGCCCGACGAACCCCTTCGCGACTACATCACTCGCTGGACGGAGCTTCGCAACTCCTGCAAGGGGGTGCATGAGGTACATGCCATCGAATACTTCATCGACGGTTGCCGAGACGGCAGCCTCCTCAAGCACAAGCTCATGTGCTCCAAGCCCACTTCTCTGGCGGTGCTCATGGCCAAGGCGGACAAGTACGCCACGGCCGACTCCACGATGCGGGTCAAGGTAACAACCTCGGACAAGGTTGTCCCTATGCCGGCTACTCCCAAGCCGGCTGAAGACAGTCGACGTGGCCACAACAACAACAAGCGCAAGGCGGATCAGCTGGATTCACGCTCCAACAACAAGTTGGTAGCCAGCATGGAGGGTGAGGCGTCGGCTTCTCAAGCCGGCTCTCAACGGAAGCGGCCCAATAGGGGCAATACAAACTGGTTTCCAAGCAGACTTTCGAGCAGCTTCTTGACGCCCCCTCAAGATACATTCTGGCGCACAGCCTTCTACCCACACCCTTCGACAATGTAGTTTCGCACGACGGCTGTCGCAAGGGGAGGGCCTGTCGGCTGCCCTAGGTGCACAGGCTACGCCTCAAGCCCCGGCTCCTGGTCCTGCACCGGCTCCACCGCCGCCGCCTCGCGACGACGGCCGCCTCCACAACGACTACCCCCATCAAGACGGAGCATTCGTGGTCTTCAGCAGTGAAGGCGACGACAAGCATAGCCTGCGCCAGCGACGGCGTGAGGTGAATGCCACAGTTCCCCTGGTTCCCCAATACATGCATTGGTCGGATAGGCCAATCATTTGGAGTCGGGTAGACCATCCTGCGGTGTTGCCCAACACGGGCTCATACGCGCTCGTCCTCGACCCCACCTTCGCCTCCAAGAGGCTCACCTACCGGTTCTCCCGGGTGCTGGTCGATGGCGGCAGCAGCATCAACATCCTCTACCTCGACACTCTCTGCAAGCTCGGGCTCAAGGAGACGGACGTCCTGCGGACCAACACTGTCTTCCACGGCATCGTGCCTGGGCAGTCCTTCTCGCCTATCGGCAAAATCCAGCTGGACGTCCTCTTCGGCGACAAGGCTCACTTTCGCCGCGAGTCCATATGGTTCGAGGTAGTGGACCTCAGCAGCCCGTATCACACGCTGCTGGGCAGACCGGCTCTAGCCAAGTTCATGGCTATCCTGCACTATGCCTACCTGAAGATGAAAATGTCGGGTCCAAAGGGCATCATCACCATTGCTGGCGACTACAAGAAGTCACTCGAGTGCGCCTAAGACAGCAGCCGCCTGGCCGACGCCATGGTGATTGTTGAGGAGAAGAGACAGATCGAACGGCTCGTGGCTCAGGCTACCGAGCAGCCGGCGAACCCTTCTCCTCCATCCCAGTCGGCCGGCGAAGGCTCCTTCAAGTCGGCCGAAGAGACCAAGAAGGTGCCACTCGACCCTGCAAACCCCAAGCAGTGCGTCACCATCGGGGTTGGCCTCAACCCCAAATAGGAAGGCGAGCTCGTCGACTTCCTCCGTGAGAATCGGGACATCTTTTCATGGTCCCCCAAAGACATGCCGGGTGTTCCGAGGAAGTACGCCAAGCACAAACTTCACGTGCGACCAGATGCAAAGCCGGTAAAACAACCTTTGCGCCGCTTCGCCAAGGGGAAGCAGCACACAATTGGAGAAGAGATTACCAGACTCCTTGTAGCCGGCTTCATCATGAAGGTTTTTCACCCGAACTGGTTGTCCAATCCAGTCCTGGTGCTGAAGAAGAACAATACCTGGTGAATGTGTATCGACTACACTAGCTTGAATAAGGCCTGTCTGAAAGACCCTTTCGTGTTGCCTAGGATAGATCAAGTGATCAACTCCACTGCAGGCTGCGAAATGCTGTCATTTCTGGATGTTTATTCAGGCTACCATCAAATCAAGCTGGATCCAGCTGATCGCCTGAAGACCTCCTTCATCACGCCCTTCGGGGCCTATTGCTACACCACCATGACGTTCGGTCTGAAGAACACTGGTGCGACGTTCCAACGCTGCATGCAGCAGTGCCTACTCGATAGAAACATCCACGTATATGTGGATGACATCGTCATCAACACGAAGCAGCACTTCAGCCTCCTCGACGACTTGCGGGAGACGTTCGCCAACCTGTGCGAATACAAGATCCGGCTCAACCCGGAGAAGTGCGTCTTTGGGGTTCCAGGCGGCAAGCTCTTGGGGTTCTTCGTGTCCGCTCGTGGCATCGAGGCGAACCCCGAGAAGATTGGCACCATCGAGCGGATGGTGAGGCCGGCTCGGATCCTAGACGTCCAGAAGTTCGCCGGCTGACTAGCGTCCCTTAGCCGGTTCGTCAGTTGGCTCGGCGAGAAGGCCCTTCCACTCTACCAGCTCATGAAGAAGACGACGAAGTCCGAGTGGAACGACCAGGCGGACGAAGCCTTCCGCGACCTCAAGCGAGTCATCTCGAGCCTGCCAATCTTGGCAGCGCCAGCTGAAAGGGAACCCATATTGATATACATTGCAGCGACTACTCGCGTGGTTAGTGTAGTGTTGGTATTTCAACGCAAGGAGGAGGGAAGGTACTGTTAGTGCAGCGCCTTGTCTACTACCTCTGTGAGGTCTTGTTCGCCTCCAAGCAGAACTATCCCCACTACCAAAAAATGTGTTATGGTGTTTACCTTGCTGCAAAGAAGTTGAAGCAATACTTCCAAGAGCATGATATCACCATGGTGAGCACTGCTCCACTTTCAGAAATCATGGGCAACCGTGATGCGACTAGCAGGATCGCCAAGTGGTCCATCGCCATGGCGGACCACGATATCCGCTACGAGCCTCGCACCACCATCAAATCTCACGTGGTGGCCGACTCTTGGTCAACTGGGTCGAAATCTAGTTCGAGCCACCACCTCCAAACTCTACGCATTGGTGGATGCACTTCGACGTCTCAAAGGTGTGGACTGGTCTGGGAGCCGGCATCGTCTTGACGTCTCCGAAAGGAGACCAGCTCAAGTATGCTCTCCAGATCCACTTTGCCGCCTCCAACAACGTCGCCGAGTACGAAGCGCTCGCTCATGGCCTCCGTCTCGCCAAGGAGATTGGCATCCGGCTGCTCATCTGCTTCGGCGACTCAGACCTGGTGGTGCAGCAAGTTTCTGGCCAATGGGACGCCAGGGACGCCAACATGGAAAGCTACCGCTTCCTCATCCAGTAGCTCAGCGGCCCCTTCGAGGGTTGCGAGTTCCACCATGTTCCCAGGGCAGACAATGAGGCGGCTGATACATTGGCCAAGATTGGCTCCATGAGACAGGCTATCCCAGCCGGAGTCTCCCTCGAGCAGCTCCACAAGCCGTCTATCAGGCCGTCTCCAGAGTCGGCATCGATCTTCGTGTCGGCTGATTCTTAGGTGCAAGCGTCGTTGGCTCCACTAGCTACACCGGCTACAGCTCCTGTGCCGGCTAAGATGGCTCTGCCGACTCCAATTGCGGCACAGGCTGAATCTTCGGTGCATGCGCCGTCGGCTCCACCGGCTACAGCTCGGGCACCGGCTACGCTGGCTCTGCCGACTCCAATTACGGCACCGGCTACAACAACAACTCCAGCTCCTCCCTGCCTCGAATCCTGTCGTCTCGACATCCAGTGGGTGGACATCATGGAGGTAGACGGCGAGCCAGCCTCCACGACGGCATCAGAGACACATTGTCTCGAGCCCACGACTACTGCTTCATCAAGCGCGGGGGATGCAGAAGCCCCTGACAGTCAAGTCGAGACAGAGCCAGCCCTTGTGTCAGCTTCATCATGGGCTCAACCCATCCTGGCCTTCCTCCTTCGCGGCGAGCTTCCTCAAGACGAGGCAGAGGCGAGGAAGATCCAGCACACATCTGCAGCCTACGCCATCATCAATCGCAAGCTGGTTCGGCGTAGTGTGACTGGCGTGTTCCAGCGCTGCGTCGAACCAGAAAAGGGATAGGAGATCCTCAGAGACATTCACCAGGGGGAGTGCGAGCATCATGCCGCCTCTAGAACCCTGGTGGCCAAGGCGTTCCGCCACGAATTCTATTGGCCCACGACCCTTGAGGAGGTCGTGGACTTGGTCAACAAATGCGAGGGTTGCCAAATCTTTGGCACACAGAGCCACATGCCGCCTTCGGCCCTCAAAACCATCCCCTTGTCATGGCCTTTCGCCGTCTGGGGGCTCGACATGGTGGGGCCTTTCAAGATGGCTTGTGGTGGCATGACTCACCTCTTGGTGGCCGTCAACAAATTCACCAAGTGGATTGAGGCTAGGCCCATCAAGAAGCTTGATGGCCCCACGGCTGTATAGTTCATCACGGACATCTCTGTTCGATATGGCATCCCCCACAGCATCATCACCGACAATGGCACTAACTTCGCCAAGGGCGCTCTAGCGCTCTACTGCTCCAAGGAAGGCATCTAGCTCGACTTGGCGTCAGTGGCATATCCCCAGTCCAATGGCCGGGTGGAGAGGGCCAACGGCCTGATCCTGGCCGGCATCAAGCCAAGACTAGTGGCACCACTTGTCAGGTCAGCACGCTGCTGGATCGAAGAACTGCCGGCTGTACTATGGAGTCTCCGTACCATGCCCAACCGGTCAACCGGCTTCACTCTATTCTTTCTTGTATACGGGTCCGAGGCCATCATCCCTACGTATATCGAGTTCGACTGGCCTCGGGTCACCTTGTACACGGAAACGGAGGCAAAGGAGGCAAGAGAAGACAATGTTTATTTCCTCGAGGAAGCAAGGAACTTCCCCTTGAGCCGGACGGCCATATATCAACAGAAGCTGAGATACTACCACAACAAGAAGATCAAGCCTCTCTCTTTCAGAGAGGGAGACTTGGTGCTCAGAAGAATCCAGCGCACCGCCGGCCAGCACAAGCTTTCATCCCCATGGGAGGAACTCTTCATCATCAGTAGGGAATTGCACAACAACGCATACTACTTGATCGATGCCCAGAAGCCAAGGAAGCGCAAGAGGGACGACTCCGGCCAGGAGACGGAACGTCGATGAAAGGCAGCGTTGCTTCGCCCGTTCTATTGCTAAAAGGCAAGTATCAAACATGGAAAGAGCATGCACACATGTATCTTTCTCCCTCTTCAGGGATTTCTAATGAATGCAATGGAAAGGGCATGCACATATGCTTCTTTTTAAGTTCATATCTAGAGTGCTCACTCTGTGAAGCCCCTTATTGGATCTAGTAAGCTCGGTGCCTCGCTAGCTGCCCGGACGCCTTCCTTATGTTGTAGAAAAACACATAGCATACGCCGAACGATCCCTGGTCACCTCATAACAGCTACAGACCGGCTCCCTGCTGTCCGGCTAACGAGGCGACGCCAGGTAAGGCCGGATGCGTGTAAAGTTTGACTACAAAAAGGTTGCCAGCTCGGGTTGGCTTAATCTATTTTACGATCTCATTTTAGCCGGCCTCTGCTGGTTTATGTCTAAATCTTTAAGTCTTGATGGCTTCGAAAAATCTAAGTCTTATATTCTCGAAGTCAGAAACCTCGACCCAGTCACAGACCGGCTCCCGGTTGTCGGGGTGGCGGGGTGGAAACTTGGAGAAAAAGAAGTCAAACAGGAATCAAAAGATAAAGATATAAAACAACACGCATGGCAATACGAATGTAATGTTGAATCCATACATTCAAAATGCATTGGCCCACAGCCGAAGTTCATTACACCCCCAAGTGGGTGGAACTGTTGGACTGACAAGATAATTTCAGACAACAAAAAAAGAAAAAGCAGGATCGGCTAAGGGGTTGCGTCCTCGTCGCTCGCCCCGGTTGCTGCTCCTGAAGTGGTGGCTTCACCATCGCCGGCTTCTCCCGAGGCGATGGCGCCGTCTCCTCCGCGAGGGCTTCCGGCTCCGTCCGCATCGGAGTCGGCATAAGCCCCACCGATGGAGGCGGTAGCATTCTCCACCTCATGGGACGCCTCGCCGGAGCTGCCATCGGCGTCATAGGGCTGAAGGCCATGCAGATCCTTAGGGATCACATTGCCGCCTTCGCCCCGCTCCAAGTTGAGCTCATCCCAGGCGGCATACGAGGCGATGTCGCTGGCCCTCAGACGCAGCTCCTCCTCCACGGCCTGCAGCTCCACCTCCAAGCCTTCGCGCTGAGCGATGAGCTTTCCCAAGTCCAGGTTTCGGTACCAGGACTTGGCCAAGCGCAGGGCCATGTAGGCTCCAGCGTGCGAGGTCGAAGCGCGCCAGGCGTCAAGACGGTCCTCACCAGCTGCAAGCCAACAGGACAGCCAGCTCATCGACGCCGGCTCCACGCCCTCAGGCCACAGGGCCGCCACCAT